>NC_092134.1:52836632-54060918 GCF_043159975.1 Macaca nemestrina | reverse complement strand
TTTTACCACTTCCATTCAACATGGTACTGGAGGTCTTTGCCAGAACAATCAGACAAAATAAAGAAATAAAGAGCATCCACATTGGAAAAGAGGATGTCAAACTGTCTCTGTTGGCTGTTGATATAAATGTATACATAGAAAACCCCAAAGACTCCTATATTTGATAAATGAATTCAATAAAGTCTCAGTGTACAAAATCAAGGTACATAAATCAGCACCACTGCTATATGCCAATAATGATCAAGCTGATAATCAAAACAAGAAGTCAATCCCATTTATAATAGCTGCAAAAAACATAAAATACCTAAAAAATATGCTTAACTAAGGAGGTGAAACATCTCTACAAGCAGAACTACAAAACACTGATAAAAGAAATCATAGATGACACAAATGGAAAAGCATCCCATGTTCATGGACTAAAAGAATCAATATTGTGACAATTACCATACTATCCAAAGCAATCTTAGGCTCAGTATAATTACTATCAAAGTATCAACATCATTTTTCACGGAATTAGAAAAAAAACACTAAAATTCATATGGAACCAAAAAAGAGCCTGAATAGCCTAAGCAATCCTAAACAAAAATAACAAATCTGGCAATATCACATTACCTGACTTAAAATTACACTACAAGGCTATAGCAACCAAAACAGCATGGTTGTAAAATAAAAGTAATATGAAAGTAGACATATAGACCAATGGAACAGAATATACCCAGAAATAAACCCAGAAATTAAGCCACATATCTACAGCCAACTGATCTTCAACAAAGCAGACAAAAACATACACTGGGGAATGGATATCCCATTCAACAAATGGTGCTGGGAAAATTAGATAGCCAAATACAGAAGAATAAAACTGGATCCCTATCTCTGACCATATGCAAAAAAATTAACACAATATGGATTAAAGACTTAAATGTAAGACCTGAAACCATAAGGATTCTGAAAGAAAACCTAGGGAAAAAACTCTTCTCAACATTGGCCTCGGTAAAAAATTTATGACCAAGACCCCAAAAGCAAATGTAATAAAAACAAAAATAAATAAATAGGACTTAATTAAACTAAAATACTTCTGTACAGCTAAATAAATAATCAACAGAGTAAATAGACAACCTATAGAATGGGAGAAAATATTCACGAACTATACATCCAACAAAATCCACAGGGACCTCAAATCAACAAGGAAAAATAAATCCCATAAAAGTGGGAAAATGTGAAGAGATATTTTTCAAAAGAGCCACACAAATGGCCAAAAAACATATGAAAAAAATGCTCCACATCACTAATCACCAGAGAAATGCAAATTAAAACCAAAATGAGATGTCACCTTACAATCAGAATGGCCATTAATAAAAAGTCAAAAAACAATAGACATTGGCATGGATGCTGTGAAAAGGGAACTCTTACTCACCGTTGATGTGTTAGGTAAATTAGTACAGCTTCTATGCAGAACAGTATGGAGAGTTCTCAAACAACTAAAGACAGTTCTACCATTTGATCCAGCAATCCCATTACTGGGTATCTACCCAAAGAAAAAGAAGCCATTACATCAAAAAGATACCTGCACTCACATGTTTATTATAGCACAATTCACAAACGCAGAGTTATGGAATCAACCCAAGTGTCCATCAATGGATGAGTGGATAAAGAAAATTTCAGATATAGATATATAGATATAGATAGATCATGGAATACTACTCAGTTATGATAAGAGAACAAAATAATGTCTTTTGCAGCAACTTGGTTAGAATTGGAGGCCATTATCCTAAGTGAAGTAACTCAGAAACAGAAAACCAAAAACTGCATGTTCTCACTTATAAGTGAAAGCTAAGCTATGGGTATGCAAGGGCATATAGAGTGGTATAATGAAGTCAAAAGTGGGAAGGGAATGAGAGATTGAATATTACCTATTGGATACAATGTACACCATTCAGGTGATGGGTTCACTGAAAGCCCAGACGTTACCACTGTACAATTCATCCATTTAACCAAACCCCTAGAGCTACTAAAATAAATAAATAAGAAAGAAAAGATAGCAGAAAACACAGGAATAGCCCACATGAATATTACTAACATATAGTTACCTATATACAGCATATATTACAAATCTCTTGAGGTCTTCTTTGTATCATTTGAATTCCTATTGTTGCTATAATGAATTATTCCAAGTTTACTGGCATAAAAGCAACACACTTTATTATTTTCCCATTCTGGAGGTCAGAAATCTGAAATTGGTTTCACTGAGCTAAAATCAAGGTGTCTGCAGAGCCAGTTCTTTCTTGAAGGTGTAGGGGAGAATCCATTTTCCTGCCTTTTCCAGCTTCAACAGGCACCTGCATTCCTTGGCTCATGGTCCCTTTCTTCATCTACAAACCCAGCAACAGAGACTTTTCAAATCTCTCTCTCTCGGACTCTGACATTTCTGCCTGCCTCTTTCACTTATAAAAAACTCTGGTAATTGCATTGAGTCTACACTCAGATAATTCAGGATAATTTCCCCATCTCAAGATCCTTAATCTAATCACACTTGCAAAGTCCCTCTTACCAGGCAGGGTAACATATTCACAGCTTCCAGAAAGTAAGATGTGGACATCTTGGAGGGGCCATTATCATGTCTACCACGAGGTATAAATTAAAACATCAGAAGCAGTTTTAAATTAATTTGCATTGGACTTCATTATTACGTATCAATTTACCTTCGGGTCAAATAATATATGTGAGATTGATTCATCAACCAGAAAATGAAAATAATATTTTTAACAGAGTTTTTATACTAGTCTATTATTTTCTGCTGAAAGGCCTTTAAGTTGAATGTTAAAATTCTTATTATAAACTTCCACGTAATGATAGTTGGGTAGCAATAACAATAAACTGATAGTTTTCTGCCTGTAGCAGTATTTTGATGAGACTATTTTTTTGACTGAAACTCTTATTTTATATTTTAAAAATCACTGCATTTTATGCTGTTATTTGCTTCACTGAATTTTTTAATTGAACATGTTCTATTAAAGAGACTTTAAACCTATATACAAATTTTTTTCTCTGTATACATTTTTAATAATCACATTTTTAACCTAACAACCTAAAGATAAATTTGAATTTCTCAAACTATTCAACCTATAGAGTTTTTCCTCTGTAAAACTGAAGTGATACTGAACAAAACTGCTGCAAAGACTAAATAAGATAATGTATCTATAACTGTAGCCCAATTGCTGGGCCATAACAGGTAGGTAGGTCTTCCATAAACTTTTAGCCTGATCCAAAATATATTCCAGAAGATTTGCTGACCAATACTGAGACACGTTTCTAGAAATACTGCAGATGAATAATACTGTGGGTGTTGTTTCTTAGTAAACTTGACAAATTTTAAATATTTGGTTACTCTACACAATGAAATAAAATTTTAACATGAGCATCCCCGTACTCTATTTACTAAAAATGGCTGTTTCTTTACATGATATACGACTAATGAGTCAAGCTATCCTATAGCTATACAAAATAACTTTAAGCATTTTTTTATTTTATCTATCTAAAGGTTCCAATACATTGTGAAGAAAATTCTGTTAATTATATTTAATATAGCATATTCCAACTTAAAGTTATTCAAACTGAAGGCAAATCTAAAAGACGGCAGTGCTTTAAGAAATAAAAGCCATAAAATAAAAGTTGTCCAGTGGTTATAAATTCCCTTCAAGTTGCATTATTTCACATTTCTTCTTGTAATCTCATGTTCCTAGCTCTTTAACTCCCTTTGATTAAATAATGTTCCTTTGCTTTCACTGTTTTCTTTTTGTGAACTTGTCAAGTCATCTTTGTCTTGTCTTGTACAATTTAAGAGACTTTTATGTAGCTCTCTGAGTGATTATCACCACACAAGTCCAACTGGGAGAATAATTTACGAGGTTCAAAATGAAGGGTCATTATGAATGCCATCTTTCCTGCAATGGATACCTACACTCTCTTGTTCATGCATGACAGGATTTTAGCTAGATCAAGGGAGATAGATGCTTTTAAATGAAGTATTATGAATGACATCATTGGTTACATAAAATAATTTACTTTTTTAATCTTTACATTGCTTAATAAGTTTAGAGAACTGGAAGAAAATGTCTTTGGGTGTGGGTTTATCTGTAACTTTCACATAAGTATTTCTTTGGCAGAAAGCACAATTTCAAAAGTTGTAGTTTTATTTTATGTCCTTAGGTTAACATCTAGTATCCAGTCATACGCTGGAATAATATGCATAGTAAGTATTCTGCACAATAATACTAAATGCAGAGGAAAAGCAAAGAGAGTAGATTTTCTCAATTTTGAAGAGAGGTTAATTTTTAAGTGTTTTTACTTTATCAAAGTACTCCTGACTGGTGTTCAGCAATCATTGGTTCTAGTAATGTTTATTTGGCTTTCCCTTATCATTTCAGTGCCCAATATCGTTTTTTATTACAACAGACAAATAAAATTACTTCTGATTAATTTCAATAGCTGTGATTTGTTTTATGAGTACTTCCCTTTCAACCTAACCAAAATCATAAATGTTTCCACGTCACCTTATTTTTTATAAGCACATGATGTAAGGCATACCAAATAAGAAAATATACCAACTCTAAGCAGAGGGACAACTGTAATAGAAAAGTAAATCTTTATTTGAGTATATTTATGTATATATGTTCTATTATTTTAAACAGCCTGTAAACCTAAGCCTCTCCTCTTATCTAAAAATCATCCTTCCTCCTGTCTTTCCCTTTGCATTTTCACTAAATTCCCCTCATGGTACTCATCTTGCTTTTTACATATTTATTTGTGTGAGTAGTTTATGTTTTTTCATATGTCCTGAGCTCTTTACCTTACCCACAATGCCTTGACTGTAAAGAAATGATAGCTAACTTTGGTCAGGTGCCGTGGTTCACGCCTGTAATCCCAGCACTTTGGGAGGCCGAGTCAGGCGGATCACAAGGTCAAGGGATCGAGACCATCCTGGTCAACACGGTGAAACCCCGTCTCTACTAAAAAAATATATATATAAATTAGCTGGGCATGGTGGCATATGCCTGAAGTTTCAGCTACTCAGAACACTGAGGCAGGGAATCGCCTGAACCCAGGAGGAAGAGGTTGCAGTGAACCAAGATCACGCCACTGCACTCCAGCCTGGCAACAGAGCGAGACTGTCTCAAAAAAAAAAAAAAAAAAAATCGAAACCTGGGTTAAGAGCCACCAAACGCATGAGAATCACCCACATCTAGAGAACCTCAGTGCATGCATTTCCCCATGATTGATTTTCAAATCGCCAAGTACTTCTTCTTAACCTTCACTATTGTTATGATTTTATATTTGTTGTTCTACATATATGACTAATATCTGTCCCCCACCATGCCAGAACATGCTAGTATTTTAGAGATGAGTAATAGCAGCTGCCATTTATTAAGCTTTTGCCATGTGCCAGGCACTGCAACTTATTATTTAATACTCAGAAAGATCTATGGGGTACCTACCAATTTACTTCCACTTTAGAGATGAGGAAAGTGAGGCAGAGAGAGGTTAGATGACTTGCCCAAGATCACACAGCTAGTAAATAGTGGAGCCAGGATTTAAACTCAATGGCTGAACTCCAAAGCTTGGCTCTGAATGAGTGAAGAGATGCGTTTCTAGAAATCTAGCTTGGAGAGTCAAGAAAAGTAATAGGAAGGAGATGACATTTGATATATCTGGAAGGGCAAAGTGGGAAAGAAAGGAAACAATACACTCATTGGAGACAACAATGTGGGTAAAGTACTGAGGAATGGTGTACCTGCAGCATAATGGGTGCTCAAAAATGCAAATGAAAAAATGAATATCTTTATAGCCCATGAGGTAAAAGGTTTTGCACATCTAAGTGTTGTATGACTAGTGCTCTCTGTCTGTTTCTTTCTTTCAGTGCCACCGTGGGCCTTAATCGCAATAGCCATAGTCGCAGTCCTTTTAGTCCTGACCTGCTGCTTTTGTATCTGTAAGAAATGTTTGTTCAAAAAGAAAAACAAGAAGAAGGGAAAGGAAAAAGGAGGAAAGAATGCCATTAACATGAAAGATGTAAAAGACTTAGGGAAGACAATGAAAGATCAGGTAATGTATTCTTTCCACATTTCTTCTTAGATTATTTTGTTTTAAAACGATAAACGGTTTATTATTTTATGCCATATAATTATAGAAATAAACAACTTCTGGACCCATATTGTTTTTGAGATGCTTTGCAAACCTTTCAGTCATTGTTCAAGATCCCAAAGCATAATGGAGGCATTTGGCAGGGTTTTCCAATCTCCTGAGCATATAGAACAGAAAAGGGAATCCATGATCATCAGGTCCATCTTGATGGGTTTGGCGTATGAGAATGATGCTTGAATATTTTGATTACATCTGTTTAACCAGTCTTCATTGTGTTCAGAGTTAGAAAAATCAAATAAAAAGTCCTGAGTGTTTTTGCAGTTGGGCAGGGGATCTTTCTAATTTCTACTGTTTATAATCGCTGTTAAATAACTGAGTTTTACAGCTGTTCATCAAACTTGATGGAAGCTGCTTTTCCTACATGTCCATCCAGTTGAAAAATTAGTTCTCAAGAATAATGAGTTATATGGGAGAAGGGAGAGAAATATGAGCCAGTTCTAAAGAACAAGACAGGACAGAATTTTTGCCTTATAAAAAAGTTTTCTTTCTAGCCGGGCACGGTGGCTCAAGCCTGTAATCCCAGCACTTTGGGAGGCTGAGACGGGCGGATCACAAGGTCAGGAGATCGAGACAATCCTGGCTAACACGGTGAAACCCCGTCTCTACTAAAAAATACAAAAAACTAGCCGGGCGAGGTGGCGGGCGCCTGTAGTCCCAGCTACTCGGGAGGCTGAGGCAGGAGAATGGCGTAAACCCGGGAGGCGGAGCTTGCAGTGAGCTGAGATCCTGCCACTGCACTCCAGCCTGGGCGACAGAGCCAGACTCAGTCTCAAAAAAAAAAAAAAAAAAAAGTTTTCTTTCTTATTTCTTAAAAGACAAAATTCTCATTTCAATTTAATAAGGACAATTACAACCATAACACTGGTTATAAAATCCATCTGGCTGGGTTATGTTTCCAAGCCCAAAAAAGCTATTTGGCCTGTTCTTTCTGTTGCTATCTGTTTTTGGCTAAATTAATTGGACAACTTGGTTCAAGACAACGTTTACTATTATTAATAATTTTAAATGCCCCTTCATTTTTAAAATAATATTCATATTGAATATCTCTAAAGAATATTTAATTCATATTTTAAAATTAAAATGTATATATACAGATTTTTTATAGAAATAACATTTCAATTATCAGTGTTTTCCATGAAATACAAAAGTTTTATTTATTCCCAAATAGCAAAATACATAGGCAGTTTTATAAATTCCTCTTATACTATTAATTACTATTAATCAAACTCTTAAACCTGAATCTCCTTAAGAACAATTTAATCAAGTGTAACAACAGGCATTTTAAGTACATTTGCGTTGTTTCCTAGTTCATTACACATTCAGGACACTAACTCCCCTTCCCAGCTTGAGTTTTAAACTCTTTTTCCTCAAAGACACTACAGTATCTATTGATAATAATTTCACAAAGGCTCATTTTTTCCTTCCTGCATTTTTGTTTGGTTTTGGAGCTATGGAATGGATGGAATGCCTGTACTCATACTCAGAGAGTTTGGGACTGAGCTCGGAGTAGCAAGAGTTTGATTTTTCTGGCAATTTCTAATCACAGTCACAAAAGCCAATGCATAAACGTCCAACTACAAGTGTCTAATAAAGATTTTTCTCTTCAGTTAAGTAGAAACTAAAATTTCAAATCATGTCTTTATTTCCACACTTTTCATAGCAAGTAGGACTTGATAAAGATTTATTTAAACAACTTATTGGGAGATTAAGTGTGGAAATAACCTCCTAGATGGACATGGACTGAATAATATGTATGTTAATTTTATCAATATTATGAAAACAATAATTTGACAATAGATTACTATCATTTTCATAATTATCATAAAATTTGAATGTGGTTTCACTGTGTTCTAGAATTAATTAAAATTACTGAATAATGTTAAGTGATAACTATAACATTTCTTCCTAGGACAATAAATCTATAATATTTGTGGGATTTGTTCTGTATGATGTAAGATTATAATTTATGGCATAGTGGTGGTGTTTATTACCCCTGTTATGACCTGGATAAATGACCAAGATCTCAAATATAGAGAATTAATGGGGGTTAATTTTTCATTGATGATCTATTTTTTGGATGGGGAGAGACAGAGAAAATGATTCAAACAAAGAAATATTAAGAAGTCAGTGATAGTTTATAATAATCTGTTATTGCAAATTATTTAGAATGTCAACCACTCAAAAAGATGTTTTCAGTCATTTTAAGTAGATCACTTTGTCTACATAGGACATTAGCTAGGTCTCAATTTTACTAAGTTATGAGCAATTAAATGCACAGAATAAGATATAATTTGGACAGATGAATATACACTCCAGTGATAAACGTTTATATAACTGTAGCTTATGCTACTTTTTGAAGCAGACAAAAGTAGCTAATCATGGGTTCCATCAGTTTATGAAGAGGAAGGCTGAAAAAGCAAAACAGAATGTGCAGATTTTAAGAGAATGTTTTATCACATGATGATCGCCAGATCACCCAAAAATCAAAACAGCATGAATACAAATTAAAATTATTATTAAATAATTATATTTTCAAAATATCTTCAGCAGAATGTTGAAGTGAACATGGGAAGAAAATAAAGATGGCTTATGCCTCTCTCATTTAAAAACAAGACAGATGTGAGAGGCATTTTAGATATAATTTCTTAATCTTAAGAAATATATATATAGGCTGTAGATACAGGATATAAACGCTCTAGGACAATCAATACATTTTTACCATTTCAATTCATATCAAACTTACAGAAACTCAAATTTCAATATTCATGGCTACATGTCTCTATAGTAAGGTTTTGAAACCAAGGAAGATTTTTTAAATATTCTGCAATGATTACAAAAAGTATAGACATTTATGTTGCATAAAATACATATTTACGTGTTCTTTTGTATGCCTTAAAACTAGAGAACACTAACCAGACAGAAGGAAAATATTCACTTGTAAAGCCATAGGTCTGGAAAGGTCATTTCTCCATGGTTTTCACTAATGTGTGTGGATATTTTAATTTTTATTTCTTCCTTCTATGTCCTTATCTGTGTTGTGTCTCATGACTGTTCTGGACTGTCCCTTGCGGTAGGTTTCCTCTGCTACTTAGACATCCCTAGTCAACGCTCAGATACATTTAGTGGCCTGGCACCTGGGGCTCCACAGCTGAGGGTATATCATTCTGACACACATCAAGAGGCTGAACTAAATTGATTTCTTTAAAGATAAGGGGTTCTCATTTTAAACACGCTAACAGATTAAATATAACAGTATTAGAAAGCTCAAGTTTTAAGTTGATGGACACAGAAAGAAATTCAGTCCCTTGCGCTACTTTTCCAGTGTGCCTTATTAAATCCAAATCTGAACAATGTCACTGAGAATGAACAAATGCTCCTTCTGATGGTTGCGAACACAGCACCTGTTGAATGTCAAAGCAAACCATAAGCATGTGCACTTCATCTTTGAAATTTAAAATAAGGTCTGATATTCCCAACCCAGCTTTTTCTACTGCAATTTATCAAACCTCAGAACTGCTAGGTTTACAAGCTTTTTCTTCCGAATTTTGTTCCATGGAGGGGAAAATAGTGCTCTTGAGATATTATAATAGCTACTGATTTAATAGGTCTGAATTTAATGTGATGGTACAGAAAATGTCTTGCTTAAGCTCAGCCTTTGGGACAGGAATAGACTTAATCACTTCAGTGATGAACAGTGGCACTGAGAAATTGTCAAAAATTTAGCCCTATTTCATGCAGAATAATTGCAGAGATGGTCCTGCCTTCTATTCAGGTAAAAGCCACTTAGGGAGAAGGAGATTTAATATATCAGCTATTTCAAATTGCATTGGGCTGAAACATGATACATAAATTCAGTTCTGAAAGAGACTTTTGAAAAGGTATTTTAATCGATGAATTTTTTATTATAATAATAGACTGACATGCAGATTTATCAAACAGAAATAGATGTTAAATAGTTTGCTATTATTTTTACAAAACCAAAAATCTTATAGGGAGGCAAATTACCTAAGCTGCAATTTCCTGAGCACATCTACGACAGTGTTAAAGACTTATACACAGCTAGGGTTTTGAAAGGGCAAAGGGATTCCACTGCCTAAAGTTCTCTAACTAAACTCAGCAGTCTTTTTTTTTTTTTTTTTTGTCACTTTACTATCACATGTTACCTTTAGTGACCAAGCCTCTTGTTCACAAGTTAAACAATTAATATAAATTTTTAAATATTTTCATGTTGTTTCCTGTCTTTAGCCCTATTAGTAATTCAACATTTTAACATTCAAAGAAACACCCAAGCATAGATTAAACTTTCCAAATTAAGGGGTTTGTAGCTAACCAAATTTGATAATGTTTCTACACAGATGTATATCATGACGGCAATTTTCAATTTTCAAAACTCACTGTCGGTTCCTAAGAAATTTCCAGCAAAAAAAGCAGAGGCATCTCTGACAACAGCTCAATTCTGTTTATATGACCTTCCCACCTGAATGAGTTCTATTAACCTGTGATACAGCCGAGTCTCAGTTTTTTCGAATCAAATTGGAGTTAACTGGGTGAAGCCAAATTAGAAAATCTTATAAATTCAAGGACTGACGGTGCCATTTTGAAGCATCACTGAAGGTCCCTGAGTAAGAGGGTGGATTGAACAGAGAATCTCCTTCCTGAGAATGCTGAACACAGCAAAGAAAAAAGACCATGTAGTCTTGGATGCGGGGGTAGCAGAGAGGAGGAGCTGCGTGCGGTCTGATGACTGATGCCTATCTACAACCTGGTTATAATTCTTGCATTTGAGTTCTATGAGAATTCACAGATTCAATTTGAGAGCTAACAAGAGTTAAGATTCCTTTACTTTGTCAGAGATATAAAACAATCTACCACTGGTATGTCCATTTTGATTTCTGTGAGATTCTACAGTAATACACGCATGCATACACATATACAAAAATAGCAATAAAAATGCTATAACCTAAAACTAGGAGACAATAATTGTTGTATATAACATAACAACAAAGTTGAAATCATTAAAATACAAAGAGCCTTTGCAAATCAATAAGAAAAAGGCAAACAATACATAGACAAATTAGCAAAGGCTATGTACAGGCAGTCCCCAGAAGAAAAAATACAAATGGTTCATACACAGTTTTTAATCTTTTCAACCTCACACATAGTCAGGAAAATGTAATTTTGTATTATTTTAAATTTTGAGTAATGACTGTGTATAGACTTCTAATTAATTGTTCTAATTACTTAAAGCAATAAGAATTGCACATCCCTAGAAACAAAACTCATGTACTTACAAGCTTTATTAATGTTGATATTTTTAGCAAAATATTTGCATGTTGGAAAAACATATTATATTTTTAGATTTTTTAAAAAGAAGAGCATTTGAATGAAACTTATGAGATAATGAGCTTTCTAATATTTCCATTTATAGCACACTTAAGTTTTAGGTTATAAAGAGTATTCAATTGGTCAGACTGAGTTTTGAGAGTTCAATACAATTGATTTTGCTCTTAAATACAAAATGAATTCTTATACCAATTTGTTTTTGACAGAATTGCAAACCTAACTCTTTTTATCTTTTGATATCAAATAGACTCTTAAATCAATTTAATTCAGCCTAGCTTTTGGTGGAGCTGTTATGAAAATAAAGTGGTAAACTGAAACTGGAAGTGGGGTGAACTTTTCTCTAAACATGGATTTGCTGGTGGCATGTTTTTTTCCTCTTTTTCATACCATAATAAATGTAGATGTGAAACACAGGGAATTTAAATTTTCTGAGGATCATTACTGAACTATCTTTTTCATAGGAAACAAGGCAACAAAAGGCCATGCATTTGATATTAATTATTCCACTGCATGTAGCGATACTTTATATGATGCTGAGCATCTCTTTAAACTACATGAATGTGAAACCTGGCCTGGTTAGTAGCATGTTTATCTTTCCTCTGAAAGCAGCAGTTTTATCAGAGCCAAATACAACACCAAGTTGATACTTTCTTTGCAAAAATGTTACATTTTTTGCTTGCAATATTCTGAGGGGCTTCTTCCATCGCTTTCATTTTGCTTGCTGATTGGGGAAAAAAATTCCGTGCACAAAAGGAATTTAAAAAAATATGTAAGCAGCAAATGTGAATGTGTGTCAAACAGATTTCCAGCATCTTAGTGCTTGCTTCGAACAGCTTGGAAGTGTAACTACAGGCCCAGTTCAATTTAAGTTTTAATGAAAATTCACTGAAATTCACATGTGATCCATTTCTCTATACATAGGCCCTCAAGGATGATGATGCTGAAACTGGATTGACTGATGGAGAAGAAAAAGAAGAACCCAAAGAAGAGGAGAAACTGGGAAAACTTCAATATTCACTGGATTATGATTTCCAAAATAACCAGGTCTGAAGTGGAGAAATGTCTTCAAATTCCATTATGTTTTCTGAAATTACCAAGTAGAAATTGCAGCAAGATACTTCTTAAAATATTTTGTTTGCTGCGAGGAGAAAATGCAATTATCAACGCTATGGATGAAATAATTTCTAAGAACAGGCAGTCCCCTACTTGCTAATTTAACTTCTGGTAATTAGAATTCACAGTATTCAACCGATTACATCTACTTGTGGCACTTTCAGCAGGCAGACAGAATACAAATTAACTTGAAGCAGTCGGTCTGCTTCTGAGAGGTTCTAGCCACAGTCTCACCTTCTCAGCTCCCTCAGCCCGAGCTGCAGCAACCTCCCTTGGACTCTACAGATTTAGAACTAGACAGGGCTAGGGGCCTTTGAGTTCGGCCACTATTCTAGCCAAAGTTTTGAAAAACGATAGAATGATTTGATAAGGGATCAAAGATGAAAAATTGACTCTGGTCCTTTCAATTTAAAAGCAGGATTGCCTTATATGGTACTAGGTGAAACTCCTAGTGCTAATGAGATAGCAATTCTAAAAGAGTGAGAAGACCAGAGACTTACTTCTAGTGCCTAGGAATATTGCCCAAAAAGTGACAAGGAATTAAGAAGGTAACAAAACAGGCATTTTTGCTTCAATTTCTCGTAAAGTCATGAAATGCCACCTAGATGAATAATAGTGGCTACCTTTTATTGACTACCTGTCAATAAAATAGAGATTGATGAAAGATAACTGTTAAAAGTCACTTTACATTCGAAGACATTCCAGGATCCACAACATTGATGAAAATGCTCCTTACCTTCTGAATTGTTACAGAAATGTGAAAGCTGGATAAGAATTAGGGGAATAGGCTAAGTTAGAGATCAGGTTTTTAAAAATCTGTAAGACAGACTGGGCGCGGTGGCTCACACTTATAATCCCAGCACTTTGGGAGGCTGAGGTGGGCAGATCACGAGGTCAGGAGATCAAGACCATCCTGGCTAACACGGTGAAACCCCGTCCCTACTAAAAATACAAAAAACTAGCCGGGCGAGGTGGTGGGCGCCTGTAGTCCCAGCTACTCCGGAGGCTGAGGCAGGAGAATGGCGTGGACCCGGGAGGCGGAGCTTGCAGTGAGCTGAGATCGCACCACTGCAGTCCAGCCTGGGGAACAGAGCGAGACTCCGTCTCAAAAAAAATTTAATTTAATGTAATTTAATTTAAAAATGTGTAAGACATAGCCCTTCTCCAAGTAGGAAAGTTTTAAACCTCTCCAGTTCATTTTGCTTCACTTACCTTTTTGGGTAAAGAAGAACTGATGAATGTAAAATAAATACAGTTACTAGTAATGCAGCATGTGTTAATGATTTCCAGTTTGATGAGGAATGAACAATAAATAAATAAAACACCAATGCTCATCTTTGATGACTAACATCCAAAGTCAGTAGTGCTGTGAGAGCTCTAAGCAGTTGCAGAAATTCTGTGTTTTATTTAGGAATTGACAGTTCAAATAATGTCTTCACTTTCTGAAGTTTCCAGAGGGTTCCTCATGAAGAATGTGTAAATATGCTGTCATAGTAAAAATAATTTTTTGATCAGCTTCATTATAGCCCTGGCTAGTTATTACATAATACGTTCTAGAAAACTACATTATTGGTTTACAGGTTCAGGTTTATAAGTCTACCATTTTTACTTAATTACATATGACATTTGTGATCATTTCTATCACTTCTACTAAAATTTGAGCGTCAGGATTTGGTTAGGAGCAAAACCTCTTATTGATATATTCTAGGAAAGATCAAGGACAACTTATATTCGTCTTAATGTATAACATATTTTCCAAAAAATTAATCCAACTTTCTATATGCATCCAATACTTTTCTCATCATTTATTGACCATTCATATTTTCCAGTGGAAATCTAGTGGTGTCTCATCCTGGTTAGTCATAATTTTGAAGCTTTTAAGTTAGCTTTAATTATTAATACTGTAAGTATCATTTTATAAAGTAGCATTTTTAAGAAAATAATAACACTGAAAATATTTTTACTAAAATATAGTAAGAGTACATTTACTGTTCCCTTTCCAGCAAACATCAAATCTAAAAAGTTATTTCATTCTGAGAAACTGATGAATTTTTAAAACATTACGCATTGATTTTTTTCCCAAATATTCTCATTTGATTTATAAAGTGATTCCTAAGAGGCAGGAAGATAAAGTCTGAAAAACTTCATAAAGTTTGGATCAAATATGTATGTTTGCTTACCAAAACTAAAAGACAACCCTAACATATTTTAATTAAGACACTTTCATGGTAGAGAGAAATGTGATATTTATCTCTTAGGCAGAAGTCAGAATAAGGTTGGAAAAAGTAACCTCATTCTTTATTAACAAAATATCCGAAAACTCTAAATCATAAATCATCTAGCTTCTAAAGAGTTGAAGCCATCTCTCTCGTGTTATTTTCTGCTCAAAAGAAAATTGGTTATAAAAAGTGAGGATGAGGAAATAGAATCTTATTTATTCGCATTGCTGCATAAAGGTAAATACCAAATACAAATTTAGCAAACAGATAGACAGACTGTTTGCTTTACTAATCATGTCTTTATAATCTGATGCCTATTTTAGCTATTTTTTGACCATCTGTCTGTGTTTTGTGTACCTACAATCTAGCATTCTTATTGCCACTGTCATATCATGATTCCACAAAAAAGATATTGAAGCATTAAAATGGAAACAACATAATCATTCAGGTTATTGGTCCATGTTAAAAATTGAGCCACCTAGCCAAAATGCACTTAAGTACATGGTGAGTCACAATTAAAATGGCTATGCTTTTTTTTTAAGGAGGTGAATTGCTGTTTTACTCTACTAGTTAAAAAGGCATGAACTCAAATTCTCAGACTGTGATGTAAAAACCTGTGGTGTTACTGCATTTACCAAATGGCATATACCTTGAATAACAATAAGAGTCTACTTTGTTTCCTGTATGGATCTAAATCAGTCTGTTGACGCAAAATCTCTAATGACAGAGTATCTATGATGGTGTACACACACCTCTTTTTTCTTTGCAAAAATATTAACAATGCCATAATACTTTAATATTCATAATGAGGCTTAAGGACGCATCAGTAAGAAAACAGACTTAAAGAAATGTAGATAGTTCTGTGGTGCTTGGAAAAAATAAAAAACATAGTTACTCAACATTAGAAAACCTCACCTCCAATCTCCTTTCCTCCCTATGAAGCTGAAATTACATTTCTTTGACTCCATGTCCTATATTTAAACACAGAATCTCACAGATAATAATCATTCTACTGTAAGTTAAAATAAATGTAGCCAGCGCCCAAGTGAAGGTCAAATATAATAGAAACTAGAAGATCTTATTTTTTATCTCAAAATGCTACCCAATTTCTAAGAAATTTCTACTCAGCTGGTCTGAGGCTTTGATAAAGAATAAAAGCTTCCCACTTTATAATTACAAACTTGCGATTGCTTAACAATGTATTTTCACTTACAAATCATGCTCTGGAAAGAAAAACAATGCACAAGGGTTTTTAGCAACTGGAAAGTTATTTGATTACAACTCTTTTGCAAAAATGAACTCCATATTTAACTGCAACCAGCAGCCTTTTAAAAAGCCTCCTTTGTGCTTAAAACCAGGCTTCCCAGAGCCTGCATCTGTCATAATTGGGTTTCCGAAGTCTACATAGCTCACTTCATTTGCCTTCTGTATTCAGATTCATAAGAGAATAAGAGTTTATTAAAACGAAATAGGAAGAGGGAGAAATTCCAATATGCAGCATTGTGAACAAATCGATCTTTTCCAAAACGTCCACTAATATTTATGTTTGCTGTATCCTCTCATTTATTTCAGCTGCTGGTAGGGATCATTCAGGCTGCCGAACTGCCCGCCTTGGACATGGGGGGCACATCTGATCCTTATGTGAAAGTGTTTCTGCTACCTGATAAGAAGAAGAAATTTGAGACAAAAGTCCACCGAAAAACCCTTAATCCCGTCTTCAATGAGCAATTTACTTTCAAGGTATTTTTTAATATTTATTTATAACCTTTCCTTTGTTGTTTTAGTTAAAAGACTGATCTCATCCTGTCACATACATAGACATGCACATGAATGCTTGTTCAGGGACTCACAATAATTCCAGTAAGAACATGCAAAATTCGTATCTTCACTACAGTCAAGATTCAATATTGCCTTTCAGTGTGTTCAGAGTACGATTCAGTTCAGTCATTTCGGAATGGAATTGACTAGAACATGACTAGGATGTCATAGTCACATCTAAAAAGTGAGATCCCTACCTAACATAAAGCCAAAAGAATGAAATCATTATTTTTCTAAATTTCAAAGTTCGTGAAAATAGGTACATCTGTTGCAATCCCAGGATTAAGTAAGCTATGTCCCAATGCTTAAATGGTACAAATAGACATGACTCTTGTAACAAAATTCTGTGTGTAGAAGGGCAGTTTGAGCACGTTAAAGTCATTCTTCTTAACTAATCAATAAAAGGAATATGAACACACTGTTTTTTTGCATTTCTAGCCTTTGTCCTTTACTCTAGGTTCTGCTCTGATGTTCTTCATCTTGTTGAGGCACCTCAGTTGACAAACAATAATAGAGATTCCAGCCATTTAATATCTCATCAGGAAAACATGCCTTGCAGGTCTCCAGGATCTTTGTGGATCTTGGCTTGAAATCATTCATAAAAACAATTCTTTTGGTGGATATCTTTAACATGCGAAAAAAAAGTTTCTAATGCATTACTCAGAACAATATGTTTGTGAAAAATGAAATGTCTGTGAATATGCCAGCAGGCTAATTCAACATCACCGCGTCCATCAGCCAGGCTTAGCATGTGCCTTGTGTTAGCAAACATTCTGGGATGAAATAAATTGAAAATGAGGGCATGAGTCATTTTCTCAAACCTTGTTTTCAATTATGTAAAGGGGAAGTGTCTTTCTATTCACTCTAAAATTTCTGAGTTTTCAAGACAAAGGTCCCTCATGGATTGTCAGTAATCTTATTTAAAATCTGGTTTTGCTGTACCTAGACAGTGAATTTAAAGTAGCAGTAAAGACATTCTGGAAATACTCAGCTCATGAAGAGTATTTGCTCATGAAGCTTAATCACTGTAGCCAACATACCACAAAACATAAAGTGGAAATAAAATTTTAAAAATATTGTAATAGTAATCACAGTTGTTTTATTCATCTATTTATTAACCTTAACTTAGGTCAGCAGTTTCTGACCAAAACTTAGTGAGGAAATTCTTAAATTATATGAGCTAATGTATTGGGGCTTTGTTTTATATTGCATTACCTACATTATTATTTCTTTAAAAAAATGCTAATAATTTTATTAGTAATTTCTATAAAACCAAGTATAATTATTGAAATTTTTGAATTCTCTATACATTTGTATCAAGTTTCATTTTATTTCAGACAGGTTGATCAAACTGCACATAATCCACAGTATAATATATTCTGCTATATTTAAAAACACTTCAATTTTTCTAGAGAGCTGGTTAGACATTGTAGATTACTCATCTTGAAATGCCAAGAGGCAATATGATATAGGAATGGAAGTATAAAAGACTTTAAAGAGGGCTGGCTTTACAATGGATTGAAACACTGAACAGGAACTCAACATGCCTGAAACTAAATTCGTCTTCTTTTCCTCCAAACAGTTATCTGAAGGAGCTAGTAATCATTCAAACAATAAATATTTTCAAGGGCTTCTTCTGCGCTAGGTGTTTTACATATATTCATTCATCCCCAAAACAGCCCCATGAAGCAGCCATTATTACAGTATTATCACAATTTAATAGATGAATAAACTGATGTTTAATCATGTGCCCCAAGCCCTTTAGTTGGAAAGTCCAAATCTGGTACAAGGTCTGTCTGACCCCAAGCCCAGATTTTTGACTGTTGGCTCTTTGAGTACAATCATTAGAAAGTCTAGAGAGATTTTAGATATACAATAAAATTTTCAAGGGTTTAATCCCTACTCTAAAATATTTTGTCTCTTTCTTTGAGAGTCAGCCCTTTGGAAGGGTTTGTTTTCCATTCCTTCTAAAATGGAAAAAGTATGATGCTTACTTTTTAATCATAATGTCTTAATAAAATAATCAGATTCCAAACAGATGATACATAAATGACAGAAAAGAAAAACTCTTTGGAAAACTAAAATTTCTTCTATGTAGATGGCCTAATATTCTTCCTTTTCTTCCCTCCTTAATATACAGTTAATTGAGAAATGTTTGCTGAAGCATAAGACAACCATTTACACTGATAAAATAATAGGAAGTGTATGAAAATTGATCAAACCTTTAAGACAAGTCTAAACAATTTCTTAATTAGGTATTTCTACCCAGTTACTGAAGTGTAGCTTACTTGGATTGCACTGCTCTCACTGAATATTAAAAATGTCACTAATAAACATCCCAACCCATAGCATCTGTCCCAGATATATTTGAACAGCTGGAGAATTCATCAGTTCTTGGCCTTTTGCCACCACTCATCCTAAAACATGTCATACCCAAGAATGAACTTCAAAACCCATATTATAATGCACCTCTGATATTCAAAACATCAATTTCCTAGTCAGTTCTTGTCAATCAACAAATTATTTTAAGGAGTAGGTGAGGCACTTGTGAATATCATTTCAATCCTTTCAGACTCCTTGCATAGTCTTTAATAAATCATTGCTCCATTGAACTGTGGCATTTAAATGCCTTGAAAGAGTTAATGGAACATTTGAAAAAAGTTATTTGCCCCTCAGTAAGTTACACCCTGACAATATAACTTATAACAACAATAACAACACAATATTCTACAAGAAAAACTTATTTATAGTCAGATGCAATTGGCTTGTTTATTCTTTTATTAATCTTAAGGATTCATAGCATGACTAATAGCAGGATCCATTATTAATAATGCTAACAGCTTCTAGAACTTTGAGATAAAGCAATAAATCACTAAAAATTCCCATTTTCTCTCAAGTAATTTTAGCCTCAAGCAGTTTGTCAAAAGTCTCAATTTAAAAAATAACCAAAAACAAAATTATATCCCTGTTCTGTTTATGCAGCATAAATATTAAATTAAGCACCATGAACAAGTAACATGTTTTAAGCATTTTTATGACTGGATATTTTATCCTCATTGCTTTATATTTAGGTGCCATACTCGGAATTGGGTGGCAAAACCCTGGTGATGGCTGTATATGATTTTGATCGTTTCTCTAAGCATGACATCATTGGAGAATTTAAAGTCCCTATGAACACAGTGGATTTTGGCCATGTAACTGAGGAATGGCGTGACCTGCAAAGTGCTGAGAAGGAAGAGGTAAGGCAATTATTAGCATTTCTAACATCACAAGCTGTACTCGCCAGTTGCTGCTCATATAATAACTTACTGAGAAATACTCTTTACAAAGGGGGGTGTAGGCCTCTAGCTGTTGAGAGCTGGTAAAATAGGGCCAAGGGCATTGCACCACTTTGTTAAAAAGTGTACAGGTCTTCTGGGTGTTATTTGAAAGGAGAGAGAGAAATTTGTATACTGGATCTAGAAACAGCAACCCTGGACACAAACAAACGCACATGCACACAGGAACTCTTTCTAAAAGCTTACAAAAGGCCACACACACTCATAAACTACTGCTTTAAAAGGATAATGAAAAATTATTTTATTTCTCATATTTTTCCACAATCATTTTGTGTTTTCTGCATAGGTTACGTAGCTATTACACAGAAATAAAGTGGTACTTTTTCCTTGATTGTTTCTTCATATCACAGACAGTTCATTGTTTCTCCTAAAGATATGAGAGCATAATTGGTGAAACATCAAATATAATTCACAAAGCCTGATATTAAATCCATTTTTTAAATGACTCACATTTTATGCTACTCCTCACATTGTTTATCCCCAGTTTTAATAGTTTAGCCCAGTATTTTTCCGTGACTTAAAAAGGGAAGTTCAATATGTTTAGTGCATTTAAGCTTCATAATAATCAATTGTATCTGATTATGCAATGCCTGCCTGGCACCAGCATTTTTCTCTGCAAACATTTCAGTGGACCAATACTAGAAAAGCAAACAACCCGTAGCTTCTCCAAATTCCTAAAACAACTCCTTTCCCAGTCACTCTTTAGTTCCTGACATACAGCTGTAATTACCCAAGGGATGGCTGACCGCTCAGTCATTTAGGATCTCCAGGTCCCTAGGATTCCCTGGCCTCTTGGGGTCCCCAGGGAGATCATGGAGAGAGTCAGACCTTCAGAGAAACTCAGTTAAGTCCATCACCTGGGAATTCTCTCAGCCTAAGGTCTGCTGTGACCAATCTGAAGCTATGAACTTTATACCCCCTATATGATGAAATGAGGTTTTAGAACAGGCCTATTAATTCCCATGATGAAACTGAAGTTTTCACTCTAAAATTGCTATTTGATATTTGATTTTACAAAATGAGTCAAAAATACTTAAGTTAGGCTTTGCTTTTTTGGGGGAAAAAAAAGTATATATACTTATACTTTCCAAAAAGAAAGCAGAGCTTTAAGTATTTTTGTATATAATATTCATGTATACATATTTTATATATATATACACACATGCCATCTCAATATCTAAGAATGTTGACTAACCTTTCTTAGACATTGAGACAGATTTAGCCCTACTGTGGATATTCAAGAATACCCAAGAAAAATACTGAGTTTTAAAATCATATGATTTTATGGATAGTTCTTTCCTATAAGTGAACTAATAGTAATGTTACAGACATCTTAATGAAAAAAATTCAATCATTCAATTACAGTGTTCATAATTATTTAACAAAGTAGTGAGATATTTCATTGAATATTTTATTGAAGTGTTTGACTTTGTGTAAATTGTTTGGGGGGAAAAGTAGGACCATAACAAATGTTTATTAACTGATTGGTTTTCATTAGTTGGCTGGTGTTTGGTTGGCTTGTTCGTTGAATATGAGAACATGAACCACTGGTACTTCACAATGCCCACCTGTGCAGGGTGCATGGCTCACACTTATTACCTTCACCTGGATAATTATCGGGTGGTAATGACATCCCAGATCACACCCAGTGGGTTTCTGAAAAATTGTGCATTTTTTTTTTTCTGAGTTAAGGGAATGTAGACCATTGAGCAAGTTTCTTCTTTCATAAATCTTTGAGTACAAGCAGAATTTGAAACTTAACACCAAGTTGACAGGTTTCGCTCTAGAATCTAGGGGGTTAGGTACACTGCCCATTCAGAATTTTAACCTAGAAAGTGGCCTAACATGATTTGCCCCTTATCTTACTTACCGATGAAATAGAATAGAATGTGAAGTACCCAGCATAGAGTCTGGCATATGGTAAATGTTCACTAAGTGAGAGCTCTCTCGTACCTTTTTCTTGGTTAATTTTGTGTGTTCTCTTTCCCCATTTTGTGTGTTCATCTCCTCATTTGTTGTGTCCCTCTATTTTTATCTACTTCTCCATCCTTTTTCTCACCACTGCGCTTACTGAGTATCTGTAAGAGTTATTAATGGGAAATATTAATTTTATCATTACACTTGTAAAACTCTAGAGACTTTCCTCTTTGATTTCTACTCAGAAATAGAAATTTTTGGTTTTCAGTTGGACTATTTCTCTTTATCAAGATATAGGTTATAAAAAACTGTATAAGACAGATGTCTAGCTTACAAAGTATCTCTAGATGACTAGACCCAGTTAGAAACTTTTTCATAATAAAGGAAGTAAGATTCCAATTACATTTTATATATGAAGAATTATATATTCTCAATGATATGTGCTCTAACTTTGCATGCCACTGTCCATTAATTGCAGAAAATTATAATTGTGTGAATAAATTGAAGTCTTAGATTGACTTTTAGATTTTTGATTTTAAAGAAATTGTTTTTCCACTTTACATGAGCAATTTTGTTCATGATTTTAGTTTTGCTTTCATCTAACAGTGTTAAGCGTTATTTTTAATGTCATAATGAGATGAAAGATATCAAAGAAAGTGAGAAAAAGGAATTCAAGGAACAGCTTTGGAATCTAGAAACAGTACTGCTAATCAGAGTAAGCTGTTCTGCCAGAGACTTGGATTTAAACAGGTTAAATCAGACCCACTGACAGCCAACTCTGTGATGTTAATTAAATGCAGTCAGGTTTTGTTGCCAGAAAGTTGACAACTATAAGTCATAAGATGATGAAGTAATTGTGTAGCTTAAAGGATTATGTCCTATTTTTTGTGACTAAATAATGTGTAAGCAATTTAGAAAGAAATGGGAATGAACATGGATAGTGTAAGAGCTCATTTGGAAGTGATTAGACCCATGTTTAAAAGGAAGTAATGTGGAAGAGATAAGCTGTACTAGGAAGAGCAACAGCAAAAGCACATGGTTCCCACTATTTGATTCTGTCCCCAGGTGGAAATATTACTGGTGAGGTTTCCATTTGGCTTGATCATGTTCTGCAAATTTACACAATCAAAGCCACCTCACTGGTTCCATTCACTTGCTAGTTTGTTTTTTTAACGATGCATGGTCGACTACTTTCTTCCTCCACTTCCCCACCTTCTAACAGATGAAGGTGGAATTTGACCTTGGAGACAGGTCAACCTTTCTCTTATTTTTGTTTCTTTAAAACAGAAATATGTATCCTCTGAGTTCCTAGAGATGGTTATATATAAAACTGTTGTTTCTTAATTTTTTTCTTTCTCAGTATATGGCTTCAAAATCATCTTTGGTAATCGGTATACAATTCTTCAATGTGCAAAAGGCTACCAGTATGTATAGCCCCAAGCTGTCTAAGTTGAATCTTCGAGATTTTCTTCTTTTTATTCTTTCAAAAAATAAGTATTTATGGTATACGCAAGTCAAACCTGAAACCAATCTTTATCGTTTTAGAATAATCTATTTAAAATTTTGACTTATTTCAAACATTGCAATCAACAGCTATGACTCCATTTTTCCCTTCTTATAAATTTCACTTATGTCCAATTTTAAGTTGTCTCAGTTCTGTACCCCAGGATCAGATAGATCATCAAACTATTTAAACCCTTTTTATTTTAACATTTCATTCCATTTTTAAAATTTATTTTTATCTCCATGCCTTCTACTATATAGAGAGATATTTGTTATCTCTAAAAACAGCATAAGGAATAGATAGCAGCAGAAAAAAAAACTAAGCCTTTTTTTAACATTCCACCCTGACATGCTGCAAGCCCTCATGACTTGAGCAGTTACTGTTTTATTGTCTTGTTTCCATTAGAGAATAAGTCTATCACCTCTGCTTTGTGTAAAATTTGGTAAAGAGTGATTTTTAAATGAGATTCTGTAATCTAGTGCAAATGGAAAAAAAATTGATTGCAGAATTAAAACAAGTTGGAACATAATTTAATTAGTATCCAAGCAGAAGGGAAGAGAAACTATTTTAATACCTTAATGGAAAATCAATTTTGCAAGAAAATTTCACATTTTTAAGCCTAATTAGAAAAACATTTACTTCACAGAAAAGCATGTGAAGAATACATATTCAATCAAATGGCAACAGTTTTTTAACCTCCAATGGTCAATTCCTTGGTACTTCTTCAGAGTGAGTTAAAGTCATTATTCCTTATGGCATCTTTCATGCCCAAGGATCATGAAAGAAGTGATGCTGTTTCTAAGTACATTTAGCAATCAGATGGCAACTATGCTCTCCAAGAATCTCCACCCACCAATCACTGCCCTGATTGGAAATCCTTATAAAAGGTTAATTGCTGGAATTCTAAACATGGATGCCAATAAGAACCTTCCTGGTCATTCACAACATTTAAGAAATGCAACAAAAACATTAATTTGCATCCATAGCATTTCAGGAAGTTATATTTGTTCTTCTTTACTTTGTCATTGTCTATCTTCCCCACTGGACTGAAACTCCATCCAGGCAGCAGCCATTTCTATGGTTCCTCACCAAGGTTAATCACAGAGGCAAGAACACAGTAGGCGTGCAAAAATATTTTTGAATGAATGAATGGAGTTTGAATGCATGTTTATTATACAGTAGGAAATGTTTCCAAATGCCCTTTTTAAAGTCCGTGTTAATAGTCATTGTGTTCTTATTTTACAAACGATGGTTAAAGTATTCTGAAAGCTGAGGAGCAAAATGTCCTAGCTCTGAATGCTGAAAATAGTTTAGTGCCTCTTTGGGATTTTTTTGGTATGTTTCTTTAAAGACAGAGGCAGTACAGATGCTTAGCAAAATCAACCTTGTTACTGTTTTTGATTCTGGTTTTGAAAATAATAGATTTTGTCTCAATAACTTTTGTTTATTAAAGGCTTATTCAGTGTCTCCCTCTCTGTAACCCTCTTTTTTCATCCTGTTTCCATAAGGCACATGGAGTTCATAGATTACCTTAATTTAACTTTTGTTTAAATTTAAGACTTAAAGCTATGGTGTAAGTCTCTGCCTACGTCATGGAAATTGATCCAGAGGAAAATGCAAAAGATTTAGTTCTAGGGAGAACTCAAAGAATGGGAACAAAATCTAAGTTTATCATGCCTAGAATATTTGGTGTTAATCAATTTTATAATATAGTAGATATCGTTTAGTAGTATTGAATTATTTTATAGTATATTAAAACTATAATATATATTAGTGTACCTAGTATCTATGTGTCCATATCATGAGACTTGGAACATATTGATTTCCCTTTAAACTGCTACAGAAGTATAAATGTGTTTTATTTTTTATGGTATCTTGGGCCATAGCTGTGGTTTGAGTTTGAGTCTTTGGTTAGAATTTCTGTCACCAGTTGTAATTGTATTCTTATGCATAATAAATGTTATCCACTTCATGATGTGGTTTCCAAGAACATGATAGGAAAAAGCAAATAACTTGGAATATCTCTCTAGTATGTAGGACTGTAATTTGCTTGCCTTTCTGATTAAAAAGACTTTTCAGACACAGGTAAAAGAAATCCAAATTCTCACTTCAGAGTTTCTAAACAAAAATCCAATATTTTTTATTTTAAATTCCCTAGAAAAGTAATATAAATTAGACTGTAATTTGAAGCAACAATTAAAGTGAGGAGAGACCCTGGACACTTTCAAAATGCACTTTGGCTGCCTTCCATTGTTCTCCCTCCCATTGTCATACTTGAGCCTACTGCACCTGCCTTCCTTGTCACAGTGATAACCACCCAAAGGTCTGGGCTGACAGCCTGGCTCTCTAGCTTCCAAAGTTCATCTTCATTAAAGCTTATATCAACTTCTCTACCTATGCTATAAACACAAATAATAGCTACCATTTACTGAGAGTCTACTGCATGCTGACAAAAAAAAAAAAATCGTAACATTCTTCAAAATTGGCATTATCAAGTCTGTTTTACAAAATAGGGAAGGAAGGGAACTGAGACCCAGGAAAGTTTAAGTAATGTGTCCAAGTTTACACAGGCAATGCCATAACTACAATTCAAACACAGTTCTAAAAGCCTACACTTTCCATTTTTTGATATTGAGTCTCACTCTATCGCCCAGGCTAGAGTGCAGTGGTGTGATCTCAGCTCACTGCAACCCCTGCCTCCTGGGTTCAAGCGACTCTCCTGCATCAGCCTCCCAAGAAGCTGGGATTACAGGTGCCTGCCACCATGCCCAGCTATTTTTTGTGTTTTTAGTAGAAATGAGGTTTCATCATGTTGGCCAGGCTGGTCTCAAACTTATGACCTCAAGTGACCCACCTGCCCCAGCCTCCCAAAGTGCTGGGATTACACGCATGAGCCACAGCACCCAGCCCACACCACCTTCTGTAAAGAGTCTCTCTTGGTCTTTTCAGGTCTGTCTGGCTCCCAAACCCATTTTCTCTCTACACTGCCATATTGCCACTAAGAGAGGGCAACGATATTGTCTGTTTTGTTTATGTACTTATGCCTAGCACATTGCACTGTGACTGCAACATCCAAGGTGCTTAAATATTTTCAGTAGATTGGTTGAACAAATTAGAATTTAACAAACATGCCTTCTAATGTTCTATCACCTTTGAGAGAGTCATCTTTGAAAGATACAGTTATTCCAGTTGCACTGTGGTATCCCCAAATATTTTTGAATTCCAGTCCCTCTCTCCAAATATCTTTCTCAGTGTATAATACATTATCTGTTCTCAATAATGATTTGTCTTTGTCTTGAAAAGGTAAATTTCACTGAAATGGCCATAACTATGGAGGGTCAAATACAGGCTATTAGTTGATGATCGAATTGGGTAAAACAGTTGTAATTACTGTGGGAAAGTAATGAGATGGATGTTCTTATGAGGTTTATATTCTGACTCTGTCCTAAATGCTTTGAGCATTAACATCATTACATGGTCTCTCAAATGATTTGCTATGGGGAACATTCTCATTAGGAGATATAAATTCTGATACAAGTAGTACGAAGAAAATATAATTGTTTGAATAGAAACCAATGTAAGTATTAGGTTTTCTTTTTATCCAAAGAATAAAAGGACTGAGAGTTTTCAGTTGAATTTTAAATAAAGCAGAGCAAAGTGGTTTTGGGAGCCTGGATTTCCTGTATATAGGCTGGCAGAGCAGAAAGTGAGGAGTGGGTATTGAAATGGGAACAAATATAAAACAAAAGGAGAATGAGAACAATGATGTAGACAAGAGCAGTCTTGTTTACATCTGGTTTTTCATATTATTGAAATAATGAAGAGGGTTTTGAGTGGGAAGCAATGTGAGCAACGCAGGAGAATGCTTTGTTCTGTCTTCCATGGATTTAAACCTTTTAAAATGTAATCTTTTCTCTTGAGTTCATCACATGCTTGGGAGCAATTTTTTTATCTTGTTTGTGAATCTTCAAATGAGATGTTTTTACCTTCTGTCTTACTCCTACCTACCTTTGAGCAGGCCAAATGTTTGTGCTGTGAAATCTTTAATCCATTACAATCTGTTACTCTGCAATTAGATGAAATGTCAGTGATTGAGTTGTACTAGTTGTACTACAGAATAAGGGAGGAGAATGAGGACTCGCTGAAAAACAAGAGCTTAAATAAAGAATTCGACAGAGGAAGCATACACAGACACAAACTTACTTGCTTTAAACATGATTAAATTATTGCCAATTATGAACAAGAACTTTTAAATACTGCAAATTAATTTTATTTATTCATTCTTTCATTGATTCATCATCATATATTAAGCCTCTTTTATAAGCCAGGTATTGTGCTAATTTCAGGGTATATAGTGGTGAATAAGATAGACCCCCCCACGTCTGGCCACCCGACCTCCCCAGCCTGCAGGGCTGAGGCTGGAGTCCTGCCAGACGCCGTGGGGGGAGTGAAGTTTGCAAACTTCCAGGGCGCCTGGCCCTGGGTGTTGGGCGAACCCGGGGGTGGTCAGAGGGACTCGGGGGCAGCTGGAGAAGCCCAAACGCAGCCTGCGTGATTACAGTTATGGCCACCCAGGTGATGGGGGAGTCTTCTGGAGAAGGGCTGTTTACCGGCAATGGCGACGTTGGAATGGCCTTGCCTAACGGCATGTATGACTTGCATGATCTCTCTAAAGCTGAACTGGGCGCACCTCAGCCTGTCATGCTGGCAAATGTGGCCTTCACTGGGAAAGTAAATGGCAGCTGCTGTGATTACCCGGTCCGTGAAGAAAGGCAGATGGCAAAATTGATGCCTGTTGGGGATAACAACTTTTCAGATAGTGAAGAAGGAGGGGGACTTGAAGAGTGCTGAAATAAAAGGTGAACCTCATGGGCTGAGACGTTTGGAACTCAGCGTTGTAGAACTTCAGCCTGTATTTGAGGCATCAGCTGCTCCAGAGATTTACAGCTCAAATAAAGAGCTTCCTCCTGAAACACCTGGAACAGAGGACAACGGCAAGAACTCGAAGACCAAATCCTTTTGCTGTAAGTCATGCCAATATGAAGCAGAATCTGAAGAACGGTTTGTGCATCGCCTCAGAGTTCACAGTGCCAAGAAATTTTTTGTGGAAGAGCGGAGAGGCCGGACGCGGTGGCTCATGCCTGTAATCCCAGCGCTTTGGGAGGCCGAGGTGGGAGAATCACCTGAGGTGGGGAGTTCGAGACCAGCCTGACCTACATAAAGAAACCCTGTCTCCACTAAAAATACAAAATTAGTCCGGTGTGGTGGCACATGCCTGTAATCCCAGCTACTCGGGAGGCTGAAGCAGGAGAATCGCTTGAACCCAGGAGGCTGAGGTTGCGTGCAGTGAGCCAAGATCACGTCATTGCACTCCAGCCTACCCAAGAGCGAAACTCCGTCAAAAAAAAAAAAAGGCTCGGGCTCGGTGGCTCACACCTGTAATCCCAGCACTTTGGGAGGCCGAGGCGGGTGGATCACGAGGTCAGGAGATGGAGACCATCCTGGTTAACACGGTGAAACTCCGTCTCTACTAAAAAAAAAAAAAAAAAAAAAAATTCAAAAAATTAGCCGGGCGTGGTGGCGGGCGCCTATAGTCCCAGCTACTCGGGAGGCTGAGGCAGGAGAATGGCGTGAACCCGGGAGGCGGAGCTTGCAGTGAGCCGAGATCACGCCACTGCACTCCAGCCTGGGCGACAGAGCAAGACTCCGTCTCAAAAAAAAAAAAAAAAAAAAAAAGAAAAAGGAAAAGAGAAAGAAGGGAAGGAGGAGCGGAGAAGCAAGCAAAAGCCAGGGAATCTGGCTCTTCCACTGCAGAAGAGGGAGATTTCTCCAAGGTCCGTATTCGCTGTGACCGCTGTGGCTACAATACCAATCGATATGATCCCTATACTGCACACCTGAAACGCCACACCAGAGCTGGGGATAATGAGCGAGTCTACAAATGCATCATCTGCACATACACAACAGTAAGCGATGTGTTTGGAAAGTGTAAGCCTGGAATTAGGAGACATAATTATTCCTCCAAGAATATCACTTGGGAGATTCCAAAGCCATAGCTATTACATGGCAAACCTAGGATAAGAGGGGTAGTATGAGTGCTGGCAGACCAGCTGCAACTTTCCTATACAGTGAAGAAGGCTGGGGAAACAAGTACAGGTCATATTTTTTTAAATCATACTTTCTCAAGGATCTCCACAAACTAGTGGGTGTCCTCGCTGTCTGTGTGATAGCCTCTTTCTACAGGTGAGGCCTCAAATGAATTGCAGCTATCCTAGTGTTCCTGTGGGGGTACTTTGTGTGAAAAAAGGGTATGTACTCCAAAACATTTTTGTAGGTTCTTTGGCGAGGCACCAAAGAGTACGAAAGAATCCAATATAGGATTTTTCTTACCGATAGCAGTTATTCATTGCAGTAAAATAAAATATGATCCCAGTAGGAAACTTTGAATTCTGACCTCCCATATTCTGTTTTGAAATAATCACTTTATGTTTCTTTTTTTTTTTTTCTTTTTTTTTTTTTTTTTAATCTGATGATCTCTTTGAGGGCAGCTTCAGATTTTGGCAGTAAAACATGAAAGATGAGGAAAAGCATTAATAATCTGTGGGTGGAAAACTTGTTAAAAATCTGAGAGTAAAGTTTGAGTTAAAAGTTGTGGAAAAACTTTTAACATGGAAAAACATGGAATTGACTGGGAGGCCAAAGATTTAAAAAAGCAGAAGATTCTTCTCTTAAGACATGAGGAGTAAGTTGTGTGATAACGGTGTGTGTTTTGTGTGCATGAACGGAAATTGTAAATGTTGAATTCTAGGCTCCAACGATCACTGTCAACAGAAGATCAAGCTGCAAATATTTATGCTTTAAAACTTAAATTATAAAGCTAGTTAAATCTTTCGAACAACTAGTTTTAATGTTCATGGGGACATTTTACCTAAGTTACTGTTAACATTGTATAGAGAAAGATTTATCTTAAGCACAGATTGGCTATCAGGAATTATTTTGGGGAAGAGGTTTTTTTGTGGATTCTTTCATACCGCAAAAGAAGAACCATTTGCCTTCTGGGGAACTGAGCTAAATTCTAAGCTAGTCTTTAAGACTAGAATGCTAAAAACAAAAACACGAAGGAAATTAAAACCCCTTATTATTAAATCGATTTGTAAAAGCATTGTTACTGGAAATTGATTGGACTTGAGGCCTTCTTCCAGAAAATAAGGACTTGATTGTCAGGCCTGTATTAGGTTGTGAACCTTAATGCCATGTATTCATACTTATTAGAAATTGTTTCAGTGAAAAGCACATTAGCAGTATGAACTTCTGGTCCAGTTGGAAGTTCTTCCATTTGAAAAATGTGATATTTGCATGGAACTGTTGGCATCTTTTTGTTTTCTAGTCCCATTCGCCCACACTGGATAGAATTTAAGCTAGAATTTTCCCTTTTGATAAAAGAACAAAAAATGAACATGTTATATTTATATTGATGTGTAGTAACTAGTGATAAACTTGAAACACTAGAATACATGACAAGCCTGATCTTAGGTAGTTATGAAAATGAATCTCTTACCTATCTTTTGAATCTATATTCACATTGGTTTTTAAGACTTTTTAAGTTATATTTTTTCCTTTTTCCTTCAGAGTTGCTTCTTATTTTGGGGCCACTTTTTTCTTTTATTGTGTAATTCATAAGGGGCTGCTTTTTTTTTTTTTTGATGAGGCTTATAAATATGGCTGGATGTTCTGCTCTAGTCTTCTAAGAAGGGCCATTTTATTTTTCAGAGTCACTTATAAAGTCATGTGTAATTAACTTTGGAGACTGTTTTGCATATCACTGCTGCTACAAATTAAAACCCAAATAGACCTCATTGCATATCACCCTATGAATGCTTACAATGGAAGGAATACCTTGCCTGTAGTATACTGTCACTTCTGGACCAAAAAGCTGAGGAAGAAACTTAATTTTCTTTTTTGCATAAGTCAGAAAAACTTACTACTGTTCCCAGTTTCCTGGTTGACCCCAGCAGATGAAATGAATAGATAGTGTTAATTCAGATTGAAGAAATTATCTGAATCTTGGCTTGCGTAGATTTACAATCTACATGCAATATTAACTAAATCAGATAGCTTTTACGGTTTCACATGTGTACATAGGTTCCCTCCCAGTCCCTTCCATACCTATTAGTTATTGAACTTTCTAATTCTAATTCTATTGAAACATTACAACAGTGTTTTGTTGCACCAGTTTTATAAACTTATGCAGTGCAATACGGGTTATTTTTCTGAGGCAAACCAAAGGTAAATTTCTCAAGGTTCTTGCTGCCTTCTTTAGCAGCATTTGAGGGAGGATCTTTTACACATTTGTAACAGATAAAAATAAAGCAGATTGCAAATCCTTTTTTAAAATCTTAAACCATGTACCAAGTTTTTGGTCCAAGTTGTGTAGGATAAGTTAAACTTAAATTGCATTCTGTTAACCAATATGAGTGTATTTCTGTAAGCATAGTTATGTTGAAATACAGTTTTAAAAAGAAAAAAAAAATCGACCCACTAAGCTCAGTCAATTAAAAATTAATGGTGAGACAGAACTGCAGGGTAGATTTTTACTCAGCCTATGTGTATCACCATGACTCCGCTTACTACTGATGTGTCCTTTGGCTTGTTGCTTAATCCTTTCATAAAATGAGGTTAATATTTACTCACCTCCATGAGTTATGACACACTCTAAATGAAATAATTAATGTAAAGCACTTAGAACAATACTTGGCACCAGATAAACTCTCAAAAAATATTAGTGGTTTTGTTATTGAAAACATTGGTCAGAGCTCTTATTTCCTTGCCAGCTGAAAAGCATTTCTTTGATGGCTAGACTTATATCTTTCCTTTTTTGAGGACACTGGGACAGCCAAAGTGTTCAGAAGGCATTGTCATACATGGTTTTAATAAAAGAGTGGATATCTGAACCTAGATCCCATGTGCGAGAGTCTGTGGGGTGTAAAAAGATTTCACAAAGACGAACCCAGTTTAAGGCTCAGCACATGTGTGTGGAAGATAGTGCTACCATGGTGTGACCTCAGTGATTGTGCACCAATTAACTCGTCTAAGCTCTGACACCCCACAAAGGAACTCAAAGTTTCAGGCTCTGCTAAAATAAGACAGACAATAACAAGTGTTGGCAAAGATGTGAAAAAATGGGGAATTCTTATACATTGCTACTGGAATGTAAAATGATGTAGCCACTTTTGAAACCAGTTTGACAGTTCCTCAAAATGTTAAATAAAGTTGCCATGTTACCCAACAATTCTACTAAGTTCTATCCAAGAAAAATGGAAATTCGTGTATACACACCAAAGAAAATGTGCAAGAACAGTAGTAGCATTTTTCGTAACAGCCAAAAAAGTAGAAACAACCAAAATGTTCATCAACTGATGAATGGATAAACAAAATGTGGTATATCCATATAATAGAAATTACTTAGACATAAAAAGAAATGAAGTCTTGATACATGCTATAACACCAATGAACCAAAATAGGCAAATCCACAGACAGACAGAAAGTAGATTCATGCCTAAGGCTAGGGATAGGATAGGGAATGGGGAATGGGGATGATGGGTATGGGATTTTTTGGGAGTGATGAAAATCTTCTAGAATTAGATAGCAATGACAGTTACACGATCCAGTGAATATACTAAAATCCACCAAACTATACACTTTAAATGGGTGAATTTTATGGTATGTGAATAAATACCATTTTTCTCAATAAGCTATTTCTTATCTTCTATTATCCTTATTATTTTTAAATTAAATAAAATTAAAATAAATTATCTGAGACAGGGTCTCTTTTTGTCACCCAGACTGGAGTACAGTGGCACAATCATAGCTCACTGCAGCTTCAAACTCCCAAATCCAAGCAATCCTTTCACCTCGGCCTCCTGAGTAGCTGAGACTACAGGCTGGCACCACCATACCCAGCTAATATTTTTTGTTTGTTTGTTCATAGGGACAGGATCTTACTATGTTACCCAGTTTGGCCTCAAACTCCTGGCCTCAAGCAATCCTCCCACCTCAGCCTCATAAACTGTGACTTACCACAGCCGGTCCTAAATCTGTTTTTAAAAAAGTTTCAGGGACAGAGATACCAAACATCAAAGCGTGATGTTCCAGGCTGACTGGGGTCCCATGTGAAACAGCCCTCAGGTATGCTGGGAATGTCTTTCCTGGGGCTGTTTCAAAAGTTTTGGGATATTTGCTGAAAATATTCTAGTCTCTCTTTAAACCAGAACACTTGTCTCCAAAATCACACTCCTTATTACCATTTCTATTGATATAAGGGCAGTACTAAGGTTCCCTTTTTAGAGAGGAGGAACCCAGGCCTAGGACGTATGCTAGCCACTGAGAACTCAGGAATAAAATGCCAGTTTTTCTGATTCCACAGCCAGTTTCTACTAGTCTACTCTCCCTTGGGATAAGAAGTTTTATGCTTAATTCTCCTGATGTAAAAACAAAGTTTTAAACATGAAAACCAATCTTTTTACAGCTTGTTTTCATACTGTAGCTTCTCAGAGATTCCCCAAGTTGCTCTTTTCTGGACCTTTTTTCTAGCAACATCATGGCTTTTTAAATTGAGATAAAATTGGCATGCAATAAAATGCACAGATGTTAAGTGTACAGTTCAATGAGTCTTGACAACTCCATACACAGTGTAACATCACTCCGATCAAGCTACAGAATATTTCTTACCCCAGAAAGTTCCTCATACCTCTTTCCAATGTGTCTTAGCCCTGGCTCCTAGAGCTAACTTCTGTTCTGATTTTCCTTACCACAGATCAGCTTGCCTGTTCTGAACTATATACCAAGGAATCATATTATTTTGTGTCTGGCTTCTTCAGCTCAAGATGATGTTTTTGAGATTCTTCATACAGTAATATTTCACTCCTTTTTATTGCTAAGTGGTATTCAATTATGTGAATATATCAAGATTTATCCATTTTCCAATTTGGGTTACTTCCAGTTTGAGATTGTTAGGAATAAAGCTGTTGTACTTCTACAGCTTTCTGTGAACATATGCTTTCATTTCTCCTGAACTGCTGGTTCATAGGTAGGTATATGTATCACACTTCTTTGAAGCTAAAATGACCAGGACCATAGGTAATGGTCTATATAGGAATGTATTGTGAGACCTACCGTCTCACTAGTCTCCTTGATGATGCTCAGCACCACCTTGATTCTTGACCTGGGCACTATATTTTCTATCCTGCACCATACAACTGGCACCTCATTACACACATGCTTATTCTCTAAGTGTAGGTGCATAGCCACACAATGCTGTTACAAAAAGATGGCTTGTTTAGCTGTTTCATTGTCTCAATAGATAGAATATAAGCTTCTTATAAGTGAGGAAAGCGTCTTAGCACTTTTTCACATCATAGTGATTAGCTCTTAGGAGAAAGTATGGCATGGATCAAATGAGCATAGAACTTGGAATCCAAATCATATCAACTCTCTGAGCCTCATTTCCTCATATGCTAAATGTTATTGGAAAATGTCAAATAAATTATGTACCTATGTGTTTGAAGTTTAAAAGTTATTTTTCAAGCATAGGTCTGTCCAATGCCAAATGAATTCCTAAAATAAACAATCAGATACATCGAGTAGCTGTTCACTTTCACTATTTTATGGTGGGGAAACAATCCATTGTTTCCAGAACCATTTAAAAAGTTTAGGAGTATTTTCACTCTCTCTGCGGGGATGGTGAACATCTCAGTATCTTTGTCACCACTTCCTTCCATCCTTCCCAGATTTCAAGTGTCCGAAGACAAAGTGGAATGACCCCTAAGCTTTTTTCAAAAGCTGATGGAAGAATTCCCTGTCAGCCTACTTTATGCAAAACAACTTCTGGCACTGGCTGTCACACTGCCAGGCTTATCTCCACTCTTCTTACTTTTTGCTCTACTTTAAATGTCTCTCAAATCATTAATCATATGCAATTATTTTCCCCCGGGGACAGGCCACAGCAAAATTGCAAACCAGAGATGGCAGAGTACTCAATGGGGCGCCTTGCTCCTGGCCTTCAGGAGCTGGCAGACTTCTGGCTTGGAAAAGAGCAGGACATTGCACAGTGGGAGAACCCAGGGCACACAAGCCCAGCTCAAGCCAAACTATCTACTTACAACTTTAAAATGCTTATAGGGCAGTGTTGTCAGAAGTGACTGTCGGGCGAAGTGTCAGAGCCCTGGCATCAGGAAGTGGTCAACTCACGTGTTGGTAATTTACCGACAACAGCATAGGTTGAAAAGGAAAAGTGTATTAGAAAGAAAGAACACCGCAGAAGAGTGCAGTGGTGCACCTCAGTGAGAGGACTGAGCGTACTGCTGTGGATTTTTCCATAGGGGTATTCAAGGACCTTAAGGCGGGAGCTTAAGGGTAATTTGGATTACGTTAACCACATAGATCATGATAAATGATTATGTTTGTAGATATTTTGGTGTGTTAATGTCAGCAAGGGTTGTAAAATGAGTTTTGGAATGGCATTACAAAGATATTGAGCTGTGAAGAATTGCCCCAAATTTAAAACTTTTTAAAGAAAAAGCTACCAAAAATGTATGGCTCCCTAAATGTACTGCAATGTGAACTGTGGCACTGGCTATTCTCCTAAATTTCCATTTCTATATACAGAGACATTTAGAAATTTTAATTACTTAGAAAGATTGAAAGAGGCCTGGAACCAGAGGCCAATTTTAGATATTAGGAAAGTCTAATTACTTCTAATTTTCCCAGATAAGGAGTTGTGCCGCCAGAGAGCCTGTTTGATAGTCACCAGGTGATCCTTACTCCCTTCTAAATTCCTCAAATAAGGAGTTTTGTCTCCAGGGCCTGTTCAATGGTCACCAGGTGATTTTCACTCTCCTCTGTGACCCGGTTCATCCTTGAATGGAACCCTGTTTCAGGCATCCCTTCTGAAAGCCTTCTACACCAATATTTCTCTTTTCATGTGGACTATAACTAGGTTACATGCAAGAATAAATTTCTGGACCCTGGATAGCACTAGAATACAGATGGGAACATTTATGAGTGAAGCGAAAGACCCCCACATACAATTCTAGAAGAGGACAAAAAGGAAAATTTGAAACTATCTCTAGTCAACCTCTTATTCTCTAAGCTGCAAATACTCTGGAATGTGGTCAGAGGTTGTGTTTTGCTACAAGTTAACCAACTGCTCTTCACTTTAAGCTGTGATTTCTACATGAATAAATCAACATTCCGACAAGGTGCTTCCCTGAATTTTCATGTTCTGCTAGTGTTTTAAAGACAGGAGAAAAAAATGTTTTTCAGAAACCAACATAGCCTCAGAAGTAGTCTGCTCTTAATTGTATCTCAGTGTTAAAAAACAAAAACAGAGTGAGATTAGAATATTAAAATAGGTAGAGAGTGTGGAACTTTGTTTTTATTTTAGAACATATTTTTGGATAGCCTCTCAAGTCATAAACAGGGAATATAGAAAGCAGCCTTTGAAATGCCTGCCTGAGATTAAATCAACATTAATGTTTAACTTAGAATCTGAGGAGAGATGTATGCCTCTTTGCAAGGTCATTGACTTTCCAAGCTGTGTCACACTGATGTTTTGCTTATGTTGAAGCCTTGCTGTCATGTTTGAAGAGGACATAAAGGCAATGGAACCTATGTGTCGCAGTAGGATTGCCTAATTTTGGTTTAAAAAATGCCATTTTTGTTTCTTTTTGGTAAATAGTGCTCTCTGTTTCCTGGAAAATCATGTATAGTACAAATATACCTTTACTCATGTTTAAGCTCACACCTATTGAGTATCTGTTTAAGTCAACCACTGTGCTAAGTCTGTAACTCATTTACTCACAACAACACTGTGGGGTAGGCACCATTATTATTCTCAATTTATAGATAAAGAAGCTGAAACTCAGAGAAGTTGGAATTCCTTATGGCCAAGTAGCTAATAATGGTAGGACTGAGATTCAGAATTTTGTCTGACTGCAAGGTTCTTATCCACCATGTTAAATTTACTCTAACTTAGAAATAGGTTACAGGGCCTATGCTAGGGATGACGTTTTGGTCTGCAACACATGCACTCTACACATGTCCTACACATGTGTGTTTCCTTACTCCAAACTCCCAACAATTCTGCCAACATCACAACACCACACAGTACCAAGCAGGGGCTGCAACAGCTGGCATCCATTCAACACCATTCCCAAGCCTCTTAGCTGCTCCCAAGATTTCTGGGCCACTCTTTCCATGATACGCCTATGCGTGAAAAATCCCATATAAAATTCACGTGCTTCTGTTTTCAAGTCCCTCTATTCCCCATCCTTTGCTTTATTCCATTCCACAATATTGCAAGTTCCTGGAAAAATGCAATAATGTCTTCCATCTCTTTCATCACCTTCCCTTTTGCCAAATACAATGAGGAACATGGAGTAGAATATCCATCCCTGTAATTATACCTAAAACACTAAAGATCAATGAAGTGTGTATTTTAATGTTCTCCAAATAGCATTTAATTAGGGGTACTTGAACACATGAGAAATGTCTTTGCAAAGTAAATGTTTTGTGTGCTTAGAGTTTTCTAAGCCCCTGTGTTTCATAATGCAATATAAGCTCTTTATTAGTACCCTCTGGCTGAGATAAGGTATTGAGCTGTGAAGAATTGCCCACAATTTAAAATTTTTAAATAATAAAAAAGCTACCAAAAATGCATGGTTCCCTAAAATGTACTGCGATGTGAACTGCAGCACTGACCATTCACCCAAATTTCCATCCCAAAACCCTACCTCTCATGAAAGAGAGAGAAAAAAATAGGGAGAAAAAAAGCACATGGTACATCTTATAAAACGAGTCAATTACTAAATGCTTGTCATTTGGTCCCCAAATTATCCTTTCTTCAAATCCAAATCTTTACTATTTTAAAGAATAAATTGCAGCATTTCTACCTGGAGGTTTTTACGTCATCTTTATAGGAATTATTTTGACCAATTTTACATACAACTTAGCTAAATTTGTAAAGATTTTTTGTTTTAGATCTGAATCTTGCAGCATAACTAGTCTGTATTAGATGAGGAATGGTTGTCATTTTCAGTTATGACTCTCCAAACTTTGTATCAGCTGGTGCTATAGCCCTGATTTCCTGCATCAGCAGCACCTCTCTCAGGTAATTTATCTTTTTTTTTTTCTTTTTTCTTTTTTTTTTTTTTTTTTTGAGATGGAGTGGCGCAATCTCAGCTCACTGCAACCTCCGCCTTCTGTGGTTCAAGCGACTCTCCTACCTCAGCCTCCCAAGTAGCTTGGACTACAGGCACATGCCACCAGGCACAACTAATTTTTGTGTTTTTAGTAGAGATGGGGTTTCACCCTGTTGGCTAGGATGGTCTCGATCTCTTGACCTCATGATCTGCCTGCCTCGGCCTCCCAAAGTGCTGGGATTACAGGTGTGAGCCACCATGCCTGGCCTCTCAGGTAATTTCTGAAGACCTTGATTCTCACCACCACTGCAAACCCCCAAACCCAACCCCTTCTACCTGCTGGCCTGTGCTCCCTCTTCAGAACTTTCCTAATTTTGTGATTCTAATTGATGGTCAGTCCCCTTGAGAGGAAAAACAATGGACAAACTTAATTTAAATCTGAAATAACTAATTAGTTCAATGAAATCTCACAAACTGTGTTACAGAAATTATTAAGTCAAATTTGCAAATGAGGAAACTGAGACTTGGAGAGTCTAAGAAATTTATCTGGAATCATATAACTAAACAAGTAATGGCCAGAAATTTAAATCAAAAGTTTGCCTTACTCCAAAGTGTGTTAATTAGTATTTTAAAATTCTGTTAAAGCAGGGACTTCATGTTAAATTCCTAGTATTGGAAGTTCAGGAAATGTTCAAGAAAAGTATGAGGGACCCTGGTAATGAACTTATGAAAGAAATGTATCCTGTAAATATGGTGGCTTTTCCTCTTTTAACAAATGGATTGAAGGTTTTCCTGAAAAAGTGATGAGGGATAACTTTAAAAGGTGCCTATTTAAATTAGCATACAGGCAGTTTGAATTCTAGTTCTTCCTCTTCTAGTATGTTAGAGGGAAGGAAATGGTTTAGCCCAGTGACTGCTACTCCATAGACACCTGAACTGAACCTGAAGATAGAAAAGGGATGGATCATAGCTGAATTTTAACAAGGATAGTTTAGGCCAGGGCTGCTGCTCAGGGCACTGGGTTTGAGTCTGAGACTAGTATTTACCAAAACGTGTTGTATAAGTCATCAGGGGATACATTCATGGAAAAACTCAGTACGCAAGCACAAGCACCAAACCTTCTTTCAGATCCTCATGTTGAGCACATAATGAATTCAGTGCCCTGGGCTAGAACTTAAGTAACTGGGAGCAGAAACCAGTTCATCATGTGTCATTTCTACAGGAAGATAATGCTTCAGATGTCATGTGATCTCCTCCAAGTGGAGCACAGCCACTTGCCCAGCCATTAGTTAGAGTGCCCAGATGAGAGAAGAGAAGCAGAGGCTGGGAACATAACAGGGGCGTGCAGTTGATTGTTCCTCTCAGGGCCAAGATGGCATGACCCAGCGTTTCCCAGCACCCCCCCATTCTCAGTATACATTCTGGTCAATGTTCCCTAAGAAAATGATTCATTCAGCGTGCCTCCTTTCCAGTTGAAATCACATACGCTTGACTTCAGAACTGAGAATGAAAATGGTTCTTCCTAAATGCAAGTTCTGGCATGCCTAAACAAAAATTTCATGTATAGTAAGCTAAAATCTCGCAAGGAGTTTAAGGCATAACTTATTCAAACGTATTCTGAGACTGTGAAAATTGAGGACTCATCTATCCTCAAATGGAAACTGCTGCTGGCCTCATCTTCTGTGCCTTATCCTTCCTTTTAAAAAAAACCCTGAGATTTACCACTTAAATGCCTACATCCATTTGGATTAACTTTCATGTTCCATATATTTCTATTTTTATTAGTTCATCTTTGTCCTCCAAATGTAGGTCATCATACAAGTGATAAATTTAAGTAAGATTTACATTCTCTTTGTTCTTATGAGTGTATCAGTGAACATTATTAATATTGCCTCACATTTGCAGGACACGTTCATGTGCTTTAGAAACCATTGGAACCCAGCCCTGTATTTCTGAACCAAATTCTCTCCTCCCTCAAACCCTCGGGGCATTGGGCATTCCCTCAATTATGTGGCATCTATGGTAGTTTCTAATCTGATTGGGGCTCCTAAAATAGAACCAGAATCTCTTTTTTGGAGTGAGAGAATGCAGTGATGACTATTTATTAATTAGGGGAAAAACCTCCACTTGAGGCAGCTGGGAATGACTTTCTGAAGACACTAAAATCCAAATAAAAAGAAAGACATTCAAATGTGGGAAGAAAAAGTAAACCCAGTAAGACCCTCCTGAAAGTGTTAAATGTTGAAACGGATATCTGAAACGGATATCTGAAAGAACCAACTTCTTTGGAGGATTTTTAAAAATAAGAATTGGGGCATGGATTTGTAGTCTTGCTTCAAGGCAAGGGAATAGACAAGGTGATCTCCCATGGGATCTAACAGCCCTGTAATTCATCAAAGAAGGTATTTAAAAGCAAAGCCATGGGGGAAAGAGAACGGTAGCATCAATCTAAATCAAGCCTTACATGCATTTTCTCTTTTCTTTTTCTTTTCTTTTTTTTTTTACTTCTAATCTCTCCCTGCATTTTTGTAAGACCCATCACAGCAGGACATACTCTCTACAATTACTTTGACAAACAATAGTAACAGCACTTGGATTTTTACTGTCTTCCAAAGCAATCCATTTTTGACAGTGAAAAGTAGAGGAAACTGATTCCTGAAGCTATGAACTAAAATGACAGATTTGGGGATCTGATTTACCAGAGTGGGTTTTCCATATATCAGCCCTGGCTGACATTCCTGGGCCAGTACCCATAGGCACAAACTCTCAATGGAAAGTTGTATAAATGTAACACAAACAACAGTCATAAGTTGACTTTCCTATCAGGAACCTTGTAAAAAAATAGGTACAACATTTTATAAATCTTTTATTTTAATGAAGTTTATTTAACACAGAAAACTTCAGTCCAGAGATGTGAAATTTTACATTATAAAGAGTTATGGCAAATAGAAACACTAACAAACTGAGCCTCTAGCTGTCATATCTGAAATACTGTACATACCCATATTCATGGATGCCAACATGCTCTAACATAATTTTACATATTAAAATAGGCTCAATTTTCAATGATAATAAAATGGCTACTGATACTATGACTTCGTGGAATATTAGATAGCCATTAGACATACTTATATGGAAAAATGCTTTAGTATGTTAAATAGAAAAAGCAAAATATAAAATTACATATAAATTATATAGCTATGCTTTTGTAGTAGGTTTTAAAAGTATTTGCATATGTATAAAAATAATTCGGGAATCTATGAAATGAGAATAATTATCTTAGGAGGCTAAGATTATGGTATTTTTTTTCTATTTTCTTTTCTTTTTTTTTTTTTTTTTGTGAGACAGAGTCTTGCTCTGTCGCCCAGGCTGGAGTACAGTGGCGTGATCTCAGCTCACTACAAACTCCACCTCCCGTGTTCAAGCGATTCTTCTGCCTCAGCCTCCTGAGTATTTGGGATGACAGGTACACGCCACCACTCCTGGCTAATTTTTTTTGTATTTTTAGTAGAGACGGGGTTTCACCATGTTGGTCAGGATGGTCTTGAACTCTTGACCTTGTGATCTGCCCGCCTCGGCCTCCCAAAGTACTGGGATTGCAGTCGTGAGCCACCGCGCCCGGCCCATTTCCATTTTCAGTACACACAAATACAATTGCACACACACAGGGAGATACACATTTGATGTAACAAATAACCATGCTTTCAGAATTCAGTCCAGTATATTTTGGTTTAAGAACAGACTTACATTAAGTGCTCTGCCATGAGTTATCAGAAAAAGTAAATAGACCTACATGATCCCACCTTCATTCCCTTTTCTCCTTTTAACACCTCTGCCAGCAAAAACACACACATTGAGTGGGCCATTGTAACTTAGATCCATCTGGTAAGATTCTTTTTCTTCTTCCAAATTAATTTGTTCCAGAAATTATCTGGTAGATTGTTCAAGAGAAGCATTTAATATTTGCCTTTAAGGAATGAGAAAATACGGAGGTCAAAATGAATTTGCATTTAAAAATAAGACCTAGATCACCCCTGCGGTGCATCCGTGGGGTTTGAGATGTGCAGCATCATACAAATATCACTAGGAAACTAAGACATTTGGAAACAGCTAAGAAAAGCCATGTTGCTGGAAAAAATCATGACTGGCAAAAAAAAAAAAAAAAAAAAAGCTTTTTGTGAATATTCCATACCCTACAAAGAACGGGACAAAAATAAATACATGAAGACTTACACCCGGGAATAACACAGCAGAAAGTATCTTATTAAAAGATTTTCAGTACCTTTGAGATACCGTGACATGATCATATAAATCCAAAATACTTCCTTGAAGCATGGATTTTTAAAGCTTGACTTTTTAATGCTAGTTGGGCTGTATTATAAGTAGCCATCAAATTTTTTGTTTCCTTTTCCTGGCCATCACAGAAAAATCTTTGGTAATTGGTAAGTTTGCTCTATTACAAGAAAACCTGGTAACCTCGGGATAGTCTGCTGTTAATATCTGATTCCTATTTATGTATCTTCCCAGGAAAAGCATGGGGGTTGTAGGGCGAGACCGAACCATCTGCTTATTTTAACAAAGCTTTTGGCCAGCTTCTGATGGTTAAGGAATGCTGACTCCCTGGCTAGCCTACCAGAAGCTCAGAGAATAAGAGTTCCTGGTATTTACAGTGTTACTTTCTAAATCAGTTTCAGAATGTGACTAGTACACCTTCTTCCTAGGTAGGAAAAAGCTATGTTATGGCTAAAAAGAAGAGAAGCAAGTACTCTTTTTTTTTTTTTTTTTTTTTTTTTTTTTTTTTTTTGAGACGGAGTCTCGCTCTGTCACCCAGGCTGGAGTGCAGTGGCCGGATCTCAGCTCACTGCAAGCTCCGCCTCCCGGGTTCACGCCATTCTCCTGCCTCAGCCTCCCGAGTAGCTGGGACTACAGGCGCCTGCCACCTCGCCCGGCTAAGTTTTTGTATTTTTAGTAGAGACGGGGTTTCACTGTGTTAGCCAGGATGGTCTCGATCTCCTGACCTCGTGATCCGCCCGTCTCGGCCTCCCAAAGTGCTGGGATTACAGGCTTGAGCCACCGCGCCCGGCCGCAAGTACTCTTATTCTTGGTGGATGTGGGAAAACAAACCATTTGGATACTGAACAAGGAATAAATACTGTCAAGCACTTAATTTCATACACAAAATATATAGAGAACTTATTTTAAGCTTTCTATTGCCTTTTAGATGCCAAATTCAGATCTATTTATAGATGCCAGCTTTGAGTAATTCAAAAATTTATATAAAATAATTTCCGTGAAACTTACAGTTTATGGAAAACAGAGAAAGGATTGCCCATTTCATGTAAGGCCTGTGATTTCCTCCTTTCACACGGATTTAGTATGGCTACAGATAAGGTTCATGGAATAAGAAGGTTTTTGTAGTCAGACCCGGGTTCGGATTGCCTCTGCCATTCATGAACCATGCAAACCTGAAGTCAGCTAACCTCCCTGTGCTTTTAATGTTCTTATGCATAAGATAGAAAATATAACACCTCATCACAGTGTTATTGTAGGGATTAGATGAGATGCAATATGCAAAAACACCCAAAACTAACAAGTATGCAGTGAATATTAGCTCCCTTTCTTCTTTTCCTTCCTCCAGGCTCTTGGGCTACTGTAATTTACACATTAACTAATTGTGTAACTTAAATTTCCTACTACCTCTTTAAAATGCAGACCATATGTATTGATGGGGGAAAAATATACAAAGCTTAAAGCATGTGCCATAAAATAGTTCCTTAAAGGGTAGTACAGCAAAATGGAACAGATTTTCTTGCCCATTCACAGGACGACAGTGAATTTTAGCATAATTATTGAAAAAAAACTCAGCTACTCTGACTTTTTACAATATCTAGTGATCAAGAAAACCTTTAGATCATATTACTTTTCCTCTCAATGTTGTAGTTAGGCTATTCACTTAGAGAGGCCTGTGACAAGCTATAGTTAATAAGTTTTCCATGGTGTCAAAAGTAATAATATTAACGTGCCGTTGTGAGTTAAATTAATCTTGTTTTGTGCACTGGCCTGCATAAACGTGAATGACATTTCGAAATATGATCAGGCAGGAGCTGAGAAGGAGCCAAGTGGCAAGGCAGAATGAGATGCGGTCATTAGAGCAGAGCAGCCAGCTGCAAGCATTTGTCAGTGCAGGCAAAGAGGTGCAGGATATTATTACAGCAAACTTAGGGGGGTGTTCTTTCAGTTCATTTTGCCCTTTGAAAAAAATACTGATTTTTGTCTTTAGAGAAAAGTAGAGATGTTTGACATCCGGCTCTCCATGTTTGGAAATGAAAGACCATCTTCCTGCTAATCACCGATTTCAAGTGTCTTTCAACCCTCAGATTTTTTATCTCTGCCTGCGAAAGGCAGCTTATTGGTAATAGCTTTTAAACTGATGATCAAAAAGTGGCATTTTAAAGTCTTAATGGTTGTGTTTGTTTCAGACTTCTTCAGATTCCCCACCACCACCATACACAAAGGAATATACCTCCTGCCAACAGAACAGATAAATATGCTGTCTGTAAAGAGTTGAAAGATACAGGTTGAACCTAGGAAGAAAACACCTCAGGATGACTCAGGGATCAGATGACCAAAATGGCTTGTGTAATAAGTTTTATACTTATTACAAAATGGCTGGACAAGCCCTTTTCCACTTGAGCTCTAGTATTTTAACTACTGCAATCAGAAATCAAATTATAAGAAAAATGGAGATGTTCCTATTAAGGTAGTCAGTGTAAACAAGAACTGGATAATTTAAAGGGCTCTGTACCTCTTCATATGTTAAACTTGACAATTTAGTCTAGGCAACATCTCCTAGTAATGAGCCTCTACATTTCTTTCATACATCTAGTATCACAATATTTTTGTCTGTTCAGAAGTATATGCACCAGGCAATTTTTAAATTTGTCTATAGAAGTTTCTCTATTTTAATAAAATGAAGAGCACTATATTCAGAGTTCTACATATTGTTTAGTATCCACAGCAATCCTACATGATATGAAAGCATTGTTATCCTCATTTCACAAAGGAAAAGTAAAGGAATTCCCCGAAAGTCATAGGACTGTTAAGTCACAGAATCTGTTTTAACTCAGATCAATTTCACTCCAAAGCCTGTGCTCTATAACATATATCCACAAATACTCATGCCCTATTTCCTTCTAGCAACCAATCCACTGTGCCTTCTAGGATAAACAACTATGTTCTGTAGCTTCTGCATTTAACTATCTCAAATGAAAAGGCACCAGCAAAGGAAATGGCTTATTCTGGGAGATTTTGCGTTAATCTGATGATTCACTTCAACAAACGTACATCTTTAGATCATTTCATGCTGGGCACTGGTGATGTAAAGATGAATTAGACAGTGCTAGGCTCAAAGACTTCATAGGCGATGAGGAAGGGATGATGCTATCTGGAAGTGAGGAGTTCAGAAGAGTTGGTCACAATGTAAATTTGAAATGGGTTCTAAAGGATGACTAGAAATTCAACAGGTAGAGAATAAGGGCTTCTAAGAAGAGGAAGCAGGGCAAGCATTGGAACATGTAAAGAACAAGATGTCCAGATGTGATTATAATCTAGTACTGTACATGTGAGAGGGGAATGGTGTGAGGGGTAAGCCAGAAAAAAAAAAATAAGGGTAATATTTTAGGGTCTTGAAGATGGGAGTTAACATTTTAAGTCTCACATTTGGGAGCCAGGGAGGATATTAAAGTTGTCAGTGGCCATATCAGCTCTGCGTGTAAGAAAGCCAATATTTTGGTGGTGTGAAGATGAATTGGAGGCTCTTGCATCCATTTAGGAGTCCGTGAAACTATATGGCTGTGAAGATAGAATATGAACTAAAATTTGAAAAAGTATTTTCAAAACTAGAATTTGCAGAATTTTGTTATCAATCAGATAGAGAGGTGAGGGGCAGAGAAAGCTATTGAAAATAATTTCAATTCATTTGACTGAGAAATGAGTAAACAGGGTGATAAATGAAATTACAGAAAGATGCACTAATTTTAAGGGAAACCATTAAGTTCTGTTTTGGATATGTTGATTAAAACAGAGTTCATTTCTATGTAAGATGATATTACATCTTTACCCCACCACAACTTGTTTTAATGTTTTATATGCAGTATTTAATATTCTCCTAAATAGTATCATACCCACAGTCAAGGAGCATTATTTAATTTTTCTGATTCCACTATCTCTTTACCAACCTAACACTTTTTAAAAATTACTCATGGCAGGGCGCGGTGGCTCACGCCTGTAATCCCAGCACTTTGGGAGGCCAAGGCGGGTGAATCACGAGGTCAGGAGATCGAGACCATCCTGGCCAACACAGTGAAACCCCATCTCTACTAAAAATACAAAAAATTAGCTGGGCTTGGTGGCAGGCGCCTGTAGTCCCAGCTACTCGGGAGGCTGAGGCAGGAGAATGGCCTGAACCCAGGAGGTGGAACTTGCAATGAGCCGAGATCGCACCACTGCATTCCAGCCTGGGCGACAGAGCAAGACTCCATCTCAAAAAAAAAAAAAAAAAAAAAAATTACTCCCTAAAACCATGTTTTTTTCTTTTAAAAGAATTCCAAAGGAAAAAATGCCCTGAAGAATAGCAAGCATGGCCTTTATCCTTGCAGCTTAGGATGGTGCATTTTTAAGTTTCCTCATGGACTTTGTTGTGATTTCCATTTCAACACATCCCAGTTAGCAGCCAGGTGTAATAAACCGCTACAACCATCTGCTCTTTATTGTGCTGATCCAAGCTCATGGCCACAGAGGGGTTAAGTGGAAAATGAAATCCAATCTGTGTTATCCAAGCACAGGATTAAGTGGACTTCAGCTCTGTAAGACCCATTGGGTGAGGAGGTCCTAAGCAACCCTGCAGAAGGAGAGCCTTGGAAAGGGCCCAAGTGTCGTAAAATACACACCTCCACATAGATGTCTTACCAGGCCTTAGTCCCTGTGCCTTTCCCTGTGTCTACAAAAAACCTGGTAAGAGGGCTGACTTAGGGGAATGTCTCTATATAAACACTTACATGACATTATCTTTCCATTAATTAATATACTGAAAATATAAGTGTCTGCTATGTGCCAGGCACTAGCTGAGCAGGAACTACACAAAGTTGGATAAAACATTTTAAAATTATTCTTAATTACCTATGGATGTGAATGCTACTGTACTTGAATAATAATGAAATAACTAGCATGCATGTACACTTTCCACATTCTAGGCACTGTTCTGAGCACTTTATCTCATCTCGTTTAATCCTCACAGCCAGGTGAGATCAGTACAATTATTATCCCCATTTTATGCAATAGGAAACTGAAGCTTAGAGAAACAAAACAATCTGCACAAGGTCACCTACCTAGTAAGTGGCAAGCCAGAGTTTTCAAGCTGTGTCTGTCTGACTTCAGGCTTCAGCTCCAAACCCCTACTCTGTGTAACCTAACAGGTGTTTCACTCACACAGCCATCTCTACACTATCCATTGACCTTCAGCCATATGAAAACGGAGAAGAGAGCACTTATCGCTTGTTTAGAGAAGGTGGCTTGCTTTTCTTTTTCTAATTCACTCCTTAAAATAATCCCTTTCTTGCATTTATCCCTCTCTTTTGCAGAAAGCATATCTTTCCACCTATTTTATCATATGTGACCGCATTAAATCCCTATAAGGAGAGAGGAATAAACTTTATTACCCCTCCTGAGTCAAGGCACTGTAATACATCTCCTCTTAGTCAATCTGTTTAACTCAGGCAACCTCAGGAACATAAAGGAAAGTCGGAAGCTTGTGTTTGGACATGCTTCTGCTCCTCTGAGAAACCCTTTCACCTCAACAGTCTACAGGTTTCCAAGGAAGACCTTGAGACGGTCATTCAGGAATTGTAGCCTGTTGTTTCCTGTGCATTCAGGAAGACATGAAAGCAATTACAAATTGCTTAACAGACGATGCATATTAGAGATGAAGAGTCTGGCTGCGAACACTTACACCAGGGAAATTCTGCCGTGTGATTTCTTTTCCAGATCGGCACCTTGTGCTAACAGTATCTTACTGGCATAATGTTGAGTACTCCTAAATAATGATCCAGTATAAGAAGAAAATTTAAATTTCAGAAACTTTCACTACATAGAAGAAAGAGCATGGATGTCTGTGCTTAACAGACCTGTTTTCTGAGTTCTAATAATGTTAGGAAAATTACCTTACAGGGCTGACCCTCTATTTGTTCATTCACAAAATGGAGATAGTAACTATATTTCAGGGCTGTGAAGATATGAAATAAATTACATGAAATACCTGGCGTATAGAAGCTGTTCCTTAAGTGATAGCCTGTTATTGACATTGACTAACATTTACTGAGCACTTCGTATATGCCAGGTGCTGTTGTTTGCACTTCATATGTATTAATCCATTAAATCCACACAACGGTCCTTTCACATAGGTACTATTATCATTTGGATTTTCCTGATGAGGACATGAAAGTCCGTAAAGTTTAAGAATATTACCAGATCACATAGCTAGTAAGTAGTAAGCCAGACTTTTCGAACCCAGGAGTCTAACTGTAGTCTTAATTATGGCACTCACTGTCTCTAAAATCATTCTTGGGAACCTAACATCTTTTAGGCATACAGACTTAACCTCCAGTCCATTTTCGTTTCCTGCAGTTCCTTATTCATAAACCTAGAAAATATTTCTCAGTGACCCCTGGAAAAATTGCACGAACTTCACTCTGCAGCCTGTTCAGTTTTACCCTCACACGCAATTGAGAAGTGTTGTTAATTTATGACAGCAACAGCTTCTTTCAGAAAACTTTCCCGCCTAACTCTACTAATCTCACCTATAAGCGACATCATTGGCTCATTTCTCTACCTTGAATTTCACTCTGGATAAATTTAGAAGTCACCTTTTATAATTTTACACATTTTCTTTAAATTTTTCCCACAACATAAACCTACAAGATTCTTCTTTTTTCTTAACAGCTTGCAAAAGTAGTCATATATACCTATGATTCATTTCCTTCAGCCAAATGGTCTCAAATATTCAAGAACTTCAACTGCCTAAAGGCTTTCTTCAGATAACACAATTGTGCATATACTCTTTTCAGCTTTAAATTCAAAATACTTTCCCTTAGATTTTTCATATTCTCCTAGTTGAAAGATTTTTTAGGAAATCTAAAATTTATGTGATTTTTTAAATGTATGTCTTTTCAGTTATTTTCTTCTTTTATTTTGCCAAGGATTAATATGCATTTTAAAGCAATAGGAATAATTTGTCCCTTTGCAGCACTTTTTATCCCTTTGCAGAATTTATCAAACAATAGTTACTACTTTTATGAAGTACATTTCCATGGACATCTACAAACTTCTTTAAATTACAGTGTCAGTAGTAAACATGCTTTTATGAGATTCCACATGTGGAAAAAAAATAACTTTTTAAAAATGTTTAGTTTGATCTCCACCCAATATGATATAATATAATAAAATTATAGGTAAAAGTCATAAATAAAAATAGTCATAAAAAATGATAAAAGTTATCTGGTGAAATTGATTAGCAATTTATGGATCATTTTTCTCATTTACATTTTTCTAGAAACTTATTAATTTTTCTTCATCAAAATGTGATGCTCAAAAGTTGAAAGCCAGAATGCCATCACAAATAAGGAGGAAAATTGTCATAGTTTAGAATGCCTGAAGTTACAATTGCATAATATATGCTGTTAAAAAATATATCCTCTATTAGTCATTTCTCATAAAAATCTGTGATGAACTTTATATAACTAAAAAATCCCTAGCATCTCAGCAGGGTCACTCCAGCTGTCAGTCTGGATACATGCAAAATGAAACAAACAACATATACCTATTTTCTTTCTTTGTCTGAAAAGGATGGCTTTCATTCCAATTCACATCATACTCATTTGCAGATAAACTATATTTTTGCACTGTGTGATTTAATGACATCACATTTTCATGCAAAGGACCATTGAATTCCCTCATGATGTTCTGATTTTCTTAACAATGAACACCAGTGAACTTTCCCCTAGGCAAACCAGATGGAAACTAAATTGTTTCTGCAGAATGAACAACTTGTGAAATCTTGGCAAATGGAATTCCAAATATGCTTAGAGATGATCTTGACTTTCTCTGTAACTCTGCCACAACATGCAATGCATTTAAGGCCTTCATGGGAAATACACTAATTAATTGCATACCCTGTAAGCAGAAATGAATGAGAACAGAAGATCACTATCAAAGGAATAAAAGTCAAAAACTCTGAAAAGAAGTAATATGCAGCTGGGACATCTTCACTAAGAAAGTATGAGTTTAATGTACATATCGTGGGAGGTATTCCCTTGTCATCTTTGAATTGGTTCTTTTTAACCTGTTTTGTGAAGGAGGTAACTTAAGCACGTTTCTTCGCATTGTTTCAAATACGTTATTTAGCTAGTTATATGAAAATCTGAATTCAAATTCTTAATCTATGTGTCTATATTTGCTACTTCACACACTCCCACCTATACACCAAAATGGAATTAAATGGACTGTGCATGAAAAAGATTTTGTTTCTGTTACCCGCAATCTAATTATATTATTTTCACAGTGACATTATGAAACTATCCAGTAGATGCAACATGCTTGTCGCACAAAAGATAAATTGTGCTTTCTTCATTTCAAGTAAAGAATCCTTATAATTCTCATAACATTCCTTCTACAGAGGGTTATAATTTCCCCAGATGTGAATAAAATGGTCATAGTTATCATTAGGTTTTATATCTTGTCTTAGTCCATTTAGGCTGCTGTAACAAGATACCATAAACTGGGTGGCTCATAAACAACAAAAATTTATTTCTCACAGTTCTGGAAGCTGAGAAGTCTGAGATGAAGGTGCCAGCAAATTCAGTGTCTGGTGAAGTCCGCTTACTGGTTCATGGTCTTTTCACCGTGTCCTCACATGTCAGAAGGGGCAAAGGAATTCTCTCTGGCCTCTTTTACAAGGACACTCCTCCCATTCAGGAAGACTCAGCCCTCATCACCTATTCACCTCCCACTGGCCTCAGCTCCTAATACTATCACCTTGGGAGTTAGGATTTCAATGTATGCAGAGGAGACGTGAACATTCACAGCACAGTGTACCTATTCAGAAATTCAAATATGCCACCTCAACTACTATGTCATCAAGTAATGAGGGCTTTTTTGCATTTTTACAAGGTTCACTCATATCTAAATCTAAATCTAAAGAGGGTTATTTTGCATCTTTACAAGATTCAGCCACTCAATATCTTTAAAAAATAATGAGGCAAAGTCAGGGAAATGCTTTTTAGAAAGGGTTATTCTACTGGCATTAAACTAGCAAGAAAAAAAATATTGGCATCTTTCATTTATAGAACAGGTTTAATTTATCAACACTTTTATATTTTGACTTGTTTATTCTTACCGGCTCTTTGTTATAAAAGATAGTAACATTATTATTTGTAAATCTAATAACAAACCAGCCAAATCCCCAGTGTTATTTATGTATCATTTTCTAAACCTATTCATTTATCTCAAATTGTGATTGCTTTTTCTTTGTCTCCTTTACATTTTTTCCTGCCTAGTTAATTCTCCAGTAAACTTTATACATTGTCCATGACATTGCTCTTCTTCTGGAAAGATTGATACCCAAAATCCTACTTTATATTTTTACCTTTGCTTTTAATAAGAAACCCAAATGTATCTTAACTTTTTTTTTTTTTTGAGACGGAGTCTAGCTTTGTCGCCCAGGCTGGAGTGCAGTGGCCGGATCTCAGTTCACTGCAAGCTCCGCCTCCCAGGTTTACGCCATTCTCCTGCCTCAGCCTCCCGAGTAGCTGGGACTACAGGCGCCCGCCACCTCGCCGGGCTATTTTTTTGTATTTTTTTAGTAGAGACTGGGTTTCACCGTGTTAGCCAGGATGGTCTCGATCTCCTGATCTCGTGATCCGCTCGTCTTGGCCTCCCAAAGTGCTGGGATTACAGGCTTGAGCCACCGCGCCCGGCCTGTATCTTAACTCTTAAAAAAAAAAAAAAAAAATACTGAGTATCAGCTATGTGCTAGGCAGCTTTTTCTTTTTAACATCACTATTGTCTATAGCTTAGTTTTTCATTTTTTCCTCATGGTCTTGACCAACTAACTCCAAACTTTTCTTACTGAGGTACAAACTAAGAATGACTATTTTCTCTGTCCTATGCCTTTCCCACAGTAACAACAACAAAAAAAAATCTCTTTTGCCTGTAACTCTATATTCACCTTTAGCCATATGATGCACACTGCTAGGCAAACCAATTAAAACCCGGGACGTGTTTAATGAAAGAGGGAGAAATGTGAGCAGATATTTACAGCACAATATTGCAAGTGCTATACTGAGGGTTTGGGAAGGTGTTATAGAAATGCAAAGAAAGAAGAAGGGCCAAATGAGAATGGTCAGGGAAAGGCTCAGTGAGGAGATCATAGTTGAGAAATGAGCAGGAGACCAGTAGGAAAACAAGGGAAAGGAAGTTACATCAGGCAGATGAAGTAGCATGTTCAAAGGCTTGGAGGCACAAGAACATGGTGCAATCCAGAACATGCAAGCATCAGCTCTCCTTGTTCTATTTCCTGCAACCCTATATGAATTTACTTTCATGTAGTAAGATTTCTGTTGTGTAAGCTTAATCTCCTTTGATATTTCTTTGATAATACTTCCATCATTTTTCTTTTTATGTTCATAGCCTTTATCCTCTACTCTGGCATCATCTTCATAGGTTGCCCTTTGTGTTCTCAAAAATTTTTTCAAGTGGGACCACCTTTTCCAAGAGCCTGTCAAGAGGTCAGGTTATGTTTAACCTGGACCCTCCCATATCTACTGTGTTAATCCTTCTTGCTTATAAAGATTAGGAGATCCAGGAACATTCACAAAGCTGGTCTTTTTTATTTCTCATGACACACTGACACATCTAACTCACTTTTTCCTTCCCCACAATTCATTCTTCCACTCCAGGTGACATTCTTCCACTATTGATGAGTATCAAAACACCCCAAGCCTATCCCTTCAGGTGTGTTGACCTTCCTCTTACCATTATTGTAAAGTGCTTGTGCTTAATAGTAAATTCCATTCTGCTTCCAACGCTGCAAGCAGTGCTTTCCTACACTTGTGCGATTTTATTTAGGCCCCCAAGACCCTTTCCACTAGATCTTTCTTTCTGGAATCTAATGTCTCCTCTTGTCAGAATGTCCTTTCTTCAGGAACTTGGGTTTTATCCACAGAAAACCTGTTATGTTTGTCTGTTTTTCCAGCCTTTCCTTGTATTTCTTCTGTATTTTCTTATGCCTTTCCTTGTATGCCTTTCCTTGTGTTCTCTGATGCTTTTTTTTTTAACTCCCAATCCTTTCTTTATTCCTCTGTGGACTTCAAACACAGGTCTGTGTTTGAAAAGGCAATGGTTTCCCTTTCCTCTGCAATAACCATCTTCTCCAAGCACCTTTATCTCGGCTCTTGCTCTTTCTGACTAGCTAATTTAAATTCCTGCTGTACCTTTAAATCCATTTTGAGAGAAGTATAAATAATATGTAACACTGATAACATTTTCCACCATTCAATCAGCAATAGTTTACCAACACATACACATACCCAAAATACCCAATGACAACCTCTTTTTAGGGTCCATCCATTCAAAAACACATACCCTGTGCTAAACCTCTCATGCTACCTTGTTCTTATCTGAGACTTTTTTCCAAGCACTTTCTTCTCATGTGATTTGTTGACACACATGTAAAGGACATCTCTGGCTGTTCCAGCATCAGCCAGAACTTGTTTCTGTTCTGGATTAAAAGCAGCTGGAAAGTAGAATGTCCCTGTTCACCTTGACAGCTTTCTATTCCATACTTATGTTTCCCTATCCTAATGCCAAATTTCTCTGCTGCTGTTAATGAAACTTTACTACATCATAATGGGATTTTTCAATGATATTGCCATATGACCTACCTCCTGTGTTACAGTCCTGAGGAGAACTAACAGCCTTTGGCTTTAAATTGCTTGGGGAAATCACCAGTGCCTCCTGCTTTTTCTCCCGATACAGCCTACAAAATATATCCATTTTCTCTATCATCTGAGATTCACATCAAACTCTTTATTTCTGTGGACTTGAATTACTGCAAATACGTCTCCTGGGTTCTTCCCAATTGAGCTAATAATTAGGGTCCTGCCACATAGTCCCTCTCCAGGCAAGAGCTCTCATCCATTATGAAGTAAGTCCACAAAAAAAGTCTTTCAAAATCCTTCCATTGCTTTCCCCATGATTCCTGAGTTGATTTTCCTTATCTTCTCTCTTCCTTCTGTCCTCTTCCTAATGGAAGATAAAATAGACAAATTAGCACTTTTTCCCCTTTATTCTCTTCCTCAAGCTTCTTTTTTTTTCTCCTCTATATCTTTGTCTATTTTCCCTACTGCTTTGTCTCCCTAACTACAATTATTTGCCTTTTTTTCTTTTTTTTTTCTGTCTTCTCTCCTTTTTTAAGTGTCCAATTTGCATTTGCTGTTGACAGATGCCATGGCAAGCTAGTGCCAAAAGTAGAGAAGCTGGCTTTGGCCCCCTCTGACCTCCCTAATGCTGCACTCATTCATACATTCATTGAGACAGGATCTCAGTCTTTTACCTAGGCTGGAGTGCAGTGGCAATCAGAGTTCACTGCAGCCTCGTTATAACTTCTGGGTTCAAGAAATCCTTCCACCTCAGCCTCTGGAATAGCTGGGATGACCGGCGCACACCACCATGCTGGGCCATTTTTTTATTTTTTATTTTATGCATTTATTTATTTATTTTATTTTGGGGGGTAGAGACAGGGTCTTGTTTTGTTGTGCAGGCTGGTCTCAAACTCCTGACTTCAAGAGATCTTCTGCCATAGCCTCCCAAAATTTGGGGAGTACAGCACGAGCCACTGTGCCCAGCCCCTAACACTCCTTTAGATAGCTCTTCTCTTCTCACCACCTTCTGTGTGACTTGCCTTAGTCTATCCCATGTCTTTTATGTCCTCCTTTTTGGTTCTCCTCCCCCCCCCAGTGTTGGGCCGCCCTTGGCTCACAGATAGATTGTGCGCCATCTTCACTGATAGGTAAATAGACATTTACAGTCAATATTGCAGTAGACAAAACAGATATTATTTATCCATTTTAATGGTGGGAGGAGCACATGCTCAGCGTGCACCTAGGAGCTGATTAGTGGCAGAACTCAGGTCTGCTGGGCATTCCCTACAGCTCTTCTTTTACGACGGCTCCCTGACAAGAAGGAAAACCTTCCTTGGATGATGGCATCTCTAAATGGTTGGCCATTCCTATTCCCTCCAGAGATTTCTTCTTGGTTACCATTGTCCCAGAACTAAAAAGAGAAAAATATTCTTTGGATAGAACAGCATCCTGGCTTCTGAGCTTTCTGCATCAAGACTCCATTTTCCCCATGATACCCTCTCAAGTTAATTAGGATGCACTAGCAGGAGTAGCTACAGAGCGACAGAACTTCAGGATACAAAGTCTTTGCAGTCATTGAGTATGATTAGTAAAAATGTAATGCTGCTCTGTCAGGAAGCCTGTGTATAAATCATTCAGATACATATCTCTGCCACTAAAGACTATGCTTCTCAGAGTTAAAAGTACTAAACAATGACTTCCAAGGCTTATCTGCCATTGTTTTTCATGAACGCTGCAGGACCAATAGCACACTTTCTGGTATATTGCTTTAAAATGCCTTCTTTCTAACTGTGCAGGTCAAAGCTGCATTGTTATTTAGAAATATATGTTGCCCATATTTCAAAATTGCTTGGTATCCACATTTACATTTACATTTTAACAGAGGATAATACTGGTTCCCAGAATCCAAATCACTATGAGGCAGCTTTATCCCAGAGCCTCAAAGTCAGGTGAGGACGGGAAAGTAGAATGTTAAAATTGAATTTGACCCAGCAAACCGAGGACATGTGGTTGACAGAGGGAGAATGTTAAAGTGGCAAAGCAAGCTGGTAAAGGCTTGTCTTTGGACACTGTCCACAAACTGCTCTCCATTAGTTTCTTTCCACTTCACATGTCCTCAGGCAATCGGCCATTTACCTGGATTCCTATTTAGCCCTCTACTGAGAGCAGCACCCAAGCTATGGGGCCGACCTACCATCTTCCTCATTTTTGACCATTTCCATTGACTTAGAGAAATCGTCCATATTCCAAGAAAATGTCAACCAAAAAATTTTCTTTTTTCTTTTTCCTTTTGTGTTTTTTGTTTTGTTTTGTTTTTTTGGACAGGATCTTGCTCTGTCACCCAGGCTGGAGTGCAGTGGTACAAATCATAGCGCACTGCAGCTTCAAACTCCTGGGCTCATGCAATCCCCCTACCTCCTACCTCAGCCTCCCAAGTCAGTGGGATTACAGGCATACGCCACCACACTCAGCTAATTTTCTTTAATTTTTATTTTTAGCCACTTTGTTGCCCAGACTGGTCTTAAACTGCTGGGCTCAAGTGATCCTCCCACCTTGAGCTCCCAACAAACTGAGATTACAGCTGTGAGCCACCACATTTGACCAACTAAAATTTCTTTTTTTTTTCTCCCTCCCTTCCTGCCTCCCTACCCCCCTCCCTCCCTCCCTTCCTTACTTCCTTCCATCCTCCCTCTCTCCCTCCCTCCTTTCCTCCCTTCCTTTTATATTTTTGTATTATGCTTTAAGTTCTAGGGTACATGTGCACAACCTGCAGGTTTGTTACATATGTATACACGTGTCACGTTTCTTTGCTGCACCTATTAACTCATCATTTACATTAGGTATTTCTCCTAATGCTATCCCTCCCCTCTTCCCCCACCCCATGACAGGCCCTGGTGTGTGATGTTCCCCACCCTGTGTCCAAGTGTTCTCATTGTTCAATTCCCACCTATGAGTGAGAACATGTGGTGTTTGGCTTTCTGTCCTTGGGATAGTTTGCCCAAAATGATGGTTTCCAGCTTCAACCATGTCGCTACAAAGGACGTGAACTCATCCTTTTTTATGGCTGCATAGGATCCCATGGTGTATATGTGCCACATTTTATTAATCCAGTCTGTCACTGATGGACATTTGGGTTGGTTCCAAGTCTTTGCTATTGTGAATAGTGCCACAATAAACATACGTGTGCATATGTCCTTATAGTAGCACAATTTATAATCCCTTGGGTATATACCCAGTAATGGGATTGCTGGGTCAAATGGTATTTCTAGTTCTAGATCCTTGAGGAATCGCCACACTGTCTTCCACAATGGTTGAATTACACTCCCACCAACAGTGTAAAAGCATTTCTATTTCTCCACATCCTCTCTAGCACGTGTTGTTTTCCTGACTTTTTAATGATCACCATTCTAACTGGCATGAGATGGTATCTCATTGTGGTTTTGATTTGCATTTATCTGATGGCTAGTGATGATGAGCATTTTTTCATGTGTCTGCTGGCTGCATAAATGTCTTCTTTTGAGAAGTGTCTGTTCATATCCTTTGGTCACTTGTTGATGGAGTTGTCTGTTTTTTTTTTGTTTTTTTTTTTTTTTTGTAAATTTGTTTGAGCTCTTTGTAGATTCTGGATATTAGCCCTTTGTCAGATGGGTAGATTGCAAAAATTTTCTGCCATTCTGCAGGTTGCCTGTTCACTCTGATGGTAGTTTCTTTTGCTGTGCAGAAGCTCTTTAGTTTAATTAGATCCCATTTGTCTATTTTGGCTTTTGTTGCCATTGCTTTCGGTGTTTTAGACGTGAAGTCCTTGCCCATGCCTATGGCCTGAATGGTATTGCCTAGGTTTTCTTCTAGAGTTTTTATGGTATTAGGTCTAACATTTAAGTCTTTAATCCATCTTGAATTAATTATTGTATAAGGTATAAGGAAGGGATTCAGTTTCAGCTTTCTACATATGGCTAGCCAGTTTTCCCAGCACCATTTATTAAATAGGGAATCCTTTCCCCATTTCTTCTTTTTGTCAGGTTTGTCAAAGATCAGATGGCTGTAGATGTGTGGCATTATTTCTGAGGGCTCTGTTCTGTTCCATTGGTCTATATCTCTGTTTTGGTACCAGTACCATACTGTTTTGGTTACTGTAGCCTTGTAGTAAAGTTTGAAGTCAGGTAGTGTGATGCCTCCAGCTTTGTTCTTTTGGCTTAGGATTGTCTTGGCAATGCAGGCTCCTTTTTGGTTCCATATGAACTTTAAAGTAGTTTTTTCCAATTCTATGAAGAAAGTCATTGGTAGCTTGATAGGGATGGCATCGAATCTATAAATTACCTTGGGCAGTATGGCCATTTTCACAATATTGATTCTTCCTATCTATGAACATGGAATGTTCTTCCATTTGCTTGTGTCCTCTTTTATTTCGTTGAGCAGTGGTTTGTAGTTCTCCTTGAAGAGGTCCTTCACATCCTTTGGAAGTTGGATTCCTAGGTATTTTATTCTCTTTGTAGCAATTGTGAATGGGAGCTCACTCATGATTTGGCTCTCTGTTTGTCTGTTATTGGTGTGTAAGAATGCTTGTGATTTTTGTACACTTATTTTGTATCCTGAGACTGCTGAAGTTGCTTATCAGCGTAAGGAGATTTTTGGCTGAGACGATGGGGTTTTCTAAATGCACAATCATGTCATCTGCAAACAGGGACAATTTGACTTCCTCTTTTCCTAATTGAATACCCTTTATTTCTTTCTCCTGCTTGATTGCCCTCTGGCCATCTAAAATTTCATACAATGATGGATGCCATGTTACCCATTAGAGGGTGAAACAGTGTTTCATACTGTTTTAAAAGACCCATAGAGATCTACAGCTTTAGCTAAAGGTAATAAATGGTAGAATTTCAAGTGCCTCAGCACACTATAGCATAAAGAATCTTTTGACAAGGACATTTTTGGAATTCACTTTTCCCTACTCTGCACTAAAAAGTCACAGAAGTAATTATTTACAAATTCCTCCATTTTCTCTATAGTGGTCCTTTATAATACATGTTTCTATAATGACACCTACAATTTTATGTTGAATTTTTGTTTACATGCCTGTCCACCCCAGCACTGAAAAAGCTTCTTAGGGCAAGGACATGTTTTAATCATCCTTTGTTTCTAGCTCCTTTTGGCATTACTGGCATATTGAAAACCCAGAATAAGGGTTTGACCTATAAGACTAATCTTTACTCATTTTCTACAAGCCACAGATTAAGTGGATCACTAATTATACTTCTGAAAACACTGTTTAGAAGTCATTTATTAGTATTAATTATTTCAGGCTAGGCTACAATAACAAATAGGCCCAAACATGTAATGGGTTCCACAAAAGAGAAGTCTACTTTTTTGCTTGCTCAATAAGATAAGGAGGTTCCAGCTTTGCAGGCAGGATTCTGCTTTATTAAATCTTCAAGGATCCTGTCTCACTGAACCTCTGCCAACTTCAGCATTTCAGCATGTAGTTTCCAAGGTCACTCTGAGGTCACTATCACAGACATAGAAGAGAAAAAAAATCATGGGTAGGAGTTCTGGGGGACTGGGTCTAGAAGTGGTACACATCACTTCTGTTCACATTCCATTAGCTAGAACCCAATCACAAGACTACGTCTAACCACAAGAAAGGCTGGGAAATGTAGTCTAGCCGTGTTCTGAGGAAGAAGAGAGTGGACTTTTGGTAAACTACAGAGACTCTGGCAGGCTCTGCCAGAGTGGAATACTCAATAAATATATTCATTCTTTAGCTTCATAAATATGTACTCATAATACATGCGCCAGGTCATCTGCATATAAATAAAAGGGTACGATGTAAAGGAGATCAAATTCATGGAAGTGAGATATAATCAAATAATCACACAAATCAATACATCATTACAAACTAATAGATATTTTAAAAGAAGAGTACAAGGCACTACTAACAAGTCCATTAAAAGGGTCTGATCTAGTCTGATGCATCAGTTGAGTCTTCGCTAAATAAATGAATTTTGAGGAGAGACGTGAAAGATGAGTAAAAGTTAACTAAGTAAACGGGAGGGTGGCAAGAGGGCAGAATGTCAAGCAAAAGGAACTGTTTATGTGAAGCCTCTGAAAGTGTAGGTGGCATGGCACAGTTAGTGACATAAAGAAGGCTTTCTCCTTGTGGCTGTTACACAGAGGGAGAAAGAGGGATGTGATAAGGCAGAGGAATAAGCAGGAAATAGAACTTGAAGATTATTCTAAATGAACGTAAGAATTTGGGCCTTTTACTCAAGAGAGATAGGAGACCTACCTAAGGATTTTAAGATTTGGTTTTTTGATGTTTGGTTTTTTAGAGACAGGGTCTTGCTCTGTTGCCCAGGCTGGAGTGCAGCGGCACAATCATAGCTCACTGAAGACTCAAACTCTCAAGCTCAACTGATCCTCCTGCCTCAGCCTCCTGAGTCACTGGGACTACAAGCATGCACCACCATGCCTGGCTATTTTTTTGGTTTTTTGTAGAGACAGAGTCTGGCTTCGTTGCCCAGACTGGTCTCAAATCCTGGCTTCAAGCTATTCACCCTCCTTGGCCTCCCAAAGTGCTGAGATTATAGGAGTGAGATACCATGCCTGTTATTTAAAAGGTGATTCTGTCAATTGTATTCCAGGAGTCAATTTCAGGAAACCAATTAAGAGGGTATTGAAGTAATCTATATGAGAGATTATTTGATCACATGGTGAAGACAATAAGGACGGAAACAAGTGAACCTATTGAGAGATTTTGTAATAAATAAAATCAGAACTCAAAAGAAGTCAGTGATCAACGATCAATGATAATGACCAGTTTTCTGGCTTAAGCAACCCGTTGGATGCTAGTATCATTTGTTGAAATCGAGTGAACCAGATTTAGAAGAAAGATCATAATTCAGTTTTTGGCATTTGAGTCTAAAACGAGTGTGAGATATTCAATGACTATTGGACAGTTAGATATAAAAGTCTGGGGCTTAGAGAAAACATCTAAACTAGAGATACAAACTGGAGAATCACTTCCATATTGTAACTAAAACCATATACTGGGATAAGATTAGTTTATGAAGAAAAGATGTTAGCTATAACTACGCCCTGCAAAAAGAGACCAAGAGTGAGTGGCCAGGGAGGCAGAGAAACTAAAATCATGAAAGCATTGTATTACAGAATCCAAGGAAGAGAAGGGAGTCAATAAATTCTGCTGAAAGTTCATGGAAATGAGACCTGCAAAATATTAATGTTTCACTAATATGGATGGCATTTGAAATCTTAGTAGTGGTCATTTTAATAAAATGGTGGAGAGAGAAATCAATATAACATGAAAAATGGGGACAGTCATTGTATCCAATTTCTTTAAGAAATTTGGCTGTGAAAAGGAGCAGAGAGACATGACATGTGTAGAAAAGAGGATAATTGAAATACGAATTTTGTTATAATAATAGCGAACACTCACACAGTACATTTTATGAGCCAGGACTCTTCTCTTTTTTACATACTAACTAATATAATTCTACTGACTCCATCACTATTCTTCCATTTTAGAGATGAGAAAAGTGAGGCACAAAAGAGAAAGTACATTGTCAGAGGCTTAGTAGGTAATAAGAAGCAGACCTGGGAATTGAACCTGAGTAGCCTGACTATAGAGTCTATGTTGTCACCAAGTCACTGAGCAATCATCTAAGCATATTTTAATGTTGAAGAAAAGATCTCTAATGTTATTTTTTCTTTTGTCAGTAGTAAACTATTTGGCACATACTCCCAATATTTCTGTCTATCTTTAAATCAGATATACATTGTGCCATACCAACATATGATGTGTTTAATAAAACATATAAATGAAACACAATTTTAAAAATATGGGATAGAAGTAAATATAAATAGAAGGTCTAATGTTTTCTTCTCGTACTCCAATGGATTACGTTATGAAATCCGCAATGAAGATAACTAAATAAGAGAGGGAAAGGAGAGACAGAACTGAGTGCATTTACTGGTTTTGATTGCATGTGACAAATTTCCACAAATTCCATGGCTTAAAACACCCATTTATTAGTTCACAGTCCAGTAAAACAGAAAGAATACCAGACAGGTAGCTCTAATAAAGTAAAATCATGGAAATGTATGATTTCCCGGCCAGAAGAACCTTCAGGACCATGTTATCCAAACCTGTTTTATAAAAACAAGGAAGGTGGGGCCCCGATGGTTAAGCAGTTGACCACATTTCACCCCCTTCAAATCCTTCTTACACAGACCTTCCCTGAACTTCCTGTTTCAAATTGCTATCCTTATCCCCCACCTACTTTACATGTTTCCACAGCACATACCTCACCAAACATGTCTTTTATTTTACTCATTGTTCATTGACTTTGCATGTCTTACCGACCACTGTGCCCAAGGGACTAGAACAGTGCCTGGCACAGAGGAGGTACCCGATAAATATCAGTTAAACCAAAAAATAGTGAATGGATACCCATGGCGGTCCAGTACTCTTTCCACCACTCTCTACTGTACTTTACTGTCACTTTTTGTTTGTTTCTGTTGTTGAGACAGGGTCTCGCTCTATCTTACCAGGCTAAAGTACAGTGGCGCGATCTCTGCCCACTGCAACCTCCACTTCTTGAGCTCAAGTAATCATCCCACCTCAGCCTCCTGAGTAGCTGGGATTATAGTTGCATCACCACACCTGGCTTTTTTTTTTTTTTTTTTTTTTTCCTGTAGAGACAGGGTTTCGCCAAGTTGCCCAGGCTGGTCTCAAACTCCTGGGCTCAAGCAGTCTGCCCGCCTCAGCCTCCCAAAGTGCTGGGATTACAGCCATGAGCCACCATGCCTGGCCTACTGTCACTTTTCAGAAGCATTTTGATTATCTATTTTCATCCTTATTTTGATCACATCAGAATATCTGCTTTTCTGTGAATTATTATTTCTAATGGGACCACAAGTGTACCAGTTAATCAAAATATAAATTATGGATATCATGAGGAAATTTTGAACTTCTAAATCATAAAGTGGAAATCCATTTTCAATTAAATTACATGAATTTTATACTTATAGAAGAGTAACTTGGTTTAAGCAGTTCAAGTGGTATAGTACTGTGGACATGCATTCCTGTGCCTAGAACACTCACGCCCTCTTGTGGACAGGGTTCATCCTGACTTCCTGCTGAACCTTCCTTATGTCAGCCCAGGTAACGGCTCCTCCAGGACACTTACATGTCCCCTGCCCTCGTCCTCCTCCCATAACCAGCTCTGGTTAAAAGGGGAAAGCTAGAAGGCATGTTTTAAAGCTACATTTGCATGGCCAGCACGTTGATTTTACAAAGAACATGCATTTGGGGTGGCTTGCAGAAATTTATAATGATTATTGGGGTAATAAATCTCGAATTAAAGTTCCCCTCTCCTTAGTTCTGTTACTAGACCCTGGAAAGTTTTAATCTTCACCTCCTACAGCGTTTGTGCCACTTCTGTGGTACAGTCAATGCATTATATTGTTACTCATCTAGTATCCATAGAGCCTAGACTAGAACCTAGAAGAGTCTATGGTGGAACTCAGTAATTATTTTTTAATAAGAAATGAACGAATATAAACCAATGAATTATAGAGAATGCCTAAAGAATAAGCATCCAAAGAGACACTCTCTCTTTCACCTGAACAATTTACTGTACATTTGTACACTAGGCCAGATTCAGTCTTTCTAGCCTGAACACATCACACGGCAACATTTCACACTGTGACCATCTGGTCCATTAGATGTAAATACCGATTTGGCAGATACTTCAGGAGTATGAGAGTAATGTGGGAATAAAATGAAGATGAAAAATACTACCACCCAAAGATATATTTAAAGCCACCCATTAACTTATTAAAATTAAAAACATGACATTGTCCTTCATATAAGTGAAGACCATCTTAGTATTTTTATTAATGGGGACTAAGCAAATGGTCTGAGTTTTCATTTAGAGATAATTAGGTCTCCATTTGTTTGTCACCTCTAAACAAGACTCCCAACCGCAGAGAAACATCATCTACTCATCAAAGAACATGTTACCAATTTAACACATAGAAAAATCTTCCTACAATTAACATAAATAGAATGTCCTTTTAAAATGTCACAGCATTAATTCAGGTACTTTTGAAAAACTCACTCAAGAGTACAGTGTTTCCATCAAATGTATGCGCTTAGCCCCATTTGCAAAGGTCACTGAAATGAACCCACCTTTTTCCACATAAAACGATGTATGGGGCTACAGAAGCCATTAAATTAATATTCATTTTAAATCAAGCTTTTTATTTATTCTTTGGAGATGACCTCTGTTCTAATTATCTATAATGCTTTCCAAAAAGGAAAGGTATTTTTGTCATTGTCTAGTAAATCATTAATTTTGTGTCTATTCAGTGGCTGCATCTTTTTAAAAATAATGAAGTTATCAGGCTGCTCAGAACAAAGCTGCCTTCTGATTGTCAGCTCCATATTCTAAAAGAGCAGGTTAATTTCGCTGAATCTCACAGCTGGAACTTTTCTAACACTAACTGGCAGGTTCCACCTAGTGATCAAGGCAATTGACTAAAATAAATTACACATAAAGCTGAAATTCCTAATAGTAATAAGGCCCCTTCATGAGATAATCACACCAGCAGAAGCACTTATGTGTTGGCTGCAACCCTACAGAGTCTTGAAATTATCTTATAAAAACTGTACCTCCAGAAATGGTTTTGTTTCTAGTTTCATGGCAGGGCTAATATGGCAGTGTCCATAGTACTAGGCACAAAGGAGGAGCTCCAAAAAAATTCCTGACTTGACTGGATTGAACTGGAGACACTGTTGTTAGAGCACTAACATCAGTGCTATTTGCAAAGCAGATGACTGGTGAAGTCCTCATTTCAATACAGTCAACTGACAATTATTTAGAAGCCTTTATTATGTGCCTGGAGCTAGGCATAGAAAAGTAGTATATAGTCCCTGCTCTTCTGGAATTTAAGGTGAGTTGAGCTCACATATAAGAAATAAATAGGGAAAAAGTAATCTCTAGGCACCATTCTACTGGCTATAAAGCAATTGCTAGCAAAAATCCAAGTGGGCTAAGAATAATAAGGATACTAAGGAGGGTTTGTTTTTTCGTTGTTTTTTTTGTTTTGTTTTGTTTTGTTTTGTTTTTTGGAACATGGACTAGGGCTTAATGGTTAAGAGTAATTTGATTAGGCAGAAGGGAGTAAAAGCATTGCAGATGGATTTTCAACTAAGCAAAAGTCTGGTAACTGGAAGGAATATAGCTCACAGAGAAACAGTGATTGCTGTAGCAAACTTCCCAATCTTTGTACCATCTTCATGACCAAGGCATTTATTAGCTGGGCTGAAGGGAGTGTTGATGGCTTATAGCTCACAACTGAGTTCCCCCTTCCTGGCATCACCCTCATCTGAAAAGATGCTGACCCAAGATGTAGGAGCAGCCCACATCCAGTATTTGGGGGATTCAGGATGATAAAATCTCATCCTTGTTGCCCCAGTTCCAAATATCTTTGAAGAACTGTCAACGCTCCAGAGTTCCCCATAGAATTGACTGAGGCCTTTGATGTAACTGTGTCACAGCCCAACTTCTCTGCCTGTGTAATCCTAATTCCCTCGCTCCCAAAGAGGACTTGATCTAAAGGACACACCCCTATAAACCTCATGTTGAAAATCTGCCTGAGTCTGCTTGCTCAGAGAACTCAAGACAAACGAAGATGCTGCAAAGACCAACCTGACTTATTCCGTTCTAGGGAAGCTGCATGTTCTCATTCAATAGGCATAGACACTATTCTAATGCTGGGAACACAGCAGCAAGAAAAACAAGTCTCTTCTCTTATGGATCTGATATTCTGGTGAGGAAAACCTAAACAGACATAATAGAATGTCAAGTAATGACATGTACTAAGACAAAAAAGAAGCAGGGCAAGAGGAGAGGTAATGTTTGTGTTTAGGACTGCATTGGACTACGTTAGATAGAGTGGCCACGGAAAAAGTCCCTAAAGTAACATACAAGCAGAAAGCTGAATAAACTAATGAAACAATTCATGCCAGTATCTAGGAGAAGAATATTGCTGACAGAAGGAACAGCAATGCAAAGACCCTCAGATAGAAGGGTGCTTGGCATGTTTTGGGACGAGGAAGTGAAATCTGGAGAATAGTGGTAGGATACAAAGGGGTCAGATCACATCAGACCTTTTAGTATAAGGAACAGATGTTATTCTAAGTAAAAAGGGAAGATATCAAAGGGCTTTGAGTAGAATTGTTCCATGATCAGATTTCCATTTTAAAAGGATCACACTGCCTTTTAAGCAAGAAGGGAACTAGAAAGGAGCAAGAAGAGGTGCAAAGAGGCTATTATGAGGCTACTACAGAGGTCTAGGTCAGAAGTGACAATGACATGGACTTAAGGTTGCCACTGGTCATGGCTTGCCTGGGACTGACGGTTTTCCCAGGATGCAGGACTTTTAGATCTTAAACCAGGAGGATATTGAACAAATCAGGACATTTAGTCACCCAACTTGGACCAGAGTGATAACCCTATGAATGAAGGCATGTGGTCAGGTTCAAAATATATTCTAAGGGTTGAAGAAGCAGTGAAACAAGAGAAAATGGTTTAGACATTTAGGACAGAGGCAAAGTGTAAAACTTCTTGAAAGTCAGGAAGAGGGGTTCAGACCTTTCAAACATTCACTTGGCATTAGTATGTAGTATGCATTGAATTTTGGAGAGACTATAACTAAAGAGGTCTTTACTCAGACTATTTCAGAAAATATGACAGAAGTGTCACTAGGGCTCAAACACAATGGAGCTGATGGTAAAAATGGAGGTAGAGGTGATTGAAGTGGTAGTGTTGGTAGTAGCAGAGGTCATAGTGTAGGATGGTGAAGGTGGTGGTGATAGTGGCAAGTATCATGTGGAGATGGTGGTCATATTGACATGGATGTGGAAGTGAAAGGAAAGAAAGAAAGGCAGAAAAGGAAGGAAGGAAGGAAGGAGGAAGGAAGGAGAGAGAGACAGAAAGAAAGAAATAAAGAAAGAAAAGAAAAGAGAGAAGGAAGGAAAGAGAGAGGGAGAGAGAGGGAGAGAGAGAAAGAAAGAAAGAAAGAAAAAGAAAGAAAGAAAGAAAGAAGAAAAGAGAGAAGGAAGGAAGGAGAAAGAGAGAAAGAAAGAAAAGAAGGAAAGAAGGAAGGAGAAAGAAAAAGAAAGAAAGAAAGAAAGAAAGAAAGAAAGAAAGAAAGAAAGAAAGAAAGAAAGAAAGAAAGAAAGAAAGAAAGAGAAAGAAAGAAAGAAAGAAAGAAAGGAAGGAAGGAAGGAAGGAGGGAAAGAAAAGAGGGAGGGAGCGAGGGAGGGAGGGAGGAAGGAAAGAAGGAAGGAGGGAGAGAGGAAGAAAGGAAGGAAGGAAGGGAGGATCCAATCTAGAGACATTTACAAAACGAGAAATATTAGGACTTGTGGGTTAAATGAATAGAGGAAAACAGAGGGAAAGGAAATTGAGATGTGTTAGTGACCCTGACAGAAGGATGTTGGAAAGAACAGTTGAGGGGAGGGATTGGTATTGAACATTAATTTAGTTACAGATATAAAGTAATAGTGGAATAACCAAGTGGATGGCCAACTGGAATATTAGTTTCTATCATTCCAGACAGCAGTGTACTAGTAAAGAAACTCATGATTTTGAGTCAAAAGAGTTTGCCCCAGTTCCTGAGACAGCTATGTAACCTACACCCTCTGAGTCTCAAAGTCTTTATATATAAAATGGACATAACAGTACCTAGTTCACAGGGCTATTCTAGAAAAAAAGCAGACAAAATTGTCAAGGAGCAGCAAGGATCTGATTTGGGTATCTTCTTTTTTCTTTGCAAATTTTCCAAGAACGCTTTTAGTCTCCATCACCATAATCCCACCAAAGAAAAACTTTCTTTTTAATTTAGAAAACCTTGGTTTCTAGAACTTTGGAGTGACAAATAAAATATTTATATTAAATGTTTATAAATTACTACGCAGCCATCTTTCTTCCAAACTGGCATGCCAAAACTATGAAAATAGAGTTTGATGTAAAACTCTTCATATAAAACTATTGGGTTCTTCTAATTCCTCTATGTTGATGGACAAGAGATATAGTAAAACCTTCACATGCTAGAACAAGAGTCTAGGGTCAGAAGTGCTTTTCTTTTCATCACAGAAGTTCAATGAAAGACTTCACTGAGGAAATGAAAATATTTGTTTCCAAAAATTCATACTGGCATGAGTCTTTAAATCTGATTCAGGGTAACAACACTGGCTTACTATATAAGCCACAAACACAAGCCTTGTTTTGACTGGGGCAGAATAGAACACACCTTGTGGGGATGACACAGAAGTCCAGATCGTCCTGCCATGAGTGTCCTTCTGGCAGGCAGTATCAGGGCCTCCCCAGGATGCATATTCTAGGTCTTGTTTCACATGAACTTCAAGTCCCTCATCCTCCACAACATGTGAGAGACACATGACAATCATATCTGCAAATGTCCTAAATCAATTAATCTAGGATCAAACCATCAGATGGTAAAAGAAAGCTGCCCTAATTTTCAAACTTTTGGTAGACAATTATTAAAGCTGATTCTTAGAGCATTAGGGGAAGCATATACTTAAACCTCCAAAAACTTCACTAACAAGACAAAGGTTAGTATAAACTAGGTATTTTCCTTGCCATTTCCTGGAAATGAGTTTTTCTCTATCTTGTTGATGCCCATAAAGGACACAAATTTCAGGAAAATCAAGGGCTAGCTTTCAAATATTTTGGAGATCCAGAAGTAATAAAGTGTTAAAACTTTTTGAAAAGTAACTTCAGTTAATTAATATAAACTACACATTCAATTTGGCATATCAATTATGATAATTTTATGAGCAAATGAAATTTTACATGTTAAAGTTCTTAAACTAATGAAGCAAATGTAGATCTGTAAAGGGTGCTTTAAAAAAAGCACTTTTTCACATTTTTATTTCTCCCAAAATGCCCGTATTTTTCTTCCAAACACTCATTCTTCCCCCATCCCATAACTTTAAAATTGTAAGTAACATCACAGGTTTCTCCTGCTTCCAGCATGCTTTTTCAAACTGTACAAATACTCTCTTCTGAAAATAAGTATTATGTAAAATATTTTACATTTCCTATGTGTCATAAGATTGAGGAATAAAAAGATATTGGAAGAAAGACATTTGTGACATTTCTCTGTTTAACACAATTGCAATGCCCCTAAATTAATCATGGAATTAGATTATGGCCCATAAAGGGAGATGTTATTTAAGAGAGAGCAGTGATGTCTGAAATCCCTAATTAGAACAGTTAGAGTAACCTGAACCTGCAACACAATCAGTTCCCCAAGGAGGCTATTTTGGAAAATAGACAGAATTCTGAAAAAAAAAAAAAAAAAAAAGAGCCCTCCTCCTAATGAGCATTTTGAACAGCAATTTTGTTCATTTACATTTCTCTTGTCCCATAAAGTTCAGATAAATTTGTCCATATTTTATATTAATTTCCATGATATTGTCTCCCATTCTTTATTTTCAGAGACTCTGAAGAGTAATTTATTCCACTAGCCTCTCCTGTTGTATAAATTAATTCCTAAGAGTGTGTAGGCACATCAGGTGAATTCAGCACATTAGAAGTAACTCTTTATTATTTATATTAATGGAAGGGGGTTATGACCTAGATAATTCAACACAGGTATTTTCTAAAGTTTCCACTTTTTAAGTTTTGAAACTGTGTGGAAAGTGATAATTTAATCATGGATCCTGTCTTCAAGGAGTTTACAGTCATGTGGGAGAATTAAGACATATACACACTAAGACAAAAACAGAGTTCTTAGTAACATAGAGATGTATGGTAAAATGCTATGGGGACTCAAGAAATGAATGACTTGGAGCCATAAACATATATGGTAATGTTTCCAGCACAGACATTACTTTAGCAGAAAGAGGCGCTATTTCTCCCTCACACATTGAATGTATTACCTCTCAATTATAGATAAATTACAACCTTTCTCTTTTGAAAAATGGATATAACGAATATACCCCCCCAAAAAAAGAGGGGGGGAATTACATTTTCTTACCTGTTAAATTACATCTAGGCGCCTATTTCCACACTGGAGACTCTGGCTGACTTAACATATATGTCAAGTTATAGATAAAGACACATATAGTCATAATAAGGGTACAACTTGAAAGTGCCTTAGTATATGGCCTTCTGTAGCTCATTCCTATGTTAAAAGTCTATCTGCAGAAGTCTGACATAACTGTTGCCTTCTATAGCATCAGAATTCACATTTCATTGTGGGAAACACTAAAATAAGTCCTGATTTGCCATCCTGCATGTCAGAAAGCACTCTAGAGCCTACAGTATCTGAGGGGCATACAACAAACTCTCTCTCTTGCACTCTCTCTCTATCTCTATCTCATGCTTATAAATGTGAATGCAAATTCTACTTATGTTGAACAATAATATAGTTCTTAATTAATCACCCTAGAAAATAAAAAACTTAAGGTAGGATAATGAGTAGGAGTCTTTTCCGAAAAAATGTAAAATTCCCTATACCATCATCATTGTAAACATTTGATCAGTTGTTCAAAAACGCCTGAGTACAGGACTGTTGAATGGTCTTTGGGCCTACGTTATGGTATCAGCGGAATAACATGAGAAGTTATGAGATGCATTTGCATTGTGTTAATATGAATTTCCATTTTCTAGCCTGCTGCTCAGATTTTTAGGATTAGGAAAAAAAGTTAGACCTCACTTAAGATGAGTAATACTAAAAATGCAAAACCTTATCCTTTGTTACATTTCAGCTATCAGGAATTCAGAATTTCTCATCAATAAACAGAATTTAATGAAACACAAATGCAAGTCTTTTTCCCAAAAACCTAAATATAGAGTATTAGAGGTCATCCTATTTGAAATGTAAAAGGACAAAAATTTAGGTAGATTGATTAGACTAAAGCATTAGGCTTTTTTCAAAGTTACTTAATAAAAATATGAAAATTTTGCCAAGAGTTTTGCAGTGCTATTCAGAGCACAGACTCTCTTTAAAAGTCATGTTGTTCTCATTTCCCGCACCATTGAATTATAGATATATTTTGATGAACATTAAAGTATAGATATTTGTTAAAAACTGAAATAGATGGTCTTAAAAAAGAATAAAAGCTGTTATTACTCTTGATACCTTAGTCAATGAAAGGCCACTGTGTAAATGCCAATGAATCTAAAATTTTCAAATTCTAATCAACATAATCCTCCTCTTGAAGAATTTACAATATATATGTTAAAAGTCTATTTACTTGTATTTGGAAAATTACTAATGCTTTCTTATTGGTTTTCTTAGCAAGAGAAATTGGGTGATATCTGCTTCTCCCTTCGCTACGTACCTACTGCTGGTAAGCTGACTGTTGTCATTCTGGAGGCAAAGAACCTGAAGAAGATGGATGTGGGTGGCTTATCTGGTAAGCCTGCGGTGTTTATTGATTTTTTTCAAATGCTGTTTCATCGTGGATACCAAATGCATGGCGCACATGCTGCGACTCCCCACTCCTTAATTGATCACAGTTCTCTTTCCTACGGAGCCTGGAAGCAGTCTCAGAATTCATCCCAACACAGTGCCCCAGGAAGCCACTCTCAATTTATAGGAATTGGCATAGAAGATGAAATCTATTTTCCTTCTTTGGAGCCAAAGTATCCATTGTCTTTTTGATGGCATTGAAAGCTGAAAATGTTTGCTTCTTTTCTGAAAGGGAGAACTTATGACAGATAATAATTTTGTTCAGTGTGGAGGGGGTTTTTGGTCAAAATTCACCCGCGATATAAAAAATAATGTTTTCTCTGAGACTTATTTATTAGGTATTTGATAGCCTAACATAGTTCCTACAATACCATTTATTAAAGACATGGTATTTCAACATATATGCATAATGAAATCTCTGTTTGAGAGTGAACCCCTATGGTAATGCATTTAATTCCACAGCTTACATTGAGGATGGGAGAGATGTGGGGATTTAAAGTTCTATACAACCCAATCTCAGTAAAACATGGTGAATAACGTATACCCTGCCTCAAAAGCAAAGTCAGCTCAAGGACTTGTCACTTCCACGGTTGAACATAATTTTTCTTCTTCTCCGTATGATTAAATCAATTATATTTTTAATTTTCCGCTAAATCATTAAAGTGTGAGGAATTTTCTTGATATGCCACAAGGTCATCATAAATTGACTGCAGTTGTCATTGTTTGTGGCTGTGGAATTACAACCAACATTACTGCTTATTCAATGCTTTCTTTAATAAAAATATTGCAAACTTCAAAAGGTCATCTTAAGGCAGCATGGTGATTTTTTATTCTAAAGCATAACAGCTAAAAAGTGCTACAGCTGAGCTTCCCCTCACTTACCCACTAATTTGTCAGCCAAATTCTCCAGGTACCTAACTTTATTTCTCTTTATAAATAAGTCATCTGGGGAAGCTGTACTAATTCTTTCATGTCATTAAGACCCTATTTAATAACTTGCTGTTTTTATTGTGCCTAGTAGTGTAACACAGCAAATGTAAAGCAAAGAGCACAGTATTCTCTAGAAATAGAGTATTTAATGTGACTATAAATGAAAAACATGCAGAGAAATTTTTAACTACAATAACAGTTCACTCCCAGATTATTACTTAGTATCCTAAGGTAATTTCAGACACTTTTAACATTTCCCTGTCCTTTGGTTCAACAGCCAACTATCATGACATGATTTCTTTGTATCCTCTCTCTTATGCTTTATCCCAAATGTCCATGTCAACCATCCCCTCATCACCTATGTCTAGTACTCTGCTAGTCTTCCTAAGGCATCCTATATGCTTCAGCAGAATTCCAGAGCAGTTTTACCATGAAGCCAGAAAAGCATCAGGGCCCCTCATTTGTCCTGGCTTCTTCCAGGGTCCCAGAAATGAATTCCCGTCACCATAGATAGATATTTCTTTTTTTTTTTTGAGACGGAGTCTCGCTCTGTCGCCCAGGTTGGAGTGCAGTGGCCGGATCTCAGCTCACTGCAAGCTCTGCCTCCCAGGTTCACGCCATTCTTCTGCCTCAGCCTCTCGAGTAGCTGGGACTACAGGCGCCCGCCACCTCCCCCAGCTAGTTTTTTGTATTTTTAGTAGAGACGGGGTTTCACCGTATTAGCCAGGATGGTCTCAAACTCCTGACCTCATGATCCTCCCGCCTCGGCCTCCCAAAGTGCTGGGATTACAGGCATAAGCCACCGCGCCTAGCTAAAAAGCCCTAATTTTAAGGGCTCCTCACTGCCTGTGGAATTAAGCCATAATCACTGTCTTCACTTAAGTATACGTACTGTAGATATATCCAGCCTATGTCATGCCATATCTCATTTTCACCAAATTGACCAGCACACTATTTTGCAAACAAACTATACAACTTTTTGCCTCCATTACTTGCTTAGGTCATTTCCTTCACCTGGAATTCTCCTCCTGCCAACAATGTCTAGCCAATTCCTACCCATTCTTTAGGCCCAGCTTAAGTACTATCTCCTCCATTCATTCAATAAGCATATATTGTGTCCCTACTTTAAGTCAGCATTGTTCTGAGCACTAGGTTTACATTAGTGGATAAAACAGTGCACAGACCCTCCCCTCCTGCAGCTTGCATTCTAACGCAGGGAGACAGAAAATAAACCAACAGATAGCAAAAGCATGAGTCTACCAAGAGGTAACAGGTGCTATGGAGCAGTCAAGCAGGAAGTAGGATAAGGAGTATTGGGGATTCATCTTAAATGGGGTTCGAGGAAGACCTCATGAGCAGGTGGCATTTCAGCAACAACCTGGAAGAAGTGAAGAATTGAGCCATGGGGTATCTGGGAGAGAGAACAGCCATGGGGCATCTGGGAGAGAGAACAGCCATGGGGTGTCTGGGAGAGAAAACAGATACCTCATGGCTCACTTTTTCACTTCTTCCAGGTTGCTGAAATGCCACCCACTCATGAGGTCTTAAGACCTTATGGTTTTAAGATCCATCCCAGTAGAACAAATCTTTGCCTTTTTTTAAATGCCGCTAGCCGTTTGTTTACACCCCTCAAACATCGTGCTTCTCTCTCACTAGACTGTGTTCTGTATTTATCCCTCCCACAATGCTCTCAGTGACGGGTAGCACTAAGCATAGCTGCTGAATGAATAATGAATTATTTACAAAGGAGCTATGGCCTGAAAAAACAACTCTTGCATTTCAAATGTGTCTAACCCACTTACCATTAAAATAACTTTAAGCACTTGGATGGTCTGTCTCAAAGTAAGTTGACCTATGTACAAGGAGAACAAAATTATATAATAAGATCATTCTAGGTAATTCAAATGCCAAAGTACATTTGCTGGAAATGACTAGTTAATTGGAACCAAAGTGGGTTGTTTTGCCAGAGTTTAAACTCCATCTGCCACTAACTAGCAATTTGACATTGCACAAGTTATTTATTTAACTCTTCTAAGCCTCAGCTGCATTATCTATAAAGTGGGAATAATGAGAGGACTTTGTTGATGATGCTATGAGAATTAAATGAAAGCACAGGGCCTGGCACAACTAAGTGCTCACTAAATACTATTGTAGTCATTTCTATTAGTAATTTTATCAAATCTTGGTCTAAATATGCAACATGGGAAAGCAACCAATGGATGATTTAACCAATTACTTGCTTCAATGGGGAAAAAAGTTTATCTGATTGTTTGATGGAATTAGCTGATTAATTCAGGCAAACGTATCAGTAGGCCCACGTTTTGCATAGACACTATAGTGAATTAAGATAATTAACAAAACATTTGAGAAAATAAAACATGGAAACATATGTAAAATAATTTCCTTATTGCTCTCCAACAAAGTTGTTTCCTTCCTACAGTATTCACTCAAAATGCATTGCACAAAGATTTTGCCTCCATTGTATATCCATATGCCAAAAGATGCAAATCCCAGCCCTTCATACTTTACAGTGACAAGCTTAATTGGACTATGCACATCTCTACAGTAGATTCTTGCACTTGCATTCTTAATATCCCAACTTTCAAGTGCTTGTGAGCAACAGTGAGGATTTCTGAATTTAACTGCAGTCGTGTTGATTAACGACAGGCACACATTTTGAGAAATGTGTCATTAGGTTATTTATCATTGCACAAACATCATAAACACAAACCTAGATTCGGCAGCCTATTGCACACCTAAGCTATGTGATATGGCTTACTGCTCCTAGACTACCAATCTACACAACATGTTACAATAATGAATACTGTAGGCAATTGTGTTTATGTATCTAAACATAGAGAAGGCACCACAAAAATACAGTATCATAATCTTACGGGACCACCATTCTATAGGCAGTCCATCCTTGACTGAAATGTGGTTACACAGTGCATGATTGTATTTGTATTGAGATCTTGACTCTTGTAGGCTGCAAGACTGTTCTTCAGGAGCGAGTTGGTGCTGTAGAATACGTGTAGGATTTTTTGCCTTGTACTTGGAAAGAATCAAGCCTTCTGCCTAGTAAACATGTCTCAATAGCTTCATTGCCTTTTACACATCTCTGTGTGGAGTAAATCTTCCTTCAAACAATAAATGTTTTCTACTTGGGAAAATTGGGGAAGAGAATAAAGAGGTCAAAGTGAAGGCAATGGAAACGTTGAGGATTCCCAAAGGTATGAGGCTGTGTGTCTCATAGTTTTGAGCTAAAGTATGTAACTTTTATTCCTAAATTTATACCTGTGTAAATTCCCAAGTCAGAGACTAATCAGATACTTTGCTTCTTGTCCCTATTTGTGTCACAGCAATTACTTTCCTCAAGTTTGGTGTTTCACTTTGTTTTTTGTCATCTCAGAAATTTGACACTTCTGAGTACAGCTTTAACAAGGAATGTCAACACTGTAAGTTTAGTTTAGGCTTTCTATTGTAAATTAAATGAAATTCTGAAAGTTTTCTATTTAAGGACATGGCTGTTTAAAGAAGGAAACACTAAACTTTAAAATCAGCAAAAATTGAAGTGATTATAGCTTTTAAATTTTGATCTCTTCAGTAGAAATTCTGTTTTTCTACTTCAATCTGAGAATTATTTTTGACTGTTAAAAAGTCACATTATCAGTTAGAGAACGGTTTCTAATTTAGAAATCTTTTTTAACTTGGTTTTCTCATGTGGTTCTCATGATAGCACTGTGAGGTAGTTTCTGAAGATGACATTCTTATTTTACCAGTGAGAAAACTGAAGCTTAGAGGCATTAGACAGTGTCCATAAACTATCTTCCTGCATGTGGCACACAGATGGCGGTGTTCATGACTTGCGATTGCTCTTATCGCTACTGACATTTGATCTCAGCTGACCTGAGGGTAGGACTGAAGTTCAGATCCCCCTGTTCTCAATGCAGAGGACTTTCCAATGTAGCATTCAGCCTTGCCCACACCCCTACCTTCAAGATGGGAGAGAACGAGGATTCCTCAGCTCTAACCTGCGTGAGGTGCCTCCCTTGCCCAAAGCCAAAACATCAAGATGAGGTCCTCACGGTAGAGAAGACTAGAAATGGAGTCTTCATGGATTGTTGGAGATGGAGGGATTCTTGGAGACTGGGGAAAATGTTCGTAAGTGTAAACCCTTATGGATTCTCCTAGTCAAATAACTCCAGGGCAGCCCCTTTCTTGCCTTCTCAGAACCACAAATTGATTTTCTTGCTTCACTTGTGGTTTCTGGCAGATTCCTCTTCTTGCTGGGCCCAATATGAAACAGAATGTGGTCTCACAGACCTGTTACACTTCCTTCATTCCCTGAAGCTAGCATGTAGTTCTTTTGAGACTTCTTTCTGTGTTTGTACTGCTAGTAGCCATGGAAAATCAACAAGGGTAAAAAGCGTACCGTCCTTTGATGTGGTTTGCATTCACCTAAATTGGAGGAGTAGGGAACATAATAAAAGTATGTCAAGCATGGGGGCAACCTGGAAACCCATATGGTAAAGGGCTGAAATCACATGTAGCTATTCCAGCAGCCTCCTGAACATCAAGGAGCTAGCGGGGTGGCTAGGAGGTGGGATCAGGTCAACAATGGTTGCAAAGTGCTCTCCTTCATCATTTTTCTGTCCCTTTCACTCTCTATTCTTTGCCCCATCCCTAGTCCTCTTCCTGGCCATCCCTGGTCCTGCCTTGTCACTATGAAATGAAATCTGTACTGTGAAAAGCAACATTTGGAGCTGTAGAAGAGTTCCCCCAAAACATCTAAGTCTCTAAAAGAAAAGGGAAATGAAATGTTTGAAAGTGGCAGCAACTAGTTGAGGGAAATGATAGAGAGGGAACAGGGGACTCGTGGTGATGAAGGAGTCGCCATCACTATATGTCACACTGCCAGTGTGTGGATTAGCTACTGTGACTTAGGCCAGCAAAATTTACCCTATCCCTCTCCTTCCACCCACACACACTCTGTTTTCTGGAAAATGCCATTTTTTAAATGTTACTCGTGGGTTTGTCTTTTCTCTATCTCCTTTTCTACTGTCCTAGAAATGTAATTTGGGAAATGCAGCCAGATTTAAATATTTGAGATCATTTAGGAAAGAGCAACTCACCCAACCTCAGGTAACTACTAGATTCCAAGGAGAAACCATGAACCAGCAGAGGTAGGTCATTCCCTTAGGCAGCATTTATCAACATGTGATATTTTGCATAACCCCATCAAAATCACCTCGGGTACTTATTAAAAACTAAGATTTCAAGGACTAATTCAAACCAAGCTGCAATTGAATATCTAGGGGTGGGCACCTGGAAATTGCATTTTAAACAGGTCCTACCCATCCATACACACATACCTATGTTATTTGTATGCATCTTAAATTTGAAAACTATACTTCAGAGGCTTAAAACACTATGTCATAATTTTAACTGAGGCCTAGGTCAGCCAAGTTCCAAGTTAGAATTTTTTTTTTTTGTCAGTAACATAGAATACATCTTTTGCTTTATATAATGGAATTTCCTCAAATAAGAAGTTCTATTTCTTTCATCAGTCCAGTATCCTCTTCCCTGAAAAATACCTTGCCCACATGTCTAAATTATTATCTTTTTTTCTTGAGTCTCCTCCACTGAAAGAGGAAATCAAAGCAATAGATGTTTCCTTTGTACATTCTGAAGCTATTTCCTAATACCCTTGACTACCACCCTTATCTGTCCTTCCACTGGTGCTGAAAGCACAACAAAGAAAAACACTCCAAATTCAATTGATTTGAACTAAAAGCCACTAGTCTGGGAGCCAGGCCAATAAATAAAATGGCAAAAACTTATTTGAACCAATTAGATAGGGATATGCAAATTAATTGGCCATGATATCAGGGTCAAGCAATAATATGCAAATAAACTGGCATCTTATTGAGCTAATGGGACAGGAATATGCATAATAAGTTGGCTGTGATGTCAGAAGCTTCATCATAATTTTAGGCATGAATGTTACAATATAATATCAACTCTGGGACACTTCAAAATGCTTAACTACAATATTGATAAAATAATCTAAATTCCTAAAACGTGAACAGATTGGTCTAAAAAACAAATGACAAGTCTCGAAACTGGATCATTCTAGAAAATGAGTAATTAGAAAGGATTATAGCCAAGCCCGGTACAAGTTGGGACCCAGGCACAGTTACTCGTTTCCACAGAATGGATAGAAATGCTATGCCTGAAGGACTAACAGTTTTAGAGAAATGAGCAGACGTGAAATCAAGAGAAATAAGTGATAGACTGTAATGTATTTGTTCAGAACAGTTAGCCCAAAAACTCCTAAGTAAATTCTTTAGCCAGCAGGTATATATCCAATCAGTCAACAAACATCATGTGAAAACTCCTTTGTGCCAGGCACCATGCCAATCTTTGGGAATATGAGCAAAAACAGCAGACACTTGCATAGCAGAATGTGAGCCAGACACTGTTCTAAATGCTTTACATATGGCTGATTTAATCTCCATTACAACCCTATGAGGTAGATACTATTTTTAATGTGATTTTATTGATGATGGAACTGAAGGACAGAGAGGTATATAACTTGCCCGAGGTCACAGGATTACTATTTGACAGAGCTAGGATGTCAACCCAAGCAGACTGTCTTCAGACTCCAATGAATAAAACATGATGTCTAGGTCCTTATCATTGCTCAGCAGGTTCAACCTGGAGAACAGGTGGGTAACTACATGCCGCAGTTTGAAAGATGTCCAAAAGTGACCTGATTCCAAATATCCTCTATACTCGAACTAGAATTCTATCATGGAACTCACTAACATAAATCACTTGGTTGACTGTTTAATTAGTTCTTTGGCTACTTAGACAGCAAAGGTGAGATCAACAAGTCCATAACACCAGACATTGAATAGTCATTGATGATTTTTATTCTGGAAAGGACTGTATCAGTTTCTTCCTAATGCACAGATTGGTATGTTATTTTTAGTGACTTATTCTTCATACACAAAAGAGGATGAGACACAAAACAGTGACATTTCAGCTGTATCTGTACAGGTGCAGAAGAGAGGTCGCAGAACATGGTGGAAGAGAGTCCAAGTTTAAGTGATTTGGGTGCCTTTTGGAGATTAAAGAAAATTTTTACCTACAACTAAATTTTACCAAGGGCTAATTCTGTAAAGGAGTACGTGATATTATTGCGAGAGGGGCAGTATGATGTAGGAGTACAAAAGCTTACTACCCCTGTAAATTGTTATGGCACTCTTGGGTCAAAATTACATATATAAATATTAAAATTAAAGAAATTTGAATTGCAATAGAATGAACTTACCAGGAAAATACATCTCAGCTAGATAATGTTAACAAGAGAAATCTACGGATGAAGAAGTAGAAACAGGGAGGTCTGTTCTAAGGCACTTTCACCAGTCACCTTAAAACTTGTAATTCTGAAGGTAAGATAAATGTTTCCAGTCATTGAAATGCAAAGCTCAGTGGGTAAATTAAAAAAAAAAACTAGCTAAGCTGAGTAAGCCAAAAAATGTGGTAGATGTGCTTCATTTGAGTCAAGCTAAAAAATAATACACTGAAGGGAAAACATGACCCGATTTAGAGTATAGAGTAATAGGATCAATTATAAATCAAGAAAAATGTCACATAGAACCATCCGTTGAAGACATTCACCAAGTGAATGTGTCTTTTTGCTACCCCAAAAAAGGTTTGATGTTGTCACAGAAGATTTTATAAATAAAAGGGAGGGAAAATCCCCCCTTTGTCCAAGTCCAGAGCTCATTCATGTGTACAATACGCAGAGTTTTGGTTGTCCACCTCAGGAAAGACAGTGGTGTTAGATGACTATCTGCTGGAGGATGGCAGCTACAATAGAGGGATGAAGGGGCTGTGTGTGAGGACAGGCTAGGAACAGTGGGACTTTGTGGTCTGGAAAAGGAAGGCTGAACAAGGATATGATGAAAGTCTGAAAATCTTGAAAGGTAGAGCTAGAGTAATACCTACCTATTTATCACATCCCACAATACTAGAATCAGGAAGTCACCCTGATGTTTGAAAGAATAGGTAAAAGGGACAGCTATTCAGGATGATCTCAAAGGCACCTTTCTACTCAAAACTTCTTCGTCAGATTTTCTTTACTACTTTACAGTTGGGTTGTAAATACGTGTTGCTCTAGGAAATGGAACAGATTGAAATATAAGACTGAGATAAATGTATGTCTGTTTTGTGTTATAGGCTTATAAGGAGACATCTCTAAACCTTTGTGTTGTCTTGTAGGAACCCCTCAAGCCTTTCCATGGGTAACCATAAATAGCCCACAGCTGCATATCTCACTAATCCAACCCAGAATGCTTACATTTGCATTCTTGAGTTGGACACTTCTATTCCCTTCTCTTCATTCAGTAAACAGAAAAAAAAAAAAATAAGGAAAGTCGGAATTTCTAGCAGGTAATTGCACTGGGAGGAATAGAGCCCCCACAAATTCCTATTTTTAAAAAATTATATTTAGTGGGTTCTCCCAGGAGATATTTGGGAGTTTCCAATAAAACTATTAAAAACATGTAGCAAAAGTCAGTGCTTTTATAAAGGTATAAGATTCCTGATAGTAAAGCCTATAATAGGTGACAAAAGCATGCAACGTTTTGAGTCTCAAACTCTACAATAATGCTCAGAAATGGAAACATCAAAGACAGTCTTTAAAAAAAAAAAAAATGTACTGGCCAGGTGCAGTGGCTCACACCTGTAATCCCAGTACTTTGGCAGGCCAAGGTGGGAGGATCGCTTGAGCTCAGGAGTTTGAGATCAGCCTGAGCTGCATAGTGGGACCCCCACCTCTACAAAAAAATAAAAAAATAAAAAATAAAAAAAAAAACTAGCCGGGAATGGTAGCGCACACCTGTGGTCCCAGCCACTTGGGAGGCTGAGGTGAGAAGACCTCTCGAGCCCAGGAGGTCAAGGCTGAAGTGAGCTGTGATTGTGCCACTGCACTCCAGCCTGAGTGACAGAGCGAGTCCCTGTCTCAAAAAAAAAAAAAAATTGTACTTTATTAAATCACCTCTGCTTCCAAAAGTATATACTGTTTCTACTTGGTTCCTTAATACCTTATTCTTAATCTCAATTATGAAGATATCATTATTGTTCCCTTTTCACCATAGTCTTGCCACCTGCGGCACCATGAGCTACTTTGAGAGCAGGGATTGTGTCTACTTATGTCTCTGTTCTCAGAGTCCCTAGCATATATGCTGAAGAAACAGACTTTAATATACCCTGCCTAAACAATCAGTTATGAATTTTTAAATTCCACTAATCTAACTGATTATTTTATCTCATCTTCCAAATGATCTGACTTAGTTTCATCACTTAATGCAATTATTTTGGCATCATATAGTAGTAATCCTATTATAATAGAAATAACAGCTCATAAATAAAAACCAGATAATGGAATTCTTAAAATCAATTGGTTATTTTAGCCATCATTTTCAGAAGATTTTACTTCCTTCCTTCATTTCCCCCTTCCCCACCACCTTTAGTGGTTAAAAGAAGAAAAAAGAAGCAGACTATCTCCAAGAGATAAAAGAAGAGAGTGACACAGAAATGCACACATTACTGTAGTTATACCTCAATGACAGTCATAAAGGCATTTTCAAGGGAAAAAGTAAAGACAGAGAATGATCCCCTGGTCACCTTTTGCCCAGCATGAACAGATAAGGCAATGATTCAGCATCTTACTTGCCCACTGTTTTAAAGACTAACTCCTTATCAAAGGAAGTCAAAAGACCATAGCAGCTGACTGCCTTCTTGAATTACTAATGGCCTAAGTTTGGTGGCACATCATTTTCAGTGATGACTGGAAAACTAGGAGGCTTTCTATAATTTTTTTCTTTCAGAAATAAATGATTTTATTTAACTTAAAAAAGAAATAAGCACATTTATTTTATATCCTCAGAACCACTGAAACTGCTTTTACCCAAAACTAAAGCAACATGATTAAGAAATTAATAGATTTCAAACTACTGATTTCAGTCAACAATATGATGGTGTAATTAGCTAATAAAGTGTCCTGTTAACAAAAAAAAAGAGCTGAATGCACATTTTGTGATAGTGCACTTGCAGAATTACTACATATACTACATATACATATGAAACTGCAAGATTACTCAGTAATCTACTGATGCAGCTGTCATTTGTTGAGAATATTATGAACTTTCATATCCTTATTAAGGAAACAAATGCTTCCACAAATAGTACTGTGTTTAAATATTTCTCTAGAATTTTAGTTTTAAAATTATAGGAAAGCTCAAGAAATAAAGTTAACCTATAACCCCACCACTTCTTTTCATACATAAGTAAAAAAGTAACTCAAATCAGCCCCTCTAATCCTTTCCCATTCCTCAGAGTTAATTGACTCAAGGAAATAATTTGAAATTTTATATCATTTCAGGTATTCTTTCTGCTTATATCAATTCTATACATATATATACAAATATATATATGCATTTTACAAAATGGGATTTTAAACACATTATTCTGTAATTCTTTTTCACCTAGCAATATATAATAGAGATTCTTTGGACCAACATATCGGTCTGCCATATCTAGTGGTTGCATAGCATCCCTTTGTTTGAATGTATCATAGTATATTTAGTAATTCTCTTATAAATATAACTATGAGAAAAACTATATAACTTCACCAAAAGGCTTCAAATGAGACCTAAATAAATAGTTAAATAATATGCTCTTGGATAGGGAACAATATAGTAAAGATGTCATTCTTCCCAAATAAATGCCATAAATGAATTTGAAAGGTAAGTAACACACTAAAAGAAAGCTTTGCCTCACATAAACAGATCAAATATTAATATCCCTATAATACAAAGAGTTTCAACATATCAGTGAGAAAGTAAAGCAATAGGAGAAAGTCTCTATTTTATTAATGTTCCTAAAATGTACTTGCTGCTGCTTCTACTACTGGCTGCTGTTGCTGAGAAGTAAGACGTTACATTTATACAATGTCATTATGCATCTAAATAAGAAAGGATTTTAAAGTAAGACGCAATTACCCTAAGTTCAAAATCTAAAAATGTGTTGCTTAAAAAAACAACCTAGACTGATTGCAAAGAGTACCAGAAAAAAAAAAAAGCAAGTCATTAGCTTGTAGATTTTCAAATTTTCATCAACTGTATTGGCAGGAGTTTGAATCCATTAAAACACGCAATCCAGCAGCATTATTATGATAACAACTTGCAAAGATCTGTGACAGTCACTAAAAGTCAAAGTAAAAATATATACCACTATGAAAGTCATTTTTAAGGGAATTTTCCAATTTCTAGACTTTACAAAAACAAGTAAGCATTTGAAAGCTACTTTTACTAAAAGTTGCCAATTCAATTTGTGTCTCTAGAAAACACTCCTGCATTTTACGGCACTGTCTTTAATGTAGTGAAAATATTGCAAATGAAACTAGCCTAAAGGGCAATAATATATCACAGTAAATCTCCAGTTACTATAATTAGGAATCTATTCTAATCTTACTGGAAATACGTGTTAGTGTTTTATGTTTATAAGGATTTCACTGAAATTTTTAAAAAATAGCTTAGTAGAAGAGATTTTAAAAGAGGCAGTGAATGTTTATGAATTATGCAAGTCTGAACTTTCATTTTAATAACTTCATTAAAATATAAAAACCTTAAAAGCCTCCCATCAGGAATTTAACTTTATAGAAATGCTTTATATGTGCCCTGACCTTGCCAAGAGGCAGGCCTAAGGTATGATTTAACAGTTACTACAGGGCAAAGCCTAATAATAAATACCTATCTGAAAATGCCAGCATTTGTCCTTGCCTCCTTGGCCTCCAGTGGAGTTGCAACTCAGCCATAAACAGGCCCTCTCCTGAGAGACAGCAGGGCGCAGCAGAAAGGGAACAGCAATTGGCCCTGGAAAGCCTGGATCGGAAGCCTTTAACCTTTCTGATCCTCAGTCTGTTCATCTATAAAACTGGGGTATTAGAGACAGCCACATTGTTGAGTAAACAAATGAGATAACATTAGGTGGAAGCTCCAAGTAGAAAGCACTATATATATAAATATTGGTTGTTTCTAAGCAAAAGACAGTTCTTGGTTAACTCTTAATTTTTCTCACCATATCCTGGCTCCAGGAGAATGTGTGTCCCTATATGGCTGATATAAATAATACTGTGTGTGTGTGTGTGTGTGTGTGTGTGTGTGTGTGTGTGTGTGTGTGTGTGGTATGTGGTGTGGTATGTTCAAAGAATGCCTCTTCATTATTTGGATGGCAGTCACATGCTTTGGCTAACTTATGTTGGCATCCTGAAGCTAACAGCAAATCCTCCTCCTATCTCCTGTTACTATGTGGACACAAGACCCAGCATATTTTATAAGAAATCAGACCAGTAGTATATTTCTACCACCTTCAGCTTGTTAAGCTATTTATTTGAGTTAAGACACCGAGTTCCCTTCCAAGTACTTCTTTTATGATAACAGATCCAAGACGGACACAGCTAATTGAGCCAATGAATAGGGACAAAGAGGAAGAACAGAGCCTCTGTCATCCTAATTATCAAGTTAATGCCTGGTTGCTGGACAAACTCTCCCTCTCTCTAAAATGAACCACCACAAGATGGAACCTGCCGTTGCAATGTTAATTAGACCAGAAGTGGCAGGACCTGGTCCCAGAGCAGCTCCTGGTTGTCTTTCCAAATAATTTTTCCCCAGCTAATAAATACCTAATTGGATACAATATGAGTCAGTATTTGTTGTTCATTGCTACATAATTGAGTGGTCAAGATTTCATCTTTCACCTGTCTCTACAAATTCTCAATCTCCACAAATAGTCAACATTAAAAACAAGAAAGTTACCCATGTAAATTTCTACATCCTTGCATCCAAAGACCCTTTAACTCTCTTCAGCTTGCTTTCCTCTACATGAAATTTCATCGTCTATATTAAACCTATCCCCAGGCTGTGCCCATCTTGGCATTTCAAAAAAAAATAGAAAAACCTGGTTGGATTATACGTCTGCCTTCTCCTTAAATCAGATGAATTGCTCCACTTGCTGATAGGATAAGTAGCTCAGTTAAAGCATATACTAAGAATCTAGGTAAGAAATGTGAAAAAAAAATGTTGCTTATTAGTCCTACAGCAGAGATGATACCTTTATACCACTTTGATTTGTTATTTAACTAATTGCTATATTTACCCATATCAGTCGTGTTGAACTGTGCCTCCCTCAAACAACTAGCAAGACTGACCTGAGGTTGAACCAATTGCTTAGGACACATCCTCTATGAAGCTATAAACCTAAAACCTATCTATATTTCAGTCTCTGGAGATGCAAGTGTCAGAGCTGGCAGGGCATGGTGGCTCATCCCTGTAATCCCAGTACTTTAGAAGGCTGAGGCAGGAGGATTGCTTGAAACCAGGAGTTTGAGACCAGCCTGGGCAACATAGTGAAACCCTGTCTCTACAAAAATTATTAGCCAGGCGTGGTGGCATATGCCTGTAGTCCTAATTACTCGGGAGGGTGAGGCAGGAGGATTGCTTGACCCTAGGAGGCTCAAGCCCATGATCACTCATACGGCTACATTCCAGACTGGGTGACAAAGCGAGACCTTGTCTCAAAAAAAAAAAAAAAAAAGAAAAGTGTCAGATAAATTTAAGAGGTATATTTCAGCCTGATCCATATTGAGATTAAGGGCTGCTTTCTTTTAAACAAAGGTATGTTTAGTATTTCTACAGTAGGATTCAATACAATAGAATTAAAAGTATGTGTGAGTTTAGCCCAAAGCTAAAGAGAAAGATACTATTCTCAAGCCAAATTACATACAGTATGTAGATGTACCTGTGTCTTTATCTTTTTTTTAATTTTTTTGAGACAGGCTCGGATATATCCTTTAAAATCGACTTGCCCTCATACTTTTATAGCACATGCAGATTTTGATTCTTGTAACTGTCACTTGAAATTTTGTTTTTTAAAGTTAAATTAGTCCAACCATCTTGCATGCTGCAAGAGGAACTAGTTATTCAAGCTATGAGGATTTAGTATTTGCTTATAAGCAAGATAACAAGAATGGAATCTTTTTTATCTTGGGTGGGTCAGTGAGCAAAAAGATGTTTCTTTTTATTTCTGTGTGCTATTGGTATGGGTGGTTCTCGTCATTGCCTCTCTAACTTTTCATTTAAATTTCAAAATGATTTAATCTTAAATGTAAAATAACTGTGAAATCTTATTACCAAGATTATTTATTCCAAAGATGAGTCTCCGGCAACAGAGTTCCTACACTCTATGCTGAGAGATCTGGAATATTGCATTCATTTCTGAGAACACACTTAAGAGGAGAGACATTAATTTTCTGAAGCACATCCAGCAGGAAATCAGGGTCGTACAGAGGGCAGATACAGTCTCAGTGAAGGAACAGTTCAAGGAATTGGAGATATTTAAGCTGCAAAATACAGAACTCAAAGAGGACATAACTGTCTGAAAAATGTGGGAAAAGAATTGAACCTACTCTTATTAACTATAAAGACCTGAACTGGGATCCATGAGTATAAGCCATGGAAATCCATACTTTGTTCTTCCCATTTTAGTTCCCAAGCAAAAGCTAGACGAAGGTTTAACTCAGAAATACAGAGTTAGGGATGGTACCCTATCTACCTGCCATAGGTTAGGGAATTAACCTATTAAATCCCTTAAATCTCCTAAAGTTTCATTTTAAAACTCTAAAAGATCATGCCCAGCCTAAAGATAACATCAGCCCATGGAAGAATACATCTATTAAAGACAAAGGTATCCTCACCAAAAGTGATTATTTTATTTTTTCCTTAAGATAATAAGAATGAAAGACTACTACTGCTAATAATTATTATAGTTATAATCTAGTCAGTGCTTTCTCTGCTGTGAATTTACTAATTTGGCCTTGTTTAATCCTATTCACACTCTCATGAGGTAGGTATGGTTATCCCCATATATGAATGAGAAAACTAAGGTTTGGAAAAGTGACTTGCTCAAGGTCACAAGGTAAAGAAATGGCAAAGGCCCAGCTCCTCACTCCAGCTGCATCTGTTACCTAAGCCTGCCCACTTTCTCACAGCTTCCCCCACCTAGACTGTGCACACTGTAATTTCAATTGGCTATAATCCCCAAATCATAGAAGCCTCAATTCTAGAAGATAATGAATGCTCTTGAGCAGCAAAATGATCATCAGTTGACTCACAATGAATACTCTCTATAGATTATTTTGACAAAGTAACGCTATCCAACTGTGCCTGCAAATGCCAACACATGCAAATCCCTGCGACTTCATAAACAGCAAATGCCCTAATGAGCTAAAGAAACAATTGCTCTTTATTCATTTTTTTCAGTATGTTTCTTACTTCTGCTGGAAAATAATGTCCAGAAGGAATTTGTGTTCTATTCAATGACTATAAAAAAGAGGAAGGTTAGTGTTTACAAGTTTACATCATACAAAAAACAGTGGCCGTGAAACAGTGAGCTGTGGCTTCCTGGTGGGAAGACACTCATATGCAACCCGTGACTTCCTGGGCAGTTTTAATTTACTTTTAATCATTTCAGAAGTTGTGCCTCCGAGGTTTGAGATTAAAAGGTTCATAGCATTGTGCCTTTTTCTCTCTTTACTGCCCTTCCTTTTTTAGCTTGGTAAAATGTAGTCCAGAGAAAGAGGTGGAGGGTGAAGAACCAGTTTCAGTATTTGCTCCTCCAGGAAACTTCCCCACATATCCTAAACCCATCTTTGTTCTTCTTTACCTTTATACTGTCCATGTTTTTTCACTTGATCACTGACTGTTGTGTTTCTTTGATTGTGTTCTGTACATACCTTTTCTCATTCATGAGACTGAAATATTTAATCATCAGAGTTACCAACACCCTCATTATTTCTTTTTCTGTGTTCCCATGGTCCACTGGAGTTATCTCGTCCCATGATTTATCACACACTGTAGGTATGCATGGCTCTTGCTCTGTGAACACCTTTAAGGAGACCCAACTTAATTCACTTTTGCGTAACCATCATCTAGCATCGCCTAGCACATAGTAGGCCCCCATGAGGAAATTAAATTAAATGAAAACTCCGATAGTTCTTTTAATCCCCAATGTTTGACATATAGTATGAACTGAATTGAAGTAAAGTAAATTAAATTCAATCAGAACAAATCAAAATGAATTGAAATGACTGTATTAAGACATTGTTATGTTGGATAAAATCCAGTTTATATTTATAATCTGAAGAAAAATTGATTAGCATAGCCTAGCTATGTTGTTGTGTGATTCCTATGATGGCAACTCAAGATTGCCCATTAAGTTACTACCATAGAAAGGTCAGCAGCCTTTAGGCCCAATATTGCAGTTACTTATTTAAGTTGAGGCCATTAGGGTAGACATAGTCTAAATCACTGTGTATTTAAAGAATGGCTGAGAAATGTAGACCGAACCCTGGAAGGCTGACAGTATTTCTGAACAAGCAAATGATGTTTAAAGTGAACTGATGCTGTTGATTATACAGGAGGATTCCCCAAAAAGTAGATCTAAAATTTCATTTCCAGGGCTAAGTCACCTTCTTGGTCCATGGTTTGCTGTGATCCCAGAGGGAGAGGAAACCATACCCACAACACTCTCATCCCTCCCCTCTCTTCTTATCTCTAGCTTCTAAAAAGTAGTCCATCAGCACGCACCGTGCACCCCATCTGGGTTCAGCCCTGTGTTAGGCACCTGAAATTCAGTCAATACAATGAACATTATCTCTCCATTTTTGGGTCCTAACATCTCAAAAAGGAGACCAACAATAAGTAAGTACCAAAAATATTAATCATAAATGGTCACAAATTCTATCAGGATGTGAAAGAGAGAAATGACAAGATATTCCCCTCGTCCAAAAATGTAGACTCTGACTTAGGAGTATAGGCAATTCTTTTCTCAAAATTATATCCCTTTTCATCCAAAAAAGTAATTACTGGTAAACAAGAAAAATAAGCATTTTGTAAAAATGAAAATGACTGGGGGAGAGAGGAATGTCCTCCCCTACCATCTGTGCTTAACTAGCTTAGGCTTGTCTAATGAGACCAGACATCTTTTAATATTGATGATGTTCACCTATCAGTAAAACTTTGGGAGCACATTCCTCTTTATACATTTACTTGTAGGTTTGTAAGTGTATATTTACTGCGATAGTAATATAAAATGGATATTATGAACTTAAAAGTCAAAAAATGTAAAAGATAAAGCAAAAGTAAACATTTTACAATTATTTGCCTTATGAATGATAAAAATGTTACTCTCCCTTTAAAATGTAATTACTAATATGTTAATAAATATGCCTCACTTTTCTTTAAGATATCTGTTTAACTTTGTCATGTAGCAATTCACAAGTATAATATTAGATTCTATTTATTTCAACACTTAGTTTTATAGACAGTCACATCTGAAAAAATGCCTCACAAATGCACAATATTCATAATATTTAATATGAGCTTAGTTTGGAATTTACAGAAAATACGTCAATGTATCACATCAACTGAAGTTTCCGATGTTTTTTTAAATTTTAGCCAGCTTCTCTAACCTGAAATAGATGATCATTCTTACCTGTAGGCATGACTGACAGAGCACAGCTGAAGAAGAGGTACCAGCTCTGTCGTATTCTCATTTCTCACTCGTATTTGCATTATCAATTTTTCTTCAAGCCACAGTTGTTGTTCAGGACTCATTTTAGGCAACATGCTCATTTTGTGAGGAGTAGTTTGGTACAATTAAATAACATAATCTATAAACCAATTTAACTGGCCTCACATAAAGTGCAATACATAGAAAAACACTAACAGCAAATAAAGTGCAGGCCGCTCTGGCACCCCACCCCACGGTGGCGCTTCCACGCCACCCTCAGGAAACCTTGAGTACTGCGTGTGAGTCATGCCCGAACAGGGGCACCTCTGTGATACTGTACATCAGACCTCAGTAAATTTCCAATCCTTTATTTTTAGAAGGAGAAAATAAAGTAGAAACTCTGGTATTTTCTTCTGGGGTGCCAGAAGTAAATATTTGAATTTCTACTTCATTTTTTCCACACTGGAGGTCAGAGAAACTAAAGGTTTCAAGTTTATAAACCAAAAGTCAGCCAGCAAATACATTTTCCTTTCCTTTTTCTTACCAAAGAGAAAAAGATGATACCATATTGATTAAGTTTTGTCTTTATAGACCAATTACTCATTAACCAGAAGGACAGATCATTGTTATTTATTAATGTGATACCGAATTTTTATTTTAAAATGGTACACATTCTAACAAACGGTAAGTTCTTCATAATTTTCAGAAATAATGCCTGGTTTTAAAAAGAAAAACAGATGTAAAGAGGCACTAAACCAGATTAGTTTCAGGATATTCGATGTCACCAGAAGAATAGGAATGGCTGCATGTTGCGCCTGTAAAGGGAAACACTGGATGGGTAGCAGGATGGCTGCTTACAAGGATTTGAAGAACTACCCTATGAACAAAAGTATGGAATCAGACATTCAGCAAATATGTATTAAATGCTCCCTAACTAAGTACCACAGTGAGGAGCTGGAGCGCTGGCGGTAGTGAGATGGATTTTGTGATACCTGCCTACAAGGAGCTTGGAACCAGCTCAGGGAGATCCACTTTAAAATACTGTGTGATTTAGATTAGGAGTAAACAAACGTTTTTTGTAAAGGACCAGATAGTAAATATTTTAGGCTTTGCAGGCCACATGGTCTCTTACAACTAAATATTCAACTCTGCTATTGCAACACAAAAGCAGCCACAGACAGTCTGTAAGGAGTAGACATAGCTGTGTTCTAATCAAACTTTTTATTTGTGGATACTGATATGTAAATTTCATATAATTTTATATGTCATGAAACGTTAATCTTTTTTATTGTTTTCAACTCTGAAAATGTAAAAATTTTCTTAGTTTATGACCTACAGAAACATGCACTAGCTAGACCTGGTCCACAGGTAGTAATCTGCCGAGAGCTAATTAACAGGATTTCACAAGACCTCAGAGGAAGAGTACTTAACCTCCACTGGAGATTTCATGGACACTTCCTGGAGAAACCAAGAACCGCGGTGAGGGATTGTGCAGGGCAAGGGGATAGGCCAAAAGGACAGTGAGAGCAAAGGCATGATTGTACAAAACAGACATGGTTGTACAAAAACAGTGTAGAGGAACTGCTAAGAAATGAAGTTAGAGAGGCAGAGCACAGTCAGGAAAATTGAACTTTATGTTCCAGAGGTGGTGAGTAGCCACTGCAGGGATTTAAGCAGGGAGTTTGTGCTGGAAACTGTAACATTAATTCCAGCTCAGGCTGTGGAATCAGCCTGACATGGTTAGGATCCCAGTCTGCCACTCACCAAGCATATGGACTCAAATCATTTTCTTACCCTCTTCAAATATCAGTTCCGTCACCTGAAAACCAAAGATAATCCCTACCTTGCTGTCTGTTATTCTCTATTCTTGTACCTGTCTGCTTCACTTATTGCTCATAGTGTCACAACTAGTAATATAAATTTCCTTGCTGATTTGTTATTTGACTGGTGCCCCCTCTAGATTGTGGGGCCATGTCATCATCCATATAGACCAAGTGCCCAGCAGGGCGCCTGACTCAAAAGTACCTGATGAATAAATGGGGAAAAAAAAAATCAACTAACAATGATAAAGCCAACGATCTCCCACCTTGTAGTTCTATCACTATCCATGCTTGCTTCTTGCCTTACAAGGATAAATATGTTGTATCACTTATTTAAAGCTTGGAATAAAGTCATAAAGAAAAATGATTAACCATTTCTATACAACTATTTTATTCACAATGTTTATTTTCTTGAGTAAGTTCTCGTTCCATTTCACTTTGCCACATGGCTTTTCCTTCTTCCACTGAGATACACTTCATCCAAGAAATTTTCATAATCTAAATGTTACAGGAAAGGAGTCCCAGTCCAGACCCCAAGACAGGGTTCTTGGATCTTGTGCAAGGAGGAATTCAGGGTGAGTCTGCAGTGCACAGTGAAAGCAAGTTTATTAAGAAAGTAAAGGAATAAAAGAATGGCTACTCCATAGACAGAGCAGTCCCGAAGGCTGCTGGTTGTCCATTTTTATGGTCATTGACGATATGCCAAACAAGGTGTGGATTATTCATGCCTTCCCTTTTTAGACCATATAGGGTAACTTCCTGATGTTGCCATGGCATTTGTAAACTATCATGGTACTGGTGGGAGTGTAGTAGTGAAGACAACCAGAGGTCACCCTCGTCGCCATTTTGGTTTTGGTGGGTTTGGCTGGCTCCTTTACTGCAACCTGTTTTATCAGCAAGGTCTTTATGACCTGTATTTTATGCTGACCTCCTTTCTCATCCTGTTACTTAGAATGCCTTAGCCGTCTGGGGATGCAGCCCAGTAGGTTTCAGCCTCATTGTACCCAGCTCCTATTTAAGACAGAGTTGCTCTGGTTCACACGCCTCTGACATAAATGGGCAATTTTCTAGTTTATATTGCAGTGAGCTGGAAATGAAGCAAAATCTTTCCAATGCATAATTCAGCCTAATTTTTTTAACTTAAATTCACAGGTAGGCTAAATGGCTCATTTCATTAATGATCTACAAATGTCTGCATGCCTCTTTATCTAAATTGCCAAAATACCTTTATATTTCATTGCCCAATGTCACATTATAAATTATAAATATATGATTTATCTATTCATTAGATTTCCAGAACTCTTATTCTAGGGCAAACAAGAAAGCAATAAAATCCATGTTAAATTTTAGCTCATATTGCTCCTTATTGTTCAACTTCATTCATTCGTTCAACAAATACCTATTGAATGCTTACTGTGTGCCATGTACTGTTAAACCTTCCCTTTTAGAGATATTTATGTAACATGTTTTTTAAGGTGTTTATTTTCTAAATAGCTTAAGTCTTAATCACCAATTTATTTTTTTCTTTTATATGTGTTGGTAATTGTGACCTAGATAAAAGCCCTAGCGATTATAGTGACAGGACAAAATGTAAAAATTCTCAGGGCTATTTAAATTATACACAGATTTTAAGAAGCACTCTGTTGTGTTTCTGTCATCCTTCTACTTTCCAAAAGAATATATCTGCATCCTAAAATGTAATCACATTTACTTAAGACAGAGTTGCTTTTGGAAATTCAGACTTTGCTTATATTGTGTTTGTTGTATAAACAACTTAGCTTCCCTTTCTCCCTTTTAGTTACAGAATTCTGTAGGACTAATTATAGATTGAGAATATCCAGGGTGCTAAACTTATGTACAATTTACTCAACATACCCAATCTGTTACCTAGGAAAGCACTGCCCTTTTTTTTTTTTTTTTTTTTTTTTTTTTTGAGACTGAGTCTCACTCTGTTGCCTAGGCTGCAGTGCAGTGGCACAATCTCAGCTCACTGCAACCTCCACCTCCTGGGTTCAAGCAATTCTCTGCCTCAGCCTCCCTAGTAGCTGAGATTACAAGCACACACCACCATGCCCAGATAACTTTCCTATTTTTAGTAGAGACAGGGTTTCACTATCTTAGCCAGGTTTGTCCTGAACTCCTTACCTCAGGTGATCCACCGGTTTAGGCCTCCCAAAGTGCTGAGATTATAGGCGTGAGCCACTACACCCTGCAAACCCTGCCATTTTCTAAGGAGTGCTTATACTTACATTCTAACATGTATTTTGTTATCACTCCAATCTTGAGTAAAATTAATAAGGGGATCATCTGTATGAGAAAACAGATAATTTGATTATTTTTCTAGAAATTAGTTATTTCCAAGAAAACTCTTTTCAAATATGACAAGATTTCCTGGGATTTAATTTGCAATTACTAATTTGTTAAACCAAAAGAAATTGGAGATATATATTCATTCAATGCCATGTATCGATATTCTATAAATATATATATTTCACGTGTGTGTTTATATATTCTTACTTTATTTATTTTTATTATACTTCAAGTTTGAGGGTACATGTGCACAACGTGCAGGTTTGTTACATATGTATACATGTGCTATGTTGGTGTGCTGCACCCATTAACTCGTCATTTACATTAGGTGTATCTCCTAATGCTATCCCCCCATCCCCCCACCCCACAACAGGCCCCGGTGTGTGATGTTCCCCGTCCTGTGTCCAAGTGTTCTCAGTGTTCAATTCCCGCCTATGAGTGAGAACATGCAGTGTTTGCTTTTTTGTCCTTGTGATAGTTTACTGAGAATGATGGTTTCCAGCTTCATCCACATCCCTACAAAGGGCACGAACTCATACTTTTTTATGTGCATAGTATTCCATGGTGTATATGTGCCACATTTTCTTAATCCAGTCTATCATTGATGAACATTTGGGTTGGGTCCAAGTCTTTGCTATTGTGAATGGTGCCGCAATAAACCTACGTGTGCATGTCTTTATAGCAGCATGATTTATAATCCTTTGGGTATACATCCAGTAATGGGATGGCTGGGTCAAATGGTATTTCTAGTTCTAGATCCTTGAGGAATCGCCACACTGTCTTCCACAATGGTTGAACTAGTTTACAGTCCCACCAACAGTGTAAAAGTGTTCCTGTTTCTCCATATTCTCTTTAGCACCTGTTTCCTGACTTTTTAATGATTGCCATTCTAACTGGTGTGAGATGGTATCTCATTGTGGTTTTGATTTGCATTTCTCTGATGGCCAGTGATGATGAGCATTTTTTCATGTGTCTGTTGGCTGCATAAATGTCTTCTTTTGAGAAGTGTCTGTTCATATGCTTTGCCTACTTTTGGATGGGGTTGTTTGGTTTTTTTCTTGTAAATTTGATTGAGTTATTTATAGGTTCTGGATATTAGCCCTTTGTCAGATGAGTAGATTGCAAAAATTTTCTCCATTCTGTAGGTTGCCTGTTTACTCTGATGGTAGTTTCTTTTGTTCTGCAGAAGCTCTTCAGTTTAATTAGATCCCATTAGTCAATTTTGGCTTTTGTTGCCATTGCTTTCGATGTTTTAAACATGAAGTCCTTGCCCGTGCCTATGGCCTGAATGGTATTGCCTAGGTTTTCTTCTAGGGTTTTTGTGGTTTTAGATCTAACATTTAAGTCTTTAATCCATCTTGAATTAATTTTTGTATAAGGTGTAAGGAAGGGATCCAGTTTCAGTTTTCTACATATGGCTAGCCAGTTTTCCCAGCACCATTTATTAAATAGGGAATCCTTTCCCCATTTCTTGTTTTTGTCAGGTTTGTCAAAGATCAGATGGTTGTAGATGTGTGGTGTTATTTCTGACGGCTCTGTTCTGTCCCATTCCTCTATATCTCTGTTTTGGTACTAGTATCATGCTGTTTTGCGTGATGCCTCCAACTCTGTTCTTTTGGCTTAGGATTGTCTTGGCAATGCAGGCTCTTTTTTGGTTCCATATGAACTTTAAAGTAGTTTTTTCCAATTCTGTGAAGAAAGTCATTGGTAGCTTGATGGGGATGGCATTGAATCTATAAATTACCTTGGGCAGTATGGCCATTTTCACGATATTGATTCTTCCTATCCATGAGCATGAAATGTTCTTTCGTTTGTTTGTGTCCTCTTTTATTTCATTGAGCAGTGGTTTGTAGTTCTCCTTGAAGAGGCCCTTTACATCCCTTGTAAGTTGGATTCCTAGGTATTTTATTCTCTTTGAAGCAATTGTGAATGGGAGTTCACTCATGATTTGGCTCTCTGTTTGTCTGTTATTGGTGCATAAGAATGCTTGTGATTTTTGCACATTGATTTTGTATCCTGAGACTTTGCTGAAGTTGTTTATCAGCTTAAGGAAATTTTGGGCTGAGATGATGGGGTTTTCTAAATATACAATCGTGTCATCTGCAAACAGGGACAATTTGACTTCCTCTTTTCCTAATTGAATACCCTTTATTTCTTTCTCCTGCCTGATTGTCCTGGCCAGAACTTCCAACACTATATTGAATAGCAGTGATGAGAGAGGGCATCCCTGTCTCATGCCAGTTTTCAAAGGGAATGCTTCCAATTTTTGCCCATTCAGTATGATATTGACTGTCGGTTTGTCATAAATAGCTCTTATTATTTTGAGATACATCTCGTCAATACCCAATTATTTAGAGTTTTCAGCATGAAGGGCGGTTGAATTTTGTCAAAGGCCTTTTCTGCATCTATTGAGGTAATCATGTGGTTTTTGTTTTTGATTCTGTTTATATGCTGGATTACATTTATTGATTTGCGTATGTTGAAACAGCCATGCATCCCAGGGATAAAGACCACTTGATCATGGTAGATAAGCTTTTTGATGTGCTGCTGGATTTGGTTTGCCAGTATTTTATTGAGGATTTTTGCATCGATGTTGATCAGGGATATTGGTCTAAAATTCTCTTTTTTTGTTGTGTCTCTGCCAGGCTTTGGTATCAGGATGATGTTGGCCTCATAAAATGAGTTAGAGGTGATTTCCTCTTTTTCTATTGATTGGAATAGTTTCAGAAGGGATGGTACCAGCTCCTCCTTATACCTCTGGTAGAATTCGGCTGTGAATCCATCTGGTCCTGGACTTTTTTTGGTTGTTAGGCTATTAATTATTGCCTCAATTTCAGAGCCTGTTATTGGTCTATTCAGGGATTCAACTTCTTCCTGGTTTAGTGTTGGGAGGGTGTACATGTCTAGGAATTTATCCATTTCTTCTAGATTTTCTAGTTTATTTGCGTAGAGATGTTTATAGTATTCTCTGATGGTAGTTTGTATTTCTGTGGGATTGGTGGTGATATCCCCTTTATCATTTTTTATTGCATCTATTTGATTCTTCTCTCTTTTCTTCTTTATTATTCTTGCTAACAGTCTATCAATTTTGCTGATCTTTTCAAAAAACCAGCTCCTGGATTCACTGATTTTTTTGAAGGGTTTTTTGTGTCTCTATCTCCTTCAGTTCTGCTCTGATCTTAGTTATTTCTTGCCTTCTCCTAGCTTTTGAATGTGTTTGCTCTTCCTTCTCTAGTTCTTTTAATTGTGATGTTAGGGTGTCAATTTTAGATCTTTCCTGCTTTCTCTCGTGGGCATTTAGTGCTATAAATTTCCCTCTACGCACTGCTTTAAATGTGTCCCAGAGATTCTGGTATGTTGTGTCTTTGTTCTCATTGGTTTCAAAGAACATCTTTATTTCTGCCATCATTTTGTTATGTACCCAGTAGTCTTTCAGGAGCAGGTTGTTCAGTTTCCATGTAGTTGAGCGGTTTTGAGTGAGTTTCTCAATCCTGAGTTCTAGTTTGACTACACTGTGGTCAGAGAGACGGTTTGTTGTAATTTCTCATCTTTCACATTTGCTGAGCAGTGCTTTACTTCCAACTATGTGGTAAATTTTGGAATAAGTGTGATGTGGTGCTGAGAAGAATGTATATTCTGTTGATTTGGGGTGGAGAGTTCTGTAGATGTCTATTAGGTCTGCTTGGTGCAGAGCTGAGTTCAATTCCTGGATATCCTTTTTAACTTTCTGCCTCATTGATCTGTCTAATGTTGACAGTGAGGTGTTAAAGTCTCCCATTATTATTGTGTGGGAGTCTAAGTCTTTTTGTAGGTCTCTAAGAACTTGCTTTATGAATCCGGGTGCTCCTGTATTGCGTGCATATATATTTAGGATAGTTAGCTCTTCTTGTTGAATTGACCCTTTTACCATTATGTAATGGCCTTCTTTGTCTCTTTTGATCTTTTTTGGTTTAAAGTTTGTTTTTTCAGAGTCTAGGATTGCAACCCCTGCCCTTTTTTGTTTTCCATTTGCTTGGTAGATCTTCCTCCATCCCTTTATTTTGAGCCTATGTGTGTCTCTGCACATGAGATGGGTCTCCAGAATACAGCACACTGATGGGTCTTGACTCTTTATCCAATTTGCTAGTCTGTGTCTTTTAATTGGAGCATTTAGCCCATTCACATTTAGGGTTAATATTGTTACGTGTGAATTTGATCCTGTCATTATGATGTTAGCTGGTTATTTTGCTCATTAGTTGGTGCAGTTTCTTCCTAGCATCAATAGTCTTTACAAATTGGCATGTTTTTGCAGTGGCTGGTACCGGTTGTTCCTTTCCATGTTTAGTGCTTCCTTCAGGAGCTCTTGTGGGGCAGGCCTGGTGGTGACAGAATCTCTCAGCATTTGCTTGTCTGTAAAGGATTTTATTTCTCCTTCACTTATGAAGCTGAGTTTGGCTGGATATGAAATTCTTGGTTGAAAATTCTTTTCTTCAAGAATGTTGAATATTGGCCCCCACTCTCTTCTGGCTTGTAGAGTTTCTGCTGAAAGATCTGCTGTTAGTCTGATGGGCTTCCCTTTGTGGGTAACCTGATCTTTCTCTCTGACTGCCTTAACATTTTTTCCTTCATTTCAACTTTGGTGAATCTGACAATTATGTGTCTCGGAGTTGCTCTTCTTAAGAAGCATCTTTCTGGCATTGTCTGTATTTCCTGAATTTGAATGTTGGCCTGCCTTGCTAGGTTGGGGAAGTTCTCCTGGATAATATCCTGAAGAGTGTTTTCCAACTTGGTTCCATTCTCCCCGTCACTTTCAGGTACACCAATCAGACGTAGATTTGGTCTTTTCACATAGTCTCATATTTCTTGGAGGCTTTCTTCATTTGTTTTTACTCTTTTTTCTCTAAACTTCTCTTCTGTCATCATTTCATTCATTTGATCTTCAATCACTGATACCCTTTCTTCCACTTGATCAAATCAGCTACTGGAGCTTGTGCATTCGTCACGTAGTTCTTGTGCCATGGTTTTCAGCTCCATTGGGTCATTTAAGGACTTCTCTACACTGGTTATTCTAGTTAGCCATTCATCTAATCCTTTTTCAAGGTCTTTAGCTTCTTTGCAAAGGGTCTGAACTTCCTCCTTTAGCTCGGGAGAGTTCGATCGTCTGAAACTTTCTTCTCTCAACTCGTCAAAGTCATTCTCCATCCAGCTTTGTTCCATTGCTGGCAAGGAGCTGCATTCCTTTGGAGGGGGAAAGGTGCTCTGATTTTTAGAATTTTCAATTTTTCTGCTCTGTTTTTTTCCCCATCTTTGTTGTTTTATCTACCTTTGGTCTTGATGATGGTGACGTACAGATGGGATTTTGGTTTGGATGTCCTTTCTGTTTGTTAGTTTTCCTTCTAACAGTCAGGACCCTCAGCTGCAGCTCTGTTGGACTTTGCTGGAGGTCCACTCCAGATCCTGTTTGCCTGGGTATCAGCAGCGGAGGCTGCAGAACAGTGAATATTGCTGAACAGCAAATGTTGCTGCCTGATCGTTCCTCTAGAAGCTTTGTCTCAGAGGGGTACCCGGCCATGTGAGGTGTCAGTCTGCCTCTACTGGGGAATGCCTCCCAGTTAGGTTACTCAGGAGTCAGGGACCCACTTGAGGAGGCAGTCTGTCTGTTCTCAGGTCTCAAACTCCATGCTGGGAGAACCACTACTCTCTTCAAAGCTGTCAGACAGGGACATTTAAGTCTGCAGAGGTTTCTGCTGCCTTTTGTTCAACTATGCCCTGTCCCCAAATGTGTAGTCTACGGAGGCAGGCAGGCCTTCTTGAGCTGCGGTGGGCTCTACCCAGTTCGTGCTTCCCAGCCACTTTGTTTACCTACTCAAGCCTCAGCAATGGCAGGCGCCCCTCCCCCAGCCTCACTACCACCTTGCAGTTCAATCTCAGACTGCTGTGCTAGCAATGAGCAAGGCTCCATGGGTGTGGGACCCTCCGAGCCAGATGCCAGATATAATCTCCTGGTATGCCATTTGCTAAGATGGTTGGAAAAGCACAGTGTTAGGGTGGGAGTGACCTGATATTCCAGGTGCTGTCTGTCACAACTTCCCTTGGCTAGGAAAGGGAATTCCCTGACCCCTTGCACTTCCCAGGTGAGGCAATGCCTCACCCTGCTTCGGCTCATGCTCAGTGGGCTGCACCCACTGTCCAACAAGCCCCAGTGAGATGAACTCAGTACCTCAGTTGGAAATGCAGAAATCACCCATCTTCTGCATTGCTCACACTGGGAGCTGTAGACTGGAGCTGTTCCTATTTGGCCATCTTGGAACCCAATCCTATATATTCTATTATATATATTCTATAATTATTATCCAAAATTCTGAGGACAATTTAGCATTTTAATAAAATATACATAACATACACAACATTTAAAGCCTTAATATTCAATTAGGCACATAGTAAATACACAAAAATAGCTGTTGAATTAGTCCATTAAGAGTAAATTCCATTTAGTATTTGTTTCCCTGATAGCTTTATTCACTCATTAATTCAAAAAAAATATTTATAGAACACCTGCTATGTGCTAGGCATGTCTACAGGTTAAAGATATAGCAGTGAATAAAACAGGCAAAAATTCTCTCTCACAAAGATGGCATTCTAGAGGGGGAGAAAAACACTAAACAAGATAAATTATCAAGATACAAAGTGTTTTAGATAGTAAGAGCTTAGAAGAAAAATAATGCAGGGAATGTTGATGAAAAATGGTCAGATTCTGGAGATATTTTAAAGGAAGAGCCAACAGGATTTGCTTCTGACCATGAAAGAGAGTGAGGAGTCAAGGATGCGTGCACTGGTTTTGCCCTGAGCAACTGGAAGAGTGGAGTTACTAAACGCTGGGATGCAGAAATCGGCAATAGTCCAGGTATAGGGAGAATCCAGGTCAGGAAGGGTGGACAGCATGGGCTTAGTTAGGGACATATTAAGCCTACAATACCAATTAAGACAACAAATGGAGATGTCTAATATGCAGTTAGTCACCAAAATTATAACTTCTTATTTCTCACATTTTTCAAACTGCCATGGAGTAGTCCCTTTTTTCATCGTCTCAACCATGACAAATTTCTCATATTTATCACCCCCAATACATGTAAAAGGTGTTAGCTAGAGTGTCTTTCTCACTTATTCCTCATATTATCTAGTTGTTAAAGCTCTTAACTATATAAAATGCAGGCCATAAACCATGGAGTTTTACCTCATTCTTATTTTTCATTCACATCCTAGATTATCAAATTCAAATTCCCTCCCATTAGAAATCTTTTCCTCACTAACTGAAGAAACTCAAGGCTTGATTCCTTTATGTAATCCTTCCAATCTAACCCCAGTTTACCTATGTGTGCCTTTTTCCAGGATAAATTTGGAAACCTTCAGAAACATCACAAATATGACCAACTTTTGAAGGATCTTCTACTGTGGTTATATAATCTGTGACACATAAACACAACTCTTAAAATTTCAAAGAGAACAGTCCACTGGAAGAAAACCTTTTTTATTCTTCTTACTACCAAACAGGCTGGATTACATAGCCCATGAAGCCAGTTTACAGAAATGAATTTGTAAAAAAAAATTGCTTTTAAAGAATCAACTGAAGAGAGGTTAGTTTAGTGGCCTCACAGACTTCATTAAAAACAAGTCTGGGTCCTGATTCGGCAGTGATTTTCAAACTATTCCGATTCAAGAACCACTTATGAAGGTCAAAAGTAAAATTTACTAGCCTCAATGGCTATAAAAACAAACAAAACATGACCCCCAGTGGGGTAAAGGCTTTTGATGAGACACTAGCATTAAATCACTAACTCATGCCAAAAACAAAAGTATAAAGATTGGAATCTAGATCTGTAGTGATTAATCCAAGGAACAGGCTGGAATGAAACAACCTAAGGACCCTACTTGGGGAAGTACTAAATATCATAACTAAAAATGGCCATTAGACGAATTTACAGCCCAAATTAGGAAGGTTCTTCTATCAATTACTTGCATACAGAACTTAGGAAATTTATGGAAGACGTGACTGTGACTTCCAAAATGGATACAAGAATTAGTGCATGTTTGAAAACAGACTTTGGGTCAAAGCGTTTCTTTTCAAAATAGGGATGAGAGTTGGGGATGCGTTTCCCTCTAAAATCTTCCACAGTAATTTCCTCCTGAGAAGAGAAATTCATTTCATTTTAGTGTTCCTGTCATGTTTTTGACAATTTACATCCTCATTTTCAGTTCTGAGAGCATGGTTTAGTAAATGGTCCTCAGACCCAATAAACATATCAACAGATAATTTTTAAGCAAGTTAATCAAAATATGAGGAAAACAATGGGATGCGCTTGAAATAACAAATCACTTGATTAATTAGGTTAGCAAGACTGCTAGAAATTGAAACCCTGTCGTTTTTTAAAACCTTGGCTGAAAATATTTCTGGGTAATGATTCAAAGAATGAAGAAAATTGGCCTTTTTGAAGGTTACCAAAATGTACCAGCTGTGTACCATTCCAAGGAGTCCTCTGAGAACCCTGATAAAGTACATATGGGTTTTTGTTAATCATCTTAAAATCTCAAAGAGAAGTCTGTGCTACACAATAATACACAAAATCCACATGAAGCCTCCTGGTGTTTTATGGAAAGTCCTAGTTAGGCCAATCTTTTTGGATTTGCTGGAGATCTTTATTTCCAAGCTCAGTAACAAACCCCTGAAAGCTTTGATTTCAAATAAACACCTCCGTTTTGTCTTATGCCTCTTCATATAGTAATCATGTATATGTTTACATACTGAAGAATCAATCCAATAGAAATCTAGCTTTGATAAGTATGTTTACTAGGAGAATAGTAAAATTACCCATAACGTAATTTAAGGGAATTAATTACCCAAATAAAAGACTATGACCATAAATAACTATAGATATTGCTGAGAGTTTACTTACTGTGCTTAATACTTCACATGTACTATTATGGCTAATATATCTTGTTGAAAAGATGAGGAAAGAAGCCTAAGGAAATTAAATAATTTGCCGAAGGTTATACCCGAGAGCAAGCAACTGAACCAATCATCTAACCCGGGCCTTCTAACTCCATTTGGGTCATCTTTTCTGATTTGTGGCTCTAAAACCCTTTCCAGAGACAATTTGACATTTTTAGAAATCTTCTTTTAGAATTAACCTATTTTACTGAAAAAGATTCCATTTCTTTTGAAGATTAACCAGAGATTTTAAGGCTAATCTTGGCTTTTTTTTCAACATTTCTTCACCACTGCCACCCCCACCAAAAAAAAATAAGAGAAAATACAGTTTCTGTCATTTAGATATTTTGAGAAAATATTAACAGCAGAAACAAATTAGCATGCTCTGAAAAACAAGTCTCAGAGTTTAGAGAGACTCTGACAAAGATGCAATTTGAATGTGTTCCTCAAGTGCATTCATTGCCATTTATACCTTATTCACTATCAGCAAATCTGGCTGTGCCTGGGGTGAATAAATTTTTGTTTATTTATTTTAGAGACAGAACCTTGCTCTGCCACCCAGGCTGGAGTGCAGTGGCATAATCATAGCTCACTGAAGCCTCGAAACTCCCCTCTTTCCTCAGCCTCCCAAGTAGTTGGGACTACAGGGACACGCCACCCTGCTCTGCTAATTTTTTTTTAAGACATGGGGGTCTCACTATGTTGCCCAGGCTGGTCTCAAACTCCTGGCCTCAAGTGATCCTTCCACCTCAGCCTTCCAGATATCTGGGATTGCTGGCATGAGCCATCATGCCCATCTTAACAAGTTCTTTCCTAAAAGTGAAGAGGGCTTGTTTAGAAGGACTGGAATAAGCTTCCCTTGCAATTCCCCAAGTGGACTTTGTAAAATGTCCTATTCCCGTCAACTCTTCCACCTCCTAGAAACACCTAGTCATGCCTTCTTCCTTCCTGGAACCCCTAGGAGTTTCCTGGGCTTCCTTGAGCTATGGCAACCCCATACGTATGATTCCAAATTTAGACAGAGGAGTGTAACCTGTGTCCTAGAGTGCCAAGAGCCCAGGAAAGAGAATTAGCAGCAATATGTGATACGGTGCTAAATACTTGACAGTCTTTCCCTCATTTAATTCCTATGACAAATCTAGGTAATACTGTCATTATTAACAATTTCCTGATAGGGCTTAGAGACTCAGAAATCTAAAGTCCATGCCTTTGGCTACTCCACCATAATTTCTCCTAGGATTTAATAGTTTTTATTCCTTGAAACATTGGCAATGGATGGCCTACTATATTATTATGCTGAATTCCCTCATTCCTACTTTAAAACACAACAGTTTCCATTTTTGAAAGATTATAGATCCATCTCTTTTGCTTGCCGAAAGTAACCCATTCTTTCTTCAAAGGTAAAACTGCACACCTAAACTTTGTAAAACTCTGTAGTTGAGACTGTCTCAAGTTCCTATTGAATCAGATAATTGTTATCAGATCTCCTTGAAAAAGATAAAAGGACCACCATGGTTACAAAGTGCAGAGCAACAAAAGCCAAGGTCCAGTTAACAGCACTTCATTGAAATGCAAGAGGCATCTCTGTGTACTGACTTCCCATCTTAGACACAGCAGAGCAGGGGGTTTGAAGGATTTGAATTCTGAATTTCTGTTAGAATAACATCTGCCAAGAACAAGCCCTGAATGTACTACTTGTCCCTGTAGAGAAGAATGAGGAGCTTATCACGCAGGTCTTTGTCAAGCTAATACCTACACCTGTTGTCGGGCTAAAGATTTAGATACTCCTGGATGAAATTCCAGGTCTGCTGTGTGAGGGTTAGGGAGCATGGTTGAGCTACAAATTGCCTGGAAGCAAGCTGACTTTAAGTTGCCATGGCAAAGAAAATGCAGAGAATGAGAAGCTTTCACATTAATATTTTCTACATCTTGTTATGATAGGATTGTCCAGCCGAGGGGTGCTTTTTTTGTGTTTCTACTGACATGAACAGATAAAATAATAAACACTAATTATGGAGTATTATAATGATTTCTGGGCTTGCCTCAGAGGGGCGTCTATCTAGCTAGGTAATTACTTCCCTGACAGATAGGTTTTTACGTGAGAATGGAGCATGATGAGCCTAGTTTATTGCCTGCTGATGAGACCACGGGGGAGGAAGGTCATGCGGTATGCTCATTAAGACCATTTTAGTCAACGTGTTTTTCAATCAGCCGTCAGGGTACCCACCCCTGGTTAAAGAAATGCTGCAGATGAAAATGGCACAGTGATTCTCAGTCGTGCGAGTCTGTTACTTTAGGGAAGTGACTAAATGGTAAGAGACTTCTCAGGTGGAAGTGGAAGGCATTTCTTGAAAATATGATACCTTTGCCTATAATGCTCTAAAGTTGTTCCCTAGTGTGAAAGAGAGGGCTGGTTTCTGGATGATACTTCTTTCCCTGAAAGATTATTTTCCCCAGCTAATTCAGATTCAAGTTTCTACACAATTCTGCATAATGTTTAGGAGGTATCCTGACTTCAGGGAATTTATATTCAAAAATACACAAACACATGCACTTTTCTCCTTCTCCCATACCCTAATTGAATTTGCCAGGAAAAAGGGGCAATGATTCTTTCCCCTTGTTATTTACCAGTAGATAATAAAGAATATATAGTGGAGTACAAAAGACAGAAAATCGGAGAATCCAGAGAGGAAAGGAAGTTAAAAAAAAAAAAAAAAAGATAAGGAAAACTAAATGAAGCTTTGATGAAAATGTGATAGTGTACACATACTGCCCTTCTTGAAACGATCCATTTTCTTGAAATGATGTGGTTTCAGTGCTTACCTCTTAGTCCTGCTACACCTATGGAAATTCGGAAGAAAGCTAAGTTTATCACTTTTTAAATGATGGCAAATGTTATTTGCTCCAAAGGCTGAGTAGAGATTCTTGGATTGTGATGAAATATAAAAGTATAGTGCTGTCCCCACTTTGAATTACTAAACAAACTCAAATATTGTAAAAAGGCAGGCTGCTTTTCTTGACTGCTCATGCAACATAAACTTTTCTCCCAAGTAGTCTGTGTCATGTATGGAACTGCAGATAATAAATCTAGGATTGTTTGCCATGTCTTCTATGAATACTCTGAAGGAAATGTAGCCATACCTAAATATAACTGTTAAAAATATTATTGGCATGATGTGGTAATAGAGGCCCTTGTAGTGCTTTGTGGAACAGACACATATACAGTCACGGGGGATAAGAGTATGTTTTCAGAAATGCACAATTAGGCAATTTCATCATTGTTGTGTGAACTTCATAGAGTGTACTTACACAAACCTAGGTGATCTAACCTGCTACATGCCTAAGCTATAGGGTAAAGCCTATTGCTCCAAGGCTACAAACCTTTACAGAATATTATTGGACTGAATACTGTAAGAAGTTGAAACACTAAGGTAAGCATTTGTGTATCTAAACATATAAAAAGTACATTTAAAACACATCATTATAATCTTACAGGACCACCATAGAACATGTGGTTCATCCTTGACCAAAACATCCCTGTATTTCCACTTCCTCCCGAACTATGAATACTTTTATCCTCTTCAATATGGGACAATGGCAAAATAAGTTTATATAGTATAGATGGCTATTCAAGATATAGTTATTTAAATAAAAAGTGGGGTTTTTTTTCCCTAAAAACAAAACAAAAGAAAATCTCCTTTTACTTTTCTAACTACCCTTTATGTCCATTTTGTTGTTGTCCCTTGCAGAATTTACAGTATTAGATAAAATACACAGTGGAAGATCAGAATTTAATTAGGTTTATTTGTTGTTAAAACAGCTTTCAAATTCTTTCATCTTATAAGGAATGAATCCTTAGATTACTCACAGACACATGAAAACAAAAAACTACAGAGGAATGTTCACATTGCACTTCAGTTCTTAATCATGTAAAGCACCTGGGCCTTTCTAAAAGATGCAAATCCCTCTTTATTATTTTGATGAGCTAACAAGATGAATTCATCTCTAGAACACTATAAAAACTAAATTGTGAAAAATGGCCCCAACCATACAACCTGTCCTTGATCATACCTATTATTTGGTAATTCTCTGGGGAAACTAGAATCTTTTAGAAGCAATATTTGTGTTCTAACTATTTAAGTGGATGATTTACCCTCCTCTAGGAAACTTAATATTGAGAGTAGGCTGAGAGGTGATCATCTTAATCTGGGAAATTTTTCATAAATTAAGGAAATTGAGTTTAATAGTTAGAGCAAATTCTCCACATGCATCATGTTTCTGTACTGAATGCTGAACTATACCATAACCAAGCAACTGAAGACAAGCTTTGAAAATATCCAGCAGATTCAAGTATTGCTATTTGGCCTAACAATCTCTTAAACATATGCTCATTTGCAATAGCCAATACAAAAGCTTTTGTGTAAAAGGCTTTATATTTTATACACAAAATATAAACCAAATTTTATAAGATTAGATTTGTATGCCAAAAAGAATCTTTCATACATATAATTCTCTAATTCTTAGATATCAAAAACAAGACTATTTGAACAGTTTAGTATTCAAATAAGTGGCAACTTACATTACCCATGGGGGCATGTAACCAGAGTGGCTGTATCTGAACTAGGTACAAAAATGCTTAATACTCCACTTAACACCAGCATGTAAAATGTATGTGAATTCAACAAAACATTTTAAATGGCTTTACATTCCATTACTATGTGGGTTATAGACACAAAGTTATGGCACTGAGATGAATCACTACTTTTGACAAACATTTTTGACACTCTGACCTGGGAGATCTGGAGCACCATCTACTGAGAGCCAAAATGATCTAAATTTATACTTCCATCACTTCAAGGCTTGAATAGAAGCATAGCAGAAAACAAGAATGAAAGCTGATTTTCTATTGTTGGCAGTTGTGAAAAAACATCATCACTTATTATATGATAGGTTTGGTTGGCTTTCTCCTGATCAGTTGCATAAGATGTTATGTTCCTGATCTGTTTATGTATAGGTGTTTAATACCCAAATCTTTGAATTATTGTTAGATTATTTACTGTCTTTTGCTAGTGGTTATTCCCACCAAGCAATTCATAATAAACAACTAATGGGAGGGACCACTAGATTTTTTTTTTTTTTTTTGAGACAGTCTCACTCTGTCACCCAGGCTGGAGTGCAATCACGCGATCTCAGGGCATTGCAACCTCCACCTCCCAGATTCAAGTGATTCTCCTGCCTCAGCCTCCTGAGTAGTTGGGATTACAGGTGCCCACCACCACGCCCAGCTAATTCTTGTGTTTTTAGCAGAGATAGGGTTTCACCATGTTGGCCAGGCTAGTCTCGAAGTCCTGCCCTCAAGTGATCTGCCAGCCTCGGCCTCCCAAAGTGTTAGGATTACAGGCGTGAGCCACTGCTTCTGGGCAGGACCACTGGATTTCCATATGGAACAAACTACTACCAAAAAGAGAATTGATTTTCCAAACTCTACATAGATAAGGATTATATAATCAGTTATTGGAAATGCATTCTCGGGATTGTCTGCATAATTTATTGTGTATGTATTTGTGGATGCTCAATCAAGGTTTATGTATATTCATTGATTTTTTTCAAATCTGATTAGCCTTACAAAACATAACAAAATGTTATGCATGCTTATTCCCCCAAAAAATGTCAGCCACAGTTAAAATTAAAATTATGATACCAAACTTACTGGTTGCTATAATTTATAATTCAAGATGGTATCAGAGCCACATTATATACTAAACTGGTTTTGTATATGCAGGTCATCATAGGATTTAGAACAAATTGGTGTATTAGGCCATAGTTACCAACTGAAGGGAGCATCAACCAACTGTGGTTATATGTCCATTACCTGTTTTTATTTTTTTAATTCAGGAAAATGTGTCGTATATGAACATACTAAATAAAGGAAATAAAGCTACTAATAGGATGTGCCCCTGGTGTCTTAGGTGAAAACATATACCAAGATTCATAACTTCCCTAAAATTGTTTACTGTCAGTTAGCTGGATAAAGTGGTCTATGATTAAGTTAAAAAGCTAGAAAAATCTTGTAGTCAAAAGGAAAACAAACTTTGTTATGTATACTCAGGCTGGCCCACAGAAGGTGGTGCATGGCAGTGCTGGTGAATATCATTGCTGCCGTCTCTAATACTGCTGTAGCACTGCCCAGCTGCTACTTTAAACCAACACTGGCTAATCTGGGGCCTTGAATTAACCCTTAAAAGTTGTATGGTGCATTACCCTGCTATTTAAAAATTACTTTAAACCATTCCTAAAGAAAGGTACCACAATCTTCTCCAGAAAATAAGTTATTAGATTCTTTACAAAAATACATATTTATTTAAATAATAAATTTCCAACAAAAAAATCACAATTATAAGATTCCTTTGAAAATTGCCAGGGTTTTCCCCAAAAAACATTTTTGGGCTTTTTTCCTTCCTTACTATTCATTAGTTTTCTTTCTTTTTTTTCTTTTTATACTTTAAGTTCTGGGGTACATGTGCACAACGTACAGGTTTGTTGCGTAGGTATACACGTGCCATGGTGGTTTGCTGCACCCATCAACCCGTCATCTACATTAGGTATTTCTCCTAATGCTATCCCTCCTCCTAGCCACCCACCCCCCGACAGGTCCCGGTGTGTGATGTTCCCATCCCTATGTCCATGTGTTCTCATTATTCAACTCCCACTTATTAGTTTTCTATTATATGGACTATCTTCCATGTTTATTTTGCTTTTATTAAAAATAAGAAATCTGTATTCCTGGTATTCCCTGGTGGTTGGATCTTTTAACACCTATTAGAACCATAATTTCTGTAACATAATAATGCTTTTCAAAATGTCTCAGTGCCCGTTCCTGAAGTTACTAGTTTCCAAGTCTCCTCAATGCCTAGCCTCGTGCATCCATAGGTCTGTAGTTGCGCCTATAGCATTCTCATTGCTGCTTCAGTTTCCCCGTGGTCTACTTCTCTATGGTTGTGTACCCTCCTTATCCTTCTTGCTTTCTCTCTCAACATCAACTTCACATATGTGAAAGACCTTCTATGGGAAGAATAAGCTACTCCAGCATTTAATAGAGCCATTCTAAACATGTCTGACATAGGGATGTCCACCTGTCACCTGCCTGTTCAGGATAAAGGAAGTGACCTTGAGATTGGAGATACACATATTATTGAAAACCACAATCAAGGCTAGTATCTTAACCTGAGTTCATCCTAATTTATCTCTATTTATCTTCATTTTCAGCACTTCTGCTATTTCTACCCTCTCTACCCACCTTGTAATCTTCGAATACTGTATCTAACTGATATCCTTCATAAAGGGAATATTTTTGCACATATTATGCACTTTCACTTGAAGGGACAGTAACCCTCCAAGACAGCAATGGCCCAGAAAAGAGACTTGAGATGTAGTGATAATTCATAAGTCAACATCTGCTTCTCTTTTTTACCTTAGTCAAGTTTAATGCAGAGGGGATTACACTTAGTTCTAGTCTCAAGTCTACCATAATTAGAACCATAATCATGGGCAAATCACTTAACTTGTCTGGGCATCAATCTCTCAATGAAAAAACTAAACTATTTGACACATATGGCCCCTTTTATGTTTAAATCAATTTTATTGTTTTTTACTAAATGAGGTTTAGAATATTGACCTATCAAATGAAGTCACTGTAAAGAATATAAAAATTATAGTTAAAAAACATTTCAAATATGAAGCTATTTAAATGTCAATTGTAGAGGCAGTTTTTGAATATTTCTAGTTAATTATAATCACTGCTTTCTCCATCTTTCTATTCTTCCTATAAGCATTTGATTAAAGTTGATACACAGAACTATCTTTTAATATGCATTCTATTGGGGATACCAATTAAGATTTCTTTAACTTGTTTATTTTAGAAGTTGTTTATAATAACAAACAATAGTTGTTAAGAGGATAACATTCCCAGTAGATGGTTTTGAAAAATTCTATAATACCTAATTATGTATAGATCCAGACTGTTTATGTTTGGCATACAAATAATTGCTGGGAATTAGACTTGTTTGATCAATACATGCAATTAAGTACACATAGGTTAAACTTTTTCTTTAAAAGTTACTTTGTTATGTGAACATTTATTTTTTAGGTATATATTTAATCCCAAATCTTTGCTATCTCATGAAGACCAGTTTGTCATAAACACTTAATAAGTGTCAATTTGTTCAATTAAAACAGAAGAGCCTATACATCCTATGCATACATACTTTTTCTTCTACTGCATTGTACAAACATTTAAACCTGTGTGTGTATAGCTTCAGGAAACTATAGCTGGAGCTGGGCCAGAAAATGTCTACAGTAGCCTTGCAATAGTTTTCTAGTTCCTTGGTCATTACTATGCATCACTAGTGCCTTTACCTATGTCCTTTTTCTCTTCAACCTATATACACACAGACTTTTTCCTACTTTTTTAAGGGGGGAAATGCCTGCTAATTCAGGCGAGGGACTATGTGTTTGAAAAAGTTTCAAATAAGATACGTGGCCAGTCACAGTGGCTCACATCTGTAACCACAACACTTTGGAAGGGTGAGGTGGGTGGACCACCTGAGTCCAGGAGTTTGAGACCAGACTGGGAAACATGGCGAAACCCCATCTCTACTAAAAATAAAAATAAAAATAAATTAAAAAAAAATCCGGGTGTGGTGGCACACACCTGTAGTTCCAGCTACTAGGGAGGCTGAGGTCAGAGGATTGCTTGAGCCAGGGATGCAGAGGTTGCAGTGAGCTAGGATTATACTACTGCACTCCAGCCTGGGCAACAGAGTGAGACTCTGTCTCCAAATAAATAAATAAATAAATTTTGTAATGGTAGAAGTTTCTAAGCAGGGATTTCCATGTTCTACTCATAGAAAACCTTACCGAACAAGCAGGTACTTTAAACCCCAACTTCTAGGGCTTGCTACGTCATAGAAATTATTCTATAAGGACATGATCCACGTCATTACATCACACATGATTCCAGCCCTCTTTGTCTAAGCCTGCAACATATACTTAAACCCTGTTGTTTAACAAATCATCTCCAAAGCAACCCACCTTTGAATGTCATTAAGGATGTGTATCTGCAATGCAAGAAACTTTGCTATCCCATGATGTTTAGAAAAACCTGCTTAATGAGTAGATATATTCCACTTGTTTGTTACTCCCCATAGGTACTCTCTCTCTCTCTACTTACAACAGAATTGTATGTAATCAGTTGTTCTCATTCACATATACAAACCCTGACAAGAAATAAAAATGTGGGACTATCAGTTCTTTGCATCAGGGAACATTTTTAATAAACTATAGAACATCTTACTAATCAGATACTTTAACAACACATATGTTAGCCGTAATTTCTGTACTAAGACACTGAATCTATATTACATTGTAAAAATTCGAGTATGAGCTATTTATATGTTCTCAGCATCATATCCTACCTAAAAACCCTAAATTAAATAGTACACCCAATGAAATTAAGACCATTTTTAGTTAATTTAAGAAAATAATGTCAGATATTTCCAGTTGCTAAGCATTTAATATGAATCAGGCACTGTGCTAAGTATTTTATAGAGAGTAGCCCATCTAACCCTCACAGTAACACTATACGGTAGGTACTGAAATTAATTTTATTTTATAGAGGAGGAAACTAAAATGTTGAAAGCTTAAATAACTTGCCCATAATTGTAAATGGAGCTAGAATTCAAATCAAGTTTTTCTGGCTCCTGAATTATATTTTTATACCACCTCCTACCAGTACATTTATATTCAGGTTTCTTTGGCTATCTCACCAAAAAATGCTGCCACTCCATCTTAATGGTTGAGGAGATTCAACTCTCAGTTCCACTATAAGTAGTAGCATGAAGTTTTAACTGTAGCTCTAGAAGTATCCAAGATTATTTAGCTCAATTTCCCAGGTCTTTAGGTTAAATTCATTGTCTTTAATGTGTTTCACTGCAGCTACCCAATGCAAATTATGTCACTAAGAACAAAGGAATAGTCACTACTTCTTTTTTTGTTTGTTTCCAATAATTATTATAGATGTGCTGTATTGAATTACCTTGCATTCCATTATTTTGCCAAATCATTTATAAGATAAATTCCTAGAAGTAACATTGCTGGGTCAAACGACATCAGTAATTTTGATAGGTACAAAGGCTTTTTGTTATTGTTGCTTGTTTTCGTTTTTATTAAAGTTATACATACAAGCACATAGATTTAAGAATCAAACAATTCTACAATTGCTTTTTATAAAGGATAAGAAAAGCAGACACTACCCTCACAGTGCTTGCAGGCACCTCTTTTAGATCTTTTTTTTATTTACCCTCTTGTCTCTAGATAATATGCTGCTTGATGAATTTTGTTTCAGTGTTACCCACTGACTCCCCACCATGGAAAATGAGGGTTTAGCTCCTTTCTATGCACACATATTCCTTTCATTCCCCCATATTTCCAATATAGTTATGCCATATGCTATATGTTGTCTAGCTCAACATTCAATTCACATTATTGGGATTATGTGGAAACTGCACAATTGAGCCATGTAGTAATGTTTCAACACTTTTCCTTTCTCATCTAATGTTGCTTAATTGTCCCATTGGCTTAGTTTTCATGTATTCATCACCAATTCAACCCCAGCCTCGCTGCTGATTGTCTAAATCTCTCTCAAGCTGCTCATCCTTATGAAGTAGCCTTCCCCAGAGCCTGACTTGCTACAGTCTAGACTGGTTGCTCTCTGAGTCATCCTGGGGATTCCTGCCATCTGTGTTGGAGCTCCTAATGTCTTCCTCTTTCAGAGTTGGCTCCATCTTGGTGGCAAACATCCACTGGTAACTAACTGCCTGCAAGGTGACTTTGGGCAAGCTGCTTAACAACTCCAAACCTCAATCCTTTCATCTCACCTTAATTGTGTCACTACTTTTAAGATTAGTCATAGCCTTTAGACCCAGTGGTTAAAGCAGTTGTTTTCAATTGGTAGAATACATTAGAAGTTCTGGGGGCATTTGTTAAAAATGCAGGTGCCCAGGCCCACCCCTGTGATCCTGATTCAATAGCTCTGAAATAGGGTGTCAGGTATCTGAATATTAAAAATAGCTGGTGGTAATTCTCATGCAACGACCTGAAGAATCACTTTTTAAGAAGCACCAGCTCAAAGATACACAACAAAAATAACAAGTCAGCAGTGATTTTCAAAGCCAACAGTAAAAGAAGCTTTCAAAAATTCCTTCCCAGTTCTAAAAGGTATACATTGGGGGATGCCAGAAATGTATTGCTTAAGATTTTTGAAAAGTTCCCTGGGAATTAAAAAAAAAACTAATTTAATAAAGAATAACACAGTCCATAGGTCATTAACTTCAAATCATGTATTAGGAAGATGGCCAAGAGCTAAAATGACCCATTTTTATTATTTTCTGAAAGTGGAAAAGATGTTGCCAAGAGCGAAGAAAAGAAGATATTATCTTTTGTAATCATTGAAATAGAATTTTCAGTTGATCCCCCCAACAGTTTTGAGTAGACAGTAAGAATTACATATGATTACACCACTTAGAAAAACCAGAGAAAGGAATAAACAGATTTATTTTTGTTCAGAATGACTGATTTGTTGTGATGAGAAACCAAAGGATTTTAAAATACTGAGTACGAACCTGTGTATAAGGTTTGCAAGACAATGGGTAGAATACTGGATGTCACAACTAAAAATGAGGCCAGTGCTGCAGTAATTTTACAAGATGTGTGGCAAATATGAATCCATTGTTGAAAGGTCTCCAATTCACATATAACCTAAACCTCAGTAAAAAATGTGCCACATCCATACCACATGAACAGAACATATCATCACAAAAATAGTGTTCTTTGAAGAATGGGTGGGTACCACTAGAGACCTATTATTAATCATTGTTTCTCCAAAGAAGGAAGAGTTTAGATATTGTTTTGTGAGAGTATCTTAATGACCACCACTTTTCAATATTTTTAAAATATATGTTTGAAATATCCTAAATAGGCACGTTTCCATGGTAATATACTTTGGGCAATTTGAGAGCAAACGAATAACTATGAACAAGTTTCCTTAAAAAGTTTTTATTTTCTAGCATATCTACAAAAATCACATCAACTCTTTGCTATTGTGAAAAACTACATGTCATAGGAAAAGTAATGCTATAAACAGATTTCATAATTTGAAATAAACTATCAGCTGAACAAAGATTACATTAAGAACATACCCAGTAATACAGATTGTAGATACATAAGAATTTACACTGGTTTACAGCAAATGAGGACAGGAGGATGGAGCATAATTTACTCCCCATTTGATCCCACATATGGGATACAATTTACTTGGAGTATAAAAGACAAAGAAAAAGGGTATAGGGAGACTATCAGGAGAGGTAAAACAATTTAAGCTGATACAAAATGAAAAAAAGACAAATGTTTATGTCTGATGACCTAAAATTAAGAGATTACTAGTTCAATCAGTTTAATGAAGATTAATCTGGTCCAGTTAATAAAAAAAACTGAGTACATCTATTGTAACCATGTCTGAAGAGGCAATCCTGAAAGCATTTGTTGTTTCTGAAGCACAACTCTTTATTTTTCTTTCTTTCTTTCTTTCTTTTTTTTAAATTATACTTTAAGTTCTAGGTTATATATGCACAGCATGCAGGTTTGTTACATATGTATACACGTGCCATGTTGGTTTGCTGCACCCATCAACTCATCATTTACATTAGGTATTTCTCCTAATGCTATCCCTCCCCTAGACTCCCACCCCCCAGCAGGCCCCAGTGTGTGATGTTCTCCTCTCTGTGTCCATGTATTCTCATTGTTCAGCCCCCACTTATGAGTGAGAACATGCAGTGTTTGGTTTTCTCTCCTCGTGATATTTTGCTGAGAATGATGATTTCCAGCTTCATCCATGTCCCTGCAAAGGACATGAACTCATCCTTTTTTGTGGCTGCATAGTATTCCATGGTGTATATATGCCACATTTTCCTTATCCAGTATATTATTGATGGACATTTGGCTTGGTTCCAAGTCTCTGCTATGGTGAATAGTGCCACAATAAACATATGTGTGCATATGTCTTTATAGTAGCATGATTTATAATCCTTTGGGTATATACCCAGTAATGGGGTCACTGGGTCAAATGGTATTTCCAGTTCTAGATCCTTGAGGAATCACCACACTGTCTTCCACAATGGTTGAACTAATTTACACTTCCACCAACAGTGTAAAAGCATTCCTATTTCTTCACATCCTCTCCAGCATCTGCTATTTCCTGACTTTTATGATCGCCATTCTAACTGGAATGAGATGGTATCTCATTGTGGTTTTGATTTGCATTTCTCTGATGACCAGTGATGATGAGCATTTTTTCATATGTCTGTTGGCTGCATAAATGTCTTCTTTTGAGAAGTGTCTGTTCATATGCTTTTCCCACTTTTTGATGGGGTTGTTTATTTCTTTCTTGTAAATTTGTTTAAGTTCTTTGTGGATTCTGGATATTAGCCTTTTGTCAAATGGATAGATTGCAAGAATTTTCTCCCATTCTGTAGGTTGCCTGTTCACTCTGATGATAGTTTATTTTGCTGTGCAGAAGCTCTTAGTTTAATTAGATCCCATTTGTCTATTTTGTCTTTTGTTGCCATCTGAAAGCATTTCTTTAAGCTTCTCTGTCAGCCTTACTTTTCTTTTCCCCACTCCATCCTTCTCTCTGATTTCTTCTGCCTTCTGGGGAAGAAATGAAGACTGAGCAGTTTCACCAATATATACCCCTCTGCTAAGCACTAGCATCTTGTGCTTTTCCCTCCTGGGATAAAGAAGACCAGAAACAGCTGCTATGTCAATTTACACCTTGTCTCTGACTAACCTAGAAGCTACAGCAGGGGCTGCATTAAAGACATAATATATCATTTGGCTGTAATTTGCTCTAATGCTTTGGCATCTGGTCACATGTATTATTTAAAATCAGACAAATACATAAACTGTTGACATAGCCCAGATAGCTTGATGATAGCACCTGGTAAATGCTACGGGTATGTAGCTGGGTATTAACTTCAATTGTAATGGACCAGCAGATATGAAAATGATTTGGGATATTACCAAAGCAGTTGTTAAACGGAAATAATATTGCCTTACTGGGAAGAAAAAAATTGAAAACAGTAAAAATGCAGCTACAAAAAAATTATAGGCAGAAGCTCTATAGTACATTAGATGTAACCTGTGTAGGCAACTGATAAAGACTGATAAAGATAGATTGCTATGACAGCATATAAAACAGTCTGCAGGATGATTCAGTGTCCAAATGTGAACCCGTTTAAGCTAATAAAGATCAATACCAACCAGAAGTTGATGATGTATAACCTACCCTTTATTCTTATGTCTCATTTTAAAGGTTACCACATTTCAAAATTTATACATTTAAAGATGCTTAACTTTTAAGATAGGAATTGATTTGGCTTATTTTATGTTAAAGAAAACTGTTTCAGCTCACATCAATAAAATATAATGCCTAACTAGAATTCATCAAAAACAGGTTTCTACTGCAACATTTCAAAAAACTAGATGATATGTTTTTATGCTTATTAATCACTCAAATGGTAAAACATCTGGACTGTAAATTTAATCTTCCAATGAAATAGCTACACAATAGAGTTTTTTCGCTATTAAATACATTAGGTTATTACACTGTTTACCTAGTTACCTCCCCATAATTACCAATAGAATTAAGGTTAAGTAGATAAATTTCATGAGAATCCCAATGTTTGAAAACTATTTTCACACAACACACACATAATTTTAGTATCTTATATTATTTTTTAAGACCAAGATAATTTTAAAGAACTTGATACATCATAAGCCTTAAATACATTTGTCAAAGAGATGAGAGAAAAAGAGGAAGGGAAAGAGGTAGAGAGGAAGACTGGTTGTAGAAGAGACATGAATCAACCATGTCTGTGTTTAAAAATTCCTCTGAATGATTTATGAATTCATTACAGAGATCAACTTTTTTGATTTTTTGGGTTTTTTTGAGATGGAGTCACTTCTTTTGCCCAGGCTGGTGTGCAGTGGCGCAATCTCAACTCACTGCTACCTCTGCCTCCCAGATTCAATCAATTCTTCTGCCTCTGCCTCCTGAGTAGCTGGGATTATAGGCGCCCACCACCATGCCCATCTAATTTTTGTATTTTTAGTAGAGACGAGGTTTCACCATGTTGACCAGGCTGGTCTTAAACTCCTGACCTCAAGTGATCCTCCAGCCTCGGCCTCCCAAAATGTTGGGATTACAGGTGTGAGCCACCGTGCCTAGCCCCAGAGCTCAACATTTATTACAGATATTGTTTTTTGGTTTTTGTTTTTTGTAGAGATGTCATCTCACTATGTTGCCCTGGCTGGTCTCAAACACCTGGACTCAAGCAAACCTCCTGCCTTGGCCTCCCAATGTGTTGGGATTACAGGCATGAGCCACCATGCCTGACTATTACAGACTTTGATAGTAGTCTACTTGATTCATAAAGATATTTCCTCTCCTAATCCATGTGTAGTAAACACTTAAGAGTATAATAAAAGGGGGAAAAGAATATAGAAATAATATCAAAGAAGAGAGACGTCAATTTAAACTGATGCATATCATATCAAAATAAATTTAAAATAACATAGTAAGGAACTATCCAGATTTTCCTAATTTTCTAAATTAACAAATTTAGGGAGATATCTTTATAGTTTATAAGATAGCCATTGACTATTTTGTTATCATACTATGGCTGCAAAATACCCAATAATACTCTGTATCCTAAATTAGTTACTACACCTAGAAATATAATTTTTAATTGCTTCATGCTTACATATGAAGTTTTCTTTAACCATTTCTAAACAGAATATTTTAATACTTTAGAAACTGAAAGAGGTATTTAGTATGCTGGCCATTTTATGAGGTCCAAAGAGTATGTTAATGGAGTTCCAGGTGAGAACAAGATATTTTTATAATGACAGCCAATTTTTATCTGGGACCACCCTCAAAGCAGAAGGATTGGTTGATGTCATGTCTGCCCTAAATTGATAGTATTTCACATGAATACAAATTTAGAAAAATATGTTGATAATTCCACAGCATATTGCAAGTAAATATTAATTTAAGGATTAAATGTAGAAGTATTAAATTAAATATTAATCCAATCTTTCTCACCCTCCCAGTACATCAGAATCACCTTAGTAGATTTTTAAAATACAGGTTCCAGGACTCTATCTCAAGAGAAGCAGTTAGTTGAAGGTCATAGGAAATAATTATTTTTCTAAAGTTTTCCCAGATGATACTAATGCAGTACAAAACAGGATTAAATGAAGTAATCATAGTCCTTTTCTGTCAGAATACAGGAATAGAGCTTCTTTGTGTGGCTTGATTGAAGGATGATATTCTTCTGACAGTGTGTCAACAAATATTTATTCAGCATTTATTTAGTGCCAGGCATTATCATGTTGGTACTAGGAATAGAGAGGTTAACATGATATTTTCCCTTCAGCAATTTATATTCTAGAAGAGATAATTAAATAATAAACATAAAATAACTTTGGGTGCTGGTAAGTGCTACAAAGAAGACAAACAGAATAATGTAAAAGGTAAATGAAGGGGTAGACTTAGCTCTGGTGAACAGACAAGTTTCTTTAAAAAAGTAACATATGAAAACCTAGAGGAAGAGTGTTTCAAGCAAAAAGAAAAGTGAATGCTAAGGTCCTGAGATGGGAAGAAACTTTATAAATATTTCAGGAATATCCAGGAAGCTGGAATGTTCAGAACTTGGCCCAGCACTGGGAGAGTGGAAGGGATGAGGTCTGAGAGGCAGGCAGGAACCAGCCGGTATAGAGGTTTGGAGACCGCTGGAAGGGGGTTGCTTGTATTCCAGTTGCACCAGGGAGCTAGCCATCAGATATTTTGTTTTATTTTATTTGAGACAGGGTCTCCCTCTGTTGCCCAGTCTGGAGTGCAGTGGCATAATCACAGCTCACTGCAGCCTCGATCTCCTGGGCTTCAGCAATCCTCCCACCCCAGCCTTCCAAATAGCTGGGATTACAGGCCTGTGCCACCATGCCTGGATAATTTTATTTTCTGTAGAGATGGGAGTCTCCCTATGTTGCCTAGGTTGGTCTCAAACTCCTGAGCTCAAGTGATCCTCCCACTTCAGCCTCCCAAAATGTTGAGATTACAGACTTGAGCCACCATGCGTGGCCCGTCAGAGGTTTTTAAATGAAAGGAGATCTGCCTGCATTTTGGAATGTTACTCTGGTTGCTGTGTGGAAGCTGGCCTGAAGAAGGAGGTCAAATTTGGAGGCAGGATCTCTGATGCCGCAAAATGATGGTACCTGGGTACTGGCAAGATTCTAGTTGATGACCTAAGTCTTACAAGTAATGATTTTTCTTTATCATTCTTTTAGGTCAAAAACTCTATGCTACAAGGCCTAAAGATGTGGGGAGGATGTGATTCATATAAAAAGGAAGCATCCTGATAGATTTTTCCAAGTATATGTGATTTCCTAATCCAAACAGCTTTTCATCCAGGAAGTTTCCATCACGCTGTCCACTATCCACCGTAAATTCCATAACACTATGCAGAACTGAAGTTCCTGACATTTTTGTGTTTCTCAGAAAATGTTGGTGCACCTTTTTAGTCTTGTAAATGAATGAGGTTAGGTTATGTTCATGCTACAAACATTAGATTCCAAATTACTGCTTAAAGTTGAAAGTTAACCTTCTAATTGAATTAATTTCTACATATGTTTTTCCTGTTCCACCAATTATATTCCATTTGTCATTTGTTACATTTCAGGAAAAGTGTTCAGTATGAAAGGTCAGTCTGATCCACAGAATAAGGGTAGGAGGGCTCTTGCTACAACATAGGCTGAGCTCCTCTGAACTAACAGGGAAAATGTGCTCAAATGCTGCTGAATGAATTCCATACTTTAAGAAGAGAGAATACTAAGAACCATGCTCTGAGTTCATAGCAGTAGTTATCTCATATTTAATAATTGACTTGGCTTTTAAATACTGTCTTAAAATATCTTCTGAATTATTATGTTTAATTTTTAATTTATACTGGCTTTATACTGTTAGCCAGCTTAACTTTAAATTCCCTGATAACAAGGAGTAGGTATGTGGTCCATGTGTGTTAAGCCTATTATGGCATAAAATATGTAATAAGAAGTCAGTAAATAGGTGCCGAATAAAGTAAACGTTAAACAGAATATGGTCCTTATATGGTCCTTATTATGGTCCTTGACTCTAGAAGTCAAGAATAAGGTCCTTATACTTTAGACTTTAAAATGGATTTAAAATATGATTAATGTTAACTTATACAAATCGACATGTATAAAATTTGTGAACAGTAGACGTGTATCAAAACAGTTGCAAATAGGATTTATTGATGAGGAAAATTTTCTGAGATAACATCTAAATTGCTATTTTAGAAGGAAAAGGACTGTAATATATAAAATGGACATGTTTTTAAAATAATGCATTTTGAGTAGGATAGGGTACAGAATCTGATATCAGGTGTCAAACAATTTTCTGTTCAACAGTGATTCCTTTTACAGTATTTTTGCCATGGCCTTTGTAGCTGATTCCTCTCCAACCCCTACTCCAAGTCACTGTCCAGCTCAACACGACCATACGAATAACCAGTACAGTAGATGAAAATAAATCATGTAGTTTCAGAAAGTCTTCTATATTTCTGTCTGCTTAGTCAGTCAATGTTGACAACATTAATACATAGTCCAGTATTGTTGTCCCTGGTCTCCTTTGAAATGCTACAATTTTAGAATCCTATTGTTTCAGTGACATTTATTTTCTTAGGGGATTGGATTAGGGCATGAATAAGAAGGAATATTCATCTTTTCCTTGTTCTTTTCAAGTTTTAAAAGGGTTTCTGATATTGTTATTTTTGATGCAAATTGTTATATGACATTGAAGCAAGTCATCTGCAGTAATTTGAATTATTTTTCTGCCTTTCAAAATTTCAATCATTGTCTTCAATAGGTAATCTCAAGGAATATTATGATAAAAGATAACATAAAAATTCAGATATGATATTCCTGTTATTTAGAGGCATATTTAATTTTCCTGCAAGTCAAAGTATTCAAATATGTTTCAAATATATTTCCAAAAATATATTTCCAATCAAACTTAAATTGGCTTTGTTTATACTCGGAACAGTCTATGTTAACTACATTTATCCCATCTTCTATAACATATTAGGGGAAAAAGCAGACTAAGTGTTATCAAGTACATTTGACGATTGCTGATGGATTTAGTTTTAAAGGCAACTTTTAATATACAAATAAATTGAAATTCTCGTGTAGAAGATATTACAGAGTAAAGAAGTGCCTCTGAAACATTGGGGTTTCAGAATAATCTGGAGGTCTTGTTAAAATGCAGATTTCCCTTCCTACTCCCAGATGTCTGGGTGGTGCCCAAGAATTTCCATTTCTAACAAGTCCCCAGCTGATGCTGACATTGCTGGTATAGGGCCACACCCTGAGTACCACTTGTAAAAATGATGCTCATCAGTCCCCTGCTTTTCTTAAGGAATAAAATTTTTCAAGCTAATCAGTTATATCCACCAGAACAATATCACTTAAGAGAAGCTTCTAGAGATCTTTAACCATATTCATTTACAGCTCTGCTAGACAAACCAAATTGACTTGAGTTGATGCAAAGAGCTTATCTGAGCATCTTTCTAAAGCCAAGATGACTGGAATATACCTAGTCCTACTCTTGGAACTTCACTTTTTCTCCAAGAATACACTAGTCATTCCCTCTCCATCAAGTTCAGACTTCTTACTCTGCTTTCTCACTCCTCTATGCCTAACTTATTCTTTATGTTTATGGACATAGTATAAACCATAGAAAGAAGTAGGTACCAGGACCCATGGCAAGTCATTAAGTTGAGCCATGATTTCATCAAAATGTAAAGGTAATAGTACCTACTTCTGGCTATTGTGGATAGAAAAATGAGATGATATATGCACAGAATCAAGCACAATATCCAGCACTCAGGAGGTCTCCCCTCCTACTGCCTGCAAAAGAAGATTTTTCCTATCTTCCTAGAACTTCTGGCCTCTACATGTTATTGATCTCCCTGTCAACTGCATTCCATGAAATTCCCTGCTAATCCTAGAGTGTATTAGACAGAAACTGAAAAAATGACCATATCAGACAGTGTTTTCAGTTTTTTAGAAGGCAGAAAAACACAAAGGGGATAATTTGATGGCTGCTTGCAAGAAAGTAGCAGGACGGAAATTAGAGCTATGGAAATTTGTAGCTGTCTTAATCACCTCTGGCAGAACACCTTTAGCTACAGGTAATCACAACATCTGACAGAACATAACAAATGAGACCATGCCATGTTTGATAGTAAGTTTTAGACTGAGGGCACATTGCTGAAAGGCAGGTGTTGTTCTGATCACCTTTGTACTCACTGTTGCCTGTGCTATTGCCATGTTTTCATAAGCCTCGGTAGTGCATTTGGTTTCAATGGAGTCCATCCATGAAGAAACAAACATCTAATCCCAAAGCAGAATACGGATCTCTTGTAGTTTCATTCACCCTTTTAAACAATGTCACAATAATTTTTAGATTCAAGTAATTACTCCTAGCAAGTTTGAGAGACCCTCTACAGTTAGGGACATGTCATCTGGACATTGACTCTATTGAACAAAGTGACCTTAAATAAACCTCTTCAGTTCCTTGGGTCTATGACCCATCTGTAAGGTGGACATAATGCTGCCTGGCTAATCTGACTTTCATTGTTATTATAGTATGTATCAAATTGCATTGTAGAATAAAAATGTTAAACAAGGGCCAATGGAATACTGGTGACAAAATTGAATAGCAGTAGTACCTAGAATCAAATCAATTATCAGCTTTCAAACATACCGAATATCAAGAAAGTGCCATAAGGCCAGGCACGATAACTCACGTCTGTAATCCCAGCACTTTGAGAGGATGAGGCAGGAAGATGCTTGAGCCCAGGAGTTCCAGGCTGCAGTGCACTATGATTGCACCACTGCACTCCAGCTGGGGAGACAAAGCGAGACCCTGTGTCAATTAAAAGAAAAAAAAAGTGTGCCATAATATTCTCATAATGCTTTCACTTCATATTCATGAAGCTAGTAACATAAGCCTCCTTGATGATACAGCCTATTACAAAATCCAAGTTTGCCCCTTCTACTTTGGAACAAATGTCTTTTATGAGTGCTTTGGCTAGCTAATGAATTTCTACAGAAAGAATTTTACTTTTCAGTTTTCTTCATTTTGATAAATGGAGATTACCACATGGAAGAATGATATTAAATATAATAATTAAAACTCATCAAAACTCAAACTTTTTTTTGGAGACAAGGTCTCACCCTGCTACCCAGGCTGGAGTGCAGCAACACAGTTATAGCTCACTGTAGCCTCTAACTCTTGGGCTCAAGAGATCCTCCTGCTTCCGCTTCCCAAGTAGCTAGGACTACAGGTAGGAGCCACCATGTCTGCTAATTATTTCATTTTTGTAAAATCATGGTCTTACTATGTTGCCCAGGTTGGTCTCATACTCCTGGGCTCAAGCGATCCTCCCACCTTGACCTTCCAAAGTGCTGGGATTGGAGGCATGAACCACCAAAACTCAAACATTTTTAGGCCAACACTTAGGCATGAACCACCAAAACTCAAACATTTTTAGGCCAACACTCAAACTTTTTTAGGAAGAAAGAGATTAAGAAGGTGGGCTGCCCTGGGACTTACTGATTGTGTAAGCCTAGCATTGTTGGCCTAGTGAGTGTTTTAGCACTTTCAGAATCTAAGAACCCTGCACAGATCGTCTGACAGGAGTTGACCCTTCGGCCTGAGTCAATCTACACTCCACCCATCGCAAGCTCAGATAGTAGAAATTTCTCCCATAGAAAGTTTCCATTATGCTACATGCAAACCTCTTGGGAATAGTAGCTCCTCTCTTGCCTGGAAGTGCAGGCTACTTTCTGGAGCTGCCATGTAAACTTGTGCAATTTCCCAGTCTCAACACAAAATCAAAGCTTCAAGCTTTGGGAAATAAAATCCAGGTTTCAAGTCTGATAAAATCTTTTTCACAGTAGTTATCTAGGATTGATTAATTCTGAAGGCTCTAATTTCTGTTCTTCAAGCTAATTTAACACAAGGCAGCCTGAACAATACCACTCTTGGATGGGCAGCCTAAGAAACAGATTTTCACAGGTGTTTCCTCTGTGCTGCAAACCTAAGTAGGCCCCTGCATTCAATCACATCGATGCCAGAGACAGGAAAAAAACTTCAACAAAAGAAGAAAAGAGAGCAAGCTCAGTAAAGCTGAGGACTCCTCAAGAGCCATTTTGATGTAGAGATCTCTGTGAAAGCTCATTAAATCCTCAGTGTGTGAGGCAGGGCTTAGGGACAAATCGAAATAAGGATAATAAGACACCATATCCACCCATACTGACATATTTGTAAAGCATTCATTAGTTAAAATACTCCAGGGAAATTCCACATGACTCCTCAGCATATTAGGGACCTAAATCAGCTCTTCTGGTTAAACCAGAGTCAGATTAACAGTTGCATACTTGAGAGATTTTTGCTTTGTTTTTTGTTTTGTTTTTCATAATACCACAAACAAACCTATTGAAAAAGCAATTCAAAGCATGGTTCCCATAATGAAGAACCAGCTGGGTCCTCTTCAGGAGGAAAGATAGCCCCATACACCATGAATATCTAATACCTCTGAATAAATGATAATAAGTCATTAGATGATAGGTGTATATGAGAAAAGCCAAACTTACTAAGTTAGGTCCCTACTGCTTTTATTTTCTGGAAAACATTCACAAGGAAAGATGTATCTTTATCCTTCAGCCAAAACCTGGATGAGAATAAGACCTTCCATTATTCAGGATTCCCCAGAGAAACAGAACCAATAGTGAGGGGGTCAGGGGAAGAGGCAGTTGGGAGAGAGGGAGAAAGAGAGAGGGGCTTTATTTTAAGGAATTGGCTCATTCAGTTTTAGAGGTTGGCAAGTCCAAACTTTGCAGAGTAGCCCAGTAGGCTGAAGACCCAGGAAACACTTGATGTTCAGTCCAAGGACACTCTGCTGGCAAAATTCCCTCTTCTTCAGGGGAGGTCTTTTTTCTCTTAAGGCCTCTAACTGATTGGATGAAGCCCACCTAATGACCTCATCGTAATGTAATTACCTCTTTAAAGACACTGTCTCAAAATACAGTCTCATTCTGGGGTGCTAAGGGTTAGGACTTCAACATATGAATTTAAGGGGACACAATTTAGCCCATAAAATACCTCAATGGGTTTTATTATGATCTAGATATTAGAAAAAGATAGAGAGAGACATAGGGAGGTTGATAAATAACAGATGTATTTCTCAAAGCAGTGATTCTCAAAGTATGGTCCCAGGCCCAGAAGCATCAGTATCATGTGAGAATTGGTTATAAATGCCAATTTTCAGCCCCCACCCCAAATCTACTGAGTCTGTGAGTGGGGCCCAGTGATTTGTGAATAAACCTTCCTTCCTGGTGGTCCCAATGAAGGCTAAAGTTTGAAAACAACTCTCTTAGAAGTTGCTTGATTACAAGGATGACGCCACCTAAGAAGTTTTCCAACAAACATGGGTGTAAATATTGTTTAATCTGTGAGTTTTCATTAAATATATCAAGCTGAGTCATATTTTATAAGTGAGCCTTGGATCTATTTTACTCTTGTAAATTGAAAACGAAGCCAGAGCTCCAAGGATAAGCATCACAACACTGCAAAGAAACTTGGCCTCTGAGTACAGATTTCACAGGGTAAAAGCAAAACTGTGAGTACCCAATAAAGCTAATTTATCAAATACCAGAGCAGTCTAATTGCTGTCTGTCTGGTTAGAAGCCTCAATTACATTATGTAATTCCTATGAATGGCAACTAAATTATAACGGTGGTACTTAATAAAATTCATTCTACCCTCTTCTTAAAAACGAAAAACTATAAATAGAACTACTGAGTGGCCACTTTTGAGCAAGAATGTAATTTATATTATGTCCCAAAACACCTTCCATACCCTCACAAGGTAGCATTTGCAAATACACTGGCATTAAACAAGCCTCTCCCCCATGTTCTTTGAGAATCTACAGTATAGCAGCAGGAGCAAGAAGTTTTAATTCACCTGTGAGTTATTTCCAAGCCTTGCTGGATGGTCAGATCTGTGAACAGTCATACACACAACCAACTTATCTGGAGAAGTCAGCTTCATTTGAACATATATTTTACTTGGTGGTCAAGTACATGTAACTAAAGGTAAAGCCTACATCCAGGAAGCTTACGTGACTTGCCTAGTGTAGGTCTCAGCACATAAGATGCCAGATCACATTGCATAATGCAACGAGAGCTAACACTCATAATTACTTATGTAAATCATATGGCAAGAATTTCCCAGGCCTTTAGGGAAAAAAAAAATGTTTATTTGCGGAGTCTAATTTTTTATATCAGCTATCAAGAAAAAGATTGTCAAGGAGCGTATTTGATTACTGGACTTGGATCTGGGTGTACCCTCTTTGTGACATTGTCACATAATGACAACCTGGAGGTTAATACATTAAGGCAACCTCTATGTGAGTGACGATTCAGAACTACTTGAAAGTTGCATTATTTAACTGTGTCCAGATGGAACAGAGAACATTCTCACGCTGAGCAATTATACCAGCAGGCCATTGATTGGGAAGTTGATGTTTGTCTTTTTCCACATGAACAAGGGCAGGCCCATTGCTGGAAGCTAGTGCTCTATCATTTTTAAATAAAGAGAATACTTATCATTAGCATTTTCTAAAGCATTGGAAATATTTGATCTGCATTTGCTTTTATTTCTTCCTGATCAAATGAAATCTGCAAAGCCTCCATGTACTCTTGTGCAATCTTAGCACTTATTTAAATCATAGAAGCTCATAGAATCAAAAGTATACTTTTCATAAGAATTTTTAAACCCCAAAATTCCAAACAGGCAGAAATAAATATTACCTAGAATTCTTACAGATTTTTCAATGGATGCCTTCCTAATCAAAATATTATAATGTAAATACTGATTAATTTATCTAGAATTTTAGAAGATTTAGAATAATATCAACCCAGCTATGGGGAATACAAAAATAAATCATCAAACAAACATTTTATGACCCTTGCTATGTCTCAGGAATTATACTGGAGTTTGACAAATAAATTTCTGACCACAAGCACTCATAGACCCCCGCCCTCAAGGCTTCACAGTTGGGATATACCCTAAGCAATATCTATTTCTGTTAAGAACACACTGGGCTGCAAGTAACAGAAAACCCACTGTAAACAGTAGAGTAGGCAACTTGGGAATTACTTTTTTCACATAACAAGAAGTCAGAATGCAAGCACTGGTTTGCCTGCTCTATGATGCCATCAGGAACCTATGTTTTTTCCTTCTTTTCAGCTCCTCTATCCTTAGTATGTTGGCCTCTGTTTCCATGATTGTCTCCTCATGGTGCAATGGAAGACAATGGCTATCCCAACCAAGTTTTTCCTCTTTATCAGTAAAGCAAAGGGTTTCTCAGAAATCCTACTCAGACTTTCCTTAGATCTTATTAACTGGAGAATCAAAGGGCCGCTTTTATCTAAAAGACTAAAAGAGAACGAAAGGGACAAGATCATCATGGCTGGCTTTTAAGTACAAGAATGACATAGGAAAGTAATGGTTTAAAAAAAGTAATATGGAAATGAAAGAGTAGAAAGGGAGTCAGTAGGACCAAATGGAACATTGTTAATATAATTCTGTCACGAGAACAAGAAGGTCTAGGTAATGGATCCTCTTATGATGTTTTAGTTTCTAATACCCTTCATGAAAGAAAAAACATTATGGACAGGTGGTCAGATACTTTCTAAGCAACAGTCACAAGTTGTGCTGCACTATGGTGACTAGTATGTCTGTAGCTGCAGGTTAGGCACTATCCCAAGCACAGAGGTGGCCCCTAGGGCAAGATAGTGCCTCTGAGCTCCTAAGGGTATATGTCATAGGCTCTAAGCCCCTGAGAAAAGTCTAAAAACTACAGGTCTGACATGGATGCATCTCTGATACATTTTCCCAAGTCTACAAAGCACAAGGTCTGCTTACGTATATCTTTTTCAATGTTATCTCATGTGCCCTGATTTCCACCTTATTCTATACACTCTCTGAAACTTCCAAAGATTCTGCTACATAAATCAACCTCATGCCCACGTTAGTGGCAGCAGAAATGAAGCTTAACTTAGCCCAAAAGGGTTTGAAGAGAACCAAGAAATAAAGCTAGAACCAGATCCACCACTATCATTATTCTCATGCTACTTTACATTAGACAGTAGTAGAAAACTGATGTTAGAAACACTGAGCACCTAAGTGTCACTCACTCTGATCTCTAGTTGCTGCTTCTGATAATTTTCACCAATTAGCACAGGCTTAGAGTCAGACTATCTGGGTTTGAATACCAGTTCTGCTACTTAATAGTGGTGTAATCTTGGGGAAGTGCTTAAATTCTCTGTATTTTTCAATAAAATATTGATCACAATAGCACCTACTTCACAGAATTGTGGCGAGAAAGAGAGTGAGTTAATATTTGAAAGCCCTTGAAAAGTGTGTGGCACATGTCAGCACTCCCAGAATGTCTGCTATTTTTATTACTGCAGCCATTATTATTCTGGTGTAGAGGTGAACTCTGTTTTGGAGGTCATAAAGACCTTGATTCAAATCCTGACATTATCACTTACTATCCCTATGACACTGGGCAAGTTAATTAATGGTTCTGAGCCTCAGTTTATTTATTTGTTAAAAAGGGATAATAATGCTTGTTTCATCAGCCTGTAGTAGTAAGATGGCATGTGACAGTGCTTAGCACAGGCTCTGACAAATAAGTAATCTGTATTCTTTTTTCTACTCCATGATTCACTCTTTTCTCTGGGTTTATCACTAGAACTCCCCCGGGATGATCTGTTACTTGTGACTAATTTATACTCTGTGTACTTATCCACTAATATTATTTGAGTGAAACAATCTTAAATTCAGAATCAGGAACTACCTTGAAAGGAAAATAGACTCATAAGAGTAGTCTCTTCCGGTTTTGAGAAGAAAAGATGCCATCCTACAAATATGGTAAAGGTCTTGATGAGAGAGGTAGAACCATGGTTCTTTAGCATCAAGAGGTAGTACCACCACGCCTTCGTCTCACTTCCCCACCACAACTGAGTGGTCTAGCCACCCTCTAGAGTTGCTACCATCATTCGTTGGGAAGCCATGAGGGCAAAGAAAAGTTTGGGACCTGAGATAGGTGTCCCCATTTGTCATACCATTGGGATAGCTCTGATTGTCACATTCTGAGAAATGCAAATACTAAGCTCTGAGAAGATACAGTTTTCTTTGGGAATCACCTCCATCCCAATTTTTGACCTCACTTTTAGGTGGGATGTATCTACAGAACAGAGTCTGTGACTCTGAGACACATCAAAGCCTATTTGGTGGCCCCTCCTGAAATCAGAAGAGGATGTAATTTTCTATGGTTTTTGCAACTCTCTTACACACAGTCCAAGCAAAGAACACTATAGTTTTAGAGTGGATGTGGCTGTCCTTACTCTGGTATACTCACAGGAGAAGGACAATGACACAGTACTTCTTTCCTTCCATCTTCAACCACATCACTACTGTATTGTGACCTCTTCTTCCCAAGCCCCTCCTCCTATGAACAACAGTTGTATCCCCTTAATCTTGTTCAGACTGCCTTCTAACACTGACCACCACCAAAAGATGTTGCTTCCAGAACAGGCTGAATGGAGAACCTTAAATGCATGGGGAATATTCCTGACTCTCACCTGAAATCAGTTTAGCCTGGGTATTACACTTGAATTTAAAGCAAATGTATGCACAGGCAATCCTGGGTGAGCTCCTCTGAACAGGAGATGGCAGTAGCAGCCAAGGATTTGGGCAGCCCTTTCTAGCCCTAACAGAGGGGATTTCCCATCGGTTGACTGTCAATTCTGGACTGCAATTTTGCCTCACCAAAGTCAAGGTGGCTAAATAATATGCCCAAGATCCCAGACCTTGCTGAATCTCACAACTATTAAAGAACTAGAAATTGCTCAAATTTAAGGTCGAACAACTAAGTGAACACTGTGGAGAGCTGTTACTAAGTCTCACTGCAGAGGAAAGGGGGAGCCCTCCAGGAAATAAACAGACATGCCCACTTAGATTTGCATTAGTGGGTTTATTGGAAGGAGCACGGATCAGAGATCCAGTGCACATTCTTACTGAGACTTTGAGCAGATCATTTAGCGAGGTGATTCAGCCCATGCTCTCATGTGGATTCAGGGGATAAGGAAGTCTTCCTCACAGATTTTACAAAGGGTTAAGTAAGAAAACAGCCAGGAAAACTCATTTTGTAAACTATGACATGCTATAAAAATACAAGAAGGACATTTTGGTTGGTTTTAAGTCATTTCTTTGAATTTGTCCTAGCACCTCCAAATTTCCTAGACCACATTTTTTTCTTTCCTTTTCTTTCTTTCTTTTGTTTTCTTTCTTTCTTTTTTTTTTTTTTTTTTTTTTTTTTTTTGTCCAAGTAATACGGTCAGAAGCTGTTTGACTATGAGTCTATTATTTCTCTGATAATTATAATTTCCCAGAGAGTTATGGCACACAAATTACTTTGTAATAGCTCTAAATTCTTTGCTTTATCCTGAGTCTACAATTATGCACTTATCCATGCTCCTGTCATCTGTGGTACTGATTTATGGAACCTCTGTTCTCTGATCTCATTTCTTACCTCTGCCTCCTTTAAAACTCAAGAAATGTGGCAGCAAGGTCAAATTTCTCATCGGTCCAGCATTACATTCTCAGGTGTAATCATTCCGTCTTAATAAAGCAAGCAGTTAGTTCCACAATGATCTGTTTAATCCACTAGATAATTGCTAAGCCTTCATTATATAACCCTGCATCCTGTCCCTTGCTATAATTCCAGAACCATCATGTTGTGGTTTGAAACATCTATTAATTTGGTGCAAATATTAATTAAAAATTTATTTCTAGCCAAGAATATGATGGATTAAGTGCCATGTATTAAAAAAGGAAAATATAATTAATCTTAACCAATTTCACTTGGAGCAAAAACAATGTAACCGGAAAGTTTTCTGGTAATTGCCACACACTCACAGACTTTTTTCAAAATTTGAAAAAAATGTATCTAAATTGTAAAGTATTGCAGAATCAGTTTGGTATTATGGTAGAAGATTTATAAGCCATGCAACTATACAAAATTTTTGATATCATTAATAAAGCAAAGATATATTACTTTGCTTTGTTGCACTTGTGACCTAGAGTAAATTTTATTTATAGTAAAATTAGACCCTACTAGCTTCTTATACCTGAATGGCCAAGAGGTAGAGAAATTTCCAGAACAGCCTTATTAGAGAGTGGGATGCATGACAAGACCATAATCTAAAGCCAGTTCTCAGTTTTATTATTTACTTTGCTGCCTTGATCATTTTTCTGCACTCATTTGGCTTGAAGGCATAGACATTCCCTGTTGATTATCTCGGCTTGGCAGTGGGTTTCTGCTACACATTTTGATTCCTAATATGGTAGTAGGAGAGGATTTTGTATGAGTTCCAGCGAGTTTCTCTGGGCTTGTGGAATGCAGCAAGGAAAGAATCCTACAGAGATGAAAACATGAACATTTGCATTGATTAAAGAGAAAAATGAAAGAAAGAAAAAGTATCACTCTAAATTTTTTTTTCCTTTTCTTACTCTGTTCACTTCACTTCTAATAATGTCTTACACTTTTGGGGGTGGGAGGAATTAATGCTGTGTGTTCTTTTAATGCTCAAATCTTCATGGCCGTTTCAAAAATTATTTTGAAATGCCGGAGTGTGTTTTCAGAGGCAATGTTAACAAAATTGTTTTCATCATCATCAAGGTTGAATCCCTGAAGCACCCTATTCCTCTGTTCTACAAATTAGCCACATGAAGAAAACTGAGAGAATAAGTTTCATGTTGCTAAAAGAGAATAATAGGCTGATCATGTATATTCACAGGGTACAAATTTTGCAGCAATATGAACTATTACTAAAGAAATACCTTACTTGCCTATCCATCTATTGATTGTGTTGGAGTTCAATACAATTTTTCTCTCAGGGTCATAAAGTAATTCGCAAAATCAGGGGTGTTCAAAGGCGAGAATTCAGTCATGGGTTCTTAGTTTCTGTTTCTGGTTGGTCCAGTAAAGCCCCTTCCTCAGCCCTCTTTTCCACTTATCACTACAGATGCAGACTTAAAACCATGATTCAGGCTGTTCAAAGTCAAAAAAAAAAAAAAAACCCCAGAACAATAACAACAATAAAATAAAGCAGATTGGACAAGCTCGTATGCATCCCAGATGAAGAACTTTCCTCTAGTAATAGGTTCCTTTTCCCTAAATGTATTTACTGAAGGCCTCTGTATTTTAATAAGCTATATTTGCACTGGTTTTAAAACTTCATTATTTTCACCATTATTCACATCCACTTAATGTGTTACTTTTATATAATTAAGAATTACATTTGGCAGTTATGCTCTCAAAACTGACTATATCAACATTCTGTCATGTATTTATAGGCTTATTTGGTTCTGTATCCAAAAAGAAAGTCACTAATGAGAGATCATTGACAAATCCAAGAAATTCAGCATGCTACTGTAGATGTGAAAGTGTGGTTTTCATAATGCTCCAAATATTTTCTTTTCTGGACAACTTATTTTAAGAAGCCCTTCAATAAACAGTTCTGATTTGACAGCAATAACCAACCACAAACACAATTAGTCAGTATATTAGATAAGCCCAAGATTGGCTAAAGAATCTTGCAAACCTCAGAATAACAATGATGTGAATGACATAGAAATTTATTTCTCTGGAATGTGAAATAATGTAAAGATAAGCAGTCCAAAGCCGACATGGGGTCTTCATTTATCACAAGGAACCTAGGCTACTGTCTTTCTCTTCTGCCATCCTCAGCATGTGACTTTTGTGTCATGGACCTGTGTGGCACATGGGCCTCCAGAGAATGAAGAGAAAAAGGGAAAAATAAGTGTGAACCTATGTCCTTTACTGAAAGTCCCACATAGTACTTCCACTTACCTCTCGATGGTCAGAATCTAGTCTTGACCACCTGCAAGGGAAGCTGGGAAGTGTAGGCTTTTATACTAGGTGGCAATGTGTCCAACTAAAAATCAGGGCGCTAAAACTAAGGGAAGGTGGTGAAATGGGTACTGAAGGAGGCCACACCTAGTTTTGGTCCTGGTCAGGTTCCCTGGCTCCTTGACTTGCTATCATTGTCAGATCATACAGTGACTTGGCTTTTCATGCATATTCATATTTATTTATATAAATCAAAGCATTTGTGTTTCACTAACATAAATATAAATATTTGAAACAAACATAAATATATATATTTACATAGAAATATATATGTAATTTTAGAAATTTTGAAGTGTAGATAATTAGAAAAAAATGCAAAGCAATCATAAAATTCACCACCCAGAAATAAGTGGAGTTAATTTTATGGTACATTTTTTCAGGTCTATTTTCATATACACATGTGTATCTATATACTTCTCTTAGTAAAATTGAAACATACAAAGAACATCATTTGTAACCTCTTTTTTTTTTTAGCAATAATATATTGAGGCATCTTTCTGCACCAATATTCTTTTCAACATTGTTTTAAATTGCTCTAGATCATTTCATGATATCATTCCACAATTTAACCAGTGTCCTATTGTTGGCAGTAGTGAGTCTGTACAGATCTGAAATGTTACAGTAGGTAGCTAGTCAGACATGAGCAGGGCAATAGAGGGCCTCCCCACCACCACCAAGAATGTCAGGTGGTTATTAAACTGCCTGTGTAAAATCATAATTGGTTGCAGCCAGTGACAGGGAAAGGCAGTCTCCCAACAGACAGAAAAATGTGAAACTGGTGACCAACTTCCTGATAAGATCTCAGGAGTTTGGCAAGTGGGCTCAAGAAAGATGGTGGAGTTTAACTGGCATATGACCTTACAGTAGCACTCCACTGGTAAGGGAAGAACACATCAAGTAAGCATGTGTACAACTCCTGTAAACACACTGTGCATGCAGCTCTCCCAAACGCTAGCAGGCCGCTGTGCATGCAGATAGCCCACCCAAGGGAAGAATCAGGGGAGAAGGGACACAAGACCCTCGAAGTATGCCAACGTATAACACCCCATGCACTTGATCTTTCAAGTCACCAGGTTGGCCCTCTTGCAAGTGTACTTTACTTCTTTTCATTCCTGCTCTAAAGTTTTGTTAATTAAACTTTCACTCCTGCTCTAAAACTTGCCCCAGTCTCTTACTGTGCTTTATGCTCCTTGGTCAAATTCTTTCTTCTGAAGATGCAAGACTTGAGGTTGCTGCAGACCTGTATGGATTCACTTCTGCTAATATACTTGCTACCTCAAGAAAAGCAACTAGGTGGGATCCTTAAAGGGCCACAGAGTGATGCCTTATGCAGGTGGTTAAACTGCTTCAAAAAAACACCAAAAATTTGGTGTTGGAGCAGAATAGAGAAGAAAAGTGTATGATAAGTCATAGGAGCTGGCAGAGCCAGGGTTCCAGTTAATGTCTGTCCCGGCAATGGGCCAACAGACGGGGAAGGGTTGGGAGTCATCTGAACTGGTAAGGTAAAAACAAGTATAAATCTCAGAGGATAGCTGCAAGGGAGCCCATATCTTTGCTGCCAAGCAAATGCAGCAAGGGCTGCAGGCGCACAAATAATAAACACAAATTGTGTGTTTTAAGGCAAAGAAGGAAGTCACACAACATGTGATGTGAAACCAGGGAAAAATGCATAATTGCCCCTAAGATGGAGAGTCTGGTGGGCGTGCAAGGCCATTGCAGAATACACGCAGAGAAAACCGACTAAGTGGTGCAGGTTCTTGGGGGAGAGCTGATTTTAGTTGAAAAAGCAGAGGAAACACCAGACGTTGCACGACATTAGGCTGTAGCCCTACTACTCTCGCACGCCTCCTATCCTGGAGGGACTTTAGTACCTTAGTCCTATTCCTACTTGGCGCAGACTCCAAGGTCCTTCCTGCCCCATCAGGCTGAGCTGGGAGATCAGCCAAGGGGAGTAGGGCCACTGTGGCAGAGAGGAATCATTCTGGGGGTTGGTTAGTAAGCAGGAGAGCAAAGAGGGAGAAGGAAACCATGTACGGGGGTTGAACACCTCTGCTGAAGAAGGTAAGATGTAGAGGTGTCTTACTACTGGGGAACATATCTGTCACACAGTACCAAAGTATGTTAGCAGCATGAATTCATACAGGTCTGCAGCAACCTCAATTCTCGCCTCCTCAGAAGAAAGAATTCAATGGAATGGTATGAGGCAGAGTGAGAGACCGAGGCAGGTTTTAGAGCAGGAGTGAAAGTTTACTAAAAAGCTTTAGAGCAGAAAGAAGTAAAGTACACTTGGAAGAGGGCCACGCAGGCGACCTGAGAGATCAAGTGCACAGTCTGACCTTTTGACTTGGGGTTTTATACGCCGGCATGCTTCCGGGGTCTTGTGTCCCTTCTGCCCTGATTCTTCCCTTGGGGTGGGCTGTCCTCATGCACAGTGGCCCGCCAGTGCTTAGGAGGAGCCACATGCACAGTGTGTTTACTGGAGTTGTACGCATGCTTACTTGAGGCGCTCTTCCCTTACCAGTCAAGTGTTCCTATAAGGTAATGTACCAGTTAAACTCCGCCATCTTGCCTCTTAGTTTGCATGCTGCAGCCCACTCACCCAACTCCTGAGATCTTATCAGGAAGCTGATCACCAGTCTCAGGTTTTTCTGTGTACTGGGAGACTACCTTTCCCTGGGACTGCCTGCAACCAATTATTATTTTAGGGAGTCAGTTAATAATTACCTGACCATCACCTGATGGCTGCCTGACATCCCTGGGTGGGGGCCGAGGAGTGGTCTCTCCGCCTGCCCTGCTCACGTCTGACCAGCCACCTACTGTAACACTGTTGTTAATCATTTTGAGTTTTTCTGTATTATAAGCCACACAGCAATTAACATCTTTGTTACTAAATCTTTGTTCATATCCTCAATTACTTTTAGAAGATAGTTTTTCTGATCAAATAATATGCATATCTTAAGGCTTTGATATGCCAAATTCCTCTCCAGAAAAATCAACACTTAACATTGTTACCCTTCCATCTGAGTATATGCCAATACCTTTTGCCCAGCAATGAACATCATATAATTTTTTTAAAATTATTTACCGATTTGATAGACCAAAAACATCAGTCTCAGGTTAACTATGCCTTTGATCACTACTGAAGTGGAACATTTCCCCTGCCTTTATATTTAGCCTTTTTTATTATTGTGGAAAGATATGAGAGGAGAGAAAGAAGCTCATGGGCTCAAATTTGGAAACACTAACTTCAGACTGACAGGAAAAAGCCTCTCGTTCTGAAGATAAGTCATGTATGCTAACTCAGAATGGCAACATAAAAGGAGAGGTTATCCTTCCATTTCAAGAGGCAGCCAATGAAGCTGTCACCCGACCTCTTCCAATAATGTACCCAGATATTTTCCTCCTTTGAGGAAGGAAGCCACCGTGATCTTGGCTCACATTGTGTTGAGTTTGAAGGACGCTGCTTCATATGCAATGTATGAGTTTTCTCCCTGCACAGTTTTTCCTTTTACTTGACTGTCAAGCTCTTGTCTCTGCAGAGTGGCAAGTGAAAATATTCCAAGGGGCTCAAATTTAATTCAAGTAGTCAATAAACCACAGGATCTGTCTGCTCAACTATTTTCATACCAAATAGGATACTTCCCATCTAAATTTGTAACTGAGCTGAAAACAACTTTGTGCCTTTAAATATCCGATGTTGTGTCATGTTTCACTACATTTAAAGCCAATACAGTAAGTAGCCAGATCACAATATGCCAAACACCTGTTTGTATCATTTCCTGATATATGCTAAGTAAAGAATTTCAAATACCCTAGGCACACGCTATGTGTGAATGGGATTGATATATTTTCTTGCTTCTGTATTGTATAGAATACTCTGGAGTAGTTAATTCTTTGCAAGTTTTTAAAACTTTCCTCATGGCCAAAAGCTAAATCGTAAATCAAGAATTAATGTAGGCCGGGCGCGGTGGCTCAAGCCTGTAATCCCAGCACTTTGGGAGGCCGAGACGGGCAAATCACGAGTTCAGGAGATCGAGACCATCCTGGCTAACACGGTGAAACCCCGTCTCTACTAAAATACAAAAAAAATTAGCCGGGCGAGGTGGCGGGCGCCTGTACTCCCAGCTACTCGGGAGGCTGAGGCAGGAGAATGGCGTGAACCTGGGAGGCGGGGCTTGCAGTGAGCTGAGATCCCGCCACTGCACTCCAGCCTGGGCAACAGAGCCAGACTCCGTCTCAAAAAAAAAAAAAAAAAAAAAAAAAGAATTAATGTAAGAGAGAGTTTCAATACTCTCTCTTAATTCCCAGTTAGATTATAAGGACAAAACTTCAGGTAATTGCATACCTAAATAGCAAGGTACAAATAAAAATAGGAAGAAAAAAATAATCCTCTAACAGCAAAATCAAAAATTAAATATTGAACCATAACTCTCTTCTCCTCTATAAGCCTAACAGTTCTTTTCCATATATGTAAGGAAGGCAAATATGCATTTTTGTTTACAATTTAGGCTGGGACTGCTACAGTGACTCACTTGGAGTACACCCCAATGAAAATTTAGTGGACAATAACACAGAACACTATAAGCCCATAAAATTATAAAACATTATTGGGGTTTGCCCATCTTCCAATTGTCTTGGTGAAGTCTATTTTTCTTCCTGTATAGGAGAAGCTTTTTAGAGTCAAGCATCATTAAATCAAAATGCAAAGGAAGCAGAAAATGAATGTGGGTTAATTGCATTCTGAATGCAACTGAACCACAGTTGGTACAAATTACTGGAGTATAAGAATGCATTGTGCATACCAGGAAGACAAGTCTTTTTGGTGAAGCCGGAGTATGGGTGTGTACCAGGAAGTGGCAGCAGATGAGGATTCTGAGTGTGTTTGTGTGTGTGTGTGTGTGTGTGTTGGCAGGTGGAGACACATTAGATCCTTGTATGTTGCATTGAGAAGTTGGGACTTTGTCCTGAAGCATACGTCTCCCAGGAGAGTTGCAGCTACTGTCTAGGTGTGTCCCATTGTATACAATTTGGCACACTCTGTGTAATCTTCTCCCCTTTATTGCACAAAGAAGTCCTATACCTGCGATCTTGCCAGAGAAGTAAAACTTATATTCCTTATCAGTAGATCTACAGGGTAATAAAAGGAACACTCTGATGGGAGCAGCTGTAATGGAATTGACGGCCTCTTTCTTCTTACCATCAACTGCCTGAAGATAAAAGGAATAGAATTAATATAAATAAAGGGCAGAAAGGTACTGACTCTAAAGCAATGAATTTTTTTGTAATAGGAGTGGAAAGAAAGCAGAGACCAATGAGGGCTACAAGAATCACAACAGGCTCCTGGGAGGAGGTGATACTTGCTGTCCCTGCCAGATGTAAAGCATAATCTTTACGGTCCTCAAGAATTAAGTGGCAATAGGACTCAAAAAACCATTTCTCCTGTAGGGATATAGTGATGTGCAAAACAGACAAATCTCTGGTCTCATGGCTCACCGCAGAAAACACAGGTACCTGTATTTTTTTGCAGGGCCTTGTTAGGTTACCTGTACCCAAAGGATTTAGGTAATTGTTCCTTTATAGATTTTCCATTTCATTTCCTTATTTATATAGAATTATTTGCTTGCTTCTTTACAATTTGTTTGTTTAAAGTATAAAAGTAATATGTGTTTATGACAGAGAAGTAAAAACATACCAGAAGTATAAAGTTTCTCTCTCCCCTGCCCTACCCAATCCTTCCATTCAGAGATAACCAATGTTAAAGTGTTGCATGTGCAACCTTTCAGGAATTTTTCATACGTATGCAAGCATAGATTTATGTTATATATAAGTCTTACCATACTATTTCACTTTTTCATGTAACTGCTATAGTGATAGCACCATAATGCTGGTATAAAAGGAACTCCACCAGGGCAATCTGGTTGGAAAGAGGGTCTTGAAGCTCCATTGCAAAACACTTCAATAAAATACAATATCAGTTGTTCGTATCAAAGAAAGGAATGTGCTGAAAAGTAGGAGACAGTAAAGCCCCAGCAAGTAATTCCTTGGTTTTGCCACTTAAACATTTTTGTATAATAGCACATAAATAGCTGCCTATGATTCCCTGAGTGAATGGACCATAATTTCTTGAACATTCCCCAATAGTAAACATGAAGATTATATGTAGAGTTTTTGCCTTCATAAACAATACTATTTTGAATCCCTTTGTACAAAGCTTATACTTAGGCAGGGAACCTATAACAAATTCCTATAAGCAGAATTCCTGACTGAAAGGGAATATGCATTTTTAATGTTAATAGATGTTGCCAAAATTAAGCCAATATTCCAGTTAACAGTTAATGGGAGAGGACATTGTTTTTTAAGGATTTCCTTGTAAAAAGAAAGTGCTGAGTAATGCGGCCACAGAACTAGTTCTGCTAGCTTAATTAAGTTTCAAAGTCTACCTACCCATTTGCAAGCCAGGCTTTACATGTTCAGCTTTCTCTGAGCTTTTGATAACAAAGCTGTTTACATTAGTAATCCAACTAAACTGTGGAGTGGCACAGTCCCATTTACATTGAGAATCATTTTTGTTTTAGCTTGTAGGAGTGTAAATTACTATTAAAGGAGTTCCATTTCAAATCCACAGAACATTCTGCTGAGAAGAAAACTAATGAGAGAGGGAGCCACAAAAGACAAGTCTGAGCTGCTGACAGCAAGGCAGATAGAAAGAAACAAGGCAAGGCAGAGAAACAAGTTCAGGGAATTGAATAAGAAACTCTGTCACAGTCACATGACCATCTAGGTCTCATGAAACAAAAGGTATGGTAGATGTTTGCCTGGAAGTCCCTTGGGAAAGAATGGCAGCAAGACCAGATGGCAAAAACAAAAAGTTGAACATCTTTGCCATTTTCATTTCATGTTCAAATGCTTCTTAGAAACATACAACCTTATCGGCATTAACATTTTGACATTTTATGTATAGATCCTCTTCTAAATAGAGTTTAGGTTTATATTCATATTATTGTAATAAAATAATAGATGATCACTATTTTTTCAAAGATTAAAAAATATGACTCATAGAAAAATGCGAGCATTAGTAATTTAGTTTCGGGCTTTGTCAAATACCTTTTAAAAAACTCAGCTAATAATACACTAAGTCTTCTCATACATAATTCATATTGTTGATTAAAACCTAAGAATGGAAGGAAAAGGCTAAGTCTAATTTTTTTGCTAAAAGAATGAGTAAAAAGTAATCAGCCATGTTAATATTTCAAACAGCAAACTATTTGAAATGCACTTCTACTTTGAAAGAAAAATTTGAGACTAATAAGTTCTATTATACACTATTGATAAAGAAAGAAGATATAAAAGATACGACATACTCTTAAAAATGATCATACTTTCAAGGAAATATAAAAGAATAGCTTCTTTTTTTGGTCAGTAAGAAAACTGTTTGAAGCCCTGTGTAGTCATAAATAGCAAAAATACGACGAAAATCCTAATATGTGTGTGTGTGTGTCTTTTCTCTTCTTCAAGATTCCTATGATATCTAACAATGATATATTTTTAACTTAGTCTGAATTGTAAAGCATGTATCAATTGTCAGTTATCAAAAGTGTCTCTGACAATCTGGTAGCAAAAAGCAAAGAAACAATGAACATGTTCATTTAGTCTTCCCTGCTTTTACAATTTGTCATTGAAACCTGTGTCTTCCTCCTAATCATGTTTTCTTAAATTTTACTTTTATTTAGGATTTGGTGATTGAGAGTTTGGGTTTTCTGTTTGCTAGCTGATTGGTTAGTTGGTCAGGTGGTTGGTTTCTCTTCATCCAATTGCATACAATGCATTTCTAAAAGGACTTTTAAGGAAATGTGGAATATCATGTAGTAATATGCCCTGTTGCTCATTCCTCCTAAATCTCTCTTATATCCACCTCTGCCTGCTTTCCCGTGGCCTGCCTTGGTTTAGGCCCTCACCACTTCTCTACTGATGATAACAGCCTCCCAAAGCCCAGCCCCTTTGGCTCCTGCCTTGACGTTACTGCCAATGACCTCGTCCTAAAGCAAAAATCTCATTATGCCACTCTCCTGTTTAAAATATTTAACTGGTTTTAATTAGCTTCTCAATTCCTTTATGATGAAATCCAAATTCCTCAGAATGCTCTGCAAGCCCTTTCATGACAAGGCCCAGGCCTGCCTCTCCTAATGGAATCACTTGTAAATGGCATCATTTACCCTACGCTCCAGCAGTAATAATAACACTATGCATTTCACACAGGGGAGCTTTTGTGGGTGTCAGTGTTCTCCCTGAACTGTTATCATTGTATCCGCCCACTCCCACCCCCCACTTCGACCTGAAGAACCTCTAAAGTTATGCTTTTCTGTTTTTCTTTTGCATATCACGTTCTGAGAATCTTGTTAAAAAGACTTTACTTCTGTGGGTCTAAGATGGGGCCTGACGTTCTGCATTTCTAACCAGTTCCCAGGCAATGCTGGGAACACATAGGCAAGACAAAGCTCAAAAACCTTACTCTGCCATCACTCCTTCTGTGAAAAACTCTCCTACAAAGCGGATCTACACTAAGTGTCCTCTTTCCAGTGTTTATGACTTGTGTATAGAACATGTACAGGTCCTCTTAGATGTCTCACACCTTATTTAATTACTTGGTTATAGGTCTGTCCCTGTAATTACTTGTCCATCATCAAGGGCTGGAACAGTGACTGCTGCTCCTTATAGTCCCAGAGCTAACATTTGGTCCAGATGTATAGGAATTTCACAGAAGTATTTTGCATGAAAATTAGTGAAAATTTTTCACGTGGTACCTGAATGATCATTTGATAAGGTGTTGTTAAAAATGTCCACTGGATGGAAGGTTACAGTAACTTTTTAGCTCTCAAATTCATGGTTTTTCTTCATGTTATTGACAATCTCTCCAGTGGGTTTTGGTTAGGGGGAGGCTTAAAAGTAATTGATTTATGATTCTTTTAACCAACATGTAAGTCAAGAGGCTGGCCAAGAGTTTGAAGAGCCCAAACCTGTTAGACAGTACAACCAATTATCTTTGTGGCCTTGTGGGTGACTTCGCCACCCCCACTGCACAGCACAGCCCTGCCTGTTTCCAAAACACCTGGCCTTGCACAAAAGAATGAAGAAAGAGCCAAGGCACAGAGAATATTCTCCAGCAGAGAGTTTGGGCAATAAGTCTTAAAGATGTCTGAGTAGAGAGACAATTAGTGGAAACAACATCTGTCCAAGGTTTCTCCCATCATGTCATGAACTTGACAAGAAAGGCAGCAGTGACTGTTCCAACTGTGTTAACCAATGGCCCTGAAATTTGGTCAATATCAGATATATCAGAGCCTGAGAGATAAGAGTGGTTTTCAATGCGGTGTGCACATTAGAATCACCTGGGAAGTGATATTTGTAAAATATGAACACCGGAGGCCCCACCCCAGAACAGCTAATTCAGAATTTCGGGGGGAATGGCCAAGGGGTCAGTAGATTGTAAAACTCAGGTGATTATACTGTGAAGCCAGAATTAACAACCATTGGTAGAGGGTAGTACCTTTTTCCCCTACGGGTGCCTCAGAAGTGAACATCTACCTTCAGCTTACACATCCCACTAATTGGCCACTGCGTCTTACTTATTTTAGGCCAAATGAAACCAATAGAAAGTTTTGCCTTTTCTCCATGTAGAAGGGACTAATGATTCTATAACTAAGAATTTTTAAATTTCTACTTACATTTCCCATCACACAGTTGTTGAGAAATTGGTAAGTTGAGAAAAAATGTGAGGTGTAGAAAGAAGGAAGCTGAATTCATTTAGAAAAGAGAATGCCAAATGAGCTTAATTTCCTTTTTTCTAAATCTTAATAATCTGCCTTGCTTTTCTTCTCCTTCCACTGCACCCTTTCTCCACGAATTCATCAGTCATAATCAGGTCAGGTGGGATCACACTGGCTAACAAAGGATCTGAGGGTACAATGCAGCAGTTGCCAGATAATGGGATTCAATTACATTTCTAAGCATAGACTTCTCCAGTGTTGGCTGTCACACTGCCTAATGCGGAAAAGCACTGCGTTATGTACATGGTAGGTGCTTCATACATTTTAGTTGAATCTGATTCAGAGTACCTCAATTTTTTAATGAAATATTTGAGGTCTACAATAATAAGTACCAATAATAATATAACGAAGATGCTTGTACCTACCACACTAAAGAAATAAAACCTAACATCTATAATCAAAATATCCTGTGTCCTCTTTATCTCCTTTCTCTCATTCTCTCCTTAGAGGTAACTGTTACCTTGAATTTATGATTCCCAACCCTGTTTTTTCATTTTGTTCATCATTCCAATGTATGTTTTTATGACACACACAGTTTTGGTTTTGTATGTTTTCAGCTATATAAATGGCACTTTACTGTATGTATTTTGTGCATTTTCAAGCTTTATATAAATTGTATCGTATATCCTTCTGCATCTTGACTCCATATTTTATTCTTGGGATGTATCCGTGTTGATTAAAGTAACGTTGTTACTTTTTATTGCTGTATAACATGCCATGGTAGGTAAATACCGCAGCTGGTCAGCTAATGGATTGTTGAATTATTTCTAATCTCTTGCTGTCACAGACAATGCAACATATCTCCTTGTGCAAATGTGGATGAGTATTTCTAGACATTTACATAAGAGTGGGATTGCTGGAATGTAGGGTATGCACATTTCTAAATTTCCTAGATGTATTAGATAACACCCCAACCAGAAGTGTGTGAGCTTTCCTATTGCTCATATCCTTGCCACGTTGGCATTGTTAGACTTAAATGTTCGGCCAATTTTAACTGGTGAGTTTTTCCTTAAAAACCCTGAAGAGGGCAGCATATCCTGGTAATTGCTGCATCTTATACCTGCATTCCAGTTTATGGGTCCCTCCCTTCTTTACTGCTTGAAATCCTTTGATCTTCTCAGTTACTCTTCAACCCACCCTCTCACCTCAGTCAGCTCTGAGCAGTATCTTAGAAGGACAGACAAATATAACACTATCTCAAAGCTGAAAGTTACCTCCAGCTTTTTCTTTCCACATTCCTGACACACTTCTGTCCTCTGACAAGGAGGCAGGGAAACAGAAACAAGTCAGTCTGGAATTGAAACACTTTTTCCAGTCCAAAGTAGCACGAGAGAGGTACGATGTGAGTAGAGAGCAGTCTCCCACCATTCTAAAGCAGTGGTTTGTAATCTAAATAGAAGGGCATTGCACACTATCAAAAACTATGCTTATATAAATGGGAGAAATACTGAGAAGTAGGAAAAAGTATTGCAAAGTGGTAGTGGCATTGTTTTTCTTCTGGAATAAAAGATACTTACTCCTTTGCCTTCTCAGTTACATTGTTCCTGGTTCCCTAAGGAAAAAAAAAAACAGTGTTCGGCTTCAGAACATCTCCTAGAATTTCTCTCGTTTAATACTGAGCTAAAGTCCTGCCACTTCCAGAGTTCCACAGTGGGAATGCAGCCTTCACAAAGATGCTTTCCTTTAAACAAAGTAGATGGGGAATTGAGCCGTGCTTAAAGATTTGACATGGCTGCTTTATGAGGGAATTTACTGTTAGTACTTTCAAAGTAGACCTAAAACCACCACTCTGCTTTTTTATTCCTGAAACTGAATTTTAAGATTGTATTGCTTTAAAATAAATGGATGAATAAATAATAAAATTTTATTGTTGGGGAGGAGGAAGTAGACAAATAAATATGAATTGTTTTGGAATTGATTGCTATTTTGAGTTATTAATCATTTTTCCCCTCCATTGTGGTAGATGAAACTCCCTCCAAATGAGATCTGCTGCTTTTTCATTACTGTCTTGAACTCTTTTATATGCTGGTGTGTTTTACAAATTTCTAAGGTGCGCCATTTAGAGAGTCTGTGCTTCTGAACTGTTTGACCATAGTTTCCTTGTTTAAGGAACACCTCACTGGAGTTCAAAGGTCACAGTTTGGAAAAATGCTAGCTTAGCTATTCTAAAGGTGGCTACACCATCATTACTAACCATTCTGGCCAGACATTCACAAGACCCAATTATATGTCATCTTGACTGAAATTCTTTCATGATAGAATATCTGTCTTGACATGTTGGTTGGGATACATATTGCTTTTGCATTGAATGTTGTTATGGAGACATTCGAAGCCAGTCTAATTTGTGCTTCATCCAATGTGACACGTTTTTTGTTTTTTGGGTTTTTGGCTTTTTGGGGTTTTTTTCCTCAAATTCCCAAGGGATGTCTTTATTCTTGAATTTTAAGTATTCAATCAGGGCTGTGCTAAGTATTCTGTTATCAATATTTCCTAGAACATGGTATGCTCTTTCAGTCTATAAATGTGGTTATTCTTTCTCTTTAGTGAAATTTCCTTGTGTGGTATTTGTGAATACTTTTCCTGTTCCATTTATTGAAACTTCTCCTTCAGGGACATCAATTTCCTCATGTTAAGTGCTTTTGAACTCCAATCTGTCACCTTCTAATTCCTTTCGTTCCCTTGTATTTACAAGCCATTCCTCGAGGCCAGTAATTTTATTTGCAGCCATGTTTATTTTGTTCCTTGCTCTGTCACCTTTTAAAAATTCACTCTATAATATTGTTTTTGTACTCAGCCTCCTTGGTTCTGTAACCTTCCTGTGGTTCTGTCAACTCATCTTTGAGCTGTTGTTTTTCTGAGTTCATGTTCTCATTAACTTGATTCATAGTACAAAGCACTTCTAAGGAATTTTGTTTTGTTCTTTGGACTATGTTTTCTTTAAAAGTGGGAGTTTTATCTTTCTTTTGCATGCTATGTTCCTTTCTTTTAAGGTTGATTGGTTTTGTTAGTTTCTATTTGGGAGCATTGCCTTAGCATGTTTGGATGTTTGTCAATGGTTTCCCCCATCTTATTCACACCTGAACAGCTTTATCCAGATCTTCTTTGTTCTCTCTAATGTAGGTTACTTATTGACTCAATTTCTATAGACTCTAACTTGTTTTCCCCGAAGCTATGATTAAAGAACTTGATTTTGGATACCATCCACTTAACTGCAGCCTAAGGAAATGGTGCAGGGAGTAGAGAGGGAGGGGAAAGCTCTGCTGAAGCTGTGTGACATCTGAGTTAGAACTCCTGGGCTCTGCACTTTTGATTGCTCGCTCTCTCTCGCTCTCTCTCTCTCTCTCTCTCTCTCTGGGATTTGTCAGATGTTTTTAATTACATTTTAATCCCTCTCTTGAATCAGAATACACATCCATCCTGAAGGGGAACACTCTAGGATTTTTTTTTAAATCATTCAGCAAATTTTTATTGAGCCCCTCTCCTTTGCAAGGCACTATTCTAATCTAGGTGCTAGAAATAAGCTGTGTGAACAAATGAGACAAGATTCCCCTTTCTAATGAGTTTATATGCAGTGTGGTATCTTTACTGATACATGCAGTGTCAGAAAGAAGCAGCCCACTTCTGTCCAATAGCAAATCCACCATCCTTCAGACAAAAATGAGAAAAGTAAGGATAGTCATTTAGTTTCTCTCCACATTTGAAGACCATAGTGAGGTCTTAAGATTTCAGTAATTCACCAGTAAGGTTCCAGGGGCAGGAAGGAAGTTCAAGGTTAGAAGCTACACTGTGCCACTCCAAGATCTGTTCTTTTCTGAGCCACCATTGTGTATATGTGTGTGTACACACATGTGCATGAATGCTTTGTTTTGTTTTAATGTCTGTATTATTAGATTACAGTATTTTTCTTATTTCATTTCTGACTTATTAACAGAAAGGAGGGAGCTAGTGGTTTTCATTTTTGGCGTCCATTGTTTTTAGTTCTGAGAGAGAGAGAGAGACTGTATAATCTGCTTTCATTCTATCATCTGAGGCTGGAGGCCTCAACTAGTTCCTTTAACTCTAATTGAACCCCAGAGTCTGCTAGTATAAGATCACTATGAACTAGCTCTGCCCTCAAAATTTTGTAAGTACTTTAAGACACACACACACACACACACACCCCAAAACAAAACATGAAGCTGAGGTGTTTTGGTTGGGTTATTTGCCAGCTTAGCCTCTTACGCTTGGCTAAAAAACATTTCAAGGACTTAAACTGTGGAATACTTCTAAGAAATTGCTTTGTCTTATCCCTGGATACTGCAAAATGGATTGCCTCAGATCTAAGAAACCCATTTATCAGAAAAATTCTTCAATTTCATGACATGTTATGCCCGAGATGTTATTGCACAATCCCACAGAAATCCAGTCCCTCTCCTAAATATGCCAAATACCTGTACAGATGGAGCAAGCAGAGAAAGGAAGTGACAGCGAACACCTGTTCCTAAACTCTCCCAAGATACCTGCTCTGGGTTAGCATTAGAAGGCCTAAGCACCTGGATCTATTAACCTAAATAGAAAAAAGAAATATTTGTAGTATTTGGTTGTTTCTTTTTCTATTTAGGTTAATAGATGGAGCATTACCTACAAATGAGATGAAGCATCACCTACAAATGTCCCTCAAACAAGTCATACTTAGTTCAGATTATAAAGACAGTATTTGATAAATGCTGTACATATAAGGGAATTTGAATGGCACTAGCTTGCAGCTTCTTGTGTCACTACCATGCCTCTAATGCAATTTCCCCCATCTAAAAATGTAATCCTCAGCCAGTTGCCTTGAAAGCTGGTTACCGTGGAGATGATTATCAGTATTATGATGACCTATTTAGAAGAATTTCTGCATCGCCAGAAAACAAATAACCACAGAGAGAGCCTTTCAAATGAATCATGCTCTTTCTCTGAAAGTGCCTTTACAAACAAATGCCATGGATGCATTGTGTGTGTGTGCTGTGTGTGGATTTGTTCATTATTTAGATTTGCAAAGGTTTTAGTGAAATTCCAGTTGTCTTTAAGCATTCCAAGAGTAGAGGGGGTAGTACAAACAACAGGCATAAGCATATAGACATCTGTCCTCTTCCTACAATTTGAAATGCATGGCCATGGCTGTATTGATTTCTCAGCAATGTTAACATTTCTTTCATTTGTACAGTTTTTCTTGCTCATCCACTGCTTTTTGAGGCTTTTTTAGAAGTGCTGGAGTGTGGTTGGCTGGTGGTTGGTAAAGACTGGTTTTTACAAACTGATTGATTGACCATTAATAGCTCCTAAACATACTCTGACTGCTTGATGGCTATTTTGATTTTCTCAAAATTATGTCATGAAATCTTCTCTTAACTTCTGTTTGATCTCCCATTTTTCTGTCAAATAGTTTTGTGTGTGATTGTATGCAGATCTAGTGCCTTTTTTTTTTAAGTTTTTAAGTTTGTTATCCATTAATCATTGCCCTGCTCCTTATAGGAAAGACCGATGTTTCAGCTGCTGCCCTTTTTGGTTTTGTTTTGCTTTTGGGTTTCCTTTTTCTTCTTCTTCTTTTTTTTTTTTTTTTTTTTTTGAGACATTTAATTTGCACTTGTAAAAATTTCAGTGATAAAAATTAAACCTTTATTATCTTCACAGAAGCAGCAAATAACAACATAAGCCAAATGTTACCCCAAAGAGGTCAAACAGATCTAATATTTTCCTTCCAGTCTATGGAGGTCGTGTATTCATGGCATTTTTATATTTGTTCTTACTGTATTTTCCGGCACACTCCTTTTTCTACTCTCATCCTTCCACCCACTGTCACTTCTTCCAAGGTAATGGCAGGAATGTTCATATTTTCTGCTGTTACTTCATATCATCTAGCAAAGTGCTGGATAATGGATGTTTAGTAAACCTGACCCCTCATACAACCTCCAAAGTTTTTATTTTTTTTTATTTTTTTTATTTTATTTTATTTTTTTTTTCTGTTCACGTTCACAATGGCCTTCCAGTGAATTATCTAGGAATCTCCATTTTTTAAACCATGTACAGGCAGTCTGTGTTCCACAGAACATTTTGGGTTCAAGTCAATTGACTAATTTTGGCTCCATTTTCCATTTCTATACCATAGACGTGTCCTTATGCCTGAAATCACATTGCTCTGAACTGAGGGCAAATATCAAATTCATATTAATTGCCTCACTAATATTCTTAGGCTGGTTTAAATGCTATGCAAATCCCAATAAAAATCTTAGTGTGAGAAAATTTTCTTCCATTCAACTAAATATAACTCTTTCTCTTTCAATACTTTTTAGAAGGACATTGACATTTTAATTAACAAGTTCTTAGTTAAATTTTAACTCCAAAGAGTCTAGCACAATATATTTAAGTAGTCAACTACACAGTCAGTGTAAAATGTTGTCTTCTGTCCATCTAACACAGTTGCATAGGAACGGTTTTACCTGCAAAGCACTAATAATGCTTACTGGCATATGGACTTCGACTCATTTATACCATTTCCTAAAAGAGGCATGAAGGACACAGAGAGCTTTTCCATGTAACTCAGAGCCCATAAATGGTAGCTCTTTTTAGAATATTATGTCTACTCTTTTATTCAATTATTCAATTATTCAATAAAGATTGTTAACTCTCCCTCTAAAATGGCCTTCAGATTAAGTAACAAGTTGTGAGTTGTTTGAAGCATATTCACATCCAGCACTGCTTGATTTAAAAAAAAAAAAAATAGCCTTTCTGAAACCAGACTTGGAGTCCGAATCACCCAGAATAGTTCCAGACAAGATTCAGAATCAGACCTCTGACTCTGCCCAACCATTCCACTAAATTAATTCACTCTGCACTCCCTTGGATGGACTTGGAAGGCAAATCATGAGCTTGCTTTAGAATATTTCCTCTTTGCCTAATCTTCACTCCTAGAAATGACAGTGCTTAACATTTAGCACTTGCAATCCTTCCCACCCTGAAACTAAACTGGGAAGAATGAGAGCAGAGTGTTCTAACCTTATTCATACCACAAGAAGTTATTCAAGGAAAAAAAAAAACACATATTTTACAGCCTTTAACTAGATAAACTTGCTTTGTGAATACAGCACAATCTTCAGAAGAATGATGTGGAATAACTTCTCTCCAGAAACATTCCATGGCTTTATTCCCTCTTCTCTAAGAAAATTCATGTCCTTAACTGCTAGCTATCCAAAGCAAATCATTAACACTCCATGTGTCTTGCAATGTTGCATGATAGCGATAATCTAATATTGATAACCTGCAGACCTGCTCACTCCAGGAAGCTATCAAAAAATGATAAGGCAAGTGAAAAAAGTACAGCCACACAACAGAATGTTAATATTTGCATTTCTAATAACATTTTTAAAAGGTTTCTAATTAAGGTAAACATATTATGATACGGTTTGGCTGTGTCCCCACCTAAAATCTCATCTTGAATTCCAATCCCCATAATCCTCACATGTCAAGGGTGGGACCAGGTGGAGGTAATTGAATCATGGGGGGAGTTTTCCCAAGGCTGTCCTCATGACAGTGAGTGATTCTCGTGATATCTGATGGTTTTATAAGCATCTGGCATTTCCCCTGCTTGCAATTCTCCTTCCTGCCGTGTGAAGAAGGATGTATTTGCTTCCCCTTCTGCCATGATTGTAAGTTTCCTGAGGCCACTCAAAGCCATGCTGAATTGTGAGTCAATTAAACCTCTTTCCTTTATAAATCACCCGGTCTCAGGTATGTCTTCATCAGCAGTGTGAGAACAGACTAATACATATTAACTCACCATGGTTATTCCAGTTAATAATTTTTGTCATGTTCTGTCCAATCTGGAATAGTACCTGTTAGGGTATTCCTGATGAGAAACTCAGGGAGGGTACTGTTGGATTAATCAGCTGTTTACAAGTTCCGTTCACCATTATTTTAGTGTCCAGTGAGTAAACTATGCCATCGAAGATTTCCAGGGACAGCTCTTACGGGGCTGTGCCCAAGAAGTCCCCACAAGGTTTAGAGCCCTCAATCCAACATGCTAAAAGAATAAACCAAAAATAATGTATTCATTAAAGAGGTGATCATTGAGGACCCATTGTGTGCCATCAGGGTCTCAGCTAGTGCTGAAGATATGGTGGGAAGAAAAAAATAAAAACGGAAATGGTTCCTGTCTTTTAAGGCTTAGAGATTAGGAAGGAAAAAGACATTTATAAATCACACAAACAGAAAGAATGAATTGGCATTTTATAAGAATTATGAAAGAAACGCTGCTTTAGAATGAGGAGTCAAAGGAGTTTCCATGAATAAATGATGTCGGAGCTGAGCTTAATTGAAGAGGTGTGGGAAAGGGACATAAGGAGGAGGCATCCCAGGCATGAGGCATGAGGCATGAGAAGTGAACACATTCAAAGGGCTGAAAGGTCACTGAGGCTGGAGTGGAGGCAGGAAGCGGGAGTGTCCTGAGAGAAGAAACTGGAGAGGTAGAGTAGGAGCCAGATCATTCAGGTTCTATTAGTCTAGCTCAGACATGTCTGCATTTAACTTATGGTATAATTACTGGATTAAAAACAATATAAGGAGTTATACCATGTTTTAATCTTTCCTTACACCATGTATATAATCTAAATTGATAATGCTTGTGAATGTTGAATTACAATGAATGTTCAAAGTCACAGGACTTCTGTGATAACTAATATTAACTGTGTGACCGTGGAGTGGTAACTTTTAGTCTTAAGAACCTCATCTGTAAAATGGAGGTCATAGTACCTACCTCTCAGGGTGGCCACTATATCTTCATAGATAAATTGGAGAGACTGGATGGTACAGTGCCTGGTCAAAGCCTTTTAAAAATTGGAAGTTATGCAGTACAGCCCTTACACCTGGGAAAGAATGAACTCTACCCTGGAACCCAGAGTTTGGAAGGTCCTATTCTGGTCCTCCCCTAGCTACACTCTCACGGGGTGGAGAGTCTTCAAGTCCAACAGAATATTCTCACCTGGAGGCCACACTGAACTCCATATTCTAGATGATGCTCTGGATACCTGAGACCCCAAAGTTTCCTGCCAAAATGATCCCATGATGATTCACGAGGCCTTTAAGTGTCTTTTCCCAAAGCATGCACCATCTGAAGGCAGATGCATACCCCATGTCTGAGGGGTGGCTAGGGAGCAATGGTGAATGGAAATTGTACATGCAGGCATGTACAATTTGAGTGTCCTCAAATATACATGTGAAACTTCTTGCAATGCACGTTGTAGCGCAATGTGGGAAGAGGAGGGGGACGGGACAGGGCCAGTAATAAACTTTACCCACACTACCGGGTTCTATTGTAGGACCCCAATCTGAGAATTATAAATGTAAATCTAGATTCTCTGGTCATTATGAACATTTATTTGTCAAGATATGAGAACAGAAAATACATATTGCCTTAGTCCACTTGCGTTGCCATAAAGGAATACCTGAGGCTGGGTAATTCATAAAGAAAAGTGGTTTATTTGGCTCATAGTTTTATAGGCTGGACAAGAAGCATAGTGCCAGCAACTGCTTCTGGTGAGGACCTCAGAAAGCTTCCAATTGTAGTAGAAGAAAGGGAGCAGGAATCACATGACAAGAGAAGGTGCAAGAGAGAGGAGGGGAGGAAAGTGCTGGGCTCTTTTTAAAACTCAAATCTCTTGGGAACTGATAGAGCAAGAACTCACTCATTACCATAGGATGGCACCAAGTCATTCATGAGAGATCCACCCCCATGACCCCATGACCCAAACACCTCCCACTGGGACCCACCTCCAGCATTGGGGGTCAGATTTCAACATGGAATTTGGAGGGGACAAATATCCAAACTATATCACATATGTTAACATTTGAATTTTTTGTTTGTTTGTTTGTTTTTGAAATGGAGTCTCGCTCTATTGCCCAGGCTGGAGTGCAGTGGTATGATCTTGGCTCACTGCAACCTCCACCTCCCAGGTTCAAGCAATTCTTCTGCCTCAGTCTCCCACATAGCTGGGACTACAGGCACCAACCACCACGCCTGGCAAGTTTTTATAATTTTAGTAGAGATGGGGTTTTGCCATGTTAGCCAGGCTGGTCTTGAACTTCTGGCCTCAAGTGATATGCCTGTCTCGGCCTCCCAAAGTGTGGGGATTACAGGCCATCATACCTAGCCTGGATTTTTAATTTATAACTTTTAACTATTAGATATATGGCACATGGACTTGGATTTGTAGTGTTAATCTGGGCAAGTAAAACAGGGAGGTCTGAGCCTGTGATTTACAAAAGTCTACATATCAGAGAATTCCATTTCATTTAAACCATCTTAAGATATATGGATTTCCTATTTATGAAAATCACATTAGGTTAATCATGAGTTTGATTATGCACAGGAAGACTAGAGAAAGCCAAGGGAAAAAGTAAGTTCAAAGGAAGACAGTCCCTCTAGTGACCTCTTTCCCTCTCTACCTAAGCATAACGCTATCCGAGTATCACTGAATGTATGTCTTATGAAACTGTATATCTCTATGTAGAGACGGAGGGAGAAAAAAACATGAACGATGATGTTTAGAATTAACAAATGGTTAGCTCTCTAGCTGTAAAACTTGTTTGTACTCCCTGACTATAGAGCCTCAAATTCAAATTGAGCATTTCCAGCTGAGTGAAAGGTGCCCGCCCGCCTGCTCTGAATTCCTCTCACAGTTATTGCTGTACATAAGTCATTCAGCAAGAAAACACACATGGTCTTAGGCTATCTTTCCTACTACAAAAAATATGGGCGAATTTAAATACAACTTTTTTAGGAATTGATGTCTTCTCTTCCCAATTGAACTGTAAGTTCTTTAAAAAACAAATTGGAGTCTACTGTTTTCTGTGTGCCTTCATTCTCTTGCAGCCCCTAAGAGTTGCTCAGGAAAGCTGGGCATGGTGGCTCATACCTATAATGCCAGCACTTTGGGAGGCCAAGGCAGGAGGATCACTTGAGTTCAGGAGTTCAAGACCAGCCTAGGCAACATAGCAAGATCTCGTCCTCCTAAAAATCAAAAGAATTAGCCAGGTGTTGTGGTGTGCACCTGTAGTCCCAGCTACTTGGGAGGCTGAGGTGGGAGGATCACTTGAGCCCAGAGGTTGAGGCAGCAGTGAGCCATGATTGTGCCACTGCACTCCAGCCTGGGCAACAGAGCTAGACTCTGTCTCAAGACAAAACAAAACAACAACAAAAGAGATGTTCAGTAGATATTTATGCTTAACTGGTTCATTCAGGTATCTAGCAAATATTGACTGGATCCTCACCATGTACCAGGTTCTGTGTCAAGCATAGGGATACGGAGTTGAACAAGACACTGGCTGAAAGATAAATACCTGGCACATAACAGACACTCAGTCAGTGAGTGAATAAATGAATGAATGAATTCTGTACCACAAAGTTAAGAGAAAATATCAAGAAAACTGGAATCACCATTGAAGTTATCTTACATCCGAAGTTATCAAGGTGAAAGATGTCAGCCTGGCAGAATGCCCACGATTCTAGAAAATCTGGGGAAAACAAAACAGTCCCAGCATTTGTTCATCTGGATCATCTCCATGACTATTTAGTAGTATGTGGTGCTAGAATCTTGCAAAGAATTAAAGTTTTTCATAGAAACCAAATTTTCTATCTAAGGAATTTAACTAATATCCCCACTCTCACTTCTCAGGGACAGAGCAACATATGTAATGAAATTTCTTTTGTCAAAGAAATCAGTGTATACAAAACATTATTGTATTTTTTACTGAGATCTGAAATACTGATGTGTGATGATTGACTTTAATCACAAATTTGCTTCATAAAAGTCTGTGGAATCAGCACAGAATTATATTCCTCCATGTCATTTTCCTATATATGGTATAATATTAAAGCCATAGTTGATTTTATTTTTATGTATGTATGTATTTATTTATTTATTGAGATGGAGTTTTGCTGTTGTTGCCCAGGCTGGAGTTGGAGTGCAATGGTGCGATCTCGGCCCACTGCAACCTCTGCCTCCTGGGTTCAAGCAATTATTCTGCCTCAGCCTCCCAAGCAGCTGGGATTACAGGCATGTGCCACCATGCCTGGCTAATTTTGTATTTTTAGTATAGATGGGGTTTCACCATGTTGGTAAGGCTGGTCTCAAACTCCTGACCTCAGGTGATCCCCCCGCCTCAGCATCCTAAAGTGCTGGGGTTATAGGCGTGAGCCACCATACCTGGCCCTTGAGCCACCGTGCCTGGCCCCATCATTTATTTTTATTTTCTCCTTCTAATATTGTAAGAAAACTAGATTACCAAGCTAGAAGTTGATCTCTCCTGCAAAGCTATTTATCTCCTCGATGTGCAGTATGCCAGCTGATTTTAAACAGAATTTTGCAGCTATATGAAAGAGAATCACATTTGGTCATCAATGAATTAAAATGAAATATCTCTCAGGAAGGATAAGGAAAATCAACATTCAAATATAAAAACTTAATAATAAGCCAACTAACATGTTCAAAGCTTCTGTTTTTAAAAAAGGGCCTACATTATTAATACAATAAAATTTCAAACCAAATATTATTGGTATTAAAAAAAATTATCACTTTTTCTTTTTTTTAAATTATTATACTTTGAGTTCTAGAGTACATGTGCACAACGTGCAGGTTTGTTCCATAGGTATACATGTGCCGTGTTGGTTTGCTGCACCTGTTAACTCGTCATTTACATTAGGTATTTCTCCTAAAGGTATCCCTTCCCCTTCTCCCCACCCCATGACAGGCCCCAGTGTGTGATGTTCCTCGCCCTGTGTCCATGTGTTCTCATTGTTCAATTCCCACTTATGGGTGAGACATGCGGTGTTTGGTCTTCTGTCCTTTTATCACTTTTTCTAATGGGAGAAAATAGTGCATTGTTCATCCTCTTCCAAGTCCATAGGCTCAACAGAGTCACTTAAGGATACGAAGGGGGTAGCACAGGGAAAGAAATTCCCAAAAAAATAAGTTTCTTTCCCTTTTTTTTTTTTTTTTTTTTTTTTTTTTTGAGAGGGAGTCTTGCTATGTCACCCAGGCTGGAGTGCAGTGGCACAATCTCAGCTCACTGCAACCTCCACCTCCCAGGTTCAAGCAATTCTCCTGGCTCAGCCTCCCGAGTAGCTGGGATTACAGGCATGTACCACCAAGCCTGGCTAACTTTTGTATTCTTAGTAGAGACAGGGTTTCACCATGTTGGCCAGGCTGGTTTCAAACTCTTGACCTCATGATCCACCCGCCTTGGCCTCCCAAAGTGCTGTGATTACAAGCGTAAGCCACCAAGCCTGGCCTGATTTTCTTTTTTAAGCAAAGAAAGAAGCACTGAAACGTTTTCAGCTAAGAAAACCTAGAAGCCATTACCCAACCCCCTAGGAAATAAACCCAAAACATTGAAAAGTACTAGAAATAGTTCAAAATGAGGAAATGAGAGTGATTTTTTCACTTTTTAGAAGCATTTCCAGGTCTCTCCCTCAGTTATCCTAAGATTATCTCAGTCCATACACCGCCTAATTCTTCAACGGCAGAATGTTTTAAAAACCTGCAGATATTTTAAAGCAAGTGCATTCAAGGAATAGAGAGTTAATGAAAGTAAAATTGATTCTGGCCAAACCAACTGTAGAACTGAGTGAGCCTGAGTAATCCCACTGAAGAGCATGAACCCCATGTAGTCATATGATGTATAAGATACCATCTATTCTCACATTATTTTCATTTTGTACTCATGTTAAAGTGTCTGGAGACTCTCTATGTGGATAAGAAGTAGCATTAATTCATCATATTACATGTACATTTTTTAAAATCCTAGCAGCAATGTTACCAAGTAACAATGTTACTGACATTATTTCATCAATTAGAAATGCTGAATTATTTTTAAAGAAAAATCTCGCTAGTGACCTTTCATCTGATGTAAATAAGAGGCTAAGCCTGCATCTCAAAAAAAAAAAAAATGAAGTCAAATTTACCACTTGTAATTTTGTTTGCATTACTGAATCATTTGACTTGTTTTTGTCTTTGTGTTTGTTAATCAGCTCATACAAACAGTTTATCCTCAGTCATTCCACCAAGCTCTTTGCAGTCATCTAGAAATAATCAGGCATTATTACTACTATTCCTCCTCTCATGTGTCTGCCCTTCCTGAAAGATTTTCCAAATAAAAGGAGAAACAGGTTTGCCTTATACATGAAGAATTTCACCATAAAATCTGAACAGAAAAGATCCAGATTATACAAACATAATGTACTTGCCCTCTACTAAAGGTGGTGCTCCAGCCCTCACACTGATATTTCACCTGCCCATAACCATTTGTATATGCGTCTCTACATTTTTAGTCAAGAAGCTGGCAGTCATATGCAGTCCATTTGCCAATGTTGGAAATGACTGTTGGAATTCCATGGTTTCCCCCACCACTAAGAAAAATGCTTTCCATTTAATTCATAATAATAACAGTTTGCATTTATGTTTTTTATCCATTTCAAAGCACTCTGCCACCATTAATGAACTAAATCGGCCTTTGCTATTTTATGATCTGTCTCATTAAAATGGAGTTGATTTTCTCTGTGGTAGTCACTTGCGTAATGTTGTTTTCGTCTAGCAAACCCTGCACTTAACTAATGTAAATTCATTTTTAAATTGTGTGTTTACATAGAACATTTTCCCAGAATATATTTTTAATGCTGCATCCTTACAACAGCATTACAGGGAGTATTTTATTCTATATAGACATTTTAAACTATAAAGACACTTAAAAATGCTTTAATGTAGTCTTCTCTAAGTACTCGTAAATTATTTATAAAGACACCCTTAAGTAAATGTGTTGAAACTGCCAGTGGTAGAAATAGAAATTGTTTGCTCCGTGAGCCTTATTACTACTTAATTATTTGTATACTATTAAATGATTGGCTTACTGATGAACTAAGGCTTACTCAATAAGTGAACAAGAAAACCTACAGTTGGCAAAGAAACTCTGAATGTTAAATTTATTATGTTTTAACTCTGTCTCTGTTACTACTGGACCACTTCATACAAGTGCCTGATGGCTCTTGCCTAGGAATTTGATCTAATGTGGGAGGAGGATGCCTCTCTGCAAATGAGTGCAGGCACACACTTAAAGTTTAGGCAGAGATGGTATTCTAGTGACTCTAGCTTGAGAAACTATAAACATCGGTTGGTTGCCGCCCACCTTCCATCCTCCCTTCTTTTGGCTAGAGCCTTCTGGCTTCTGCTTGAGGAACCCCCCTGTCCTACTCTAGCCTTGTGCTTAGAATAAAATTGAGCTTACCCCCAATTCCAGAGGTAGGTCTGCCTGGCCTTCCTAATGATTTAAAGATAGACACGGAACTCAACTTAGCTCATCACATTCTTTTAGACACGGGGATTAATATAGAATAAGTATTTCATCTATGTTAGTCCAATCAGAATACACTTAGGACCTTCCCTGGGAATTCTGGATGTAGACTGTCTTTTCCCTTGGGTGGTATAGTGTGATGATATAAGACTTGTAGCTGGTGCAGTCATTTGCATCCATAAGAGGAAAGCCTAGAATGGCTGGAAGACGATGGCTGGGGCCTTGCTGATACTGTTGGATTTGTATTAGATAGGGAACAGACCAAACTGCTGTAACAAAGAGATTCTACGTTACAGAGACTGAAAAAGATAAAATTTCCTTTTTAAATTCTTTTTTTGCCTTTTTTTTTTCTTTTAGTGGAGAATGGGATCTTGCTATATTGCCCAGGCAGGTCTCGAACTTCTGGGCTCAAGCTATCCTCCCGCCTCTGCCTCCCTAAGAGCTGGGATTACAGGTGTGAGCACCCGCACCCTGCTAAACTTTTTATTTTCCTTATGTCTCCTTTTATCTATCTCATAACTATGTGGCTAGCCAAGACTGATAGGCAGTTTGCAGTCATGGGGTCAGTTAGGGACCCAGGATCTTCCTATCTTGTTGTTCTGCTGTTCTGCGAGGGTATTGTCTTCATGTTGCAAAGCCGGAGATGCTTCACCACCCTCCCATCACAGCCTTGTTTCAGTTACAAGAAAAAAGAAAGGAATAGTGGAGGGCAAGAAGCTTATTCTAATGTAGGGCTTATCAATCTAAGTTCTGTTGACATTATTTTCTGTTTGGGGTTGTCTTGTATATTGTATGTTTAGCAGAATCCCTGGCCTCTACTGCCTAGATGCCCATAGCATCCCTCTCTCCAAGTAATGACAATCAAAAATGTCTCAGACATTGCCAGCTGTCTGGGCAGGAAAACAGCCCCCCACCGAGAACCCCTGCTTTAAGGATATCTATGGAGGTTACACGTATCACTTCCATGTAAGAGTCAGAAGATAACAGTCGTCTGACTGTGTATCTCCCAGACAAAAGTCTGGGAGAAATATTTCTGGCTGGGTGAACTTTTGCTCAGGTCAAACTTCAGGGACTCTATTGCTAAAAAATGAGGGAAAATGAATTTCAGGGGACCATTCAAAATCTCGTCCACACAGCCGTACTTTTGAAGCTTTCTATCGTATTAGTCAGTAAGTTACCTTTACAATTTAAACAATTTGGAATAGGTTTTTCAGTCACTTGAAGTTCAGAGCCCTAATTGATACCAGTGTTATCATCTTTATCCAACACTGTAAGTTGGAAATAGTGAACATTATCCAAAGAAAAAAGGACAAAAGCAATAATACCTGAAGATACTCAGAAGCTGGGTACTGGCTGAGAAGGGATTGAATAAAACAGCAGAAATGAGGCTATTTATTTTCAAGAGAACTGTGGTTGAAATGGAAAGGCCATGGTCACAGGAGCCTGCGGTCACTGTAGTAGTTTAAAAAAAAAAAGGCAGTATAATTATGCAAAATTACCAAAATGAAAACTGCAGGCATCTTGCATTATTTGGCTTTGAACTGCTACTTTCTAGTTCTCATTGTAAATACAAAAAGCATTCAATGGCTCCTTTATATCTCACACAAAAGGATCATTGCTTACAGCCAGCTGTTTGGCAATTATATTTCTAGGAAGTTAGCATAATTTGAGATTAGAACTGCCTGAGAAGAGGGGGATGGTGATAACATTCTAGGGTATTAAAGTAGGGTATGGAATAGTGATGGTGGAAGCTCTGATTTTAGAAGTGAATGGTCTTTCCAAAGTTCATCTCAAAGCCAACAGTTCTGAATTCAAAACATATTTTCCCATAAGAATCTAATTTTTTTAAGTTATTAGATTAGCACAGGAGTCCTCCAACACCAGAAAAGAAAGAGATATGTACTTTACAGTAGTACAAAAGAAAATGCTGCAGGGCAAAGGGAGATTTGTCTGAAGGTTCAAACTGAGGAAATCATTAGTAAAATCTTCAGGGAAGAGGTGACTTTTAAACTAAGCTTTAGATGAGGAAAGAAAGAAAGGGCATTTCAGGCTGAAAGACAGTCACTTCAAAGACACAGTATTTAAAATTCTTGTTGAGGAATAGTAAGTGTCTACCATGAGTACAGCATAGGGTTTGTGGAGATATGACAATAAATCAGGACGGGGCTGTGAATGCATGGTGGAGTTCAGACTTTTTAGTCCACAAGCCACTAAAGAGTTTTAATGAGGAGGATAGTATGATCAAATATAGCTTTAATAATTATATGAAGAATGCTTTGAAATTGAGGGCATTACTGCAGGAGAATTGGATTTCTGATCTTGAGACGTGGTAGTGGGTTAGAAAGAGAGAAATAACCAGAGAAACAATGTGAAGTTAAATTGGCATGGGAGGTAGAGAAGAAAGAATCAAATATGGCTCCAAATTTTTAGGTTTATGAGATTGGAATAATGGCACAAGGACAGGCTTAAAAGGAAAGGAATGAGCTCAGTAGGTCTCTGTCTGCAGGATAAGAGAAGAGTTAAGGTGGTTGTGGCCTTATAGCACATGGGCTGCATTTACATTTCTGCAAAGCTTGCCCATTGGGGTCCCTATAATTGGAGAAAAATCACTTACTGGATTTTGTACCTAGTTCCAAAGTCTTCCTCCAAGTTTACTTTATATTACTTGTTTGGGATATAGCTCCACATGTTGAAACTGTGCCTCTAATAACAGTGTTGGTGAAGACATTGCATTCCAGTGGCAGATTCTGTGGTCAGAAATTTTGTTTCAACAGAGGTAGCAATAATATCGGAAGCATAGGTTGCATTGTAGAGTGTCTGAGAAAAGGGGTGCAGAGAAAAATCCTATCAAACGTGTTAAAATCATGTCAAATGTGATATACTCATAAGAACATGCTCTTGAACATCTTGGGGCAGAGGAAGGGATGGGAAAGAATAAAGGAGGATCATCTCATGCTCAAAGAGAGAAAAAGAAGGGAGCAAAGGAGAGTTTAGCAGGAAGGGTACTGTGGAAATGCCAGCAAAGGTGGGATCAGGGATTATCTGGAAAAGAGAGAATTTCTGGGGTGCCTGTTGATCCACATCCGAATTCCTTATGTCTATTCCCTCCACACAGTTGAAGTCATCAAACCAACCAAACCTTTGTATAGCATGGTGGGTGATGGAGAAGAACAGTAATTGGAGGAAACAGACATACCTCATATGCCATATATGTCTGTATATTATATATCATCTCCTCTTGCTCCCTGACCAAAAAAAGATGGCAGATTCATTGTATCCAGGGTATACTGATGGAGGCAAGTAGGATGGAATGCCATGCCTGAAGGACTAGGTGGAGGTGATAGTTCATGCCACTTAGAGCTAGATATTGGAGCATCAGGGCTAGATTAACCTGCTAGGTACTGGTTGCTGGAAGGAACCCTTCAGAAATGAAACTCCTACCAATTAATATGAGAGATCTATGTTTCACTCAAAGTTAATGCCAGAACATGTACTAAATGAACCAAAAAGAATGGCACCAGACCACAGGTGTCTACCTCATGAATTGTATTCAGAAGGGGCTGCCCATTTGGCAGAGTTGTAGAATGGCTAGTTCATCTTTAGAGTTGTTCATAGACTGAAGCTGATCAGGTAATTACAAAACCAGTCAAACAAGGTCGATATCCTCATCCCTGAAAATAGCTAGTGAGACCAAAGTAGTCATCTGGTCACCATGCTAGGATCCTCTGCTTCCCTCTCACATGGCATAGTCAGTGTTCCAGGTCTCCATTGTCTTGGAGTTGAGGAACAATTTGATTCGCTAAGTCATATCACTGTAGCTTTAACACAGTGACTTCCTATTCCTCATTCTGAATAGGAAAAAGTTTGGGGTGGAGAGTAGTTGTACAGCTAAGTGGAAACCAGAAAGAAGAAAACAGACTATAAAATTTTCTCAGAGCAGAAAGGAGTCAAGAGAAAAAGCAAGGGAGGAGGTATGGATATTACCTCACTCCAACAACCAATACATACTACCACATCTCTAACAACAACAAATCTCAAGCCTGAGGGATTCCTTTTCTCTAATTCCTCATTTTCAGCAGAATAAGGAAAGTAGATACTCCAGGCATAATATAGCTAAGTGTATCAACATTAGCTGGCCTCAGAATCTGGAAAGAAGCTCAGTAAATCAGTTTTGATTCACACTGTCCTCCAGCCTCAGTAATAAGATTCCATTTGGAACTCTGAGTTTAACTTTTCAGCTGTGTGTGATCTATTGATATCAGAAATGGGAGCAAACCATACAGGATGTTGAATCAGTTTCCCATCTCACACCGTGAGACCACCTCATATAGGTGGTAATGAAAGAAATGCTCCCTTTGTCTTTCATCTCATACATGATGACATTCTTCAAAACGAACCAGTTGTTTAGAGTGGGTATGCTTCTTTCCAGAAATAAACTGGGACTGGGATAGCTTGGCTTACTTGTGCAGCAAATGGGAAGACTTTTTCCCATTAGCTAATGGTGGTTACCAATTCAGCAAAGTGAGTTGAAGGAGAGTCTGATTCACAGATGCTGACTTCGATGTTAGCCCTTTCATAAAACCATAGTAATAATTAACAATGAAATGTGCCAGCCACACTTTGAATCACTTTCCATGTGGCAACTCAATTTAATTTTAACAACTTTATGAGCTAGGCATTATCATTTTCACTATTTTACAGTTGAAGGAGTTATGCCACAAAGAGGTGAAATAACTTCTCCAAGACCACACAGCTAGAAAAAAGCAGAGCCAAGATCCAAGTTAGACTGGCTGTAGAGTCTGTACTTGTAAACACTGCACTAAATTGTCTCTCTGACATATCACAAAGAGCAGCAGGTTTAGAGTCAGGATAGACTGGTTTGAATTCTTTAAAAAAAAAAAAAAACAGCCTTTCTGGCTGGGCGCAGTGGCTCACTCCTGTAATCCCAGCATTTGGGGAGGACGAGGTGGGCAGATCACTTGAGGTCAGGAGTTCAAGACCAGGCTGGCCAACATGGTGAAACTCCGTCTCTACTAAAAATACAAAAATTAGCTAGGCATGTGCCTGTAATCCCAGCTACTTGGGAGGCTGAGGAGGGAAAATCGCTTGAACCCGGGAGGTAGAAGTTGCAGTGAGCCAAGACCGTGCCACTGCACTGCAGCCTGGGTGACAAAGCGACACTCCATGTCAAAAAAAAAAAAGGACTCAACTACTTTTTTAAGATAAGTTAAACAAACAAAAGAAGTGAAGTGTCCCACGTCCTGCATCTATTCCATTAGCAACAAGGATTATCTAAATGATCATTGAAGATGGGGTGTCAGTATTTAGATGATGAAGGTTTCCATGAGTTCTTGTTTTGGGGAACAGAATGAATCCATACAGTTGCAGAGATGCAGAATGCCTAGAGACAGTAGCCCAACTTTTTGTTGCAGGTTTCCTATGCTATTTACATGTTTCAAAAAACCTAGTGAATGTTTAGATGTTATGCATGGTGTCCAGCAGCCGTACTCAGGAAAAGCAAGAGCAATATTTGTGAGTTTCATTACATCTTATTTTACTATTTCCATAAAATTTTGTTTTGTTGTGCAATCACGAGGACTTCTAAGCCACCAACAAACTGACAAGGATTTTGCTTTGCAGAACAACCCCTAAAACAGAAAAAATTCAATTATCCAGTGGCCTATTTTGTAGGAGAGGTAATCTTTGCTTTAGAATTTTCAAAAGTGTGTTCTTAAAGCACAAATGTGACTCATAGATGGGTGTATTTCCATTTAGAGGACTCAATCAGTAGCTGGGGATGGAGGAGCAAGGTCTAGATCTCAGAAAAAGTTACGAACAAGCTAGGCAAGAGATTAGGGATATCGCTAAAGGGACCCACATTCAGGACAAGACTTCAGTACAATGAAAGAACTAAAAGACACTTAGCTCCTTGGCAATCAAGACTGGAGGAAATGGAGAAGCAATCTAAGACTTCAGATTGTTGGGCTAAGAAGATGCTCAAATGTGCCCATCCAGGTACATAACATATAGTCTAGACTTATCCAGGCACAAAAGCTGATAAAGAACTCTAAGTTTCTCCCAGCTTTTGTTTTGATTAAGATGGGAATTTTGCCTGCAAAGTAAGTGCTTTGGTACCTGTGCCAGGGTCAATCTGCAAAGGCAAAGACCAAGACTTCCCGTTTATAGCAGTTCCAAACCTGCTCCACTTTCAGCCCTCTGGTTTTGTTTGTTTGTTCGTTTTTGTTGTTGTTGTTTTGAGACTCTGGCTCTGCTGCCCAGGCTGGAGTGCAGTGGCATGATCTTGGCTCACTGCAACCTCCGCCTCCTTGGTTCAAGCGATTCTCCTGCCTCAGCCTCTGGAGTAGCTGGGATCACAGGTGTGCACCACCACACCCAGCTAATTTTTGTATTTTTGGTAGAGATGGGGTTTCACCATGTTAGTCAGGCTGGTCTCAAACACCTAACCTCAGGTGATCTACCTGCGTTGGCCTCCCAAAGTGCTGGGATTACAGGTATGAGCCACTGCACCCGGCCCCCAACCCTCTGTTCTCTTTTTTATGTATCATGAAATTGTAGAATACATCTAAATCATCAGAACTGGCACCCTCTACTTACAAAAGCAACAGATCAGCAAGTCCTAAGTTAATTGACCTCACCATCTACCTCTCTTCCCCCTGCCTTCTATTGTTTCTCAAACATGCAGAAGGAGGTGCTATGTAGGGCCTTTGCAGGTACTGCTCCTTCTGGCTGATACCAGCATCCACCATACAGCCAAATGACTGGTTCTTTCTTGTCTTTTGGTTCTCAGCGAAAACGTTGCCTTCTCAATGAGGACTTTCCTGATCAACCTTATTAAAATCACCCTATTCTCCCCAAGGCATTAATAACATCATGTCAGAGCTTTTAGCAAAATCTGAAACTATCCTGTTGGGTTTTTAATTTGCTTACTGAAATGGCTGATGTGCAAGGTTTTTTCTTATCACTTATTGTGTTAAATTAATCAGTAGATACTCAGAGTGCTTCTCTTGAGAAAATCTATGCCTCAATTAGGTTGATAAAGTTTCAACACATGAACACAGGAGGCATATACAGTATATACATGTATTGCATCAGTGCCAAAGAACAACTGGAGACATGACTATCTTTATAAAATTGCAAGGAGTTGGATGGGGGAGCTAGGGGACTTTATAAAACAAACAAGGTCTCTGAACCAAAAATCAACTGTGTGTGAACCAAAAATCAGTTGGCTGTGAACAGTAACATGAATTATGTGTGACATTTTTTGCCTCCATTTACAACTGTTTACAGTGGATTATTTTTTTTTAACTGATCATCTCTTTAGTTTATGGAGCTGGTTTCATATCTCTAGGCCTGGTTTTTAAAGATATTCTTAATTTTGATGAAAATCTTCATTATGATCCCCTGGACTGGATGTCACATTTTTAAAAATCTCCTAACAACATGTATCCTAGTAATGTAGGCTTTGGGGTAGTGGGAAAAAGACAGGAATGGGAGTCTGAAGACCCAGACTGAGGCCCTAAATAAGTTCCACTTATTCAACAAAAACTGAATATGTGCCAGGCACTGTTTTAGCAAATTCAAATAGTGACTATAACAGACAAAGTGTCTGTCCCTTAGGAATTATGTTCTACTGGGGATGGGGGGGGAGATAAAAATACCCTTTTTTCATCTGCAGTTTTCTCTTCTAAAAATAGGTGGCATTAGACCAGATCATCTGGAAAGTTTCTCCCAGCTCTACATGTTCCGAGAGAGAGAAAAGAAAATTTGAAAGGCTTAGCAGTAGTTATTTTAGGGAAGTAAAATCCTAGATTTAAATTTTTTTTCTTTTTGGTCATCATTGCTTTCTGATATTTTTTCTATAATGAACATGCGTTACATATGAAATGGAAAAATGTTTAAGAAAAACAGTAGAGATTTTCCTTTCAACCGTGAGCATTGGTTTCTAGTGACCTGAAGGTACAACATTCATCCATTAGGAATGGGAGCTGTAAATGGAAATTGTCTTGCCCCTGCAGTGACTTATTAATCTTTGCCTAATGAGGCTTTAGGGAAACTGCTCAGGGGATCTTTATGCTCCTTTTCCCATTGCTTCAGTATGTACCAGTCTCTTCTCTTTTCCTCAAACACTTGAAGTTCTTCTCTACCTAGGAGTATTTAGGCTCAGTTGGCCTGATCTTACCCTTCAACCTTCACATCTCAGCTTAAATGTTACTTCCACAGATGCCTTACCAGAGCCAACTAAAACCTAAATTCCCTATCTACTTTACTACTCACCATATCATCCTTGGTATTTCCTATATTATTTCTACTATGCTTTTTTCTTACAGAGCACTCTTGTCAACTTATAATTTCATGTCTTTTGTTTCTATATAAACTTAGTCTATTTTTCCCCACAGTCTGAAGCTTCATTGTGAAGACAGGGATAGTCCGTTGTGTTGAGGCTATATTCCTAGGGCCTAACAGTGCCTATCACATCATAGGTATTCAACTAATATTGATTGAGTAAATTAATAAATGAATGAATAAAATGGTTCTTTTGTCCTCTCTCTGTTAAGAGTTTTATTCCCATACAGTGTTGTGCTGCAGGCAAGCCCTTCGCCAGCTCACAAGAGTGAACTGTTAATTTTTCAGGGATTTTGCAAGCCAATTGTTAAGCTTAGTGGCTTGACATTGGCCTCGGTTGGAGTATATATATAAATACCATAGACATAGGAAAATGCTACATGTTAAGACTTTTTTCTTCCCCAAAGAGCTGGTTTACCAGCATACCGCTACTCTCATCTTCTAAATCAAACTATAAATATTGAGCTGTCATGCAAAAAGCATGCCCCATAGGTTACTTAAAATATTTCAATAAAAATTACTGAATTTAAAAAATACTAAATACATGCTATGTAATTATTTACCCATGGGAAATACTTAGTTCTTTTATAAGCTAAATTATAATCTAAAATATGTGTCTCTGATCTCCTAAAGTTTCTTTCCTGTTTTTCATTCAGATCCTTATGTGAAGATTCACCTGATGCAGAATGGTAAGAGGCTGAAGAAGAAAAAGACAACAATTAAAAAGAACACACTTAACCCCTACTACAATGAGTCATTCAGCTTTGAAGTACCTTTTGAACAAATCCAGGTAATGTCAAACATAATTTTGTCTTCCCACTCAATTTCATTCCTTCAGACCACATAAATTATACACACAGACCTTGTAAGTTACCAGCGCACATGCCTTCATTAGAACTGCCATTCTTTCTCCCATGCACATTTGATGCTTGAGCTACATCAAGAAGGATAGGATAAAATATACAGCGCAGGATGTGCTGACTCATCAGCCCAAAACAGCTGGCACTGTGTTGAGCGGAAAAAGAGGAAAAGCAAGTAGGAAAAAGAAAATCAACAGAATAATTCTGCTCACTCAAAAAGTGCATCTATAAAAGTTAAAAAGCCCAGAGAAAAACATGAGCTTTCACTGTTTACTCCCAGACCATAAATAAGTCTCCTCATCAGATCTTTAGAGCAAAAAATAGTGACAAGAGAAATATTTTTGGTTGATGCTAAATATGCCGCATATTGAGTCTTTATTAAAAGATGATTAACAATAGAAAAATTAGGCTAAAGTTGTATTTTCAATTATTTAAATTCAGCTTCCTGTGTCTGAGTTGGAATGGATGGCCATTTTAGTAAAAATGGAGACTTAATTTGCCAGACAATAATTATGATGGGAAATATTCTATTAAATGTCCTTGTAGTTAACATGTTCAAATTAAGTTGCTGCATGTAGCCACAATGATAACATGCAACCTTATCATTTAGGGGTTTTTAAAAATATTTACATTTTCTCACCCCATCTCCATAGTTAGCCTATAAGAATCTAAAGTTCCGCAGGGCGCGGTGGCTCAAGCCTGTAATCCCAGCACTTTGGGAGGCCGAGACGGGCGGATCATGAGGTCAGGAGATCGAGACCATCCTGGCTAACCCGGTGAAACCCCGTCTCTACTAAAAAATACAAAAAACTAGCTGGGCGTGGTGGCGGGCGCCTGTAGTCCCAGCTACTCGGGAGGCTGAGGCAGGAGAATGGCGTGAACCCGGGAGGCGGAGCTTGCAGTGAGCCGACATAGCGCCACTGCACTCCAGCCCGGGCGACAGAGCGAGACTCCGTCTCAAAAAAAAAAAAAAAAAAAGAATCTAAAGTTCATATCCAATAATTTTGGGCCATTTCTCGCAAATCTTTAATGGGCATCATAGAGTCAAACTGCATAAAACAACACTGTTATTACATTTTATTCAATAATTGGCACAGGTGTATATTTTCAGTGATGTAAAAGTTTGCCCATAACTTGAAGGAGAAACAAAGAGCAGACATCAAACCTACAACGAAGAACCTTCTAAAGGTCCGCAATAACAAATATTCTTTAGTATTTTATTTTATTTATTTTAATTGCCAAATAGTAGTTGTACATATTCATGGGGCACATAGTAATGTTTTCATATATATAATGTATTGTAATCAAATCAGAGTAGTTAGCATATTTATCATCTCAAACATTTATCATTTGGTTTGGGAACATTCAATATCCTACTTGTAGCTATTTGAAATTATATCATATGTTATTGTTAACTATAGCCATCCTATAGTGGTACAGAACACTAGAACTCATTCCTCCTATGTAGCTGTGATTTTGTATCCTTAAACAAATCTCTCCCTATCTTCCCGTTCCCAGTCTTTAGTATCCTTTGTTCTACCTTTTAATTCTATGATATCAACTTTTCTTTAGCTTCCACATGAGTAAGAACATAGTGTTTAACTTTCTGTTCCTGGCTTATTTCACTTAACATAGTGTCTGCCAGTTTCATCCACTGCCACAAATGACAGGATTCATTCTTTTTTATGGCCAAATCATAGTCCATTGTGTATAAGTACCACATTTTATTTATCCATTCATCTGTTGTTGGACACCTAGGTTAATTCCATATGTTGGCTGTTGTGAATAGTGCCATACCACCCTTAATAGGCCCAGTTGTGTCTTCATTTACCTTTAATCTATTCTTAGAAGACAGTATCTTATGAATGAATCACAGCTTTATTCCATGAAAAAAACTAATATAGCTACCTTATTTTATATATATATAAAATATATATTTTATATATATAAGTATAGCTATATAATATATACATATATAAAATAAGTATAGCTATTATATTAGCTTTCTTCATAGAAACATTAATCCAAAGACATATATATATATTTAAAAAAATGCCTAGGTCCAAGTTAACCACTTTATGTATGTAATCTTATTTCATCCTTAGAAGAACTTTGTGAGAAAAGTACTATTGTTATTATCCCAATTTTATATGTAAAAAAACTAAGGCTTAGAGTTTCTTTATCTATAAAGTAGGAATGATAAGAGTCCTTGTCAAAGTGAGATTATGCAATAAAAGCACTTGGAACAGCGCCCAATACATAGGAACACACAGTAAACGATCCTATCATCATCATCATTATTATTCACATGCTAATGTCCTTTCTTTTTCAAGTTAGCATTTTATTAGAAAATGGATCTAACCATAAGATTAAATCAGTATACAAATCAGTGCTGTCTAATAGAATTTTATGACGATTGAAATATTCTGTCATCCATGCTGTCCAATAATATGGTAGCCACAGGTGGCAAATGAGTACCTCAGTCACTAATTTGACCAAGGAAAGTTATTTAACTTCCATGTATTTAAATTTAAATGGATACAGCTAGATGTGGCTGGTAGCTACTGTGTAGTATAGGGCGTCTTAAATTACCAAAAATAACCAATAACTCTACCATCTTCATATTGGTTAATAGCTTTAAATATAACATTTATCATATAAATTTTCCCATGGTGTCAAAATTATACATACTTATTTATTTTCAACATCTGTTATATAAGTAAATGCAGAGGACACCGGTTCCCTCTTCCCAATAACTTGTTCGCTAGCCTGAACCAGTGGGCCCCTTGCTTTGGACCCACTCACAAACCCTCAAAACATCAATTTCTTCCAACAGTTTATTTGCAATATTTCTTCAGTGAACTCAAAGTTCTAAGACCTTATTCCTATGGAAACTAACACCTCCTGGCATTTAATTTTTTTAATTTCACTAAATAGTATAAAGCAAGGCACTGAGATGAAAACTCCCATTGAGCTACAATTCTATGCCTTTAAAATAAATATCCTTTTCAACTACAAACTGCAGAAAATGCAAATATATCGAAAGTGAAGCACATGAGAAATAACACATAGGTTAGATTTCTGGGGCAGCATTTCAGAGGCCATAACATTTTGTCAGGACAGACAGAAACTAAGCCCAATACAGAGTACATTAGACATGGAAACAATGAGCATTCCTTTGGCTGTATCCCTCTTTCTCTACTCCTTGAGTCAGTTTGTTCCTTTTTTTTCCTTTTTTTATAGGTGGCAACTTTTCTAGTCTTTACCTTTTCCTAGAAAAAAATAATTGAGTATTTCACATGCTAAAATAGGGGTTTAAGTTTCCCTTATCCTGAGGTTATAAGACAATCTGCCTGTTCTTCTGTCTTTCTCTATCCCTATGAAACGTATTATGAAAGAAGCAAAATACGCGAATTTCTAAATGCATGTGAAAATGTCAGACTTCCTCCCCCAAATGTAGAAATAAACTACATATGCAGCTGGAAACATTAATCCAAAGGCTTCACAAGGATATTTTGTCTTGAATGCTACTAATCAATGCATTCCTAAGTGGAATAATCAAACTCTAAAAACTTCTGTTGCCTTTGTGTATCATGTGCCCCGCCCCATTCATTACAATATGATTGCTTCCTGATAAGTTTGCTTAGGACAAGTTCTAAGAATCAATATAGCCCTCTTCTTGCTTCCAGAAACTACCCAGTGGATAGTTAATTCCTTTAACAATGGAATCACTCCCAGGGAAGTTTGTCTCTTTTATTGCCAATGTGTTGCATTTTACATTCTAAATTCCACTTTCAGAAGTGATTGCTTTCTCTGTTCTGAAGCTGTGTATCAATGACATTTCTCATTTCATTAATATAATAAATCAGTCTTCAGCATATAAAGTCCACTAAAGGGCTCTAACTCAGCTGGCTCTTCATCTGGCCCTAGCTTTTATAATTATATTTTCTGCTACTTTTAACTCTGGCAATAAATGTTATATATTCCATTTATTTTAAACTCTTATCCTTACACTCAGCTGTTAGATTGAAACCATCACATATTCTGCTAAGTAAATTAATTACTCAGAAAGTAGAACTGAAATGTGCTTTTAAAAAGTATATCTTTTATACCATAATAGTACAGGTTTGCTTTCATCAGTTTAATCATTCAGAAAAGGAAGTTATCAAATAAACTTTCAAAATCTGATGGAATCATTGAAGTAAATCCTATGTAGCCTAAAATGATATTTACATTTGATATCAATGCCAGATACATAGTAGTTACTCAGTAAATGTTTACTAAGAGAATGTATGGATGAGAAAAAAAATCTTTATTACTAGTTTTTAAAGACTTTCACTATAATGTCATGTTTTATGCTCACAGTCATATGATTAGTTGAAATTCTACATTAATTTTTTTGTAACATGCTGTCCCCCCTTGAAATTGGATTATTGCACATGGTTGCTTTGGGAATTGTAATCAAATAGAGTGGCCTGAACACCAATGCTAGAACTTTCACTGATGAGACAATTGAAGCAAATGAATTTAGAGGTTAGCACAAGTTGACACAGACCCCATGGCACGGAGGTTTACAGCATAGGCTCTGAAAACCAAACAACTCCTTCCTTAAACAACCTCAGACAAGTTATCTAACTTCTCAGAGCTTCAGGCATCCTTATCCGTATAACGGCAATATTAATAGGATCTATTATGAGAAGTAACTGAGTTCATTCATGTAAAAGACAGTGCAACATATATAATAAAAATTAACGTTTGAGTAGTAAGATGATGATGGTGACAATTATGATATAGTAATGGAAAAAGGAAATTTGGACTCAAGTTTCTACATTCAAGTCATTTTCATCCTCATCCTAGTGCTTGGAGACTGATTCTTTTATTTCCAATTCTTTAGTGCTCAAGGAAGCTTTATAGTCGGGCCTTGTCTCTAGAGCTAGATGATTCATATTCGTTTCATGTCTTCTTTCAGAAAGTGCAGGTGGTGGTAACTGTTTTGGACTATGACAAGATTGGCAAGAACGATGCCATCGGCAAAGTCTTTGTGGGCTACAACAGCACCGGCGCGGAGCTGCGACACTGGTCAGATATGCTGGCCAACCCCAGGCGACCTATTGCCCAGTGGCACACCCTGCAGGTAGAGGAGGAAGTCGATGCCATGCTGGCCGTCAAGAAGTAAAGGAAAGAAGAAGCCTTTCTGCATTTGCCCATATAGTGCTCTTTAGCCAGTATCTGTAAATACCTCAGTAATATGGGTCCTTTCATTTTTCCAGCCATGCATTCTTAACACAATTCAGTGGTACTTCGAATCCTGTTTTAATTTGCACAGATTTAAATGTAGAGAGCCCCTAAGTCCTTCATCATACCACTGCCCTCCAAATCTACTCTTCTTTTAAGCAATATGATGTGTAGATAGAGCATGACTGAAATTATTTATTGTATCACACTGTTGTATATACCAGTATGCTAAAGATTTATTTCTAGTTTGTGTATTTGTATGTTGTGTTTCCTAATCTGTGTATATCTAGATGTTTTTAATAAGATGTTCTATTTTAAACTATGTAAATTGACTGAGATATAGGAGAGCTGATAATATATTATATGGTAATATAGTATCGTCTGCATTCCAGCAAAAATATCAACTTGTAAGGCACTAGTAGAGTTAAACTGACATCTTAAAGGACAACTTAAACCTGAGCTTTCTATTCAATCATTTGAGAACCAAGATAAACTTACACCACATACTTGGTGGGTGAATCCAATTTTGTAGAATTCCTTCACAGGCAAAATAGCATGATCTGAGCAGCAGCATCCAGGCTGACCTCAAGGAAGCATAGCCACAAACCAGAATAGCATCTGTCTGTACATATTTACAAAGCTAAAATAATGGCTTCACTCTTACATTTGAGGAAGCAACTGAACAGGAGTCAATGATTTCATATTACTCCTTGTAGAATAACAACAAGGTGTTCCGTGCGTGTGTGTGTGTGTGTGTGTGTGTGTGTGTGGTGTGCACACATTTGTTTGGGGTTGGGGGAGAAGAAGCTAAGGGGAGAAGTTAACATTTATGAACTATTGCCTGACTATTTAAAAAGAAAAAAGTAGCTCTCCGTTATCACCTTTATACAAAATGTGCATCCTGTGAATTCTGTTCCAGATTTCACACCTATCGTAATTCCAAAAGGTTTGCACATTAGAGTTTGTAACAAAATATTTTATTATATAAAACCAGATTAGAAGGAATGCAGGATATTTTTAACACAGCAATCTGTGCTTATTACACAAAATTACTTTGTGGTAAACAGACAGTATTGTAATCCCATCAAAAGATGAAAAAAAAAAAAAAAACCAACAACAATTAGCCATAGTTCTGAATGCACTTCAATTAAGCCAAAACAGACAGCTAGTGATCTTTTTATATGCTCTTTTTACTTAAATAAGTTTTAATTTGTCCTTTAAAAAAAGGTGAAACAAACCAAGAACAAGTTCTAGAAAACTGAAGCAACCTCTTACGTATACTAGATGCTTGATTTAGGAGGAGTTTTTAAACGTTTTCAATGTTATTATGTAGTAAATGGCACTATTATGAAGCTACTAGTCATTCCATAAGAGTCTTAAAGGACTGCTCTGTGTAACACTGTGACTGCCGTGTGTGCTTAGACCCGTAGTTTCCTCAGTGGATAGCACTCAATTTATTCCGTAGTGATATTGTAACAATACTGCCATTCCCTTCTACTGCACTGCCCAAGGTGTGTGTAGCACAAACAGTTCTCATTACAAAGGACCAATCCAGAACTGAAAAGCTATGCATAGGACAAGGAAGATACATAGAATGGGGTGGAACACAGCATTTTGTCAAGCACTGTGCAATATTCCATATTTTTCCCCACTATGGTAGACAACCACTTAGTGGAAGGGCAGCCTATTATCTCACGCTGCATCTAGCCTTTTCTCCCATTCACTTCTGTGACCCATTTTAATTCCCAGGCCACAGACAGTAACGATGCTGTGAAATGAAAGTTTGTCTTCACAAATACCAAAACAAAATGGAGGAAAACTAAGCATTGGCCTCATGTTCAGTCTTCAGGATATCACACCATGTCTTTTCAAAAACTAAAGAGAATTCAAAAAGGGCTGATGGTAGGCTTTGAACATGGGGTTGGCTGTTTCCCAATAAAACTGGAATTCCTGTCGTTACTGTTTCCTTATCAAAGAAGGGGCACTTTTGCCTTTTAGGCCAGACACAGCAAACGCTTTACAATTGGCACAGACATAAAGGATAAAAGGAAAATAACATCACCGTCTGCTGATGGTCCATACTTCTTTAAACACATAGGCAATAGAAAATACACACAAGTCAGAATGTGAAATTAAATAACGGTTTGAACAGAAAATTCAAACAAGACTCTTTCCAATTTAAAGGGCCAAACCCTACCAAAGAGAGGGAGTTGACTGGCTTTTAAAAAATATTTAAATACCACAAAAAACATTTAATTTCACTGTATTCAGCTTTAAGTTGTACACAGTGAAACCACACTTTAAAACAAGCAGGTTCAAGCTGCTGAATATACATTATTTCTTGCATTAAAGTACTACTAATGCATTCTCTTGCAACACTGCCAGAAATGGGATTGTCACCATAGAATTAGTTGGTACTATGCCATCTTTCACAAGTCAGTGATGGAACCTGCTTTATGACCAAGATTCATCCTCAAATAAACCACATGTACCCTTCTGACAAAGCTGTGTAAAGTATTAGAATCCGATGCTCTAGAAAGATCCTAGTTGCCTTTGTGTATATTTACTGCCTGCTTGAGTGTTTCTATGTGTGGGTTTTCCCTGTATCTTGTAGAAATGTTGGGGTGTTTTCTTCTGCCATATGGCTCGTGGCCTGCGAGCCAACTACTTCAGCTGTATTTTACCTTCATTTTTGATGAGGTGATTTAAATTTTGTTTCACTTTGTGTAGTGAATTCCACAGTAGTTTTCTGATTGTTGTTAAAAATGACTTAACATATTACACAGATATTCAATAAAAATGTTTTATTTCCTGTTGATGTTGCTGCCTTCCCACTCTTTTCCTTGCCTGACTCTGGTGGTAAGCCAGTGGCCTGTTGACTTTGGGGGACTCCTGGAAGCAGCAGCAGCTAAAGAAAACTGCACTGAATGCCAGCGTCTGAGTCACATCTAAATACAGAATGGCTGGAGGGACGACAACACCCGGGAGCATTTGGCCATGACCGCGTGGTGTTCCTGGGCAGTGTCATTCTCAACATGTGTTTCTCTATGCTTGTTTGTCATCAGTTCATCTGGCAAACTCTGAGGCTCTTCACTTTGCCCAACATGTGTCCTTCGGGGTTTTCACTCCAGAACCCAAGTCACATAGCTTCTCCAGAATGGGACTGAAAACAAGACTATTTTAACCCCAGTTTCAGAGGACAGCATGATACACTAGATTCTATGCCTACTGCAATTGCTAGGGGAAACAAGTAAACATTTTTCCTCCACTAAATTTAACATTTATCAAGTGCCTACTGTACTGGATGCTGGAGCCCACAGTCTCAGGCTGATGTAAATACACCATCCCAATGCACTGTATTTGCACTTAAAAGTAAGGGTGTTGGGTCCCTGAGGATTTTTTTTTTTTTTTTTTTTTTTTTTTTTAAACAGAGTCTCGCTCTGTTGCCAGGCTGGAGTGCCGTGGTGCGATCTTGGCTCACAGCAACCTCTGCCTCCCAGGTTCAAGTGATTCTCCTGCCTCAGTCTCCCGAGAAGCTGGGATTACAGGCGCCTGCCACCACGCCCAGCTAATTTTTGTAGTTTTAGTAGTGACAGGGTTTCACCATGTTGGCCAGGATGGTCTCCATGTCCTGACCTCGTGATCCACCCATCTCAGCCTCCCAAAGTGCTGGGATTACAGGCGTGAGCCACTGTGCCTGGCCTATCCCTGAGGACTTTTACTGGCTCAATCGTAGTGGATACCATGGTGTATCACCATGATCCCCCTTCAGCAGAGAGGTACTCTTGTTGCAGCTGCTAGAAGTAGTGCTTGCTGATAGCTGACAGCTGTGTTACTCTGTGCTCCACAGAAGGAAGCTGTCTCACCTAAGTTTATGCACCCTCCCTGGGAGCAGCCCACAATCGGCTGCTGATTCTGTATCTCTCTGAAGTGCCATCTCAGAATCGTAGCCCCAGGGGTTAGTGGAGACTGCTTTTGCCACTGCACTGCAGTTCAACTTCTTTCTCTGCCCTGTTGGTTTTCTTCACTGCTTTGCAGGTGTTGCTCCTAAGAGCACGCCCTCCAATAAAACCCCTTCCTGTACAGCTTCATCTCAGAATCTGTATCCTGGGGATCCTATCCCACAACACATTCTTTGGGGAGGAGATATCAAAGAGTTTTCTAGAGAGGATAATACAGCAAGCGAAGTACTAAAGGAACTGGCAGGAGTCATCCAAGTCAGGGAGTGAGCAAGAATTCTGCAAAATTTATCTCACTTGACAAGTGTATTCATGATGGAGTCTTTGAGGGCTGGCTACATCACACTTCCTTCAATCAGTACTATCAGTCATGGCCAAATAAAAATAGGAACTAAACCCAAACTGCTAAGACAACCACGGGAGAGATCGCTTAATAACTATATACTGTGAGGAAGTTGTTGGCAAAGGGTTCAAAAATCTAAGTTTATAAAAGGAAACTTAAGGCACAACTCGGGTTAGAAATTTTTTTTAAAAATCAGCATTAAACAATCACAATCGTTTGGTTTTCAATGGTGAGGATTCTGTTTCTTAAAATGCTCTTGAAATTTGATCTAAAACTATTTAAAGAATATTTCTTAATGAATTATCAAAAAAAAAAAACTTGCTTCATCCTTTTTCAATATCATTTTCCCAAAAGGTTTGAACGTCTAATGCAAATATATTAAAGATATTTATTAGCCAGGAAAACAAAACCATCTCACATATTTCAGGGAGAGAATGTAACATAGGAAACTGGCTGTATAGGGAGAGCTGAGAAAGCAAAGCAGAAATAAAGTAACTCAAAGATTAGTAGATAGCACCTCTAGGGTTGGGAGAAGAAAATAGAGAATGTAGTATTCATGGAGCCCAGGACTGGAAGGGAGGGACTGGAATCTTGGAGAAGTTTGCATGGAGACTCCATGATTCTAGGACCACAAAAGTGTATTAGGTGCTGGTCCACCCTGGAGGTGAGGGAACTGCCAGAAAACCCTGATCCAGTCTGCTCATTATTGGTAGAAGGAAACTGATAGAAGCTCAAGGCAGGAAGAAAATCTCTTCTCCTCTCCTCCCTTCCACTACAGCCAGTGCTTCCCATTGGCAGAACCAGCTGGTAAGGGATTCTAGGAAAAACAGTCTGCAAGGACTCTGATCCCACCCCAAGTATACAGCAGAGTATAAAGGCGGGAATGAGAACAGCCAGCAAATGATCAGTGCGTTAGGAAACCTGTTCCCAGCTGCAAACACTTTTTAAGTGCTTTCATTTTTCCCACAGAGGAGTCAGATGTTTCTGAGTCACACAAGTCATCCCCCAGCTGATAAAACATGCATAGAAATCACATTCTTACTCTTTTTATGCACAGAACTGACTCTTAACAGATTTGAAAATTCCAACAATGATTGCAGTTACCTTCCACCCCCACTGCAACACATCTTTATTACATATGCACATGACTCTTTGATGTCTAGCAACTGATTTAGGCTGCACACAAATCTCTACCATAAAACAGTCACACGGTGACTTTGGAATAAGAAGGTAAAAAAGCAGGAAAATAAAAATGAGAAATAGCCTGGTACTAAATGTACAAAAAAATTTTCCAAAGCATACAGAGTAATAATTATGCAAGAGGAGCCATCAACAGAGACCCAGAAACAAAAGCACCATGCAAACATGCTGATGATTTGTGTAATCTAAGTTCTGAGGCTGACTGTTATACACATTTTAAAATCCGCATTTCAACTATATTGATTTCTTCACTCCTCACTGCTTCCCACCAATGAATATCCCCAAAGTTGTCACATTCATCTTTCCTTGACAGTAACTATCCTGCCAGCCAAGCCTGTCCCCTGTGCAAAATATTCTTGCCCCTACCAGGGCACACACAAGGTTAAGAGGTATTTTATACTTAGCAAGTAGGGACTCACTTCCTCTTCAGCTGTCCACTTTAACTCTGTCAACTTCCTACTCCTCTGGACTCTGCAACAAAGTGTCGACACCTTTTATAGGTAAGAATCTTTGAGTTGCAAAAGGAAGAAATCTAAATCAAGTTGTGTTAAGGAAAAAAGACAGAAAGAAAGGTAAAAGAGGAGGGAGAGAGATAGAGATAAACCATCAGCTCACCTAACCAGGAAGTTCAAGGTGGGTGATTACTTTTAGGAACAGCTGGATCAAAAGCCACAAACAATGTCATCCTTTTCTTTTTCTCCTCCTTCCCCATAAACTCTGCTATCCTTAGTACTGACTTCATTGCCAAGCTACTATGTCTCCATGTAGCAACAGGGATGACCCTTAGCAGCTTCACACATACTCTTCCAGCTTAGCAGGCTTGCAGGCAGTGTTTGTTTCACAATTATACCCCCAAAATTCCCAAACCTGACTTGTATGCCTGGGTCACGTGTTCTTAAAGCAATCACCATAGCCAGATGATGATAAAGTATTTACTTCAGCCAAAACTAGGCCATGTCTGTAGACCCAGAGGCAAAGAGAGAAGGGGAAAATAGCTCCTCAAAAGAAAATAAATATGATGTTAACAAAAAAGAAAAGTAGATACCGGGAAGACAAAAAGAGCTAACAGCTACACTTTGGCTCCTGGCATACCACGAGCCCCAAGAGGAGGGACAAACTCAGGTGATAACAGCATCCTGGTCATTCCTCCTTTTACTAAAAACACTATTAGAAAGGAAATTGTAAAAGTGTATACCACCTTTCAATTATCTGAAAATTTCCACTTACTTTCCTATTTATTGACTGGAAAATCAATCACTTGCTGTACGTTTTCACGGATTTTTTTTTTTGAGACAGGATCTTGCCCTGTCACCGGGCAGGAGAGGGTGATAATATCCCCCCTGTGATATGGTTTGTAATATCCAGTGGGGGAGAAGGTGACATTACTCACCATATTGCAGGGGAGTGTACAAACCTTTGTAATATCTAACTTGGAATTAGGAATAACATTTTCCTAGAATATTTTGAATAAATTCACAGTGTGTAAACCTACTCTGACATTAGATGTAACATCTCCCTACAATATTACCAATAATATCACAAGGTGTACAGCCACTGTGACATTAGGAGTAACCTCTCAGTAGGATACTATGAATAATATCACTACGTGTACACTGTGACATTAGGTGTAACATGTCAGTAGGATATTACAAATAATATAACTGGAAGTACACCCCATGTGATATTAAGAGCAACATCTCCCTTGGATATTACAAATAATATCGATTAATATTTATTATAATAATTATTAATATATTATTTGTAATACCCTAGGGTGATTTTATTTCCAATGTCACAGTGTGTGTACACCATATGTGTATATCCTGTGATATTATTTGTAGTATCCTAGGAAAATGTTACTCCTAATGTCAGTGGGTGTACACCATGTGTTTACACTCTGTAATATTATTCGTAATATCCTATGGGGATGTTATGTGGGTAGACACTATGTGATATTATCTGTAATATCCTAGGAGGATGTGACTCTTACTCTCACAGTGGGTGTGCACGATGTTTTTACATCCTGTGTTATTATTCATAATAACATAGGGGGATATTACTCCTAATGTCACAGTGAGTAAACACAATGTGTGGGTACTCCTAGTGATACGAACCGTAATATCCTAGGGTGATGTTATACCTAATGTCACAGTGGGTGTACACCACGTGTGTACCCCCTGTGATATTATTCATAATATTCTAGGAAAATGTTACCCTAACACCCTGTGATATTATTTCTAATACCTAGACAAATGTTATTTTTAATGTCACAGTAAGTGTACACTATGTGTATACAGTGTGTGATATAATTCGTAATATCCTACGAGCATTTTACTCCTGATGTGTACACCCTGTGATATTACTCATAATATCCTGGGGTGATGTTACTCCTAATGTCACAAGGAGTGTACAACCTGTGATATTATTCATAATATCCTAGAGAAACGTTACTCCTAATGTGACCGGGGGTGTACGCCCTGTGATATTCTTCATAATATCCTAGGGGAATGTTACTACTAATGTCACAATGGGTCTACACCGTGTTATATTATTCATAGTATCCTACTGGGTTGTTACTCCTAATGTCACAGGGGGTGTACTCCCTATGATATTATTCATAATATCTTACGGGGATGTTACTCCTAGTGTCACAGGGGTGTACACCTTGTGATATTATTTGTAATGTCCTAAAAAGATGTTAGTCCTCATGTCACATGGGGTGTACACGCTGTGATATTATTCATAATGCCTTAGGGGGATGTTACTCTTAATGTCACAGAGGGTGCACACCCTGAGATATTATTCGAAATATTATAGGGCAATACTACTTCTAATGTCACAGTGGGTGTACACACGGTGATATTATTAATAATATCCTAGGGGAATGTTACTTGTAATGTCACAGGGGCTGTACACCGTGTGATATTATCCATAGTATCATAGGGGGATGTTACTGCTAATGTCACAGGGAGTGTACACCCTGTGATATTCTTCCTAATATCCTAGAGGAATGTTACTCCTGATGTCACAGAGGGTGTACACATTGTGATATTATTCGTAATATTTTAAAGGGATTTTACTCCTGAGGTCACAGAAAGTGTACACCCTGTGATATTATTCCTAATATCCTAGGGGGATGTTCTTCCTGATGTCGCAGGGGGTGCACACCCTGTGATATGGTTCATAATATCCTAGGGTAATGTTACTCCTAATGTCACAGCGGGTGTACACACATATTATTCATAACATCCTATGGGGATGTTATTCCTAATGTCATAGGGGATGTCCACCATGTGTGCACACCCCCTGTGATATTATTCATAAAATCCTAAAGTGATGTTACTGCTAATGTAACAGGGGGTGTACCCCATGTGTATAAACAGCCCGTGATATTATTCATAATATCCTAGGGGAATGTTACTGCTAATGTCACAGTGAGTTAAACAATGTGTGTACACCCCGTGGTATTATTTGTAATATTTTAGGCGGATGTTACACCTAATGTCATAGTGAGTGTACACCATGTGTGTACACCCTGTGGTATTATTTGTAATATCCTAGGGGTATGTTACTCCTAATGTCACAGTGAATGTACGCCATATGTGTATACCCTATGATATTAATTGTAACATTCCAGGGGGATGTTAGTTCTAATGTGACAGTGCCATGTGTGTACATCCTGTGATATTATTCGTATTATTATAGGGAGATGTTACTTCTAATGTCACAGTGCGTGTACTAGGATATTATTTGTAATACACTAGGGGGATTCTACTCCTAATGTCACAGTGGGTATACAACATGTCTGTATATCTGTGATATTATTCGTAATATCCTAGGGAGATGTTACTCCTAATATCACAGGGGCTGTACACCATACCTTGTGTGTACATTCTGTGATATTATTTGTAATATCCCAGAGAGATATAACTCCTAACATCACAGTGAATGTAGACCCTGTGATAGTATTCGTAATGTCCTCAGAAGATATTACTTTTAATATCACCAAGGGTATATGCACTGTGATAATATTCATAGTATCCTAAGGAAATATTACTCCTAATGTCACTATGGGTGTATGCCCTGTGATATTATAAGTAATATCCTAAGGAGATGTTACTCCTAATAACACAGTGAGTGTACACTCAGTGATATTATTCGTAATTTCCTAGGGAGAAATTACTCCTAATATCCCAGTGAGTGTACATTCTGTGATATTATTCATAATATCTTAGGGGGAAGTTACTCCTAATATCACAGTGGTTGTACACTCTGTGATATTATTCATAACATCATAAGGAGATATTAGTCTTAATATCTTTGGGAGATATTACTGCTTATATCACAGTGACCGTACACCCTGTGATATTATTTGTAACATCCTGGGGAGATATTACTCCTAATATCACAGTGAGTGTACATGCTGTGTGTATACCCTGAAATATTATTCGTAATATCTTAGGCAGAAATAACTCCTAATATCCCAGGGAGTGTCAATGCTAGGATATTATTTGTAATATCCTGGGGAAACAGTACTCTTAATATTACAGTGAGTGTACACCATGTGGGTACACCCTGGGATATTATTCGTAATATCTTAGGGAGATATTAGTCTCAATATCACAGTAAGTGTATACCATATGCGTATACCCTGGATATTATTCATAATATCCTGAGGAGATATCACTTTCCTAATACCACAGTGGGTGCAAAACATTTGTGTACAACCTGGAATATGATTCATAATGTGCTGCAGAGATATTAATCTCCTAATACCACAGAGGGTGTACTCCATGTGTGTACACCTGGGGTATGATTCATAATATGCTGCAGAGATATTACCCTCCTATTATCACAGAGGGTGTACACCCTTATAAAATAAGCATTCAATAAATGGCAGTTACTGTCTTTCTAAATCTAGCCCAGCAGTCAGCAGCCTTTGCTGTAAAGAGCCAGAAGTAAATATTTCAGGTCGATACATTCTCTGTCACATCTTCTCTCTGTCTGTCTGTTCGTCAGCCCACCCTTCCTTTCTTTTTTCTTTTTTTTTTTTTTTTTTTTTTTTTTTGAGACGGGGTCTCGCTGTGTCGCCCAGGGTAGAGTGCAGTGGCCAGATCTCAGCTCACTGCAAGCTCTGCCTCCCGGGTTTTTACACCATTCTCCTGCCTCAGCCTCCCGAGTAGCCGGGACTACAGGCGCCCACCACCTCGCCCGGCTAGTTTTTTGTATTTTTTAGTAGAGATGGGGTTTCACCGTGTTAGCCAGGATGGTCTCGAACTCCTGACCTCGTGATCCGCCCGTCTCGGCCTCCCAAAGTGCTGGGATTACAGGCTTGAGCCACCGCGCCCGGCCCCCACCCTTCCTTTCTTTCCAATCCTTTACAAATGTAAAAACCACTCATAACTCACCAGCCACACAAATACAGGCAGCTGTAGTTTGCTGCCTAGATTCAAGTCATGTCACTCTGCTTCTAAAAAAGCTTCAGCGTTTCCTATTCCTTAAAGATTAACATTGAAATTCTTTAGCATCGCAAGAATGCTGAAGGCCATCCCCAGGTACTAGCTGTTACACTCTCTCAAACCCTACTCCATTTTCTAGCAACAAAATTCTCTAAACAAGCTGCATCCTCTCACATCTCCATGCCTTTATAATGCCATCCTTCCACCTGAAATTTCCCGGCAAAGTCCTCCAGGTTGGTGAGTGAGGTGGGGAGGAAGGGAAGGTGGGGAGGCGCTCAGGCAGTTTGGGGGAGGACAGAGACGTGCCATTTATTTCCAACTGCGCTGCACTGCCACTCTCTCTGTGAAGCACAGCCCAGGTTCTCACGTTTTGTTCATTAGCCCACAAATGTTCTTCTAGCCCACAAATGGTTCCTTAACTTCCAGATGCTTCTGACCCTTAGGCAAACAACAATGCTTCTTAGAGTAACAGTGCCTGAAGGACACACCACTTTCCTTGAATGCATTGCAGAATTTTTTTAAAAAATTCAGGGGAAAAGAAACACATTTCAGAATATGTAAGCAATGCTTCCTCCAGCAAATGTGAGATAGTAGGATGCCTTATCAATTATAGAAAGGAATCAGAAGACAGGTCCCTGACTACTTTTCTGTGAGTACCACAGTTGCTTCATTTTCTCACATTTCCCTAAAAATATGTGCTTCTGAGTTTCTCACAGCTAGGACTCAGACCCAGATGACTCAAATTAGGCAGGTTTGGGACAGTAATTATGGGCTACACAACTCACCTTTGTTTGCTCTGCCTCAGCCTACCATCATTGCTGGTGTCTCATGGCCAGGAGAGGAAGAGATAAAGGTATCCTCATTTGCCTCCCCGACCCCAGAAGCCACTGTGACTTGAGCTCACTCCGGCCTGCATTTTTACTCTGAAAGATTCTCCCAGTTTGCTGACAGTTCTTTAGGAAGATGTATGCCATCTCTACCTATTTAGTCTTTGAACACTTGCTCTGAACTAAGTGCTTATTATTTGGTTGGGAGACTAAGGCAGACCTAGGTGGGGTCACTTGGGGCCTGTTATAGACTGAATTTTATGTTCCTTCCAAATCCATCCTAATGCCCAGTACCGCAACATGTGACTGTATTTGGGCATAGGGCCTTTAAGGAGGTAATTAAGTTAAAATGTGGGCACTAGGGTGGGCTCTAAGTCAACCCAACAGATGTTCTTATTACAAGAGGTGATCAGGACCCAGTGAGCCACCAGAGGCACCTGGGCATAGAGGGATGACTGTTTGGAGGCAGCAACCAGGTGGCCATCTGTAAGCCAAGGAGAGAGGCCTCGGAGAAACCAAACCTGCCAGCACAGAGGTCTCTGACTACTAGCCTCCAGAACTGCGAGAAAATTAATTTCTCTGTTTAAGTTACCCTGTCTGTGGTATTTTGTTATGGCGGCCTTAGCAGACAAATTCGGGACCCATCTATTTGACCCTTGACAGAATTAAAAATGCTTCAACCCAAGCAAAACTGGCTTTGTTAGGACGGTAGGTCAGATCTCTCTGGCCCTCTTGAAACAGAATATACTCTCTCCTTGCAAAGTCAACATAGGCCCTTTCCTTCACACTTCTCATGCCCCCTTCCTCTTACCCCCTGGAAAATATAGCACCTCTCCTCCTGCCTCACTTACCCATTCCCAATGCACATACTTCTCTTTCTAGATTGATCACTATTCTGCAAAGCTCTGGACTCTAGAAATGAAGCAGGGAGGTGGAGTAGGGGGTTCTAGATATGGTGTGTGTTTTTGCTTTGTCTCATGCATGTTGTATTGGTTCTCCAGAAAAACAGAACCAACAAAGTGTGTATATGTATTGATGGAGAGAGAGGGAGAAGTGTATTTTAACACATTGGCTCAAGCCACTGGAGAGGCTTAGTAAGTCCAAAATCTTATGGGCTGAGCTGGCAGGCTGGAGACAGAGAAGAGTCGCAGTTTGAATCCAAAGGCCACCAGCTGACAGAATTCCTCATTGGGGAAATCTGTCTTAGTTTTAATCAGGCCTTCAATGAATTGAATGAGGCCCACCCACATTGTGGAAGATAACATGCTTTACTCAAAGTCCACTGATTTAAATGTTAACCTCAACCAAAACCACCTTCACAGAAACATCCAGAATAGTGTTTAACCAAATATGTGGGCATGTGGCCTAGCCAAGTTGACACATAAAATTAACCATCACAAATGTCATTCTTGTACTAAACTTCTTTGCCCCATTCTCAATGAACTAATTAGAACTATATTGTCAAATATGATCGCCACTAGCCACATGGTGCTACGGAGCATTTGAAATGGAGCTAGTTCAAGTTCAGACGTGCTATATATGCAGGATATATACTAGGCTCCAAAGACTAAGTACAAAAAAGTAAAATATCTCATTAATAATCTTTATGTAGATTTCACCTAGAAATGATAATTTGGGGAGTATATGGAGTATATTAGCTTCCTGGAGTTGCCATGCAAATTATTAGAAACTTAGTGGCTTAAAACAGCACATTTATTATCTTACGTTTCTGTAGTCCAAAAGTCTGACTCAGGTCTCATTGGGCAAAATCAAGGTTTCGGCAGGGTTGCATTCCTTTTGGAGGCCTTAGGTGAGATCCTTTCCCTTGCCTTTTCCAGCTTCTAGAGGTTTCCCACACTCCTTGGCTAGTGGCCCCTTGCTCCATCTTCAAAGCCAACAACAATATTGTTGTTGAGGAGAAGAGGCTATCTCCTCTCTAGCCCTTCTAGAGAGGGGAAGAGGCTATCTCCTCTCTAGCCCTTCTCCATCCTCGCATCTCCCTGACCATAGATTGGACACACCTGTATGATTCTCGACACTCTATTCTTCTCAAGCCCTAGCCTTAATCACATCTGCAAAGTCCATTTGCCATGTAAGGAATATATTCACGTTTCAGGGATCTTGGACATCTTTCAGGTCATTATTTTGCCTACCTCATTGGGTTAAATAAAATATGTTATTGAAATTAATTTCACATTTTAAAAAACTTTTCTTGTGGCCACTAAATGTGGCCACTAAAATTTTTTTAAATTACATATGTGGCAGGCATTTGTGGCTTTCAATATATTTCTATTGGACAATGCTAGATTAGAAACTGAGAAACAGAGATTGAGGGGCTTGTCAGAAGTTATAGATCACATCAATAATGATGCTAAGAACTTTGGGGTTTTTGTTTGTTTGTTTTGTTTTTTGAGATAGGGTCTCACTCTGTTGCCCAAGCTGGAGTATACTGGTACTATCTCAGCTCACTGCAACCTCCGCCCCCCAGGCGCAGGTGATCCCCCTGCCTCAGCCTCCTGAGTAGCTGGGACTATAGGCATACAACACCACTTCTGGCTAAATTTTTAATTTTTTTGTAGAGACAGGGTTTCACCTTGTTGCTCTGGCTGGTCTTGAACTCCTAGACTCGAGCAATCCAGCCACCTCGGCCTCCCAAAGTGTTAGGATTACAGGCATGAGCCACCGCACCCAGGCCCTAAGAACTTTGAAGGGCCTCAGGGCTCAGACCTCCTCTCTTTCCACACTCATCTTAGGTGATCTCATCTTGTCTAATGAATGCCTTCTTGTTGTTTGTTGTTGTTACAGGTTCTCACTCTGTAGCCCAGGCTGGAGTGCAGTGGCACCATCACAGCTCACTGCTGGCTGCCTCAATCTCCTGGGCCCAGATAATCCTCCACCTCAGCCTCCTGAGTAGCGGGGACCACAGGCGTGTGCCACGATGCCTGACTAATTTATTCTTTTTTTTTTTTTTTTTTTTTTTTTGAGAGATGGGGTCTCGCTATGTTGCCTAAGTTGGTCTTGAACTCCTAGGCTCCAGAGGTCCTCCCACCTTGGCCTCCCAAACTGCTGGGATTACAGGTATGAGCCACTGCACCCAGCTGACTTGAATGCTATTTATGTGCTGATGACCCAAAATTATCTTTAGTCCAGGCCTCACCCTTGAACTCTAGCCTCACATCCAACTGCCTATTCAGTGTTTCCACTTGGATGTGTAAGAGGCTTCTGAAATGGAATGTGTCTCAAAGGGAACACTTGCTCTTCCCCAGCACCCCGCCACTCTTCATCCCCACCCACTATTCATATTATTTTCCCCATCTCACTAAGGCCAAAAACAACCTTGACTACTCTTTTTTCTTTCATGACCCATGTCCAATTTATCAGCAAGCTCTGTCAGCCTTGCCTTTGAAATATATGCAGTATCTAATTAGTCACCACCTCTACTCCTCCCACCTGATCCCAGCCACTGTTGTATTTCACAACAATTAGTGCCACAGCTTTTTTTAATATTTTTTTATTTTATTTTATTTTATTTATTTTTTTTTTTTGAGATGGAGTCTCGCTCTGTCTCCCAGGCTGGAGTGCAGTGGCGCAATCTTGGCTCACTGCAAGCTCCGCCTCCCGGGTTCACGCCATTCTCCTGCCTCAGCCTCCCAAGTAGCTGGGACTACAGGCGCCCGCCACCACACCTGGCTAATTTTTTGTATTTTTAGTAGAGATAGGGTTTCACCGTGTTAGCCAGGATGATCTCGATCTCTTGACCTCGTGATCCGCCCGCCTTGGCCTCCCAAAGTGCTGAGATCACAGGCGTGAGCCACCGCACCCGACCAGTGCCACAGCTTCTTAACAGACCTCTGTGCTTTCGACCTTCTCCCCTTTAGTATATTCAATACAGCAGCCAAAGTTATTGTGTTAAAACACAGATTGTGTCATTTCTCATCTTAAAGTTTTCCAATGGGTTTCCATCATACTCAGGAGAAAAGCCAAATTTTTTACCATGTTCTACAAGGCCTTACATGGTCTACCCTCTGGCCACTGCTTTGATCTCTCTACCCAGCACTCCTTCCCTAGCTTGCTCCACTCCAGTCATGCTTGCCTCCTTGTGTTCTTCAGACATGCCAACATGCTTCCACCTCAGGGCCTTTGCACCTGCTGCACCTGCTTTTCCTTCTAAGTCAACAGTCATTCTCCAGAGAGCTCCATATCTAATTCTTTCACTTTTTTAGGTCCTTGATCAAATATCAACTCATCAGCATCCTCATTCCATCATCCTCTATCCTGGAGTGCAGTGGTGCAATCTCAGCTCACTGCAACCTCTGCCTTCCTGGTTCAAGTGATTCTCCTGTTTCAGACTCCCCAGTAGCTGGGATTACAGGTGCACACCACCACACTCGGTTAATTTTTGTATTTTTAGTAGAGACCGGGTTTCGCCATGTTGGCCAGGCTGGTCTCGAACTCCTGACCTCAGGTGATCCACCCACCTCGGCCTCCCAAACCCTGCTTTTTTTCCATAAAACATCACTATCTGGCATACTAAATATTTTCTTGCTTATCTGTTTATTGCCTATTTCTTTTCCTCAAACCCTGGGGACTAAGCCTTTCAACTGCTTGTTCATTCCTGTATCTCATGTATCTAGAACACTGCTTGGCGTTATAAGCCTCAGTAAATACTGACCAATAAATATATGAACTATCTGACTCAAAAAGAATTAGTAATATTAGGCTGAATAATTAGGAATAAGCTAGATAACCATGTGTTCAATATTATTTTTTCCAGAACTGCATTATTTAGTTTGGCAGATATTTAAAGGCAATTTATCAACCATGTTAGCCAATTTTCAGATGACAGTCTTATCCACCAAAGAGCTAGTGGTTTCAAATCCTAGTTGTCCTTTTGCTATTCAAGATCAATGTTTTTTTTACATAGATAATTGTTTCAATCTAGTCTTTAGAACTGGCAGAAGAAAACTACAGATAATTGCTGTTATAATAAATGGAAAAGCAGCAAAAATTACTGATTTTTTTTCCAGTCCATTTAATCCCTAATCAACTGTCAAACAAAACGTCCTTCCCAACTGACAGCCTCAGTTAGCAAACTTAAAGGGCCTGCTTTTCTCAGGCTCCTGCCACATTTCAAGTCTCAGAAAGCAAGCTAATTGCTTATCACTTATGCAGAATGGGAATGGGGCATTATATGTTCTTACTACTGTACAACTCTATCCCCTTATTGGCTAATATTTTTGGAGCTGTTGATTTCAACTTTCAAATTGCATATTTTCCCCAACCCCTATCAATACCAGATGTTTACGACTTTGAAATGAAATCCTCTTTTGCTTTATTTTTCTTAAAATCACATTGCACTTGACACTATTGTCTACATGAGGTATTGTCATATTTTAGAGAAACTTCCAAACTACCAATAGCCTTTATCTTTTTTCCATAAAACCTTGAACTAATGTTTGTATTTTTTCCTAATGACTTACCAGTCCTATGGCCCTTAAAGACATTAAAAAGAAGGAGGCCGGGCGTGGTGGCTCACTCCTGTAATCCCAGCACTTTGGGAGGCCGACGCGGGTTAATCATGAGGTCGGGAGTTCGAGACCAGCCTGAACAAAATGGCGAAACTGCGTCTCTACTAAAAATACAAAAATTAGCTGGGCATGGTGGCATGTGCCTGTAATCCCAGCTACTCAGGAGGCTGAGGCAAGATAATCGCTTGAACCCAAGAGACAGTGAGCCAAGATCGTGCCACTGCACTTCAGCCTGTGTGACAGAGTGAGACTCCGTCTCAAAAAAAAAAAAAAAAAAGTAGAAGGAGCTGTTCTACTGAATCATTTTTTAAAATTACAATGAAATTGGACCTAAAAAGAGTATTAAAAATTGAAAAAAATCATAATCCATAAATTAGGTCAGTACTAATTCTTGCTGGAGCAAGATATTAGTACACAGATACACCACACTACACCAGTACACCACACGACACAGATACCCCAATGGCACAGAAAAGAAAGTCCAGAGAGACCAAAAATATATATAAGAATTTAGTATATGAGAAAATAGCCATTTCAGTAGTTTTTGTTTAGTTTTGTTTTGTCTTGAGACAGGTTTCACCTTGCACCCAGGCTGGAGTGCAGTGGTGTGATCTCAGCTCACTGCAGCCTTAACCTCCTGGGCTCAAGCAATCCTCCCACCTTAGCCTCCTGAGTAGCTGGGACTACAGGTGCATGCCACCATGTCTGGCTAACTTTTGTATTTTTCATAGAGACGGGGTCTCCCTATGTCTTGAACTGCTGGGCTTAACTGATCTGCCCACCTCAGCCTCCCAAAGTGCTGGGACTACAGATGTGAACCACTGTGCCTGGCCTTCAGTGGATGTTTAAGACTAACAATCTTAACAGATTTGAGGCTCATTATTTATTTCTGAAACTGGGATTTAGAATACCTGAATTCATCATTTTATTTCATCATTTTGTCCACTGAACTTAGGAGCAAACAACCAGCTTCATTAAGTTCCTTGGTTTTCCACATAATGGTCAAAGGTATTATGTATGAAGTCACTAAACTTCTTGCCTCTCATAAGTGATGAATCAGGAGTGTCAAATGCATTTATTTTGCATAATTCTCTAAACAGTTTATGCCAAGGACTATCAGTGTTCTCTATAGTATTAGAACTAGAGTCCTTAGCATTTTTTAGTCTAATCATATTAAGCAGCCAACTCCAGAAACCCCCGAACCAATGAAGGAACCCCATCTTTAATATTCTGTTCCTCTAGAACCACTCCTGGTGCCCAAATCTGTATTAGTCAGGGTTTTCTAGAGGGACAGAACTGATAGAATATATGTATATATATTCTGTTATATATATATATGTGTATATATATAGAGAGAGGAATTTATTAAGTATTAACTCACATGATCACAAGGCCCCACAATAGCTTGCTCCTGCAGGCTGAAAAGAAAGGAGAGCCAGTCCGAGTTCCAAAACTGAAGAACTTGGAGTCTGATGTTCGAGGGCAGAAAGCATCCAGCATGACAGAAAGATGTAGGCTGGAAGGCTAGGCCAGCCTCTATTTTTACATTTTTCTGCCTGCTTTATATTTTAGCTGTGCTGGCAGTTGATTAGATGGTGCCCACCCAGATTAAGAATGGGTCTGCCTTTCCCAGCCCACCGACTCAAATGTTAAATCTCCTTTGGCAACACCCTGACAGACACACCCAGGATCAATACTTTGTATCCTTCAATCCAATTAAGTTGACACTCAGTATTAACCATCACATAGTCCTCATCTCGCTGGACTTTGCCTGGCTTCTTTTTTTTTTTTTTTTTAACTTTGGACCTCTCATCTGTGTGATCTGTTGTACTTGGGCTCACCGAGCTTGGGGTTCCACTACCATCTCATGTCTCTTCATATTCCAGGGCTCCTTTTCTTTCTCCAGACAGTTGATTAGGTCTGGCTTAGAGGCAGCAATACTAAGGAAGATCAGGTTTCTGTAGTTCTCTAACATGACATTTCTTTTTCTTTTTTTTTTGAGACGGAGTCTCGCTCTGTCCCCCAGGCTGGAGTGCAGTGGTGCGATCTCCGCTCACTGCAAGCTCTGCCTCCTGGGTTCACGCCATTCTCCTGCCTCAGCCCCCCAAGTAGCTGGGACTACAGGTGCCTGCCACCACACCCGGCTAATATTTTTTTTTTTTTTTTTGTATTTTTTTAGTAGAGACGGGGTTTCACTGTGTTAGACAGGATGGTCTCGATCTCCTCACCTCATGATCTTCCCGGCTTAGCCTCCCAAAGTGCTGGGATTACAGGCATGAGCCATCGCGCCCAGCATCTAACATCACATTTCTATAAAAATTACGCTGTGCTGTATTTAGGCATTGCCACTCCTCCAGATAGCCACATCCATAAATGTCATTGGCCCCATTTCTAGGCTTCCGGGGGGTCCTGGTGTCTTAGCTGTGGATCTCCCAACACCTGCAGGCCACAGAGGCTGTATCTCTAGAGGCAGAGGACACAGAGAAGTCTACATTGTTATTATAAAAAAGAGTACATTGGATCTGAAGATTGCTTTGGGCGGTATGATCATTTTAATCATCATAATCCTTTCAATCCATGAGCAGGGGATGCCTTTCCATTTGTTTGTGTCTGCTTCAATTTCTTTCAACAGTGTGTTTGGTTTTCCTTATAGAGATCTTTCACCTCTTTGGTTAAATTTATCCTTAGGTATTTTACTTTTGTGGCCATTGTAAATGAAATTACATTCTTGATTTTTTTTCTCAAGTACTTCATTATTGGTGTATAGACATGCTACTGATTTTTGTATCCTGCAACTTTACTAAATTTAAAAAGTTAAATCGGAATTTTTTGGTGGACTCTTGCCTTTTATTTCATTTTCTTGCTTGATTGCTCTGGCTAGAACGTCCAGTAATACGTTGAGTAAAAGTGGTGAAAATGGGCATTCTGTCTTGTTCCAGTTCTTACAGAAAAGACTCCAGGCTTTCCCCATTCAATATGATAATACTCATGGGTTTGTTGTATCTGGCCTTTATAATGTTGAGGCATGTTCCTTCTATGCCTAGTTTGTTGAGAGTTTTTACCATGATGAGATGTTGGATTTTATCAAATGCTTTTTTTGTATCTACTGGGGTGATCATGTGATTTCTGTCTTTCATTCCATTGACGTGATGCATCGTGTTTATTGTCTTGCATATGTTGAACTACCCTTGCATCCCTGTAAGAAATCCCACTTTATTATAGTGTATTTTTTTGTTTGTTTGTTTGTTTCTTTGATGTGCTGTTGAATTTGGTCTGCTAGTATTTTATTGATAATTTTTGCATCTTTTTTTTTTTTTTTTGAGGCAGAGTCTCGCTCTGTCCCCTAGGCTGGAGTGCAGTAGCGATCTTGGCTCACCGCAAGCTTCACCTCCCAGGTTCACGCCATTCTCCTGCCTCAGCCTCCCAAGTAGCTGGGACTACAGGCACCCGCCACCACGCCCAGCTAATTTTTTTTGTATTTTTAGTAGAGACAGAGTTTCACCGTGTTAGCCAGGATAGTCTTTTTTTTTTTTTTTAATCAGTTTTGAATTTTTTATTTTTATTTTTATTATTATACTTTAAGTTCTAGGGTACATGTGCATAACGTGCAGGTTTGTTACATATGTATACTTGTGCCATGTTGCTGTGCTGCACCCATCAACTCGTCAGCACCCATCAACTCGTCATTTACATCAGGTATAACTCCCAATGCAATCCCTCCCCCCTCCCACCTCCCCATGATAGGCCCCGGTGTGTGATGTTCCCCTTCCCGAGTCCAAGTGATCTCATTGTTCAGTTCTCACCTATCAGTGAGAACATGCGGTGTTTGGTTTTCTGTTCTTGCGATAGTTCGCTGAGAATGATGGTTTCCAGCTGCATCCATGTCCCTACAAAGGACACAAACTCATCCTTTTTTATGGCTGCATAGTATTCCATGGTATATATGTGCCACATTTTCTTAATCCAGTCTGTCAGTGATGGACATTTGGGTTGATTCCAAGTCTTTGCTATTGTGAATAGTGCCGCAATAAACATACGTGTGCACGTGTCTTTATAGCAGCATGATTTATAATCCTTTGGGTATATACCCAGTAATGGGATGGCTGGGTCATATGGTACTTCTAGTTCTAGATCCTTGAGGAATCGCCATACTGTTTTCCATAATGGTTGAACTAGTTTACAGTCCCACCAACAGTGTAAAAGTGTTCCTATTTCTCCACATCCTCTCCAGCACCTGTTGTTTCCTGACTTTTTAATGACTACCATTCTAACTGGCGTGAGATGGTATTTCATTGTGGTTTGATTTGCATTTCTCTGATGGCCAGTGATGATGAGCATTTTTTCATCTGTCTGTTGGCTGTATGAATGTCTTCTTTTGAGAAATGTCTGTTCATATCCTTTGCCCACTTTTTGATGGGGTTGTTTTTTTCTTGTAAATTTGTTTGAGTTCTTTGTAGGTTCTGGATATTAGCCCTTTGTCAGATGAGTAGATTGCAAAAATTTTCTTCCATTCTGTAGGTTACCTGTTCACTCTGATGGTAGTTTCTTTTGCTCTGCAGAAGCTCTTTAGTTTAATTAGATCCCATTTGTCAATTTTGGCTTTTGTTGCCGTTGCTTTTGGTGTTTTAGACATGAAGTCCTTGCCCATGCCTATGTCCTGAATGGTATTATCTAGGTTTTCGTCTAGGGTTTTTACAGTATTAGGTCTAACATTTAAGTCTCTAATCCATCTTGAATTAATTTTCGTATAAGGAGTAAGGAAAGGATCCAGTTTCAGCTTTCTACTTATGGCTAGCCAATTTTCCCAGCACCATTTATTAAATAGGGAATCCTTTCCCCATTTCTTGTTTCTCTCAGGTTTGTCAAAGATCAGATGGCTGTAGATGTGTGGTATTATTTCTGAGGACTCCGTTCTGTTCCACTGGTCTATATCTCTGTTTTGGTACCAGTACCATGCTGTTTTGGTTACTATAGCCTTGTAGTATAGTTTGAAGTCAGGTAGCGTGATGCCTCCAGCTTTATTCTTTTGACTTAGGATTGTCTTGGCAATGCGGGCTCTTTTTTGGTTCCATATGAACTTTAAAGCAGTTTTTTCAAATTCTGTGAAGAAACTCATTGGTAGCTTGATGGGGATGGCATTGAATCTATAAATTACCTTGGGCAGTATGGCCATTTTCAAGATATTGATTCTTCCTATCCATGAGCATGGTATGTTCTTCCATTTGTTTGTGTCCTCTTTTATTTCACTGAGCAGTGGTTTGTAGTTCTCCTTGAAGAGGTCCTTTATATCCCTTGTAAGTTGGATTCCTAGGTATTTTATTCTCTTTGAAGCAATTGTGAATGGAAGTTCATTCATGATTTGACTCTCTGTTTGTCTGTTACTGGTGTATAAGAATGCTTGTGATTTTTGCACATTAATTTTGTATCCTGAGACTTTGCTGAAGTTGCTTATCAGCTTAAGGAGATTTTGGGCTGAGACAATGGGGTTTTCTAAATATACAATCATGTCATCTGCAAAGAGGGACAATTTGACTTCTTTTCCTAACTGAATACCCTTGATTTCATTGTCTTGCCTGATTGCCCTAGCCAGAACTTCCAACACTATGTTGAATAGGAATGGTGAGAGAGGGCATCCCTGTCTTGTGCCAGTTTTCAAAGGGAATTTTTCCAGTTTTTGCCCATTCAGTATGATATTGGCTGTGGGTTTGTCATAAATAGCTCTTATTATTTTGAGGTACATTCCATCAATACCGAATTTATTGAGCGTTTTTAGCATGAAGGGCTATGGAATTTTGTCAAAGGCCTTTTCTGCATCTATTGAGATAATCATGTGGTTTTTGTCTTTGGTTCTGTTTATAGGCTGGATTACGTTTATTGATTTGCATATGTTGAACCAGTCTTGCATCCCAGGGATGAAGCCAACTTGATCATGGTGGATAAGCTTTTTGATGTGCTGCTGGATCCGGTTTGCCAGTATTTTATTGATTTTTGCATCGATGTTCATCAGGGTTCTTGGTCTAAAATTCTCTTTTTTTGTTATGTCTCTGCCAGGCTTTGGTATCAGGATGATGTTGGCCTCATAAAATGAGTTAGGGAGGATTCTCTCTTTTTCTATTGATTGGAATAGTTTCAGAAGGAATGGTACCAGCTCCTCCTTGTACCTCTGGTAGAATTCAGCTATGAATCCATCTGGTCCTGGACTGTTTTTGGTTGGTAGGCTATTAATTATTGCCTCAATTTCAGAGCCTGCTATTGGTCTATTCAGGGATTCAGCTTCTTCCTGGTTTAGTCTTGGGAGAGTGTAAGTGTCCAGGATATTATCCATTTCTTCTAGATTTTCTAGTTTATTTGCATAGAGGTGTTTATAGTATTCTCTGATAGTAGTTTGTATTTCTGTGGGGTCGGTGGTGATATCCCCTTTATCACTTTTTATTGCATCTATTTGATTCTTCTCTCTTTTCTTCTTTATTAGTCTTCCTAGCGGTCTATCAATTTGGTTGATCTTTTCAAAAATCCAACTCCTGGATTCATTGATTTTTTGGAGGGTTTTTGTGTCTCTATCTCCTTCAATTCTGCTCTGATCTTAGTTATTTCTTGCCTTCTGCTAGCTTTTGAATGTGTTTGCTCTTGCTTCTCTAGTTCTTTTAATTGTGATGTTAGGGTGTCAATTTTAGATCTTTCCAGCTTTCTCTTGTGGACATTTAGTGCTATAAATTTCCCTCTACATACTGCTTTAAATGTGTCCCAGAGATTCTGGTATGTTGTATCTTTGTTCCCATTGGTTTCAAAGAACATCTTTATTTCTGCCTTCATTTCGTTATGTACCCCGTAGTCATTCAGGAGCAGGTTATTCAGTTTCCATGTAGTTGAGTGGTTTTGATTGAGTTTCTTAGTCCTGAGTTCTAGTTTGATTGCACTGTGGTCTGAGAGACAGTTTGTTATAATTTCTGTTCTTGTACATTTGCTGAGGAGTGCTTTACTTCCAATTATGTGGTCAATTTTGGAATAAGGCCAGTATAGTCTTGATCTCCTGACCTCGTGATCTGCCCGCCTCGGCCTCCCAAAGTGCTAGGATTACAGGTGTGAGTCACTGCATCTGGCCTTCTTTACATCTACTTTCATCAGGAATGTTGGGTAGGTCTAGCCCATAGTTTTCTTTTTTTGTTATGTCTTTGTCTGGTTTGGTATCAGGGTAATGCTGGCTTCATAGAATGAGTTAGGGAGAATTTCTTCCTCTTAAACTTTCTGGAATCATTTCAGAAAAATTGGTGTTAGTTCTTTTTTGAAAGTTTGGTAGAATTTGAGCCAGGCATGTGGCATGTTCCTGAAGTACCAGCTACTCAGGAGGCTGAAACAGGAGGATCTTGTGAGCCCAGGAACTTGACACTAGCCTGGGCAACATAACAAGAACTTGTCTCAAAACAATTTTATGTAAAGAAAAGAAACTTTGGTAGAATTTGGCGGTGAAGCCATCTGTTCCTAAACTTATCTTTGTTGAAAGACTTTTTGTTACTCAGACAATCTCAATACTCATTATCAGTCTGTTCAGGTTTTCTATTTCTTCGTGATTTATTTTTGGTAGGTTATATGTGTCCAGGAATTTATCCATTTCCTCTCAGTTTTTCAGTTTGTTAGTGTATAGTTGTTCATAATAGTCTCTGATTATATATTTTTAAAAATTCTTGTGGGTACATGGTATGTGTATATATTTATGGAGCACATGAGACGTTCTGATAGAGGTATGCGATGTTCTGATGATATTTTGTATTTCTGTGGTATCAGTTGTAATGTTTTCTTTTTCGTTTCTGGTTTTTTGGGGGAAGGGAGTCTTCTTTCTTTTTTTCTTGGCTAGTCTAGCAACTGGTTTATTAATTTAGTTTACCTTTTCAAAGAACCAACTTTTCATTTTGTTGATCCTTTATATTGATTTTTAGTCTGTTTCATTGTGTTCTGACCTGATCCTTGTTATTTCCTTCCTTCTATCAGTTTGGGTTTGGCTTCTTCATGCTTTTCTAGTTCCTTTTGGTCCATTGTTAGAAGGTTTATTTGGAATGTTTCTACTTTTTTGATGTAGGCATTTTTTGATGTAGGCATTTGTCTTAGTTTGTTTGCACTGCTATAGAGGAATACCTAAAGCTGAGTATTTTATAAATAACAAGGGTTTATTTGGCTCACTGTCCTGCAGGCTGTGCATGAAGCATGGTACCAGCCTCTGCTTCTGTTAATGACCTCAAGAAGCTTCCAATCATGGAGGAAGGAGAAGGGGAGCACACATTACATGGTGAGAGTGGAGGAAAGAGAGAGAGAAGGAGATGCCAGGCTCTTTCTAACAGTTAGTTCTTACAAAATTAATAGAGTTATTCAGCAGGATACAGACAAACAACAACAATGACAAAATAACAAAAAGAGAATTAATAGAGTAAGAACTCACTCAGAGGATTGTGGCCAAGATGGCCGACTAGAAGCAGCTAGTGTGCACCACTGTCATGAAGAGAAATGAGTAAAAACAGCACCTTCAACTGAAATACCCAGGTATGTGCATTGGGATTAATCAAGGATACAACTCAACCTATAGAGAATGGAGAAAAACAAGGCAGGATGACCACCCACTTGGGAGCAACGTGGAGCAGGGGGAACCTACACTGTCCAGGGAAGTGGTGAGTGAATGATCAGCCCTGGGAGCCCATGCTTCTCCCATGGATCTTTGCAACCCTCAGATGAGGACGTACCTTCATGAACCCACTCCACAAGGGTCTTCAGTCTGACACACAGAGCTATGTGGAGTCTCAGAAGATCAGCCACTCAGGCACACGCAGAGCCCCAGGAACCTTAGATACCCTGGCTTCCTTGCAAAAGCAGCTACAACTCTGGCAAAGCAGAACATTTGACCCCCACACATACCCCTGGAAAAAGGGACTGAATCCATGGAGACTGAGCAGTGACAGGCTACAGGCCGCGCTTCCACAGCACTTTGCAGGATAAGATCCACTGGCTTGGAACTCCAGTCAGCCACCAGTAGCAGTGTTAACCTCCCTGAGACAGAGGGAGGGGTGGGCCACCATCTTTGCTGTTTAGCCAACTTAGCCATTCTTGCCTTCTGGTTTTGGAAAGTCTGAGGCAACCAGGGTTTGGGGCAGACCCTCCACACAGTATAGTTGCTCTACGGAAATGTGACCAGACTGCTGTTTTAAGTGGGTCCCTGATCCCATTCCTCCCCACTGGGTGAGACTTCCAGACTGGGGTCTCTAGCTACCCCTCGTTTTCTGGCCAACAGAGGTTTCAAACCTCCCTGGGACGAAGCTCCCAGAGGAAGGGGCAGGCTGCCATCTTTGATGTTTGGCTGACTTAGCCATTCTTGCCTTCGGGCTTTGGAATATCATAGACAAACGGGAGCTGAAACAGACTCCCAGCGCAACACAGCTGTCCTGTAAGAATGTGGCCAAACGGCTTTTTTTTTTTTTTTTTTTTTGAGACAGAGTTGCTCTGTTGCCCAGGCTGGAGTGCAGTGGCATGATCTCAGCTCACTGCAACCTCCACCTCCTGAATTCAAGCAATTCTCCTGGCTTAGCCTCCTGAGTAGCTAGGACTACAGGTGTGCACCACCACCACGCCCAGCTAATTTTTGTATTTTTAGTAGAGATGGGGTTTCACCATGTTGACCAGGCTGGTCTCGAACTCGTGACCTCGTGATCTGCCCTCCTTGGCCTCCCAATGTGCTGGGATTACAGACATGAGCCACTGCATCCGGCCCCAAACTACTTTTTAAAGCAGGTCCCCAATAACATTCTTCCTTACTGGGTGACATCTCCTGAATGGGGTCTCCAGCCACCTCCTATAAGTGCATTCAGGCTGGCAACAGGCCCATACCTCCCTGGGACAGAGCTCCCAGAGGGAGAGGTGGGCCACCATCTTTGCCACTTCACAGCCTTTACTGTTGATACCTCAGGTACTGGAAAATCCAAGGTAACTAGAGACTGGAGCAGACCCCCAGCATGCCACAGCAGCCCCATGGAGAAGTGGTCAGACTGTTATGCGGAAGCCCATTCCCATATCTTCTCACCAAGCAGGTCCTCCAGGCCTGGGCCTCCAGCCACCCCCTGCCGAGACTAACAAGCCAGTAGCAGCTCTGCAACTTCCTGGACACAGCTCCACGATGGGAGGGGTGGGTTGCCATCTTCACTGTCTTGCAGCCCTTGCCCATGCTGTCTCCAGGCTTGAGAGTGTCTGCAGGGACCAGAGACTGGCATGGACTCCCAGCACAAAGCAATCACCTCTCAGAAAAGTGGCCAGACTGTTTCCATGCAGATCCCAGTCCTCACTTCTCCTCACTGAGCAGGGTGGCCTGACCTGGGACTCCAGAACAATCACCCTGTCTCTATCTGATCACCACAATCAGAGACAGCCCAGCATTTCTCCAAGGAGGAAATCTCAGAATCAACCCACAACCCCTCCATCACCACATTTGCAGAGGTACAGCTGTAACAGTCCTCGAAGGAAGGAACAAAGGTCCTAGTCATTACACTGGCACCTCCAGCACACTGCAGTCACCAGAGAGAGAGGGGTCCAGCCTCTGCTGGGTACCCCCACCCCCATCTTCACCAGGCAGGATCCCCAGCTCATGAGTGCAGAAGTCGCTCCACCCATAACTGAGCATACTCACTGGTAGTGGCTCAGAGTTTCCCTCAGGAGAGGTTCCCAGAGGCATACAACAGCCCCTCTGCCACTGCCACAGTAACAGTTCTATCCCTCCTGCCTTTGATCTGGGAAAGAAACAAAGAACCTGAGAACTGCACCGAAGTTTACAGCACAACACAGCCACCATATAAAGACGAGATCGATCTCTCTCCCTGTGAACATTTGCCACCCTGCTCCCCAACAAGTAGAACCCCAAGCTCACATGAGCAGTGTAGCCACCCTGCCACACTAGCTTCACACTCCCAGCAATGGCCACTCCACGTGTCTTGGAAGTGGAGACCCCAGGGGCAACTGAAAGATTCTCTGCCATTACCTATGTAGTGAAACTGCCCTTGCTACCCTTGGACTAGTGGAGAAGCAAAGGCTGTAAGTGCCTTAACCACACCTCCAACAAACTGCAGTCCACCCAAGGAGAGGAGGCCAGTCCATCTCCCACAGGTACCATCCTACCACCACCCTTTCATCACCAGATAGGAAATCCCTGGCTTGGGCCCACAGCACAGATGCTCTATCCTGGGATGATTGCACTGAACAAATTCTGACCTTCATCTCTCTGGGGTGGAGCCCTCAGGAAACAAACAAAATACCCATGGCCACAACCACCACTAAGGTCCCTTCATCTGCTGCCTCCAAGTTGGGGAAGGAACATAAATCCTGAGGTTGTCCCAGAGCTGCGGTGGACAGCACCAGGAGCACCAAGCCATGATCTACAGCCAGCACTCAAGTGGGAGAGGAGCCCATACTTTCAGAGCATTGAGAGGGAGCATAGAGTGGCAACTGTGAGGAAATATAGGGGAGCCACACAACTGAGCAAGAGCCTACCAACTGACCAGTATGCCTAAGCACCACCTACTGGCTTACACTGTAAAGCTTCACCACCAAAATACTTTGCTAACATACGCCCCTGTGAAAGCAAATACAATAAATTAGCTACAAATAAAGACCCTGAACAAAGCCTCAGCCCTGTGAAAACATCCAGAAAAGAAGTTTATTGATTGTACTCAATCTAAACTGCAGTTAAAGGAACACCCACATGCAGAGATGAGAAAGAACCAATGCAAGAACTCCAGTAACTCAAATGTCCAGAGTGTCATATGTCCTCCAAATGACTGCATCAGCTCTCCAGCAAATATTCTTAACCAGGTTGAGCTGGTTAAAATGACACAAATAGGATTCAGAATATGAATAGGAATTAAGATTACTGAGATGCAGGAGAATGACAAAAACCAATCCAAGGGTGTTATTTCTGAGGCCTCTGTTCTGTTCCATTGGTCTATATATCTGTTTTGGTACCAGTACCATACTGTTTTTGTTACTGTAGCCTTGTAGTATAGTTTGAAGTCAGGTAGCATGATGCCTCCAGCTTTGTTCTTTTTGCTTAGGATTGCCTTGGCTATGAGGGCTCTTTTTTGGTTCCATGTGAAATGTAAAGTGGTCTTTTCCAATACTGTGGAGAAAGTCGATGGTAGCTTGATGGGGATAGCACTGAATCAATAAATTACTTTGGGCAGTATGGCCATTTTCACAATATTGATTCTTCCTATCCATGAACATGGAATGTTTTTCCATTTGTTTGTGTCCTCTCTTATCTCCTGGAGCAGTGGTTTGTAGTTCTCCTTCAAGAGGTCCTTCACATAACTTGTGCGTTGTATTCCTAGATATTTTATTCTCTTTGTAGCAATTGTGAATGGGAGTTCACTCATAATTTGGCTCTTTGTTTGTCTGTTATTGGTGTACAGGAATGTTTGTGATTTTTGCACATTGATTTCATATCCTGAGACTTTGCTGAAGTTGCTTAGCTTAAGGAGATTTTCGGCTGAGATGATGGGGTTTTCTAAACACACAATCATGTCATCTGCAAACAGAGACAATTTGACTTCCTCTTTTCCTAATTAGATACCCTTTATTTATTTCTCTTGCCTGATTGCCCTGGCCAGAACTTCTAACACTATGTTGAAAGGAGTGGTGAGAGAGGGCATCCTTTTCTTGTGCTGGTTTTCAAAGGGAATGCTTCCAGTTTTTGCCCATTCAGTATGATATTGGCTGTGGGTTTGTCTTAAATAGCTCTTATTATTTTGAGACACATTCCATCAATACCTAGTTTATTGAGAGTTTTTAGCACAAAGGGCTGTTCAGTTTTGTCAATGGCCTTTTCTGCATCTTTTGAGATAATCATGTGGTTTTTGTCATTGGTTCTGTTTATGTGATGAATTATGTTTATTGACTTGCATATGTTGAACCAGCCTTGCATCCCCGGGATGAAGTCAACTTGATCATGGTGGATAAGCTTTTTGATGTGCTGCTGGATTCGGTTTGCCAACATTTTATTGAGGATTTTTGCACCGATGTTCATCAGGAATATTGGCCTGAAATTTTCTTTTTTTGTTGTATCTGTGCCAGGTTTTGGTATCAGGATGATGCTGTCTTCATAAAAAGAGTTAGGGAGGATTCCCTCTTTTTCTATTGTTTGGAATAGTTTCAGAAGGAATGGTACCAGCTCCTCTTTGTACCTCTGGTAGAATTTTGCTGTGAATTCGTCTGGTCCTGGACTTTTTTTTGGTTGGTAGGCTATTAATTGCTGCCTCAATTTCAGAACTTGTCATTGGTGTATTCAGGGATTCGACTTCTTCCTGGTTTAATCTTGGGAGGGTGTATGTATCCAGGAACTATCCATTTCTTCTAGATTTTTCTAGTTTATTTGCATAGAGGTGTTTATAGTATTCTCTGATAGTAGTTTGTATTTTTGTGGGATTGGTGGTGATATCCCCTTTATCATTTTTTATTGAATCTATTTGATTCTTCTCTCTTTCCTTCTTTATTAGTCTGGCTAGCAGTCTATCTCTTTTGTTGATCTTTTCAAAAAACCAGCTCCTGGATTCACTGACTTTCTGAAGGGTTTTTTGTATCTCTATCTCCTTCAGTTCTGCTCTGATCTTAGTTATTTCTTGCCTTCTGCTAGTTTTCAAATGCGAAAGAATGGAAATAATAACAAACAGTCTCTCAGACCACAGTGCCATCAAATTAGAACTCAGGATTAAGAAACTCACTCAAAACGGCATGACTACATTGAAACTGAACAACCTGCTCCTGAATGACTACTGGGTAAATAACTAAATGAGGGCAGAAATAAAGATGTTCTTTGAAACCAATGAGAACAAAGACACAATATACCAGAATCTCTGGGACACATTTAAAGCAGGGTGTAGAGGGAAATTTATAGCACTAAATGCCCACAAGAGAAAGCAGGAAAGATTTTAAATTGACACCATAACATCACATTTAAAACAACTAGAGAAGCAGGAGCATACATTAGATTTTATATCCATTTTTCTATCTATCTTTACAAAACAAAACAAATCCTTTTGTTCAATGAGGAAATGTGCTCAGCTAAAAACACTCACCTACCTTGGATCTCCTTATGATCTTGTGACCAAGTTTTAGCGAATGAGAGCTAAGCTGAAGTAATGAGATTACCATTTATAGGAAAGAAATTCAAGAGGTACTAATTCTATTAATGTGCCCATTTGCCTTTTGTCTCTGTCACTTTATCCTACCTGGAACACAGTCATGATGCCTGAGGTACAGCCAGCATTTTGCAACTATGAGATTGAAACCCACACTCTAAAGAGAATAGAGCAGGAAGATGGAAGCAGCCTGGCCCCTGATGGCGTTATTGAGCTGCCCAGGCTCCAGAACTTCCTTTTGTTTCAGAAAAATAAGCTTCTTTCTTATCTAAGCCAAGAGTTCTTTCAATTTTAACAAACACATTCCTAACCAACAGTCATATTTACAACATTTTACATAATTTATTATCTTGCAATTAGTTGATTATGTTTTGGATTTATTATTCTTATACTTTTACTGACTATCACCTCAAGCCCTTCTTGAAAGTAGGTACAGTGTGACCGGGCATGGTGGCTCACGCCTGTAATCCCAGCACTTTGGGAGGCCAAGGCAGGCGGATCATGAGGTCAGGAGATCAAGACCATTCTCGCTAAAACGTGAAACCTCAACTCTACTAAAAATACAAAAAATTAGCTGGGCATGATGGCAGGCACCTGTAGTCCCAGCTACTTGGGAGGCTGAAGCAGGAGCATGGCGTGAACCGGGGAGGCAGAGCTTGCAGTGAGCCGAGATCAGGCCACTGCACTCCAGCCTACAGACCAAGACTCCATCTCAAAAAAAAAAAAAAAAGTAGGTACAGTGTGCCTGAATCAATAAAAATACTTATAAGTATTATACACTGCAAACTTTGTAGAAAAGCAATTAGAAATAAAAATACAAGTGGCCTGCAATGGATTTTTCTAAACCGAAACATTGATAAAAAATCTAAAACCATTTTTTTTGTAGCAATCACCTCCTACAAATTATAATATGTTCCCATTCATAATTTAAATACGTGAAAATAAATTTTGTGGTGAGAATTTTATTTTACCCTTTGTAAAACTATCACCAACCTTAAGTATTATACTCTTGAAGTTGAGATGCTAGAAACCAGGCACATATCTGTAACTTCCACTTTGTCTCTTTTCATGGAGAAAATTTGACTTCATTCCATTTCCCAGCACAACCAGACTTGGGAATGCTGGGAAATTGATAGCTCTTGAGGTAAAATGAAGGGGATATAAATTGCTAAGTATTATCATTATCTTGATGGCATTGTCATCTTTTTCTCTTCTTTAGACACAGATTCACCGGCTGGGAAGAGAGATAAAATTGAATTCTATACATCTACGCAAGAATAGAAAGGCAATAATCCAAACCACCACTCTCCAAGTTCTACTGAAGATGAGTTGGTTTGCAGTTATGGCAAATTGCCTTGCAGTTTTCAAAGGTAACTATAGAGACTTGACCTTTTTAGCTGTGGAAAAGTGATGAGAGAGAATCCAGGCTCATTTAGGAAGTTTCACCTGATTGAAAAAGGGCCAAGGAGGCCGGAAGCGATGGCTCATGCCTGTAATGCAGCACTTTGGGAGGCAGAAACGGGTGGATAGCTTGAGTTCAGGAGTTCAAGATCAGCCTGGCAAAACCCCGTTTCTATTAAAAATACAAAAATTAGCCGGGTATGGTGGTGTGCACTTGTAATCCCAGCTACTTGGGGGGCCAAGGCAGGATAATTGCTTGAAACTGGGAGGTGGAGGTTGTGCTGAGTCGAGATCATGCCACTGCACTCCAGCCTGGGCAACAGAGCAAAACTTCATCAAAAAAAAAAAAAAAAAAAGCCAAGTAAATCAAGCCCAATTCTGGAAATGTCCATGCATATTAGTTCTTCATAATTGCAAATGGAATTCTATGGAATGCTGAGGCTGTCACTTAAAAGCCTTCTAAATAACCTGCCATAAAGAGAGAAAGATCAAAGAGGGCAATGCTTAATCTTAATCTTTGGCAAGAGTCACCTCAAATAAATTACAAAGAATGTGCCTCTTAGCTTTGCATGCAAAAGCAATCTCCTTCAGGTAAGTAATTAATTGACTCAAAGTATATTCTGAGCAATTAATAAATTTAACAAACTCTGTTGAGTGCCTATTATTTGTTATCACTGAGATTTATGCTAATACAAAAAAAAATTTATATGGCAAAAGTATGTAACTTTAAAAAGTTTATAACAGAAAAGGAAATATAAAACAAATACAGGGTAAAAATAATGATACATAGACTAAGTATTCTACATCCAAGTGACACAGCAAAAATGACTACAGGAATCCAACATAATAAATAGAGTGCCATGGGTAAGAACTCTGTAAACAGAATGGGCTTGAATCCCTGTTACATCCACTTCACCTCTGTGACTTGAGGCATGTTGTACAACCTGTCTATGCCTCAGTTTCCTCAATGTAAAATGGACATAAGAAATGTACCTACTGCACAAGGATGCTGTAAGGATTAAATATGATAATGTACGTAAAATGTTTCTTATGAAGTCTGGCAAGAGTAAGTACATGATAAATATTACCTATTATAAAAAATTATTAGAGGAACGATAACTGAGGACTGGCTCTGCAACTGCATTGGAAGTCTTTTTAGAGATGTTGTGAAGGATACAATTTAAACAAGAGGAGGACAGGGAATCACTGAACACATGGACTGACATGAATACATACAGGAAAACAGGAATGCACAGGGAATGTTTTAGACTTACAAATTTGCATGCAACTGAGCAGTTTTTTACTTTAAAATGAATATTACAATGAATAAAGAAGCAAAGAGTATGAGTGGCAAATTAACAAATTAGGGAATGATTAGTAAACGAACATGGAAAAAACATAGGCTTACAAAGAATCAAAAGTGCAAATTAAAACACAATGTGACAGGGCGCCTGAGTCAAAGTGGTGAATTAAACACACAAATCTAATTATTCTCTGAACCCCAAATCCCAAAAATGACAGCCATGATATTAAGAAAATAGAACAAATTCCCACCAGCAGACTAGAAATGTTGTGAAACTTTTTAACTATAAAAATCACACTGCACTGGACTGATTGACGGAGAATATTCAAAAGAATGTGCAGAAAAATAAAAACCTCTACCTTGCAGAATGCAGCCCTTCTGGAGGTTATCCACCTTCACAGGCAATTAAAACATGGAGGAGCTGGGATGAATAGTTGTGGGAATTATTGGGCAGTTGCTGTAACAGACACATCCTGAAATCTCATTGGTTTAATACAATAGACGCTTCTTTCTCCTGTTTGCATCATGTGCAATCAGCCGCAAGGATGAGTGGGAGCTGCAAGATGGCGGTGCTGTTGCACGCTTTTCTTCAGTTTGATGGACGCTCTGACATCTTTATAACTTCAGGTATTTCTCCGGGAAGAGAGAAAGGGAGGACGCAGTAATGCCTTTAGACCAGGGCAAGTGAGGCTTTTCTCCTGGGTCATGCCACTCAGGGATCCCCGTGCTTTGGAGCATCTTCCTTGACATTTTCTAAACCTGGTGTCTGAAACTGCCCAGAGACAGCCAGTATCTTCCATGCAGGGTACTTCAAGTCTGGACCTGGTCTAACATGACTGTGGTCATCAGAATTTCCTCTTTGAAATTTGCTAAGCTCTCTCCCAGGACTGGGAACAGCCTGAGCTGGAAGTATCATCCAGGTGAGGCACCCTGGGCCAGGACTGAGTGGGTTTCAGTCTGGTTTCTCCCCTTTGGACTATTCTGTGACTCCTTCCCATATCTTTGTTTTTACTCTAATGTGTCTTTTTTTTTTTTTTTCCTGGCTGTTTTTAAGATTTTTCTCATCACTACCACTTTTCAGCAATTTTATTATGAGTTGGTGTGGCTTTATTCGTGTTTCTTATGTTTGGTGTTTGTCATGCTTCTAATATCTATAGGTTTATAGCTTCATCAATTTTGCAAAATTTTGAACCTTTTTTTTTTTCAAATATTTTTCTCTCCCCTCTCCCTCTTTTCCTGGGAATCCAATTCCATGTCGTTTTGACTGCTTGATATTGTCCCACAGATCATGATGCTCTGTTGTTGTTTTTTAAAAAAGCTTCTTGTACTCTGTGACTTTTTTTTTTTTTTTTTTTTTTTTTGAGGCAGAATGTCATTCTGTTGCCAGGCTGGAGTGCAGTGGCGCAACCTGGGCTCACTGCAACCTCCCCCTCCCGGGTTCAAGCGATTCTCCTGCCTCAGCCTCCTGAGTAGCTGAAATTACAGGCACTCACCATCACACCCAGCTAATTTTCGTACTTTTAGTAGAGACAGGGTTTCACCATGTTGGCCAGGCTGGTCTCGAACTCCTGCCTTCAGGTGATCCACCTGCCTTGGCCTCCCAAAGTGCTGGAATTACAGGCATGAGCCACCACACCCGGCCAGTGAAAGGCTAATTTAGTTCCAATACTAAGATGACGCTCAAGAGGTTTCTTCCCAATGTGTTGTATATAATGAAATCTTTCCACTATGTCTCCTGGGCAAATTAACTATTCCCAGCCTTGAGCTCCAGTCACGATTGTTCTACACCTTTCCGATAGTTGTTATTTTGGTCTTGGAGAATTTTTTTCTCACACATGTACAAATCAGTACTCAGGACCCCTCTGCAGCTCAGTCTCTCCTTCTCTCTTCTTCCTTCCCTCCCTTTCATTTTTTTCTTTCTCTCCCTTTCTCCCTCCCTCTCTATGCCTTCTCTTCTCTTGTCTCCTTTGGGAATTCCTTTTTTTTTTTTTTTTTTTTTGAGACAGAGTCTCCCGCTGTCGCCCAGACTGGAGTGCAGTGGCCTGATCTCGGCTCACTGCAAGCTCCACCTCCCGGGTTCATGCCATTCTCCCGCCTCAGCCTCCTGAGTAGCTGGGACTACAGGCACCTGCCACCGCGCCCGGCTAATTTTTTGTATTTTTAGTGGAGACGGAGTTTCACTGTGTTAGCCACGATGGTCTCCATCTCCTGCCCTTCTGATCCACCTGCCTCGGCCTCCCAAAGTGCTGGGATTACAGGCCTGAGCCACCAGCCCGGCCAGGAATTCCTTTTATGAGGAGGTTAGTTAGCTTGATGGTATTTCATAATTCTTGTAGGCCTTCTTAAGCCTTTTTCATTCTTTTTTTCCTTTTGCTTCTCTGATTAGGTGATTTTATATGTTCTGTCTTCGGTCTTGTTAATTCTTTCTTCTGGTTGATCACATCTGCTGTAGAAGCTTTCTAATGAGTTTTTCAGTTCAGTTACTGTATTATTTCTAGGATTTCTATTTGGTTTAAAACAATTTTGGTTTCTATTTATTTATTAAATTTGTTATTTTGTTCCTGAGCTGTTTTCTGAATTTCATTTAATTTTCTATCCATATTTTTTGTGATTCCCTGAACTTTAAGAGAATTATTCTCAACTCTCTGTCTGACATTGTATACATCTTCAATTCTAGGTCCATTGGTTCTTTTTGATGGTGTCATATTTCCCTGAGTTTTCACAATCTTTGCACCTTTACATTGATGGCAGTGCATTTGAGGAGACAGTCACCCCTTCAAGTTTTTTTGGTCGGTGTTCTTTGGTAGTATTAGACCTTTACTAATTAGTATCAGAACTTAAATCTCGGACTGTTGTCTCTTCTCATTCTAGGGAGGACCTGTAATGAGCACCAGAACTAAAATACTGCAGTGGAAGTGATTCATTGTCCTGTTGTTATTTCCTGCTCTGGGGAAGACTTAGAGTGAGCACCAGAACTTAATGTTGCTCCAGAAATATATTGCTGCTCTGCCATTGTTTTCCAGGATGGGGAAGAATAAGTGGGTACTGGAACTTAATCCTGACCTTTTAGTTGTTTCTAGGCCAGGGAAAGGCTCCACACAAGAACCTGGGCTTAATGAAAAATCCGACCAGGGAATTCAGGCCTTCCTGTGAATTGTGCCCCCTGTGGCACTATGGCCTCAGCCTGTCTCTTTATCATGGCATCCCTGCTGATGGGAGCACAAAGTATCCATCAAAATCCACATGCTATTTGCTGCAATCTGTGTCCTGCTCTTTGTCTGCAATTCACTCTGGGTGGTTCAGCCCTCATTGCACCCCAGTGGTTCCTATGGGACAGGACTAGAGTCGGATTCCCTTGAAGATTTCCAGACTGATGGGAGATCAAATGTCCACCTCTGATTCTCTTCTCAAACCTGGGAAATTCTCTGTAAGTGATGTTATGCAGGCTTGCCGGAGGGGCAGCACAGTCTGAAATGACTATTTCTCTTGCAAGTCATAATTCTGTCTGTGGGCCCAGGGGGTTTTTCTGCTTCTCCCCTGATTTCTGGTAAATTCAGGATGGTATTCTTTCCTGTCTTGGAGTAGTTTCAAGTTGCAATTTTTTGGGGTGGGGAGTGATGGTATGGGACCTTTTATCCCACCATCTTGCTCATATCTTCTCCCTCCCTCCCTTCCTTCTCCCCTCTCTCTGTCTCTCCCTCTCTGCAACTCCATTCTCTGTGGTACTCTGACCCACAAATTCTTGCTACTTTGGCCTCCCCAAACTGTAATCTGTCTTGTCTTTTTAATTTATTTATTTATTTTTTTTTTTGAGACGGAGTCTCGCTCTGTCACCCAGGCTGGAGCCAGTGGTCGGATCTCAGCTCACTGCAAGCTCCGCCTCCCGGGTTTACGCCATTCTCCTGCCTCAGACTACAGACTACAGGCGACCGCCAGCTCACTCGGCTAGTTTTTTGGTTTTTTTTTTTTTTTGTATTTTTTAGTAGAGACGAGGTTTCACCGGGTTAGCCAGGATGGTCTCGATCTCCTGACCTCGTGATCCGCCCGCCTCGGCCTCCCAAAGTGCTGGGATTACAGGCTTGAGCCACCGCGCCCTGCCCTGTCTTTTCACTTATCGGAGAATGCCAGGTTCTATTTGGGCCCCCCTCCCTGTGTTGTGGCCTGGAAACTGCCTCCAGGCAATAAGCTGGCACAGTCACAGAGCTAACCTTATTTGTTTTCCTTCTCCCAGAAATATATCTCTATGTTGCCTGTCATCCAATGTCTGAAAACTGTTGCTTCATATATATTTTGCCCAGGTTTTTAGTTAAGGTAAGAAAGCAAATCTTGTCCCTTTATTCCACCCTGATCAGAAACTTCTCAATGTAGCTTTAATTTACATTTCTCTGATGCTGAATTCTTTTTTTTTTTTTTTGAGATGGAGTCTCGCTCTATCACCCAGGCTGGAGTGCTGGAGTGCAGTGGTGCAACTGATGCTGAATTCTTGATCAAAGAGTAGATGCATTTCAACTGCTGAGAATACTGCCTACTTGCTCTCCAGAAAAAATGTTACAAATTTATATTTTAAGAATTTGGGGGCCAGGCGCAGTGGCTCACACCTGTAATCCCAGCACTTTGGGAGGCTGAAGGTGGGTGGATCACCTGAGGTCAGGAGTTCGAGACCAGCCTGACCAGCATGGAGAAACCCTGTCTCTACTAAAATTAGCCAGATGTGGTGGCACACACCTGTAATCCCAGCTACTCAGGAGGCTGAGGCAGGAATCACTTGAACTCAGGAGGCAGAGGTTGAGGTGAGCCAAGATCACGCCATTGCACTCCACCCTGGGTAACAAGAGCGAAACTTCATCTCAAAAACAAAGGAAAAAAAAGAGTTTTGGAGAGTGAGTATTTTCTTATATTCAGGACAATCCTAATGTTGCTAATCTTAAAACATTGGATATGGATAGGCAGTGATCAGAATAGGAAATACAAATGCCTTTAAACATATGAAAACATGCTCAACCCAATGTGGAATACAGAGATCCAAAACACAAAATTAGGAGAAAAAGTAATTTGGTAGAAGGAGACACCATGCAAAAACAGAAAATATCAACATGTTTTGTTTTTTGAGATGGAGTCTCGCTCTGTCACCCAGGCCGGAGTGCAGTGGTGTAATCTTGGCTCACTGCAGCCTCTACCTCTCAGGTTCAAGCAATTATCCTGCCTCAGCCTTCCAACTAGCTAGGATTGTAAGCACCTGCCACCATGCCTGGCTAATTTTTGTATTTTTAGTAGAGATGGAATTTTGCCATGTTGGCCAGGCTGGTCTCAAACTCCTGACCAGGTGATCCGCCCACCTCAGCCTCCCAAAATGCTGGGATTACAGGTATGAGCCACTGCACCCGGCCAAACAATACATTTTTGATCAGAGAAGATAATGCATTCATAAAATAAGATGCTATTTTTTAAAAGAGACATTTCCGAGAAAAAAAAAAATGCTCTCATAAATTTAAAATGTGATCACAAAAGTTAAAAAAACAACAACAAGAAAACCCCCAAGAAACAAAAGAAGGGTTGATAAAAGTTCTCATAAGTTGTACACTCACACACACTAAAGGACAAAGATATGGGAAATAAGAGGAAAACAAAGATTAAAAAAAAAAAAAATAGAGCCAATCCAAAAAATCCAGTGCTTACATAGTAGGAGTTTCAGAAACAGAGAATATAGAGGAGGAAATTATCAACAAAATAATTGAGAAAAATTTCCCAAAACTGAGATACTAGATTGAAAGGGTCCAATGAGTGCCCAATACAGTGGATGAAAATAAGAATGAAACATATTATGGTGACATTTCAAAACACTAGGACCAAGAAAAGATTCTCTAAGTTTCCAGAGAGAAAGGGAGAGGAAGAGGAGGAGACAGAGGAGGAGGAAGAGGACAAAGAGGACAATGAGGATGAGGAAAAGAACGTGGTGACCATACAAAGAATCTGATATGAGAATAACATTGGACATCTCAATAGCTATACTGGAAGCTGGAAGACAATGGAAAATGACTTCAAATGATATCCAACTTAAAATTCTATACCCAACCAAATATCAAGCAAGTGGATGAAAGTGGAATACAGGCATTTTCAGGCATTCAAGATCTCAAAACAAATATATATATATATCCTACTAACTCAACATTAAGTGAAACTGATGAATATGTTCTACCAAAACAAGGAAGTAAACCAAGAAAGAGGAAACAGGATATTTAGGAAAATAGGAGATCCAACACAAAAGGGAACCAAATGGAATATCCAGGAAAAAGTGAAGGATGATGATCCCAAGATTACAGTCATACAGCAAGTATAGAGGCCAATCAGAACCGTGTTATTCAAATGGGTGTCATACTGAGAAGTATCATGAACAAGATTCTCCTTCCTTTTTGCTATTATTTTAATCTGAGAACTGAATGCCCAAATAAAGCCTGGCCCAGATTTTCATATATACTTGGCTTATTTGAATCATGTGCAGATGCATCTCTTCGCTGCACACCCTGCCTCTTGGATTAGCTAAGAACACTAATTTCTCTCCCGTGAAAGGTTTTGCTTTGACCTATTCCTGAAAGTTTGAGGTAGCCCATAGTGAGGCTGTAAGCAGAAAATACAATGCAGCCTTTTCCCCTGTTCCTATTGGACATCCAGTACCTGAACATCCACATTCCTTCCAGATACCTCAACTGTGGTAAACCCTGTTTCACCGCATTCACTCATGACCATGTCCCCTCACATCCCAAAAGAGGCCCCTGAAATTTTTTAGGAAAGCTGAGGCCAGGCTATAGTCTAGTGATTCTGCACAAGTTGTTTTCTTGGAAGTTTTCATCTAATAGTGGCAATATTGACTTCTCCTTACACAGCTAAGTTTGTGCTTGCCACTTAATTTCTTTAAAATTAAGCAATGTTTTCTTAAAAGATATAAATATGGGTGGTACAGCTATACAGAGAAACATAATAAATACAAAACTCATATAGCATTTCCTCTGGAAGGGAAAAAATGAATGAAATTAGGAAGAAACACAAAACTTTTTCTAAAGTGTCAGTAAAATTTTGATCTGGTTGGCATATATACAACTTTCCATTTTCTTTTTATTTTATTATTTATTTATTTATTTTAATATACAGAGTCTCGCTTTGTTACACAGGCTGGAGTGCAGCAGCATGGTGTTGCCTCACTGCAACCTCCGCCTCCCAGGATCAAGTGATTCTCCTGCCTCAGTCTCCCAAATAGCTGGGATTACAGGTACCCGCTACATTGCCTGGTTAATTTTTTTTTTTTTTTTTTTTTGTATTTTTATTAGAGACAGGGTTTCACCATGTTGGCTAGGCTGGTCTCAAACTCCTGACCTCAGGTGATCCACCCGCCTCGGCCACCCAAAGTGCTGGGATTACAGGCATGAGCCACTTCACCCGGTCAACTTTTCATTTTCTAATTATTCTTTAAAATGCGTGTGTGTGTGTATATATATATATATACACACACACAGATATATACATTTTATATACTCTTCCGTGTGTGTGTGTGTGTGTGTGTGTGTATATATATACACACACAGATATATACATTTTATATACTCTTCCGTGTGTGATACACTTCACAAACTTTACAATAAAAAACAAAAAACATATAACAATGTTCATAACTGGAAAAGTTGGCCATAAAATTGAATGCATGCTATGATTACAACTATGTGCCTTATATAACTAGAGGGGAAAGAATGGAAGGCAGTTATATCTAAAAAAGAATAGTGAATTATATTTAAAAGATTACACATAATTTTCTAACAAATGCAACAGTTTTCAAGTGACTCCAAATGCATTATCCCATTTGGTCCTCACCATTCTGTGACACAAAGATTTTTAATGACTTTCATATTACTTATGAAGCAGAGGGCTCACATAGTTTAACAAAGTTTGTCCATAATCTGACAGCCAAGGGTAGTGGGCCTGGAACTCAATTCTCAGTCTTCTGGTTTTAACTTTGCCCTTTGCTCTGTCCTCTATGCCATACAACATCTCTATACCGCGCTATTTGCCTACCTTGGTCAAGTGACAACTTACTAAGCCTCAACTTCTTCATCTGTAAAGTAATAATAACAATGATAGGGCTTCATTCAGAGTTATCAGGATTAAATGAAATAAATCATGTAAAGCACATAATAAGTGCTCAATAACTGTTAAGTATCAGTAATGGTAATGTTAAAATTAAAAACTAATTAGCTGAGTTCAAGTACTATTCAACTAGGCATTAGGCATACAAGAAAGAATATGAGCTCACTGTCCAGAACAGACACATAAACAAATTCAGGAACCTGTGGAAATGATGGCAGTATACACAGGATGCTATGGGAATCGGGAAAAGGAACATTTGGATTGAGATTGGCTGGGTAAAGGCAGCTGGGGAAGGCTTCCTTGAGATGTTACATCCTCTGAGATGTACAATTGAATTGGAAAATATATCTGAGATGATTATACTATCCCCTCAACCTCCACCTGAGAAAAGGAGACATGATGATAGTTAGAGTAGAGGCCAGGATATGACTATATCCAGAGTTTAATATTACCTTACTGAAAAGGTCTACAGTGGCTGTTAAAACAAATCAAAGGAATAAAGACAAAAGATCACTTTTGACAAAAGATAAACAGTATTTAAAAAATCTTGAATATGTACTGGGGATTAGATAATATCAAGGAATTGTTAATTTTGTTGTGTGTGCTATGGTTACAATTTTTATAATAATTTTTAAAATGTCTTTATTAGAAATAGAGTTCAGTTTCCATAGTTATATTTAATTTATACATTTGGCCCACAATGCAAATGAGATGGAAGGAGTCAGGATTATTAAAAGAAGTATCCCAAGAAAAAAATCACCAGGAATTAAATGAGAAGAATAATTTTATCTGTACTTTTATATATTTTTGGCATTTTTATAATACAAAATTTAAATTAAAAAAAAAAAGTCAGCCAGGTGCAGTGGCTCACGCCTGTAATCTCAGCACTTTGGGAGGCTGAGGTGGGCGGATCACTTGAGGTCAGGAGTTCGAGACCAGCCTGGCCAACATGGTGAAACCCCATCTCTCCTAAAACTACAAAAATTAGCCAGGCGCCCTGGTGCACATCTGTAGTTCCAGCTACTCAGGAGGCCGAGGCAGGAGAATCACTTGAACCCAGGAGGTGGAGGTTACAGTGAGCCAAGATCACGGCACTGCACTCCAGCCTGGGCGACAGAGCGAGACTCCATCTCAAAAAAATAAAATAAAATAAAGTCACTAGTGACCTTGATGGAAGCCGTATCAGTGCTGTGGAGAGAAGACAGATGGCAAAGGATCAAAGAGTGCATGGGTGAAGAACTATGAAGGTAGTGAGTCTAGCATGACTCAGGAATGTGGGCCATAGCTCAGTGGAATATTGGGTTGAGAAAGCACAGAGAGTTATATAAATACATAGATATATAAAAAAATAAACATACTTTGTTTAATTCTTTTTTTTTTTTTTTTTTTTTTTTTTTTTTGAGGCGAGGTCTCACTCTGTCGCCCAAGCTGGAGTGCAGTGGCGCGATCTCGGCTAACTGCAACCTCTGCCTCCCAAGTAGCTGGGACTACAGGCATGCACCACCATGCCTGGCTAATTTTTGTATTTTTTAGTAGAGACAGGGCTTCACCATATTGGCCAGGCTGGTCTCGAACTCCTGATCTTGTGATCCGCCCACCTCGGCCTCCCAAAGTGCTGGGATTACAGGCATGAGCCATCTTGCCCAGCCTACTTTGGCTAATTCTAAAAGAAAGCTAAACACATATGTAGGTCTAAACAGATCATGCCATTGCCCTCCAGCCTGGGGGATAGAGCGAGACCTGTCTCAAAGAAAGAAAGAAAGAGAGGGAGAAGGGAAGGGGAGGGGAGGGAAGGGGAGGAGAGGGGAAGGGAGGGGAGCAGAGGAGAAAGGAGAGGAGGGAGCAGAGGGGAAAAGAGAGGAGGGGGCAAAGAAAGACTAAAAAAGTAAAAGAGAAGGATGATAGATTAAAAACCCTGATGACAAAATACAAACAATTAGCCGGGCGTGGTGGCGGGTGCCTGTAGTCCCTACTCGGGAGGCTGAGGCAGGAGAATGGCGTGAACCCGGAAGGGGGAGCTTGCAGTGAGCTGAGATCGCGCCACTGCACTCCAGCCTGGGGGACAGAGCGAGACTCCGTCTCAAAAAACAAAACAAAAAACAAAAAACAACCCTGATGACAGACATGGTCCTAAAAGGGGAGGTGATTCAACTGTCAACAAAAAAGCAAAAGAAACTATATTCAAAACCGCATCCAATGGGACAAAATCTTCAGCTTTCTTTCAGCCCGATCCCCCACTAGTTTCAGGGAGACAGCAGCCATTGCCATTATGGCTGGGATAGAGCTATTTTGATGGAAGACCTGACACACTGGAGATGCCAACAAAAAGGAGAGAAAGCAACATAGCTACTCAGAGTGAAAAGTTCCATATTGAAAGACTCTGGCGTTGGGGTGAATCATGCCATTCACCCACAGCCCTGCTGCTTCACCACCAAGTTTAATCAGACTTGTTCCAGCAAATGACCTACCCACACCCTCAGGCCTCAAGTTCAGGAAAGGCAAGAGGTCTGACCTAGGTTGGAGTAACCCAAAAGGGTTAATATGGGCTCAGCCTGAGGTAACTGGGGCAGGGTTGGGGACTGGAGGTGTCAGTATCCATGTCAGAGAAATTCTAAGTCCCAAATTTGGTAGGTTTTTAATCTCAGGGGTCAGTCCAAACTTAGGCCAACTTTCTTTTGGTTTGAAATAGCAGCAGGCTGCAGCCAGGCACGGTGGCTCATGCCTGTAATCCCAGCACTTTGGGAGGCCGAGGCAGGCGGATCACAAGGTCAAGAGATCGAGACCATCCTGACCAACATGGTGAAACCCCGTCTCTACTAAAAATACAAAAATTAGCTGGGCGTGGTCGCGCACCTGTATTCCCAGCTACTCGAGAGGCTGAGGCAGGAGAATCACTTGAACCCAGGAGGCAGAGGTTGCAGTGAGCCGAGATCATGCCACTGCACTCCAGCCTGGGCGACAGAGCGAGACTCCATCTCTCCGTCTCAAAAAAAAAAAGAAAAAGAGGCCGGGCGCGGTGGCTCACGCCTGTAATCTCAGCACTTTGGGAGGCCGAGGCGGGCGGATCACGAGGTCAGGAGATGGAGACCATCCTGGCTAACACAGTGAAACCCAGTCTCTACTAAAAATACAAAAAATTAGCTGGGCGCGGTGGCGGGCGCCTGTAGTCCCAGCTACTCCGGGAGGCTGAGGCAGGAGAATGGCGTGAACCCGGGAGGTGGAGCTTGCAGTGAGCCGAGATTGCCCACTGCACTCTAGTCTGGGCGACAGAGCGAGACTCCGTCTCACCAAAAAAAAAAAAAAAAAAAAAAAAAGAAAAAGAAATAGCAGCAGGCTGCTTAAATGGCTACTCACTAACAGTACTCATGCTCTTATTCTATACTAAATTCAATGATACAGGAATTTTGGCTCACCATTTCTCTGTAATTGAATTTCCACAGTTACCCCTAAGTTGGCCCCACAGCAGGAGAAAAATATTTCAAAATAATCATCATAAGAAAAAAAATTAATTTCAATGAGAGGAATAAAATTATTCCTCTCCTGTATGCAAACCAAAAAAAAAAAAAAATTTCCTTCCTTTCCCACTACACCATCCAAAGATGTATCTGAATCAGTGGTCTTTTGAGAGCCAACAATAACTCCCAATTGTTAAGGAACTAGAATTCTACTAGAATAAATCATTTTCCTAACAATGCCATGCAAGAACTGGAAACTATTTGTTGCACTCTTTAGTTGTCTTAATAGGACATCATTAAAATTCCCTTTTCCATTCACTACTTGAGATGCAAAGCCAGGGAAATGGTCCACTACGTGTGGGTAAAGACACTCTAATTAGTGTTATTGTAACCCGGTTTCCTGCCCGTGGATATGCTAAATCATGTGAACTGCATGAATAGCGAAATACAGTGGCAAGTGTTTCAGATCTGCCTGCTGTGCTGAATCTATATTCTGCCTCTAATTAGAGCTACAAAGATTTCCTATATACAAGTCCACATTTCTAACTCTCCACCCGTTATTGACTCTTCCTTGAAGCCACCTCACCCCACAGTCCTCTTGGCAATACTCACTCCTGTGTATGTTTTTTATTCCCTGGAACACAATCCATTTCCCCTGGCCAGGAATTCTCACTGACGATACCTGGAGAGCAGAGTTATTCTCAGAGAACAGCTTGCCCAGTGCCAGGCTTCATTTGTCTTTCCTTATGGGTCATTTATCACAGGAAGGTGGCCTGTTGAGGTAAATCCCGATTGAAAGCCCGTATATTCTCCTGTGTGCAACCTGATTCCGGCACTGAGCAAAGGAAATTACTTTGCACCCTGCATATAGGGTGCACCAGTACAGAAATGAAAACGTCTCACCAGCTGGCAATAACACATGCTCTATCACTGTCTTTGGAAGACAGTCTTGAGTTCTTAGAGAAGAGTAATCACGTAGTATGGTGATTTACTTATGCTACCTGAGATTTCCCCCATTCCAAAGGCTTTAACTACCTTAACATCAGAACCCAATGTCAGAGGTCAGGTTCCTAAACTTAGGCATGTTCTTACATTCATTTCCTCACCCTTTCCCACCTTCTCTCCACCCTGTTGAACTTGACATTACAGGTAGAATCCATTTATAAACAACTCAGGTACATTTATTCTTCATTCAGTAAACATCTGTAAGTTGCTGGTATGCACCAGGCACAATGGTAATAAGCAAATCCAAATCATTGAAGGAAAGTAGAATTCTGATTCTGAAGAATTATACATCACACTAATACAAGCATTCATTATTGATTTTCAATTTTTAGGGTCAATCTATACACAAAACTTAAACTCGATAAAAATAGACAGGGTAGCATGTAAATGTTAGCAAACATGACAATGTGAAAACACAGATGACACAGTCTGGGAAGGGGAAGGCAGGAATCATTGTTCATAGGAAGGGTTGGGGAATCAAGAAACAATTTCTAGGGTCAATGGAAGAATAAAAAAAGGTATAAATAAATTAAACCTATGGAGCTAATTATAGCAGACATGATTTGTGCCTGTCCTATTTCTCCCTCCTTTCCTACTGCTTTTTTTTGTTGTCGTCGTGAGCAGAGGCCATATTTTACTCATGTGTCCACATTATTCTTTGGGATTGGGTCAGAGCTCAGAAGGATTGAGGTAAATCATGATTTTGTAGATTATGGTAATGGCACACCCCTTGTCAGTCATGAATAGTGGGTATATGGCTGGTTTTAGTCGGAGACATGAGGAGGAATCTGCACTGGGCTTCCAGGAGTACTGTAAAGGAAGAAACAGCCTCTCATATTCTTCTAGACATTATCTGAATTAATTAATCTTATAGCTGACTTATCTTGGGAAATGTTATTGTGAGAAAAATACATTTTCCTTACTGCTTAAATATTGAAATTGATTTTCAGTTACTAGCAGTGAATGTACCTTTACATAAGATAAACCACTGAGGAATTAAAAAATGATGATTTAACTACACTGGAAGGAAGGAGAAAAGATGGGGGAGGAAATCCAAGTGAAGAAAACTTTCATGTAAATAGTAGAAAGTCAGTAGATAATAGATACGTAACTGATTTTTTTTAAAGGGAATGGAGTAGTGGTATAATACTATTTAGAGAGATGGAAGTAGACATCAAAATAAACAGGAGTTAAAAATGGGACCAGAGTTGAGGAGGGGAGCAGTGGTTAAACGTTGCTTTCCATTATTAAGTCCTTTTGCACTATTTTCTTTTTAAACTATGTGCATGTATTATTTTGATAAAAGTTTTAAAATTGACATAAAAAAGAAAATGAATTTAAAATCACAAATTAATTTCCTCTTCTGGAGGCACTAGAAAGAAAGAAAATAGGAATTTTTCTCTGAGACAAATCAGCAAGTTAATAGAAGTGCTTTTAACCCAGGAAGAGTTCCAAGGGCTCCAGTGCTTTTCCTTGTGCTATTAGTGCAGTAGTATTCTCTTTGTGCAGATGTGGATTAGGCTTTTGGCAGTGAAAGTGTTTGAAACAGGAAGAGATAAAGGAGCTTGGAAGGCAAATAAAGAGAAAAATCCCCTAGCTACAGTCTAATCCGTTTTCCTTTCCCCATCCAAATAATGCAAATGACACAGATTCTCAGATTCCATTTGTGACTGTCTGCCTGTTTGTGTTAGAGATGGGGGTCTCACTATGTTGCCCAGTCTGGAGGGCAGTGGCTATTCACAGGTGCAATCCCACTACTGATCAACACGGCAGTTTTGACCTGCTCCATTTCTGACCTGGGCTGGAATGACCTAGGCTCACCCCTCCTCAAGCAACCTGGTGATCCCCTGATTTGGGAGGTCACTACATTGTGGCCAGACATAGTGTGGACACTCTATCAGCATAGCACACTACAGCCCAAAACTGCTGGACCCAAGCGATCCTCCCACCTCAGCCTCCTGAATAGTTGTGACTATAGGCGTGCACCACAGCGTCCAGCTCCATTTTGTTAAAACAGTATTATATGAATTAGATAACTCAGCATGCTGGATTTCTCTCACTAAAGTAACTCACCAATTTTCTCCAAGCTAATTTCACTCTTACAAGTACAACAGAAAATTGTCTTGATTATCTTGACAGTCTCCTCAGGGATATGAACACAGATCACCCTTCAAAGTGGATCTCTCACACCTCTTTGATGTTGTTAACTAAAAGGTACTAATGCCCTAACTTGAGCGACAAGCACTGCTTTAAATCAGCCAGACATTCCTCTTCAATAAATTCCAAAGCCTCCAAAGCTACAATTGTGTTCTCAGGAGAACAGAGTTACTAAAACAAGTTCTAGGAAGAGGATGATCCTATAACTTCCAAAGTCCAAGAGAAACAAACATTTAACTTCCAACTTTATTCACTTAGTGATGTCCCATTGAACCCGCTGGTCAACAGGCCATTTGCTTTAAGTTGTTTTTCAGTAATGCAAGCCATATATATTGGTTTAAAGTCAGTTAAAATAAATCCTAACCTGAATCTAGTGAAGTCTTCTTTAACCTACTACAATATTAAATATGTCTTTATCTAGCCATGCATATTTCTATTAATATGTCCTTCAGAAAAACATACGATGTTGTACATTGCAGCATCTTTTCTTGAGGCAAAACTTAAAACAGAATCTGGAAACAATCTGAAAGTCAAATAGCAGGAGACTAATTGAATAAATAATGATGTAATCACTTTGTGGAATATCATGCAGCTATAAAATCAAAAACAAACTAGATAGAATTCCATGAATTGACAGAGAAAGTCATTCATGATACATTGTTATATATTTAAAAAGCAAGTTGCAGAAATATGTACCCGATTTCATTCTATTTTTCTAAGAAAAGGTAAGGTATGTATTCTTTTTTCATATAACTGAGGAAAGGTATGAAAGCGTATATGACAAACTATTAATGATGATCATCTTAGTGCATGGAATTAGAGCACAGTTGAGTTTTACTTTATGTACTAGTGAATATTTTGAATTACCATATCAACCATGCATTATTTTGCATCAAGGGAAAAAATAAAATTCGTCTGTTGGGAATGTGAGAAAGTTATCAAATCCTTCTTTCCAGGATACTCCTAATATCACAATTTAATAAAAATACAACCAGTTTTTTCAATATCTTCAGTGGATAAAGATTTTACAAACTTCTGTAATTTTGTCATAATACTAGTTTTGTTTATCAAAAGGCTAAGACGTATAATATAGTAGGTAATTCACATACAGTTACTTATCTACTCCTCTACTAACAGCACAGGCTCTATTAGGTCCATTTTACAGACAAGAAAACAAAATAACTTAAACAAGATCACATAATTCTAGAAGGTAGCCTAGCCAAGATAATAGATAGACTGGAAAGCAGGCCTAACTGGAAAGCCAATGTTCTTCCTAACACTATACTAGATCTATTAGGCACATACATCTAAGTTAAATCATTCACTTCATTTCAAATTCATTTGTAAATGAAAATAGCATTACTATGGGGATCTAAAAAACCTACCTTTTAGAGTTGATTTAAAAGGATCAAAGTGTTTAAAAAGGATCAAAGGAGCTTTCCCAGTCTTCAACAAATCCCTCTTCTTCCACTCATCACGCTCGTTTCCTAAAGAAAACTGTCCTTCATGAGCCACCATATCTTCTGGTACTCAAAGTCATACTCTTCCTGCCTTACATTCTCCTTCAATCTGTTTTACTTTCTTTGAGACGGAGTCTCGCTCTGTCACCCAGGGTGGAGTGCAGTGGGGCAATCTCAGCTCACTGCAACCTCAGCCTCCCGGGTTCAAGGGATTCTCCTGCCTCAGCCTCCTGCGTAACTGGGATTACAGGCATATGCCACCACACCCAGCCAATTTTTATATTTTTAGTAGACACAGGGTTTTGTCATGTTGGCCAGGATGGTCCTGACCCTCCCAAAGTGCTGGGATTATAGGCGTGAGCCACTGCGTCTGGCCTACATTCAATCTATTTTTCAAAAATTACCTCAGTGAAGTCTCTCCAAATTCTCTAGGTTTCTCTAGACTTCATACCTGATCAGGGATCTTCAATATTGAAGATTACCTCACGACTTCTAAAAGCTAAGATTGTATTCATATATCAGAATATCCTGCAGGTGTAGTGTTATGTTTTGTACATTAACAAAATAAAAAGTATTGCAGACTCACAGTCATTTAACTCTAATCTTTTTCAGTTCTACTTGCATATGGTTTGTCATTCCTGGCCTTGAATTTGTAATATTTGTTAGCAACTCTATTAGGGGGACAGTGGCCAACAATTTTTACAGGGAAATGCTCATTACAGCAAAAGACGAAAACTCAGTGGGGTTTAGAAAATGCAAAGCATAGTAAATAAGAAATGGGAAAATACACTAGGCACCAGAGAGGAGGTAGCTCTGTCCCCTATTGTGTACCCTGAGACATGACTGAATTTATTACTGATGCTGTATTCCTACACAGTTTCAGGGACCAGAAATGCTTTTCATCCCATCTCTGGCTGGTCCAAAGATCATACTCCCTAGGGACCTAGCACTTCATAATAATGATTCATTATTTATTCTAGCCCCAGGACATTTCAAATGAGTGTTTCAAACCACTGCTGGTTATTATATTGGATTTAACTTTACTGATGCATTTATTGACACCACAGGATCCACTGAAATGCAGTGGTCTCCATAGCTCTTTGAAAGCTGCATCTTTATTTGATTTTCTTTCTCGAATCCTGAAACCTAGCACAAGAATCTTTCTGTGATAATTAATCAAAATAAACATATTTGTTGAATTAATTAATAAATGAATATTTAAACAAACTAGCAGAGTAAAATCTAATGACTTTCAAGTTTTAAAGAATTAATTATTTTTCTTAATGAGCATACCAAACGTTTTCCAAGCCCATGCCAAAATAGCCATGAAAGTAGGAGTGGCATCTGGTGTTACCTGGCATACTGAAGAACTCAATTAATAGTTGCTGAGACAGTGAATGACAAGCTAGATTACCAAAACAAGTTATCTTATTATTTTTCCTGATATCATACAAGTGCTATGGAGTAGAAATTGGAAACATGTCTGCTCCTTTTTTATCTACCTTTAACCTTTCTGCCTGGGGTCATTGCTACCTGAGTTACAGTGTCTATATATCCTACAAATAGAAAGAGACATAGGTCATCAGAGAGAAAATTCAGAAGGGGCTTCCAAGTCATTTCCAGAAAACCAGCCTTCAGGATCAACAGAAGAAAAGAAAACAAAATAACACACCCCACCCCCAACCCTACCCCATATCTCCCTAAAGCACAGATACTGCTGATTGGAAAGGGTGCTTTAAACCCTGGAGAGAAACCTCGTCTGGAGTCTACTATAAGTAAATCTTCACAGTTGCATTTGCTTGAGCCCATAAGAAAGGACGTAGAGGAGTGAAAAGAAGAGGCTGTTAGTGTAAATGGTCAACCACATGCAGTCATGTGCCACATAACATTTTGATCAATGACAGATCATATTAATGATACTGGTCTCATAGGATTTTAATACCATATTTTTACTACACTATATCATGTTTGGACACACAAATACTTACTGTTGTGTTACATTTGCCTACAGGATTGAATACAGTCACATGCTATACAGGTTTGTAGCCTAGGAACAAAAGGCCATACCATAGAGCGTAGGTGTGTAGTAGGCTATACCATCTAAGTTTGTGTCAGTACACTCTGATGTTCGCACAGTGGTAACACCTAACAACGCATTTCTCAGAATGTGTCCCCTTTGTTAAGAAACACATGACTGTACTTCCCTTGGAAAATCCTTGGATTGGAATATGACTCAAATGATACAATAAAGCAACTGAATTATGAGATTTAAAAGCTACTGGTATTAACTGGTTTGGCAATTTTCTTACTCTGATCTACAAGAATTTGCTTATGGAATTTCAAGGAGGCACACATGAACCTATCTTTCCTAAGAGCACCAAATGCACTAATGGTGGCTAAGTCACAAGCCTATGTATACGGAGAGACCTAGGAGGGAGGGCACAGGTCTTGGCGGAGGGGTGAAGGGTACTAGTATTTATTTACTTTTCATGGCCATACTGTTGCCATAGAGATCTAAGTAACTCCCACATGTAAAACTCTTCAGTGGCTCCCCATTGCCCTGAAGATTACTCCCCTCCCTTAACATGTTTACCCTCTTTCAGGATCTGGCACAAAACTTCTCTATCTGGGATTTAATCAAATTAAACTTGTTGCTATTACTCATTTTAACTATGAGAAGAGGTAATAATAATTGCCAGAAAAAACTAATAGGCCGGGCACAGTGGCTCACGCTGTAATCCCAGCACTTTGGGAGGCCGAGGTGGGCGGATCACCTGAGGTCAGGAGTCCAAGACTAGCCTGGTCAACATGGTGAAACTAAAAATACAAAAATAAGCTGGGCGTGGTGGTGCATGCCTATAATCCAGCTACTCCGGAGGCTGAGGTGGGAGAATCGCTTGAAACCAGGAAGCAGAGGTTGCAGTGAGCCAAGATCGTGCCATTGCACTCTGGCCTGGACAACAAGAGTGAAATTCTGTCTAAAACAAACAAAACTAATAGATTATATAAGTTTTTGTATCCAGAGGAGCTAAGCGAGTGCTTAAAAACAGTAGATGCATAATGACTAAATTAATGAATGAATAAATAAAAGAACAAACAAATGAGACATTTTTATTCTGTCCAGTTGTTTTGATACAAAATTTGCTAGCTTATATTCACAGGAGGAAAAAATTTTAAATATATCTACATATGCTAATATTCACAGGAATAAAAAATATCTATCTATCCATCTATCCATCTGAAAGCCCAACAGAATCAGGCATTTTAGATATGGTTGCTATCTTCAATGGGGATTGTTGAACCCAAGAAAGCAAGGGATTTACTTGTGTTTACCTTTTCATCCTCAAGTCTAATTTTTTTAATCATTCAACAAGCCAAAAGTCCCTGAAGCCAACTAAGCAAACCATATGATTGAAAATAAAATTGTAACCTGGTCATCTACTGACTAGGGAATTAATCAGGACCCCAACTCACTTCCTTAGTACCATTTTAGTCTGAAAAAAAAAAACAACAACTAAAGAAATCATGGCCAGGCACGGTGGCTTATGCCTGTAATCCCAGCACTTTGGGAGGCCGAGACAGGCAAATCACCTGAGGTCAGGAGTTCAAAGCTAGCCTGGCCAACATGGCAAAACCCCATCTCTACTAGAAATACAAAAATTAGCCAGGTACGGTGGTGGGCACCTGTAATCCCAGCTACTTGGGAGGCTGAGGCAGGAGAATCGCTTGAACCCGGGAGGCAGAGGTTGCAGTGAGCCGAGATCGTGCCATTGCACTTCAGCCTGAGTGACAGAGTAAGACTCTGTCTAAAAAATAAAATAAAAAAAAAGAAATAAAAAATATCTGGTATTAATGTATCACCCAGGCCAAAAATTGCAGACCACTGAGTATCAGAAAACAAACTGTCATCTAAAAATGTCTCCTGAATAGATATCACTAGTTTAAAAAGTATTAATGCAGTTTTCTAATTACATTAATGAAGTAGTTTAGAACAGAATGACTAATTCCTTTGCACAAATATGAAGAGACCTCTAGAGAATTACTTTGCCATAGAATCCCCCTTTCTCCCCAATGCTACCAGCAGCCTTAATTATAGTACCACCATCTACTACTCATTGCTCAGATCAAAAACCTAGTAGTCATCCTGGGTTCTTCTCTTTCACATCCAATCCATTTATAAGTCTTGAGAGCCCTAGCTACAAGAAATGTCTCTAAACTGACCATTTCTCACCTTCATTGTTACCACCCTTGTTTAAAGCAATTAACAGGTCTCCTTGACATCACATTTGCCATCACATTGGCAAGTCATTGACAACCCATTTGGCCGTCTTCTTCACAGCAGACAAATTAATTTTTTCTAATTACATCAGACCTCATCCCTTTTCTGCATAAAACACTCAATGACTCTTCATTGCAACATGAATAAACTCCAAGCTCCCTACCATGGCCAAAAACGCCTTCAGTGACGCAGTCTCTGCCTTCCTCTTTAGCCTCATCTCCCTGACCATTCTCCCTTGTTCACCCCATCCCAATCTACTGGTCTTGTTTCTATCAGACATGCTGAGCTCAATCTCTTTCCCCTCAAAATTGTCAAATGATTGCCTTTTCCCCAACATTCACACTTTAATTCAGATATCATTCTTCTGAGAGATCTTTTTTTTTTTTTTTTTTTGATAGGGGAGTTTTGCTCTGTCACCCAGGCTGGAGTGCAGTGGTGCAATCTCAGTTCACTGCAACCTCCATCCCTTGGGTTCAAGCCATTCTCTGCCTCAGCCTCCCAAGTGGCTGGGATTACAGGTGCCCACCATCACACCCAGCTAATTTTTTGTATGTTTAGTAGAGACAGGGTTTCACTATCTTGGCCAGGCTTATCTTGAACTCCTGACCTCGTGATCCATGCGCCTCAGCCTCCCAAAGGGCTGGGATTACAGGTGTGAGCCACCGTACCCAGCCTCTTCTGAGATCTTTCTTAACCAATTTAGTCAGTCTGTAATGCAACACTTTAAATTTTCATGGCTGGACTTATCATTTGTCTCCTCCCACTAAAGGGGAAGCTACTTATGGGCAAGGGGTCATCTGTGTTGTCCTTTTCCCTGTCCTGTGAACAGAACAGTTCCTAGCACAAAGTATGCATTAGTAAATACTTGCCAACTAACCCAGTACCACCATAAAAGGATATTCTTCTCCAAATAACAAAGCCTCACGTTCAGAATTAACACACCTGGAAGCTCCATTTTGAAAAACAAACAGTTTATCTCTTTGAAAGGAATATTGCAGACCACTGTGTGATAAGATTTGCATCCCTAAGTAAAGAAATGACTTGTCATGGGCAGACACCATAGGTAGTTCATCTTTCATTCTCACTGGATTAAGATGTAAAAGTCTGATTTCAACATCCTGAGACCTTCAAGCTAAACTTGATGAATTATTTCCCTTCTCTGGTCAATGGATAAACAGAAACTTCTTGTCAATTCTCACTATAATTTACTGAATCTTACATTTTTGGAAATCTGTTTGCTCCATCTCAGTGCAGTTACAGCTCCACTCTGTGGAAAAACAAGGAAAATAGGCAATACAATGTAGGTATGTTACCTAAGTGATCAGTGAGAAAATTTGGGAAACTATGTATAAGAGATTATAATCTGTAAAAACCTATGCACAAAATGTCAGAATGATAAAGAATATTTTATTCTTATCTAGACTGGATATGGTACTTCTAAAAATTAATTATGTATCAGGGCCCAATAAATATTTGATTATTTACATGCTGTCTTTCCCATCTTCCCGCCTCTTATTTCCATAGCACACTTGAAGCTGTTCAGCAATTTTCGCTTTTAACTATTGCATCTCTGTCAGTAAATACTCTGACATGTATAAAAATCACAAATACAAAACACAAAATTCATTCTAGTCAGATCCAGAAATGAGACAATTTAAAGCAAATAATTCCCTATATGTAAATACATAGAGATGCAGCCATGGAAACCAGCAGAGGCAGCACTCTCTTTTCTGAAAAGAAAAGACATATTTTTCACTGACTTGCATCCCTTGACCTTTGCCTAGGAAAAAAGATCCTTCATAAAATTGTCAATAGTTATGAGTGACACTAAATCAAGACCTAATCAATGTCCAACTGGCTCAGTTTCCAGGAGATCAGGTGCGGAAATAAGTTAATCTCTTCCCAAAAGGCTCAGAAATATTTTTAACATTTCTTAGGATTTAATACATTGCAATTTTGGGTCCTCGAGGCACCAAAGCATAGTCTGATTTCTAGTAACACAGCAACACCCAAACAAACAGCTACACAGTTTCTACTGGTTTACTGTTTAAGACTTTAAAACCATTTCAGGCCCAGTTTCAACATATGATTGATGGAAATAGGGTAATTCTTTCCCTCCCTAGCCTCAGTTGTAGAATTTGAGCTCCACTATATACTACTGGGTCTTTCATTGGACTAGCTCATTAGAAGGCTTCAACTGTTAATGAAATTAGAAACTAGGCAAAGTTTGTCTTTGGTGACTCAAGAAAGATAAACCCTCATCTCCACTCTCCCCCATGCTCCTGTTGCTCTTTAGCTCTCAAGTTCTTTTCCTATCAAAACATCCTCTGTGCAAGAAATCAAAACTCCTTAGCATTAAAATAAATGTTTGCTAGAAGCTTCAAGGATGACCTTTCTCAAGGAGCTAAGGAAACAAACAGGAATCAGGGCTCTGAATTATCGTATGTTTTCCAGAATAAGAGAACAGGTAGGGAGATGACTGGGGAGTTTTCCCTGAACCTGTAAAATTGTACCACACAGCAGCTGCCTGCTTTGGCTACACTGTGGTTGTCAATTCAGTTAAAAACTTCAAAACCAGACTCTTCTCTCAAGTCGTTCATAATTCAGACAAGTAAACAATTAATTTTCATTTATGAAATAATTGCAAGGATATTTAAAGGACAGAATTAGTACAAAAAAGGTTATGTTTTACAGAGGAGGCAATGATTGAGTTTGGTTTTCAAGAATGAATAAGAATTTGTCAGTGGTTGAGGTTAAAGGACATTTTAAGCAATGGGATCAAAATGAGCAAGGTGGCCGGGCGCGGTGGCTCAAGCCTGTAATCCCAGCACTTTGGGAGGCCGAGATGGGCGGATCACGAGGTCAGGAGATCGAGACCATCCTGGCTAACACGGTGAAACCCCGTCTCTACTAAGAAATACAAAAAATAGCCGGGCGAGGTGGCAGCGCCTGTAGTCCCAGCTACTCGGTGAGGCTGAGGCCGGAGAATGGCGTGAACCCGGGAGGCGGAGCTTGCAGTGAGCTGAGATCCGGCCACTGCACTCCAGCCTGGGCTACAGAGCGAGACTCCGTCTCAAAAAAAAAAAAAAAAAATGAGCAAGGTAAGGTGAACTGAAAAGCATTATATTAGTAGCATGGACTCTAATTCACCCTCTTCCCCCTCCAGAAGATTCTGATCTTAAGTATTATGAACTCTGCTTACAACTATCAGTGCTCAGTTTTAGGACACAAATATGTATTGAGAATATTATTGATGGATATTCACTGTGTGGAATACAGTGACGAACAAGGTACAGCCCAACCCCAAAGCAGTTTACAATACAATGAATGGGTTTAGACAGAAATGTATGCAAATAACATAAGATCACTCAAAATGAAATTCAGGATATCCCCCAATCTGGCCATAGTTCCCTGTATGGCTGCCAGCAGCTGCTTAGACCAGCCTTTACTCAGCTAACAGTATGCAGGCCTGTTAGAATAAGGAGAGCTCTGCTCCAAGTGTTGACAAATGTCCCTCCCACTGTAGCTAGATCAGCCTGCCTGATCATCCATGATGAAAGTTTGAGCTCACCAGGAAGCCTTGACTCCTTTGGCCAGATATCCAGCTGATTGTTTTGGACAATTATGAATTGGGTAAATATTTTCTTAAGGCGGAAACGTTAACAGTTTGGGTAAATGCTCTCCAAAGCTTCAGGTACGGAGTCAACCACACTTTTCCTTTAGAAAGTCTCATCCTCTTGCTTTTAACCTTTTAAAGTAGTATGGCAAGATTGGAATTCTCTGCTGCTTTTCTTTTTGCCTTTTTTATTTTCTTGAGTACAGAAGCATGGAGGACCCATGTTAAGAGGTCCTTCCCTCTTGAGAAAGCATCTGAAGTCCAATCATCTGCCTTGAGATTCCCACTTACGGAATGATAGGAGTCCCTCATGTAAAATGAATGCAGTAACAAAAGATGAAAGCAATCTCAGTAAACACTGAGATCTCATTATACGAAAAAAAATGTGAATGGGGTATTCTCTAGTTCAGAATCACAGAAGCATAGACTCAAAAAGACCTCAGAGGCCATTTCATCTAATTTCTCATTTTATGATTTCGGGAATTCATTTTCATTCATTGACTTATTCAAAACTCGAAATGATTCATCCTAGGTCAGCATTCATCTTACTGACTCTCAAAGTATAATCCCAGCAGCATTAACATCACCTGGGGCTTCCTAAAAACAAAAATTCTTTTTCATTTTATTTACTCATTTATTTATGAGACAAAGTCTCACTTTGTTGTGCAGGCTGGTTTCAAACTCCTGGCTTCAAGTGATCCTCCCACCTCAGCCTCGCAAAGTGTTGGGATTACAGGCATAAGCCACTGTGCCCAGCCAAAAAAACTTAAAATTCTTGAGTCCCGTCCCAGATCTACTGCATTGGAAGCTGTGGCAGTAGGGCCCAGCATCTGTATTTTAACAAATCCTTCAATTTATTATAGTGCATGTAGAAGTTCGAGAATTACTTCCCTATACACTATAAGTGAAATGTATTAGTCAGGGCTATATAGTTTAACTGGTTTAAGCAAAAAAGGGAATCTGTGCTCTATGCAACTATTAAGTTCAGGGAATAATAGTTTCTCCAGAATATCTGTGAAAAACACTACATTTTTGCAATGACTCCCCATTTCCTTCCCCACCAACTACATACTCCTCTGTGACAGTTGTACATAATCTTGCTCCCAAGTTGCCTAACTTGATTTTCCACTGCTCTTCAACAGGCATCTCAGCTAGACTTTGTGGTCTCCTCTCCATGCCTTGACAATGCCATGTCCATTTCCCTCATTCTCATTTCATCCATGAGCTTCCCCTTGACCACAACACTTTCCATTCCCTCCACCTATCAAAAATCCTGCCCAGACATTAAGATTTAAGCTTACATTCCACTACTTACATAAAAAATCCTTTGTCTGCTCCAACCCTTTCTTATAACTGTCTTATTAACTCTCACAACATTTAGTCTCTGACTCAAACAGTGTAGCTGTTAATTACGTTTCTGTCTTAGGGACTGTTTTGTTGTAAAAGAACCCATCTGTGTTAGCTTAAATAAATGTAGATAGTGGTAAGGATTCGGATGGATTTCCCATAATCCAACTGCAGGATGATGAGCTAAACCTCAACAGGTTTGAAAGTCTTAAGTATTAGATAAGAGCACTTACTCCTCATGTTGCAATATGAGTAGACATATACTGGCCTGTCGCCTTAACCCTCAATCAATATTAATTATCTGACTGGTGAGTTTGAAGGAAGAAACTACACATGCTTTGTGCAGCCCTTTCCTTTCTTCTCCTTGGGGATCTTCTGTATGGGGCATTCAAGGGCAGGCCCCACAGCTGGGAAAAACCATGGTGGGACAGTGGGTAGCACTGCAGTTTTCCAGGTCTACCTGTGATTAAGTAGATAAGTTTATTTCTGCAGTGAAGTTGACAAGCCCCTTGATACTGCAAGATTAAAGTTGTCTTCCTGGCCAGGCGTGGTGGCTCACGCTTGTAATCCCAGCACTTTGGGAGGCCAAGGCAGGCAGATCACGAGGTCAAGAGATCGAGACCATCTTGGCCAACATGGTGAAACCCCATCTCTACTAAAAATACAAAAATTATCTGGGCGTGGTGGCACGTGCCTGTAGGCTCAGCTACTCAGGAGGCTGAGGCAGGAGAATGGCTTGAACCCACAAGGCAGAGGTTGAGCTGAGATTGGGCCACTTCACTCCACCCTGGTGACAGAGTGAGACTCCGTCTCAAAAAAAAAAAAAGTTGTCCTCCAAACGGCTTAAACAGCAATAAACACTTTTATTTCCATGTGCCTGACTTAATTATCTGTCCCTCAGTTGGTTTGGAACTCAGGAGATGAAAAAGGGGGTGTTATCAATGGTCACACTAAAATTTAGGTAATAGGCAGTGATCCTTTCTCTATCTGGAGCTGCATATTTAGGATTTCTGCTGTAATCCACTCCAATTCATCTCACTCTGAAAACTAACTTCTTTTTAACTGGATCTTCTGGTTCCTCACTAACCTGGGCTTTTATATGGAACTAGTGTTATTATTAGTGACAGAGACTACTAATTTTCACCAAAATTTAATCTCCTCTGCTTCTTTAGTAACAGAACACCCAAAGAGGTATTGAATGGTGGCCCAGAATAAAGAATACATTTCTCACCTAGGTGTAACCGTTTGTTAAAGTTCTCACCAATGAGATTTAAGTGGAAGAGCTGTGCACACTTCCCAGAAGATATCCTAAAAAGGGAAGGAGTTTGATCTTTTCTTCACATTTCTTCCATTCCATTGATTGAAATGCAATTCTAATGTCTGGAGTGAGGGCAGCCATTTTGGACCATGAGAGAGAAGCAGAGTTGTGCTAGATCTGGCTTATATGAGCTTAGGAGAGCAGATGGTTAAACGCTGAGGAATTCTGCAAGCTGGTTGTTAAACCACTGTAGCTTGAAATTGGCCATGGTGGGAGTATTTCTACCATGAAAATCAGGCAAATGCTACAACTTATGCCATTTTTCCCCCCAGAGGGCCAGTTTACCAGCCTACCACTGGATAAAAGCCACATGTTGAAAATGGTAGAGCAATAAGACAGAAGGGGTCTGAGTCCCTGATGATCATGAAATGGCTAGCCAGATGAGCCTTCAGGACTGCCTATATTTACATGAGAGAAAAATAAGTTTCTATCTTGCTTGGGCATTGTAATTTTTGCTTTCTGCCCCTCAAAGCCAAATTTAATTGTAACTAAAGCCCATTTGAGGCACTAGACCCAACTGAGCACTATCTAAATACAGTTTTGGGGTCATTAAGGAAACTGAGAACGAAAATGTAACTAGTTCAGTTTAGGTCAGGTATTCACATTCCTGGTGCAATCTGTGGGACCAGAGATGTGGGTTCCATGGTACAAACCTGGCCACCTAAACCTATCCTTTCAGCAGGGACTATTGATTCACATCTGAAAAAGAAGACATGGGCTGACAGGCATCCCAAAATAGTTTACTATGCTACCATTTACTATATTAGCACATATTAAATACCATTTGCCATATTAGCACATAGTAAATGGTAGTATAGCACATAGTTTTTCTTTTCCTTTTTTTTTTTCTTTTTTTTGAGATGGAGTTTCAGTTTATTGCCTAGGCTGGAGTGCAGTGGCGTGATCTTAGCTTACTGCAACCTCTGCCTCCTGGGTTCAAGTAATTCTCCTGCCTCAGCCTCCCGAGTAGCTGGGATTACAAGCATCCACCACCATGCCTAACTAATTTTATATTTTTATTAGTAAAGGGGTTTTACCATGTCGGTCAGGCTGGTCTCAAACTCCTGACCTCAGGTGATCCACCCATTTCGGCCTCCCAAAGTGTTGGGATTACAGGCATGAGTCACCACGCCCAGCCCTTATCTAATATCATTCTATGTAGTATCTATTCCTTTTAAGCCTATTTGTCTGAATTATTTTCTAAAAACATTTTATAAATCATTATTCATATGCATTTTTCCTTTAATTACTAGATAGAGATTTTCTGTGTTGCCATGAGTGCAGTAGACTGTTTTATACTCTGTCAGTCACTGAGCACTCTACTATGCTGTCCTAAGTATCTTGTTTATTCCAATATGGTCTCTCTCCATTTATTTTATGTTCTAGCCAACCATTTTGACCAATAATGCCTGACAAAAGCTATTCAAATGATGGTGCTGTACCTGCTTAAAGGAACAAGAAAGAGAACCACAGGAGACCTTCAAATACCTGTTTTACTGCAGCTCTAAGCACCTTCAAGGAAACAGAGGATAAAGTTCCTTAGGGAATAAGACACTTCTAAAGATCTTTTGACTATAGGAAAACCCTCATAAACATGACTGCATCCAAGGAGGATTGACCAACAATCATGTGAATATGGAGCTAGAGGAAGACATAGATAGAGGCATATCAGACTTTAGGGGATCTGAAAAGACTGGAAAAACTACTGTCACTGTAGTTTTTCAGTGGAAATGCATTTCCAGTGGACTTTGCTATCATGACCTTTTATACTGCTGATTCACTTAGGGCACCCAAATTCATTGACACAATGCAGCACTCAAATGCATCTACTTAAAGTGGATGTGCGTGTGTGTGTGCAAGTGTGTGTGTATTTCATATCTGAGTTGATATATTATTGTTAATCAGATTATAAACTCCTGGAGGACCTTGAGAGAAATAAATAAATAAGACAGGATCCTTAACCTATTAAATAAAAGAGAAAAATAAAGAGAATACTACAAAATGGTGTGAAAAGTGCTATGAGAGAGGTAAGCAGAGTGCAGTGTTCATAAAAGTTGACTTTCCAATATCCATTTCACCCCCTATGAACAGTCTAATCCACGCATGAGAATCCTATTCCCTTCACTGGCCATTGGTTTCAGAAGTGAACATCTGATTCAGTCTTGGTTAATGAGACAGGGATGGAAGTGGAAAGTTTTCTGAGAAAGTTTTCTCACTCCTAAACTGGAGACACAAAGAAGAGATGCTCCCTCTCCTTCGCTGAACTTTGGACTGGGCTTACTGTAAGGCAGCAGATATTATTTCAGCACATGGAAAAGAAAGCCTGGAAAGAAAAAGGTATCTGAGTAGACAGACTTTAAATGCCATAGGAGGAAGTACCATTCTTCTCATGGCCAGGAGCTAAACCTTTTTAAAAAGGCCTAGACCAACTGCTTTGCATGATAACTAATTGCACAAGTCTTATCCCTACTCCTTACTATGTTATAGGGCTAGGACTAAGTCTAAAGCAAGACCACAAGCACAGCACCTTGGCCAGCCCAATTGGCAGTGTCAAGAACAAAAATTCCATTTTTTTTTTTTCTAAGAGTGAGATTGAGTATTTGATGGTGAGAAAAACAAAATGATTAGTAGGAAAATTTTTTGGGGGAAATGGAACTATTCAATGATCCCTTCCCCAAATTCTTCATCCCTCAACTACTCATACAGGAGTTTTGCTTTCTTCAGGTGCACCTCAAGAACCACAAGTTTCTCAAGAGATGGGTATACTAACCAGTCTCTGTAATTATTTCTAAATCCTGTCCTTTCAGAGTCTTGTTCTACACTCCACTGGTCATGTGAGGTTCTTAATCCTCACTGTGCATCAAAATCACTAGAACAAAAACAAAACAACAACAAAGCCCCTAAAACTACAATACCCAGACCAATTGAAACTAGTATGAAGCCAAGGCTAAGAAACACTAACTCATTGTACTGGGGGCTAAACATCAAGAATTGCAGAGGAAGTCCTGGAGCTAAGAATAAAACTCTACCTCACATTCTATGTCTAGAGAAGTTACAGATGTAGGGGACAGACATCCTCATGTAGGCATTAAAGGCAGTTAATACTTCAGCAGACTCACTTCTCTGATTAAAGACTTGGGAGAAAACAGAGGTCACGCTGGGCGGGTGGTTCACATCTGTAATTCCATCACTGCCAAGGCAGGCAGATCACTTGAGGTCAGGAGTTCGACACCAGCCTGGCCAACAAGATGAAACCCTTAAAAAAAAAAAGAAAAGAAAAAGAAAAGTCTCTACTTAAAAAAAAAAAAAGAAAAGAAAAAGAAAAGAAAAATTAGCTGGGTATGGTGGCACACACCTGTAATCCCAGCTACTCGGGAGGCTGAGGCAGGAGAATCGCTTGAACCTGGGAGGTGGAGGTTTCAGTGAGCCAAGATTATGCCACTGCACTCCAGCTTGGGTGACCAAGTGAAATCCTGTCTCAAGAAAAAAGAAAAAGAAAACAGGCATCGTCTCTTAGGGAGATGCATTTTGCAGAGAGCTGACTATCCCTTCCACCATCTCTTACTGTTTGGGGCGTTAGAATGTGACCTAGGCATTCCACATGAACTAGAATGTGCTTCCCACCAACACCACTAGGCTAGGGATTGGAGATTGGCTCTGATCTGAAAGTTGTCACATCATTGACCTGACACAGCACCTGATCCTTGGGAGAGCAGAGGGAGGAGAGAGGTGCTGAAGCTGAGAAGTGCCAGAGGACAGACTGCATTGCCACTCTTTGGAATAGCAAGAATAAAGAGTTTCGCACGGCACTGATAAACACCAAGGAAGGTGGTGGGAGGCTTAAGCCTTCATGCTTTCCCATGAAACTGGGTACTATGGTATGAAGATTATTATACCTGAGAGAGGTCTCCACCTGGAGCTTGGTCACAAATATCCTACAGAGTCCACAAGAACCAGCATATATGTCTCAAGAGAGACCATATTCAGACTCCTTCCTATAGATTTAACCAAAGGACAGTCTGTTGGCCAAATAAACAGCCACAATCTATGGAGAGAAGTGAGGACAAGACAACCTCACTAGAGGCAGGCAGGTAAGAGGAGTCAATGTTAGCTTCAGTTTCAGAGGGTAACCACAGGAAAGGGGACTAGGATGTGAGAGAACAGACCAAGACCCCCCACTCCACCCTCCAGTATTTAAGATTACTAGACTATTCTGGGGGTAGATAGAAGAGAAAGAAGACTTTCGGATAGAAAATGATTTTTACACTTTTTAAATGAACACTTCTGAATCTTAAGATTCCAATGAGAGCATTTTTAATAAACTGGATGTGACACAAGTTATAGAACTAGGCTGAGACATCATTAAGGAAGCTTACTACCCAGCAGGCAAAGAGTTTTTTAAAAAACACTGTTAGTAGAAATTATGGGGAAAATAAGATCCTTTCATGTTTATACCTTAACATAAGGAAAGATTCTCATGAAATTGGTTAAGCATGGTAATGTCGGCACTCTTTGAATGTGAGTTGAAGTGTTGACTCTCCTAAGTGACACATTTATGTTTCCAAGGTGATTTTCATGGAGACAAAAGGTGGAGAAGGACAGTCCTGTGAAGTGGCTGCCACATTCGAAGGTAACAGTAAGTCTTCATCAAGAGCCAGACAAGCCTCAGAATAACAGGTAAATAAATAATTTAAAGCAGAGGTCTCACATTACCAGACTAAGTCCCAACCAAGCAAATCATGTTCCTTATTTGAAATTCCTCTAAATGTCACAAAGGTTGTTGTGTTTGTGATGTAGGTTTTGACTGTCCTCATGTTACCAGAAAGGGGTCCTGATCCAGACCCTGAAAGAAGGATATTGGATCTCGCACAAAAAATAATTTGAGGTGAATCCATAAAGTGAAAGCAAGTTTACTAGGAAAGTAAAGGAATACAGGAATGGCTACTCTATAGGCACAGCATCCCCAAGAGTTGCTGGTTGCCCACTTTTACGGTTATTTCGATTATTCATTCCCCTTTTTAGACCATATAGGGCAAACTGTCATGGCGCTGATGGGAGTGTAGCAGTGAGGACAACCTGAGGTCCTCATCGTCATCTTGGTTTTGGTTTGGTGGGTTTTAGTCGGCTTCTTTACTGCAACCTGTTTTATCAACAAGGCCTTTATGACCTGTATCTTGTGCCCACCTCTTATCTGATCCTGTGAGTTAGAATTCCTAACTGTCTGGGAATGCAGCCCAGTAGGCCTCAGCCTTATTTTACCTAGCCCCTATTTAAGATGAAGTTGCTCTGGTTCAAACACCTCTGAGTTGAATGAAAAGCATTCAAAAATAACCAAATAAAAAACTTTATGTGGATACAGAATCAGAAAGACTGTGGCGACAATTCTGAGTCAAACCTTCACCATTTTCCCCTCCTTCCTGTAGTGAAATTAGACTCAGGAGAAGTTCCAGGATTTAACAAACCTGGGAATAATAGTCTATATTTCAACACTGAAAAGTTTTCTTACTCTGTTTACCAACTATGGGGACTATGACTAAAATATTACAAGAAATAACTCATGTCTCAAGACTCAGAGCCAAATTAATTTCACCTATCTATAATTTGCTACACAAACAACCACTTTCCCAGAGGCCTCTGTTCCCATAAACATGAGATGACTCCACGATGAGACTCCCAGGCTTCAGACAAGTCCATAGTCTTAGGTAATTATGATCTGAGGTGGTTTTGAAGCTCCTCTTACACACACACACACACACACACACACACACACACACACACACACCCCAAACCCATCCCTCCTACCCTCTGCACCCCACCCCATCTCTGGGCCAAAACTTTCTTTCCAGTGGGTCTGAAAAGTACTGCCTGAAATTCTCAGCATTCCTGTCATTCCCTAAGGGCTGAGGCAGCTCTCTAAACATTCTTTCAGGCACCTGAGGAATTGGGCCACCAGCTCTTCTGTGGGGAGCCAACAGGAAATTAAGTATAAAGGGCAGCAAAAGTATTTGGGGAGATGATAATGAGGCATAAAGGAAACATAAAGAAGGGTGGGGGTGCAAGAAAAGAAGTCTGGTCTACCTACACACTTTGCCCTGCAGACGGCTCCACCTCTCAGCACGTGTGATGACTTACCTAGGAATGGAATGTGGGCCGGGGAGGGGAAGCTGGTACAAAGCTGTGGAGGCTGGAAAGGAACCTGGGGCCCTCGTACAAATCCTGAACAGTGACTTTTAGCTGGAATCACTTGCCAGAAGCTTGGGGAAAAAATGTTTTCACTGAGGGGTCTAATTGGATGTCAAAAGCCCTCTACAGAAAGCCTGGCTCCTAGAGCTTCCTAGTTGCTGAGCTGGGCTATCCTGGCAAGAATCCTCTCCCTCCTCCTTTCTTTCCCTCTTCCTCCCTTCCTCTTTCCCCTCCTTTTCTCTTTTCCACACACAATCTGACAGTTTATTTGGGACAATTCTTTGGAGAACTGGGATACACCTGCAGTATATTCATTTTTAAGCCACGGACAAACCACTAGAGGGCAATGCCATCACTAATCGCTGAAACTTTCCTGATTTCCTCTGGCTTCAGCATTCAGCAGGCCTATCCACACATCCTGTGACAGGATGTTTCTGAACTTTTCCTTTCCTTCAATTCTCATTGTAAATAAACAGCCTCGGGGTGAATACATCCAGATGCACATCATAGACATGCAGTATGAATTGCACAGGCCAAAGTTTCTGGTCTATCTGGAACAGTCTTGCCTAATATGCACCACAGTTCAGAAACCAGAGCTTAAGCTTGCATTTTTGTCCTGAATTTCTGCCTGAATTTTGGAGTTTCTCTCAAATGCTATCTCTAAGGGCAAAAGGAGCCCTTCAAAGAAATGAAAAGCTAAATAATCCAGCATAGCCCATTTGTACAGGATTTCTGTTTTGTTTCCATATTCAAGTTACAAGTATTTGGTTTGCTTAAATGCAGGGTTGTCCAAATGGTCAAAAGCTATTAGTAGATTAGTCATGTATGCAAACATGGGGAGCAGGAGCACATGTTTCTATGTGTATAAATGGGGTCCCAATAAATTTGGTCCTAGCCAGGGCATACCAAAGAAAGCAAAGCTACAGCCAGGGGTGATGGCTAATGTCTGTAATCCCAACACTTTAGGAAGTTAAGGCAGGAGGATCACTTGAGGCTGCGAGTTCAAGGTTAGCCTGGGCAACATAGCAAGACTCCATCTCTACAAAAATAAAAATAAATTAGTCAGGTATGTACTGTCATACAGGTGTGTACCTGTAGTCCCAGCTCCTCAGGAGGCTGGGGTGGGAGGATCCTTTGAGCCCAGGAGTTTGAGGCCACAGTAGCTATGATCACACCACTGCACTCCAGCCTGGGTGACAGAGCAAGACCCTGCCCAATAAAAAAAAGCAGGGGGAAGGGAAGGGAAGAGAAAGAGAGAGAGGGAAGGAAGGAAGGAAGGAAAGAAGAAAGGAAGGAAGGGAGGGAGGGAGGAAGGGGAGGAGGGAGGGAAAAGGAAAGGAAAGGAAAAAGGAAAGGAAAGGAAACAAGGCTGCTAGAAATCTTTTTTTTTTTTTTTTGAGACGGAGTCTTGCTCTGCCACCCAGGCTGGAGTACAGTGGCCAGATCTCAGCTCACTGCAAGCTCCACCTCCCGGGTTCAGGCCATTCTCCTGCCTCAGCCTCCTGAGTAGCTGGGACTACAGGGGCACGCCACTGCGCCCGGCTAATTTTTTGTATTTTTAGTAGAGACGAGGTTTCACCGTGTTAGCCAGGATGGTCTCGATCTCCTGACCTCGTGATCCACCCGTCTCGGCCTCCCAAAGTGCTGGGATTACAGGCTTGAGCCACCGCGCCCGGCCCGGCTGCTAGAAATCTTAAGTGCAGTGCCTCATGCCTGTAATCCCAGCACTCTGAGAGGCCGAGACGGGTGGATCACCTGAGGTCAGGGGTTGGAGACCAGCCTGGCCAACATGGCGAAACTCCATCTCTACTAAAAATACAAAAATTAGCCAGGCATGGTGGCGGGAGCATGTAATCCCAGCTACTCGGGAGGCTGAGGCAGGAGAATCGCTTGAACCCAGGAGGTGGAGGTTGCAGTGAGCTCAGATCATGCCACTGCACTCCAGCCTGGGTGACAGTGTGAGACTCCTTCTCAAAAAAAAAAAAAAAAAAAATCTTAGAACTCCTTGAACTTTTTTGGCAGAATCTCCCTTCCTATGAGTTCAACTAGTGTTCTTAGGCACACACTCTGCTCTCCTGTATAGGGGCAGACTAGCATCTGACTTCTCTGAGATTAGTATTTCAAGAAGTTCTGCAAACTAACCTACTGAAGTTAGATTGAAGATCCGGGTAAAAATGTAAATCAGAAAGTATTCAATATATCAGGTAAAGGATATAACAGGCTATTCATGGACTAGAATACTGCTGCCTCCAGCACTGGTGCTGTACTTCTTCAAGTACAGCACTTCTTCAAATATTTGCTGATGTCAAGCTTATCCTCCATTTATCAGCAGAGGCAGATAAGGTGAGGAAAATATTTGTAGGCAGAGAGATTTCTGGAATTTTCCTAAAGTGCTGAAATACCATCCAGAGTTCAAGTTGGCCATATTTGGACAATGACTGCTATGTTATTTTTTCTATCTCTTGTATTTTCACTGCTATATAATAACATTAACACTCTTTACACAAGGTCAATGCTATTTACCTAAGACTTTCCCAAATCTTTCCCATTCTCTCCCCTCAAAGGGTCATGAACACATTCTGTGTTTCTGAAGGAAAACATATAATAGAGGAAAAGTTTATTGAGATTAGTCAGGTGGGGATTGTAATTCACCAAATCTGCATTTCCTAGGAGGAAGATAGAGCAGAAAACTAGTCCCAGGGTTTAAAGATTACAATTCATAGAAGACACCTATGGTTGGGCCAACACTGTATTTCACAGCAGGTGAAGAGAGAAAAAGTACAGAAAAACAAACAAGGATGGAAGTATGGTGCAGGAGGGTGCACAGTGAATAGAAAAAAATGCTATGGAAGCCTACTCACCGAGCAAAACCTGTCTAGGTGGAACGCGGACTGAAGGTGGAGATGAATTCAAGGGTTTTACAGAGGGCACCTGTCACCTAATCACAGCCCCAACGACGCTACCAAGAAAGCATCATGGCCTTTTCTTTTACAGGCACTTTGTTTACAGGACAAATCAGGAAATCAAGGAAAAGGCACCTTTTCTCTTCCAGATCACTTTTAGAATCCAAGATTTGGTACACTGAGACAAATAAAAACACATAGCTAGGAAAGAGTAGATGAGATCCCACTTGTAACTTGCCTAACTAGAGTTGTTTCATTACCTGGCAACTTAAGTTCAATCTGTATCATTCTGAATGTATAATTGATGTGGCCATCTGTTTCCAGTAAAGGAACTTTTGTTTTGCTTTTTTCCCCTCACTTTCACTCAGGAGGAATGGCTTTCTCATTAGGAAATGTTCACATGCCCTCAGAAAAGGTGTTTGGAATAGAAAAACTCCCCGGAATCACAGATTAAAATGCCAGCAGAGTTGAGTATGTTCTTCCCCATTTTGAGCTAGTTAAATGAGAACTCACGCCATCCTCCACGCAGAGAACTTCTCAGGTAAAACTATTAAAGCCATGGAACCATCTACTTAGTGGGGTTATTAAAATCCTATGGCACTCTGGTGAACAGTGTTGTGGACTGGCAGCCAAAGTATCTTTTCCAATTCTAGCCCCTATATTTCCTGGAGTTATAGAAGTAAAGCAACTAGGAAAGCTGTAGGTCTTCTCACCCACTTAGTAGATATTTATTGAGTACCTACCCAATGTTTTAGGCACTGGAATACAATAATAAATGAGATCTAGCACAGTCCTTGCCTTCACAGTTCAGAGTCATGAAGGAAACAAACCAGTAAAAAGGCAATTGCAACTTCATACCCACTAGCATGGCCATCATAAAAGAGAGAGGGAGAGAGAGGAGAAAAAAAAAAGGAAAGAAAGAAGTGTTGGTGAGGACACGAAGCAATCAGAACCCTCATATAGTGTTGGTGTCAATGTAAAACAATGCGGCTACTCTAGGAAAGTCCTCCAAAAGCTCAATACAGAATCAGAATAACCATAGGATGTAGCAGTATCACTGCTAGGTACATACTCAAGACCACTGAAAACATATGACCATACAAAACTTGTATATGAATATTCATAGAAGCATTATTTATTAATACCCAAAAAGTGGAAACAATCCAAATGTCCATCAGATGACGAATGGATATACAAAATGTGGTATATACATACAATGGAATATTTCAACCATAAAATGAAATGAAGTACTGATACATAATACAACATGGATGAGCCTTAGAAACATTATATTTAGTCCAAGAAGCCAGAAACAAAGGGACAAATATGGTAGGATTTTGTTCATACAAAATGTCCAGACTAGGGAAATAAATAGAGATAAAAAGTAGATTAATAATTGTCAAGGGATTTGGTGAAGGGGAAACATGGAGTGGCTGTCAATGGGTGTCTATGTAGGTTCTTTTAGGAGTGATGAAAATGTTCTCAAATTATATAGTGATTGCATAACCTTGTAAATATATTAAAAACCACTGAATTGTACAATTTAAAAGAGTGACTTTTATGTTATATAAATTATATCTCAATAAGACAAGCTAATTATAATACAATAAGATGATGGCCATATTAGAGGGTGCTAGTCTACATGTGTGGGGTAGTGTTGGAGAAAAGGTTCAGAAAAGCTTTCTGAAAAAAATGACTTTTAAGCAGTGATCACAAAAGACAAATAGGAGTAAGAAGGAAAAGGAGGAAGAATAGATGGATGCTAAAGGAACAGCAGAATATACCCACAGCAGAGAGGAGAGAGAGCACATGGCACATTTGGAGGAATCGTGGTCCTGCTGGGCTAAAACATGGTGTTCACAGTGGACAGAAATAAGGCTAGGGATAGAAGGAGCAAACTAGTCAAGCTAAAGAATTTCTACTTTATCCTAATTATAACAGGAAACCATTGAAAGAGCTAAAGAACAGGAACGACAAAATCTGATTTGTTCTTTGGAAAGGTTGTTCTAAATGCAACGTGAAGAACGGACTGGCGGTAAAGCACGCATAGGGGCCAAGAGATTAGTTAGGAGGTTATTGCACTAACACAAGTCTGACCTGACCAAATAGGGAAAATTGGAAGGTACTGGGGAAGTTCTTCCAAGCTCCCTGTAATGTTCTGCCAACTATAACAGTACTAGGCTCTGCCAGGAAGCAAGATGTGGTTTCATAAGGAGGTGGTGCCAATGCTAAGGCTGCTAGCAAGCCTTCCAGCAGACTCCACTCCTGCTTTTGGCCCAAACTTTATACTCAATCTCCTCTAGACTTGGGCTCCCTTTTCCCTTCGCAGTGAACATAAAGATCCTCACCATGTGCAACAGAGAGATCATCTACTGTAAGAGTATGGATTTCAGAGTCAGAAGCACCTAAGTTCAAATTCCTACCCTGCCATTTCCAAGCTTACGTGATAAGATATACTTAACCTCTTTTTTTTTTTTTTTTTTTTTTTTTGAGACGGAGTCTGGCTCTGTCGCCCAGGCTGGAGTACAGTGGCCGGATCTCAGCTCACTGCAAACTCCCCCTCCCGGGTTCACGCCATTCTCCTGCCTCAGCCTCCCACGTAGCTGGGACTACAGGCGCCCGCCACCTCGCCCGGCTAATTTTTTTTTGTATTTTTTAGTAGAGACGGGGTTTCACTGGGTTATCCAGGATGGTCTCGATCTCCTGACCTCATGATCCGCCCGTCTCGGCCTCCCAAAGTGCTGGGATTACAGGCTTGAGCCACCGCGCCCGGCCAAGATATACTTAACCTCTTATCTCAGTTTCCTCGAATGTGAAATTAGGAAGATAATAACATATCTCAGTTTTGTGCTAAGGATTATATGTGATTACAGACGTAAAAAAGCCTTGCACCAGACCTGTCATTTACTAGGTGCTGAATAAATGTAGTCTTAGTGCTCTTTGGATCACAATCCTATAGTTACAATCATAATTCTTCAATGCAAGCATGAAACCAAAGGGTGTGGCCTGCTACTGTCAAAATTTTAGTGAGCTAGGAGGATTACTCCACATCTTCCTGGAAATAGGTATTTGCTAGTTGACAAACGTAAGTTATTTGTATCCATGGTTCCTTAAAATACCATTTCAAAGCCAAATGTACTTAGGGCCAGGTGCAGTGGCTCGTGCCTGTAATCCCAGCACTTTGGGAGGCCAAGGCAGGTGGATCACCTGAGGTCAGGAGTTTTGAGACCAGCCTGGCCAACATGGTGAAACTCCATCTCTACTAAAAATACAAAAGTTAGCCAGGCTTGGTGGCAGGCGCCTGTAACCCCAACTACCCAGGAGGCTGAGGCAGGAGAATTGCTCAAACCTGGGAGGTGGAGGTTGCAGTGAGCCAAGATCACGCCATTTTACTGCAGCCTGGGTGACAAGACTGAAACTCCGTCTCAAAAAAAAAAAAAAAAAAAAGGCTGGGCACGGTGGCTCATGCCTGTAATCACAGCACTTTGGGAGGCCGAGGTGGGCAGATCACCTGAGGTCAGGAGTTCAAGACCAGCCTGCCCAACATGGAGAAACCCTATCTCTACTAAAAATACAAAACTAGTCGGGCGTGGTGGTGCATGCCTGTAATCCCAGCTACTCGAAAGACTGAGGCAGGAAAATCACTTGAACCTGGGAGGCGGAGGTTGCGGTGAGCCGAGATCGCGCCACTGCACTCCAGCCTGGGCAACAACAGCAAAACTCCGTTTCAAAAAAAAAAAAAAAAGACAAAAACACAGTCAAATGTATTTAAAGTAATTCCTAAAAGGAAAGATCTGAGAGCTCCTCAGACAAGTCATCAAATCAAGCGCTTGTTTATGCTCAAGCAGGAAGGCCAAAGTTCCAGGTAAAGGCTCTCCTTTCTAGAATCAGCATAACTGCAAGGCAACAGACCATATAAATAGTTTGAGGCACTGAACAAATGGAATGTTGTCTGGAACGATAATGTGGAAAGAGTTCATGTTAACACAGCAGACCATTTAATGTAAAGAGACACATTTTAAAAGCTACCTAGAGCTTTCTAGGTACAAGTGTTTTGTTCAGGTTTTTATGCAGACAGAAACAATTTAAAAACAGGCAAGGACAGAAGGTATCAAAATGTGTTTTAAAATCTATCTGAAGGAGTTCATTACTATCAGCACTAAAACCCAGTCTTTACTCTCCTCCTTAACCAGGATGCAGTTCCTAGAGATAAAATACAATTTTAATACTGATCTAATATAGTAAACAATCCTCAGACCTTTGGAAAGATTTCTCTCTCTCTACACACACACACGCATGCGCGTGCACACACACACACTCACACACACACACGTTTTATCTTCCATGTATCCCTCTCCCCCTCCTTCCATACTATGAAGTAATATTTAACCCCAAAGAAATAACAACCTTGTTAAGTTTGTTTCCTTCTTTGCTAATCACTGCAATGGATTTCAGAAAGCACAAGGTGGCAGAAGCACACTAGAAATCCAACTGGAATAAAGGCTACAGTACAACGTGAACATCATGAAAATGGCAGCAAACTCTATTTTTCGTAAAAATAAATGAGTACTTTTTCATCATAACAAACATGCTCAACAAAATTTTGAAAATGTGACAGGTAGAAAAAGGTAAGGGAATTGTATTACCCAGACATATGGACAAGTGTTTAATTCTTCCTACTACAATTATTAGTTGTGATTTTATCAGATATGCAACTTTATATCCTCCCTTTTAAACTCAAGCACTTTCAAACCTGATTTATTCAAACATCTCTCTGTTTCAAAAAAGATTTAAGGCATCTGCATGTGTCCACATTTTTATAAACATTTTCATGTTTATTGATTAGAACATGGCTAATTTTATCTAGCCATTTTCCCATTAGCAATGATTAAGTTAAACATTATCAATGACACCTGAGCCAGTAAATTTACATTTTAAGATCTCTTTTCAAAAAAATAAACAAACAGGCTGGGGGCGGTGGCTCATGCCTGTAATCCCAGCACTTTGGGAAGCCAAGGCGGGCGGATCACCTGAGGTCAGGAGTTCGAGACCGGCCTGACCAACATGGTGAAACCCAGTCTCTACTAAGAATACAAGAATTAGCCAGGTGTGGTGGTGGCCGCCTGTAATCCCAACTACTCAGGAGGCTGAGTGAGGAGAATCGCTTGAATCCGGGAGGCAGAGGTTGCAGTGAGCCGAGATCACGCCATTGCACTCCAGCCTGGGCAACGGCGAGACTCCGTCTCAAAAAACAAATAAAAACAGCCATCTGAGAAAATAAGACATGAACAAATAACATTTTATTCCAAAACAGAATCAAAAGATGCTATCCTGTTTACTTTTTGCACTGGCCTGTGGGTACTTGGACCTTTGTTTTCTTACTTTACAAACCTATATCTACAGTGTGTGTTTGTGTGTTTAGAAAATCATTTTATACGTCGAAAATATAATGCAATAGTTTTTAAAATACTTAAGTATTGTGGTAGCAGTCAAAAATTATTTATACTTTTAAAAGATTGCTACCAACTAGATTTGCCCCTGGAAAATTAACCAAAGCCGTAATTCATTTGCTACTTTGGAATCAACATGAATACTAAAAACAACTGTATAAAATAATTTGGTCTAGTCATCTGCTTTAGACAGGTGAAAAGCCATTATTATTCTCCTCTATTATGGCCTCAGGCAAATAAAGCCAACATCAGTGGAAGACGGTGCTCAGAACCCTGTCAAATATGGGGAAAATTCTGTATCTCCGGATGTCTTGTGACCTTAATTCAGACCTTTAATCCACAGGTCAAAATATGTAAAATTAGAAATAATGTAATGACTCTTCGCCCTTTTAACTGAAACTCAATTTTCTCCATTTTATGAGCAAAACAATGACTTCCATGGGAGAGGAAATTCAATTGTCAGGAACAGAAGTTATTACATTCCAGCAACTTCTGAATGTTTAGTCTTTGAGTCTTTCGTAAGCACTAACTAAGCAATCACAGGGAATTCTCTTCAAGGAGCATTCTCATTCATGATTTTCTCCAGGCCCCAGTGAGAACTCTAAATTAAAGGGCTCTCCGCCTGGTGCTCATGCCTGTAACCCCAGCACTTTGAGAGGCCGAGGTGGGCGGATCATGAGGTCAGGAGATCGATCGAGACCATCCTATCTAACACAGTGAAACCCTGTCTCTACTAAAAATGCAAAAAATTAGCCGGGCGTGGTGGCGGGCGCCTGTAGTCCCAGCTCCTCCTTTTGGGAGGCTGAAGCAGAAGAATGGTGTGAACCCAAGGAGATGGAGCTTGCAGTGAGCCGAGATCGCACCACTGCACTCCAGCCTGGGCGACAGAGCGAGACTCTGTCTCAAAAATAAAAAAAAGAAGGGCTCTCACTCTTTATGGCTTTACTTGCTTATTCCTTCCCCAGTAGCTTAGAAGAAATTTCCCTTTTTATTCAAATGTGCTCAGCCAGGTCAGAGAGGAGATTTCCTGAACTCTGAGCACCAAGGTTAAATCTTCCATGGTCTAATACCTTGCAAGCTGCAAATAATTGAAGAGGGGGAAAAAGATCACCTTAAAGAAATTATTAGTATAGAACCTTTCTGCATTTTCTCAACATTTCTTCCCCTTAGGCCTGCATGAGAAATTCAAGACCAAGTCTGGATAATTCAACTATAAACTCAGCATCAGAATGTTTTCTGCCTTCCTATTTGCTAAGGTTTCCAAAAACTGGGCTTATCCATTTCCAGAGCCCTGGAAAACATTTGAAAACATGAACTACATTAATAATAACGTGCCTCCTCTACAGAGCATCCACATTTTAAACGCCTAGAGTCCTGGCTTGGGAAAGCTAGGAAAGTAAATACCAACTATGATGACTGGAGAAACTAATCTAAATTCCTCTGCTGAATCTTGTCCCCAAACTTCCAATAAAAATAAGTTAGGTTTTGGCCCTCAGAACTATTCCTTACAAAAATTGCTTGTCATTATACCAGAATAGTTTCCCCCATTTTCTGTTTGTTTGTTTTTCCTCTAGTTCTATTCTTTCCCACATAGATTAAACCAAAATAAGATTAGCCAAACCTAATTTGATTCTAATCCAAGCCACACACCCTATGTATTCCATTACAAATCAAGTTTAATTTACTGACTTCCTTGGGTCCCAACTGAATGACCTACTGGAAGCTATGAAAGGGGTCACTGAGTAAGATTGCAGGCCAAAAAAAGAATGTGAAAAACACAAGCAAGCCTGGAAACAAATTCACCCAAAGACATAACTTGGTTAAGATGTTTCTTGTGGAATTTGAATGCTAAAAGATCAAGTCCCCTAACAGGAAAAGCAGCCAACAGAAAAGCAGATGCATTAATTCACTCATAGTTTGTTTGTTCATTCATTCATTCAACAATTATACACAGACCTCTCATATTCATGAGTTTTAACAACAGTAGAAACTTCAGGAGAGTATTTGCTTTGTGGTGCTCAGTTCAGCACTGAAGCCAGTCTCCCATTACCACAGGATTTTTTTCTGTATGTTGTAAAATCTGTGAACATAAACTTTACTTTTTAACTGCTTTATTTTTTTTTTTTTTTTTGGTGATTTGGAAGCTGAATTAAAAACTTCCCCTTTAATTTTGGCAATGAGTAGCTTTTAGATTCTTTTAATCCAAGGGATTTTACGCCTTCTGAAGTCAAGGTTTTCCTCTAAAGAATAAAGAATTTTGTTTGCTAACAACGTGAAAGTAAGAGCTAATATAATAGCTACATATGGTCTTATACCAGTGATAAGTCACTAATGTTGTTACAGCTTATGTTACAAACGTTCACAATAGTTTTGATCCTCAAAATCACCCTCATGACAGCAGTACTACTGCAGAGAGGTGTGAGGAAACGAGTGAAAAACCCAAAAAGAAGAAAAAGCAAAAGCCCCAGAAGGTTCCTCAGGAGAATGGAACAGAAGACCCATCTCTTTCTCCAAACCCATGAAAAAAGAATCTTTTTCCAAGGAGGAGATGATGAGTAGTGATCTTGAAGAGACCGCTGGCAGCACCAGTCTTCTCAAGAGGAAGAAATCTTCACCCAAGGCGGAAACAGTTAATGACCCCGAAGATGCAGGCAACAGAAGTGCCTCCAAGAAAAAGAGGAAATTCTCCAAAGAGGAACCGGTTAGCAGTGGACCTGAGGAGGCTGCTGGCAGCAAGAGCAGCTCCAAGAAGAAGAAAAGGTTCCATAAAGAAGCCCAGGAAGATCAGAATGCAAATAAACAGTCTCTGGGAGGCGAGGCATACCATAGCTCAAGGTGACACATCCTACCTTGTCTACTTCCCCAATAAAAACAAATTCACACACACACACACACACACACACACACACAAATCACCCTCATGAAATAAGAGAGGGATTATTATAACCACTTTGAAGATTAGGAAGTGGAGGCTCAGGAAAGGGAAATGATATGTCCAATGTCACTTTTTCTAAGTGGTGAATTCAAATCTTAAGACTATCTGATCACTGTTCTTTTCTACTTTTCCTCAATTAATGTTTAGTTTAAAATTTAAAATTTTGTGTATTTTGTTCTAGGGGTTGGGACTATAAAGCTATACACATATATAAAATTCCTCCTTAGCCTAGGCAACATGGCAAAACCCTATCTCAATAACAAAAAAAAAATACAAAAATTAGCTGGGCATGGTGGTGTGCATCTGTAGTCCCAGTCACTTGGGAGGTTGAGGTAGGAGGATAGCTTAGGCCTCAGAGGCAGAGGTTGTAGTGAGCCAAGATGGTACCACTGCACTCTAGCCTGGGGCAACAGAGCCAGAAACTGTTAAAAAAAAAAAAATCCTCCTTATGATTCAAGAGATTCCTGCATAGTCCTCAATCTTTGATTTTGCTGTAAGAACAGATCATCTGCCCCATTTGGCTTAAAAACAAAAATTAAACACATAATACAAACATGAGACTACAAATACATTAGACTTCCAATAAACAGAACAAAAATGTTCAGTTTAGTTACAGCATGTCATTTGGTGAACAGAAAATTAGAAAAATGATTTTAGTCCCCATTACAGCATTATTTAACTAGAAAACTTTGGGTAAATTTCTCAAATTCTGTGCCTCAGTTTGTATACACTATTAAATGGGGATAAAAAATTGTCCTTCAAATGTTATAACAAGTACAAAATCATTAAATCTAAAATTGGTATATATTTCCTAGTTCTACTGGTATAAGAATTCTGAAAAAAGAGAATAAAAGTTCATTTCCAGTTTCGTCTCACGCAATAGTTAACATACAAGGTAGTTTTTTTTTTAAGTTTGTTTAGTATCTAGAATATTGTGTACACATTCATTAAATTCCTTAAATTCTTTTAACTGATACCCTTTGGACCCTGAATCCAAAATTATGTAGCCATTTTCCCTATTACACAAATAGACTGGTTTGCACAGGTTACACAGTATGTTAATGGCAGAATCAAAGGCCAAAATGTCTGATCGATATCCTAACCATGCTAGGATCATCCACCGCTAACAAGACAGAACTGTGACAGTCTCTTTAACGTCAGCAGAATTCTCTAAGCTGAGCCTTATTTTAGCTATCAGTTTCCTTCAGTTCCCATGCTAAATTTTATCAGATCTCCTTCTTTCTCTTTCTCTATTCATGCCTAATAAGCAAAGAAATAAAAAATAAAAGCTATAAAAAGCAGAGCACAGCATCTGGATAATCCACAAACCAGAAAAACCTGACTGACAAATAAGAGTTAACTAAATGGATTTTTTGTGGGTTTGTTTTTTTTGAGACAGGGTCTCACTCTGTTGCCCAAGCTGAGGGCAGGCACACAATCACAGATCACTGCAGCCTCAAACTCCTGGGCTCAGCCGATCCTCCCACCTCAGCCTCTTGAGTAGCTGGGTCTACAGGCATGCACCATCACACCAGTCTGATGTTTTGTTTTGCTTTGTAGAGACACTTCTTGCTATTTTGTCAAGGCTGGTTTTAAACTCCTGGCCTCAAGTGATCCTCCTGCCTGGCCCTCCCAAAGTGCTGGGATTACAGTCGTGAGCTACTGTGCCTGGCTGGATTTCTTTTCTACAGTTTAGAAACTGAATCTTCTTCAATCATATAATGAGTCTCAGGATATAATAGCAAGATAAAATGTGAGTTTGTGATTAAATTTTATTTTCATGAATTTTTTTGCATAGCCAGAATCACAAAACAAAAATGAGGAAATGCTTAAGTTGATTTACAAAAAGTGAAAGAAAAAACACAACTGTGGGAACTCCATCACCAAAACAGTAAAAAAAAAAAAAAAAAAAAAAAAAATTCTCAAAAACCTTTCAGAAAAGGTAGTCTAGACACCCAAAGAAATTCATAAATTGACTGGCTGGAGAAGATCTGTTGAAAATATATACATAGAACTTACAAATTAAGAAGTAACATATGGAGTAGGTAGCCAAAGCGTATGTGGAAATAGCAGCAATAGTTCTGCATTTACCATGTGATTTATATTGGGCAATGCATTTTTAAAATCTATTATTTTACTTAATCCTTACAAATGCTAGATTGTTAAGAAGTCCTGCTAGTCCTTAAGGTAAATAATCTCTCCTTATTCTGTACTTGTTCACGTTATATCTATACTCTAAATGTAAACTTATCGAAGACAAAAACAATGTGATTCATGTTAGTCCTGCCTTAGGCATCTATAGTTGCCTGCCCAATAAATAAACTAGTAGAGTTTAAATGAGTAATTTTCAAACTTTGGGTGCACAAGAACCTTGAGTAGATCCTATTAAGAGGGCAAAGCTCTATAACCCACACCCCAAAAAATGACTCAGTATATCTGAGTTTGATCTAGTGCTTATGTGAAATATTCAACAAACACTTACTAAATACTTTATGCAGTAGGTATTATTAACTCCACTTTACAGACAAGGAAACAAAGCCTTCAGTAAATAAAGTAACTTGCTAAAAGTCATAAAACTTAGATAAGAGTCAGCACAAGTACAATAGACAAGATCTCTCACTCATTCATTCCTGTATTCACTTATTCAACAGGTATCTGAATACCTCCTATAGCCTTTTGCAAGGGAAATGCATTCAGATAACAAAAATCAATTATTTCTGTACTATTAGCTGACAGTCCTGAAAAGCTACCCTCTACCAATGTAGTACTGGAATATACATCAAAAGGGATGCAAATCAAGAGGCAAGAAAAAAGGGACGTTCTAGTTTTATTTCTAGAGATAGCAGCAACTATTTTAGAAACAGCTGTTTCCTTTGGACACTAAATTTTTTTCAATGGGGAATAATATTTTAAAAGGTGCTTTTTCTAGGCCTGGCACAGGCTCAAAACACCTGTAATCCTAACAGTCTGGGAGGCCAAGGTGGATGGATTGCTTGAGCTCAGGCGTTCAACACCAGCCTGGGCAACAAGGTGAAGACCCAACTCTACAAAAAATACAAAATTAGCCTGGCATGTTGGCATGAGCCTGTAGTCCCAGCTACTTGTGGGGGCTGAGGAAGGAAGATCACTTGAGCCTGGGAGGTCAAGGCTGCAGTGAGCTATTGCGCCAGTGCACTCCCACTTGGGTGACAATTTAAGTAAGACCCTGTCTCAAAAAAAGTGCCTTTTAAATATCTTTTTCTGTTTAATGTCTTGGTTGTCTTTTCACTGTTCAGAAAATTCATCTACCTCTTTAAATCTGTATTATCTTTGGTAATCCCTATCAATCTATATTAAAAGTCCCCAATATTTTTATTAATAGTTAAAAAGATTCTGTTTCCTGCTTTTTCTGTTTAATATCACTTATGGAAAAAATAGTTCCTACTATGTCTGAATATTTTTTTTTTTTTTAGACAGGGTCTCACTCTGTCACCCAGGCTGCAGTGCAGTGACACAATCTCCGCTCACTGCCACCTCTACCTCCCAGGCTCAAGCAATACTCCCACCTCAGCCTCCCGAGTAGCTGGGACCACAGACATGTACCACAATGCCCAGCTAATTTTTTGTATTTTTTGTAGAGATGGCATTTCACCATGCTGCCCAGGCTGATGTCAAACTTCTGGGCTCAAGTGATCCGCCTGTGTTGGCCTCTCAAAATGCTGGGATTGATTATAGGTGTGCACCACCCTGCCTGGTCCTGAATTTAGAGATGAAACTTTATTTATTATATTCCACAAATTTCACATCATCACAAGTAAATATCCCACGTTTATGCTGAGCAGAGTACTGACCTACTTACTAGAGTGTATTTATCAGATATGTAGAGTCTAAGAATGGTAAGTATAAGATCCAACATATTTAAGGAAAAAATACAGCATGAAGAAATTGTCCCGTATGTATAATTTCAAATTAATACATATAATTGGACACATAAAATATCCACTTCCCAGTTAAATTCTTTTGCTAGGTCATAAAATAAACATTACTTTCAAACTTGTGCAATTCAGCAGAAAAAATGTTTTGTTCTAGACCCTTTCAAGTGCCCCTGTGACCTTCTCCCGCAATGATTTTTAAAAAAGCCCTATTGCCAACACCTATACTTGCTGCCTTAAAGTATGTGTATCCAAATCAATAAAAAATGCTTCTTGTTGTACAGGAACAGGGGCAGGTCAGTAGACAAACTTCCTGCTTTGGTATGCTTCCTGTTTTCTGCTATCAGGACATACCTGTAAGTAGTAATCAGGATCACTTAAAAAACAAATTGAGAAGTAGAGAAAGAAACTGACTTGTTGCCAACCCACCTGAATTCAAGCTAATTCTTCCTGTTTATTTAGTTCCTGTTTCAGCTTGGTTAATGACACTTCCCTGGAATGTATTTGTTTAGGAGTCCAAGCAGAGCCATTTCTTACTAGGAAAACAGGCCCAGAGTGAACCAGAGATTTGAGAGGAAAAGAAACCTAACTGGGAAACATTTTAAGCTTCTCAAGTAAACTAACTCAAGAAACTCTCTCTAAAAGATGTTTTCCTTTACCCAAGATTTTGTTCAATGTTCCTTCAGTAGCTACAATTTACCAGGGACTGTAGAGATTACATCTGTGTCAACATTTCTGCATTCTTTTTTAGAACAGAGTTCTGATTTACTTCAATTGGGTTTCTAAGGGACATAGAGTTTTCCTAGAAAAGCAGAAACTTATGACCAGAAGACAATTTTGTTAATAGTCCAGAAGCTTCCTTATATATTTTTTAACTTTCAGGAAAGACAACCATTATAATCTTCTCAACTTCATTACTGATATAACCATATTATCTATGAAAATGCATTGTATCACACAATTTATATGCATTATCTCATTTGTTCTTCACAATGACCCAACCAAGTTAGGCACTATTTTGTCCTTGCTGTAGAAAAGGAAACTGTAAAGCAACTTGCCCTATGTGACACAGCTAGTAGTGGTAGAGCCAGGATTTGAATTCAAGTAGGTCTAACTTGGAAGCTAGTGCTCAAGTGGGTCTGATTTGGAAGCCATCACTTCATTAGGTGGTGCTTGTACAGAAAGCCTTAAATGCAGCACTCAGATGTAATAACCATGGTTCAGTCAGATGTTCAATGCATTTTTCTAAATATTTCTATGATTGAAACCAATCTTTCCATCTCAATTCCTTCAAAGCTTGCCTTAAATACTAGATCCTAAAGAAGTCCCTCCTAGTCCTTTAAGGAACGAATTAATATCTCTCCTTTGCTTGTGCACATTCTATTCTCCATACGTAAGCTTTTTTGAGAATGGAACGAGGCCGATTTCCTATGCACTCCTGGTGCTTCTCATACAGAAGTAAAAGGACCGTATCATACTTACAGAAACAGGCCTCCAACTGTTGTTTGTAATACTGAATTCATATCATGTTCTAAAGAGGCAAAATAAATAAGCGTTAATTTCTACTCTGCTCAAAATATAGTTTTTATAACTTCCTATACCATATAGCTTCATAGTATTTTGTAATCCCTAGTCTTTCTTCTACACACACCCGTGCTGCAGACTAATTTTATTAGTGGTTAGATACCTCAATTTTCAGGTACTGGCAAATATCTGATTTAACTTATATCATCATGTGATCTCAAGTAAATAAAATATCTCCCTCAGCCTTATTTCCCCATCTACAAATAGATTGATCAACTTCTAAAAACTCAGGAAGATGTTATAAACTCATTTGAGGCCAAATAAAAGACTTCTCAAGTATCCTAAGGATGGAATTTAAGTTGTTTTAAGAGTTTTAAAAAATCAATGTATAAAAGGCTAAATAAATACTATTCTAAGTTAATAAATGAGCTAGGTACAGTAAATCCCCCAAACTGGATCTAATTCCCCCACATGTTCTCAAATGAAAGAAATATTCACATAAGAATCACAACAAAAGAATAAAACGTTGGCCGGCACGGTGGCTCACACCTGTAATCCCAGCACTCTGGGAGGCCGAAGTGGGTGGATCACCTGAGGTCAGGAGTTCATCACCAGCCTGGCCAACATGGTGAAACCCCATCTCTACTTTTTTTTTTTTTTTTTTTTTTGAGACGGAGTCTCGCTCTGTCGCCCAGGCTGGAGTGCAGTGGCCGGATCTCAGCTCACTGCAAGCTCCGCCTCCTGGGTTCACGCCATTCTCCGGCCTCAGCCTCCCGAGTAGCTGGGACTACAGGCGCCCGCCACCTCGCCCGGCTATTTTTTGTATTTCTTAGTAGAGACGGGGTTTCACCGTGTTAGCCAGGATGGTCTCGATCTCCTGACCTCGTGATCCGCCCATCTCGGCCTCCCAAAGTGCTGGGATTACAGGCTTGAGCCACCGCGCCCGGCCCCCATCTCTACTTAAAAATACGAAAAATTAGTTGGGCATGGTGGTGCTCACTTGTAATCCCAGCTACTCTGGAGGCTGAGGCAGGAGAATCGCTTGAACCTGGGAGGTGGAGATTGCAAGTGAGCCAAGATCGCGCCACTGCACTCCAGCACTCCAGGCTGGGTGACAGAGCGAGACTCCATCTCAAAAAAAAAAAAAAAAAAAAGTGTCTTGACCATTCAGTTCCCCCCTCCTGCCACCAAAACAGTAAAAGGATGATTATTTCAACCATAATGGGAGTGTTTCTCAAGTAACTAGATACAAAGAGCTTGTCAAGTACACTGCACTTTCACCTCAGTTGCAGATCTCAGAAGGAAAAACACAGGAATAAATAGATTTAATTGTGGGTGACTTTGGGAATTTTATGAGCTATAGGAACCCAAGATATTTGGAAATCCATTATAAAATTAAGAACAGAAACTGAGTGTAAATAATTACAAATGCTTTAGAGGATCAAAATGCATGAGGAAATGTGGGATTCTGACTGCCCACCAAGCACCTAATAGCACTGACCATTAAGGACATGACTTCTGGGCAAAAATAAAATGCATGTATAGGGGGCGGGCTTCAAGATGGCTGACTAGAAGCATTTCACGCTCGCCTCCTCCAGTTACAAGAACCAAAAATAGGCCAGGTGTGGTGGCTCATGCCTGTAATCCCAGCACTTTGGGAGGCCAAGGGGGGCAGATCATGAGGTCAGGAGTTTGAGGCCAGCCTGGCCAACACAGTGAAACCCCGTCTCTACTAAAAATACAAAAATTAGCTGGGCATGGTGGCATGCACCTGTAGTCCCAGCTACTTGGGAGGCTGAGGCAGAACTGCTTAAACCCGTGAGGCAGAGGTTATGGTGAGCCGAGATCGCACTACTGCACTCGAGCCTGGACAACACAGCGAGACTGTCTCCAAAAAAAAAAAAAGGAACCAAAATAATGTATAAACAATCACGCTTCAAACACTATCCAAAAGAGAATACTAGAATTAAACAGAAAAGTGTCATGAGATACCAAAAGCACAAAAGGAGAAGGAAGTCTGTTTGGCTGGGAGCCATGGGTGACTTCCCAGTGTGGGGCGAGGTAAGTGAGAGACTTTTAGAAGTACACATCTCCACCATGGAATTATGCATTCCTGACCACAGTAGAACCCCTTGATCCTCCCTATCCTTGAAACTAATAGGGAGCTGCCAAGAGACCATGGGACAGAACTGCTGTCTCACATACCTTCTGAGTCCTAAGTGGCTACAGCAAGGCATCATTTTCAAACCTGGCCTTCGGCAGACTGCACTCTGTGCTGGATCCAAGCAGCACCGGTACTGATGAAACAGGGAAACTCAGACTGTCATTGCTGGGACTGGGGCACAAACTTGAGAGCACTCCTGTTGGCAGGGCTGAGCAGCCAGTGAGGTATGAGCTGCAGCTGCCAGTCCTGTGACCTTCTAGGACTGGGCCATGAGATGGATGCACAGTCTCTACATGCTAACCCAGGTTGTGACCACTGGAGCCAGCTTCGCCCTCTCCAGCTGCTACCACTCATCATATAAGCATTCTGCCTGGGACCTGATATCACCTGATTCCAATCCAGTTCACCAAAGCTGGTGCCGACTCTCACCATTGGGGGACTTCAGCAAAAGCCCACCCAGCCTGATTTCACCTCTATACCCCAACGAGAGAGAGGACACTGCTCAGGACCCAGAAAATCGTTCTGCCACTGCTACTGCCATTGTCCACACAATGCTGAATGCTCAGGGGCCTGAAAATCTGCCCACCTGCCTAGTTCATTGCTGCCACTACTGGAATACAAACAAGCCATCTGAAAAACCAAGAATCAGCCCACTGGTGACTGCCAACACAAGTGACAGTGTATGCCACCCTGGCACACAAAGACAGCCATAGGAAGCCTACTGCTGCTACCACTAGGGCCTGAAAACTGGCTTGACATCCCAGTCTCCAGCACACAGCTTTGCCACAGCCTTCACTAACAACAGTACACTAACCCACAGAGGAAATCACAGATACTACTAATGCTGTTTATAGCTGAAGAAATAACACAGAGAGAACACTACTGCATACACCCAAAATCAAAGCCAAACTGCCCTACACAACCAACACCACAGATATGTCTTAAGGAAAAAGTTCTCCCCCACAAAAGTAAATCCAGGCCAGGTGCAGTGGCTCACCCTTGGAATCCCACCACTTTGGGAGGCCAAGACAAACAGATCACCTGAGGTCAGGAGTGCAAGACCAGCCTGGCCAACATGGTGAAACCCCGTCTCTACTAAAAATACAAAAATTTGCCAGGCGTGGTGGTGCACATCTGTAATCCCAGCTACTTGGGAGGCTGAGGCAGGAGAATCACATGAACCTGGGAGGCGGAGGTTGCAGGGAGCCAAGATCGTGCCACTGCACTCCAAAAAAAAAAAAAAAGTAAATTCAAAAATAGGAAAAGCAATTGTTATACCAGATGTACAGATATCAGTGTAAGGACACAAGAAACATGAAAAAATGAGGGAATATGACACTTACAAAGGAATATCATTATTCTCCAGCAATATCTTTTTTTTCTTTGAGACGGAGTTTCGCTCTGCCGCCCAGGCTGGAGTACAGTGGTGCAATCTCAGCTCACTGCAAACTCTACCTCCTGCATTCATGCCATTCTCCTGCCTCAGCCTCCCGAGTCGCTGGGACTACAGGTGTCCGCCACCACATCCGGCTAATTTCTTTTTTATTTTTAGCAGAGAGGGGATTTCACCATGTTAGCCAGGATGGTCTTGATCTCTTGACCTCGTGATCCACCCGCCTCAGCCTCCCAAAGTGCTGAAATTACAGGAGTGAGCCACTGCACCCGCCTTTTTTTTTTTTTTGGAGATGGAGTCTTGCTCTGTCACCCAGGCTGGAGTGCTGTGGTGTGATCTCGGCTCACTGCAAGCTCCGCCTCCTGGGTTCAAGTGATTCTCCTGCCTCAGCCTCCCGAGTAGCTGGGGCTACAGATGCACACCACCATGCCCAGCTAATTTTTGTATTTTTAGTAGAGACAGGGTTTCACCATGTTGGCCAGGATGGTCTTGATCTCCTGACCTTGTGATCCACACACCTTGGCCTCCCAAAGTGCTGGGATTACAGGCTGAGTCACCGTGCCCAGCCAGCAATACCTCTTAATCAAAAAAATTTTCTGACTCCAAAAATAGGGGAAAAAAAAAAACCATTCAAAATCCCAGATAAAAAAAATCAAAATATTGATTTTAAAGCTCAGTGAGAAACAAGAGAATTCTGAAAAAAATACCAAAAAAAAAAAAAAAAAAAAAAAAAAAACCCCAGAAAAACAATTCAGGATATAAATGAGAAATTTACCAAAGAGATAGAAATTTTTAAAAAGAACCATATAGAAATTCTGGAACTGAAGAATTTACTGAAAAAGTATAAGACATATTAGAAAGCTTTAACATTAAACTAGGTCAAGCAGAAGAAAGAAATCTCAGAACTTGAAGACAAATCTTTTAAAATAACCCAGTCAGGGAAAAAAAAAAAAAGAAAAAATATAAAAAGTAATGAGCAAAGTCTAGGTGACACTTGGGACCACATAAAGAAATCAAATTTAAGGCCAGGTGCAGTGGCTCACGCCTGTAATCCCAGCACTTTGGGAGCCAAGGCAGTCAGATCACCTGAGGTCAGGAATTCAAGACCAGCCTGACCAACACAGAGAAATCCTGTCTCTACTAAAAATAAAAAATTAGCCAGGCATTGTGGCACATGCCTGTAATCCCAGCTGCTTGGGAGGCTGAGGCAGGAGAATCGTTTGAACCTGAGAGGTGGAGGCTGCAGTGGGCCAAGATCACCCAGGCAACAAGAGTAAACTGCCATCTCAAAAAAAAGAAATCAAATTTAGGCTGGGAGCAGTGGCTTATGCCTGTAATCCCAGCACTCTGGGAGGCCAAGGTGAGGGAATCACTTGAGGTCAGGAGTTCAAGACCAGCCTGGGCAACATGGTAAAACCCCATGTCCACCAAAAAATACAAAAATTAGCCAGGCGTGATGGCATGCACCTGTAGTCCCCAGCTACTCAGGAGGCTGAGGCAGGAGAATCGCTTGAACCTGGGAGGCAGAGGTTTGCAGTGAGCCGAGATTGTGCCACTTGTACTGCAGCCTGGGCAACAGAGAGGACTGCATCTCAAAAAACAGAAAAGAAAAAGAAAAGAAAAGAAAGAAATCAAATTTCAAGATAATAGATGAAAACTGCTCAAGCCAAGAAAGAGATTTAGATATTCAGATACAGAAGACTCAGGAATACCCGGGTAGATACAATGCAGATAGGTCTTCTTCCATGTTACATTGTACTCAGATTGTCTAAAGTCAAAGATAAACAAAAATCCTAAAAACAGCATAAGAAAAGCATCCAGTCACCTCTAAAGAAAACCCAATCAAACTTACAGCAGATTCCTCTGCAGAAACTTTATACATAAGAAGAGAATCAGATAATATATTCAAAGTGCTGAAAAGACAAAACTGTCTGCCAAGGATACTATATGTAGCAAAATTATCCTTCACAAATGAAGGAGAAATGAAGTATTTTCTGGACAAGCAAATGCTGAGAGAATTTATAAATTACCACTAGACTACAAGAAAGGCTCAAAGGAATCCTAAACTTAGAAGTGAAAGGATGCCACTTACCATTGTGAAAATATACAAAAGTACAGGCCGGGCACAGTGGCTCACGCCTGTAATCCCAGAACTTTGGGAGGCCGGGGCAGGTGGATCACGAGGTCAGGAGTTCAAGACCAGCCTGGCCAAAATGGTGAAACCCCATCTCTACTAAAAATACAAAAAATTAGACAGGTGCAGTGGCAGGTGCCCATAATCCCAGCTACTTGGGAGGCGGAGGCAGGTGGATCACGAGGTCAGGAGTTCAAGACCAGCCTGGCCAAAATGGTGAAACCCCATCTCTACTAAAAATACAAAAAAGTAGACAGGTGCGGTGGCAGGTGCCTGTAATCCCAGCTACTTGGGAGGCTGAGGCAGGAGAATTGCTTGAACTCAGAGGGCAGAAGTTGCAGTGAGCCAAGATCATGCCACTGCACTCCAGCCTGGGTGAAAGAATGAGACTCTGTCTCAAAAAAAAAAAAAAATATATATATATACACACACACACACACACACACACACACACACACACACAAAAGTACAAAACTCACTGGTAAAGCAGTCACACAAAGGAGACAGAGAAAGGACTCAAATGGCCCCATTTGAAAAATCTACCAAACTACAATGACAAACAATAAGCGAAAAAGGAAAAATAATATATAAAATCGCCAGAAAGCAATGAACAATTATGACAAGAATGTAATAACCCTGAAGGTAAACGGATTAAATTCTCCACTTAAAAGATACACAGTAGCTGAATGAATTAAAAAACATGATCCGACTTTATGCTGCTTACAAGAAACTCATGTTAGCACTAAAGAAACAGTTTGAAAGGGATGGAAAAAGGTATTCTACATAAACAGAACTCAAAAGCAAGCAAGAATAGCTATACTTGTATCAGATAAAACAGACTTTAAGTCAAAAACAGTAAAAAGAGACAAAGGTCTTTATATAAGGATAAAAGGATAAGTCCAGCAGGAGGTTATAACAATTTTAAATATATATGCATCTAACACAAGGAGCACCCAGATTCATAAAGTTAATATTACTAGATCTAAAGAGAGAGAAAGACTGTAACACAATTGTGGGGGACTTTGAGACTTAAGTCCCAGCATTAGATAGATGACCTAGACAGAAATTCAACACAGAAACATGGATTTAAATTGGACGTTAGACCAAATGTACCTAACAGACATTTACAATACGTTCCCCAAACTGCAAAATATACATTCTTTTCATATATATGAGACATTCTCCAGGATAGGCCATATGTTAGGCCACAAAATAAGTCTTGACTTATTTATTTAGAGATGTCGTTTCACTCCATTGCCCAGGCTGGAGTGCAACGGCTCAATTTGAGCTCACTGCAATCTCTGCCTGCCAAATTCAAGTGATTCTACTGCCTCAGCCTCCTGAGTAGCTGGAATTACAGATGCCTGCCACCATGCCCGGCTAATTTATGTATATATATGTGTGTGTATATATACACACACGTATGTGTGTGTGTGTGTGTATATATATATATATTTTGAGGCAGAGTCTCACTGTCGCCCAGGCTGAGTGCAGTGGCACTATCTTGGCTCACTGCAAGCTCCGCCTCCGGGGTTCACACCATTCTCCTGCCTCAGCCTCCCGAGTAGCTGGGACTACAGGCGCCTGCCACCGCGCTCAGCTAATTTTTCGTATTTTTACTAGAGACGGGGTTTCACCGTGTTAGCCAGGATGGTCTCAATCTCCTGACCTCGTGATCCGCCAGCCTTGGCCTCCCAAAGTGCTGGGATTACAGGTGTGAGCCACTGTGCCCGGCCTAATTTTTATGTTTTTAGTAGAGATGGGGTTTCACCATGTTGGCCAGGCTGGTGACAAATTCCTGACCTCAGGTGATCCACCCACCCTGGCCTCCCAAAGTGCTGGGATTACAGACATGAGTCACTGTGCCTGGCTCAACAAATTTTTAAAAATCAAAATCATACCAAGTATCTTTTCAGACAATAGAATAAAACTAAGTATCAGTAACAAGAGTAACTCTGGAAACTATACAAATACATGGAAATTAAACAGCGTGCTCCTGAACGATAACTGAGTCAATGAAGAGATTAAAACAAATTTTTTTAATGCCTTGAAACAAAAAAAAATGGAAATGCAATTTATCAAAACCTGTGAGATATGTGAAAGCAGTGCTAAAAGGGAAGCTTGTGGTAATAAATAACTACATCAAAACAGCAGAAAGATTACAAATGAACAATCTAACAATGCACCACAAGGAGCTAGAAAAGCAAGCACAAACCAAACCCAAAATTAACAGAAGAAAAGAAATAATAAAGATTATAGCAGAAATAAATGAAGTAGAGAATAAAAAGTACAAAAGATAATGAAAAGCTGGTTTTTCTTAAAGATAACATTATAAACCTCTAGCTAGAATAACCAAGATAGAAGAAACAAATATACAAAATCAGAAATAAAAAAGGAAACACTACAAGTGATACCACAGAAACAGAAGAGATCATCAGACTATTATGAATAAATATATGCTGACAAACTGAAAAACCTAGAGAAAATGGATAAATTCCTGAAAACGTACAGCCTATCAAGATAGAATCAGGAATAGAAAACCTGAACAGACCAAGAATGAGTAATGAGATTTTATCAATAAAAAGTCTCCCAAAAAAGAAAAGCCCAAAACTGCATGAATTCATAGCTGAATTATACCAAATGTATAAACGAGAACTAATACAAATCCTCTTGATATTATTTCAAAAACCGAAGAGAAGGGAATTCTAACTCATTCTATGAGGTCAGCATCTCTCTGATTTGAAACCAAAGATGTAACAAAAAAAAAAACAAAACAAGAAAACTACACGCCAATATACACAGATGCAACAATTATCAATGAAGTACTACCTAATCATATTCAACAGCACATCAAAAAAAAAAAAAAAATACACCATTACCAAGTAGGATTTATCTCAGGGATGCATGGAAAGATGGTTCACCATATACAAATCCATAAACATGATACATCACATCAACAGAATGAAGAACAAAAAACCACATGATCTTTGCAATAATTTCAGGAAAAGCATTTGGTAAAATTCAATATGCCTCAACTGCCTCAACATAAGAAAGACCAGATATGACAAACCCATACCTAACACAGTGCTGAATGGGGAAAACCTAATTAGAACAAGTCACTACTCCTATTCAACACAGCACTGGAAGTGCTAGCCAGAGCAATCAGGCAAGAGAAACAATAAAAGGCATCCAAATTGGAAGAGGGAAAGTCAAATGATTCCTCTTTGCTGATAATACAATCTTGTATCTAAAACAAACTAAAGACTACACCAAAAAAAAAACTCTTAAATTTGATAAATGAATTCAGGAAAGTTGCAGGATGCAAAATCAACGTACGAAAATCAGTTGCATTTCTCTACACCAGTAATAATCTAGCCAAGACAGAAATGAAGACAATCCCATTTACAATAGATATTAAAAAAAAAAAAAAAAAAAAAAAAAGATGAAATGCCTAGGAATAAATTTAAGCAAGGAGATGAAAGATCTCTATCAAGGAAAACTACAGGCCAGGTGCAGTGGGGCTCACGCCTGTAATCCCAGCACTTTGGGAGGCCAAGGCAATATGTAATCCCAGCTACTTGGGAGGCTGAAGCAGGAGAATTGCTTGAACCCAGGAGGTGGAGGTTGTGGTGAGCCAAGATCGCACCATTGCACTCCAGCCTGGGCAACAAGAGTGAAACTCCGTGTCAAAAAAAAAAGGGGGGCTGGGGGACTACAAAACACTGATGTAGTCCTAGCTACTAGGGAGGCTGAGGTGGTAGCATCACTTTGAGCCCAGGGGTTTGAGTCTGCATTAAGCTATGATCCTGTCTCTAAAAACAGCACCAACAAAAAACACTGATGAAAAAAATTTGTAACACAAACAAATGGAAAAACATACCATACTCAAGGACTGAAAAATATCATTAAAATGACCATATTGCCCAAAGCAATCTACAGATTCAATGCAATCTGTGTCAAAATAGCAATGTCATTTTTCTCAGAATTAGAAAACACAATCCTAAAATTCATATGGAACCAAAAGAGCTGGAATAGCCAAAGCAATCCTGAGCAAAAAGAACAAAGCTGGAGGTATCATGTTACTTGACTTTAAAATATATTACAAGGGTATAGTCACCAAAACAACATGGTATCGGTATACAAACAGACACACAGACCAATGGAACAGAGGCGAGAACCCAGATATGGGATAAAGCTAAATGTTTACAGCCAACTGACAAAGCTAACAAGAACTTACACTGGGGAAAGGACAACCTCTTCAATAAATGGTGCTAGGAAGATTGAATAGCCAGATGCAGAAGAATGAAATAGGATCCCCATCTCTCACCATATACAAAACCAACTCAAGATGGATTAATGACTTAAATGCAAGACCCAGAACTATAAAACTACTATCAGAAAACATAAGGAAAACACTTCAGGACTGTATTAGTCCTTTCTCACACTGCTATAAAGATACCGAGACTGGATAATTTATAAAGGAAAGAGGTTTAATTGGCTCAAAGTTCCGCATGGCTAGGAAGGCCTCAGGAAACTTACAATCAAGGCAAAAGGCGAGGGGGAAGCAAGACACATCTTACATGGTGGCAGGAGGGCAGGGAGCGCCAGATAATTACCAAACAACCAGATCTCATGAGAACTCACTATCATGAGAACGACAAGAGGAGAACCTGTCCCCGTGGTCCAATCACCTCCCACCAGGTCCCTCCCTCAACATGTGGGGATTACAATTTGAGATGAGATTTGGGTAAGGTCACAGAGCCAAATTATATCAAGGACATTGATCTAAATAAAGATTTTAGAGCTAAGACCTCAAAAGCACAGACAACAAAACAAAAATAGACAAATAGGACTATAAACTATAAAGCTTCTGCACAAGAAAGGAAACAATCAACTGAGTGAAGAGATAACATGTTGAATGGAGAAAATATTTGAAAACTATTCATCTGACAAGGGGCTAACATCCAGAATATACGAGGAACTCAAATAACAGTAATAAATAATAATCATCCCATTAAAAATTGGGCAAAGGACATGACTAGACACTTCTCAAATGAAGTTACACAAATAGCCAATAGGTGTATTAAAAAAAAAGCTGAACATCACTAATCATCAGGGAAATGCAAATCAAAACCACAATGATATATCATCTTACCCCAGTCACAATAATTATTATTAAAAAGACAAAATATCAGATGCTAACAAGGATGCAGAGAAAAGGGAACTCTTATACACTGTTGGTGGAAATATAAAGTAACACAGTCATCATGGAAAACAAGTATGAAGAATTCTCAAAATACTAAAAATAGAATTACCATTTGATCCAGCAACCCCACTGTTGGGTATCTACCCAAAGGAAAAGAAATCAATATATCAAAGCAATACTTGCACTCACATGTTTATGTAGCACTGTTCACAATAGCAAAGATGTAGAATCCACCTAAGAGTCCATCAATGGATAGATGGATAAAGAAAATGTGGCATATATACACAATGGAATATTATTTAACCATAAAAAACAATAAAACCATGTTATTTGCAGGAACTTGGATGAAACTGGAGGTCATTACATTAAGTGAAATAAACCAGGCACAAAAAGAGAAACAGTGCATGCTTTCACTTATATGTGGAAGCTAAAAAATTTGATCACATGCAGACAGAGAATGGAAAGATACTAGAGACTGGGAAGGAGAGGGGGAGGAAAGAGATTAAAGAGAAGTGGGTTAAAGGATACAAAAATAAAGTTAGATGAAATGAATAAATTCAATGTTTGATAGCTGAGTAGACTGACTATAGTTAAGACAAATGTATTGCACTTAGATGATGGACACTCTAACCTGATTTGATCACTATGTATTATAAACACGTAACAAAATCTCAAATGCACTCCATGTATTTGTGAAAATAAAGTAGTAAGATTCATTTAACAAAAATTAATGGAAACATGAATTTGTGCACCAAATCCCCACTCTCAGTTTCTCAAGATTAAGGGAATAAATGTCTTTTCCAAACATTAGACCTATCAGCATAATTTTTTCATCACAAATTATGACCCATGACATGTACTGACACCATCTCTTTCAAAAAACAAGTGGAGTTCAATTTTCATCTTTTGGAAAGGATCAAAGAACATTCTAACAACCAGTCCTTAATTCTGTGTCAACACTCTTTCATTGGGTAACTAAAAATTAAAATGGTGTCGGCTAGGATTTTTTTGTTCACTACTATGTTCCTAGTACCTAGAACAGAGCAAAAAGTAGGCACACAATAAGTATTTGTGAACCAATATAAAAGACAAAATGCGAGAATTTTAGGCTTCAGTTGCTTTTCACATTCTAGAAGAAAACTGGATCCTTCCGTCTAGATGGAGGTACTAAGGGAGTAGAGGAAGGGTTTTGCCAGAATTATGAAGTGGTGTCCCAGGTGATGGCTGCCAGTAACTGGGTTTTATTCCAGGCACTGCAGAAGGTCTTGGTGGTTCCATCAGTCAAAAGGGCAACTTCATAGCCTGTTTTGAGCCATCAACCAACACTTTCCTCATCAGGACTGCCTCACAACCAGCTGTGAAAACTTACCAATGATTGGCACCTCCACACAGACCTCCATTCAGATATGGCTAGAGATGAAGTATCTAATCAGAAGCACAATTTGGGCACCACTTTTTAAATTATGTATTTAATTTACATAGTTCTAATGTCCTTTCACACCTAATAAATATCTATAAATTTTTACATAGTTATGTGGCTACTACCTAATTTGAACACAACTACTAAAAAAAGTCTTGCTTTTTATAGTCAATCTTTAAAATAAGTCTTGCTCTTTATAGTCAATCTCCTGAAGTCCATTATATACATGCATAGATGTGAATTTTCAAAAAAAAAAAAAATCAAGATACAGTCAGTTGTCCCTCAGCATATTTAGGGGATTGGGTCTAGGACCCCCTATGGATACCAATTATCTGTGTAGTATTTGCATATAGCCTATGCATACCCTCCTGCATACTTCATCAGCCCTAGATTACTTACAATACCGAATACAATGTAAATGTCCTGTGAATTTTTTAAATTTGTATCTTTTAACTGTTGTAATTTTAATTTTTTCCTAATATTTTCCATCTATGGTTGGTTGAATCCATGGATTAAAAATCCATGGATATACAGAGCCAACTGTACATCTATGATCTGCTGTCTTGCACAGAATATGTGAGAAAATAAATTTTAAGAAGGAAAAGAAACAAGCATATTTCTGTCATCATCTTAAAAATTTTCAGTGAAAGTACAAGTTGGAGTCCGGTCACGGTGGCTCACACCTGTAATCCCAGCACTCTGAGAGGCCAAGGCGGGCAGATCACCCGAGGTCCGGAGTTCAAGACCGGGCTGGCCAACACAGTGAAACCCCGTTTCTACTAAAAATACAAAAGTTAGTTGGGCATGGTGGCAGGTACCTGTAATTCCAGCTACTTCGGAGGTTGAGACAGAAGAATTGCTTGAACCCAGGAGGCGGAGGTTGCACTGAGCCGAGATGGTGCCACCGCACTCCAGCCTGGGCGACAGAGCAAGATTCTGTCTCATAAAAAAAAAAAAAATAGTACAAGTTGGAGAATGTTTCGAAGTCCTTATAGACTTTACAATTAAAAACTCCATAAATGGGCCACGTGCAGTGCCTCATGCCTGTAATCCCAGCACTTTGGGAGGCTGAGGTGGGTGGATCACCTGAGGTCAGGAATTCAAGACCAGCTTGACCAACATGGAGAAACCCCATCTCTACTAAATACAAAAATTAGCCAGGTGTGGTGGTGGGCACCTGTAGTCCCAGCTACTCGGGAGGCTGAGGCAGGAGAACTGCTTGAACCGGGAGACAGAGGTTGCAGTGAACTGAGATTGTGCCACTGCACTCCAGCCTGGGAAACAAAGCAAGACTCTATCTGGAAAAAAAAAAAACAAAAAACAAAAAACACAAACCTCCATAAATGCCCTGTTTTTTATACCATCTAATAATTTAGATGGTTATCAGGTTTTAATTATCTGCAAAAGAAGGTAACTCTTAATTCCAAGTCCTGAAAAGGAAATATACAAGATGAGATTGGAACCTCTTATGCCAGAAAACAAGGAAGTTATTGATAACCAAAATGATTCAGGAACCAACTTGCAGAGGCTTCCACTGGCCAAAGATGAGACAATTTGGACATAAAAAGTAATTACTGCAATGGAGGAAAGCTCATGAAATAAAAAACTCATTACTTACCTTTGGAGGTTACTAAGGCTATAGCCCATTATTATAAAATTGGTAAAGAATCAGTATGATTTTATCTTTCTTGTATTTTAGGGAAACCAAGCAGTTGATGAGAAAAGTTTCTCTAAAGAACTCCTCATGTAAATGAATCACAGAATTGGAAAACTATCAATTTGCAATACCTAAACATATAACAGATGTGAGCAATAATCATCAATGTTTGCTAAAATTATTACACAAAAGGTTGATGGGGAGTTTTCAAACAGAGCAGATTCAGATAACATTCAGATGCTTATCTTAATCTGCTTATCAATCTTAACATCATTAAAAATGAGACAACCAGACATTATGTGTCCTCTGATGTAATTCAGTAGGAAGCACTCACCACTTATTGAATCTAATAAAGGTTCTACATCTAACAATTAGCAGAACATAGAGGTTGATAGAGGGATACATTAATACCACAGATACAGTGACATTCAGAATGTGGGAAATTCTGTAGAGCAAATGATCTAACTTCTTCAATTTGAAAAATGGTCTAAGAATGGCGAAGAAGGAATAATTTATAGGTTAAAAAAGATGCAAAAGACACACTAATAAAATGCAATAGGTGACCCTCATTTGAATTCTTAACCAACACTGAAAGGACAACTTTAGAGGCATCTGGAGGAAATCTGAACACAAAGTATTAGTCATAAGAAAAATGGACCTCTCAGATCTCCAACTTTAGTGGGTAATTGACTGGCAGAACCAGTCACTGTGGTCTGAATCCACCATGGTATTCAGCTGAGGGCACACGTCCTACTGGCTACTCCGTGCCAACAAATGAGCATTGCAGGATTACAATGGCACGCCCATTACTACAAGATGTGAGACTGCTCAGGAGTGGGCACATTTGGTTTGAGGACTCCCAAACAGCCTTGTTAAAACTTTTTTAGAACTACTGCTGTAGTTTGGTTTGACCTCCTCCGAATCTCATGTTGAAATTTTATTCCCAATATTGGAGATAGGGCCTAGTGGCAGGTGTCTCGGTCATGGTTGCAGATGCTTCATAAAGAGCTTGGTGCCATGCTCAAGGTAATGAGTTCTCACTCTATAGTTCATGAGAGCTGGTTGTTTAAGTGCTAAGGCCTCCTTTTCTCATTCTCTTCCATCCTCTCTTGCCATGTGACACGGTGGTTCCCCTTCCTCTTCTACTGTGAGTGGAAGCGGCCTGAAGCCCTCACTCAAGTGTTGGTTGGGGTCAAATAATTTGTATTTCTAACAGGTTTCTAAGTGAAGTCAATGCTACTAGTGTCAGAAACACACTTTAAGAACCACTGGCAAAACATTTAATAAGACAATTCCATGATAAAAGTATATCATAGCATAAAACCACAAAACTGTGCAGTCAAAGACTAGTTTGATACAATGTCATCTTACCAATCTGTACACTCCACAAGTTTTTAAAAATTAACATATAAAGCACCTAACACAGCCCTGCACATACGGCTACTGAATTACTAATGTTATTATGCTATAAGTTATGGTTAAAGTTGTGCTCAAATTGTTACCTGAGACACTTTGCTTCATTGAAACAATATTGATTTTTGGCCAGGCGCGGTGGCTCACGCCTGTAATCTCAGCACTTTCGGAGGCCGAGGCAGGCAGATTGCCAGGTCAGGAGATCGAGACCATTCTGGCTAACACTGTGAAACGCCGTCTCTACTAAAAATACAAAAAATTAGCCGGGTGTGGTGGCAGGCGCCTGTAGTCCCAGCTACTTGGGAGGCTGAGGCAGGAGAATGGCGTGAACCCCAGAGGCGGAGCTTGCAGTGAGCCAAGATCATGCCACTGTACTCCAGCCTGAGTGATACTGTGAGACTCTGTCTCAAAAAATAAAAAAAACTATATTGATTTTTATTTTTTATTTGAGTCTCGACCTCCTAGGCTCAAGCAATCCTTCCCCCTCAGCCTACCAAGCAGCAGGGACTACAGGTGCATGCTATCTTGCCCAGCTCATTTATTTTTTTGTACAGACGGCATAACCCTGTGTTATCCTGTTGGCATTACAGGCATGAGCCACTGCACCTGGCCAGGTATATTGGTTTTAAAAGGGTTACAAGAAACAAGATGCACTTTTAGGCCTCCTATAATCCTGCATTTCTAAAGTATCCATTTATTCATCTCATTAAAATTTTCACTGATTTAAACAACAGTTAATATGAACAGATCGACATAATTTTACTTTAAATTAATGTTGTTTATTGTCCTAAGCCATCCATACACAAAACGTTTAAAGTGTTATGGAAGGCTAACAGTTTTTCAACTTTTCTTAATACTATCAGATGAATGTATTCTTACCAAACATGATTTACACATTTTTCAAATGTGGATTTCTTAGGCCTTTGACTGACAGCTTCAGGCTTTTGCACTACACAAAGGAAAATACACCTTTCTATTCATTTCTTAATAATGTGTTTCCATAAAGCTAAAATGTCCACTGATGACATCATATACGTTTGGTTAATCACAGCAAATAGTTCACATTTTAAAGGAATGCAGATATTTGGATAGAAGCCTCTAACAATGTAAATATTGCAAATTTCAAGTTCCATAATATGTCTAAACAGGGATAGCAACTGATTATATGTGGATTAACAATAGTGAATAACTGAGCACATTTTAACGTGAACAACATACACAGCAGTCAAAACTTACTGTTTTTCCTATGTGTAAAGTAAAAATTCAATCTATCTTTAACTGGCTCACATTGTTTTCATGTTGTTCAACTATTTGAAACAAAGAGCTTTTTCCTTTCTTTAAAAGGATTTTGATTCAGTCATTAACAGATTTTTTAAAGTGACAGTAAAATTATGCATTTGGTCCAGGATTAAGAGGGAAGTTTTACTTGCTAGTTTCCTTTTTATCTGGTTAGACATCAGAATAAAATGAATGGACTGTAAAGGATCTTATAACCAGTCTCTCTCTTTAATATGAAGGTCCAATATTACATAATTCTTTACAAGGCTTGACCAGGAATGAAATGTAACCTCTTTTAAAAATGAAGAAAAACTGAAAGAATAAGATTAAGCAAATATGTGGGTAGTCTACAGCTGCTGATAGAACTGTGTGCACACGTGCATGCATGCATAAACACAAAGTGAATCTGGAAGGGAAAAAAACAGAGCTTGATGAAGTCTAAGATGAAAGGTTCCAGTTTCATTTGATTATGAGATCTTGGAAAAATTTACTGGCTTGCTAGTGAAATACGTTCTTACACAGGGACTTGAAGTGTTTATCTAAATAGACTGACTCAAGGATGCTTTTTCTCGTTAGACTTGTATGACATTACTGAGATTAATTTAGAGTTCTAGAAGTAGAGAAGACTGATGAGCTTGTGCCTGTGTATCTGTGTATGAAGAATAACAAATTAAGACAAAAGGTTATGTAAACCATTTACTAAAAAAGTCTAAATTTTTATATTCCTAGGCCCTACTTATCTTTTACAAACTTTGAAGGACCTGAAATTCTTTGGACACCATCAGATTTAGTTTATAATAGTTACGATTTTGAATTAAGAAATTATTCATGTAGTTTTAAAACACAATAGAATTTTCAGTCAGGCTGAACTTTTGTGCACTTCCTTATTTATTCGAGAAACCCCACCATTAATGTATTTAGACCTTAACATGATGGCTTTGAGTCTTAAATCATTGTCCACCTAAAATAATATACCAAATAAATATTTTAAAAGTGCTGCATATGGTTTCTGTAAGAGGTATATAAGTTAATTAGATTACCAGAATTACCCTTTAGCTTCAAAAGTAAAACTCATGGTCAGGATTTTACTGATAGTATAGGAAGAAAAAAAAAACCACTGCTGAAAAATAAATGAAAAAATTTTTATTGAGTATTACTTTATACAGGCAAATTAAAAGTGAATCTATATTAAGCTGACTATTCCACAATAAAAACCTATGCAATGGGAATAATCAAAGCTGTCTACACAATACTAATGTGTTCAATAAATTATCCAGATGTTTTTCTGCAAATATTTGGATTACCTGATTAGCTGATTCTTCAACAAAAGTTAAATTTTAGCTTTAATATGGTAGCAGCAGAATGCTACTTAAATTTAGAAGAAAAACATAAGAATAAAAACCCTGAATAGCATAGCCAAATCTTCCAAGAAATAAGTTCACCAAAAAAGTAACATACACCTATTTGGTATTCAGAGGAGGAAACAAAACAAAACACAGGCACTTAATCAACATTCACCAAGTGATCATCACTAACATTCTATTATTACCAGAGCAACTGTCAATATGTGAACTGTAGATCAGAACAGACTTACATATCTAAAAACAAACCAGTAATCAATAATATATACAGAAATACTAACTTGAAGTCACATTTAAATACCATCAAGTTTGGTGTATCTGATATAGACTGAATTCATTTCATCACTGCTATTTCTTAAAAGTGTTCTTTTCCTAATGTAACATTATCTTTAAAAAATGGCAAGATATTTCCCAATATGCATCAGTTCTTTCACTCCACCATTCAGTAAATGTTGCAGCACATTAAACAGAACCTGTTAACTAGATCTAAAAACAATGGCTGCATAATTAACACAAAGAAGTACTTTTGAGTAAACTATTCAGATTAGACAGGCTAATGCTAACTAAGACTGCATTTTCTGCTACTGACATGCACTATATAGATCATACACTAAGATGGAAGGTTGGTCCATGTCCATTTATTTAAAGATTCTGTAACACCTATAATAGTATTTAATACAACTCCCACAAACAATATTCCTCTCACATAGATGTAGTTATTTTTAGTGGGAATAAGGATATGACACATGCTACGAGATTCTAGCTAAGAAAATAAAAACAATATGGGCTCAGGTTTTCTTAGCAAGTTTTTGAACTGGGAAACAACCAACTTCCATATATCCAGGAGAAACTTAGCATGGGGCAAGGTGCCTTAGTTGATGTGCCTGATAAGCAAACTGTTAGTTGTCTCTTAGTATTATGTTTTCAGCTTAATGTAACAACAAAAGAAAGGTGTCACACTACTTCTCAGATAGTAACAATTGCAATCTTAGATTGTAATTGGGATTACAATTACAATCCCATGGGATATCCTTTATTAATGACAGCACAGTTCCAATGCAAAAGTCAAGCTTTATGGTTACATATCAGGATAGGTTCAGACCCAATATGACCATGTTTAGCACTAACTTTTAACATGTTAAAGTTCTGATTCCTGAATGTTTTTCTCACTTAATATATTCCCTCCAATGACAAGTTGTTGTGTTTGGCTTCTTATGCTGAAAATACATGCCTGAATCCTATAACAAGTTATTAACAGTATCATGAATAGTTATTAAATAAATGCCAGCACTGCATGGAACTTACTGTCACCAACTCAGAACCATAAAACTACACACATATGCACAAAAAAAAAATCCCAGAGACCTATCATTGTACATATGAATACTGTCCAGGGTATCAGATCAATTATCAAATCCAAGGTCTCTGCTGTTTTGTCTTACGGTGTTGAATATATGAATGCTTCTCTATTACACTGACTTTTTTGTATTATTTTCAAGAAATTATTAACTGGATTCAAAATCTTACACTTTTATTTCTAATTATAAAATCCAGATTAATCCAGAAAACACAAACCACATGTAACCGAGGTAGGTTTTTCACCTTAAGAATACATTGATTCTACCACAATTTAAAATTTTAAACATTGAAGAAAAAAAAAAAAGACTACATTGCTCCATATACCTGCTTCTGGTACTTAATTTTCTGCATTTGAAACTACTTGAACAAGTGTGACAGTGCTAATCTACTATATTTAGTAAATCCCTTAGTACCTACAAATACACACCCAAAAGCCCTTTCCCCCTTCTCTAATGGTAACTGTTGTATAATAAAATTGCCAACAACTCTAGAAAGATGAAATAAAGATTACTGTAGCAATCTCCAATTAATTCATTTCAGAAATCAAGGAAGCAAGTCATGTTCATTTTAAATATGACAAACTTACTATTTTGAAAATGAGCTCATAAACACATTAGAACTTTGAATGTGCTTTATTATGCCACAAATTCCCAGATTTAAGAAATAGTATTTCTGAACAGGAATAATAATTTCACAAATACTATCACTTTATTGACAATAGACAAGTCTTTTAGGGTAGTGCACATGTACTTAACATCTACCTTCTAACAATCTCAACACTTCTTATAAATTTTCAGGGGAAACTGCAGCAGATCCTACTTTATTTTTCAATGGTTAGTGTAAAACTCTGTATGTAAAATAAATACGTATTTTAAGGAGATGGGAGAAGGACTGCATGTGAAATGCTTTGCCTAAGTTGTAAGGCTCCTGTCTTTACACTATCATTATGTTAACAAGGCCAAAATAAATCACTGCTAGAAATGTTCCCCCCAAAATTCTTAAACAGCTCAGTCTTTAAAAGTATTTAATAATTTTTTTTTTCTTTTGTGAGACAGAGTTTCACTCTTGTTGCCCAGGCTGGAGTGCAATGGTGCAATCTCAGCTCACCAAAACCTCCGCCTCCTGGGTTTTCAAGCGATTCTCCTGCCGCAGCCTCCCAAGTAGCCGGGACTACAGGCATGCGCCACCACACCCGGCTAATTTTGTATTTTTAGTAGAGTCAGGGTTTCTCCATGTTGGTCAAGCTGGTCTCGAACTCCCAACCTCTGGTGAGCCGCCCACCTCGGCCTCCCAAAGTGCTGGGATTACAGGCGTGAGCCATTGCGCCCAGCCTAATTGATATAATTTTTTAAAGTGAAATTAAGTGTTCCTTTATTTACATATGAATTAAATGGAAAATACAAAGTAATTTTTTTAATAAAACCCCACATACTAATATATTTTAAGGTTGGATACTAACAGCATTTTCACAAGATCCAAAGTGTGGATGAGGAACTAGGAAATAAGGACATGTGTGGCACATAACTAAGGGTAACTAAAGAAAGGTGAGTACCTCACAACCAAAAGCAGCTAACTATGCCTGGCATACCACCCTGTCGTGTGGGCAGCAGATCACTGTTCCCATGCTGGGAAAGAGTCTCCAAGAAGGGAAGCCCTTATGCAGTAATTCTGCAACTATATTAAATTTGGTAATCTAACATTAAACTTTTTCGTGAGCAGTGAATACACACATGGTCATATAAAAACTGCCCTGGAGACCAGGTTAATTATTAAATAAACTAAAAGGGGAGAAATGCTGGTAGATAAAATTATGTCAATTCCAGGGTTTTCAATGGAATAAAGAAACAGCAGCAGCTGCTTCAAAACTAGGATATGATCAGAAACCTCAGATGATAACCTTTAAAAATTCTGGAGCCCAGAGTCTAAAGCTAAACCTACATAGGCGCTACAGCCAGGGAGTTCTTTCTTTAAGTTCCTCAAGTGAGTCTGATGATCGGCCAAGCTCAAAACTTCTGAACTGGGGAAGGGAGAAAGCCAACCTAGGTAAATGTAGAGACTTTTAGAATTCAACATTTGGGCCAGGCGCGGTGGCTCACACCTGTGATCCCAGCACTTGGGGAGGCCAAGGCGGGCGGATCACAAGGTCAGGAGATCGAGATCATCCTGGCTAACACGGTAAAACCCCGTCTCTACTAAAAATAGAGAAATTAGCCGGGCGTGATGACGGGTGCCTGTAGTCGCAGTGACTCGGGAGGCTGAGGCAGGAGAATGGCATGAACCCAGGAGGCGGAGCTTGCAGTTAGCCAAGATCACGCCACTATACTCCAGCCTGGGCAACAGACTGAGACTCCGTCTCCAAAAAAAAAAAAAATTCAACATTTGATACTTATCATTTACTCCACATTTTCCCCCAGCTGTCTCACCTTCTCTATTTTTCTAACAGTGAATAATAAAAGGGCTTGGCAAGTGAAGGAAAAAGTCAGTAGAGTACCCAAAATGGATTTGACTATATTCAAACCACTTTCACATATTAACTAGATAAAAGGATATCATACTGCTATTTGAAATTCAATCATCGAGCAAAAATGTCATAATGTCAATGTATTTTAAGGGAAGGGGGGATTCTTAACATGAAAATGTAATACAAAAACAATTCTAATAATAATATTTAATACAAGAGAAAATTTGTATAATTCTTTAGAAGTAATTCTGTTTTTAAAATTTCAATGCTAGGAACAAAATTCCTTAAAATTGAAATAGGGGAATATTCTCTCATATGAAAAAACTGTATTTTAGTACTATTTCTGCTTACATATTGTTTTGTATAAATGTTTTAAGTATGAATAACATTTTGGTTTTTATTTTAGTGTGCATGCTAATATAATAAAAATATGGATTTTTTTCTCCTACACTGACTTTGTACACTTTCCAGGCCTGAAGAACAAACAACTTTTAAAATACCCTATGTTCACTTGCAAACCTTAGAACAATAAAAAAAAAGTAGTACCTACATAAGAAATTTTACATTAAAATTAAAATTGTATGTTTTTCAGGAGTTAAAGTGATTCAATTTTTCAATATTCAAACACAAAATAGTAAATTTTTATTATAGCGCAATTCAAGTATTCTCTTAAATTTATATTTAATCGACTAGAACATGACAGTGACTTTGTAAGAGCTTTCCTTTTAAAAGGATACTGTTACACAAAAGTATGACTCTATTACTCTAAATGCTTAGAATAAGTGGAAAGAAATGACAGTAGACAAAAACCTTTATGAGTGAGTCATCAACACATAAAAGGTTGCACACATCAGTAATAAGGCATGTGTAGGTAATATCCCAAAAGTATTTAAACTCATGTAAACAAAGACTATGTATATTCCTAAGGGAGAAAAGGTACTACCAAAGATGAAATATATTCAGATGGCTGTGACTTTAAACCATGTATTAGTTGAATACCACACAAAACCAAAAAGGTATTACCTATCATTTAATAACTGAAAGATATTACTTATTTGTGAGATAAAAGGTTGATGCTTTTTTTAAAACCAATAATGAAAAAGAAGTATTTTGAAAACAAACATCCATTTTCTAGAAATAAATATACATGCTTAGTTATTTTAATGTATTGCAGCATAGGAATATTGTGCTAGCATTGACCATAACATTCAATCAGTAGTTTAAAATATTTTTTCCTCATTGAGTCTTGAATCTTCTACCTGGTCAGCTGACCAACAACTTTCAAAAGAGTTTTATTTTCCTGCTTTAGCTGTTCATTTTCATCTTCTATGTCATCTAGGTCCTTAAGAAAAAAAAAAAAGATACTTTAAAAATACTTCAAAATATTTGATGAGAGATGAAAACACTTAATATACATTCAAAAATAATTCATACAACCAATTAATTTTGAAATGAGAGTAAGCTCTGAAAACAACTTTAGATGTAATATGTCCCACCAAAAATGAGCATCCATTACTTAAATCTTCATTCTTATAACAAGTCTATAGGCCAACTCTTAAAGATCTTTCAGTTTTTCTAAGGAAGCCAGAAGTCAGAACTTTAAAATTGTGAATCTTCCAATTTTCAATCATCATAAATAAGTTAGTGTTTTAGCTAAACTCCACTTCCCTTCCCTAAAACTGAGGCAAAAAAAAAAAAAAACTATCCATGCAAGCCGTATGTGGTATTGAGCCCTAGGTTGCAACCTTGTATCAAATTAGGCATCAAAAGGTGCAGGTACAAGTTCTAGATGCACTCCTATCACTTTGTCTGATCTTTAAAGGTGTACAATGGGGATAACACTCTGGGGAGGCGACAAAACTGAGGCCTACAAAAAAGGAGATCTGGAGTATAGAGAGTTGATCTGGATCAATTTATATGTTGGACTTTTCTACGACATTTTGAAGCAAAGGTTTTAGCACTAAAAATAATTCAAAGCCACTAAATTAAGTATTCGCTCTCCAGCTTTAAAAGCATATGATCCACCTCTTTTTTCCCTATACTAATCCTTGTCCCAAATACACAACCATCTGGTTAAAAAAAATTCACCATAAGTTTTAGTTACAAGAAATGTTATTTCAAGACAGACCCTTTACTGTTAAAAAAGCAGACATTTTTAGATTTATTCTTGCAGTTTAAAGTTTGATGTAATCAATCTGAATCACTGCTATATAGTATAAAAGCTTTCTAATACATTTAATATATTGCCTTTGGATAATTAGGTAAATTATTTTAAAATTTACAAGATCAGAATTTGCATTTATTTACAAACTAAATGAATAATGTTGGGAAACATTTGTTTAAACAATAAAAAATATGGGATTTCTAAAATTACCACAGTTGAAATCTACCTAAAATTTAGAATTAAATGATAAAACATATTCATGTACCATTATTAGATTATAAACTCTATGAAGGCAGGGGTTTTATTATTCTTAAGGCCCACAGTGCCTAAGACAGTTCAAACCCATTAAAGGCATCAAAAATATTTGTAGAAACAGGTTGGGTGTGTTGGCTCACACCTGTAATCCCAGCACTTTGGGAGGCTGAGGCAGGCGGATCTCTTGAGGTCAGGAGTTCAAGACCAGCCTGGCCAACATGCTGAAACCCCGTCTCTACTAAAAATACAAAAAATAGCCGGGTGTGGTGGCTCATGCCTGTAATTGCAGCTACTCAGGAGGCTGAGGCAGAAGAATCACCTGAACCCAGGAGGCGGAGGTTGCAGTGAGCCAAGATTGCGCCACTGCACTCCGGCCTGAGCAACAGAATAATGTAATCAAAAAAAAAAAAAAAAACCTTTTCCTGTCTGCCTATACACTCCAAAGAAAATAAATCCTTCTATCAAAAAGACATATGCATGTGTATGTTCACTGCTGTGCCATTCACAACATCAAAGACATGGAATCAACCCAAGTGTGGTACATATATGTCATGGCATACTATAAAGCAAAAATAATAATAATAAATATTTGCGGAAACAGATAGCCTACAGAATCAGAGAAGATACTCACAAACTATGCATCCGACAAAGGTCTAATATCCAGAATCAACAAGGAACTTAAATCAACAAGCAAAACACTATACAATCCCATTAAAAAGGGGCAAAGGACATAACAGACACTTCTTAAAAGAAGACATATGGCATGGTGTATGTAATCCCTCACACCTGTAATCCCAGCACTTTGGGAGGCTGAGTCGAGCAGATCACTTGAGGTCAGACCAGCCAGGCCAACACATGGTGAAACCCCATCTCCACTAAAAATACAAAAATTAGATGGCCGTGGTGGCACATGCTTGTAATCCCAGCTACTTGGGAGGCTAAGGCAGGAGGATCGCTTGAACTCAGGAGGCAGAGGTTGCAGTGAGCTGAGATTACTCCACTGCACTCCAGCCTGGGTGATAGAAGAAGACTCCGTATCAAAAAACAAAAACAAAACAAAAACACAAAACAAAAAGAAGACATACAAGCGGCCAAGAAACATGAAAAAATACTCAGTATCACTAACCAGAGAAATGCAAGTCAAAATCACGAGATACCAACTCACAGCAGTTGTGACGGTTAATATGAAGTGTCAACTTGATTAGCCAGTCAAAAATTGCTGTTAGTAAAAAGTTAAAAGACAACAGACGCTGGTGAGGCTGCAGAGAAAAGAGAATGCTTATACACCGTGCTGGGAATATAAATTAGTCCAGCCACCGTAACAAGCAGTTTGGAGATTTTTCAAAGAACTTAAAACAGAACTATCACTAGACCCAGCAATCCCATTACTGTCTATATACCAAAAGAAAATAAATCTTTCTATCAAAAAGACATATGAATGTGTATGTTCACTGCTGCACCATTCACAATATCAAAGATATGTAATCAACCCAAGTGTCCATCAATGGTAGATTAAATGAAGAAAATGTGGTACATATATGTCATGGCATAGTACAAAGCCACAAAAAATAATGAAATCATGTCCTCTGCAGCAACATGGATAGAGGTGGAGACCAGAATCCTAAGCAAATTAACTCAAAAACAGGAAACCGAACACTGCATGTTCTCACTTGTAAGCGGGAGCTTACAAGTGAGAGCTTACACTAAGCACACATGGATACAAATATGGGAACAATAGACACTGTGGACTACTAAAGGGCAGAGGAAGGTGGCATAGGTTAAAAAAAGTTACCTGTCAGGTATTATGCTCACTACCAGGGTGATGGGATCTGTATTCCAAACCTCATAATCACACAATACTCCCATGTAACAAATCTGCACATGTACCCCCTGTATCTAAAATACAAAGTAAACATTTTTTTTTAATTTAACATTTTTAAATTTTTTTAATTTAGAATTTCTTAGATCAAATTCTAACACCAATATAGGAGTACTTGTATTTTGAGATGGGAGTCTCGCACTTTTGTCCAGGCTGGAGTGCAGTGGTGTGTCTTGGTTCACTGCAAGCTCTGCCTCTTGGGTTCATGCCATTCTTCTGCCTCAGCCTCCCGAGTAGCTGGGACTAGAGGCGCCCATCACCACGCCCGGCTTATTTTCTGTATTTTCAGTGGAGACGGGATTTCACCGTGTTAGCCAGGATGCTCTTGATCTCCTGACCTCGTGATCCACCCACCTCAGCCTTCCAAAGTGCTGTGATTACAGGCGTGAGCCACCACGCCCAGCCATAGGAGTACTTGTATTGGAACCAAAGATGAAAAGCAGTCCACAAAAAGTAGAAAGACTTAAAATACCTGAAGTCAAATACTGGCTCAGCTGATTACTCTATATGACTTTGAGCAAGTTAAATTCTGAGTTCCACTGTCCTCATATACAACCTATAGTTAATGCCTCAGAGCTTTATTAGAACAAGTTGGCATATGATGAAGCCCCTCTCTTTTTTCTCCTTTCATGGTTGGAGTTGAGACTGGATAGTGGATTTGCTACAGTTTTCCCGGAAGCAGACTTATTCTTTCCTCAATCTTAGCCAAAAGCCTTCTAAAAGGCAAAATTATGGAGTCTCTTCTCATCACTGTTACCTAATAAGCAATTACAACTGCTTCTAGCAAATAAATTCTGGGGCTGAAAACAAAAAGGAGAGTTAGCTACAAAGAATATAGTGCTAACGCTAAACCTAAAGTTGGGGATGCATTAAGTACAACTGGAGAAAAAAAGTGAAGATACACAGACATCTGGAATTTCTTATAGTGATAAAGTACCAATTTCAGGGCCAGGCACAGTGGTTCACGGCTGTAATCCCAACACTTTGGGAGGCAGAAGGCGGCAGATCACTTGAGGTCAGGAGTTTGAGACCAGCCTGGCCAACATGGTTAAACCCCATCTCTCCTAAAAATACAAAAATTAGCCAGGAGTGGTGGCACGTGCCTGTAGTCCCAGCTACTCGGGAGGCTGAAGCAGGAGAATCACTTGAACCCGGGAGGTGGGGGCTATAGTGAGCTGAGATCGCACCACTGAACTCCAGCCTGGGCAACAGAGAGAGACTCCATCTCAAAATAAATAAATAAATAAATAATAACAATAACAATAATAATAGTAAAGAGTACCAATTTTACTTTTTCTTTTTGTGGGGGGGGGGACAGAGTCTTACTCTTGTTACCCAGGCTGGAGTGCGGTGGCACGATCTTGGCTCACGACAACCTCCGCCTCCCGGGATCAAGCGATACTCCTGCCTCAACCTTCTGAGCAGTTGAGATTACAGGTGCCCATCACCATGCCCAGCTAATTTTTCATATTTTTAGTAGAGTTGGGGTTTCACCATGTTGACCAGGCTGGTCTCGAACTCCTGGCCTCAGGAGATCTGCCCTCTTCGGCCTCCCAAAGTGCTGAGATTACAGGTGTGAGCCACCGCGCCTGGCCTATTTTAGTTATTTCTTGAGGCAACTCTCTGCCAGTGCTCTTATGTATGGTGGTGACAAAGCGCCTGTCACCTCCAGACTTTAACAAAACACAGAACAAATCCATAAATCAGTCTACCTCTGAAAGAATAAAATTAAGTGAGCTAAACTGGTAACTGCCCAAAGGAAATCAGTTTTTGGAAGAAAATGATACTTCTTACTAATTATTATTTCACTAACAAAAGAACAAAGTGAATAATGCAATTAATAATTTCTTCATATTTATATATTTTCATCGAATTGAAAAAAAAAAACCCCTCTAAACCTGAAATATGGTGAAATACTTACTCTATTTAATAAATCAATTTCTTCTTTGAGTTTTCCAATCATTTCCTCTTTATCTTGCATCAGTCTCACAAGTCTTAGGTTTTCTTGTCTTTCTCGTACTACTTCCTGGTAGACACAATTTAAAAAACAGTAATTAGGAAGTAATTGGTTATTTATAATATTCCTAAATGGCATATATCTGCCAAGTTTGGTAAAATATCTTACATACATGAAGATTTCCAATGAATTCCTTAAAATATTTGGTGAAGGAACAAAGATCCCACCACAAAAGGAGAATAAGGGGAATATAGGAGCTTCGTTAGGATGCTCCTGAGTAAAGCTATGTTTATACAAGTCTTTAACAAAACTAATGTAATAGACTCAATGATTTAACTTCATGTGAGTGTGTATGTATGTGTGACAGTGTTTCACTCTTGTCACCTAGGCTGGAGTGCAATGGCACTATCTCAGCTCACTGCAACCTCTGCCTCCTGGGTTCAAGCAATTCTCCTGCCTCAGCCTCCCAAGTAGCTGGAATTACAGGTGCACGCCACCATGCCTGGGTAATTTTCATGTTTTTAGTAGAGATGGGGTTTTGCCATGTTGGCCAGGCTGGTCTTGAAATCCTGACCTCAAGTGATCTGCCTGCCTCAGCCTCCCAAAATGCTGGGATTACAGGCGTGAGGCACCGTGCCCGACCTGTGATTTAACTTCTTTAGCTTATCACCACTGTAAGTTATGAACTACCTTATTCTTTAATGGGTATCTTGTTTGAAATAATTCAAAATTAATTTTTATTAAAAATACAAGGTTTAAGAAAAGGAGATGGCCCAATAAAAATTCTAAACAGAAAAACAATTATCCTAGTTTTACTTCTGGCTCTGCCAGTTAACTGATAATGGATAAAAAGAAGGATTACTGACTTTTAATATTTTTTTCTTTAAACAATGCAATACCTTTTGCAAAGAAATCTTATTTAGAATCCAAGGCATTGGACTTGCTCAGCCACCTTGGGGGCAAAAGGGAAGCAGAGCTCAAAAGGCCTTGCCCAGAACTTGGCTTCTTTCCTACTAAACCTCCTAGAGAGCAATCAACCATTCATATCCCTTAGCTGCTGCCAACTACTAGCAATTCAATCCAAACTCTTGTGGAACTCATGGGCAACTCCCTTCAAAACTAGTAGATTGCATATTAGTAAAGTTTTTAATTTAAAATTATGAAATAATAGGCTGGGCAGAGTGGCTCCCACCTGTAATTCCAGCACTTTAGGAAGCTGAGGCGGATGTATCACCTGAGGTTAGGAATTCAAGACCAGCCTTACCAACATGGTGAAACTCTGTCTCTACTAAAAATACAAAAAAAAAATTAGCCGGGCATGGTGGTGCATGCCTGTAATCCCAGCTACTTGGGAGGCTGAGGCAGAAGAATCGTTTGAACCTAGGAAGTGGAGGTTGCAGTGAGCCAAGACTGCGCCATTGTACTCCAGCCTGGGCGACAAGAGCAAAACTCTGTCTCAAAAATAAATAGATAAATAAAAATAAATAAAATTATGAAATAACAATTCCAAGAAGAAACTGTTGTTAAAGCTTAGAAATGTGACCTCAAAATAATCATAAATGTTATAAAATAGAAACGTTTTAAAAATGAAATTTCTTTATATAACATATAAATGAGATCTTTAATAATATAGAGAATAATCTCAAGTAAAACAAAACACATTTTCAACAATTACAAAAGTATTCAACACCATTGCTAATTTTAGGGGTTGAATGTCAGTGGCACAAACCTGAGACCCTACAGTTAATAAATTTATGCCAATAGTCATCTGACTTGTACAGAAAGACACTTTTAAACAGGCATATTCTTACACAAAATTGTTTCAAACATCAAAGATGGACCTAATTCAGATTTACTCCTGTAATTTCTGAAGTGACAAATGAAAATCTATTCAGACAATATAATAAATACACAGTAGTATATATTTGCCAGCTCAGGCTTCTAACCACTTCAAAAACAAAGACTTTTAATATATTAAAGGTAACACTTGGCAGAATAGAAGCGCACATATTAAATATTAAGGAATATTATTTCCTTTCTCGCTCAGCTGCTATGAAACAAAATAATTCTAATGGTATATTAATTTTATCAATCTTAACTAACTTATAATCCATACCTTTTCAAGATCTTCAATTTTCTTTTCCAGTGTGCTACTTGAAACCAGATTACCTGAAACATTTGCATCCCTGTTGTATCTAGGGAACCCACTTCTATCTGTTCGAGAATATCTACTTGAGACATCTTCTTCAGAGACACTGGTTGTGCTGTGGAAATATAAACATTTTATTAAGATCCCTAATATTCAGTAAGAAAAACACCAAGAATATTTTCTATTCAGCTTAAAAAAATTAACATTCCCCAAGGACATATGGCTATAGTAGCAACTTATTTGTAACTGTAGAAGTTAATCATTATTCCAACACAATGAAAAAGTGTAAAAGTAGCATTAATTCTTTCAACCATTATCTACTGAGTAGGTGTTAAGTAATGACTGAGCAGGTGTTAAGTAATGAACACTGTTCTGGATACTGAAGATGTAACAGCGAACACAAACATGGACTCTGCCCTTGATAGAGCTTTTGGTTAAAAGGGAATATAACTAATAATAAATAAAGCAACATGATCAGTAAAACAAGGTCAGTGATGGATATTATGAGAACTATGATTGGACAGATCTCCCAGATTTTTTTGAGATGGGGTCTCACTCTTGTCACCCAGACTGGAGTGCAGTGGTGCAATCACAGCTCACCACAGCTTTGACTCCCTGGGCTCAAGCAATCCTCCCATCTCAGCTTCCTGAGTAGCTGGGACTACAGGTATGTGGCCACCACACCAGGTAAATTATTTTGTATTTTTTTTCCAGAGACGGGGTTTCACCATGTTGCCCAGACTGGTCTCAAACTCTTGGCCTCAAGCAATCCACCCACCTTGGCCTCCCAAAGTGCTAGGATTACAGGAGTGAGCACTGCGCCTGGCCTAGATCTCCCAGACTATCTGTGTTGAAAAACCACTTTCCTTCTTCAAAATTCCAATCTTTCATGGACCAACACTTTTAAAAAGTAAAATTAAAATGAACTGCTGGAAAGTAAAAGTTAAAAAGGTCGTAAGTCCAAATGTTTCATTAGATTCAGATCCACAAAATTATAAATAGAAAAAAAGAAAAGAATTACATAAAGTGCAAATTCTCCACTGTAAGTATGCATACAGGCAATTAATACAGAAAATTGCTACCACACTGATAATTTTGTCATGCTATAATTTTAATCAAAAGTTGTAAGTAAAACAGCAATTCCTTAAACACCAATTCATGCCCTCTGAACAGCACATATGTCAGTATTTAAAGTTTTTAATGTAACAAATGAGTTTGCTTCTTGTTTGCCGTATTATTACTCCATTAAAAATTACCCCCCAACTTACACACATTTCTTATCTCAAAGTTCCCATTGGTCAGGAATTTAGAAGCAGCTTAGGTGGGTGATTATGATTCAGGGCTTCTCATGAGCTTTTAATCAAGATGTTGGTTGGGACTTCAGTCATCTGAAGGCTTAACTGGGCTAGAGAATCTGATTCTAAGCTCACTCACATGACTGATGACAACGGCCTCAGTTCCTCACTATGTTGGCCTCTCCACTGGCCTGTTCACCACATGGCAGCTGGCTTCCAGAGACAAAGTGACAGAACAACTGAGACAGAAGCTGCAGTGTCTGTCATAACGCAACCTCAAAAGGGACATACTATCACACTGACCTTATTCTATTGTTCACACATATCAACCTGGTATATTGCGTGAGAGGATTATACACGGTGCAAACATTAGGAGGTAGGGTTCACTGGAGGCTATCTTGAAAGCCAGTTACCACATTTGTTAATTAATCTATGTTGGACTGATGGCAATGCTACTCAACAAGGGATAATGTATATCTAAACTACTTTTGTGTTTTAATAGCACTCAGAGAAAACAGTCTCAAATGACAGAAATAGGAGTGATTTTAATGCAATTTCAACAAGCTTGGACATTCATTTTTAAAAACTTTTGTCTCAAATGCAGAAAATTTGCTTTTCAAAATTTGTTTTCAATCCTTTACTGACTTGTATCCATTTCCAATAATTTATCCAGCAAATTTACAGTTAAATCTAAAGTGACTTCTGGTTTTAAAAAATTGATTCCTCATCTATGAATTTCTTACCCATGGATTTTCTTGTGATAGAAAATAAAAGTGTCCTATCAAATGTCTAAGGTATTTGATTTAACTTTTTCAAATGTGCAATATCAAGATCACCATCTACTTTACTGATAGTTGTTACTATATTGTTGTACCATTTATAACAAGCTAAGGTAACTTTCTCCTCAAATATCCAACTTTCATTTTTGTCATCTGATCTTATCTGCCATTGAAAAGCCTTCTGGGCTCACTGCAACCTCCACTTCCTGGGTTCACGCCATTCTCCCGCCTCAGCCTCCCGAGTAGCTGGGACTACCGGCACCTGCCACCATGCCCAGCTAATTTTTTGTATCTTTTAGTAGAGACACGGTTTCACCCTGTTAGCCAGGATGGTCTTGATCTCCTGACCTTGTGATCTGCCTGCCTCAGCCTCCCAAAGTGCTGAGATTACAGGCATGAGCCACTGCGTCCGGCCTAATTTTTCTATTTTTAGTAGAGACAGGGTTTCACCATGTTGGCCAGGCTGGCCTTGAGCTCCTGACCTCGTGATCCACCTGCCCCGGCCTCCCAAAGTGCAGGGATTACAGCATGAGCCACTGAGCCCAGCTGACTGAAATTCCTTCTTTGCATGGAAAGCTAAGATCACTTAAAAAATAAACAAAGAATGAGGCTATCAGACAATAAGTCTAACTCACATATTTGAAAAGCTGGGGACCAAACTGGTTTCTTATCTTGCAAAAACACCAAGAGTTCATCCCAAAGTTCGAATACTCTTGACTGAAAAGGTTGCTTTGAAGACCAATGTACACCCTAGTATCTGGTAACAGCTGATCAGCTAACTCCCAAACTACAGTATCTAATTTTTTAGAAACCTCAAATTTAATGAATTAGTGTTTAATAATTCACACTTTTAGTGAACTATACTGTGAATTCAGCTGACATAGCAAGAACACCATTTAGTTCAGCTGACAAAGCAAGACTTTCTCAATGAAAGAAGCAGGACACCGATTTACATTCTGGTACAAGCTTCAGCATGTTTTTCTTATCACTGTGCCTGCATAATTAGAAGATACTCTTACAAAAGTAAAGCGAAACTCCAAACCACATTTGCTGATACTGTAACCCTTTGCAAGTGTTATATAGTTTAGAGCAAGCTGTATTTGTCAGCAATGAAGGTGAAAAATAAATTGTTACTTCCTATGTTAGCAAAACCAATGTGTTCATCAAATTGTAACAAAAATTCCTTTGCTATCCTTATTTGTCTGAGAGTTAGTTTTCCATATCACCATCCTGTCCCTAAATACATCAAGCTATGGTGTTGCTGGAAAGTAGTACGGGAACTATCTTCTTTACTACAGATTCATCCAGCATTTCCAAGCAAACATATTTTGTCTTGTCATTTGTATGCATTTTTTTTTTAATGTTAGCAACCTCAAGTGAGACTATCAGAAACCCCAAAAATACTAATGATTACATGTGAAATCCTGAACATCTGCTCCAGTCATCTTTGTAATATTCTTTCAAATAATGAACTTGGTTTTGAACATATTTGATGAATTGGTTTTGAACATGTCATGCCTACAACTGTCATGCCTACAACTACCAATTAAATTTTGATCATTTTATATTGTTTAAATAGCCAGTGTACCTCTAAACAACCCACTTTGGTTTTAGCACTTTGCCCATCAATTATGGCTAAAAACTAAACATAAGACACACAGTACTTTCCAAGAAAACTAGTACAAATTCTTTTGATTTGTATCTCTTTGAAATTACTTCCATCATCATCATCATTTGGTTTACTACTGCTATCGCATTCAAAAAAGTGTATCTTTGTCAATAAAGTCCAGTAAAGCTTGTGTTGTCATCAGTAAATCAGACTTATAAATAATATAAATTTTGCTTCCAGGATTTAACTACTACTTGTAAAAGATAAAATTCAAAAGAATGAAAAAGAGTTTTACATTTTTTAATTACTATATATTTTTTAATTATTTATGGGACAAGAATAATTAAAATTAATGAGATTTTAAAAATAAATGCTTTGTTTTTTGGCGGGGGGTACAGGGGGATACAGGGTCTTGCACCGTCACCCAGGCTGATGTACAGAGGTGTCATCATGGCTCACTGCAGCCTTGAAACTTCAAAACTCCTGGGCTCAAGTATCTGGTAACAGTTGATCAGCTAAGCCTCCCAAGTAGCTGGGACTACAGGCATATGCCACCATACCTGGCTAATTTTTTTTTTTTGTAGAGACGTGTCTTACTATGTTCACCAGGCTGGTCTCAAACTTGTGGCTTCAAGCTATCCTTCTGCCTTGGTTTTGGGATTATAGGCATGAGCCAGCCACATTTTATTTAATTCTTATACATTTTAGGGTTACAAATGACTAACTTCAAAATGTCACACATTGTAACAGTCCTGCTGTGCATGATTAGCATGCAACTCACCACTGCACTTGAACAACTCTATATCCTGTTCACAGAGTAATCCACTGATCATGCACTTGGATGTGATGATGACAAGTCAAAATGCAATTCAAGTTGTGAAATGCTTATTCTCAAGTTCTTTTCTTGTCTTAGATTGATAACAAACAGTTCAAGGACTACACTTTGGGTACCACTATGTTAAGAGAAGGTTGAAACTTAAAAAGGAGGAGAAAAATGTGCAAAAACCTAGAAACTGTAGCCCATTTGAGAAACAGAGAACTCCAATATGGCTAAAGCATGGAGTGTAAACTTAAGAGTAATAATAAATATGAGGGTGAAAAAGCAAGCAGGAAACCTGAATTTTTTTTTTTTTTTTTTTGAGAGACAGGTTCTCACTCTGTGGCCCAGGCTGAAGTGCAGTGGACAATCATAGCTCACTGTAAACTCAAATTCCTGGGCTCAAGCAATCTTCCCACCTCAGCCTCTGGAGTAGTTGCATGTGCGACCATGCCCGCTAATTTATCTTAATTTTTTTTTTAGAAGTTAGGTCTTGCTATGTTGCCCAGACTGGTCCTGAAGTCCTGGCCTCAAGCAATCTTCCTGCCTTGGCCACCCAAAGTGCTTGGAGTAGAAGTCTGAGCTACCACGCCTGGCCCTGAAAGTTATTTTATGGAAGAATTTAAACCAAGGGTCTCCAAATATTATTCACAATTACATACCCATGTTGGTATGTATGTTTATTTATCTACCATTTTTATAGGATTTACAATATGACAATATAAAATAATCATCTGCATCCCAAAAATACGGCATAAGACTAAAATTTGTTTTATTTATGGTACAAAAATTTGTTCTCACAAATATTTTAAATTAAAAATTGAATATGCTTCATCATTTCTGAAGATCTTAACACCATGTGATAATAGAGATTCAAAGATCTAGTTCTAACATCAGTTTGAATATTTGATTTTTAATGGCTATCAAAGCAGAAAGGGATGCCTTACAAAAAAATGAGAATTTTTTTAAAGTTTCACTTAAAACCTCAAAATCAGCATAATTTTTCTTAATTCATGAGAAAAGACTTGATTTTGTGTATCTTAACAGCTGAAAAGCAATGTGATCTTATTTGCAGTTAGACACTTGATTTTCTCCATAAATTCCCTAATCCCAGACTTGCACATTTTGTAATAAACTAGATAACTCATAAATCCACATAGATGGACATTCAAATTATAGTACTGGGCAACATGCAGAAAGTGAACAAAGCATGCTTCCCTCAGGACACCTTTAGTACAAAATGACCATCTGACATATAGAGCAAAGAAGGAATGACTAAATAACTATTACACAGTAGTAGCTTTTAAATATTAATGCCTTAGTGTTTTTCAAATAAAAAGGTAAATATGAATAAAAGTTCCAATATTTTCCTCCTGCACCCTAGCAGATTATCTTGTATATCAACCTGATTCAGATTCCATTTAAAGGTAACGGTAAGCCATTAAAGCAGGGAAAGTTACAGTATCATTTTTATAAAATATATTGGAGATGAGCTAAACGGAGAGAGAGAGGCCAATGTGGAGGCTATTGTAATCACCTATGTAAAAAATGATGGTATCCTAGATTGGTGTGATGGCAATGAGATACTCAGAAGATAAACTCAACAAGGCTTGGTGAATGAATGGATATGGGCGAGATAGGGAAAAAAAATGTGGGTCAGAAATAATGTCCAGGCTATTGACTTGAGCAAAAGTAGATGTTGATGTCAACTACTGAAATCCATCAGGTTTCACAAGCTTACTTTTGAAAATGCTTAGTTTAGTACGCTTCTGAGATATCTAACGGCAGATATTTAATAGCTGTTGATTATATAGGTATGGAGCTAACGATCTGGAGTCTTCAGCATTATGTATAGATAGTAACTGAAGTCATTGGAGTGAATGAAATTTCTACCACAAGTACACAAAACCAAAAGAGAATAAAGTCTAAGATTAACAGCTGAGTAGGCTTAGCATAGTGGCTCACACCTGTGATCTCCGCACTTTGTGGGGCCAAGGAAGGTTTGTGGGGCCAAGGCAGGACAACTGTTTGTGGGGCCAAGGCAGGACGACTGTCTGTGGGGCCAAGGCAGGACTGTTTGCAGGGCCAAGGCAGGACGACTGTTTATGCCCAGGAGTTCAAGACCAGTCTGGACAACATAATGAGACCCTATCTCTACAAAACCAAAAATAAAAAATTAGGCATGGGGGCATGTTCCTGGAGTCCCGAGCACTTGGGACTTGGGAGGCTGAGGTAGGAGGATTGCTTGAGCCCAAGAGGTTGAGGCTGCAGTAAGCGATTACGCCACTGCACTCAGCCTGGGTATCATGGTGAGACCCTGTAAAAAGAAACAAAAACAAAAAAAAATCAAGTAATACCAATACATAAAGAAGAGGTACAGGAAAGAAAGAACTACAAATAAGAATGGCTAATACCAGCAAAATGGTAAAAAGAAAATCAACAGAGGCAGGTATCACTAAAGCCATACCATATTATCAAAGAAGACCATTAGAAGCATTTTAAAGGACCTGTTTTACACAAAAAAAGAAGTCCAACTTTCTGCATCCATCCATGACCTTTTAAGTAGAAACTATAATGCTGACAGCTACAAACAAAGCATCCAGAAACATGGATGTCCATTAGTAGTCGTGTATTTGCTTTGAACAAGTTTAAAACAATATTTCAAAAATGTTTATTAACAATTTTTAAAACCTTCCATCTTAGGCTTGTCAATACATAAACGGCATCATTATGCAATTTTTTTTTTTTTGAGACAGAGTTTCACTCCTCTTGCCCAGGCTGGAGTGCAATGCCACTATCTCGGCTCACTGCAACCTCCACCAGCAGTCAAGCAATTCTCCTGCCTTCACCTCCCCAGTAGCTGGGATTACAGGCAGCCGCCACCATACCCGGTGAGTTTTTGGTATTTTTAGTAGAGATGGGGTTTCCCCATGTTGACCAGGCTGGTTTCCAACTCCTGACCTCAGGTGATCCGCCCACCTTGGCCTCCCAAAGTGCTGGGATTACAGGTATGAGCCACCACACCCGGCCTTCATTATGCAAATGCAAGGAATAGTGAAAAACAAGATCAGTGCTTCATTCCCAATATGTATTATGTTTTTAGGAAATACTGTCATAATTGTGAAGAATTGTGTTGCTTGATCTTATTGCCAAATTTAGCCGTTTAACCTATTTTAAAGGCCAGATATGCACAGTGCAAAATACTCAGAATAAAAGGCTGCTTCATTAACTCCAAAAAGTTTTTAACATTCTGTTTATGAATGTTAACATAAATCTCTAATATGATTCAAAAAGAATCCTCCCTCCACTCTTAGCTACAAAGACATGAACGATAATGCTCAGAAAAGGGAAAAGAAACGGTATCATCAAAAATAAATGCCACCCCTTACTGGAAGTTTTCCCCCTCTGGGAATTTTCGCATCTTATGTAGAAACACCAGGGGGTGTTGTGTTGGGGGAAATTACGCTATTACTCTAAAAGTATCATGAGAATGAGATTGGCAGCATTAAGAGATTACAGCTACAGGAATTTTCCACTAAAATAGACATTATAAAGCTTTAGCAATGAGAAGAAATACAAGACTCAAGGGTAAATCCTACTTTTAGAATAAGTATCAAATATTCAGAAGTACAGGATATATTCTGAAATTCCTAAATAACCAGCAACTACATGACTGGCTTCCATCCTTTTAGTGTCTTTCACTGCCCTATTCTCTTCACCCTCTGCCACTCTCACTCTTCAAAACAGCTCCTTGCTCTGTTTATCTCTCTTCTTCCTTTAAATACAAACATACACATAAGCACATATGCCAACAACTAAAAATAAAAATCAAGTCTCATTAAACTCTCATAACTCTTTATTAAAATTGACACATATTTATTACAGAAAATACAAATGAGAGTAATTCCACTAACCCAGAGATAATGTCCATTAACATTTTATAACATATTAGCAAATGTTTAGCCTTTTGGATTAGATTCCTTTTAAAAATCTTAGGAAAAATATTTATCTTCTCCCAGAAAAATAAACAATATCTTCTTTTACACAGAATTTTAGCAGTTTATCGTATGAATAGTTCTCAGATAATACTTTATATATATTATGATACTTTGTTTTGTATCATACTTTTTTGTACTATGCTCTCTCCTCCATTTTACATAAACAGGTAATAATTTTCTTATATTTTTCTATAGCATCATTTTAATGGCTGCATTGTAACTCTACAGCAATATATTATAGTTTTTAATCTATCTCATTATTAAAAATTTAAGTTGTTTCAGTTAGGGAATATCATACATACTCATTTCTGGTATATTAAATATAGTGAATTATCCTAAAGAGATCAAATACATGTGGCTGCTCAAATTTCACCACCTGAGAGCTAGACAAGTCCAGAAAACACTCTCCAAATATAGTTTATTATATACAGTAGAAACAGCTAAAATTATACATTCCTTATTATCATCTTAACATGGGTGTCCTAAACAGCCAAGCATAGTACTCTGCGCCTTTGAACTATTCAATAAATATCTGACATATAATGTGTATATATATATTTTTTAAAAGCCTTCAACTAAGCAATATGAAAAATTTCTGTGTACTAAGAATAAGGGTCACACAAAAACTTGTACATGAATGTTCACAGCCTATTGTCTATTATATGTATATTTCGTATTAGTCAAAAAGTGTAAAGAATCTAACATGTCCATTATGTTAATCCAAATGGTAAAACATAATATAGTACATCCATGCAAACTACAATATGGAATCATCTTGAAAAAATTATGCTTAGTAAATGATGAGACACAAAAACCCACATACTTGGCCAGGTGCAGTGGCTTATGCCTATAATCCCAGCACTTTGGGAGGCCCAGGAAGGCAGATCACTTGAGACCAGGAGTTCAAGATCAGCCTGGCCAACATGGCAAAACCCTATCTCTACTAAAAATACAAAAATTGGCTGGGTGGGGTGGTGCCTACCTGTAGTCCCAGACACTTGGGAGGCTGAGGCACAAGAATCACTTAAACCCGCAAGGCGGTGGGTTGCAGTGAGCCAAGATCACACTACTGCACTCCAGCCTGGGTGACACAGCGAGACTCTGTCTCAAAAAAAAACAAAAAACCAAAAAAACAAGAAAGCCATATACTGTATGATTCCATTTATCTGAAATATTCAATATACACAAATCTATAAGGATAGAAAACATACTACTGGTTGCTGGGGGATGGGGCAGAGGAAGAATGGATATGAAGGGTATGGAGTTTCCTCCATGGTAGAACAAATTTTGGAACTAGACAGCAGTAATGGTTGTGAACACTGTGAATGTCCTAAAAATACTGAACTGTACACCTTAAAAGGGTGAATTTTATGGCATTTGAATTACATCTCAATGAAAACAGGGAACAGTATGATCAGTTAAGTGGTTAATTTCCAAATAAATGCACAAAATGCACTTAAAATGACACCAAATATTATTACATGGTTTATTTTTCATTATAATGAAGAAACTCTAGATGTTGTTAGACTTCCTAATTCAGAACAAGTTATTTTCTGACTTTGTACTATAGCTAAAACAAAGTAAAGATCTGAGTGGATCTGTGAAACCTAGAGCCATATATCCAGAAGTTACTTTTTGGGAAAAAATAAAATGAAACGCTACCTTAAAAAGAAAAAAAATCTAGTTACTGGTACCATCCAGTCACTTGGAGTTTAAATAAGCTAATCAAACTGCAAATCAAACTACCACACTGTACCTATTTCCTACCCATGCTAGGCAAATTAACATTACTACCATGAGGTAATGCAACATATGCTGACACAATCTGCAAATTACCTGTTTAATCTCATACAAGTCATTACACTTCACTGTGCCTCAGTTTACTCATTTGTAAAATAAGAATAATAAAAGCATCTCCCTAGGACTATCAAGGAATTAGCTGAATGGAAAGTACTTTGAATAGCACCTGGTACACAGTAATATTATATAAATATTAATAATACTTATGACCTAGAACCATCAGTCCACAAAATGTACAAGAATCCCCAATTTATTTTAAATAATCATTTTATGACTTTCATATACTGTTTCCAAATCTATTAACTAGAAAGGTCAATGCTATTGCATGTCTGACAGCATTGGGTAAAATACAGAACATATTCTAATATAGAAATAATAGATCTTGCCAGGCGCAGTGGCTCACACCTGTAATCCTAGCACTTTGGGAGGCTGAGGCAGATGGGATCACTTGAGGTCAGGAGTTTGAGACCAGTCTGGCCAACACAGTAAAACCCCATCTCTACTAAAAATACAAAAATTAGCCAGGCTTGGTGGCACATGCCTATAATAGTAGCTACACGAGGGGCTAAGACAGGAGAATTGCACCACTGCACTCCAGTCTGAGTGACAGGGAGGGAGGGAGGGGAGAGAAGGGAGGGAAGGGAGGGAAGGGAGGGAAAGGAGGGGAAGGAGGGAAAGGAGGGGAGGGAGGGAGGGAGGGAGGGAGGGAGGGAGGGAGGGAGGGAGGAAGGAAGGAAGGAAGGAAGGAAGGAAGGAAGGAGAAAGAAAGGAAAGAAGAAAGGAAAGAAAGGAAAAAAAGGAAAGGAAAGGGAGAAAGGAAAGAAAGAAGGAAAGGAAAGGAAGGGAGAAAAAGGAAAGAAAAGAAAAAAGAAAAGAAAAAAGGAAAGAAAGAAAGGAAGAAAGAAAGAAAGAAAGAAAGAAAGAAAGAAAGAAAGAAAGAAAGAAAGAAAGAAAGAGAGAGAGAGAGAGAAAGAGAGAAAGAGAGAAAGAGAAAAGATCTTAAAAGGAATAGATTTCTTTAGAAAGGGCCATATATAGCCCAAGAAGACTCGCTTTCTTCAACTACTGAGAGATTCATTTGGTCGTCTTTAGTTTGGATTTCTCACCTTTAAAGAATCTGGCTGATTTCTGGCCAGGTGCACTGGCTCACACCTGTAATTCCAGCACTTTGGGAGGCCAAGGCAGGCAGACCTCTTTAGCCCAGGAGTTCAGGACCAGCCTGAGCAACACAGAAAAACCCCGTCTCTACAAAAAATTTTAAAATTAGCAATTTAATTTTTAATTTTTAAAAATTTAAAAATTAGGGTGTGGTGGCACATGCCTGTAGTTCACAGCCACAAGGCTGGAGGATCACCTAAGCCTGGGAATTGACGGCTGCAGTGAGCCATGATTGCACTACTGCATTCCAGCCTGGGCACTGGAGTGAGACCTTGTCTCAAAAAAAAAAAAAAAAAAAAAAAAAAAAAGAATCTGGCAGATTTTTCTGGTTTTGACCCTTGACCAACAAACCAAGGAAGTTTGTGTCTACTTGGTGGTTCTCAAAACAAGAACTACTGGTTAAAACGATGATCATGGTGAAACCCTGTCTCTACTAAAAATACAAAATTAGCCGGGTATGGTGGCACATGCCTGTAATCTCAGCTACCCAGGAGGCTGAGGCAGGAGAATCACTTGAACTCAGGAGGCGGAGGTTGCAGTGAGCCAAGATTGCACCATTGCACTCCAGCCTGGGCGACAAGAGCGAAACTGACTCAAAAAAAAGAAAAAAATAAATAATTAAGTTCCATTTAGGAAAAAAAGTTAACGTTGTGTTGCAACATCTTAAATCTTGAATGAAAACTATGTCTAAATCAATTATTCATCTCTAAATGAACAGGTTCTAATTGGTTTCTTTTGAAAGAGCTTGAGAATGAAGTTGAGAACTAAAGGTCTTAACTGGCTATCCCCAACCTTTTTGGCAACAGGGAGCAGTTTCATAGAAGACAATTTTTCCATGGACCAGGGGGATGGCAGGGAGGATGGTTTTGGGATGAAACTGTTCCACCTCAGATCATCAGGCATTAGATTCTCATAAAGGAGCATGTAACCTAGATCCCTCGCATGAGCAGTTCAAATAGAGTACGTGATCCTATGAGAATCTAATGCTGTTGCCGATCTGGCAAGAGGCAAAGCTCAGGCAGTAATGCTCACCTACTGCTCACCTCCTGCTGTGTGGACTGGTTCCTAACAGGACACAGACAGGTAAGCAGTCCACACCCTGAGGGGTGGGGACCCCTAGCTTAAAGTATTTCACAGTGTCTCAAATTAAATGCATTTATGTTATGTAGAAGTCTTACTTAACAGCAAAGATTTAGTTTATGGAATCATCTACACGGAGTTAGTTCTGCTATAATATAACGTAAGTGTTTCTAAAATCACTGTGTTATGCAAAAATCACTCAATAAAAACATGAGGAGGCAGGCATGGTGGCTCACACCTGTAATCCCAGCACTTTGGGAGGCTGAGGTGGGTGAATCACTTGAGGTCAGGAGTTTGAGACTAGCCTGGCCAACATGGCAAAAACCCATCTCTACTAAAAATACAAAAATTAGCCAGCCATGGTGGCAGATGCCTATAATCCCAGCTACTTGGGAGGCTGTGGCAGGAGAATCACGTGAGCTCAGGAGGCAAAGGTTGCTTGAGCCCAGGAGGTAGAGGTTGCAATGAGCCAAGATCATGCCACTGCACTCCAGCCTGGGTGACAGAGTGAGACTCCACCTCAAAAAAAAAAAAAAAAGGGTGGGGGGAATTATACAGAAAATGGGGTTGGCGGACAATGTTCTAAAACTTCATCAGTGACACATTATAAAAGATAGTAGCCTAATATAAAGTGGTAGTACAGTTTTACAGGTTAAACAGCTAAGAAATACATAAATACGGCATTTTATCTTGAAAAAGCACAGTGAAGTTTCCTTATAGAAGCTGGTTGGCAGCAGAAGGGTTGCAGCTTATGGGTTAATATGAAATGTGAGAAAGAAGATATCTGAAATTAGACTGGTAGTTGTAACATCACATGTGGAAGTGATAGGGACAGGAGGCAGGAAAATTCTGGGCAGAAGAGGATGGTACTGGTGAGGGTCCCACCCTCAATCCTTGAACTGTGGCCCAAAATGAGAACATGCATTCCTGTTGTCTTGCTTGAATGTTGCCTTTTCCAAAACCACCCATGGCCTGTTCTGCTCCCCATCCTGTGCCCATAAAAACCTCAGGCTCTGCCACCAGAGAGAGGAGAAGAAGAGAAGAAGAAAAGCCGTTTGACTTCAGAGTAATGGCTTGACAGTGTTGCTCCAGGGAAAGATTATCTTCCCCCTCCATCCCCTTTCCAGCTCCCCTTTCATTGGCAATATAATCCTCAATATTCACCACCCTCCAATTCGTTCATGTGACCTGATTTTTCCTCGACACTGAAGGGTGCAAATGCTAAAGGCTGTCATACTGACCCTATGCTCTTGCTAGCAGAGAGCAACTAACTGCCTCACAAGAAAAGGCAGAGGGCCCACTGAACTGTTTAACACTTAAGCCGTCCATGGACAGAAAAGCTAAAAGAGCACTAACTATAATACTCCTTCTGGGACTTCAGGGGTAGTGGGCATCCCCCTAGATACTGCCATGGAGACAGTACAGAATTCATTCCTGCCAGCGACCAAAAGCACTCACCCCAGCTCTTGCACCTGCTCACCTGTGCTCCCCGCTCCCACAAGGAGTAGAATGCAGTGGGTTTGAGTGAGTGGAATTTGCCCCTGCCCCACCAAAGCGCCTGGTTAGGTCCAGTACCTGTGCACTCCAGTTCCTGCCTGCAAAGGGGCCAGGGAAACTTTCCTGCTTCAGAAGCAAAGCTGTAGCTCATACTGAGGTACCTGGTAGATGTTTGCCAAGAATGCCTGAGAGCCTTTTGTGTATTCAGTTGAGCTGGGTAAGGTTTTCAGCATTTACCTAGCATTTCTGGTGAACAAAACTGTGTGTAAGCAAAAGTAAAATTTGAGGTAGGGTCAAATTGTTCCCTAATGTACCAATTAGGACCAATTTGCATTTCCAAAGCAAGCACTATAACAGAATTGACTTTGCAAGAAAATTCTGACCCCGAAGAAAAAGAATCCAAATAAAGTAGACAAAATATTTGGATATTTATCCAAATAAAGTAGACAGAAATTATGGGTCACCACAGCAGTGATAGTGAGGATTTCTGATATATTTATGCTATACTTCATTTAAAAGGCAGAAATCACTCAGTTGATACTAGCCATTATTTAGAGAACTAAAAGGTGAAGATACTCATGTTACATTAGGTGAGGAGTAAACCAGAATGTAAAAGTGTACATCCATTATGCTCACGGTTATACATACAAAAAGCCTAAAAAAACAAACTGGAAGTAAAAAGTAAAAGCAATGTTAACAGTGCTTGACTTAGATTTTGGTAAGATTTTCTAATCCTTTCTTTATTTATTAAATCTTCTAGTGGGTATGCATTACTTTTTAAATGGAGAAAACAATGTTTAAGTTGTATAATGTTTCTATCTTGATCATATGCAGTAGTTGCAAAAAGTATTAAGGAAAGAAAAGTCCTGACGAAGTTACATGAACTATAAAACTATAATAATACTGTGAAACACTGCAGATATGAAATAGGGCTTAACATCAAAATTTTGGCTAAGGTTAATATTTTCTGACATTCATATCTTGATGTGTCTATGCTCTTTATAAAAACAAAAACTAGTAATATTTCCTCTTTCTGCTCAGATGGAATGTGGTAAAATAGTTCACTGAAGTAAACAAAGCCTTTTTCCTCATCTGTGAAAGACATGCCTGCCCTGGCTGTCACCTGATGAGGCTAACTATCAGGTAATGTATGTGAAAGTGCTTTAAAAACTACTAAACCTATTAAGGTTACTTGGAGGGGAGGGGGTAGGTAGAGAAGTGCTGAGAAGCACTTATTACTTTGCATAAATGTTGCTTAATAAAATAATACTGAATTAAGCATATTTGTGAAAACAAGAGCCAGTTAATAACTAACTGAATGGTAAAACACTGTTTGTCTTGTTTCCCCTGTTGTTTGTTTTATTTAGAGTTGGGATCTCACTGTCTCCCAAGCTGGAGTGAGGTGGCACCAATCATGGAAGACTCTGGGGCTCAAGTGAGCTTCCCATCTCACACCTCAGCCTCCACTGCAGCTAGGACTACAAGTGCTTACTACAAGCACCCAACTAATTTTTTTCTTTTTCTTTCTACTTTTTTAAGAGATGTTGTCTTGCTATGTTGCCCAAGCTGGTCTCAAATTTCTGGCCCTCAAGTAATCCTCCACCTTAGCCTTCTGAGTTGCTGGGATTACAGGCATGAGCCACTACACTAACTTCACCTGTTATTTATGAATAGTAAGTTGCATACCCTGGCTAATCCTGCCCTTTATAAGTCCTTAAGACTATCTTGCCTTTTCTTTTCTTTTTTAAAAGTTTTTAACCAATGCACTACAAATTTACTTTCCAAATAAAAATTTTGTTAAGAAAATTACACATTGAGGCTAGGCACAGTGGCTCATGCCTCTAATCTGAGTACTCTGGGAGGCAGAGTTGAGAGGATCACTTGAGTTTGAGATCACCCTGGGAAACACGGAGAGATCCTGTCTCTACCAAAAATTAAAAAAAAAAAAGAAAAGAAAAGAAAAAGAAAATTACACATTGAAAAAAAAAAACCCCACAAATTCATAACACCAATCCACCTTTACTAAATCTTGAGTTTCAGAAATTACATAACCCTCACCTTCAAATAGTTCCCTACAGTTAAACACATTTTTATAAGGAAAACCGGGAATATGTAAGACACATTCTACGTAAGTCAATTCAAGTTTAAAAAACAGCATAATTAGACTGAGCATGTAACAGACTCAAGGCTAAAAGTGTACATTCTTATTTGTGAGAAAAATTAAGTATTTAATTCATAACTTATAAGAGCATACACTCAAATGAATCTTCTGGGTGTTTGAACCTTCTAATGACTTTAAGAGTTATTTCTAGTTATATAAAATTTATATATATATTTATATATAGATCTTATATCTATTTATATGTAAATCTTATATATTATATATGTATTTTATATAAATATACAATATATAATTTACATATTATATATAATTTCTCATGTTATTTAGTTTACTGAAAATATTTTCTATTTTCAGTTATATATATAAAAACTAAGCTACTAGGTTTACTGGAAATATTTTCTTACATGAGATGCCAAATTTCTTTTACTCTATTCTCCCTTTTCTTCATTCCCATTAGTCAGCAGACACCTTCACTAAGAAACATCTATTCTCTAGTCATTGCTATAACTTGCTGACAGATTAATGAAAATAACGAACTGTTGATATAAAATGTAACACACTTCTACTAGATAAGAGATAATTTCATATATAGACTCTAGGTTTTGTGGCTTTTTAAGTTTATATGTGTGTGTGTGGTTTTTTTTTCTTTTTAGATGGCATTGAAATGGGAGCTCCAAACGAATAAAAAATGATGGGAAGTTTTAAGATATTTATAACAGTATTAAACAGGGGCAAATCTTTGAAAGCTGAAAAGTAACAAACCACATGCTCTAGGCTATGAGAATACAAGTATGAAAAAAACAAACACATGGACATGTCACAAGTAACAGTCTCAAAAGTTTCACAAAAATTTATACAAGAATAAGTTTGCCTTCTGATTTAACACAATGACATGTAAATAAAGCTTTTGATAGGATTTATAAAATTATTCCCCTCTTGATTCGAATTAAAGAACACAAATTTGAAAAGTGTCATTCGTAATTTAAGACTATTGTTTCATAAGAACTAAATGTATAAGATCAATACAACAAACTTGTTAAGTTGCCACACTTTATCTTTAGTCTCCAACCAAAAACTAATGCTTAAAAATTTTTGGTTTGAGAATGTGGTATGGGAACAGGCCACATCAAGGCTATTTCATAATTATTTCTGGAAAAAGAAAAAGGATTTTTTTTCCAGTTTAAACTATTAATGGTAAACAAAAGGGCCGGGGTGCGGTGGCTTACACCTGTAATCCCAGCACTTTGGGAGGCCGAGGTGGGCAGATCACAAGGTCAGGAGATAGAGACCATCTTGGATAACACGGTGAAATCCCTTCTCTACTAAAAATACAAAAAATTAGCCAGGCGTGGTGGCGGGCACCTGTAGTTCCAACTACTCAGAAGGCTGAGGCAGGAGAATGGCGTGAACCCAGGAGGCACAGCTTGCAGTGAGTCAAGATTGTGCCACTGCACTCCAGCCTGGGCAACAGAGCGAGACTCCGTCTCAAAAAAAAAAAAAAACAAAAAAGGCAAACAAAAACAGGTTTTATTATACCTACATCAAAATTACCCAGAAATGAAAATAAAAGCAGTAACAGTAGTAAACGTACTGATTGTTTTCCCATGTGCCAGAAACTATTTCAGATTTACTCTTGCTGATTATCTTGACCTTCTCATCTCTTTCTGTTGCTAATAAATACTGTAGCCCATGACAAAAATTAAATTTTATTTTTATATAACAGTGTAAAAATAGAGTATTGGTTAATGAATGTTTTATTTATAGCCTAATTATTTTAAACTCCAACATACAAATAGATGAAAATAAGGGTTTTACATGTATAAACTAGGCAGGTGGTCTTACATAGTTAATAAAAATATGGGCTCTAGAGTCAGGTTGCCAGAATTCAAATCGATTTTACTGTTGACTAGGTTTTTAACCCCAGAAAAATTATTCTACTTATTTAACCTCATGTCTCTCATCTATAAAATGGAAATAAATATTATTCCTGCCTTATAAGATAATCATGAGAATTGAAAGAACTCTATGTAAAGCACTTTGGACACAGTAAGTACCCAATAAGATTTATCATTCTAGGATTATTAGCACAAGTATGACCACATGCTTCTGCAACATTTATGGACTCAACAGGGAAGAAGGAAGTGACTATCCTAGACACCTCCACTTGTACCCAATTCTGATTTTCTTCCTATACATAAACACGCACAAACACATTCTCTGGTAGAAGTGTTACTCATTGTGTACAGGTGGTGCAATGCGATCTGTGTCCTCCCAAAATTCGTATGTTGAAGCCATAACCTTCAATGAGATGGAGCCCTTGGGACATAATTGGGTTTAAATGAGGTCACGAGGATGAGACCCTCATGATGGGATTAGTTCCTTTATTAAGAAGGGACCTCAGAAAGCTTACTTTCCCCTCTTCCTCCCTCTCTCTTTCTCTTTCTCTCTGCCGTGTGAGGACACAGTGAGAAAGTGGCTACCTATAAGGCAGGAAGAGAGTCCTCACCAGAACCTGACAATGGTGGACATGCAGCCTGCAGAAATGTGAGAAAATAAATTTCTGTTGTTTAAGCCATCAGTCTATGGTATTTTGTTATGGCACTCCGAGCTAACTAATACAGATGGGTCTACTTGTATTTTCAATATTTAAATACATGAGAAATAACAATTCAAGGCATTTATTTTGCAAAGTTCATCAACATTTATTTTTCAAAGACTGCGGCATGTCAGAGTAAGCCATGGTCAGGCAGACATTATACTCCTGCTTACAATGTAATTTATTTTTAAGAGCACAATAGTAAGTAAGGTTCGTTACTTTTCAAAGAGCTACTTTAAACAGTTCTAGTTAAGTCAATGTCAGACAGATATTACATTCATGCCTACAATATGTTTAAGTCATAAGGATTCTTACCTTTTATATCTGCCTGAAACTGTTCTAGGTGGCTCCTGTAAAGTAAAAATAATTACGTATCAGTTTGAGTATGTATGTACACAATTACTGATTATATAAAATAGTTGATAGAGAATATCTAAATTTTTTTCTGAGACGGAGTCTTGCTCTGTCACCCAGGCTAGAGGGCAGTGGCGCGATCCTGGCTCACTGCAAGCTCCGCCTCCCAGGTTCATGCCATTCTCCTGCCTCAGCCTCCCGAGTACCTAGGACTACAGGCGCCCGCCACCACGCCAGGCTAATTTTTTGTATTTTTTTAATAGAGACGGGGTTTCACCGTGTTTGCCAGGATGGTCTCGATCTCCTGACCTCGTGATCCACCTGCCTCAGCCTCCCAAAGCGTTGAGATTACAGGCGTGAGCCACTGCACCCGGCAGAGAATATCTTAATTTTTAAAAGACCAACTTGAAGCAATTACTGGTTTAAAAAATTCACATATTGCTGCTCAAACAAAACAGAAGTCTACATCTGATTTTTCAGTCCAAATCAATCACTTTTTTAAAATGATGTTTTTAATAAAGAAGTATTTTTAAAGCTCAGAAAATGGACAAGGCTGGGGGCATCATTCATCACCCAGTCAGCTTAAATCCCTTTGAAAGTCAAGGGGCATTAAAAAGTACCACTATTATATTCTTTTTTTTTTTTTTTTGAGACGGAGTTTCGCTCTTGTTGCCCAGGCTGGAGTGCAATGGTGCAATCTTGGCTCACTGCAACCTCCGCCTTCAGGGTTCAAGCGATTCTCCTGCCTCAGTCTCCTGAGTAGCTGGGATTACAGGCATATGCCACCATGTCCAGCTAGTTTTGTATTTTTAGTAGAGACGGGGTTTCTCCATGTTGGTCAGGTTGGTCTCAAACTCCTGACCTCAGGTGATCCACCCACCTCAGCCTCCCAAAGTGCTGGGATTACAAGTGTGAGCCACCATGCCCGGCCTTACAGTCTTTATATATCTCCCTTTGTCTTTTTTATGCCATCATTTTTTCTAAAACTTATAACTCACCATATGCATATAGTAATCAGTTCCTATTTTTAAAGACTATATATACAGCTAAAAATGAAAAGTGAAAAAGTACATTTTAATATTGTGCTGATTCTAAGCTACTAAAAAAAAGATTGCTGAAAGTTAACATTAACCATTGGGGTAGAAAAATTGTTACCTTGCAAATAACTAGGCAGTCATTTCTCTGTTCAATCTTTTGACAGTCTAGGTTCTCCAAATACTTCTGCAGTTTCACTTTAATGAAACAGGTCAAAATCAAATGATGTCTTTAAAAATTGTTAACTTTTTTCCTAATTAATCATTAAGTTGCCAAGAGAAATCCTACAATTAAAGAAGTTCTCATCCAGTTAAAGCAAAAGAATACCTTTATAAGATAACCAGTTCCAGAGTAAAAGAGTAAATACTGACTGCATGATGCAATAAAAGACTAGCAATGTGGGGAACCAGTACAGCAAACCATATGATTAAGAGGAAGGATCAGATCAAATTTCCAAGCAGACAGGCTACTCAGCAGCTAGGAGACTATGGGTTTATCCTCTATCAGTGTCTACTTATCTCTAAAATGGAATAACAGTGCCTATTTTATTGGGTTGTTGTGGAGATAAAATGACATAAGTGAGTAAAATTAGCACAGTCCCTTCCAAATAGGCTTTCAATTTCAATTTGATAGCTAAAACCAACATAAAACTAACTGGGATAAGGAAAAATCTTAATTGAATTTTCTGCATGGAATTTGAGTAAGTCTGTCTTAATTATTCCAAGTCAATAAATTCCCATTACAGAAGCCTATATTACTTAGTTTAATAAAATTTTTGTCCCAATTTTTCATGTATATATCTTATATTCTAAGTAAAATGTAAGTGTCTGGCAGATAGGGACCCTCCACCAGCAATTCCTTTCTTTCTCCCCCAAAACCCCAGTTCGCCTAGTATGCAATAAATATATACTGACAACTTAGGGAAATAACTTCCTTGGTAATCTACAGTTACAAAAAAGTACCACTTGGGAAATAATCAGCAGCAGGAAATAACCAGGTGACAAGATACTCCAGTGACTACGTACATGGGTTTGACCCCACAAACAGGCTTAGGGCTGGGGAAGTCATGCCTTGACAGTTGATACAAAGACACTTTAACCATCCCTGAGCATCAGTTGTTCTTACAGCAGGACAACAACAAAACCTGGCAAGCAGACTTTAAAGAGTTTCTTATCTGCCTGTCATTTAGCAGATACCCACTAATCTGTACTTTTGATTAAGCAGATACCCACTAATCTGTAATTTTGTACCAAACACGTAAAACAGATCCCCTATTTATTTAGATGGCTATTTAAATAAAGTAGAAAGAAATATTAAGCTTATGTATACTCACTCAAAGTATACCTTATTAAATGTGAGTGATAATGACTCATACAGAATTTTTTCCAGCTGGGCGCAGTGGCTCATACCTGTAATCCTAGCACTTTGGAAGGCCAAGGGGAGTGGATCACTTGAGCCCAGAAGGTCAAAACCAGCCTAGGCAACATGGCGAAACTCTGTCTCTACCTAAAATACAAAAATTAGCTGGGTGAAGTGGCATGCACCTGTAGTCCCAGCTACTCGGGAGGCTGAAGTGGGTGGACTGCTTGAACTCAGGAGGCACAGGTGGCAGTGAGCTGAGATCACACTACTATATTCCAGCCTGTGCAACAGAGCAAGACCACGTCTCAAAAAAAAAAGTTTTTCCCCTACTAGTTTCACAAACAGTATTTGGATTAACATTTTACAAACAGCTTCTTTTATTAAATTCCCTGATATTACCCTATATGAACTAAACTAAGGCATATGATGTCTGTCTATACATGCATGAGAAAAATGCCAGAATCTCCAAAATAAAGTTCTGAAACAACACATATCATTTCTCTCACATCTCTCTCATTTGGGTTATATTTGAAATACCTCAGAACATGCCACATCAGCTTGATTGCCCAGACTGCCTTTTACTGAAATGGAGTCAGCAAAATTGCTAAATGAGAACAACCCTTACTAGATTTATTCATGTGTGGGTTACTGGTATATCAACTGAAATGGTACAAATAACTTGACAACAAACACTAATTTTTTTTTTTTGAGATGGAGTCTCGCTCAGTCGCCTAGGCTGGAGTGCAGTGGCGTGATCTCGGCTCACTGCAAGTTCCACCTTCTGGGTTCATGCCATTCTCCTGCCTCAGCCTCCTGAGTAGCTGGGACTACAGGCGCCCGCCACCACGCCTGGCTAATTTTTTGTACTTTTAGTAGATACAGGGTTTCACCATTCACAGGATGGTCTCAGTCTCCTGACCTTGTGATCCGCCCACCTCAGCCTCCCAAAGTGCTGGGATTACAGGCGTGAGCCACCACGCCCGGGCCAACAAACACTATTTCTGAGGCTTGAAACAGACATTTTCTGTAATATGGTAAAACTTAGAGTAATAGATATGTAGAGTAGAATTTTAACAAAAACAGAAATGTAAAATGGAGGGCATTTTCAGCAACTCTAAATTGCAGTGGCATTATAGTAATTTCACACTTTGATCCAATTATAAATGACTTAAAAGTCAGTATCAGACAAGTTTTGAGTTAAGTATGCTAACCAGAAGTCATGTAAAAATATCAGATTTCTACATGTATCTACAGTTGTTTGGGTTTTTTTTAAAAAAAATAGTCACTTAAAACATACCTCAGTAAGTAAGTTTTACACAGTATTTTCCACACTGCTAGCCTGATGCAGTTGATAAAATTAGAACTTCCACATACTAGGTTGGTGCAAAAGTAACTGCGGTTTTGTCATTACAGTCATTCCATACTCAAGTCTGAGATATACAAATAATCAAAATTTAAGCTATACTTATTTCTGGTATATGGCTAGTATTTCAATAGTTAAGATTTTGAAGCACACAGACGACACTTAAGTTTATTCCTTATTGGTGGATTTGAATACGGTCTTTTATTAGAGATTATACATTTTGAAGCTAAATGTTATTTTATAATGATTCTTGTAATCAAAGTATAAACTTTAGGCAGGGTGCAGTGGCTCAAGCCTATAATCCCAGCACTTTGGGAGGCCAATGCAGGCAGATCACCTAAGGTCTGGAATTGAAAACCAGCCTGGCCAACATGGTGAAACCCTGTCTCTACTAAAAATACAACAATTAGCCCGGCGTGGAGGTAAGTGCCTGTAATCACAGCTACTTGGGAGGCTGAGACAGGAGAATCACTTGAACCAAGGAGGCAGAGGTTGCAGTGAGCCGATATCGTGCCACTGCACTCCAGACTCCATCTCAAAAAACAACAACAAAAAAAACTTTTAAAAGTAAAATGTTTCCCACACTGGATAGATTATATCAGTATGATTAGAGACTGGGAGGGGCGGTAGCCTTCTCATGCATGTTAAAAATGGGCAATTAAAAGTTTAAAGTGATTTCCATATCCTGGCCAAAAAAAGAAAACTGGGCATATCTTAAATTAGAAATGTTAGAGAGAGAAAAAAAATTAACCTATATGGTGCAGTGAAAGAATCCCTTATAATTTTTTTAGCTTTATTTTTAATTGACAAATAATATTTATATATATGTATAAGATTCAAAGTGATATTTTTATTTCAATACATGTATATATTTTGGAAGGATCAAATTACAGTAATTAGCATGTCCGTCTGATATATTTTCGATGTCCCCTCCAAATCTCATGTTGAAATATAATCTCCAGTGTTGGAGGTGGGGCCTGTTGGAAGGTGACTGGATCATGGGACTGGATTTCTCATGAATGGTTTAGCACCAATGAGATCTGGTTAAGAGTATGGGACATGCCCCCTCTCTCTCTTGCTCCTGCTCCTATCATGTGATGTGCCTGCTTCCACTTTGCCTTCAGTCATGAGTAGCTCCCTGAGGGCCTCATGAGAAGCTGAGAAGATGTTGGTGCCATGCTTGTACAGCCTGTAGAACCTGTGAGGCAATTAAACCTCTTTTTCTTATAAATTACCCAATCTCAGGCATCTCTTTAGAGCAATGCAAAGAACGGCCTATACAGATGACTTCAAATACTCATCACCTTCAAATACGCATCACGTGACCGCACCCAGGTGCAAGGTTCAAGTAATTCTTGCGCCTCAGCCTCTTGAGTAGCTGGGATTACAGGTGAACACCACCATGCTCAGCTAATTGTTGTATTTTTAGTAGAGACGGGGTTTTGCCATGTTGGCCAGGCTGGTCTTGAACTTCTGGCATCAAGTGATCCACCCACTTCGGCCTCCCAGAGTGCTGGGATTACAGGCATGAGCCATTGCACCAGGCCCTTATCACTTCTTTCTGGTGAGAACATTTAAAATACTTAGCTATTTTGAAATATACATTATTATGAACTATAATCACCTTGCTGTGCAATAAAACAAATTATTCCTCCTATCTAACTGTAACTTCGCACCCTAGCCAATGTTTCTCCTTTCTCCATCTACCTTAGCCTCTGGTAATCACCATTCTACTCTCTACTTCTATGAGTTTGACTGTTTTGGATTCCACATATAAGTGAGATCACTGCGACAAAATGGATGAAGGCAGCGGACATTATGTTCACTGAAGTCCCTAATAATTTTAAAGAGGAAAATGCTTAACATTCTTACATGTTAGAACAAAATTCCACACAAATATAAATGTTACCTTAGATGTCTTAACTATATTTCTATAGCCACAAAAATTTCTAGGCAAAGAAACAACTACATAATTTTTGGTACTTTAATAATTACTACTCCATACTAAATAGGGACAAAAAATGAAGAAATACAGTAGTCCTTTTCCCTTTATCCAAGTTTTCACTTTCTACAGTTTCAGTTACCCATGGTCAACCCGTGGGCATTAATAAAATTAAATTTTTAATATTGTATTATTTAATAATTTTAATTAATAAATTTAAATTATTATTTAAATTATAACTTAATTAAAATATTAAATGCAAAACACAAAAAATAAAAAATTCATAAACTTTAAACTGTGAGTTGTCCTGACTAGCATGATGAAACTTGGTGCTGTCCTGCTCCATCTTGCCCAGGGCCTAATCGCTTTGTAAAACGTATCCACAGTGTCTATGCTCCCTACCTATTGGTCATTTGGGAGCCACCCTGGCTATCAGACTAACTGTTGTGGTATCCCAGTGACTGTGTTCAATTAACTTTTCTTTTATTTAGTAATTGTCCCAAAGTACAAGAGTAGTGATGCTAGCAATTCTGATATGCCAAAGAGAAGCTATAAAGTGCTTCCCTTAAATGAAAAGGTAAAAATTCTCAACTTAATAATGAAAGAAAGAAAAATCATACCCTGAAGTTGCTAAGATTTATGATAAGAACAAATCTTCTATCCATGAAAAAAAAGGAAGGAAAAACAAATCTGTGCATAGTATAAATAGCGTTCAGTACTATCTATATTTCAGGCATCCATTGGAGGTCTTGGAAGAGAACTCCCTTTGATAAGGGGAGACTGCTATACTAGTATCACTGAAACTGCTTGTAAAAAGTACAACTGTTAAGACTGGTACTGGTCTTAAAAGTTTCAAAGACTATGTAATTAGATCTCCCAAAAATCCTTAAGTCTGTTATACAACTGATCTCAAATATACTTGTTCTGAAATAATCTTCCCTGCAATGGGATGGTTTCTATTACTAAAGGGAAGGGGAAAGATCTATGTAGAACTGAGAAAATGTTGGCAAAGCACAAACTATTTTGTGTGAATTTAAATAAAACACTCTGCTTTATTCAAGCTTATAATGATCAATAAGGAAATCCCCATGAACAGAGTCTGCAGTGGCAGATCAGAACTTCCAACGTATAAACAAGTATAAAAGCATAGGTGAAATAATCAGACAAATACGAGCCCAGATGAATACAGCAAAGTAATACTGATGTTATTCAAATAATCCAGCAACAAAGCCACAGCCCTCAGTAAAATTATGGCATAACATGCTAACTGACCCTCAGAACTAACTTAAAATATCTATATTGGCATGTATAATTTAATATGATATACTGCTGAAGATGACTGCAGAATAAAATTTCTCTAATGTATAACTGATAAAATGAAAAATAAGAGCTTTATCAAATTAATGAAGATTTTAAAAGGAAAAACTCATCCTTCCCCTTCCTTTCCTGAACAATTAAGTCCTAAAGCCATTAGGCAGGGCAGAGCAACGTGAGGAAACACAATGGCTCAGATCAGGGTATCAGAATACGAGAATCTGCCAGAAAGAAGAGCTGCCTGGCATAGAGAATTCAAGTCCGAGCAAACTAAGGAGACTGCCCACATAGCAGAGCTCACTCACTCTGACCTAAGATATCAGAGCCGGAGCAGAATGAGAAAGATTTCTACAAAGCAGGGAAGGGAAGCCCTCATTCGTGAGGCAAGGTCATAAAGGGAGTCTCCTAAAGGGGTAGCCAGAGTCCCAGGTGGAATGTGAAGTTTACCTTCTCAAGAGGGTGGTTCAGAAAAGGGTGATAAGAGCTCTAGCACAGTAAAAAATATCTACCATCTCAGAGGCAGCCTGGCATGGGGTATTCTGTGCCAGAGCCCAGGCAAGATGAAGTGAATGTCCACATGGAGTGGCAGTCTGGCCTGGAGTTGCCAAAACCTACTCAAGTTGAGGAAGAGTCCCCATGGAGGAGCAATCCGAAAAGAGTTCTCCGAGTCTCAGCAGGAGTAAAGAGAGGCCCTCGGCCGGGCGCGGTGGCTCAAGCCTGTAATCCCAGCACTTTGGGAGGCCGAGACGGGCGGATCATGAGGTCAGGAGATCGAGACCATCCTGGCTAATACGGTGAAACCCCGTCTCTACTAAAAAATACAAAAAACTAGCCGGGCGAAGTGGCGGGTGCCTGTAGTCCCAGCTACTCGGGAGGCTGAGGCAGGAGAATGGCGTGAACCCGGGAGGCGGAGCTTGCAGTGAGCTGAGATCCGGCCACTGCACTCCAGCCTGGGTGACAGAGCAAGACTCCGTCTCAAAAAAAAAAAAAAAAAAGAGAGGCCCTACAGAACAGCCTGTCAAAGGATGCCCACGCCAGAAAAGGGTGAAGAGAGTGTTCATGCTTAAGGTGAGCCCAACATCTGATGTCAGAACCCGCTTGTGATAAGGAAGGCATAAGTAGGAGGAAAGAAAGCAATGGGAGATATGTTACTACATACAACTCAAGAAGCATATTTGAAAAATTGCCATTAAAATATATAGTGACTTCCTGGTATTTTTAAATACTCACCTGTAGCAGATAGGAACTGCCTGGATCTAGTAAGTTTACAGCTTCATTCTGCATAGTGTTCTGTTGTGTAATTGCATCTTCTCGTTTTCGCTCTTTCTGCCCTGCTTCATCATCTTCGTACTCATCTAAGCACTGAAAAAAAAAAGTTTCCATTTTATTTCTACTATTAATAGACTGTTTTGATAGTACGTGAAAATACATTTTTATAGCATTAAAGAAATATTTGTGCATTCAGAAATTAGTTTGCACAATAAAAGTTTTTCTTTCAGCAATATGTACATTTAATTCCTATAAATTATCTGCTTAAAACTTATAGTTCCATAGCCACACTACTGCCAACAAATCTCTTCCCTGAACTTCAACCACCAGTGACAGGGTTTTCTTAAAGAAAGGTTCATTCATTCTTTTTCATTCATTCAATAAGTAAACTACGTCTACCTTAAGGCATTCTGCAGAAGGTAACAAAGGATACACTAAAGAAATGGAATTTATAATCTAGTAGAAAAGATAATACATATATAGATAGATAACTTAGGATAAAGGCCCGTTTTCTAGCTTTATATTCTATGAGCATATAAAGGAAGAGTATTTTTACCTGGAGAGTTAGAAAAGACTATAAAAAACCTTGTAATTTAAAGAATGGTTACAATTTAAATGGTTTTTAATGGAATTGCAGATATATATAAAAAAGAATTACACGTAACAGCATATTGAAAAAGCTTACAAGAGAGGGTTGCTAAAAAACAGAATCAACACCAGAAATTATCTAACTCTACACTTTCTACATAAAAAAAAAAAAAAGAAACAAATCTCTATCCATTATACACACTATGGGCTGGGTTATCCACTCCTTGCAACTGAATACATTCCTAACCAATACACTGCCCTAAAGGCTTCTGTGTGAGAACCCACGACCCCTCTCCAACAAACAACAAAAAGAAAACCTCTCTGTAGAGACACCAAGGAACTGACCACAGCAAAGTATAACAGTATGGCAGTGAAGACAATAGCAATCAGACAAAAAAAAAAAAAAAGGCTATGCAGAGAGAAGAAAACACTGAAGCTACTGTGCAAATCAAGAAGGTACACTGGAATATTTGGAGATAGGAGGAACATATTGAAAAGGGTACCAAGCTTGATAAAGACAAGGTCTACAATGGAGGACATGGAAGAAAGCATCTGTCTGAGATGGAGTCTTAAAACATTAGGATGATACAGAGAAGAAGTCTGAGGACAGAAATGGAAAGGGCAAATGAAAGGAGCAAGCAGGTTGAGATTCAGAGTTCTCCTGAAATGCAACAGACTGCTTATACGGTGTCACCTGGCCCTTGTCATATCAACCTGCCAAGAGTGGGGCTTGGGGAAACAACACAAAAAAATTATGATACTGCAGCTACTGTTATTGCTATGAGTCTAAACTGTTCTTGACTCTAACTAACCCAGGAGACTAGTGTCTTTTGCCAGAATACACAAGCTAACATGTTAGCCAGCAAGCGGGGTATGATCTCAAAGCCTCAGTTTTTGACAGAGGTGAGGATTCGAAAGGCACAGAGGGAACATAAATCATAGATAACCCAAGAAGTTTAGACTTCTCATTCCATAGCTTGGAATGATATTACAATGCTACACAATTCCTTGGGATAAGAGCAAAATGATCAAAATTCTTTTTGGGAAGAACCTGAGTATAGCAATGCAGAGAACAGGAACAGGAATAAAAGTGAAAAGACTAATTAAGTGACAAGTTAAATGGCATAGGCAATTTTTATCCCATGAAAAATGATATATCCTAAGTGGAAACAGAGTCAGTGAAAGAAATCTGGTATGGGACACCAAAGTGTTAAGAAATTAGTCTTCATTAGAAAAAAATCTCTCTTAAGACTTTCAAAAACCTTCTCAAATCACTAGACAATATCTTGTTTAATGACAACATACCAGCAAAATTTAAAAGTAAAATCAGACTCAAAGCATTGATGTCCACTATCGACATTAACTGTTATCATTATTCTGAAAGTGCTAGATGATAAAATTAGATAAGAATAGACAATTTTAACATCAGAAAGGAGGCAAAATTACCGTCATTTTAGAGGAAATGATATTGTAAAAAACAAAAACATTTTAGAATTATGAGTTAAGATTTTTTTTCAGTAAATAAGCAAAAAATTTCCTAAAGTAACATCAATAGCCAGTTAAAAAATTTTTAGTAACAACCATAAATAAACTAAAAAATAGTATGTGTATGAAGAAAGCTGTAAGACTTTACTGAGGAATACAAATTAAAACCTACACTTAAATTAAGAAAAACCTAGTATTGTGAAGGTGTCAATAGTCTCTTAACTCATAAATTAAAATTCCAATCAAAATCATGAAGAAATTTATTTGGAAAGTAGGGGTGCATCATCCAGAAGAAAAAATACGTATCAAAAAATTTACTTTTCTAAAAAAGAGGTATGAAACCACACATTCTAGTTAACTTTAAAATGTATAAAAATACCTCATAGACGTCCTAGAACAGAAATAATAAAATAGCATAAAAGGCATTTTAAATCAAGGTGTTCCTTAAAAAAGGGGGGAGGTCATTTAATGAATAGTAGGAGAAGCAAAAGTATGAAATCTGGAAAAGAATAAAGAATGGTCTCATCTAGTCTTCTATTCTGTGAAAGAAATCATCACTCATTCTCCAGCACATGGACTCAAAAATCTCTCACCATAGGCTCCAACTTGATAAATTATCATAGATTAATATAAACAGAAAGCAAAAGTTGAGGCAGGTAGCCATGAACTCCCAGAGCACTGGGATGCTATTTTATTTATCTTTGTTTTCATTTTCTGAGACCCAGCCCCACAACACTAACTTTCCCTCCTCTTGTCCCCTCAACAATCTAGACTCCCTTACCAGCACATGAAAAGAAAAAAGAAAGGAAAAAACAAAATACTCAGTAAATGTTTCATAAAATGAATGAGTTACCAAGATGAGACAAATAATCTTGGAGATAAACTGGGAGGTGAACTGTGATACCCAAAGTTAAAATTCTGAATGCTCTTTCCCATAGCAACACTATTATCCACTGAACTGGGAACCTATTCATCACACATAGTATCCCTATGGATACAGTATGTATCTAACATTCCAGGCAGCTTTTAGTATAGGGATTACTTGATGAATCACAACTTCCCTCCAAAATTCTGCTAGCAACCAGTACAGTTCTTTTAATGACAAGCATCCTACAAATTCTTAAGCAATCTTTTCTAACTGGAATAAATACATCTGGAGGAAGAAGTTGGTGGAAATCATGAGAAATAAGAGAATTCCTGTATCTGCCATACTTAAGAGCAGAAGTGGATTCTCCTCATTCCTTTCTTCAGCTGCACAATGATTTTATTAAGTAGACATACCTACCATATTTTAATCAGAGCTTTATTGATGAACATAATACAGCTCATATTGGAGGCTAGAGTTTCAACATAAGAATTTGAGAGAGACAAAACTTAGTCCATTAATAACATAATAGCTGATCTTATTGGAACCAAAAATAAAACACTTGGAACCTGGAATGCAAAACATCGTTTCTGTTACAGCAAGCTACTGTTGAGGTAACAGTCTTCAATACAAAGTCATTTTTACATTAGGATCAACAACTCAAAAAACAAAACCATACCAGCTCTTCATGAGACTAAAGTTAATTACTATAATAGAAATTTTTTTTTAAATTGTTTAAGGCTTAAGACAGTGTCCTTATTTTTGGTTCCTGCTACATTCTTACATACCAATCAATTCATATTTTGTATTACAAAGGCAACTCTTGCTTTCAGGTAATTTTTGCACACTATTTTCTATACTATGTGACAAGAACCACTGTTTATCTTTGACTCACTAGTGCCTTCAATGTGTGTGGCATATAGTAGCTACTTAAATATCAGAGGGAGGAAAGAAAAGAAGGAAACTAAGTTAGATACTTATCAATTTATATAGTACCCTTAACTTTCATTTGCTTTAGTTTGACACCCTGCCGATTATATGAATCAAAATACTTAATATTCAAAGAAGTAATGAAAATACACATAACAAATTTAAGGTACAACACAAACTTCTTATCACAGAGTATAAAAGTAGAAACCAAGAAAATCTTCAACGTCCAGGTATCCCCTGCCGTGAATGAGCATTTAAATGCTAATTGAAAGTACAAAGACAGCACTTGAAAGACATTTCAAAGCCTATATAAAATTGCCAAAACGTCCACTAGTAGAGTTTTTGAAACTAGCTAATTCTGATGTTTCAACAAGAAATTTTTACAAAAATTCCTCCCCCACCAAAAGCACAGCATTTACATACGAAACCTACTCTAAATCCTAGATAATCAGAAATCATCCACTGAACAGTCAGCTCATTTGGAGTTTATTTATATTTGTGGCTCTAATCTACAAAGGGAAAAGTAAAAGCAGAGTAAGCTAGAGCTATGTGAAAAGAGATACTCAAACATTTACCTGCTATTTTTCAGCTGTCAGGGAATACCAAAATTTTACATAGCAAAAATAAAACAATATGTAAATGTTTGGTTAGAATGTTAACAATATAAAAAATATTTCACTGACATTTGACTAAATAATTACTACGTGAACAAACATGAATTTTGGTCTACTATGTGTCATGCTGCTCTATAAATTCACACAAGTTAGTATGAAGCAAATGGTAAGACAATAACACTATTGATTCAGATGTGTCAAATCAAACATTAACATACAACAGTTGTTTAGAAGGAAAAACATTCCTTCAGTATAAATGTGCTTATTATGTGGTTCCTCTTCTTTGTAACTGAAATTTTAGATTTGTTTAAATTGCCAAAACCCCGTATCATTGGGTTTTGCTTTACTTTAAAGGACCCAGAGTTCTTGATTTCATCTCATAAGGACAGACCAAAACTTTTATAAGAAAGAGAGAAAACAAAATGTCTACATAAAACAAGTTAATTTTGTCTCAGTTTTGACATTTACTGAAAAATGCTCTTGTGCAGCATAAGCCTTTTAAAGAATGATAATCATATGCCTTTCTCATTACATAGTTTGGATCAAATTATATGCCTAACAATTACAACCATGAAGTATTCATTTACATACCTCCCTTCAATGTTCAAAACACGTTACTGTTGACCCAGTCACCTAAGTGGAAGATTTAATTAGGACACTAGAAGACAAACATTCCATTTCTCTCTACCTCAGTTGCTTTCCGAATTTCCCTTTATCAAATAATCGGTACATAAGGAGTGCTGTGCTTCAGAAAGTTTTAAATAAAAACTTTTGTAATTAATTCTCTTTTTCAAAAAAATCTGTGGGCAAAGACAGAAAGCTTTGTGCTTTTTTGTTAGCAAAAACATTTTCACATAAGGTAAAACTAAAAATCCAAGGTAAAGAAAACACAACTTTACTTGAAGTCTAAACTGAAACTTGGCTTTAAAATTCCCTTAGATTCTAAACAGGTTTGCACTTACTTGTCCTAACCTAACCCTAAGATGGTTTCCAAACAACACACCAAAGTTCAGTGAACTCAGACACCTCAGACACTTCAAATTTCTGAGGGAAACAAAGTAATTTTAGGTAATCTGTAGAATACTGCATGAACCACTAACTCAACAGTCTTTCAAAATTAGATCCTATTACCCTTTCCATAGCATCACAGGTTTACAAAACTGAGTCTCTGTAATGTAAAAAAGAAGAATCATGCTCCCTCCACCCCCACCACAAAAAAAAAAAAAAAAAAAATCAATGTGGAACAGGCAATGAGGGTAGAGCTTCTAATCGGATTCCAAGTTTTAAGAAGTTGTACAGTGTCCAAGAGATGCACACATCCCATTAGAAATTTTGATTACTTAAGAATGAAATAAAAATATTTCCTCCAATAATTCATATATTATTTATTCAAATGGCTACTAAGTTGTTAGGACATAAATACTTACATCGTTTGGACCAAACTACTAAGAAAATAAAACTATTTGATATTTCTTTAGATCTAAGGACACCAAGAAAAGATTACTGGCCCACTAAGAGTGTGATGAACGGAGAAAGCTTGGGAACCTTTGCAGCATATGGGTAGAAACTGAAATGATACTGGACCTGTCACTAAACTTAGTGAAGCATTAACTGACTAGCTTATATTATTACCCAAAGGCCATTAGTGCTGTGTAAGGGCTAGTATACTCTATTTACAAATATCTGAGGGTTAATTAACTGAAATCCAGCTGTGGCCTAAGGAGTCCAGTTTCTCTGCAGCTCGCTCCAGGAAGAAATGCTCCTCTGTTCTCATCTGGGCCTGCACAAAATCATCTTCCTTTATCAGTACTTAGGAAAAACATCCATGTTATAGGTCTAAAACTTGTAAACAAATGAACAGATCTTGGTAACGTTAACCTATCAATAACAACATTATTAATATTATACGGAACTTTTCCAAAAATACTTTCAGAGCTATTAGCTCCTAACTATAGTGTTTCACTGTATAATCTGAAGGCCCACTGGGTCAGCTCACTGTGATTTGATTACAGCAATTTAAAGAAGCAACAGCTTTTGGTAGATAATGTCCAGGATTCACAATTAAGAACATGTGTTTTAGAATCAGGTTTTGTCACCACGTAACTTTAGGCATGTCCCTCCGTATCCTGAGCTTCATTATCTTCAACCATTTTTAAAAGAATTATTTTTATATTAATACAGGTACAGTCTCCCTTGTCCGAAATACTTGAGACCAGAAGTGTTTCAGATTTCGGTTTTTTTCAGAGTTTGGAATATTTGCATTATATTGATTGAGTAACCCTAATCCAAAAATCCAAATTCAATGAGAAGCTCCTAAAGGCAAGGGGAAGGGATGGGGAAAAGCTGGAGAAATGATGAAAGTCTTCAGGAAATTAGTGAATCTTAAATTCAGTTGATTAAGAAAAAGCTGTAGTAGCAGTACCAAGGACACTCTTCTCCTGCATGCCACCTCAGTCAGGCAACTATCGCATACCCATGGAGACAGTTTATTCTCTGTAGATAATGAACTGAAGACATGTCTGACTCTGAGACATCAGTAATAGTCAAGAGTGGAGGTAAGGAACAAACCATTTGAGAAATAAGGAGTGAAAGTCTACATACAAAATACTGGCATTTCCAGTCCCCTTCCCCGACATGCATCTACAAATATTAAAATGAAAAGAGTGTAATAATAATTTGCGTATATTCATATTTATCAGATTTACTGTATACAACAAATCTTTATAATAGTTCCTGTCCACCAAAAACCCATATCTCACTATAGAGAAAAAGATTTAACTGTGGTCAAGCTTTATACAGAAAGAGAAAAAAGGAGAAAGAGAATTATATTCAGAGGTTAAATTATCTTTAAGAGATGCCTGAAGCAGTAAATAGATAATTTAATACAATTAGGTAGTATACAAACAAAATGGTTTATGTAGTTACTTTAATATACATTTAAAAATATATATATAGCTAGTATATAGAGCCTGTAATTTCACAGACATTATTGCTTAGGCAAGGCAAAGTTTGTAAACTATCAAATAAATATTAACATAGGCATTTTGGCCAGGCGCAATGGCTCACACCTGTAATCCCAGCACTTTGGGAGGCTGAGGTGGGAGGATCACAAAGTCAAGAGATCAAGACCATCCTGGTCAACATAGTGAAACCCCATCTTTACTTCAAATACAAAAATTAGCTGGGCGTGGTGGCATGTGCCTGTAGTCTCAGTTACTCGGGAGGCTGAGGCAGAAGAATCGCTTGAAACCAGGAGGCAGAGGTTACAGTGAGCCGAGATGGCGCCACTGCACTCCAGTCTGGTGACAGAGAGAGACTCCGTCTCAAAAAAACATAAGAAAAGAAATGGCAGTAGTATGTGAATGTCTAAACTTTCAGGCACACTACTGCAGAGATAATTACTAAATTTGGTGGTAAAGTTAAGGTCAGATAAACTATAATCCCTTTAAATGCGATTCTAGAAACTTTAAAAAATTGATACAAATGTTATTGTATACAAAGTTTAACTTTTTGAAATTGGGATGCAAGTTTTTTGGGATTTACACTGACATAAGATAGGCTGACTAGAGATATGCTTTTTCAGGGAAATTTTCCCAAGATAGGAGTTAACATCAGGTAAAATTAATTACTGCAGTTATTGCAAGTTTAAAGTTCTAAAAACAGTTAACAGACAAGATGTAGAAAAAAGAAAGCAATTAGATAAAGACAGAAAGGAGGATAACTAGCAGCTATACTGACAGAACCACCATTTCATTTGTCACGCTAGGCACAGAGTTAGGTCATCAAAATAGGTAGTCTTTATGCATATCTGCCTTTTACAGATTAAAAATATAAGATTCAAGTTAGATAATTTACTTGTAGCACCAGTTCTGGGGGAGGGAAAGTTGAAGATGAAAACAAGTATAACATAAAGGCAAAAATCCCTTTGATAACCAACTAAGTATCAAAATTAAATTCCCAATATAGTTTTCTAACACAGCAGTCCCCAATCTTTTTGGTACCAGGCACTGGTGCTGTGGAAGACAAGACAGAGGCAGGGGGATGATTTCAGGATGAAACTGTTCCACCTCAGATCATCAGCCATTAGATTCTCATTCTCATAAAGAGCATGCAACCTATCTCTCTCACATACACAGTTCCCGATAAGGTTCACACTCCTCTGAGAATCTAATGCCCCTGCTGATATGACAGGAGGCAGAGCTCAGGCAGTAATGTTCACTTGCTTGCCAGCGGCTCACCTCCTGCTATGTGGTCTGGTTTGTAACAGGCCAAGGACCAGGGAATGGTGACCCCTGTTCTAACATTCCTAACCTCAAAATCTTTATAAAATCCATAAAGTAAATAAAATGACTAAAGATGACTGCAGACTAGTAAGTTAAGAGATGGTCAATGAATTAGAGATTTGGTGCATTTAGCATTCCAAGAAGGTACTGTGCCCAGAAATTTGGTAAGACAGATACATAATGTTCCTCTTATTCTAGCTAAAGACTTAATTACATTGCTGGTTCAGTAAATGAAGAGTCATACCCAAAACTTAAGTGGCCACATTTCCACTTTTCAATTAAAGTCAGAAGTTATTGAGCAACCCAAAAAACAGTAACACACACACATTTGGATATATGCTTTAAACTTCTATAATCAGGCCGGGCGCGGTGGCTCAAGCCTGTAATTCCAGCACTTTGGGAGGCCGAGACGGGCGGATCACGAGGTCAAGAGATGGAGACCATCCTGGCTAACCCGGTGAAACCCCGTATCTACTAAAAAAAATACAAAAAAAACTAGCCGGGCGAGGTGGCGGGCGCCTGTAGTCCCAGCTACTCGGGAGGCTGAGGCAGGAGAATGGCGTAAACCCGGGAGGCGGAGCTTGCAGTGAGCTGAGATCCGGCCACTGCACTCCAGTCTGGGCGACAGAGCGAGACTATCTCAAAAAAACAAAAACAAAAAAAAAACTTCTATAATCTGTATAATTTGCATAAAAGGGACTATGTGCAGTAGCACACACCAGTAATCCTAACACTTTGGGAGGCCAAGGCGGGAAGATTGCTTGAGCAAAAGAGTTCAAAACCAACCCAGGCAACACAATGAGACCCTGTCTCTACAAAATAAAAAAAAAAAAAAAAAATTAGTTGGGCAGGTTGGCACATGTCTGTAGTCCCAGCTACTAGGGAGGCGGAGGTGGGACAGTCACTTGAGCCTAGGAAGTCGAGGCTGCAACGAGCCATGACTATGCCTTTGCACTCCATCCTGGGCAACAGGATGGCTCTAACAGGAGCTAGACAGTGTCTCAAAAAAAAACAAAAAACAAAAACAAAAACACACACACACCTAAACAGTCGTTTAGCAAATAAACTTAACTTCTCTAAGTTTTTAGAAATCCTCCTACACTTGGGATATCATAAAAAGTAGTAATTTTGTGAAACTGTAGGGAGACTCTGCTATTCATGCTTTTAAAATGTGCTTTTAATTTATCTGACTACTAAAGGCTATAATAATGTCACTTGGAAAACAGAAAGCTGAGTGAGCATCTGAGGGTAAAAAGGAATGTTTTCACAGACTCAGTTGGTAAATACCTCTGGTTCTAGCTAAACACTGTGATTCCTTAACTGGAAGCCAATCAAGATCTTAATTTTAAAAATCTCCTTGTTACATAGGGCAATGGGCAGCCATATTATCTCAATTACTCTTTCACATAAAACTCAAGGATTGAATTAACACTTTGAAGCATCATAAACATCCTTTCCTTTTCACCATATTTCTGAGTCCATATGAAGAGGTCAGATTTAACTGAAATAGTCAACAGGCTCAGATGTTAGTCTACTTTGGGTACTATAAAAGGCAGCTTTTTCTTTATGTTAAGGACATTTATATTATATATAATATACAATAGGTCAATATATACAAAAACATATGTCAAGGATACATATAACATATCATACATGTTAGGATATTTATTATAGCACTGTCATATTAAAAAGTTGGAGAGTCTAAATACCCATCAATAAGGAAATAGAGCTAGTCTCAGTGGCTCATGCTGTAATCCCAGCACCTTGAGAGGCCAACGCAGAAGGATTGCCTGAAGCCAGGAGTACAAGACAAGCCCGGGCAACATAGCAAAACACTGTCTCTACAAAATATTTTTAAAAATATAGCCAGGCATAGTGGTGTGTACTTGTAGTCCCAACTACTTGGGAGGCTGAGGTGAGAGGATGGTTTGAGCCCAGGAGTTTGAGGCTGCAGTGAGCTATGATTGCACCAAGGGATTCCAGCCTGGTGACAGGGTGAGATCTAGTATCACATACATACATACATACATACATACATACATACATGAGGAAATAGTTAAATCAGCAGTCCTCAACCTTTTTGACAACAGGGACTGGTTTCATGGAAGACAATTTTCCATGGACCGGGCTGTAGCAGGGGGAAGGTTTTGGGATGAAACTGTTCTACTTCAGATCATCAGTCATTAGTTAGATTCTCATAAAGAGCATGCAACCTAGATCCCTCACATGCACAGTTCATAACAGAGTTTGTACTCCTATGAGAATCTAATGCCACTGCTGATCTGATAGGAGGCAGAGCTCAGGCCGTAAAACTTGCCAGCCACTTACCTCCTACCTCCTGCTATGCCGCCTAGTACTTGTCTGCAGCCCAGGATTTGAGACCCCCTGAGTTAAATTTGCATACTCATAAAATGATGTAGTGTGCAACCATTTAAAACAATGAGGTCAGATCTATAATGTATTGGTTACTTCACAATTAAAGTATATTTAGAGCATTTCATTTTATGACACATTTTAAGCAAATTTTGCTAGAATTCTTGTAATATCTGCTGAGTTGCAAAGGAAGGCTACACGCTACATTGACGCTGTACCTTGTTATCAACAAGTTATTAAATTTTTGGTTTTTTGTTCTCAACGGGTACATGCTCAAATGTTGGACCTTCAGACTCATCTGTAAATTGCCAAAGGACTGCACATGAGGATTCATATTCCATATAAACATCTCAGTATATTGGGCAAAACTTACTAAAATACATCAAAGGATCTTTGATCTACTAAACCAGGAGTTGGCAAACGTTTTCTCTGTAAAGAACAGATAGTAAATACTCTAGGCTTTGTCGACCATAAGGTCTCTGTTGTTGTAGACCAAAATCTATCCGTCACAATGTATGAACAGGTGTGGCTGTGCTCCAGTAAGACTTTACTTCTCAAGTCCAACAGAGCTTAAAGGTGTTAAAAATAAATAAATAAATAAATAAAAAAGAAGTACTTACAAAGATAGGCAGTGGGCTGGACTTGGCCTACAACCACTAATTTGCTGACCCCTGTGCTAAAATCAAGGTGCTGCTAATGTAGTCAATCTTCTTTTTAACAGTACCCTACATGCACGCCATTATCCTTCAAAGACAGATCTTTATACTGCATGCTTTCATTTTGATTTTTCAAATGTTCAATTTGCAAATTACAATACAAGTGCTTTAAGGGAATAATATATTGTGGCACTCAATACAGAACTTCAATGGCAAAGCAATTTTTCATTGTATTAAAGCACAGAAGTACAATTAAGGCCAGTATAATGGGAATAAATAATTCTACACAAACACATTCTATAGTAATAAACCTGCAATCAAGAAATCCACGTGCATGCTGGAGTAAATGGCCTTGAACAGAAAGAATTAGTATCTAGGAAATGCATAATCACATAAATAAAAATTTCTAAAATAAAGCAAAAGGTTACATTTCTAAACTTTAAAATATTTTTCTTTCTTCACACTTGAATTTTTATTCTAAGTGACTGAACAAAAAAAAACACACCATCAAGATGAAAAGGCAATTCAGAAAAGAAATACAAACACCTAGCAAGTAAGTGTAAATATATGCAATCTCCAAAAAAAGTAAATTATAACCAGAAGAAAGAATTGGTAAAAAAATTAGGGTGCATAATTTGCATTTGAAGCTTTTCCCTTACAAGCCTGAATCCTCAACCAGATTTTCATCTTCCGTATCTCAGCTCAGACTCTCCAAATATAGCTGCCCCATCAGGTATTTCAGTTTAGATCTGGCCAGATGATAAGGCTATTCCCCTATCTAGTCTGGGCCACAAAAGATTCAAATGACATTAAGAAAATTCAAAGAAGATGAGCCAGGAATGGTAGCTCATGCCTGTAATTATATGGAGGCTGAGTGGGGAGGATTGCTCAAGCCTGGGAGTTCAAAGTCTTCCTGGGCTCACAAAAAAATGGTGGGGGGCAGGTGGGAATTTCGATGCTTAAATCCCTTGTCCCTTCTGTAGTGGATTTCTAAACCGTTTGTAAGCCAATAGAAGACAACGGCACAATCAGTATTTTAAATCTATGCCATGAAAGAAAAAGAAGCAAGCCAGTATCTACCAACCTACTAATGAATGAAGTATTAGATACACATAATGGAATATTATTCAGCCTTAAAAAGGAAATTCTGACACATGCTGTAACACAGATGCACCTCTGAAGACATTATGCTAGAGGAAATAAGCCAGTCACAAGACGACAGATATGTATGATCTCCCTTCTAAAAAGTACCTAGATTAGTCAAATTAATACAGACAAAGTAGAATGGTTGTTGGCCAGAGGGGGGTGGGAAATTAGGAGTTATTGTTTAATAGATATGTAGTTTCAGTTTGGAAAGATGAAAAAGTTCTGGAGATGGATAATGGTGATGGTTACAAAACAATGTAAATATACTTAATGCCACTGAACTCTACACTTAAAATGGTTAAATGGTAAGTTTTATATATGTATATGTTACCACATTAATAAAAAAGAAAAGATGAAAGCAATTAAATTTGCAACGGCAATGACCCTAAAAACCTTTCAACAGCATTAGTGGAATTTAAATACTTAATTTATTAAGTACTACAAAGATACTCATTGGCTAAATATACCCTGCAATACAGACCGCAATCTGATAGATGTGAGGATGTGAGCAGATTAAAGAAAAGAAAGGCTTTCAAAACAAATTACTTTAAAGCTTTTATGTGAAGAAGCTTCAGATTTGTAATTCTGAAGGGAATGTGCCTTTTCAAAAGCTCTTTGGAAAAAGTTCAATCATAAAAGACAATGAAAATATGGAGCGTCATGAATTTATTTCATTTTCCAACCTCTATATTAAACTGCTCCTAAAATGCATTTAAAAAGAATGCATATTCTTCAGCAAATCTTTTCATCAATCACCATGTGAAAACCTTTGGCAGGGACACTGTGCATTCCTGGGAGGATTTAAATTAATTTGTGAGGGACTGAAACCTGGCTTATAAGCAAAGAATTGGATTTAGGATTTGACAAAGAGTTCTTTTCTGAATTTAAAATGTTGTATCATGAGTTCACATTTATGTTCTGCATCACCAGTAAAGTGACGAAATAATACAGAACTTCAAGTATTTATGATCATAGCTTTATCTGTCTACAATAACAAAGTATTTGAAATCACATTTCTACTTTGAGTAAAAAAAACCCACAAACTAAATTAAATATTCCAACTGTAAGAAATCCTGTTTCTTTCTTTTTTCTTTATTTCTTTGAGACAGAGTCTCACTGTTGTTGCCCAGGCTGGAGTGCAATGGCACAATCTCAGCTCACTGCAACCTCCACCTCCCAGGTTCCAGCAATTCTCCTGCCTCAGCCTTCCGAGTAGCTTAGATTACACCACCACACTCAGCTAATTTTTGTATTTTTAGTAGAGATAGGGTTTCACCATGTTAGCCAAGCTGGTCTCGAACTCCCAACCTCAGGTGATCTGCCCACCTCGGCCACCCAAACTGATGGGATTACAGGCGTGAGCCACCGCACCTGGCCTCAGTGCTTATTTTTAAGAATTGACCTCCTCATTTTATTTGTATTTCAAATTGAAATTCTTTAAAAAAAAAAAAATTTAACTATTTTAACTGTAGACAACAGGAAATCATTTAATTCTGCAAGTTTTAGTTGAGGCCTAAGAACTCAAACTGATTTATAGTATCCTTATTTGTACTGAAGTAAATCACAGAAAAATCAAGCCCAGTTGGAGGTACTACTGTGTCTGAATGATATAAAATCTTCCTATAATAGCCAAATTGTCAGATCAGTTTACAGTCATAAAACATGTTAAAACAGCTGCTGTAAACATGAGAGAGGAAGATAAAAAGGTTAACAAAAATGAAGTGATGGTCCTTAAGAGACAGGGAAAAACCAATTAGTTTTATGTTTGGTTGTATCAAATGATTAAATTTTAAATGACTGCATTTAAGATTTAAGTACAATACTATTCAAAGCACCAGTCAAGTGTGGGGGAGTTACAGGAGACATGGACTTGTCAATCTAATGGTTATAGTGACTAAAAATAGTAACAATGAGGCAGTACATGTGATCAATAAATTTTAAAAGGGAGAGGGATGTGTTTCCATATGAATACAAAGCTTTGCAAAATTTCTAACACACTGATTCAAAAGATAGCTTTTTCTTTGCCCCCTGTCCAAAAGCAATGCAATGCTCCTTCCCATAAATCAAACAACCAAAGCTCTGGGAGAGCTGGCTTCCCTTCTTAACATGGGAAGCTGTTCATAAAGCCTAGTTCTGGTAGAGCTTTACCACCTGTATTAGTCCATTTTCACACTCCTACAAAGAACTGCCCAGTTTACAATAGCTGGGTAATTATAAGTAAGAGGTTTAATTGACTCACAGCTCCACAAGGCTGAGGAGTCCTCAGGAAACTTACAATCATGGTGGAAGGTGAAGCAGGCACCTTCTGCAAAAGGTGGCAGGAGACTACATTTATAAAACCATCAGATCTCATGAGAATTCACTATCAGAAGAACAACATGGAGGAAACCGCCCCCATAATCCTATCACTTCCCTTCCTCTAAACAAGGGGATTACAATTCAAAGTGAGATTTGGTTGGGGACACAGAGCCACACCGTATCACCACCCCATGGGAGAGGGAGTTACCACTTGGGTACTGGGGATTGCCAGCAGTTAAATGGCCTTTATTCTTTATTCTGTTCAATAATAATCAAGGAATTGAAGGAATTCTTTCAGCTTGCTAAGATGCCAGGTACTGCTGTGGTACTTAAAGGAAAAGTTAAGGAAATAAAAGAAAGAATAAATTTGCTTAAGTGTAGCATCTCTATTAGTTTTCTAATGCATCGCCTGGAGGCTTGTTAAGAATGGAATGTCAGGCCTTTAAACAAATCCCAGTCACTTTAAACAAAATCTGCATTGTAACAAGAGCCTCAGGTGATTCGTATGCACGTTCAAGTCTGAGGCGTCCTGGTCTATAGTGACCACAGCTGCCAACCTGACAGCCCCAATTAGCTCCAGGCCTCCACTCTCCAAACATTTAGGCTTTACAATAAATGTATGAAAGTAGCTCAAAATCTAAATATGAAATGACAATTTCTCAAATTCCAGACTAAAAAGAGAGAGGACTTAAAACTAAAACATAGGTTCTTATTCCTGGCTCTCCTTAGAATTCCTTAGGCACTAGCTTTACCAAAATATTGGTGCCCAGGACCTACCTACACCAAAGGATTAAATACTGGGCATCAGTTCCCCAGGTGATTTTAACATGTAGCTAAAAAGGATAACCAATAAACTTACAGCATGCCTTCTCAACCTTTAAATGCAGATTCAGATTTCAGGAAGTCTCTATCGAGGCCTCAGATACTGCATTTCCAACAATATTCTGAAATGGAGCAACTCAGCCTCTGCCCTTGCGGTCCATAAATTTAGAAACAGGTTATCAAAAAGACTTCAAAAGCTTTTGCCCTCAGAGCATCTTTCTCTATAGTCAAGTATGATTACTGCCTCCAATTCAGAATATTAACATATGCGTCATAAACTGTTTTAGACAAAGTCAATACAAAAATTAATATGACATAAAATTCCTACCCTTGTGGAGCATATAGTGTAAAATATGTGAAAGAGACAAATAAGCAATTAAAATAGAGTGCTGATAGAAGGTATCTAACCCAGATCTGGGATCAAGAAAGATTTCTGGAGTGATAGAGATAAGCAAATGTGGGATACAACTCCTTCAGGCAAAGGGCAGTACATCTCGAGACCTGAAGATGAGGGAAAGTATATCACATCCGAGGTATCAAGGTATCCTTCCAAGAATATGAAGGATAGAATATTTGAGAGGTGAGACAGAAGGGGCAGAGGGAGCAAAGGCCAAAACATGAAGAATGCTGTAAACCACCTTAAATATATTTTGGACTTTTCCTAAAGAAAACAGAAAATTGTAGGAATAGATTTGTGTTTTGAAAGCTAGCTCTAACTGCAGGATAAAGAACAGACTAGAGGCAGATAAACTAGGATCTACTACAGTGATTCAACTGCTTGATATTGGTAGCCTGAAATAGTATGATAGTAATGAGAATGGGAAAGAAGTAGATGAATCTGAGCAATATCTAGAACTAAAATTGACAACATATGGTGAATGAACACATAACATGGGGGTGAGGTGGGGAAATATGGAAGACACATGTCAATTCAGAACATTCGTGGCAACAACTTGGAAAAACATTCGTGAGATGGTACTACGTTAGGAATACAAGAACAAGAAGGTTTAGCAGGAGAAAATTATGATGTTTTAGAAAAAAGCAGAAAATGTCCAATAGGCAGACTAGCACACAGGTATCAAGCTCAAGAGGAAAATATGGACTGGAAATATAGATTAGTAAATTCAATAATGACATCCAGTTCTGGCCAAGTTGGAATAACTGGGACCAGATTTACCACCATCCCTGAAATAACAACAAAAACTAGATCAAATATACAAAACAATAGTTTTCAGAGACTGAACATAAGGTGGCACAAAACAATGACCCTGAGAGACAGAAAACAAACCAGGTAAGCTCTACAATTACTGCAGCTTAGTGAGGGAGAATCTGGGCAGAGACCAGCACTCTCCCTGAATTGAAAAGATGGAAATGGGAGTCCAGGAATGCCAAGGTAGCTAGTTTTCAGGTCAGAGTTCTGAAGAGGAAAAAAATCTCAAGAGGAAAAAAACAGCAGAGATCTCTCTGTAATCTAAGTATTGAACAGTATATTATGCACATGAAGAAATACTCCAAGCTGGGGAGAGTCATCTGAAAGGTTAAAGGAATAAACCTAAACAAAGCCAATAGAGGCAACATGAATGAATCTCAAAATAAGTGCGTTCAGTGAAGTCAGATTTTATGGAAAAAAGAGTCCATAATGTATGCTTCTATTTATATAAAATTCTAGAAAATGTGAAGTACTCTATTGTGACAGAAAGCAGATCAGCAGTTGCCTTGGGCTGGGGAAAGGGTTACAAAGGAACACGGGTAAACTTGTGGGGGTGATGGATTGTTCATTCAATACCTTGACTGTGGTGGTTTCATGTGCCAAAACTTGTTGAATTGTACACTGCAAAAAAATGCAGTTTACTGTATGTCACCTATACTTTAAAAAAAAAAAAAAACCTATCAGGATATACATAGAGTAACTAAGTTAAGGGGGTGGGTTGAGATTGCTGAGAAATCCTATATAGATTCTGAAGGAGGACTCAAATAGGACCATAAAGAGTACCAACATTTAAGGAAGTAATAAAACAAAGAGATTATGAAGGAATGTCCAAATAATTGGAGGAGAAACCTGAGGAGTATGGCATCACCGAAGCAAAGGGGGAAAATTTTTTCTCTCAGGGAGAAAATATGAAAGATCCACAATGTCAAACAAGATAAGGCCTTAAAACGTCTAACGTGCATATGACAGAAAGACTATGAGGTGGGATCATGGTGCAGGAAGAAAGAGCACCAAGGCAGTCTCATATCCAAAAATTTGTGTCATTTTACCTAGAAAGACTAAGAAATCTAGAGGAATTTTTATTTCAGATTTGATAGTTAAGAAAAACACATGAATCCTAGATGCCAACAAATTTTTGCATCTGGCATTGGCACCCTCCTAGTATGTTATATTCAATATAAACAATAATTAATTGTTCTTAAAGAGTCTTTAAAAGAAATTAAGCCAGAATCAAGCTAAGAGTTATTAATGCATACAACTCATTGAGGATAAGAAAAAGTTCAACTTAGAGGTCTATGGTCCCATCTGAATTTAATAAGAAACTAAATACTTGAAATTCTTCCAGTTTTTCTTTTTTAGTGAGTAATAGGGTTATTTGTGTTCCTCTTATCGGACAACCAAGCAGAGAAACAAGATTTTTTTGCCTTGTGTTTGAATAAAACCTTATGTTTACATACAGATGCACGTCACCAGTACACATAGAATTTAATCAGTAAATTAAATGTAGTGAACAATCTCAAAAGCAAATGTAGATTTATGTTATATCACACTAAAATTCCTAGAGAATATTCATCCTTCAAAATAAATAATACAATAAAATAGCCGTTTAATTGTTTAAGTTTACAGATTCAGTTGGAATGAATCTGTAAGGCTGGAGTGCAGTGGCACGATCTCAGCTCACTGCAACCTCCACCTCCCAAATTCAAGCGATTCTCCTGCCTCAGTCTCCTGAGTAGCTGGGATTACAGGCACCTGCCATCATGCCCAGCTAATTTTTGTATTTTTAGTAGTGATGGGGTTTCACGATGTTGGCCAGGCTGGTCTTGAACTCGTGAAATCCTCACCTCAAGTGATCCACCCACCTCAGCCTCCCAAAGTGCTGGGATTACAGTCATGGGCCACTGCTCCTGGCCTTTTAGCACACTTTAAAAAAAAAATATAGCCGGGCACAGTGGCTCACGCCTGTTATCCCAGCACTTTGGGAGGCTGAGGCAGGCGGATCACAAAGTCAGGAGATCGAGACCATCCTGGCTAACATGGTGAAACTCCGTCTCTACTATAAGTACAAAAAAAAATGAGCCAGGTGTGATGGCAGGCGCCTGTTGTCCCAGCTACTTGGGAGGCTGAGGCAGAAGAATCGCCTGATCCCAGGAGGCAGAGGTTGCAGTGAGCCAAGGTGGCGCCACTGCACTCCAGCCTGGGTGACAGAGCGAGACTCAGACTCAAAAAAAAAAAAAAAAAAATCTAAACTCAAGCTAAAAAAAGAAATCCCTATAATGTATTTCAGCAAGGGCATTTTAGACATTGGGAAAGGTGAGTAAATACAGAAGTTCAAATCTAACCATATACTTTCACATAAATAAGCTTTATTTGTTCTTGTCCTTAAAAACACTGCCTCTGTCCTCTTCAAGTTAGCAGCCAATTCCCCATTTGTACAGAAGTAATATATGATTAGAGAAAGCCCATTAGTCTACATATTGTCTACACCAAGCAACACCTAACTAAGGCTAAAGTGTTAAAAAATTTTTTCCATGGCAAATCCCATTTTACAACTATGCACATTTCTATCTACAATTATTCAGATTTATTGTATTCTTATACAACTAAAGAGGAAAATAAACTATAGTAGATTGAGAGTTCACATTAATTAAAAATCCTATCAATGATAAAAACAGATCATCAACCAAGTTTTTAAAAATTATATTGTGATATTTGGAAAACATTTTGTCTGTTGCTCATCCTTGTTAATTTTTTTTCTTTTCTGATATTTAAAGGAAATATTTGGATTTAAAAGACTACAGACTCCCCAAAAGTAGTTTTTGTCCAAAAGAAGGGAGATTAAAGGGGGTGGGGAAGGAAGTAAAGACATGGAAAAAAAGATTCACTCTTCTTAAGCAACTATTATATTAGACAATTATATTAGACAAGGTTGCAGGAAAAATAGTAAAAAGAAAATGCTGAGAACAATACACTCTGTCACTATGGTTAGTGCCCAGGCCCACATTAACAGTTTTGCCGATAAAACTAGCCATTAAAAAGCAGTGAGCAAACATACCACAGACATTATGGGTTATAAATGTTATTAATAGTACTTGGAGCTTTGCAATCAGCCACAGTGAATTGTCTAGTCTCTTACAAATTTATCCCAGTCAGGAGTAGCCACGGAAAATGAAATGAGGGAAACAGGTTAACAGCACAGATAAAATTCTTTTTCCTAGGGCAACCTTCATAGTGGCACTGACAGGAATCTCCTCCTTCCCCGATAAACTGAAAATGTCATGAGGCAGAGAATGAAAGGAATTAAGTATCCCAGGACAATTCAAGGTGACAAATAGAAACAAACAGAAGTGCTAAGAGGTTACACTGAGAGAAGTCCCAGCACTTTGGGAGGCCGAGATGGGCAGATCACGAGGTCAGGAGATCGAGACCATCCTGGCTAACACGGTGAAACCCCGTCTCTAGTAAAAAATACAAAAAAAAAAAAAAAAAAAAAAAAACCTAGCTGGGCGTGGTGGTGGGCGCCTGTAGCCCCAGCTACTTGAGAGGCTGAGGCAGGAGAATGGCGGGAACCCGGGAGGCGGAGCTTGCACTGAGCTGAGATCCGGCCACTGCAGTCCAGCCTGGGCGACAGAGTGAGACTCCATCTCAAAAAAAAAAAAAAAAAAAAAAAAGAAGCAGCCTTCCAAATGATGTTATGCACTAAAGTTTGAGAACCACTGCCACAGACAGACAGACTGACTAGGTTCACATCATTACCTCTAAAGACCTCTTCCCTAAAATCCAGACTTGATATATCTAGCAAGATGGCTAAAACACATTTCATTGTACTTTATTTTTTATTTTTCTTTTTTTTTTTTGAGACAGAGTCTTGCTCTGTTGCCCAGGCTGGAATGCAGTGGCACAATCTTGGCTCACTGCAACCTCTGCCTCCCAGGTTCAAGTGATTCTCATGCCTCAGCCTCCCGAGTAGCTGGGACAACAGGTGTACGCCACCACGCCCGGCTAATTTTTGTAATTTTACTAGAGACGGGGTTTCACCATATTGGTCAAGATGGTCTCAAATTCGTGAACTCAGCTGATCCACCTGTCTCACCTATCAAAGTGCTGGGATTATAGGAGAGAGCCATTGCGGCCAGCCATTATATTTTTTTAAAAGTATGTAATCATATAGACTACGGAATATAAAGATTAAATCCATATAGCTAAGGAAAAAATCTGTCTTTAAGAATGTACAATTTTGGCTGGGTGTGATGGCTCACACCTGCAATCCCAGCACTTTGGGAGGCCAAGGCGGGTGCATCACTTGAGGTCAGGAGTTCAAGACCAGCCTGGCCAACAAGGTGAAACTCCATCTCTAATACAAAAATTAGCCTGTAAAATCCCAGCTACTGAGGAGGCTGAGGCAAGGGAATTGCTTGAACCCAGGAGGCAGAGGTTGCAGTGAGCTAAGATAGCGCCACTGCACTCCAGCCTGGGCAAAGAAGCGAGACTCTTATCTCAAAAACAACAACAACAAAAAAACCTTACATTTTAATAAACTTTTGGCCATAATATTTCTAAAATCTGTCCTTAAAAACTTAAATTTTAAACTTTTCGCTTATAAACAAAAGATTTCAAATCCATTATGCCATTAACAACCTTGAAAGAAAAAAATCTCTGGGGATATCCACACATATGTCTTGGTAAAAACAGAAAATATCTCTGGAAGGATACTTAAGAAATAACAACAATGGCTGTCTGCACCACTTGAAATTTTATCATGGACTGTCACCCTTTTCTTAAGAAATCAATTTATTACATTTAAGATAATGTTTTAAGCCGTAAGAAGATAGTTTTCTTACACAAAAATTTGATGTTAGTAACATTTTACACTTAAAAAAACTATTAAAACTAGGAAATCTTCAAAGTTTGATTCATTTTAAAGACATTATTACATATATTAGACCGAAGCCCTCTCCCTACACCATGTTCCCCTTATCCTCACAAACACTTATTTCAATAAGCATCTATGAAAAGTCTAAGTGTCATCAGTAAACGGTAATACGATCAGCTGGGGCCATACACTAAGGAGAGGAGACTACAGAGTTCAGGAAATTATAATACAGATAGTGTTACAGCTGCTTAATCATATTCAGAAAGTAAAATGGAAAAGTAACAAAAAGTAAAGATAAATAAATCTCAAACAATAACCTAAATGTTGCCACTTTAATAAATGATAAAAAAGATTTTCATGCCAAAAGATAGTATTTTCAAAAAGCTCTATTTCAACTTGGAATTCAGGACATATTACCTAAATGACAGAAAAATCTCAGTCAATAAGCATAGCGGCATTTAGCCAAGCACAGTGGCACGTGCCTGTGGTTGCAGCTACATCAGAGGCTGAGACAGGAGGATCACTTGAGCCCACAAGTTCAAGGCCAGCATGGGCAACACACTGGGACGTCTCTCAAAAAAAAAAAAAAGCATACTAATGCTTAAAAGATACAGAACTTTAAGGACAGGAAACAGTAATATAAATCATTTGTAGTTCTCATTTGACACAACAGTTTTTACTGATAACATCTTGTTTAATCCTCACAACCACCCTGGGAATAGGCTTTGATGTATTCTAACAACAAAATAATCAAGGATCAGAACTGCTCAGAATCATCCAGCTCCAGAAAAGCCCAGTCTTTTAGTTCTTTGCCTGTGACTTTCTACTGCATTTACTGTATGAGGAAATCTAGATATCCTGCAATTATTAATCTCTTGCTTCCATTCACATTCTAGTTCTAGACCCTTCAAATAATGGACCACACTGCCAAGCTGCCCTAGAATTCAGTTCAGCTCACTTCCTTCTACAAGGCAAAAGTATCACTCACACATAAAGACAAAAAAGCAGGAGCCCAGCTCTTTATGGATTCCAGACTAAGAAATGCACAAAGGTTTAAATCAAATCACATAAAGCCCATTTACACAAAGGCTTGAAAAATCTAAGAAAAAGCCTATCTACTTTTTCTTAGATTTCTATGGGTTACTAAGTACTCTTAGCACTTGGCATGTGAAGATGGAGTAAGGAAACATCAAGAAAATGCTGTTTTTAAAGTGTTAATTATTAACCACAAGGAAATAATTAAAACGATTCTATGGTAACATGTCATTAAAAATAAAAATAGCTATCCTTTGAGAATGAGAACCTCTTACATGGCAGATATTTTGAGTAAATGCTTTTAATTTATTTAATTCTAAGCCTAAAGATAGGCAGCTGAATCTCCATTATACTAATGAAAGCCTGTCCACTTACCTAACTTTACATAACAAATAACTATCTTACTCCAAAATTCATCAACTTCATTTTTGTGTAATGAGAAAACAATGAGTGGATAAGGTGTTTAGTAGCATAAGGTTTGCTCCCTTGGTGTGGCCAAAGAACCCCAGTCACTTACTCCGTATTCTAAGGTTTTGTACATGGGATATGGAGATTTTTGTTGGTGCTTTGCTTCTTTCTCCTATCTTGTCTATGGTTTTAAGTGTTGATGCACACATTTTAGAACTATTTCTTTATCTTCTCTGTCCTTTAGGAATACACCTGATAGAAATGGGTGCCACTTTTGACTTATAGTTTACACCTTAATCAGAATTACCTGGGAAGATTTTTTAAATGTAGATTCATCAGTCCTGTCATATATTCATTAAAGTTCTCTTCATGATTCTTAAGCAAATAAAGTTTAAAAACTTTATTTATTTTACACTGTGGGAAGCCAAGGCAGGAGGATCGCTTGAGCCTAGGAGCTCAAGACTAACCTGGGCAACATGGCAAAACCCCAGCTCTACTAAAAATTACAAAACATTAGCTGGACGTGATGGTGCACACCTGTAGTCCCAGCTACTCAGAAGGCCGAGGTGGGAGGATCACTTGAGCGCAAGAGGTGGAGATTGCAGTGAGCCATGATCTGCAACACTATACTCCAGCCTGGGCAATCGAGTGAGACCCTGTCTCAAACAAAACCAAAAAAAAAAAAAAAAAAAAAAAAAACCCTATTTATTTTAAATAGCACAGTATGAACTTCTGACACAAACTTTTAAGAGAAATAAACGAAAAGTTTTATTACATGTAGTGATTTACTAACATACCAGTTAACTGAAAAATAAGATTAACCAGGCTATGTGTTTACAATATAATAAACAAAAATAAATCCAACTACAAAGTATATGCCAAAGGTACATTTTAGGAAAAGTACTGAGTGTTGGCAAATATGAAACTGCCAATGTGCCAATGGGATAAATAGCTTATAATAAAATAGTCCATCTTACATTCTAAACAGAAATTTGCCCATTAAAAATAACTAGTCATAGTGAGAAATGTGGGATTATTTATCACTATTCATAAAGGATTATTAAGAGTGTACAAAGTAAATCTCCTTGAGACAGTCAATGGAGGCCACCACCTCAAGGGTTGGTACTGCAACTAGACCCCAACTATTTTTTTAAGTGAATTTTCATTACTCAAAAAGATCTGGAAATAAATGACGATGATCGGAGTGATCTCTTCTTTCACTCCACCTCTGCAAAACCTTCCCTTGATTAAAAAAAATTATATGGTAAATTAACACTCATTTATTTACTATCTTACTTCGAGTCTTCTCTAATTTTCAGAACTTTAGGATCACGCCATGCTTCCAGATCATTAATTACCAAAAACTTTAATACCAAGTTTTTACACTAAATCTATATTTACTGGAACATGCCCTGAAAGGGCATTTTTGTTTATGTTTTTAAACCCATGCCATAATCTTGTTTGGGGCCACACATTGTTTTTTAGAAAGTCAATGTTTCAAAAGGTAGTATTAAAAATAAGGTCCTAAATGTGCTATCGAATTATTTTAAGGACAAAATAGACTCTTTTTTTTGGGGGGGGGGGGTAGGAAAGAGAAAGATGAGGTCTTGCTATGTTGGCCATGCTGGCCTTTAACTCCTGGACTCAAGGGATCCTCCTGCCTCAGCTTCCCAAGTACCTGGGACTACAGATAAGCGTCATCATGTCTGGCTTTTTTCTTTTCTTTTTTTTTTTTTTTTTAAGTTCCAAGGCCTATACTTGAACAACAACAACAAAAAAGAACAAAAAAGGATAGTGATTATGGTGTAAGTATAGTTAATACACATCTACTATTTATGTAAACCGAAACTGTAGTGAACATTCAGTCACTGCATTCATCATTTACAACTAGACAACACCTCTTCAATTTCCAACTTGGAAGGAGGAGCAGCAATTCACTAAACCATTTCCCGAAAGTCAATGGTAGTTATATTTTAAGGTTCAACTGTGAGGTTTACTGTGTACCTCCAATAATATGAAAAAACAGATTATAACAATGAAAATATTTAATTTCCGAGACATGCTTCCATAGAATGATGGTACTACTCAGAAGATGCCCCCCAAAATCTGATTTTTAAGGAAGAATTTTATAGAGACAAAAATTATTTCAATTTTTTTTTTATTTATTTATTTAGAGAAAGAGTCTTGCTTTGTCACCCAGGCTGGAGTGCAGAGGCCCGATCTCGGCTCACTGAAACCTCCGTCTCCCAGGTTCAAGCAATTCTCCTGCCTCAGCTTCCCAAGCAGCTGGGATTTCAGGCTTGTACCACCATGCCCGGCTAATTTCTGTATTTTTAGTAGAGACGGGGTTTCATTATGTTGGTCAGGCTAGTCTCAAACTCCTGACCTCGTGATTCGCCCACCTCAGCCTCCCAAAGTGCTGGGATTATAGGCATGAGCCACCACGCCCAGCCTCAATTTATTTTTCTTGTAGTCTACAAATACGTAACTAAAACAGATATCTTCAAACCATAACTATGCTATTAAGTTCCAATCTCTAAAACAATTTTCATCAGGTCCAAAAACAACAAGAGATTAAGTCTAACTAGAAAAGATTTATTTTGCTGACAGATTATTCTATTTGATCCAGCTTCCTTCCATCCTTCAACTCACGTCCTTCCCACTTCTAACCCACATTAAATAACTATTTAAACTGCCAAATATTTTAAGATGTATAGATAGTTGGCTCAATAAACTTGTCTCAACATATTTCTATTGTATCATAAAAATTCTGTAAGACAATTAAAATAAAAAGTGTTACACAGAGGAAAACTGACTTCACATTTCATCTCAAGTATATACAAGTAAGGAATTAAGATGACCTTCCCTTTTCATTTGTGTTTAAGAACAAGAACTGAAATTTCATTATGCTTAATTAACCTATTGCTTACACTACTCTGATACACATCTCTTCTCTCCAGACTTCATTCCATTCCAAGTCTTAGTTTCTGGGTTTTATCATTTATGACAGCTTACAACTCCCTGTCTTGCCTCAAGAGCACTCAAGATTTTGAAGCAATTCTGGAAGCAAATCAGTTGAGTTTTATAAAATCAAACTGCAGCAAAACTCAATATCCCATAACAGAGCCTGATTTTTCTCTTACATGGAGTTAATACTAATATATCTCACAATAAATAAGCATTTTAAACTAATTGCAGACATTGTCTTGTTAATCTTTACATTTTCCTAAGGAAACAGGTAAAAGTATCATCAGATAACTGGAAAGCTTCCAATCCTTTCTAGACTCTTCAAGCAAGTTTCTTAAAGAGATTATATAGTGTTATTTGATATAGTACCAAAATAAGCAACCTGTAAGATATAAACTACAACTTAATAATTTAAGAAGGCAATTGTATTAGTGGAGTCCTTCCTCCACTTGTAAGTGGAGGCGGTTTCAATTAGCACAAAGGGGGCTTAAAAGTAGTCCTCTCATCTTTCTCACACAGTAAAGCTTCTGTCTCCTTAAAGGAAAAAAATTAGGCATCTAGGCTATCTTATCTGTACAAATTGTATCTCAAGGTAACCAAACAGTTGATGAAAGGAAATTTCTCTATATAAAATATTCCAAGTAATAAATTACAAAAGAATGAATTAGAATATCACTATTTTGCAACCAATAATAAAACAGATCTAGGCCAGCAGTAAGCATAGTCCAAGCACCCCTGTGAGTCCCCAAGACCATTTCTGAGGATCTGCAAGGTCAAACTCTTTTTAGAATGCTAAAATCTTACTGCCTTTTCCCTCTCCTCATTCTCCCATAAGTGTATACAAAATTTCCAAAGGTTACATGATAGGTAATATTACAACCAACTGAAGGATGAAGCGGATAGGAGAAACAGCATGTCTTCTTTTCAGCTGGACAATAAAGAGATTTACAAAAATGTAACACAGTGGACCAATTTTCTAAATTTTTATTTGGAAAATAGTTCTTACAAAAATGTTCTTTATATAAATATGCAACGGGCTTTTTTTTCCAATTAATAATAGGTATTTCTAAAATTTCTTGGTTTTAATTTCTAATAAAGTAAATGCCCATACAGTGATATTTACACAAACAAAACCCCTCTAGGATACTCAATAATTTTTAAGAATGTAACGGGATTCTTAAGGCTGAAAAGTTTGGTGTGAAAGAAAATAAATCTTGGGTCCCCAAAATCACTAAGCTAAAGGGAAAAGTTAAGCTGGGAACTGCTTGGGGCAAACCTGCCTCTGATCTAGAAGCCCCTTCCCCTCTTCAAGTTGTCCCACCTTTCCAGATGGAACCAATGTACATCTTACATGATGTCTCATGTCTCCCTAGATGTACAAAACCAAACTGTGCCCGACCACCCTGGGCACATGTTGTCAGGACCTCCGGAGGTTGTGTCACAGGCGCATCCTTAACCTTGGCAAAATAAATTTTCTAAATTGACTGACACCTGTCTCAGATATTAATATTTTGAGTTGACAGCTGATCTACGTAATTTACCAGTGATTGCTGACATAGAAAAAGAACTGATCAGACTTTTATTCCTCATGATGGAAGTACAAAATACCACATATAATGTATCCTCGTCAAAATAATAATAATGATGAATGGATCTGATCAAACCACTAGTTTAAATCTATATTTATCAAATTATAGGAAACAGTTTACAGGATTACATTAAACAAGACCACGGGGATGGATTCAGCAAAATCCAGACTGTGAGAAACACTATAGGACAAACAACAAGCTTTATTCAACAGATAAACTGTGAAAAAATAATACAGGAAGAATGTAAAGATTACAAGTTAAGAGACACTGCAAGCAATTATAATGTAGAGATCTTATTTGGATAAAATATAAAAGACATATATGAGATGTCCATGAAAATTTGGGCACTGACTGGACATTTGATATTAATGAATTATTATTTACATGTAATAGTGGAATGTAGCTATCTTTAAAAATGAAGAGTCCTTATCTTTTATAAATTCATACTATCTACAAATGAAATGATATCTAGTATTGCCTCAAAACAATTGGGGGAAATCAATAAAGTAAGATGAGCCACAAATTAATAATAACTGAAGCTAGTTAACATGTTCACACATAGGGTTGATAATACTATCTTGTTTCCTTTTGTTCATTTGATTTTTTGTTGTTGTTTTTTTTGTTGTTGTTGTTTTTGAGACGGAGTTTCGCTCTTGTTGCCCAGGCTGAAGTGCAATGGCGTGATCTCGGCTCTACCACAACCTCTGCCTCCTGGGTTCAAGCGATTCTCCTGCCTCAGCCTCCTGAGTACCTGGGATTACAGGCATGTGCCACCACGCCCAGCTAATTTTGTATTTTTAGTAGAGACGGGGTTTCTCCATGGTGGTCAGGCTAGTCTAGAACCCCTGACCTCAGGTGATCTGCCTGCCTCAGCCTCCCAAAGTGCTGGCCTCTTTTGATTTTTCTATAGTAAAAGTGTGTGGGGTTTTTTTGTTTTTGTTTTTAATGGTTCAAGTTAGGAGAAAATGTATTTCCTTAGGTAAGCTGAATCATTTACTCTTACACCTAAGGGTATTAATAGTGTTTCCTCCCACAGAAACTACCTGATGAAGGGGTGTTTCTGCTTCACAAGATAGCCCTGAAGTAGTTTGTCTTTGGCCTTCTATTATCTTACTTCTGAACTCTTTACCTCTAAAATACTAGAAACAAAAACTGGTTAAGTAAGGAAAGTTATAGAGCAGTGGTTCCTAACCTTTTTTGGCAACAGGGACTGGTTTCAAGGGACACAATTTTTCCATGGACCAGGGGGGTAATGGGGAGGATGGTTTTTTGATGAAACTGTTCCACCTCAGATCATCAGACATTAGTTAGATTCTCATAAGGAGTGCACAACCTAGATCCCTCACATGTGCAGTTCACAAGAGGGTTCGTGTTTCTATGAGAATCTAAGGGTGCCACTGATCTGTCAGGAGGCAGAGCTCAGGCAGTAATGCAAGCGATAAGGAATGGCTGTAAATACAGATGAAGCTTTGCTTGCTTACCCACCGCTCACCTCCTGCTGTATGGCCTGGTTCCTAACAGGTCATGGACCAGTATGGGTCTATAGCCCAGGGGTTGGGGACCCCTGTATAGAGAATACAAACATAAGGAGAGGAATCCAGACAACAAGTTGGGGAATTCCTACTGGAAGGAAATACTCTCATCTCAATCAAACACAAACATATTTACACACATGCACTTCCAACTGTGTGCTGTTATGAAGGAACAGTTCAAAACAAAGCTAGGGAAAGAAGAATGGAGTACATTTTTAAATAATTTCACTTATCTTTTTCTATTCAGATACATCAAAGACTTTAGTCTTCACATTTTGGTTTGAATGACTTCAGTCTTGGTGATATTAAAAAAAGAGCCCTAAAAGTTACTGACATGAACTATGCAGAAGATTCCCCATACAGTGGAGATTATGTAAAGATTAGGGATATAAGACCAACAATATTAAATTGAGGGTTTCTTGTACAACGATGTTAATAGAACTTAAAAAGTAATTTGCAAAATAGATTTAAGAATCAGAAAGGCCTCAGAACTTTCCCTGCATGGTAGGGAATAAGCCATATTATAGAGTAGAGCCATATCTGTTCTCAGGACTATGCAAATTTCAAAATACACAGTTCTATCTTTTCAACTTGCCATATTATCTTATATCTTAATTATTGGTTTGGGACATATGATTTTCATATCTGCAGACCTTAAATAACTAAGAAACATATTTTTAAAAACTCCTAATAGCCATCTTAAATTATACATACTTCATTTTCAAATCCTCCAACGAAAGCAACGCTAACAAACATCTAGATAATCTAACCTTAGTTGAGTAATTCTCAAGTGTTCTTTAAAAAGAAAAATCAGGCCGGGCGCGGTGGCTCACGCCTGTAATCCCAGCACTTTGGGAGGCCGAGGCGGGCGGATCACAAGGTCAGGAGATCGAGACCACGGTGAAACCCCGTTTCTACTAAAAATACAAAAAATTAGCCGGGCGCGGTGGCGGGCGCCTGTAGTCCCAGCTACTCAGAAGGCTGAGGCAGGAGAATGGCGTGAACCCGGGAGGCGGAGCTTGCAGTGAGCCGAGATTGCGCCACTGCACTCCAGCCTGGGCGACAGAGCGAGACTCTGTCTCAAAAAAAAAAAAAAAAAAAGAAAAGAAAAATCAAATAATACCTGCACAAAAAGATTCCAAAATATACTGAAACTGTTAAATAAGTTATTTACATAATGAATAAACAGTTATTCTTTTGTTTGTTGGGTTTGTTTGTTTTTTTAAGATAGTCTCTTGCTCTGTCACCCAGGCTGGAGTACAGTGGCACAATCTTGGCTTACTGCAACCTCCGCCTCCCAGTTCAAACATGCTATAGGCGTGCACCACAGTACTGGACTAATTTTTGTATTTTCAGTAGAGATGGGGTTTTGCCATGCTGCCCAGGCTGGTCTCGAACTCCTGAGCTCAAGCAATCCACCCTCCTCCACCTCCCAAAGTACTGAAATTACAGACGTGAACAACTACACTTGGCCTTTTTTGTTCTTAAATGGGTTACTTTTCTAAGAAAAATGTAAATATTTTTAACCTATGGATATACAAAATGCTAAAGATAGGTGGATCTTTGAAATAGGGAAAAAAATTAAGTTGTTAATCGCACTATATTCATTCGTTGCACCACAGCATGTTTCTATTGTTTTTTCCCCATTTTAAAAAGCCACGTAAATAGTTTTAATAATGACAAAAAGTTTTAAGCAACTAACTGGTAGTACATAAGCAAAGTCCAAGAGAAAAATTCAAGGGAAGTTACTAAATTATAGAAAAGGTTGGTTGGTTGGTTGAATTATATTCTCAAACATTATGGAATTAGGTAATAAAGCTTAAAAAACCAAATTATCAAATCTGTTACTGAAACCAAAATAAAATCAAAAGAGTAATATATTTCACCAGGAGGATGTCCATCTTACGTGTCACTATTATACATCATTTTTTCTTGGGAAAAATAATGCAATGAGTAATAATAAAAATACTTCATAGAAAATCATTAGGTTTCAAAATGCCAAAATATCTCATTCAACTCATTCTGAAAATTCCATCTGACATTAAAAAAAAATTTCCTGAGACAGCAAATGTTACAAAGGGAGTAATTTACAAAATATCAAGGTAATAGCAATGACTGTAACTGAACCTTTCTTATAACTACACAAAATTATCGGCAGATACTCTCTAGTATCAAATATTAAAACTTCAGTTCACAATTCAAAAAAGGCTATCACAAACTGAACTTCAAATTTTAAGTGTACTTCAAGATTTTGTGATTTTAAAGCAAAACCTTAGGAGAAAACACAATTTATAAATGAAATAATTTCCATATCAGAATATGTTTGCCACTTTCTTTTTTAGGGTTTTTTTTTTTTCCCATTATTTCCCCAGTTGACAGAACCACCTTCTTAATCCTACATGTCAAGCACAGAGCTAAGTATTAAGGATACTAAAGTAGACTGTCAAGGAAAACCTATCTTAAAAAGGAAAAACATTAGCCAGGCACAGTAGCACGAACTTCTAGTCCCAGCCGCGCTGGAGGCTAAGGCAGGAGGACTGCTTAAGCCCAGGAGTTCAAGTCTAGCCTGGGCAAAAAGCAAGACCTTAGAACCAAAAAAAAAAAGGGTGGAGGGAACACTACATTCAAATACTAATTTTAAATTCCACTACAGCCTAAAGTTGGTGTTGTTTTAAACTCTAATTCAACAAAATGGAAAGTACTAAGTACTAGACAACATAATTGGAATATCTTTTCTCTAATCAATTTACCACCTAAAATATTCTACCAATTTCAAGCTTAAATCCCTTCACTAGGAGAATCATGTGGCTAGATTTCCTCAAAACAGGAAAAGGTTTTAATCAGTATTCTATACTAGAAACATAACCCTTATGTATAGTTAGCGTAGAAGTGGCTTCTCTAAATTCAAATATATGGCTATAGCTTTTTGTAGATATTCATCAAACTGAGGTCATTCCCATCTATTCCTAGTTTACCAAGAAGTTTTACTGTGAATGGGTATTGGATCTTGTCAAATACTTTTTCTCCATCTATTAATATGAGATTTTTCTTCTTTAGCTTGTTGATGTGATTGATTACATTAATAGATTTTCAAATGCTGAACCAGCTTTGCATACCTGGGATAAACTGCACTCGGTCATGGTGTATGCTTTTTTTAACGGGGTACGTTTTTTATCATGCTAATTGTTCAGTTTGCTTGATACAAGGGATATAAAGACAAAGAGTTCATATAATTTTTGAGGATAATTAAATAAGCTTATACATGTAATGAACTTAGAACAATGCCTAGCATATACTCAAAATGTTAAGATTATTTATAAAGAGGCTCAATCATGATTTCTATAAAAAGGCTACAGCCAGGCACAGTTGTGCACCTGTAATCCTAGTTACTTGGGAGGCTGAGGAAGAGGATGACTTGAGCCCAGGAGCTCAAAGCCAGTGTGGGCAACATAGCAAGACCCTACCTCTAAAAATAAAAATATTAAAAAGCTATAGTTCTGCATGACATTCTTTTACTGCACGAATAGCAGTGTAAAGTATTGTTAGTTAATGGCATCAGCATCCACCCAATTGCTCTAAAGTAAAACCTAATTATTATTTTGATTGCTCTGCTTCTCACAGAAAGTGCTGTCAGCTCTATCTATAAAACATATTCCATATGCAATCTCGTCTCTCCATGGCCCCTACCTCCCACCTGGTCACTCTCCCCTGTATTGCTGTACTCGTCTGCCCTCTCTCTCCTTCCCACAAACAGAACCCATTCTTTACCTACAACCTAAACTGATCTTTCTGAAACAAAAATTAGATCAAGTACTTCTTCTGCTTCAACCAACAAGCAGCTCCCAACTGCATTTAAACTCCAAACTCTACCATGACCTGGTCTCTATCTCTTCTCACCTACCCAACTTTTGCTCTAAGCTGAATACTTGAAGTTTCCTGCCTCAAAGCCTCTGTAATGTCTGTTTCCTCTACCTATAACATTTTGTTTTGTTTTGTTTTGTTTCTCCTCACAATCTCTTCCGATTCTCCTACCTAGAACATTTTTAATACCCCAGTTCCTTGCCCTGATTTTTACCTAACTGGCTCCTTCCAAAGTTTGGAACTAAATACCTAGCTCCATAGAGGCTTTCCTTGCCAACCCTAAAGTGCTACCACCACTCTGCAGCCTCTACTTTGTAGCCTATCTCCCTGTTTTATCCTCTCCAAGGTACTTATCACCAAGTTTACTGTGTGCATTAGATCACACTCATACTCCTCAACGAGAATCAGTTTTATTAACTTGAATGTATCACCAAAAAGAAATGATTTTAATACTTTTTTCTGTATTTCAAACATATACAGCAGTAGAGAAAATAAAACGAATCCTAATTTGTCCATTACGGCAATTTCAGCAAGTATCAATTTCATTTATACTTCTATTACTTTCCCACCACCACCTGTCTTATATTATTTGGATGTAAATCCCAGGCATTTCTTCTCTAAATATGCCAATATATATCTCTAAAACAATTCTTCTACAGCACACACTACAACATTATCAAAACTAAAATAACGAACAATGATTACCTAATATTATCAAACATCAAGTTAGATGTCAAATTTCTCATTTACCACAACCATTATTAAGTGAGTCAAATTAATCATATTTCTGTCAGTCTCTACCAATACAAAGAAAGAGAAGGAAACCAAGGCTGGAGAAGGAAGAAGTGATTTGTTCTTCAAGTTTGCTGCCTGTTCCTGTCAGTTTCACCTGAGCCTGACTTAGTCACTATAGCAGCATTCACTCAAGTAGCAACAGCTGAAAGCAGCCTTATTGTGCCCCTCAGTGACTCCGTTACCAGCCAGTTGGAGGCCTCTCCTCAAAGAGCTGAGTCTGAGCTCCTCTTTCAAACTCAGTAACCCAGTACCAGCCAAACAGCACCACCTTCTCAGAGGTCTGAGATTTGTGAGAACTTAAAGAGCTAAAAATAGGTAATATACTTTATGGTAGCATTTTTTATTCCTCATATAAGCACTTCACAAGGTTAAATTCTTCTACTTAGAATGTAATCCCATTCACAACAACCACAAAAAGAATAAAACACCCAGGAATAAGCTAACCAGGGAGGTGAAAGATTTCTACAATGAGAATTACAAAACACTGCTGCAAGAAATCAGAGATGACACAAACTAATGGAAAAACATCCCATGCTCATGGATAGGAAGAATCAGTATTGTTAAGATGGCCACCCTACCCAAAGCAATTTACAAATTCAATGCTATTCCTAACAAGCTATCAGTGATACTATTTGCAGAATTAGAAAAAAAATTCTAAAATTCGTCTGGAAACAAAAAAGAGCCCAAATAGCCAATATAATGCTAAGCAAAAAGAACAAAGCTGGAGGCATCACACTGCCGGACTTCACTATACTACAAGGCTACAGTAACTAAAAGAGCATGGTACTGGTATAAAAACAAACACATGGACCAATGGAACATGTCAGAGAACTCCAGAAATAAAGCTGCACACCTACAACCATCTGACCTTTGACAAAGCCAACAATAGTAAGCAAAGGAGAAAGGACTCCCTATTCAATAAATAGTGCTGAGATAACTGGCTAGCCATATGCATAAGATTGACATTGGACCACTTCTTTTCAACAGATTAAAAAAAAAAATCAACTCAAATGGACTAAAGGCTTAAATGTAAAACCTGCAACTATGAAAACCCTAGAAGAAAATCTAGGAAATATCTGAACATCAGCCTTGGCAAAGATTTCATGATGAAGACTCCAAAAGCAATTGAAACAAAAACAAAAATTGACAAGTGTGACTTAATCAAACTAAAGAGCTTCTGCACAGCAAAATAAATTATCAATAGAGTAAAAAGACAATCTACAGAACGGGAGAAAATATTTGCAAATTATGCATCCAACAAAAGTCTAATGTCCAGAATCTACAGGGACCTTAAGCAAATCAATAAGCAAAAAAAAAAAAGAAAAGAAAAAAAGAAAAAAATGACCCCAATAAAAAGTGGGCAAAGGACATGAACAGAAACAGATACTTCTCAAAACATGACATACTCGTAGCAACAAACATATGAGAAAAATGCTCAATATGACTAATTATTTGAGAAATGTAAATTAAAACCACAATAAGAATACCATCTCATACCAGTCAGAATGGCTACTGTTAAAAAGTCAAAAATCCACAGGTGTTGGTGAGGTTGAAGATAAAAGGGAACACTTAAACACTGCTGGTGATAATTTAAATTAGTTCAGCCACTGTGGAAAGCAGTTTGGAGATTTCTCAATGAACTTAAAACACAACTACCATCCAGACCCAGCAATTCCATTACTGGGTATACACCCAAAGGATTAGAAATCATTCTACCACAGGGCCAGGCACAGTGGTTCACGACCGTAATCCCAGCACTTTGGAGGCCAAGGTGGGTGGATCGCTTGGGCTCAGGAGTTCAAAACCAGCCTGGGCAACATGGCAAAACCCTGTCTCTACTAAAAATACAAAAAATTTTAGCTGGGCGTGGTGGCGCACTTGTGTTCGCAGCTACTAGGGAGGCTGAGGTGGGAGGATTGCTTGAGCCTGAAAAGTGGAGGTTGCAGTAAGCTAAGATCATGCCACTGCACTCCAACGTGGTGACAGAGCAAGACCCTGTCTCTCATATATAAAATAAATATAAATATATAAAATAAATCATTCTACCACGAAGACACATGTTCACTGCAGCACTATTCACAATAGTAAAGACAAGGATTCAACCTAGATCCCCATTAACAATTGATTGGACAAAGAAAATGTGGTAAACACCATGGAATCCTACACAGCCATAAAAAAGAATAAAGTCATGTCCTTTGCAGCAATATAGATGGAGCTAGAGGCCATTATCCTAAGCAAATTAATGCAGGAACAGAAAACCAAATACTGCATGTTTTCAATTATAAGTCAGAGCTAAATATTAAGTATACATGGATGCAAAGAAGGAAACAATAATCACTGGGCCTACTTAACAGTAGAGGATGGGAGGAGGGTAAGGATATTATGGGTACTATGCTGATTACCTAGGTGACAAAATCATGTGTACACCAAACCCCCATGACATGAAATTACCCATGCAGCTAACCTGCAAATGTACCCCCTGAATCTAAAATAAAAGTTGGGAAGAAAAAATAATAATAATAACAAGCTTAATATATTTGTTTTGCTCAGGCTAGTATTTAAAAGGTGACACTGACTCCACTGTGAAACTGGAAGCACAGGGGAAAAAATGACCCTGATCCCATTAAGCAGTTGGAAACAGAGGAAAAAAAAAATCAAGAATTTTATTTTGGGCAAGTGCAAAGTTAGCAACTAATTTCTCAAATCAGAAATATGAACTTCCCAATGCTTTGCATTCCTCACCTGTAAAAGATAAATAATAACAATAATAGCAGTGACCCGTCTAGAGCTGTTCTAAAGATTTAATGAACTAATACATGTGAAGGACTTAGAATAGTACCAGGCTTAAAAAGCACACAACTGTAATCTCACATTAATATAGCCTGCTTATTCAAAAATGCAAATACCTTTCTTCACCCATAATTAATAAAATATTCTAAAAGCCAGCCTGTAGTATAAGCAATTTCTGATTTAATCAGTCTTTCAAATTATCATATAACTCAAGATAATAATAAGCTCCCCTATGTACTCCAACTGAAGACACTAACAGTCAATTAAATAGTCATAAAACTGAAAATGTATTAATAAACTGTATTCTCTACTATAGTGTTCTATGATTTCAAACACAGTATCTCCCCAACTAGAGTATGGCAACAACCTCCCAACTAATCTCCTTACCTCTATTCTCTCCTTCTTCTAATCTGCTTTGTACCACAGCGCAATAGTTGATCTTACTAAAATTTTGCTCTCACAATATGAACATATACTGCTCAAGTTCTCCTGTAGCCGGACACATCAAACCAAAAACCTTCGGGCTTGTTTTTAAGATCCTTCACTATTCTGTTCCCTCAATTTCACCTACTATTTCCTAATATAAGCCCTCTACCCCAATGAGGTTACTAATTCTCACCTTTGTACTACTGCCCACTCTGTTTTCACAATGTGAAATAGAACTCTCCTCTTCACCTGTCCATTTCTTATCAGTCCTTCAAGATTCAGTTCAAGGCCGGGCACGGTGGCTCACGTCTGTAATTCCAGCACTTTGGGAGGCCAAGGCGGGCAGATCACAAGGTCAGGAGATCGAGACCATCCTGACTAACACAGTGAAACCCCGCCTCTATTAAAAATATAAAAAAATTAGCCAGGCGTGGTGGCGGGCACCTGTAGTCCCAGCTACTTGGGAGGCTGAGGCAGGAGAATGGCGTGAACCCAGGAGGTGGAGCTTGCAGTGAGCCCAGATTGTGCCACTGCACTCCAGCCTGGGCAACAGAGTGAGACTCCATCTCAGAAAAATAAAAAATTAAAAAAAAAATATTCAGTTCAAATCTCACATTCCCTCCAGAAAATCACCTGGACCATTCAATCCTCCAGGAATCTCTCAAATATCTGTACCAAGAGTATGACCTAACATTTAACATTTTATTCTACTCATTTTTTAATGTTCAAGAATTGTCCTATATAATCTTGTTTTTCTGGGTTAGATTATAAAGTACTCAAGGACAAAAATTAGTTTGTCCAAATCCTAGCAGTGCTGGTAACAGAAAAACTATATTAACTCAAGTGTTCAAAAGACCTAGTACAGTGTCTTAACATGTACTAACAAGGTAGTAAATGTATGCTAGCTATACCAGAACATCCAAATTAGAGAATATTCTGTAGACATTAGGAATAACACATCTATGATGTTTGTAAAGATACTGATAACAAAAATGTTGTAACAATATCTGTAGAATGATTAAATTTCTGGATATATAAATACAATTATTTTATGTGTGGCTTCGAAGAATTGTATTCCAAAAATATAAAGTACTAGTTATCACTGGATAGTCAGAATCACTATCCAATAAAAATGTTATGAAACAAAAGTGTTTATGAAACAACAAAAAAAGTAATAATTAACATTTCTCCTTTTAAAAAAAGCTTTAAATGAAATAATACAACAATGTCAAGTTTAAAGGCAGGTTATAAGAATGTACATAGAATATAATCCCAATGCATAAAAATAAAAATGGAAGAAAATTCGTTAAATTTATAAATAATATTCTACAACTGATTTTTGTAGAAATCAAATCCTATATTTGCTATTTTATTTCAAATTTTCTGAACACTATTCCTAAAACATGGTTTGGAGATGCTCTTTGGTTCCTCTAAGATACTACTGGGAAAGAAGGAAGTATGGAGGGAGAAAACACTTGTAGAAGTTAAACAAGTAATATATAGGGAAAAATTCAAAGGCAATTCCCATCCTTAAGCACTTGTACTCCTACCATTTGTATTACAGAATGAACTAGAAGAATGAGAATGCAATAAACTGGTTTTATATTAAAGTGCAGGGCAAAGTACAAACTCAGGGATAACGTTAAGCTATAAACTTCTCCATTACACTAGAATCAAACTCTAGCAATTTAGTATCACTGGAGTTCCCCACCTCCACTGTATCTGCCCTCCACCCCCACTCATTCTCAAATTTATTCATTACATAATTATTTTTGTCATCAAAAGAAATCATTTGGTACAACTTTGTTTAGATCCTATCCTCTAGTTTCTTTTTAATGTATATGGAAATTTTTATTTATTCTACTATGTTATCTTTACAGTATTTTGCGTTGTTTACTACTCTTGAATATCTGCCTCCAAACAAGAAAATCGTTTTAATGATTTCAAATTAGGCAGACAAAACTGTTTTATTTCCAAACCCTGTGAGAGTTATTGTATAAACAGATATGGACAGAGGAAGGAAGTACCCAGTCAACAATACTGAACAGCAGAATAAAGTCTGAATTCTTTGGCATGGCATTAAAATTCAACACAATTGGTCCATATCAATCCTCTTTAACTGTTCTCCATTCGCTCCCCACCATAAATTTTCTGAACATCACCATTTCCTCTGTTAGAACATATCCTGCTTATTTCCAACAATGATAACCAATGTGTGGGCACTGGCACCCAAACAGACCTGGAGTCAAAGCCAAGTTCTGCCAGAATGGCTTTTGGGCAAGTCCTAACTTCTTTGAAGCTCAACTTCCTCATCTTGTAAAATGATAAATATAAAAAACCTACCTCATGAGTTAATGTGAAGATTAGATGTAACCCATGGTAAGCCCTCTGTGCAGTATTGGACATACAGCAGGCATGCAATATAAAGTTATTATTTCTATTACTTCCCAGTTCTGTGCCTTTGCACGTGCTATTTGCTCTACCCGAAATGTTACCCTGTTCCCCTCTTCACTTGGAGAATCTTTCTTACCAACTAAGACCTAAAGCATAATGCCACCTCATCTTATGTAAAGCCTTTATTGAGTTCCTTAATTAATGGCTCCCTTTAGGGGTTTTTTTTTGGGGGGGGGCGAGCAGGGTGGTGGTTAGAGACAAGGTCTCACGCTGTCACCCAGGCTGAAGTGCAGTGGCATTATTATAGCTAACAGCAGCCTAAAATTCCTGGGCTCAAGAGATTCTCCTGCCTAAGTCTCCCAAAGTGCTGAGATTACAGGTGAAAGCCACTGTGCCCAGCCCATGGCCCCCTTTTCTGTGCTAGTAGTACTTTGTTCTTTTCTCCATCATAGTAGTTGTTATTATACTAAACTATAATTATTTATCTTTTTCCCTGAAATATTAGAAGTTCCTTAAAGTCTGGTAAGGCCAGGTGCGGTGGCTCATGCCTGTAATCCCAGCACTTTGGGAGGCCGAGGCGGGCGGATCATAAGGTCAGGAAATCGAGACATCCTGGCTAACATGGTGAAACCCTGTCTCTACTAAAAATAAAAAAAAATTAGCCGGGCGTGGTGGCAGAAGCCTGTGGTCCCAGCTACTTGGGAGGCTGAGGCAGGAGAATAGCGTGAACCCGGGAGGCGGAGCTTGCAGTGAGCTGAGATTGCACCACTGCACTCCTGCCTGGGCTGCAGAGCGAGACTCCATCTCAAAAAAAAAGAGAAGGAAAAAAAAAAAAAAAAGACTGGTGAATATTTTCTATCACATAGCACTGAGCCTGGGGCACACAACAGGCATTCAAATGTTTCTGAAGAAACCAACTTATAAAAGAATCTATAAAAAAATGCTGCAGCATATGAAAGGAGTGACAAGGGCAAATGCTACAGAGAGGACAAATGGAATGAAAGAAGCTATCACATTTGGCAATTAAGAGGTCACAAGTTTGGTGACACTGGTATAAAAAAGGTCACAGGCAACCTTAGAGAGATGAATTTCAACACAGTAGTAAGAAATGAGCAGTCAGCAGATGAAAACGTTGCCTTTAAGAAACTGACCAATTATGGGGAAAAACAGTAAGCTAAAGTAAAGCAAAATTAAGGGAACATTTCTGCATAACAACATGAACCAGGAGGTAAAGACTGAGTATTTAAGTAAGAGGTAATAAAATAAAATCTCTGATACAGATGTAGTATTAGCCTGGTGGGGCCAGGAGCAGTGGGGGATATGCTAGACTCAGCTAGAGAAAAAGGTTGAGGTTGAAATGCAACTTAAGTTTTGAGTTAAAAGCTTTCTGGAAAGACTAAATTAATGTTTTGTTTTTTGTAATGGGCTAGATAATCTCTAAAGATTTTTCCAGCTCAAAACATTCAGTTCTGTAATTTTGTTGTTGTTTGTTTGGAGATGTAGTCTCGCTCTGGAGCCCAGGCTGGAGTGCCGTGGCGTGATCTCAGCTCACTGTAAGCTCCGCCTCCCGGGTTTAGGCCATTCTCCTGCCTCAGCCTCCTAAGTAGCTGGGACTAGAGGCACCCGCCACCTCGCCCGGCTAGTTTTTTTGTATTTTTTAGTAGAGACCAGGTTTCACCCTGTTAGCCAGGATGGTCTCAGCCTCCCAAAGTGCTGGGATTACAGGCTTGAGCCACCGCGCCTGGCCCAGTTATATAATTTTTAATGCCAATGAAATGTCTCTGAAATCTGTCCTTCCTTTCCTTTTCTAACACCATTTCCCTAGCAGTCATTATTAGTATACTCTTAAATGAGTACTCCCATTTCTCTGCTTCCTATACCTTTCCTCTATGTCATTACTTGGATTGATCTTCCCAAGCCATTGTTTTCTATGTTTTCACAACATTTTACATATTTTAGATAGATTGATGGGGATACAGATATCTATGTATGGGTAGACATATAATGCACTGTAACATTTGTTCAGAAAAACATGGATTTGTCCCAATGCCACTGATATGAACGTACGTTAGGGAAAAAGTTGAGAATAACACTAATTTTGCATTTGTTTATGTTCAAATGCAAGAAATGCTCAGCAGGCACAGTTAACTGCAACCCAGTCACATAGAAATATATGCATACATGCCTCAAACATCTGCCAGTTACCTCAGTTCACTGCATACGTTATGAGCTACACCCATCCACATCTGGTGTAACACTCTCGCTCCAATTTCAGATAACCTTCCTCCTACCGTAATTCACAAGCTGGAATCCTTCTAACACATAGTTTTTAAAAAGTTTAGGTATTTTTCAAAGTAAACTGTCATATTTGTTGTAGTATTTATGTATTTATTAAGCATTTAACGTGTGAAACTGCTAGTTTTTATTAGGTTTCTATCTTTTTAAATGCCATTGACAAAGTTTTTGAGTGTTAAGCCCCAAATTCTGTTTTCACATACGCCCTACAGTTTTTACTGTGCAATTCTGCATACCATGATAAGTTTCAGGAACTTATTTGAGCTACAGCATACGTGTATTTATAATTACTGCAGCTCTAACCACCAATTTCCCAGTGAAATCAAAGGTTATAGAGGTTTAAAAAAAGAAAAAACCTCTGGTCATCCTTCACAATTATCTAAAGGACTTATACCTGTGAGGCTCAATGGCCCAAACACTTTTCTTGAGCAATGTTTCAGGAAATACAATATATGAAAAGAAAAAAATAGGCCAGGTGGAGTGGCTCACACCTGTAATCCCAACACTTTGGGAGGCCAAGTCGAGAGGAGCACTTGCGTGTAGGAGTTCAAGACCAGCCTGTAGAGACCCCATCTCTACAAAAGAATTTAAAAAATTAGTCAGACGTGGTGGTGCAAGCCTGTAGTGCCAGCTACTCAGGAGGCTCATGTGGGAGGATCTCTTGAACTCAGGAGGTTGAGTCTGCATTGAGCCATGATCGTGCCACTGCACTGAGCCTGGGTGACAGAGACCCCGTCTCAGGGGAAAAAAAAGAAAGAAAGAAAAGAAATAGCTATTTATCTAAGACTATTTATGGGCTAACCAAAAAGCCACATAATAAGGTAGATAAGCAGTAAGGTCCTTTCCCAAAGAAGTAACGGTTAAGTATTGTAATATCAAACAGCACAAAACACATGCATCCAACTGGACATGGTGGCTCATGCCTGTACTCTCAGCTGCTTGGATGGCTGAGGCAAGAGGATCGCTTGAGCCCAGGAGTTTGAGGCCGAGTGATCACACCATAGTACTGCAGCTTGGGGAACAAGCTAGATCTCTGTCTCTAAAAAACATGTAACAAAAAATCCACATCTATCCCTATTTTTGAAGTTATAGAATAACATTATAAAAATACTCACGATGAGCAGTTAAGTACACACACAAATCGATAATGTGGTTCCATTTCTCAAGCAGATTCACAGAAATAAGAGTAGAAACACAAATATTAATACATATAAGATAATAGGTTTTTCCACCTTTTCTTGGATTTATTTCCATAAGAGAACTACAGTGAACACATCGCCTTTTTAACACATTACTTCTACCAGCAGAAAAAAATTAGGATTATATAAATTTGACTTACATCAACTTTTGTTTACATTATAGGATATGGAGAAGTATTTCAAGAATGTGAAACCTAAAAGTAACTTATTTGATTATTTCAGCTAATGTAATTGTACTTTTCATTTCTATTCTTCAAGCACCATCTTCTGAATGTTAACTCTGTTCTGAGATTTATATTCTTTTTAAATATAACTAAACATATTCTGGAAAAAACTCCAAAAATAATAGAAAATCAATTGATACTTTATGTAACCTGCAAATTCTAAAATATTAAGTAGTTTGCTTACATGACCACAGATAAGCTTAGTCTAAAAGATGTCTTTTTAAGTTAATTTTATCTGTTTCAGTTCTATATTTCAAGCTGTATATTATGTTTATTTATCCTATTCTCTTAGTCCCCCTAGAGTTTTGTTTTGTTTGGATTTTTCCCAGCCAGAGTCTCACTTTGTCACCCAGGCTGTAGTGTAGTTGAGCAGTCAGAGCTCACTGCAGCCTCGACCTACTGGGCTCAACTGATTCTCCCACCTTAGCTTCTCAAAGTGCTACAATTAGAGGTGTGACCTAGGGCGCCTGGCCCCATAGAATTTACTATGAAGAGCCTTAAAACAAAGTTTCAGCTGCCACAGAATTGTAATCTACAATATAAATTCTCTCCTATCTGTTCATTTCTGCAAAACCTAACAAAATATTAATTTTCAGAATACAACTACCCTATTTCCTCAACTACCTAAAATAAATAAGGCTATCATTGAAAAATACACTGTGACCCACAAAATTTTGCTGGACAAAATCTCCAAAAACTATCACAGAATAAACATTTACTAGTCAACTGACATGCTAAGATTTGAACTTGCTGGAGCTCTTTCTACCTTTGAAGTGTGTGATTTTGCTGCTTTCAGAAATTAAATATTCCTGCAATTTTGTTCAGCCATGGTGCCCAGTGTATTTTTACATAGCCTAAGGAGAATGTAATAGATGGCTGAGGCTCAATTCTATACATGCAGGTATATGGCTATAACACAATAGCCTAAGATCTAAACAGAAAGTTGACTCAGCAGTTAACCAAATACGTTTAAAATCAATTGCCAGTCAAGGATGCTTATAGGTCTAACCTGTAAGATTTGTAATCAATGGGGAAAAATTTTGTATTTGATAATAGTTTGATAAGATGGCAAACACAATGCTTTAAAAGTTTGAGTTGCTAATTATCAAATACATTTATAAACGCAATTATATACTTTCACTTAAAGATACATAAAAATTAAAAACGCGTGAAAGTAAAGTTCTAATTACACATTAACTATCTGAGGTGTTTCTGCAGTCTAGACTTGTCTAAATTCTGGAAAAGAGGCAAAGCAGACACAGCATTTTGCACTAAGTATGTGACATTACATAAATGTTTAAAGTACTTTGAATTTCCAAGTAGCTCAACCTTCTGTTAAAATATGCACAGTTTTTAACTGGAAGAAAAAAATGAGAATAGGAAATTAACCTATATAGTAACTACAAGTTGTGATTTGGGCATTTTTATAACATTTTCACAAACATCATTTTATTTAATTCATGCAACAATCCTGTTAAGATAATCAGTATTCCTTTCATTTGCCGGATCAGTAAACTAGTACAGGGTATTTAAGATAGTTCTTCCCGGCCGGGCGCGGTGGCTCAAGCCTGTAATCCCAGCACTTTGGGAGGCCGAGACGGGCGGATCACGAGGTCAGGAGATCGAGACCATCCTGGCTAACACGATGAAACCCCGTCTCTACTAAAAGATACAAAAAACTAGCCGGGCGAGGTGGCGGGCGCCTGTAGTCCCAGCTACTCCGGAGGCTGAGGCAGGAGAATGGCGTGAACCCAGGAGGCGGAGCTTGCAGTGAGCCGAGATCCGGCCACTGCACTCCAGCCTGGGCGACACAGCGAGACTCCGTCTCAAAAAAAAAAAAAAAAAAAAAAAAAAAGATAGTTCTTCCCAAACTTTAGTGTTAAACTCAAGTTTAACTCAAGTTAAAATGCAGACTCTCAGATAAAATCCCTAACCCGGACAGGGGTGGATCCCAGAAATCTGCATTTTAAATAAACAGCACAAGTGATACTGGTAGAGATGATCCCCCCAGACACATCTTTTAGGACACTGATTCTAGTACTATAGCTAAAACAGTAAGCGTGGAAACTTCTTTTTTTTTTTTACTCTGAATCAGTGTTCCCAAATGTTTAGATGACAGAGCTTTGCAGATCTCCATGAAAGATATGTAAAAATTTAAGTAAATTGAAAGTATTACACTCAGTTAAATTGTTAGGTTTTTGCAAAAGTAATCCAATTGCAAAATTAATCCAATTATTAGGTTGGTGCCATTACTTTCAATGGCAAAAGCCGCAATTACTTTTGCACCAACCTAATAAATACCTATTATACTAAATTCCACTGCAAACAAATGGTAGTGGGTGCCCAAGTTTAAGAAACTTAAAATTGAGGAGCTCCTACAATAATTTCATTTTCTCTGTAAAATGTGGGAAAGGCTGATATTAAATTATTTTAAGTTAATGACTTCTCATAATTTGAATAACCTATCACTTTACTGAAAGGTAAGCTAAAACTTAGGGACCAGAGGTTCTAAGAACATAATGAAAAATAAAGATGAAAATATAAAAGCACTTAAGAGCACACCGTGTGAATACTAAAAAAACCATTGAACTGTATGTACACTTTAAAAGGGTAAATTTTATTGTATGTGAATTATATCTCAATTTTACAAAAAAGGAAAAAAGCACTGAGAAAATGTCAAACCCTAATATTTGCCAATAATTTTATACTTGTAAAACATTATATCAACCTTGCTATTAAATGGTGTAATTATTTTCTGGCACACATCATAGGTGCTAAAAAAAAAAATTCAGAAATAATAATAAATAGCATAAATAGGCTGGGTGCAGTGGCTCCCACCTGTAATCCAAGCACTTTGGGAGGCTGAAGCGGGTAGATCACTTGAGGCCAGAAGTTTGAGACCAGCCTGGCCAACATGGCGAAACCCCATCTCTACTAAAAATACAAAAATTAGTTGGGCGTAGTGGTACATACCTGAAGTCCCAGCTACTTGGGAGGTTGAGGCAGGAGAGTTGCTTGAACCCGCGAGGTGGAGGTTGCAGTGAGCTGAGATCACACCACATGCCACTGTACTCCAGCCTGGGCAACAGAGCAAGACTCCATCTCAAAAAAGCGGAAGGAGGGAAGGAGGGAAGGAAGGAAACAGTATAAACAGGCCACTAGCTGGATAACGATTTTAAATAAGAATTTTAATGCCAGTGTCTATATATTCATTTGTTCTCAAAATTTTCCATTAAAGTCTCACTTCACCCATCTTCTATAAATAGGACTATTTTCAAATTCTATAGTCATATACTAACAATTTAACACTAAAATACTCTTTGTATTTCTTAAACTAGGTATACAGTATGTAATACACTGAAGTGCAGTAAGATGGTTTATTATGCACAAGACTGTGAGTGCAGACTATCTCTAATCTACTTCTCACTACATATATGACCTGAAGTAAGTAACATACCCTCTCTTCCCCATTTTCCCATAGGGCTGTGGTGAGAATTAAATGCACTAATGTATATCAAGTGCTTAGAAAGGTGCATGGCACTTAATAAGCACATCATAAATGTCAACTACTTTAATTATGTAATTATTATTTTTATGAGAAATGGCATCCCAGCTCAGACAACTCAGTACAAATCCTGATAATATTAAAATTTCAATTTACTTTACAAGTGAGCTCAAATATTTAGGAAAGCTGGGCTAATATCAGCCCACGTTTTACACTAAGCAGTCTGTGTTTACACTATATGTACCCCATTCACAAATCAAATTTTCTCCAACTCTGAGTCATTATTAGTTTCTCTCCTGACTCATCACATAGAAAGGTAGACAGTCTGGAGCATAATAGGAATAACAAAAGGCATTTCTTAATCCACCTGGATTTATAAAGTTTACTAAGTGGAACTTGTCCTATATTCAATACACATACGAAATAATTATGACCTAACCTGTGTTCACTTAAAAGTGCTTTCTATATGTTAAATGCTCCTTTATCTTCCCTTTCACCAACACAAGTTCAAACTATGGAGTAGGTGTTATGATCCCATTTTGATAGAAAAACAATTTATCACTTAAGTAAAATCAAAGATTCACATTTTCTGACCACTAGCCAAAAATAAATTTACATTTTGCCAAGAGCCTGGTGTTCAAAATTTTGCCACACTATAGGTTAGAGGGTCAGAAGCAATCTCTGAGTACACAAATTTGACCTGAAATTCTATTCAATTCCATACTTTTACTGTTTTCTTCATTCAAATATTTGAATTAATTCTGATAACCTTTAAAAAAAAGTTTTATAAAAGTCTAGGGAAATATGCTCAGTAATGAAAGGTAGGTTAATGTTTAAAAACTCTCCTTTTCCTAGATATATACATACACACAAAATACACAAAAACATTTAAAATATTGCTCTATCACTTACTTTCTATGTGATCTTGAATCATTTAAGCTCTAAGTCTTCATTTTCTCCTCTAGAAATGGGGATAAACAGTGTAACTACCACATGAGACTGCTTGAACTTCAGTACATAAACCACTTTAGCCAACCACTATTTTAAAACAGAAGTTTTAAATACTGTATTTGTTAACTTTTACACTTAAACCAAAACTTCAGTGCCACCTCTACCTATTCATAGATTCTATTTTCTATGGCAACCATCTCCATTAACCCATTCACACAACCCTACTCAATGGCAGTAACTTCACAAACACCCTGAAAACAAGTATATAACTCTCTAGGAAGCTTTCTTCAACCGTCACTCCTCCTCCCTGGGTTAGGTACCTTGCTCAGGCACTAAGCTGTACTTACTACTCTACTTTTCACATTTCCTTATACTACCTGAGAGCACCTCGTGGGCAAGGCTTATGTCCTATTCATTTCTATACCCAGACTGCAGCCCAACAGTTCTTACTACTGACTCACATTTGAATCAAATGGGGAACTTTTAAAAATATTAATGCCTGGGATCCATCCCAGACCCATTCAATTATTACAGGGTGGGGTGAAGGGACAAAGAGGGCAAGGAATTGAATTAGCATGAGCAAACTTTTTAAAGATCCTAACATACTATCAATGTGCTGCTCAAGTTAAGAACCACTGCATGCTGATACTTAATATACTATACAAACAATTATGTATACATGTACATATGTGAGAATATAAGTAAAAATATACAGGTACTGAAAAGTTTAAGACTCAGGTCAAGATTCTCATCCTCAATACCTTCTCCCAGCCCAATCATCCCCTCCCTTTAAACACACACAATTTCCAATAAATATTTACATGTTTCACATTAAGATGACTTTCAAACTGTTAACTCAGTACTTAAATTTTTTCATGTAATTATGCCTTATCCTTCTTCCTAGATTATAGCCTTGTTCCTTGAGAATATACACTGCCGTATTCTTGTTTTCTCCACTGAAGGATAGTGTCTTTAACAGGTATGTAATAAACAGTTGACTGATCTGATAAACACACATAAAAATTATTGGCAAGAAGTATGCCATGTCCAAATTACCCAATTCGGGTGAATTACTACCAAAAAACAGAAAATGTAAAAATTTAGAAAAAAGGATTTTTTTAAATCTCTTATTAAATTTTATCTCATTAAAGAAGCTCTGGGTATTTCGACTTTAGCCACCACATGCAGTAACTACCCAGTTTCCTACCTCCCAAACGGCTAGTTTCAGTTTTTGACCTGGTTCCTTGCCTATAACTATCTTCTAGTCAATTCTGGTATCTTTAGCTGCTGTCAGGTACCTTTATAACAGTATTATATACACACTATATAACTTGTAAAATGAGGTAATGAAAGTCATGTATCACACAGAAGTTTCGTAAGTACTTCCTTCAAGGAACTTAATGTTTATCCACCATTAAAACAAGATCTCTACATACGAACTACATGTTAATCTACTAATACAAACTTGGTTGGGAATCATGTCTGAAAATAAGAGTCTTACTCGACATTAGATAAAATAAAGACTACTGTTGAATATAGAGAGATTGATCATTTTCATCTTTTTACATATTTTCATACTTGAAAAATTTGCAAAATATGTATGGCTTTTTAAAATAGGGGTGTTAAATTAAATATTACACAAGAAACTCCACGGCAACCGGTATTCTCAATGTTGAAACTACTAGGAGAAATGGCACACAATTCTAAAAAGGCAACAATATAAAGACATGGAAATGGCTCAGCTTTAAAGTTTTGCATCTATTTTACCACTATTAAAATCATCTGAAATACATAAGTTGTTTTGAAAAATATGAAAATATGAGGAGGAGGCACTCAAGAAGTATGTCTGTTAATTAGATACTGTGGTAAAACATTACTGTTTTGTTGGGTCCTGCAGCTTGAAACGGATAGAGCCATAGTTACCACTAAAAGAAAGCAGTCCTCAATTCCCTATTCAATAAAAAAGGTTCAAATTCCACAGACAAAAAAAGGTACCGTTGGTTTGTTTGTTTTTAAGGAAGATTAAATTTAGGAGTTGCCAACACCCAAACGAAAAACATTCCAGAGTATTAGACTCCATTGTAGTGGGGAGTCATCTACATTCTCAGCACTATGTTCTCTTACTCAAAGCAGGGTAACAAAAGATGTTTCTTAGGATCTCACAAGATACACTCTACTTACTTCCCCTAGGAAACATTATGCTTGTTTAAAAAAAAAAAAAAAAGTACTTGAAAAATAATTTTAGCACATGCAGCCAGAAAAAAGTCAAGTTTAACATCTGCCAAGATATTTCCCGAAATAAGACCCCTGTTAGATAAACAATGAGGAAAAGATTGAAAATGACAAATTCTTTTATTTGGACCATCAGCTACTTTTAAAAATCAAGTTGAGGAATGTAGCTTTTCCAAAGCCTTGTCTTCAATTTCCCCTTATTCTTCACATTTTTAACTAAAAAAAAAAAAAAAAAAAAAAACCTGGAAATTTGATTACCACTCTTATGAATTCCTTCTAAAGCAATTTAATGAATAACAGACCTTTTGTGCAAGTAGCAAACCGCAGAGGACAGTTTTGCTGGCTGATAAAAATCTCTGAAACGCTCATATAAATACATCCTACAAAGACACACTATGATTTTCCAGGTATGGAAATCATAATACTAAAAATTTAGGTATATTTAATATACACTCTAACTTATTGCAAATGCTTTTACTTAAACCACAATTAAAGTTAGTAAATTCGAAATAGTTATTTAGTGGGTGACAAAGTTGAGTAAAATTAGAAAGCCAGGAGAAGAAAACGTGAAAACTAAAGAGTCAATGAGAAAAAGATGCATGTATTTTAGGTGAAACAAGGTGTTGAACCACTTCCTCAAATCCATGAGCTACTATCAAAGTAACCAAAACTTGTTTGAGATTGTTTTGTCTTGTTTCTGGTAGAGGGAGGTGTGATTATACACTTAGTAAAAATGTTTTACCAGTCACTCTAATGGAAGATGCTGCTACCTGCAGCAACGTTTTGAAAATACTCAAAACTGCAAACAACCCGAAATAAACAAAAAACCCTACCACGTATGTGTTTCAGACACAGTACTCAAAAAGAGATCGTCTGAGCGAACAGAATTGTGGGTTATTAAAGCATCCTTGTTGTCGTAAATATCACTCAGAAAAAAACTGTTTAGGAGCACAACTTATAAACATTTGATTTATATGTAATACAGTGAATGTATTCATTCGGATATACTCATCTTGAGTTCACTGGAAGACAAATCTGTCTCGGATATTGCTAAGGCCACCTTTTCTTTACAGGTGCTATTAAACATTGGTAAGAAAGGAGAAATAAACTGGTAACTTCACATGGGCACGTGGGACCCTAGAGAATGTCGTCACCACCATTAATCAATTTTTCTAACTGATCAAGCACAAACAGCCAAGTCCAGGTGGGCAAGTCCTGGAGCCACAAGTTGTCTTTCTACCACGGTAAAAAAGGATCCTGGATCTGAGACCTGGACAGGAAGCCTGAAAAGCACGTGTCCTACTCTTGAGTTTGGGGAACTTCCCAGGAGGCATTTGTTCAGAGTAAAACTCCATCACCCCCTGCCCGCCTAACTCGGTGAATGGACAAGTACCAGCCAGAGGAGGAAAACTCTGGGCCCCGGGTAGCTCCCAGGAGGAAGACACCGGGAAGAAGCTGCCGGCTCACCTCTGCAGCAGGGATGTTGACCACGCCGGTGGAGCGCCGCTTCTCCCGCAGCTTCCTCTTCTCGATCTGCCCCTTGCCTTTCCTGGCACTGGGGCCCGAGCTCTTGCCCTTCTCCGGGACGCCGTCCTGCTCCTCCTCGTCACGCCGGGGCGGCGGTGCAGCCGAGGCAGAGGCGGCTGGGGGCTCGTCCTCCGACCGCCGCGGGCCGGGGGCCGCCCGGGTCAGCATGGCGGAGCCTACCGCGCAGTTCACGCCCCCGGGGCCGGGGACGGCAGGTGCGGCCGGCGCGCCGCCCGGGAGGTTGTTGTTGAGCTCGTTGGCAGCGGCGGCCGCCGAGGTGCCCAGAGCCCCCGCGGGGGGCTTCCCAGCGGCGTCGCTGCCGCCCCCTCCCGGGGCGGCCGGGCCCGGGGGGTTCTGCTTGGCGCGCATCTTCTCGCGTTTAGCCTTCCACTCCTCCAGGAAGTCTGTGGTGCTGCCGCCGAGGCCGCTGCTGGTCCGGTAGCCACCGGTCGCCATATTCCCAGAGGGGCTGGCCGGGCTCTCACCTCAGGCCGCCCACCACGGCTCCGGCCGCTGCCTCCTTTTCCTTCCTGCGGCCCCGAGGATGCCAGGGGACGACCTCCAGGAGCGGGACGGCCGCCGCTCCCCCAGCAGCCGGCGGGGCTGAGGGGAAAGACAAAAGGGGGCGGGTAAGGGAAGCGTAAGATCCCCGCCCGACCCGAAGGTCTGGCCCCGGGCTGCGCCCCTCGGAGACCCAGAGCGCGCCCACTAGTCCCTACCGGCGAGCAGCAGCCGGCTCCCCACCCTGCGAAGTTTCTCCCACGCACCTACAGTGCGGACCCCGATGATCACCGCCCCCTCGAAGGGAGGAGAGAGGACTGACCCCACCCCCTAGTCGGCCCGCCCGCCAGCCCCGTCCCCACCAGGGTCCGCGCCGGCGGCGGTCGAGGTACTACGGCCAGACCCGCCACCTGTCGGCCCGTCGTATCGCTTGCTCCGCGCTCTGGCCACCGCCGGTCTGAGGTCCCCGCCAGCTACACTCCCACTCCCAAGGCGAGGCGCGGAGTTCCTAGCCGGTTCGAAGAGGAGGCGGGGACCCAGCTGTCCCGCGGAGTGGGGAAAGGGCCGGGTGTGAGCGAGCGGCGGGGCAGCCCCTTACCTCGGAGGAGCTTGTAGGGGACGAGGCGTGTGGCTGGGATCGGGCACCCAGGTGTGCCGAAGCTGGCGCGCGCTCTTCCGCCGCGCGGAAAGTGCCGCGGCAAACTCGCGGTGCGGAGCTCCAGGCAGTCCCAGGACAGGAGGGAGGGAGAAGAGGGAGGGAGGGAGGGAGGGAGGGAGGGAGAAGAGGGAGGGAGGGAGGGAGCGAGGGGCGGGAAGGGAGCCGAGTGGCGCCGAAGCACGAGCGGAAAAGGCCGAGGCGACGCTTGAGGGGCGCGGCGCGCAGTGGGAAGGGTCGTGGTCGCTGACGCCCCGCCCCCGGCGCTCAGGTGCGCGGCGTCGCGTCCCGCCCGCCGCTGCAGCCCGCCCCGCGCCCGCCGTCCTCTACTCCGCACCAGTCGCCGACCACACCGCGCCCGCCGCGCTCCGCCCGCGGCCGGCGGGTTGGACCGCACATTCCTGGGCTAGCAGCCTCGCGGCGTCCGGCCTCCCGGCGCCTCCGACTCCGGGGCGGGAACGGCACTCCACGCCCTTCTCCTTGCTTGTCTTCTCTGCCTCTCTCTTCTCCCACCACTCTTCCTTTTAAGTACAAGACCGAATTATTTGAGAAAAAGTCTCGAACGCTGCTGGCTAAGGGGAAAAGTGCGATAACTTGTGATGATTCAGGGAATGACTAGACTGGATGGGAAAATACCCACGTGTCTCTTTTCCTAGTCGCTGCTCCCTTTTCATATGTACTAGGGCAGCGGGCAGAAGAATAGAAAGAACTGAAGCAAACCCAGCACCCTCATTCTAAGAAAACTGCAGTGTCCTGCTGAAAAGGGTTGGCTAAGAGGAAGGACTTACAAATATCTTAGGGTTGCGGGAGAAAAAACTCAGTTCGACAGTTTATTACATTGGCGATTCCAGTCTCGGAGTTTTCCGCTTAACCCTGTCTCTGCATCCCATTTACAGGGAATGAATTTAGCAGCAAAGCTCCCTACCAAATAACGCTACACTGATGCTAATTTGAGATGAGCTGGGGCAGTGATTGTCTCTATTTTTTCATTATTAACATGCCAGAGGCTTATCCTCAGATGCAAGTCATCTAAAATTTCTGGGTCAGAGCGGGGTGGGCTGCCATTGACGCACCTGAGAAGACTGACCTTTCTATATCCAAGTAATGTCAGGTCACATCATTGTGGGAGGCTACAAATACCAGGTCTCCATTTTGTGAAAAAGTAGGAGAGCCCTAAGTCACTCTTACCTAACATAAACCTTTGTTCCTACTTAATATTCGTGTTTTGCCCAGGTAGCACGTGGTGAGTGAGCAATCAGTTTTTGCCTGCCACAGAACTGGGAACAGAAGAAAGTGATTCATATGCTCTATATTTCTCGGGGAAAGACAGTTTTGGTCTTTGGTCTGGCTGTTGTGGGAAACGTATGGAGAGAGCTCTGGAAAAATCCTTAGAAAATTAAAGGCTTTTCTTGGGAATAGGTCTAAAAGGCTGAGCGGCTGTTTAAGCTAGTACCAACCCCAGTGTGCCACCTGAAATTTCTGAATTACGTATTCATTAGTTTGTTTTCTGAGTTTTAAGGAGAGTAAGGGAGGCTGGGACATTAAACGTATTCACATTAATATGCTTTGTAACTTACCAGAGGTCTTTTCTCTTGGAAGGGCTGCAGGATATAGTGGAAAGGCTATAGTTAGCTAACTGAGGGATTTTGGGACATGTTTACATTACCTGGTACTAAGCTTTCTGTACTATAAAATCAGCAAGAATTACTTTTTTTTTTTTTTTTTGGAGACGGAGTCTCGGCTCTGTCGCCAGACTGGAGTGCGGTGGCCGGATCTCGGCTCCCTGCAACCTCCGCCTCCTGGGTTCAAGCGATTCTCCTGCTCTCAGCCTCCCAATTACATTGTATTTAAGCTGTCCTAAGAATTGACACTGCACATAAAATGTGCTTGATTCGAGGAAGGCACTCAGTAAACATAGTCCCTTCTAGGGACTTAACAGTCCTTGGTCTCTAAGAAGTGTATGAGAGGCCGGGCGCGGTGGCTCACGCCTGTAATCCCAGCACTTTGGGAGGCCGAGGCGGGCGGATCACAAGGTCAGGAGATCGAGACCACGGTGAAACCCCGTCTCTACTAAAAATACAAAAAAGTAGCCGGGCGCGGTTGTGGGCGCCTGTAGTCCCAGCTACTCGGGAGGCTGAGGCAGGAGAATGGCGTGAACCCGGGAGGCGGAGCTTGCAGTGAGCCGAGATCGCGCCACTGCACTCCAGCCTGGGCGACAGAGCGAGACTCTGTCTCAAAAAAAAAAAAAAAAAAAAAGTGTATGAGAGAAGAGGTAATTAAAACAGATGGGGCATTGAATATACAATATCAACCTAAAAACGATAGACTTTGAATGAACTAGGATAACACGCCACATAAATTTCTCACTGCATGGCTTAAACCAGTTCTCTTAGTCTTAATAGGTTCTGAGTCAGGAATTTTGGCTGCTACTGACTTGTGTGACTTTGGGCAAGTTGCTTAACTTTTGTGCCTCTGTTTACTTACATATAAAATGGGGATAATAATACTTCCTACATTGTGAGAGTGTTGTGAAAGTGCCTGCAGTCCTCAGATAAAAGGTGGTATGTGAGTACCAGAGTAGTTATTATTAGTCTATGAAGTGCCCTAGGAACCATGGATGAAAGAGATTATTGAGGTACAAAGCTCTGTGTTTTGTTATTATTATCATTTATTGTACCTTTTGTCTTTACCATTCTCAATATTCCCGAAGATATATTTCACAGCCAGACTGCTTCCAACATTGCACTGAGGTATTTAGCTGAGTCAGTCCTAAATTGCAAGATGTTTGCATACCATCAATCTTTATATATAGCGTTCTGATGAAATAATCCTCAAAGACCTGGAGCTTGGTTTCTCAACCTCAGCACTATTGACATTTGGGGTTGGATAATTCTTTGCTGCCCTGCCCGTTGTAGGTTGTTTAGCAGCATCGTTGGCTTCTGCCTGTTAGATACCAATAAGAAACCCCCACCTGTAATGTGACATTGCCACATAGTCCCTGGGATAAAATTCTTCCCCAGTTGAGCACCTCTGAGTTAGCCTAAAATAACCGATTTTTAGCAACTCACTTGCACTTAATGATATAATGAAATATGATGATAATGCTGACAAAACATTCATTTTAATATGTCAGAGTGAAACCTATTCTAGATGCTAGTCTTAAATGATTTTGAGGAAGTGTATTATTATATGTATGGATAGCTAGTATATTGGTAAGTAGCCATTTTGCCTTCAATGCAGATATTTCTGGAACATATGCAATTCATCCTCTAACATCAAAATATTATATGTGCATAGTATAAAAAAATTACATACTTTAGTTCTATAAGGATTGTAACAAAAAACAGCAATCTGCTCTCTACCTTATCCACTCTGAAAACCCTACCCAAAACTTTGAACTTTGTAACTGTTTCCATTAAGAGATCTTCATATTTATTTTTTATGTGCATATCTGCTATTGTATATCTTGATTTTTCCATTTTTAGATATAGAAGAAGATTTAGCTCTAATACACTAATAACACATATACTTTTCATATTCCTACACTCCCACTATATATCATGATTTTTATTGAATAAACGTTCAATGTTTATAGTATTATGACTATACAAATACTGTTCATAGCTGAGTCATGTGGTGTACTATGATTGCATTTCTTTTTTTTACAACTGTTTTTCCTTGTTACACAACTATACTTTTTGTCTTTACCATTTTTCTGCAGTTAAAACTTGGCTTTTTTTTTTTTTTTAATCATCGGCTTATTTTTTTATATACCAGTCATGAATATATACTCAAATTTTCCTCCTTTCAATGAAGTTAATTACATTGGGTAAGCTATCAGTTCTATTCTCTTTTTTATTTTTTTGGAAACATCTCTTCAGGAGCCCTCCATCCCCTGCTTTAATCTGGATTGATTTTGTTTGTTTGGAGATGGAGTCTCACTCTGTTGGCTAGGCTGTAGTGCAGTGGCGCAGTCTTGGCTCACTGCAACCTCCGCCTCCCGGGTTCAAGCAATTCTCCTGCCTCAGCCTACCACGTAGCTGGGACTACAGGCGCACGCCGCCACACCCAGCTCATTTTTGTATTTTAGTAGAGATGGGGTTTCACCACGTTGCCCAAGCTGGTCTCGAACTTCTGAGCTCAGGCAACCCGCCTGCTTTGGCATCCCAAAGTGCTGGGATTACAGGCGTGAGCCACTGCGCCTGGCCTAATCTGGATTGATTTTAAGGCTCATTGCTCGTGGTCATCCTGGGATTATGCTCCTCTAACATCTTGAGAATCATTTTCTCTACAGACTTCTTGTTTCCTGAATTGCATACTTTTCTCTTTTTGTTTCTCCCCTTCATTTTAGTAGAGTATATCCTCAGTATATTCTGAAGATAATGTAACTCATTCTTAGAGACCTTGCATGTTGGAAAATGTTTTAAATTTATCTTCACACTTTATTAATAGTTTGGTGGAGCATAGGACTCTAGGTTAGAAATCATTTTCCTTCATAATTTTGAAGGCATCACTTTATTATCATCTAGTTTCCAGAGTTGCTGTTTAGAAGACCAATGGCATTCTGACTGCCTTGTATTTTCTGTCTCAAATTTTTGGATCTTCTTACTTAGATCCTCTGAAATATCTTGAAAATATGCTCTGATTTGGTCTTTTATCATTATTACGTTACGCACTCAGTGGACCCTTTTAATCAGCTATCTGCCCTCCAGTTGGGAAATTTTCTTATCCTCTTTCTTCTTCTTTGACATGGAGTCTTGCTCTGATGCCCAGGCCGGAGTGCAGTGGCCCGATCTAGGCTCACAGCAACCTTTGCCTTTCGGGTTCAAGCAATTCTCCTGCCTCAGCCTCCTGAGTAGCTGGGATTACAGGCGCACATGCCCGGTTTTAGTAGAGACGGAGTTTCACCATGTTGGTCAGGCTGGTCTTGAACTCCTGACATCATGATCCACCCGCCTCAGCCTCTCAAAGTGCAGGGGTTACAGGCGTGAGCCAGTGCATCTGGCCTATTCTCTTTCTTTGATAAGACTTTCCTTCTACTTTCTCTATTCCCGCCTTCTGGAAATCCTGTTAAGTAGGTGTTGGAATGCTAGAAGTTCTGTAACGAATTTTTTTATCTTTTCTCTTTTATTTTTCATTTCCTTGGCACATTATTCTACTTTTAGTGAAATTTCCTTCACTTTATATGCCAATTCTTCTACAGAATTTTCTGTTTCTGACATTATTTCTAGTATCTCTTTCTTGTTCTCTAAATATTCTTTCTGTAGCATCTTGTTCTTATTGACACATATTGAGCATTTTTTTTCTCTCTAAGCAAATTGCTTACTTTTTTTGTTTTAATCTTCATCTTTCATGTTAGAGCACTTCCTCATCAGTCTGCTGTTTATTCATATTTAAGACTGAAGCACTGCAAAGCTGATTGAAAGCTCTTCTGTGAAAAGGAAGACCTTGTTGGACTGATGGACCTCATTTAGGGAGCCGGTGTTTGGCCCCAAACTTTTTCTGGAGGTGTGTATCAAATTCAGCATCCATGGAGCTTCTCTTTTGGCCCAATAATTTTCCTTGAGTAAAAGTATTTCTGCTTGTGTTGTCAATTGCCAATTTTTTCAGGTGCCAAGTAGGAAAAGAAGACTGGAGGAGTCTCATTACTCAATATGCAGGTTTTCACTTAATCCCTATACTTAGTATATCTGACATACCCAATTTCAGTGCATTTGTAATTCAACATCTGTACAATGTGAAAACTTCCAGTCCTCTGCCAGGATCAGGAGAAATAGCCTCCTTGCTACTGAGCCCTGCAGAAGGGATTGAGAATCTAACTGTTCCTTGTGTAGATTTTCAACTAATCCTTCTGTTTTCATCCCCATCCTTCACTCTGTTTCAGAGGTATATGCTGCTGCCTCCAATTTCTGAACCTTCAGGGCTCTGCAGGACAAAAAGAGATTACTTGTTATTGGCTTTGTCTCTTGCAGGTTGTTAGAATTTACCTTCTCTGCTCTGCTAAAGTCTGTCTGCTTTCTATCTTTCATCTTCCAAAATTTTGTTTTTACTGTTCATCCTCTTTGTTGTTACTGGTTTATCATTTTACTTTAGTTTTAATGAAGTTACTTGAGGAAGTAAAGATAAACATGTGTATTCAACCTGTTTTATTTAACAGGAAGTCCAATTCATCCGTTTTGCAGATTTCCAGATACTTTGCAATCTACTCCATAAGTCCACATCAGCAGAGACCTCTACATCTTATTTCTGTCCTCAGTGAGTTACATAATAAGCCATATTGATTGATACTATAAGAAACTCTAAAAATTTGTTTTATTTTCTATAGGCTGTTTTTGAAGGTGTGGCCCATTACATTACATATGTTCCTGTTATTAAAAACTTAGGAAAAATTTTCTGAAATCCGTATTAAGAATAGATGTGGTTCTCTTTTGCAATTTTTTTTAACCATATAGTAAAACTATTTTTCATATAGTTAATGAATATTCTCTTTTCAATTGCCTATAGGTAATCTTAGACCAGATTTTTGGCCTATCCAGGGAAGACCTAGATTTTATGGTGCCTGAAGCTTACATAATTTGGTGGACTTTCTATAAGAAAAATAATCCATAAGAAAATAAATATTTAGAATAAGTGAGAATTTTTTTAATTACAAATTTTAACAAATTGAAAAATGCCATAAATATCACAAAAATCCAGGAAAAAACCCTATTCTTTTACTCTCTGACATATTTCTATGCCATTTTGTATGCATTTTATTATTTATTTTATTATTTATTGATGCATAAAGTACATGTCTTTACATGCAGATGTATGCACTGTTTGTAGTACAAGTATATAGGTTTATGCATCACAAACACAAGAACTCTTATAAATTGTACATCAAAAAAACTACTTCAAAAAAGCAAATAATGGCCGGGCACAGTGGCTCACGCCTGTAATCCCAGCACTTTTAGAGGCTGAGACAAGTGGATCACAAGGTCAGGAGATCGAGACCATCCTGGCTAACACTGTGAAACCCCATCTCTACTAAAAATACAAAAAATTAGCCGGGCTAATTTTTTAATTAGTGGTGGCGGGCACCTGTAATCCCAGCTACTCAGGAGGCTGAGGCAGGAGAATGGCGTGAACCTGGGAGGCGCAGCTTGCAGTGAGCCGAGATCACGCCACTGCACTCCAGCCTGGGTGACAGAGCGAGACTCCATCTTGGGAAAAAAAAAAAAAAAGAAAATAATGTATTGGCTATCCATAATTTTATACTCAGCATTATATCATACATTCCTGATAGCAAAGAATATGTGTTCCTGATAGGAAAGTATATCAAATGCCAATGGAAACCTAATTCTCTGCTTATTTTACATGTCTCATGATTGGAAGAATTTCCCACAGACTGGCTTTAGTGCCATCAGACTATACGACTCTCTGCAAGGAGCAACTCATTGTTTCTATTGTCAACCTACTTCCAAGTCACTCTTGCTCACTGAGGACTTTAACTCCTAGCTGACCTTCTTTCTCCCCACTCCTCTTTATGTCCAGTTCTTAGTGATAACATCTACAAAGATAGTTTATCCAGTCTCCTGGCATCTCAGATACTTGACCTCCTCACTCCAAGTAAGATTTTTCCTCTTTACCACCTCTTCAGCTGGTTATCTCTTGACTTTGTCATCATCAGTAAGTACATCTTCAAAATCTCAGTTCTGAATATTCCATTTTTCAACTACTACCACCTAACTCTTCAGCACACTTCCTGTCATACCCCCACTCCAACCATTTTTTGATCTATTGATCCTACTTTTCATTATCCTTCCTTTCCATGTCCCAACTTCCTTACTCAGCTTTAGTTCTAAAGTTTATAATTATTAGCCTCTTCTGTGTATACCTGCTCAGCTGAAGAAGGATAGCTAAAAACACTATGGAATGCTTTCTAACCCTACTTTAATGCATCTCCACAGTCTTAACTAGGCAGTCCATACTGTCTGGCAATCCTAGTAAGCTTGCTCTCCTGTACTCCAAAATGACTAGTTTATATCAGCCTTTTAAGCCTCCAATACCTCCTTATACCAACCTCACTCTCAGTTGATGAGCTTGCCTTCACCCTTCACTGACTATAAAATAGCACCACTCAGAGTAGGGCTTATCTTCCCAAGACAGCTTTACCCATCTTCCTGCATCTAGATCTACTCTCTGCCTTCTTAATTAAATGAAATTAGCTGCTTCTCTTAAAGGCTGTCCTGCCATCTGTGTCTTTCCCCTTCTGAGGGCTTTGCTTCTACAATTATTCTCTCATGCATAGTCAATTTCTTCTCTGTTAAATCACTCCCTTCAGCATACAAATTAGCTCTAGTAATTCCCTCTGTATTAGTTTTCTCTTTATTGTCGTAACAAATTTCCACAGACTTAGCATCTTTAAAAGAAAAAACCCACCTTTATCATCTTACAGTTCTGTAGGATAGAAGTGCTACCTGGATCTCACTAGGCTAAAACCAAGAAGCTAGCAAGGCTGCATTCCCTTGTGGAAGCTCTTGAGAACAATCCATGCTCTTGCCCTTTCCAGCCTCTAGAGGCCACCCATATTCCTGGCTGGTGGTCCTCTTCTCTCAAAGTAAATAATGGTGCATCTCTCTGCCTTTCTTCCATAGACACATCTCCCTAGGATTCTCTTTTTTGCCTCTATGTTCTACTTAGAGGCAAAGATCATTGGGACCACCTGGAATAATCCAAGATAATCTCCTTATTTTAAGGTCAGGTGACTAGCAACCATAATTCTATCTTCAACCTTAATTTCCCTTTGCCATGTAGCTTAATACATTCAGAAGTTCCAGAGATTAAGGTCTGGAAGTTGTTGGAGGCCATTATCTACCTAATGTGCCCCCTTAAAGAAATAAACTTCCCTTGACTCCAGAATCTAATCTGATCAATGTTATAATTCACTGTCAAAATTCTTGGAAGGGTTATCTTTAGTCACTGTTGGTATTTCCACCCTTACCATTCTTTCTATAATAATTTCCAAATGGTCATTAATCCTCACCACTCCACTTATTATTCGATAAACTTCATATCTTTTTTTATCCTACCTAACCTTTATTATTCAGCACAAATGACTCCCTCATTTTTAAAATCCTCCTTCTTATAACTTTTTAAAAAATCACCAAAAAAGTTTTCTTTTGTCCTCTAACTTCATTGGATGTTCCTTCTCAGCCTCCTTTACCCACTCCTCCCCGTCTGTTTAATCTGTGAAAACTAAGGTCTTCTCAGTAGTTAATCACTAGCCCTCTTTTCTTCTCATGCAACACTTTATCCCTAGGTGATTCCATGGAATACCATCACTTTAGGAGTCACTCTCATATCCCATTTGCCAATTTGACATCTGTATTAGTCAGGGTTTCCTAGAGGGACAGAACTCATAGGATAGATGTATATATGATGGGGAGTTTATTAAGGAATATTGACTTGCAAGACCACAAGGTGAAGTCCCACAATAGGCCATCTGCAAGCTAAGGTGCAAGGAAGGCAGTCTGAGTCCCAAAACCTCAAAAGTAGGGAAGCCAACAGTGCAGCCTTCAGTCTGTGGCCAGAGGCTCAAGAGCCCCTGGAAAACCACTGGTGTAAGTCCAAGAGTCCAAAAGCTGAAGAACTTGGAGTCCAATGTTAGAGGGCAGGAAGCATCCAGGATGTGAGAGAGATGAAGGATGGAAGACCCGGAAAGTCTGCTCTTCATCTTGTCCTGCTTGCTCTATTCTAGCAGCAGCTGATTAGATGGTGCCCACCCAGCTCAAGATGTGGCCTGCCTCTCCCAGTCCACTGACTCAAATGTTAATGTCCTTTGGCAGCACCATCACAGACATACCCAGGAGCAACACTTTGCATCCTTCAATCCAATCAAGTCGAAATTCCATATTAACCATCAAAACATCTTCATATGGATGTCTTCTCAAAATGAACGTGACCAAAAAAAAACTTCCATCCATTTCTCCATCCGCCCCCACCTTATTACTCTCTCATTTCTTTCCCATCTTGGTAAATGGTCTCACCATCCATCCAAGTGTTCAAGCAAAAACCTACAAGACTTCTTTGATTCATCTCTTCCTTACCCCATAAATCCAATTCACCATTCTGTCAGCTCCCATTCCAAAATGTATTCAATCCTCACAACAACCAGAATGTTCTCAAAATGTAATCAGACCACGTGACTCCCTTGTTCTCAGCCCTCTATGACTCCCTATTTCACTTAAAGTCCAAATTCCTTACATTGGCCTTTAAGACCCTGTATGATCTGATTCCTGCTTTCACCTTTAACGTTGATTCTGATGACTCTCCCCCTTTTCATTAAACTCAGCTTTTTGTCTGTTCCCAAAGTATTCAAAGCTCATTCCTGCCTTGGTGCTCCTGCACTGCTTAGAAGCATTTGCCCCCAGATCTAGCTATACCTATCACTGAGGTCTCAGTTCAACTGTCACCTCCCAAAAAAAAGCCTTCCCTGATCACCCAATCTAAAACCCAATTCTCCACCCTAAACCTCAATCATTATTGTATTGCCATTTTATAGAATTTATAATACTAGTCACCACTAGAAATTATTCATATATATTTATTGGTAACCTGTCCCACTCTAGAATATAAACATACTGAGACAGACATCTTGCCTACTGCCTTCACAGCCATGTTCCCAACACCAGTAACTCCCGATAAACATTAGGCATTCAACTTACTCTGAGTTCTATGGATAGATTTAGAAAGCTCTACAAATCAAGTAAGGAAAAAAAGCTTAGTTTTCCCTTCAGTGCTTCCTATTTGTTTTAAATTTGTCTGAATACAAAGAAAATTATTTGTATTGTCAATTTATGACTTAATGGACTACTAATAGATACGGAGGTGAGAAGGAGCATACAATTTTGATATCATGTTATCTGTCTGTTGTTAGGAATTTACCATATGCTGCCCTTAAAATAATGAGCATCTACCTTTGTTTACATCAAGCCTAGCTTAAGTTGGAAAATATCAAAGAAAAGAAGGTTCTACAAAGGCAGGTAGGATTATGGTGGTCCAAAGCAGTTTACATTGACTTCAGGCAATTCTAAGTTACATGACCTTGGGCAAATTATCTAATTTCTCTGCCACAATATTTACCTCACAGATTATTGGGGGTATTAAATGAAATGTATCCTTTGAGTTTTTTTTAAAGAAACAGGATTTTGCTCTGTTACCCAGGCTGGAGTGCAGTAGCATGGTCATCGCCCACTGAGGTCTCAAACTCCTGGGCTAAAGCAATCCTCCTGCCTCAGCCTCCCAGGTAGCTGGGACCACAGGTGCATACTACCATGTCCAGATAATTTGTATTTTTATTTATTTTTGTGTGTGTGTGGAGACAGGGTCTAGCTGTGCTGCCCAGTCTGGTCTCAAATTCCTGGCTTCAAGTGATCCTCCTGCCTCAGCTTCCCTTATTTGACTTTTGACATAACCACTAAACATACTAAGACAAGCCATAGCATTTTTAATACAGAAAGATTTTTGCCAACAAAATCAGATTTCAACAAAGCTAAAATATCATATTCCACCTTGTAAGTATACAGCCAAAGAAAATAAGAGTTCCTTATGATACCAGAAAAAGGGGAAATGTCTTAAGGCATCAAAGCCAAGATTGAACAATTTGACTACTTTTTTTTTTTTTTTTTTGAGACAGAGTCTTGCTCTATCACCCAGGCTGGAGTGCAGTGGTGTGATCTTGGCTCACTACAACCTCCACCTCCCGAGTTCAAGCGATTCTCCTACCTCAGCCTGCTGACTACCTGGGACTACAGGTGTGCACCACCACGCCCAGCTAATTTTTGTATTTTTAGTAGAGATGGTTTCACCATATTAGCCAGGCTGGTCCTCAACTCCTGACCTCAAGTGATCCACCCGCCATGACCTCCCAAAGTGCTTGGATTACAGGCGTGAGCCACTGCACCCGGCCTTGACTACATTTTTAAAAGTGAAAATAGGCAGGGCAGTAGTGGCTCACGCCTGTAATCCCAGCACTTTGGGAGGCTGAGGTAGGACAATTGTTGAGGCAAGGAGTTCAAGACCAGCTTGGTCAGCATAGCAAGACCCTGTTTCTACAAAAAAAAAAAAAAAGAAAAAAAGAAAAAGAAATTAGGTGGTGGTGTGTGCCTGTAGTTCCAGCTTCTCAGAGGATTGCTCGAGCCTAGGAGTTTGAGGGTACAATGAGCCAAGATCCCACCACTGCACTCAAACCTGGGTGACACAACGAGACCTCGACTTAAAAAAAAAAAAAAAGACAACAAACAAAGACAAGTCACATGTTGAAAGTACAAATTTGCCTGGCATATAATATAAAGAGTATGATTAACATTGAAAGAACTGTAACAAATCATTGAGGAAAAAAGCAGCCATGTTTTTAAAATGGTCTAATCACACTTGTAATCCCAGTGACTCTAGTGGCTGAGGCAGAACTGCTTGAGACCAGGAGTTTGAGACCAGCCTGGGCAACATAACAAGACCTCATTCCCCAAAATAAAAATTTTAGAAATTAGTTGGGTAGTGTAGTGCATGCCTGTAGTCCCAGCTACTTGGGACGCTGAGGCAGGACGATCGTTTGAGCCTGGGAGTTGAAGGCTGCAGTGATGAGCTATGATTGCACCACTGCACTGACTTTAAAAAAAAAAAAAAGTTGGCCTAAGAATATGAATAGTCCATTCATAGGAGAGGAAACTGAATGGCAGATAAATACAGGAAAATATAAACAAAAAATGCCAAAATAAAACAAAAAGTACCCTTTTATACCTATTGTATTGTCAAAAGTTAATGCCACGTGATGGTGGGCAAATGAAGGGAAAACTCAGCACTGAGTATAAATTGATCCAACTATTTTGGAAAACTTTTGGCAGTACTTAAGTTGAAGATGTAATTTTCCAACAATTCAGCAACTGCATACTTAGCTGTCTACCCTAGAGAAATCCTGATATATACACAAGGACACATGGACATAAATATTTACTGTGGCCAGGCACAGTGGCTCATGCTTGTAATCCTAGCACTTCAGGAGCCCAAAGCAGGAGAATTGCTTGAGCCTAGGAGTTCAAGACTAGCCTGGGCATCATGGCAAAACCCCATCTCTACAAAAAGATAAAAAATTAGGCAGGCATGGTGGTGCACCCCTGTAGTCCCAGCCTCTCGGAAGGCTGAAGCAGGAGGATCACTTGAGCCTGGGAGGTGGAGGTTGCCATGAACCGTGATCGTGCCACTGCACTCCAGCCTGGGTGAAAGAGTGAAACTCCATCTCAAAAAAAAAAAAAAGTAGCATGAATTTTCAACTTTTAGTTTTAGAATGGATATATACAGTTTTTAAAAATATAATAGAACATGTTATAGCATCTCAGAAACATGTTTAAAAACTAGTTTCAAGTACATATGGAAAGTATGATACCATTCATACAAATTTCTAAAATGTGCAAACAATATGTATATTGTTGACAGATACATATTTTTGTAATAAAACACAAGCACACAAAATTCAGTTTATTGCTTCTTAGGACAGATGGAGAGAAAAAGCTATAGGAGCTGTAATGTTTCTATTGTTTATAATGTTTTATTTCTTTAAAAAAAAGCTCTAAGATAAATGTAAAATGTTAACATTTGTTCAATTTGAGTAGGGCGAGTACATAAACTTATATTATCTTTGCACTTTTGTATGTTTTAAACTTATATTATCTTCTGTACTTTTGTATGTTTGAAATATAGGATTCAAAGTAACGTTTAGAAGAAAATACCTGGCCAGGCGCGGTGGCTCATGCCTGTAATTCCAGCACTTTGGGAGGCTGAGGCAGGCAGATCACCTGAAGTCAGGAGTTCAAGACCAGCCTGGCCAATGTGGTGAAACCCCATCTGTACTAAAAATGCAAAAATTAGCTGGGCATGGTGGCGGGCACCTGTAGTCCCAGCTACTCGGGAGGCTGAGGCAGGAGAATCGCTTGAAGCCGTGTGGCGGAGGTTGCAGTGAGCCGAGATCGTGTGCCACTGCACTTGAGCCTGGGCGACAGAGTGAGACTCTGTCTCAAATAAATAAATAAATAAATAATAACAGAAAATACATGGACTTACATTAATCATTTCATAAGAAAACATTGTATTTTAAAAGACTGCAACTTTAACTTGTCCCAACTTGTCTTGGGGCAAACTTAAAATGTTAGTATTTTTCTAACAAGCAAAAAAAAAAAAAAAAAAACCCACACAAAATTGGAGAAAATTTAATGAAACTACATACCCTGGAAATATTTGAATTGGTTTGTGGCTTGGGGCAAAAGAAGAAAACTGAAGCCATGCCAATTTTAAAGGCATAACCTCCTTTTGAATCACTGATCTTTCTTCTAATATTTGGAAACAGATCCCTAAACTGGCTCCTAAACTGCTTTACTTCAACAGTCATACAGCTGGGCAAAACTGCGATGCCTCTCATTTTAACCAGCTCTTCATTGTCATCTTTTATTTGTGCACTGGTGCCACTGAAGAAGTATTCCAATTGTTCTGATTTCCTTTTGGGAACTTGACAAGCCACTGCCATTTCCTTTCTTCCTTCCTTTCTTTCTTTCTTCCTTCCTTCCTTCCTTCCTTCCTTCCTTCCTTCCTTCCTTCCTTCCTTCCTTCCCTCCCTCCTTTGCCTTCCCTCCCTCCCTCCTTTGCCTTCCCTCCCTCCCTCCTTTCTCTTTCTTTCTTTCCTTCCTTCTTTCTCTCTCTCTCTCCTTCCTTCCTTCCTTCCTTCCTTCCTTCCTTCCTTCCTTCCTTCCTTCCTTCCTTCCTTCCTTCCTTCCTTCCTTCCTTCCCTCCCTCCCTCCCTCCCTCCCTCCTTCCTTCCTCCTTCCTTCCTTCCTTCCTTCCTTCCTTCCTTCCTTCCTTCCTTCCTTCCTTCCTTCCCTTCTTTTCTTTCTCTCTTTCTTTCTTTCTTTCAACGGAGTCTTGCTCTTGTAGCCCAGGCTGGAGTGCAATGGCACAATCTCGGCTCACTGCAACCTCCGCCTCCTGGGTTTAAGCGATTCTCCTGCCTCAGCCTCCAGAATAGCTGGGATTACAGGTGCTTGCCACCATGCCCGGCTAATTTTTATATTTTTAGTAGAGACGGCGTTTTGCCATGTTGGCCAGGGTGGTCTCAAACTCCTGACCTCGTGAGATGCCTACCTTGGCCTCCCAAAGGACTGGGATCACAGGCGTGAGTCACTGCGCCTGGCCGCCACTGCCATTTTCAAAATGGTGAAAACATGTCTTTGTCAAGGAAGATTTTGTAGATGGAATGTTTTGGTTCTCTGGACACAGATTGAGCACCTGAGAGTCTCAGTAACACACCTAGTTTGGCTGCTTTGCAGAAGACACTCCATACATTGTGACTTGTTGCTCTCACCATCAACAGAAATTGGGCTGTGCAAGCAATTTTGAAAGAAGTCTTGTCTACTGCTGTGAAAGTCATCAACTTTATCAGAGCCCAGTCCTGACCCCAGCCTTTTCAAGAAATTTTGTCTAGAAAAAAGATCAAAGTAGAAAACTCTTCTCTATTGCACATAGTTTACTGACTTTCCAAGAAACAAATGGTAAAGTATGTAACTGAACTTCATGGGGGCAGAGGGAAAGGAGGTACCTGATCAGAACAGTTTAGGAGTTCTTTCATGGTTTTGTTACATCATATATGTTTTTGGTCATGAGACTCAGATACATTTTTTGATTCAAGGTCTTAAAGCATTATGTATGCTGCTAAAAGAACCAAGTCTTATAGCTCAGCCATCGTTTCTTTAGTTACTACCTAATGGAGATGGGTTTTAAACTTCCCAGTATGGAGGAAGGACTTTCTATTGTCTGAAGCCCATTGAGAAAGTCTTATTCATTTCTCTACAAGCAGATGTCTTCAACACCTGAAACACACAGAATTCTTTTAAATGTTACTTGTGCTCAGATGATTCATATTTAATGAGTACCTCACCAAAGACGTCTCCATTGATTTACAGTGGTTATGATGAGATATGAATTCAATTCAGTCTTGGAGTTTTGACCTATATGAGTCAATGTGTTCAGTACTTCTTGCCATGCAAACAAAAACACAACTGGATGACACAGATGATGTAACATCTAGATTTTAATCTAAAACATAGATTCAAATCAGAAGCAATTTTTCACTGGAATTCACTATTGAGCAAAGTAAAGGCTGCCTTTTATTGACACACTTTAATTTAAATTACTGAAGATAATATTTTGCATAAAATAAATTATAGCAGTAATTTTTTGATTACTACAAGCAGGACACTATGCAAATCACTGCATATGTAGTGTATTAGTTCATTCTTACATTGCTATAAAGAAATACCTGAGGCTGGGTAATTTACAAAGAAAAAATGTTTCATTGGCTCATGGTTTTGCAAGCTGTACAGGAAGCATGGTGCCAGCATATGCTGGGCTTCTGGTGGGGGCCTCAGGGAGCTCTTACTCATGGCAAAAGATGACAGGGATCCAGCATGTCACATGGTGAGAGTGGAAGCAAGAGAGAGAAGGGGGAGGACCCAGACTCTTAACTGGATCTCACATGATTTAACTGAGCAAGAACTCACTTATGACCAGGGAAAGATGCTAAGCCATTCATGAGGGATCCTACCCCAAGATCCGATCCCCTCCCACCAGGCTCCACCTCCAACATTGCGAATCACCTTTCAACATGATATTTAGAGAGGACCAACATCCAAACCATATCCATGTTTAACCCTGTAACAGTCCTATGAGAGGAGCATTATTAGTATTACTTTTTTTGGACTGATCAGAGCAGTGAGACATAGAGAGATTAAGTAACTTGTCCTGTGTTACACGGCTAGCACATGATAAAGCCAAATATTTCAGCACATCTGTGTGATTCCAGAGCCCATCTTTATACATAAAAGGAATCAATTTTCAGGGGAATAAAATACACCAAATGCAAACACCACAGTTTCTGTACAGTTTTCTCTAAAAGATTTGCTTTGATTTCAACAGAATTTCAGGGCTTCATAATCAGTAAAAGACAGAATCGCTCATCTACACAAACCACATAATTTGGCCTCCTTAAGGAGTCTTTCTTTTTTTCTCTTCCCTCCTTTTGCATCACAGTGTCTGGAGTACAGCAGGTGCTCTATGTCTAAATATTTGTCAAATGGCATACAATCAGGATGACTGTCCTGAGGTGGCCCCAGAAACAAGCTCACTGTCTCCTAGGGCTGTACTTGGGATGTGAGAGCAGTTTGTGGTGGGGAAGTATTCCTTGGTGTATGTACCATAGCTGGTGTTTGACCCTCAGTCTTGCAGCTTCGGAACTTTTGATTTTATCCATTTGAAGAGCCTATTATTGATGGCTCAGGGACACAGTCACATTAATATTGACAATTTGCCTGATATATAAGAGCTAAATAATTAATCGATCTATAATGAAAAACATGAAGGTCAGAAACACAGGATTATTAAAGTTGTCATGATCAGCATGTGTTCTCCAAGAAGGCAGACCTACATGGGAATGAAAGCATAACTGGAGTTTACTTGGTAAATATGAAGAATGAACAAGAGGGGTTGATTAGAGGATTCCAGTGTTTACTGGACTCAGCTAAGAGAGCCTAAGGCATCCATCTCCACAAATAAGGAGAGCCCTGCCAAAGTGCATAGAGCAGAATGGCTGTCCCCAGGACCTTTGCCATCCAATTGTTTGCTAAGGAGCCCAGCTAACGCTGCTACAATGAACACATTCATTCTTTGTATATGCTAATTATTTTAGTCTGGTTATGGTCATGTTTTATTGGTCAGATCTCTTTCAGGTGAATTTGCATCTCTCTGTAAAATCAATTTTTTGAACTTTTCAAAGTTCAATTCTTCCAAGGCAATTTTATTGGTGGATGTTCTACTATAATTTTAGTGTACTAATGACTAATATTTTTGAAGGTCACTCAAAAGAGGTCTAGTCCCTTTATCTTCCATTGAAAATTGCTCCTAATTTTAAAGTCAATATGTAAACCACATGAAGAAAATAATCACAGTCCTTCACTCAATAAACATTTTGGGGGCCTACTTAGTGTGTGCCAGGCTTGCTCTAAACAAGTTACTATTCTAGGCAATGAAATACAAAGATGAATGATAGCTCCACCTTCAAGGAGCTTGAAGGTGTGTAAACACATATGTAAACAAAAACAGGATCATGAAAGAATATCTATACAAAAAAGACTTGTAAACAAAATGATATTCAGTTCTAAACAGAAATATGAACAAATTACTGTGGGAAGCACAGAATGAAAAAAGAGATGGCTTCACCAAGAATAAACAGATTTTTCAAATAGACAAGATAGGGAAATACTTTTGACAGATGAAACCATTTATGCAAGTGCACAAAGATGTAAAGTTCCTACAAGGAATGGGGAAGGTGGTGCCCTGGAAGGCCGGAATGGGGACAAAGATGGGTTGGAGGAGACACAGGCACAAGGATGAGACTAAATTCTTCAGGGCCAGAGGCACAGGAAACCTTCCCTACCTCTCTGGAATACTCAGCTCTCCTTACTTGCCTCCTGTACCTCTGGCTATTAATTTTCTGTCTTTTTCAGAAGTTTCTGTTTTCCTCAGTTCATTCTTTAAATCAGCAATTTAAAACAAATAGTTTTTGAATGCATAATGCATGTGGCACAATATTCAAAAGCTATAGGGGCAAAGTGGAAAAAATCCTACTCCTGACTGCTAGCCACGCAGTTCTGCTCTCCTGCTCCCTGAGACAATCACTGGACCAGCTTCCTGCATATCCTCCCCAAAACTCTACATAGGCAAGCATATACATGTATGCATGTATGTGTGTGTGCATAGGCGTGTATGTATGTAATTTTTCATATATAATTTTTCACATGGAGAATAGAATATTCATATATCTTTTTTTTTTTTTTTTTTTGAGACGGAGTCTCGCTCGGTCGCCCAGGCTGGAGTGCAGTGGCCGGATCTCAGCTCACTGCAAGCTCCGCCTCCCAGGTTTACGCCATTCTCCTGCCTCAGCCTCCGAGTAGCTGGGATTACAGGCGCCCGCCACCTCGCCCGGCTAGTTTTTTTGTATTTTTTAGTAGAGACGGGGTTTCACCGTGTTGGCCAGGATGGTCTCGATCTCCTGACCTTGTGATCCACCCGTCTCGGCCTCCCAAAGTGCTGGGATTACAGGCTTGAGCCACTGCGCCTGGCCTATTAGTATATCTTGAATTCTTCACTCTAAAATAGATTTTGAAGATCTTTCCATATTGATTCATTATTTTATTCATTTCTTTGACAAGTATTTACTCAATGGCTACCATGTGCCAGGCACTCATGTAGTCAAGATACAGTAGAGGACAAAATAGGCGAAATCTCTGCCTTATGGAACTGACATTCTAGTAGAAAAAGTGCAGGAAAAACAGTCAAAAACTGAATAAGCAATGAAATATATATAATAAGCCAGCTGGTGATAAGAGCTGTGGAGAAGGCTGGGCGCGGTGGCTCAAGCCTGTAATCCCAGCACTTTGGGAGGCCGAGACGGGCGGATCACGAGGTCAGGAGATGAGACCATCCTGGCTAACACGGTGAAACCCCGTCTCTACTAAAAAATACAAAAAACTAGCCGGGCGAGGTGGCTGGCGCCTGTAGTCCCAGCTACTCCGGAGGCTGAGGCAGGAGAATGGCGTAAACCCGGGAGGCGGAGCTTGCAGTGAGCTGAGATCCGGCCACTGCACTCCAGCCTGGGCGACAGAGGGAGACTCCATCTCAAAAAAAAAAAAAAAAAGAGCTGTGGAGAAAAATAAAGCTGGGAGAGTAGAAGTTGAAGAGTGGCTGTGAGGATCTAAAGGATGCAGAGTAACAGCAAGAGAGAGACTTTATTCCTTTATTGGTCCAGTAGCATTCTATGATTATACCACAATTTGTATAATCAGTCCCCTTCTGATAAACATTTACATTGTTTCTAATATTTTGCTGTTCCACTGATAAATTTGTATATAAGTCATTGGATACATTTGAGAGTATATTTGTAGATTAAAAGCCTAGAAGTGGAATTGTCATTTCAAAGGGTCTGTGAAGATTGATTGATTGATTGATTGATTTTTTGAGGCAGAATCTCACTCTGTCACCCAGGCTTGAGTGCAGTGACACAATCTCAGCTTACTGCAACATCCGCCTCCTGGGTTCAAGCAATTCTCCTGCCTCAGCCTCCCAAGTAGCTGAGTCTACAAGCATGCACCACCACATCAGGCTAATTTTTGTATTTTTAGTAGAGACAGGGTTTCACCATGTTGGTGAGGCTGGTCTTGAACTCCTGACTTCAGGTGATCCACCCACCTCGGCTTCCCAAAGTTCTGAGATTACAGGCATGAGCTACCGCACCCAGCCTGCAGTTGTAATTTTAACAGATATTGCCAAATTGCTCTTTATTTTCTATAAGCTTTCTGTTCATATTCTTTAAACAACAAAAATTGTTCAAATTTTTGCATGCGTGTGTGTGTGTGCGCGCGCATGTGCTAGGGGATTGCTTGTTTGCTTTTTTTTTTCATTTTTGATTTGTAGAAACTCTACTTAGTAAGGAATTTAGCTCTTTGTCTGAGAGGTGGGTAGTAAATATTTTACCCAATTTGTCAGTTCTCTTTTAACTAGGTTTACAATGCATGAAGAAAACGTTTATTGTCTTGTGGTTCAATTAAACAATCTTTTTATGGCTCCATAATTTTTTTTAATCTGCAATGTTTTCTTCTAGCACTTTTACAGTTAGTTTTCAACACTTACATGCTTAATTAATCTGAAATTCATTCTGTATGAGGTGTGAGGCATGGCTCCTGATATGGCTTGACTCTGTCTCCACCCAAATCTTATCTTGAAATGTAATCCCCATGTGTTGAGGGAAGGACCTGGTGGGAGGTGACTGTATCATGGGTGCAGTTTTCCCCAAACAATTCTCGTGATAATGAAGGAGTTTTCATGAGATATGATGGTTTTAAAACTGGCAGTTTTTCCTGCCCACTCTCTCTCTCCTGTCTCCACGTAAGACATACCCTGTTTCCCCTTCACCTTCTGCCATGATTTTAAGTTTCCTGAGGCCTCTCCAGCCATGCGGAACTGTAAGTCTTTTATTTATACATTACCCAGTTTCAGGTAGTATCTTTATAGCAGTGTGATAATGGACTAATACAGCTCCAATTCTTGTTTTTTGTTTGTTTGTTTGTTTTTTGTTTGTTTGTTTGAGACGGAGTCTCGCTCTGTCGCCCAGGCTGGAGTGCAGTGGCGTGATCTCAGCTCACTGCAAGCTCCACCTCCCGGGTTCACGCCATTCTCCTGCCTCAGCCTCCCGAGTAGCTGGGACTACAGGCGCCCGCCGCTGCGGCCGGCTAATTTTTTGTATTTTAGTAGAGACGGCGTTTCACTGTGTTAACCAGGATGGTCTGCATCTCCTGGCCTGGTGATCCGCCTGCCTCGGCCTCCCAAAGTGCTGGAATTACAGGCGTGAGCCACCGCGCCTACCCCGATTCTTTTTTTTCCTACTGCTACCCAGTTGTCCCAACACTATTTTTATCTTTTATCCACTATTTTGAAGTCCTACTTTTTTCATCTGCCGAATGCCAATAAGCATTTGGGTCCAATTTGGATTTTCTATTGAACTCTTATTGATATGACTACTCAGTTATTCAACAAATATGTATTAAATGTGTCAGGCATTGTTCTATCCATTATCAGTACCACATTTTGCAATGTTTTAGCTTATAAAATATGTTCTCCTGTCTGGTAGAGAAATGCATCTCATTTTACTTAATTACATTAAATGTCTTTAAGACTTTTCCTGGCTCTTCTTGTTTGTTTTCCATTTGAACTTTAGAATCAGTTTATCTGGTTCCCAAATAAATAATTTGGTATTTTTATTGGGATTACACTACATTTATAGATTGATTTAGGGAGACTGATGTCTTTGTCATGCAGAAATTTCCTGAACGTGAACAATATGGGTCATTTGAAACATCTTTTTCGTGTTTCCTTCAGTAGTGTTTTAATTTTCTTCACACAAATCCTCCACATTTCCTGTTTTTTTTTCAGTTTTTTTTCCTTTTTTTTTTTTGAGATAGGGTCTCACTCGTCTCCAGCCTGTGCAATGGCGTGATTTCGGCTCACTTCTACCCCACCTCCCTGGTTCAAGTGATTCTCCTGCCTCAGCCTCCCAAGTAGCTGGGATTACAGGCGTGCACTGTGGCCAGCTAATTTTTGTATTTTTATTATTTATTTATTTAATAAATGTGGCCAGCTAATTTTTGTATTTTTATTATTTATTTATTTATTTATTTATTTATTTATTTATTTTTGGGACGAAGTCTCACTCTGTCACCAGGCTGGAGTGCAGTGGCATGATCTTGGCTCACTGCAGCCTTCGCCTCCTGAGTTCAAGCGATTCTCCTGCCTGAGCCTCCCAAGTAGCTGGGACTACAGGTGTGCACCACAATCCTCAGCTAATTTCTGTCTTTTTAGTAGAGATGGGGTTTCACCATGTTGGCCAGGATGGTCTCGATCTCTTGACCTCGTGATCTGCCCGCCTCAGCCTCCCAAAGTGCTGGGATTACAGGCATGAGCTACTGTGCCTGGCCTTTTTGTATTTTTAATAGAGACGGGGTTTTGCCATGTTGGCCAGGCTGGTCTCAAACTCCTAGCCTCAAGTGATCTGTTGTCCTCAGCTTCCCAAAGTGCTGGCATTACGGGGATGAGCCACCATACTCAGCCCTTTTTTTCAGTTTTTAAAAAATTATTTTATTGTTTCTGACAGTTTTTCATTTGATTCTCTTTAGTTTTCCAGATAATCATAGCATCAGCAAATAATGATAATTTTGCTTTACTTTTTCCAATTTCTTTTTTTTTTTTTTTTTTTTTGAGACGGAGTCTCGCTCTGTCACCCAGGCTGGAGTGCAGTGGCCGGATCTCAGCTCACTGCAAGCTCCGCCTCCCGGGTTCACGCCATTCTCCTGCCTCAGCCTCCCGAGTAGGTGGGACTGCAGGCGCCCGCCACCTCGCCCGGCTAGTTTTTTGTATTTTTTAGTAGAGACGGGGTTTCACCGTGTTAACCAGGATGGTCTCGATCTCCTGACCTCGTGATCCGCCCGTCTCGGCCTCCCAAAGTGCTGGGATTACAGGCTTGAGCCACCGCGCCCGGCCTACTTTTTCCAATTTCAATTTTATTTATTTCTGTTATCTAATTGTGTTGGCTGAATAACAATGGTGATAAAGAAGATCCTTTGCTTATTATTGATATTAATGGGAATGCTACTGCGCTACAAGCTTCTTTGCTATAGTTAGAAACAAAAGTCTCTGGCCAGGTGCAGTAGCTCACGCTTGTAATCCCAACACTTTGGGAGGCTGAAGTGGGAGGATAGCTTAGCTCAGGAGTTCAAGACCCACCTGGGCAACATAGAAAGATCTCATCTCTAGTAGAAATTAAAAAAAAAAAAAAAAAAAAAAAAAAGTCAGACATGGTGGCGTGTGCCTGTAGTCCCAGGAACTCGGGAGGCTGAAGTGGGAGAATTGCCTGAGCCCAGGAGGTTGAGGCTGCAGTGAGCTGTGATCATTCCACTGCACTCCAGCCTGGGCAACAGGGTGAGACCCTGTCAAGAGAAAGAGAGAGAGATATAAATCTCCAATGAAAAGTTTTTAAGTCGTCAAACGTGGGGTGCTTATCAAGGACCAAAGTCTTTGAACATGAAAAGGTTTATAGGTTCTTTCTGGTGATGGGGATTTATCATAAGAATATTTCAGAAAGTGAAGGGGATAAAAAACCTTGGCTGTATAGTTGCTAATTACTCTTCATCTCACTCTTTTTTGCCATCCTAACACAACAGTATTCTCACATTTTTACACACATAATGTAGTCTGAAATGTGCTTCCTCAAGGGTTACAGGCTATATGCAGAGGCAAAATTCTCCAAAAGGAAACTTAATTGATAGAAATTACACTTTATTGCTCTGAAATTACTCATTCCTGAATGAGTGTACTGGTGAATAATAAAATTCCCGAACAACAAGAATAGGAAAGCACCATGAGATCCAAGTGACCTGGTAGTACCCTAACTCATCAGTCCTTAATTAGACAAAATTTGGCCTTGGAGACTTTTTCCTCAAACGTACAAAAATTTGCCCCCACTGGTCTAATCTGTCAATACTCAAGATTTCTTGTCTCAAAACATTGCACAAAACAGAGATTGTGCAAAGGCTTTCATTTTGATCCTCCACAGTGCCTCAAATATAACGAATGTTAAAAAACCTGTTGAATGAGTGAATGTCATGTAATTAGTGCACTGTGTGTGGTTTTATATTGGTGATATGTTGCAATGTATATTGAACAATGAAAGGCTTTAGTCTGACAAATGCATTTATTTTAAAAATATGATAAATGTGGCCAGGTACGGTGGCTCACACCTGTAATTCTAGCACCTGGAGAGGCCAAGGTGAGTGGATCACTTGAGGTCAGGAGTTTGAAACCAGCCTGGCCAACATGATGAAACTCTGTCTCTACTAAAAATACAAAACAATTAGCTGAGTGTGGTGTTGGGCAACTGTAATCCCAGCTACTCAGGAGGCTGAGACACGAGAATTGTTTGAACCCGGGGGATAGAGGTTGTAGTGAGCTGAGATCACACCACTGTACTTCAGCCAGGGCAACAAAGTGAGACTCTGTCTCAAAAGAAAGATGATAAATGTAGTTTCAAAATGTCATATTATTATAAGAATATCATGTTTATGGATTGAACAACTGGATTAGTACTGAAACTTTATTAACTATCATGGTGAAAATTTACTCTGTCCTCTGCTATTTTATTTTTTGTTTTCCTTTTAAAACACACAAAAGGCACTATAACCCTCTGTTATTTATTAATAGCACATATGTTGAGGTGAGGACATTTCTAAGCCCCCAAATCGCTGACTTTTCAATGTTTTAGTGTCTATTTGGTTTTTTTTTCATGTTGCAATGGTGGGAATAAAGAGCTGAATAACTTATGTATTACTCTACGTGTGATAGGACAAAACTAAGAAAATTATAATAGTCTAGAAAAGGTTTGTCAAAACAATCCCTTTGGTTTAGGTCTTTAAACTCTCCTTAGCTATTCATTTGATGTGAACCATTGCAAATAAAATAGCTTAATCCTGGAAATGCAAATAATATATAATTCATCTTCAAATCAATTGCTAGACACTTACTAAATGATATTAAATGAAAAAATGAATTAATGGATAAATAAACTCAATATATGTTTCTTTTTGGAATTTTAACTTAACCTACCTAACTAGCTATGGAGCTTAGAATTAGTAGATTCAACTAATGTTTCATAAAACTTACTCAACATTTTTATTTGAAATAGGAAATTATTCATATTTACCTTCTGAGTCACTTTTTTTTTCTTTTACAGTCAGGGTCTCACTCTGTCACCCAGGCTGAAGTGCAGTGGCGGGATCACAACTCACTGCAGCCTCAACCTTCCAGGTCAGGTGATCCTCCCACCTCTGCCTCCTGAGTAGCTGGGACTACAGATGCATGCCACCACTCCTAGCTCATTTTTTTTTTGCATGTTTTTTGTAGTTTTCGCCATGTTGCCTAGGCTGGGTTCTAAACTCCTGTGATCAAGCAATCTGCCCACCCGAGCCTCCACAAAGTGCTAGGATTACAGGTGTGAGCTACTGTGCCTTGCCCTGAGTCATCTTCAATGTTTTAGAATTTCCACAAAATTAAGAAATAAGATGAAAGAAAATAAATTTTCTATATTGTGCAGTATTTTGATGATGGCTGGTCATCAACATTCACTTAATCACTTATTCATTAAAGGGAATCCTAGGATCAGAGAACCTTAGAAGCAACATTAGACATCACCTAACACAGGTCTCACAAATTGGTGACTAGTAGATCCCAGACAGGTTTTTCTTGACCAACACATTACTTTTTTTCCCTAAACATGATTTTGAACCCTTTACAAGGGTCAAGCACCTAATGGTGCTGTAGGTTCTTAAGCGCTATATTATCTCCTGGGCTTTTCACCCAGCAGCCTCAAAAACTTTTTCCTACTTGTTTGATTCCCATGGTTATTTAATAAATAAATTCTAGTCCAACAACTCACTCTACAGATTAGACCCAGAATGTAAGTAGATATGTGTTAATGTTAAAAGTCAGCATAAGGCAGCAGTTCTAAAAGTAAAGCATGAATTCCTGGTTCTTGGGGGAATTTCTAGATGTATCAGAGGTTAGTTTCTCACACCATTATATATGGCAGTAGCCAGTGTGCAAAGCTCTTTCAGGTTGCCAGGGAGAGCTTTATACTCAGGGTCTGTCTGTCTGGTGATGGAGATTTATTGAAAGGATATGAGAAAGGAAGAAAAGAAACCATGGTAGCAATTGAAAGACCAGGCCTCGGGAACTAAAGCCTAGTGTAAAATGTAACAGTGGATTCAGTAATCTTCCATTCTCATGACTTATTGGTTCCTCTGTTTCTCTCTCCACTTTTCCATCCTAGCTCACTACTCCCTGTCTCTTAATATATATTATATTGTATTAAAAATCCAGAAGGAAAATATTCGATTGATTCAATTGTCACGATATAGAATCACTTTCCTTCATGGGTTAGTTCTCACCTCAGATTCCTGGCTATCCTGGGAATCAGCATTTATCAGGTATTTTGACCACAACCTGCAGCAATAAATATATTTTACATGTGATCTTATGCATGCATGCATAGACTTTTTAAAGGATGGAGTCTTGCTCTGTCACCCAGTCTAGAGTGCTGTGGCGCAATCTGAGCTCACTGCAACCTCTGCCTCCCAGATTCAAGCGATTCTCCTATCTCAGCCTCCCGAGTAGCTGGGACTACAGGCGCGTGCCACCATGCTTGGCTAATTTTTGTGTTTTTAGTAGAGATAGGTTTTCACCATGTTGGCCAGGCTGGTCTCAACCTCCTGACTTCAGGTGATCCACCTGCCTCGGCTTCCCAAAGTGCTGGGATGATTGGCATGAGCCACCGTGCCTAGCCATTTATACTTTCTTAAGATAATAATAAAAAAAATAAAAAAATTAAGATAAAAATAAAAAATAAAACTATGTTTTACACTCTGATAATTTCTGTTCTTAATCAGTCCTATCCTGTCCCATTCTACTCTGTTCATTTAGCTGGTTATGCCATGCTGAATTGATTTCATAACTGCAAGCTTGTACAACAATGCTATAGATCAGTGTTTCTCAAACTTTAACGTATACACGAGTCACCTGGGGATCTCATTAAAAATGCAGATTCTGATTCAGTAGGTCTGAGATACTGTGTTTCTAACAGACCTCAGTGATGCTGACACTGCCAGTCTGTGTCCCACACTTTGAGAAGTAAGCCTGTAGGGAGTTTGTCTTTGGTTCTTGTGGCCCAATCCCCGGTTTAATCAGCCAAGGCCAGGGCTTAGAATCTTATTATAAAGTGGCCGGGTGTGGTGGCTTACACCTGTAATCCCAGCACTTTGGGAGGTCAAGGCCGGTGGATCATCGGAGGTCAGGAGTTTGAGACTAGCTTGGCCAACATGATGAAACCCCATCTCTACTAAAAATACAAAAATTAGCTGGGCATGGTGGTGTGTGCCTATAATCCCAGCTACTCAGGAGGAGGCTGAAGCAGGAGAATCGCTTGAACCTGGGAGGTGGAGGTTGCAGTGAGCCAAGATCACGTCACTGCACTCCAGCCTGGGCAACAAGAGCAAAACTCTGTCTCAAATAATAATAATAATCATCTTCATCATCATCATCATCATCATCACCTTACTATAAAGTTTGGAGATCTATGCACAAAGATCTTTGGCCATTTTGTTGAGAAAGAGCTGTGGCTGTGTTAGACATTCAGAACAGCAGAGACTCTTAGCAAGTACAGCAACATTTAGTTCAGATCTTAAACGCGATCATGTTCATTTAATGAATATTTATTTATAGAAAATTTACTATGTGCCAGGCCCAGTTCCAGGATAAGACAAAGTCTTTCTTTTATATTTTACATGCTAATGGAGTGAACAATTACATCTATAATTTCAGGTTATAGTAAGTGAAATGAAGATAAATGAATGAAGCAGGGTGAGGGGAAAGACCATGGCAATGTGAGGTGTTTGATGCGTTAGATGAGGTGTTTAGGCAATGCCTTACAAGGCCAGTGACATTTGACAGAGACCCAAATGAAGAAAGACAACCTTGGGAAGATCTAGAGGAAGGACAGTCCAGGCAGAGAGAACAGCAAGGGCACAGGTACTCAGGTGGGAAAAAAGTGATGTTGGAGGGTTCAGCAAGAAGGCGGGGCTGGCTAGAGAGCAGTAAGACAGGAAAGATGAAGTCAGGTAGGGAAGTAGCCCTGATCAGGGAGGACATTACAGGCTGAGTTAAGTTTGGATTTTATTCTGAAGGTGACTGGAAACACTGAAGGGTTTTGAGCAGGAAAATGACATGAAATTTTAGTTTTAAATGACTGCTCTGGTGAATATGTGGCGAGTACACTATAGAACAAGCTTATCCAACCCACAGCCCGTGGGCCACATTTGGCTCAGGATGGCTTTGAATATGGCCCAACACAAATCTGTAAACTTTCTTAAAATATTATGATTTTTTCTGATTTTTTTAAGCTCATCTGCTATCATTAGTGTTAATTTATTTTATGTGTGGCCCAAGACAATTCTTCTTCCAATGTGGCCCAGGGAAGCCAAAAGATTGGACATCTCTGCTTAGGTCAGGAGTAGAAGTTGAAGACTGGTTAAGGCGTTATAGTAATAGATCATATTGACTCATTGTGTCCACTGATTGGATTGTGCCAATTTGTTTTTTTTAGAAGTGAGAATAAATTGAAGTATTTAGCACTGCTGAAAGACTATAAGATTGAAAATGTAAAGATACTCATTTATATTAAGAGCTTTGTTGATAATTGACATCTAGCAATGCAGGATGCAAAATTCAACAAAGGATAGTGAAAAAATATAATAGATTTCCCTATTTTTCCATAAACCCAGATTTCTAGGTGAGCTCCAAGCCTGCACAGCATCAGCCTGACCTCCATTCTCCAATGTCCAGATACCAGAATAGAAAATTTCATCTGCCTAGAATAATCTAGTGTTCAATGTCCTGAGACTGACTTAAGTAACAGGAAATGATATGGTTTTTGTTTTAAATAATAAAGTAATGAATATTGGTTAAAGGCACCATCACCCTCATCTCTCATAGGTGGTAACCTTCTCCCTCTGGGCCATCTTGTTCAAATCTGATCTTGCTGCTCTTATTTCTCATATTATACTAAATCTAAGATGTCATCATGTGGAGAATGATGTGCCATTATTTAGTATAACACAGAGAAAGAAAAAAGATACCAACACTGCCAATTAAGTAGACATACCATCACATATAAGATGAACCTCAACTTCAGAGATGTCAAAATGTGAAAAATATGTCCTTCTTAAAAATTATGAGGTATGTATTTTTATCATTATCCAGCTACTCAGAAACCTAGAGGTCATTGTAGGCTATGCTCTCTCAACTCCCATATCCTATCAATAACGGGGCACTAGAATTTCTACTTCTCAAATCTCACAAATTCTTGCCTTATCTTTCACCTTGGAACACTCTTATCTGTTCTAGCCTGAACAACTTTATTAACTACCAAGTCACTCTCCACATTAAAAGCAGAATGATAATCCAAAATATAGATCTGATAATTACACTACTAGATTAAAAACTTCATTATTATCTAGTTTCTTTCTGGTCAAGTCTAATCTTTCCATAATCTAAACATACTTTGTGAGCTTGATCTTGTCTCTACCTTTTTTTTTTTTGAGACAGAATTTCGCTCCTGTTGCGCAGGCTGGAGTGCAATGGTGCAATCTCGGCTCACTGCGCCTCCACCTCCTCGGTTCAAGCGATTCTCCTGCCTCAATCTCCCAAGTTGCTGGGATTACAGGCACCCGCCACCACACCCAGATAATTTTTGTATTTTTAGTAGAGACAGGGTTTCATCACGTTGGCCACACTGGTCTTGAACTCCTGACCTCAGGTGATCCGCCTGCCTCAGCCTCTCAAAGTGCTGGGATTACAGGCATGAGCCACCGCACCTGGCCTCTACCTCCTTTTTAAGTAGGTTCAGGAAAATACAAAAAACCAGCATGTAAAAAATGTATTACCTTCTTCTGTGGTGGCTTCCCCTTCTTTTATTTTTTCCTTCCTTGAGACAGGGCCTCACTCTGTCACTCAGGCTGGAGTGTAGTGGTGCAATTATGGCTCACTGTAGCCTCGACCTCCCAGGCTCAGGCAACCCTCCCAGCTCAGTCTCTGGGAGACTAGGACTACAAGTGCATGCCACCACACCTGGCTAATTTTTGTATTTTTTGTAGAGATGGAGTTTTGCCATGTTGCTAAGGCTGGTCTCAAACTTCTGAACTTAAGTGATCTTCCTACCTTGGCCTCCCAAAGTGTTGGGATTACAAGTATGAGCTACCTTGCCTAGCCCCCTTCTCCCTTTTCTGTCTTGAGAATGCCTACTTATCCTTCAATAATTGGTTTAAAGGTTGCCTCCTTAGTAAATGTTTTTGGTGCCCTCTGTACCCACTCTCCAAGGATCTGTTTTTTTTTCTTCTACAGTAGTTAACTTATAGGTCCCTACTTTAGCCTCTATCCAGTGTTATAATTGCTGGCCCTTCTGCATTGTGAGCCCCTTAAGGTCAACAAACATAATCTGTATATCATCACATCCTTAACACACAGCATTGGTCCTGGCACACAAGTAGGCCCGTACCAAATGTTTGCCATTAATAAGGAAATGGTGTGGCCAGGCATGGTGGCTCACGCCTATAATCCCAGCACTTTGGGAGGCCGAGGTGGGCGGATCACCTGAGGTTGGTAGTTCAAGACCAGCCCAACCAACATGGAGAAACCCTGTCTCTACTAAAAATACAAAATTAGCCGGGCATGGTGGCACATGCCTGTTATCTCAGCTACTCGGGAGGCTGAGGCAGGAGAATCGCTTGAACTTGGGAGGTGGAGGTTGCAGTGAGCTGAGATCATGCCATTGCACTCCAGCCTGGGCAACAAGAGTGAAACTCTGTCTCAAAAAAAAAAAAAAAGGAAATTATGTGAAGCTGAAAAAAAAAAAGTCACCCTTAATAAATAATATGAGATCTAACGGTTATAAGATATCAATTATTTCAACTTTGAAGGGGGAGGTTAGGACCAAATAAAAGACACAGTCCCTCTCGCCTTTCTCAGCCCCCATTGTAAAGTCCACTGCTGTTGCATAGAATCCAGAGTACCTATGGAGCCCTGATCCTGGAACCCTCTGTGGCCACAGTGGTCCCTGAAGTAAGTTTGTGAGGCAAAGCAACCTGGGTGACTATAGAATGGAATGTAGGGGTGCCTTTTTGTCAGCCACCGTTGTATTCAACAAAAGTAGTCTAAATTTATAATCAGTTGATCCATGTGGCTTATCACTAGAAATTATCTTATGAAATATCAATCAATGTTTCAAAAAATCACAATTGGTAATTTTCAGTTATTCAACCATATTGTGAAAGAGCAATAGCCCCTGTAAAACTTTTCTCTATAACTCTCCTTTAAGAATAGGTTGTCAAAAATCAGAAAATTCCAAATAAAACTGAATAGTTCAATGTACAGATTGTTGTTTAAATTCTTCTAAGGCCAAGGTGATGATTTTCTTTCCATTTCACATCTTTCTACACCATAGCACCTCATAGAGTGCCAGTACCTTGTGGGTACTTAATACATGTTGATTGAAAAATGTTGAAAGAAAAATCTTAATTTGAAAAATTTTGTAACTTTAATTTTGCCTTGGGCTTGTTTCTTTCAAACTTGGATAAATAACAGGGTAAAACATAATCAGTCTCTAACCCACTAAAATCATGACTGGCTTCCTTATGCCCCTATATTACTACAATATAAATATCACAATAAATATTCAAAGTGGTGTTCAAGCAGTAGAAGGTCAAAAAGCACTAAGACTATATTACAGGGAAGGCATGAAGACCCAAATTTCTTCTTATGTAATATTACTCTAATTGTATGGTCAACAGAGTGGTGAGAGGTTTGAACAATAAGAGGGAGTATAAGGACTGTTCAAGAAGTAAAGGGAGAAATAAGAAAACAATTATTTTGAGAAAGACAATTTACATTACATCAAGCCATTTTAAAAATGTCATTTTGTAGTAAAAAGTGGTTGAAGGTGTGAACCTATAATCCCAGCTACTCAGGAGGTTGAGGTGGGAGGATTGAGTGAGCTCCAGACTTCAACCCTGTCTCACACACGCAACAAAAAAAGGTGAAAAGAAAGTATTTTTTAAAAATAAAAGATGCGTTCATGCAATGTTAGTGCCCTGAAGGACTCAAAAGAAATGAAAACAGCCCTTCAGCATCTGTATCAGCCAGAGACTATGTAGCATACTGGTTAAGATATGAATTTTTTAAGCTGTTGGTTCTTTTTGCTCTTTTTTTAAAGAGTTTAAAATACTTTTTAATTAACAAAAATTGTGGCCGGGCGCGGTGGCTCAAGCCTGTAATCCCAGCACTTTGGGAGGCCGAGACGGGCGGATCACGAGGTCAGAAGATCGAGACCATCCTGGCTAACACAATGAAACTCCATCTCTACTAAAAATACAAAAAAATTAGCCGGGCGTGGTGGTGGCACCTGTAGTCCCAGCTACTTGGGAGGCTGAAGCAGGAGAATGGCGGGAACCCGGGAGGCGGAGCTTGCAGTGAGCCGAGATCGCGCCACTGCACTCCAGCCTGGGCGACAGAGCGAGACTCCGCCTCAAAAAAAAAAAATTGTATGTATTTATCACATGCAACATATTTGAAATATGTACACACTGTGGACTGACTACACTGAGCTAATTAATATAGGCATTGCCGAACATACTTATCATTTTATATGATGAGAAGACTTAAAATCCACTCTCTTAGCAACTTTCAAGACTATAATACATTGTTATTTACCCTGGTCTCCATGTGCTACAATAGATCTCTTGAACGTATTCCTCCTACCTAACTGAAATTTTGTCTCCTTTGACCAATATTTCCCCAACACCCTGCCTCCCCATCTCTCTCCAGCCCCTGGTAACCAGCATGCTACTCTCTACTTTTATGATTCTGACTTCTGACTTTTTCAAATTCCACAAATGGGTGAGATCATGCAGTATTGTCTTCCTGGGCCTGACTTATTTCACTTAACATCATGTTCTCCAGGATCATCCATGTATTTCCAAATGACAACCTGGTTGTCTTCTCTTTTTAAGGATGGATTTTTCTTGCTTTTAAGGCTGAATGTTATTCCATTGTGTATACATTTTCTTTATTCATTCATCTGTTGATAGACACTTAGGTTGATTCCATATCTTGGCTATTGTGAAAAATGTTGCAATGAACATGGGAGTGCAGATATCTCTTCGACATACAAATTTCATTTCCTTTGGATAAATATCCAGTAGTGTGATTGCTAGATCATGTGGTAATTCTTTTAAGATATGAGTTTTAAGGTCAGACTTCCTTTAATTGAATCTTGCCTATACTACTTACTGTATGATCTTTGTCTGTCAAATTCCTTCATTTCTGCTGCCTCAGTTTCTTCACCTGCAAAATGGGAAAATAATAATATTTACTTCATTAGGTTTTTATGTAGTTTAAATGGGATAAAGCTTTAATGAACTTAGAATGGTGCCTGGCACATACCAAGTTTCTACTAGATGAATGATGTTGCTTCGATTAGTCCTCTTCAGTCAGAAAGGAAACTATGAAGTTAGCAGTCATTTATAGGGGGGTAAATAAGAATTTTGAGTTCCTAATTATTTTTATAGACTTATTAGGGGAGATGAAGCTTTGAGGTCAAACACATCTGGGTTTGTCTTTGGGGAAATTTATTTACCTTTTCTAACATCATCTTTTTCATCTGTAAAATGGGCAAAAGATTATAACTAAGTCATGTAGTTGTTGTGAAAAGTAAATGAAATTAGTTATGTAAAATCCTCAACAGAAAGCTCACAGAGTGCTTAATAAGTGGCAGCTCTTGCTATTAGTAATAATTAATTACATTGATCTGTATTTTACAGATATATCTTCTTAGTTTCCTAAAATTACCCAATTCAAAAAAGAGCTTAAAATGTTTATTACACAAACCTATTCTTGAATATTCTGTAATAACCATTGCCTACTTAATTTTTAGAGCTAATTAGAATTATTAAAAATGTATAAATTTTGAAGGCATACTCTATTTTATATTACCTAAATATATGAACAATGTTGAGATTTCAAAATGGGGACCACATAGAAACATTAAAACAATTATATTACTTAACCTGTTTTTTTTAAAAAAATCACAGTTTCTAGTTGTGAAGTTCTATGTGCAAAAATCAAAAAGAAAAAAATCAAAGTAAAAATACTGGTAAACAGGCCAGGCATGGTAGCTCACACCTGTAATCCCAGTACTTTGAGGCCAGGTGTTCGAGACCTGCCTGGCCAACATGACAAAACCACATTTCTACTAAAAGTACAAAAATTAGCTGGACATGGAAGCGTACACCTGTAATCCCAGCTACTTGGGAGGCTGAGGCATGAGAATTGCTTGAACCTGGGAGACGGAGGTGGCAGTGATCTGAGATCATGCTGCTGCACTCCAGACTGGGTGACAGAGTGAGACTGTCTCAAAAACAAACAAACAAACAAACAAACAACAACGAAACTGGTACACAAAGGCATATTTTGTTGATCACTGCAATGAAGAGGAGGCAATACAAGGTTGATAGAAGCCTAGTAAAGGAGGTGCAATATATTTGAAGGGATAGGTCATGTTTTATTTCCCTTTCCGTAACCCTATGTGGCTCTGGCACAGTGGTGTTCTGATTCATAGGCCTCAATTCTAAGGAGATATTCTTCCAACCAGCATATTCTTATAAATGATATAATTTAAATGATGATAATAAAAAATCAAAGGTAGTTGCTGAAATCGACTTGGAAGACTTGGGAGAGAAGCAGATAGAACATGAACAAGAAAAGATCAGCTCAGATTGAGTCTTCAAATAATTTTAAGAGGCATTTGTTTAGAAAGACACTTCTAGGGACCTATATGTTTAGAGAGAAAAAGAATGAATTTAAAGATGATGTCATGGCTATGCATTTGTTTAATGGAAGGGACAACATTAATGGTTAAAGAAAATGTGCTTTTATATAACTTGAAAAGTTAGAAATTGATACACAACCCCAAAACACTTCATCGACTAGGAATGTATTTTCCCCTGAGGCTCAAGAACTTTAAAGCCGCATGAAATATTTCATTGTCTTGTGATTCATAATGCTGGTACATCTTGCATCATACTCACTTAAAAAACAGGGCCTCTTTCTATACATCATCTTCCCAGAGAGAAACTAAGGAACATGAAGGTGAGTTATATTGTCAGAAATAAGATCTTCACTCCTATTTTAGACATTTTTGTTTACTTCCTCTATGATATCTCCATACCTGACTTTTAAGTTTCTGCTTCCAATATACCATATGCTCATAGATTTTTCAATTTCTACCAGTCTGCAACAGTTTGATTTTGGTTGGAATTAGGCAGGTGGTACCTGAAGGCCCTCTACATACATTTGTTCTGATTTCAAAAGGAATGAGTCAGTATAGCAGAGTGGTTAAAATTCATTATTAGGTTTCAGACAGATCCAGTTCAAATTCAGATCTGACTTACATACTTCAAGTCTCTAAGCCTCAGTTTTCTCATTTGTAAAAAAAGTATAGTAATAATAATATTGACTCCATCTGATTGTCGAGAGCATTAATTGTATGTAAGGAACTGTGGTAAAAACTAAAGGCATGATAATTATTTTTGAGCTCTTTATTATCTAATGTTTAGAGAATTATAGGACTTACAGGATGGCATTTACTTATTAAGATGGGAACTCAAGTCTTTCTTGCTTTATGGAGTATCCTTAAGCAATAACAGTCTCTTCTGCATTTAATATTAATTGTGTCCTTTGAAATACCTTTATTATTATTTTCTATGATAGATTATTATCTCAATGAATGGAATAAAAAGACTGGAAATGTGACTTCTGCTTCTGGTAAGATGGAGTAGATGTACTTTTCCCTATTCCTTCCATTAAGTACAACTTAAAACCCTAGATATTATCTATAAAACAAATATAAATAGACTATGAAAGGTGGAGGGAAGAAGGCAGACCAGCTGGGGACCTTGGAACCCAAGGAATGACATGGTAGTGAATTATTTAGGTTTTCTTTTTGCTTCATATATCCTGGATTGGGTGCTGGGGAAGACTATAATCCAAATCGCAACAAGCACAGACCAAAAAGTTAAAGCCCCTCAAAAAGCCTGCTTTCTCTAACTAAAAAACCAGGAATAATGCAGCCTAAAAGGACAGAAAACTTTGAGATAATAACCAATCTATTTCAGCCAAACACCATAGAAAAAAATGGCCACATCCCTCTCCACACCAGGAAAGGCCAAATGGCAGGCTTAGACCTCCATCATTTCCAGGCTGAAATAAAGCACCCCAACTACCCCACCAGTGTGGTGTCAGAGAAGACTAAGTAGGGAGCTGGAATTTTTGTGTCCATTAGGCAGCAATGAGCCCCCAGCTGCCATGCTTCACAATGACAGTATAAACCATGTAGAGGCCTGGTCTTCCACTCCCACCAAGTAATAATGAGATGCCCTCCCTCCCTACTGTGGTGGTGTAGAGGAGGCTAGGTGGAGAGACAGGACTTTCACTACTGCCCAGCAGTAATGAGACCACACTCCTCCATCCCTCTGTGATGTCAGTAGAAAACATACAAAGAGGAGTGTTGAGACACTCCTACTCCTCTAAGCCAAGGAGGCCTAGTGTGAAGCCAGAACACATAGCCTTTCTCAGAAAGAACAAGGAGTTCCTGACCTGAGTTGTCAATGAAGACTGAGTACTGAGCTCCTACCCCTACCTGGTAATAATGAGGTAACATTCTGCCAACCCACTTTCCCTGCTAGAGTGGTATCAGAGAAAGCCAGCTAAAACAGAAAGTTTAAATAAGATTCAGAGTCTTGTAACATAATGCTTCAAAAATCCCCATTTCAATAGTAAATCACTTGTCATGCCAAGAACTAGGAAGATCTCAAACTGAAGGAAAAAAGACGATATCAACTCCTAGATGACAAGAGAGTTTAGAATTATCTGGAAAATATTGTAAATGAGCCACTAAAGATGTTTCAATGAGCAATTACAAACATGCCTGAAATAAATTTTTAAAAAATAGAAAGTTTCAGCAAATAGAAAGTCTCATTAAAGAAATAGAAGACATATCAAAGGGATATAGAAGAAGAATCAAAGGGAAATTTTAGAACCAAAAATATAACTAGTATAAAAATGAAAAAGCAGAATAGAGAAGACAAAACAAAGAATCAGTAAACATGAAGACACAGCAATAGAAATTACCCAATCTGAACAACAGAGTTAAAAGCATACTGGGAAAAAGAAAAATGAACATACCCTTAGAAACCTAAGGAACTATAACAAAAGATCTAACTTTTATGTTAATAGAGTACCAGAAGGAGAGGATAAAGAGGTACTTAAAGAAATAAGACTGAAAACTTCCCAAGTTTTACAAAAGACATAAACCTATAGATTCTAGAAACTGAGTGAATGTGATAAACCTAAAGAAATCTATAACAAGACATATCACAATCAAACTTCTAAAAATTGAAGCAAACAATCTTGAAAGCAATGAGAAAAAAAATGACACTTTACCCAATATTACCAGGGTATAAACAATTCAAATAACAGTGGATTTCTCATTATAAATCATGGAAACAGAAGGAAGTGGCACAACATTTTTCAAGTTATGAAAGCAAAGAATCATCAACTCAGGATTCAGCAAAAATATCCTTCAGGAATGAAAGAACAATAAAGACATTCTCAGATGAAGGAATATCAAGAGAACTTGTTTCCAGCTGACTTACCCTTAAAAAATGGCTAATGAAAATGTTCTAAACAAAAAGAAAATGATAAAAGAAGGAATCTTGGAACATCAGAAAAGAAGAAAGAATAATACAAGAAAGATAAGCAAAAATATGGGTAAATACAATAGATTTCTTTCTCTTTTTGAGTTTTCTAAATTATGTTTGATGGTTGAATTAAAAAGTTACAATACTGTCTGATGTGGTTTTAAATGCAGGTAGAGAAAATATTTAAGGTAATATAATATAAATGGGGGATATGTAAAAGGATATAAAGGGAGATAAATTTCCACATTTCACTCTAACTGGTAAAATAACACCACCAGTAGACCATGATAAGTTATGCATATGTAGTGTAATACCTAGAGCAACCAATATAAAAATAAAAATTTTCATTTTAAAACACTGTAGATAAATAAAAATGGAATTCTAAAAAATGTTAAGTAACCTACAGAAAGGAAGGAAAAAAACAGAGAAATTAAAAGGAGAGGACAAAGAAGAAAAATAAAACAAAATAGCATACTTATGTCCCCAAATGACAATAATTACATTGAATGTAAATGGTCTAAACACACCAAGTAAAAGACAGATATCAGTAGAGTGGATTAAAAACATGACCCAAATATATGCTTTCACAAGAAACTCATTTCAAATATAATAATATAGGTAGATTGTAAGTGAAGAATAGAAAAAGATATATCATGTAGACATTAGTGAAAAACAATCAGTGGTAGCTATATTAATAACAGATAAAGTCGACTTCAGAACAAAGAAAATTACCAGAGAAGAACAACATAAATGAAAAAATGTCAATTCACCAAGAAGACTTAGCAATCCTAGATGATTATGCACTTTACAACAAAGCTGCAAAATATGTGAAGAAAAAACTGATAGATCAGAAAGAAGAAACAGGCAAATTCATGATTATAGTTGTGGAGAACACAACACCCTTCTCAATAATGGAGAGAAAAACTGGACAGAAAATCAGCAAAGATATAGAAGAACTCAACAACAGCATTGACTGGCAGTATCTAATCAACATTTATAGAACATTCCATAAGACAACAACAAAATACCCATTCTTTCCAAGTGCCCATAGAACTTGATACCAAAATAGATGATATCCTGAGCCACAAAACAAGCTTCAACAATTTGAAAATAGTTGAAATTATATGGAATATGTTCTCTGACCACAATGGAATCAAACTAGAAATAAACAATGGAAAGGTAACAGGAAAATCTTCAAACACTTGAAAACTAAACAATGCATTTCTAGATAATCAGTAAGTCAATGGGGAAGTCACAAAGGCATTTTTTATTTTTTATTTTATTTTATTTTTATTTTTATTTATGCGTTTATTTGAGACAGGGTCTCTTTCTTTATCACTCAGGCTGGAGTGCAGTGGTGCGATCTTGGCTCATTGCAAACTTCGCCTCCCAGTTCAAGGGATTCTCCTGCCTCAGCCTCCCAAGTAGCTGGGATTACAGGTGCCTGCCACCATGCCTGGCTAATTTTTGCATTTTTAATAGAGACAGGGTTTCACCATGTTGGCCAGGCTGGTCTCAAACTCCTGGCCTCCCAGTGATCCACCTGCCTCGGCCTCCCAAAGTGCTGGGATTACAGGTGTGAGCCACTGTGCCCGGCCACAAAGAAAATTTTTAAAAATTTTTTAAAAATAAGCTGAGCAGAATGAAAATGACAAAACAACATATCAAAATGTGTATGACACAGCTAAAGCAGTGCTAAAAAATTTTAAGCACTAAGGAAAAGTGCACACATTATGAAACAGAAAAAGCCTAAAATCAATAATTGAATCTCTTGAGAGCTTAGAAAGAAAGCAAAATAAAACCAAAGCAAGCAGAAGGAAATAATAAAGATAAAAGCAGAAATCAATAAAATCAAAAGTAGTAAAACAATGGAGAACAACTATTTTGATTCTTCCTTTGAGTGAGATCATGTGGTATTTGTCTTTCTGTTTGGCTTTTTTCACTTAACATAATGTCCTCCAGTATCATCCATGTTGCTGCACATGACAGAATTTCATTCATTTTTGTAGCCGAATGATATTCCATTTTGTATATATACTACATTTTCTTAATCCATTCATCCATTAATGGACACTTAAGTTGATTCCATGTCTAGGCTATTGTGAATAGTGCTGTCATAAATATGGGAGTGCAGGTAAATCTTTGACATACTGATTTCAATTCCTTTGGACATATATCCAATAGTGGAATTGCTGGATTGTATGGTAGTTCTATTTGTAATTTTTTGAGGAATCTGCATAGTATTTTTCACAACAGCGGTACTAATTTACATTTCTACCAGCAGTGTATAAGTTTCCCTTTCTCCACATGGTGGTTACCAGAGGCTGGGGCTGCTACAGGGAAGGGGAGAATGGGAAGATATTGGTCAAAGCATACATAATTACAGTTAGGAGAATTAAGTTCAAGAGATCTGTTGTACAGCAAGGTGACTACAGTTAGTGATGATATAGTGTACTCTTGAAAACGTAAAGAGAGTAGATATTATGTGCTCTTACCACAAAAAAAAAGATACCCGTGAGGTAATACATTTGTTAATTAGTGAGATTTAACCATCTAATAATGTGTCTGTACTTCAAAATATCATGTTGTACATAATAAAAATGTACAATGTTATCTGTCAATTTAAAAATGTAATAATAAAAAAAATAGAGAAAATAATGAAATTGGAAGCGAAAAAACAATAGAGGAAAACAATGAAACAAAGAGCAGAGTCCTTAGAAAGATCAATCAAACCTCTGGCTAGACTGAAAAAGAAAAAGGAAACATGAATTATTAATATATTTGTTTAAATGTTAATATCATGAATGAAATAGGGATATCACTATAGACTTTGCAGACATGAAAAAGACAGTAAGATCATAATTTGTACAACTCTACACATATAAACTCCACAGCTTAGATGAAATAAAAAAATTCCTTGAAAAACAAACTATTACAACTCACCCAACATGAAAGAGATAATTTGAATAGACCTATAACCATTAAGGAAATTGAATTTGTTATTCAACAACTTACAAAAAAGAAACAAGCCTAGATGCTTTCACTGGAGAATTCCAACCAACATTTAAAGAATTAATGCCAAGCATACATTTTCTCTTACCTCTTCCAGAATATAGAAGAGAAACACCTCTTAATTCATTTATGAAGCTAGTATTACCCTGATGCAAAAGCAAAGACAGTACAAAGAAAGAAAACTACAGACCAATATCCTTCATGAATACAGATGCAAAGATCCTTAACAAATATTAGCAAATAGAATTCAGGTATACATACATATGTATATATATCCACAAAGAATTATAAACCATACCAAGGGGTTTTTATTGTTGGGGTGCTTAGTTGATTTAGTATTTGAAAATCAATCAATGTAATTCACCATATTAATAGGCTAAAAATTAATTATATGATTATATCAATCAGTGCAGAAAAAAATTTGACAAAATTCAATACTCATATATGATTTTTAAAACTCAGAGGGCTGGATGTGGTGGCTCACACCTGTAATTCCAGCACTTTGTGAGGCTAAGGTGGAAGGATTGCTTGAGGCCAGAGTTCGAGACCAGCCTAGGCGACATAGTGAGACTTGTCTCTGCAAAACATTTTTTAAAAATTAGCTGGGCATGGTGGCATGTTCCTGTGGTCCCAGCTACTTGGAAGGCTGAGGTGGGAGGATTGCTTGAGCCCAGGGTTTGAGGCTGCAGTGAGCTATGATCACACCGCTGCACACCAGCCCGTGTGACAGTTTTTGTTTGTTTATTTGTTTAAGAGACAAACAAAAGAATATATACTTGATTTATGTGAGCTTACATAACAAAAACTCTCAGAGATATAGGAATAGCAGAGAACTCCCTCAATTTGATCAAGATCATCTACCCAAAAAACTATAGATCGCATTATACTCAATGGCGAATGCTTTCCCACTAGGATCAGGAACAAGTCAAGGATGTCTGTTGTCACCCTTCTTATTCAACATAGTGCTAGGAGTCCTAGCAAGTGCAGTAAAACAAGAAAGTAAAAAGCATACAAATCACAAAGAAAGAAATAAAACTGTCACTATTTGCAGATTACATAATTATCTAAATAGAAAATGCCAAGGAGTCTACAAAAATACTCCTACAACTGGTAGATGAATTCATCAAGGTCACAGGATAAGCTTACGTAAATCAATTATATTTTTATATATCAGCAATTGTCACGTAGACACCAATAGTAAAAGTACAATACCATTTATGATTGCTCAAAAAATTGAAATATTTAGGTGTAACCATCACAAAACAGGTACAGTAATTTAATGCTGAAAACTACAAAACACTGCTGAAAAAAATGAAACCCCTAAATAAATGAGAGACACACCATGATCATGGATTGGAAGACTCAGCATAGTAAGGATATCAATTTTCACTGATTTGATAGACAAATTTAATCCATTTGCTACCAAAATCTCAGCAGATTTTTGTAAATATAGATGAGACTATTCTAAAACTTATATGAAAAAAAAAAAAACAAAAGAAGTAGGCAAATTAAAATTATTTTGAAAAAAAAGAATTAAGTGGGAATCTATCCAATTTCAAGGTGTATTATATGAAGCTTCATTATGAAGTATTGGTGGACAGAGAGACACACATAGATCAATGAGATAGGATAGGGCCCAGGAATAGACCCGCACAAGTATGTCCAAGATTTTTTTTTTTTTTTTTGAGAAAGGGTCTCACTCTGTCACCCATGCTGGAGTGCAGTGGTGCAATCCCAGCTCACTGCAACCTCTGCCTCCTGGGTTCAAGCAATTCTTGTGCCTTAGCTACTGAATAGCTGGGATTACAGGTGAGTGCCACCATGCCCAGCTAATTTTGTATTTTTAGTAGAAATGGGGTTTTGCCATGTTGGCCAGGCTGGTCTCTAACTCCTGGACTCCAGTGATCCGCCTGCCTCAGCCTCCCAAAGTACTGGGATTACAGGCATAATCCACTGTGCCCGTCCTCCAACTGATTTTTGACAAAGGTACAAATGTAATTCAGTGGAAGAAAGATAGCCTTTAAAAAATGGTGCTAGAGTAATTGGACATTCATTTTAGAAAGCAAATCTCAACCCAAACCTCAGACCTTATCCAAAAATTAACTTAAAATGGTACAGGGACATAAATGTAAAATATAAAAGTATAAAACTTTTAGAAATAATAGGGGAAAATGTTTGAGATCTAGAGATAGGCAAAGAGTTCTTAGACTTGACAAGGAAAACATGATCCATAAAAGGAAAAATTGACACATTGGACTTTATCAAAATTAAAAACATTTGCTGTTGAAAGATTCTATTAAAAAGATATAAGGACAAGGAGTAATGTTTACAATATATAAAGAACTCTCAAAACTCAACAGTTAAAAAAATCCAGAAAATCAGGTACTGCATGTTCTCATTTGTAAGTGGTAGCTAAATAATGTGTACAAATGAACAGAAAGGGAAGAATAATAGACACCGAAGACTCGGAAGAGGAGGAGGATGGGGGAGGGGAGATGGGGGCGAGGAATGAGAAATTACTTAATAGGTACAATGTATATTATTTGGGTGATAGTTACACTAAAAGCTCAAACTTCACCACTAGGCAATATATCCATGTATTAAAACTGCACTCGTACCCCTTAAATTTATAGAAATAAAAAATTAATTACTTAAAAATACATAACCAAAAAAAATTTTTTAATCCAATTATAAAATGGACAAAATAAATTTTACCAAGGAGAATATACAGATATCAAAAAAGCATATACAAAGATGCTTAACATCATTAGATATTAGGAAAATGCAAATTAAAACCACAGTGCATAATACTACACGCCTATGGAGAATGGCTAAATTTTTTAAAAACTTTAAAAAATTAGTGAAAACACCAAATTCTGGTGAGAATGGGGAAAAAAAAACTATCACTCCTACATTGCTGGTGGGAATACAAAATGATACACCTACTCTGGAAAATATTTTTTTAAAACTAAACATGTGAAGGTACCAAGAACATACATTGGGAAAGAATAATAAATGGGGCTTGGAAACTGGATATTTATATGGAGAAGGAGAAAATTAAATCCCTATCTCATATTATATACAAAAATCAGATCTAAATTGATTAGAAACTTAAATGTAAGACCTGAAACTATGAACCCACTCTAAGATAACATTAGGGAAATGATCTAGGACATTGATTTGTGCAAAGATTTCTTGAGTAAGACCGCAAAAGCACAGGCAACTAAACAAAAAATGGGCAAATGGGATCACAGCAGAGGAAACAATCAACAAAATGAAGAGACAATCCACAGCATGGGAGAAAAAATTTGCCAACTACCTATCTGACATGGGATTAATAACCAGAATATATAAGGAGCTCAGACAACTCAACAGAAAAAATCCAAATTGAAAATGGGTGAAAGATATGAATAGACATTTCTCAAAAGAAGACATAGAAATGGTCAACAGGTATATTACAAAATGTTAATCAACATCACCAATCATCAGAGAAATGCAAATCAAAACTATGAGATATTATCTCAGTCCAGTTAAAATGACTTTTATAAAAAAGGCAATAATGGATGCTAGCGCAGATGGGGAGAAATTGGAACCCTCCAACACTGTTGGTGGGAATGTAAATTAGCACAGTCACTATGGAGAACAGTACGGAGGCTTCTCAAACAACTAAAAATATAACTATCCAATGATCCAGCATTCCTCCTGCTGGGTATGGGATCCATATAAAAGGAAATCAGTATATTGAAGAAGTCTCTGTACTCCCATGTTTATTGCAGCACTATTCACAGTAGCCAGGATATGGAATCAACCTAGGTATCCATCGATGGATAAATGGACAAAGAAAATGTGGTACATATATACAATAGAAAATTATTCAGCCACAAAAAGGATGAAATTCTGTTATTTGCAACAATATGGATGGAACTGTAAGGCATTATGTTAAGTGAAATAAGCCAGGCGCAGAAAGACAAATACCACATGTTCTCATACGTGGGAGCTAAATGTATTGATCTCATGAAGATACAGGGTAGAATGATCATTACCAGAGTCTGGGAAGGATACCAGAGGTGAGGAAAGGGGGATAAAGAGGGAATGGTTAATGGGTACAAAAATATAGCTAGAAGAAATCAGATATAATGTTTGGTAGCACAATAAGGTGACCATAGTTAACAGTAATTTATTGTATATTTCACAATAGCAGAGTGGAACTGGAATGTCCCTAACACAAAGAAATGATAAATGTTCAAGAAATGTTCAAGATGATGATATCCCAATTACCCTGATTTGATCATTACACATTTAATGCTTATATCAAAATATTACTTCTACCCTATAAATATGAGCAACTATTATGTATTCATAAAAATTAAAAATTAGAAAAAAAACCTAAACATGCAACTATACAGTGACCCAGCAATTGCACTCCTGGGCATTTATCCCAGAAAATAACAATTTATATTCACATAAAAAGCTGTACACAAATATTTATAGCAGCTTTATTTATAAGAGTCAAAAATTGGAGGGCCGTGTGCAGTGTGTGGATCTCTTGAGCTCAGGAGTTAGAAACCAGCTTGGGCAACATGGTGAAACCTCGTTTCTACAAAAAAAACCATATATATAAAAATTGGCCAAGTGTGGTCGTGCACGCCTATAGTCCCAACTACTCAGGGGACTGAGGTAGAAGGATGGCTTAAGCCCCATAGGCGGAGGTTGCAGTGAGCTGAGATTGCGCCACTGCACTCCAGCCTAGACAACAGAGTGAGACCTTGTCTCAAAAACAAACAAGCAAACAAACAAACACCTGGAAATAATTTAGATGTCCTTCAATCCTTCAATGGGTGAATGTTTAAAAATCTGTGACACAGGCCAAGCATGGTGGCTCACGCCTGTAATCTCGGCGTGAGGCCGAGGCAGGCAGATCACCTGAGGTCGGGAGTTCAAGGCCAGCCTGACCAACGTGGAGAAACACCGTCTCTACTAAAAATACAAAATTAGCCAGGTGTGGTGGTGCATGCCTGTAATCCCAGCTACTCAGGAGGCTGAGGAAGGAGAATCACTTGAACCCAAAAGGGAGGTTGTGGTGAGCTGAGATTGTACCCTTGCACTCCAGCCTGGGCAACAAGAGCAAAATTCTGTCTCCAAAAAAAGAAAAAAAATCTGTGACATACCAACACCATGAAATACTCCTCAGCAAAAAAAAGGAATGCATTCTTGATACATGCAGAAACCTGGATGAATCTTCAGAGAATTATGCTTAATGAAAAAATAAATCCTGAAAAGTTACATATATACAATTACATTTATGTAACATTCTTGAAATGACAAAAATTGTGGAAATTGAAACAAATTAGAGGTTCCCAGGGACTAAGGAGAGAGTCAAGGTAGGAGTAAAATGTGTGCAGCTATAAATGGGAAACACAGGGATTCTTGTGGTGTTGGAATTGTTCTGTATCTTGACTGTATTAATGTGAATATCCTAGTTGTGATATTATACTATAATTTTGCAAAATGTTACCATTAGAGGAAACTGGGTAAATTTTACATGGGATTTCTGGTTGTTTTTCTTTTCTTTTTTGTTTTGTTTTGTTTGTTATTTACAACTGCAAGTGAATCTCAAAGGAGACTTTTAGAAAACTATTAAATTACCCAGCCTTAGTTTACTATTTATTTGTAAAATGGAGGAAATAATAGCTGTACTATGTCCTGGAATTGGGCAGCTAAAGTTGGAAAATGCTAAATAACTTGGACATAGTGCTATAGACTTCTGGATCACAGAGTTGTCAGTAATTTTCTATTTCATTGGTATCCACATTATTTTTTTTCTGGACCACAGGTTGGACACTGAGGAGACTGGTGGGAAGCAGAGCAAAAGGTGCTTCTCATACCTTCTTCTCTTTCCAGCATCCAACCACACTTCCCTCTCCTCTCAGTCTTGCTTTCATCTGTTTTCCATATTAGAATTCTGAGGGATTTTGTAGAAGAAAAGAGGCTTTTACTTACGTTTTGAAACCAACTCATCTAGTCCCAATCTTTTACTTTACTGATAGCAGATAGAAACCAGAGAGGTTTAGTGACTGCTCAAGACACTGAGGTAGTTGATGGTGAAGCTGAGAACAGAACAAGGACTATTGACCCTCACTCCAGTGTTTTTTCCACTAAATCATGGTGACTTGTATTTTGATTGCTTTCTCAATATTTTTGTCAACGATCAAACAGCTTCTTAAGCAGTTAGTAATTTACGAAAGCAACATCATTTATTGTTGTCTAGAGACATAATTTTGTGCAGTAATTCTTAAGCATATGGGTAGAATGTTTAAGCATTTTGGTAGTCGTGGTCTGGGATATTGTTCAAGGAGTGCCTTAAACATAGGTACATTGTTTATTGTACATATCGGAAAAGCTTATTGGTGCCACCTAGTGGTTTGAGTGACAGGTATCGGTAGCAATTAAGAAGACATTTTAAATGCCCCACCCTGCTTTTGTTTATGCTCTATCAGTGGGTATACTAAAAGCCAACTACCTCAGCTACTTTTTTTCTATAATATTTTAGGTGAAAAATGCTTTTCAGAATACAAAAGAAGAAGTTTTGGGTTAGCTGTAAAGTTTTTCTCTGCTAATTAAAATTTTTCTTCTTAATAGAGCAAATTATTTAGATAAATTATTTTCAAACTCAAATTACCTGCTAATTACAGTTCATTCTTAAATCAGAAAAACGGACACTTAGCACAGATCCTTAGGATTCCTGTAAAATAAACAGTTGGGTTCAGTAGGTGCTCAGAAGTACTAAATTTTTTTAAAATTCTGTGATTCAGATTTTTTACTAAATCAGGTATTTTTCTGTGTTAAAAAAAATCTGGTGACCATATAAAGACTATTATCATAAGAGCTACAATTAGAATTAAGTGCACGATTTAATCATTAGAAGGTTTTAACCATGTGAAGTTTTCTAATAAGCATATATTTCTTTCAGTGAAAACTTATACTGAACAGATACAACCCTTGTCCTAACATCAAAGCAGTTATTTGTAGACCAAACCTATCAGTACAATCGTTGAATACCTAAAACACTTAATGACATCTTTATTCTCACCATACAATTTTTTTCTCTTATGAGGGGTCATGAAAGGAGTGACTCATAAAATAATTTGTTTGCCCAAGGTGTTATTAACTTTAGAAATTGCTGATCTTCTGGGCTGGCCCACTTATCAAAGCCATTTTCAGAACAATTATGACAATGATGACTAAATACTCAAGTAGACAAAAGACATTTGGCGGACAAGGAAAAGGAATATTGTTAACTGGTCTGTGAAAGGAACCTGAATAAACCCAAGAATTGCAGGGTACAAAGGTGACCGCTGAGAGGAATGGGACCAGTGACAGGAAGAGAACAGAAAACTGTTTTAAGAAAAAAATGGCCAGAAGTGATGGCTCACACCTGTAATCTCGGCACTTTAGGAGGCTGAGGTGGGCAGATCATTTGAGGTCAGGAGTTTGAGACGAGCCTGGCCAACATGGTGAAACCCCGACTCTACTAAAAATACAAAAACTAGCTGGGCATGGTGGCGGGTGGCTGTGATCCTAGCTACTCGGGAGACGGAGGCAGGAGAATCTCTTGAGCCTGGGAGGCAGAGGTTGCAGTGAGCCGAGAGGTTGCAGTGAGCCAACCTGGGTGACAGAGCAAGACTCTGACTCAAAAAAAGAAAAAAGAAAAAAGAAAAACGAAAAACATGAGGTATCACCATCAGAAAAGAGAAAAAGGTCTGAGATAATACTTAACAGGGCTGAAAAAGTGTAACTAATAGGAGGAATTTAGAAAACATATTTAAGTGCCCATTTAAAACTTTCAACCTGTGCAACTTATGCTTTCAGGTGTTTGAGACTTTTTTTTCTTTTTTCTTTTTTTTTGAGACAGAGTCTCACTCTGTAGCCCAGGCTCTGGAGTGCAGTGGCGTGATCACAGCTCACTGCAGCCTTGACCTCCTGTGCTTAAGCCATCCTCCCACATCAGCCTCCTGGGTACGTTGGACCACAGACACATACCATCACACCCAGCTAATTTTTCTATTTTTTTGTAGAGATGGGGTTTCGCCATGTTGCCTGGGCTGGTGTCCAGTTCCTGGGCTCAAGCGATCCTCTTGCTTCAACCTCCCAAAGTGGCCTGAGCCTCTGTGCCTGGCTAGATTAATTTTAATAATTGAGAAATTTTAAACCATTGACTAGGTTTATATTTTCAGACTAACAATTCAAAAAGATTTACTAAGAAAACATGATGCAAATGTAGTCCACTTTCAAGGACAAGGATCAGAATGAAGTTTATGGGTAGCAGTCATCACTCATGTCAGAAAATACTCCTTAAAGAAAATCTGCACATTGGAACACCCTCAGAACTCTTTAGTTCAGCGGTTTAGATTGAATGTTGAAGATGTAGGAGAAAACAGCAGGTTTTGAAGGAAAAGTACATGAGAACTTTAGTGTTGACTTGAAATTACATGAAGTAGAATGGGCATTAAGTAAGATATTGTTCAGCTCCTGGCTTCATTGCTCGTGTCTTAAGCTCATGAATTCAATTTCTTCCTCTTAACTCAGTCAACTGGAAATCAGATTGCCTCTTATGGTTGTTGTGAGGATTAAATCATATACTGTGCATAAAGTGCTTTTCAATGCTTGGCACATAGTAAGGTATCAAGAAATGTTAATTTCTTTTTTCTTTATGACTAAACATACCAGATAATATTTAGCAAAGCAATCAGCAAAGCCTTCAAAGTTCTTTCCCATAGTTTTCTGGTTTCACTGGTTGCATAGACTTGCAATGGCAAAAAGTCACAAGTTTTTAGCAATACTCACATAAAATTCTTAATACCCAAAAAATCTATTATCACACATAAATATAACAAGTAGATTTTGTGCCTAGTGACACATATTTTTAAATTTTTGAATACAAATTGGAAAACTAACATGTTCCATTTTGACTTGAGGTTGCAAATTTCTTAGTCTGGAGCCAACGTGGAACTTCTTAAAGAATAAGGCAATAATAAGCATGTAGGCTACAAAAAGAACACTTCTATTTTTAGGATCAGTATCAAATAAATGTGAAATATTGGTGATTTCTTTTTTTTTTTTCTTTTTTATTTTTAGATGGAGTCTTGCTCTTTCGCCCAGGCTGCAGTGCAGTGGCGTGATCTCGGTTCACTGCAACCTCCGCCTCCCGGGTTTAAGCAATTCTCCTGCCTCAGCCTCCCAAGTAGCTGGGACTACAGGTGCATACCACCATATCCAGCTAATTTTTGTATTTTTAGTAGAGAGAGGGTTTCACCATGTTGGCCAGGATGGTCTCAATCTCTTGACCTCGTAATCCACCTGCCTCGGCCTCCCAAAGTGCTAGGATTACAGGTGTGAGCCCCCATGCCCAGCCAATATTGGTGAGTTCTAAAGAGATTTTTGTACCAAGATTTGAGAAAAATATTCTTGCTTCTATTAACATTTTCAAAGATGTATAAATGAACACAGGTGATAATTTTTAAGGATTCTATGAAAGATTTTCTACCCCTTCCAATGCTATTCCCGCCCCAAATCCAGAAACATAAACATGCTATAACAGGCAAAATGTCATTATTGAGATATAGTATCTACATTATAGATCCTCAACAACTCTCTAACAATACTGACACAGGCTCACATTAATAAACTGTGCTTGCAGACATGTCCATTCAGTGGTTTGCTGATGAACCTAGAAAAAAAATGTTGGCATATTGGTAAAGTGCAAATATAGCCCTTTAAAAAAACAAGTCTGGCAGTATTTAAAGTAAAAGTATAATGTAAATTTTTTTCAAAATGTAAAATATTGAGTACTAATTATTTTTGAGAATAGTGCCTAATTATGCCTGTTAAATGTATAACTTTGCCATTTGAAATCTTGTTTAACATGTCCCTTATTAAGCCACTAAATGTCTTTTGTGGTCCTTATATTTTCCAAGTAGGTCTTTTAAAAAATTGGCTGGCTGCAGTGGCTTATGCCTGTAATCCCAGCACTTTGTGAGGTTGAGGCAGTGGATCACCTGACGTCACGAGTTCAAGACCAGCCTGGCCAACATGGTGAAACCCCATCCCTACTAACAATACAAAATTAGCCAGGCGTGGTGGTGCATGCCTGTAATCCCAGCTACTTGGGAGGCTGAGGCATGAGAATCACTTGAATCCAGAAGGCGGAGGTTGCAGTGAGCCAAGATCATGCCACTGCACTCCAACCTGGGAGACAGAGCCAGACTCTGTCTCAATTAAAACAAAACGATAACAACAAAAAACACAAACATTAAGCCCATCAATACTGTTCTTTGCTTTCTGTGAATTTATGTTATCTCTTGATATATATCTAACATTATTCTGTTTAGTTATTTAGTCATTCACTCAGTTTTGAGTGTGCCTCACAATACAGAGGAGTTTGGATTGCCTGTATCCCTGTGCACATATTCCAGCCAAGGCTGCAGGAGAAACACTTAGAAGTGCATTTCTTTGTTCGGGGCAGTCATCTAAACTCATCTTCAGCACAGTTATAGTCCTCCTGCTATACTCCTCTCCCTTCCTATCTCAGGAGAAGAAGCGTAAGAAGTAGGGATAGGAGCTTCTAAATGTTGCTCCAATCTCCCAAATTCAGATGTGAAGGAAAGAGGGCATGTGTACGGATGTGCCCCACAGTGACAGCCACTGGCCTGTGCAAGGAGTCCCTGAAGGTGTGAGGATGGAAAGAGCGTTTTCACGTCTATGATTTTAAGTTGCTGGCACCCATTCTCCTCTGCTCCTGCTCATCATTTCCTCATTTATGACTCTGACATTCTAGCTTACTTGCCCGAGAATTTAGCTGCAGTAACTCTTTCTTCCACCTACCAGCTTTTTAGCCATCAACCTCCCTAGCTTGATAAGGAGGGGAGGACTAAAAAGGCTACAAGATCAATTTTAACTCTGTAATTCTACAGAATGCACTAGTTTTGTATTAAATTTTATAAATGACAAAGTGCTTCATTAACCTTACTATTATCATAATTTTTGTCAGATTCCATCAGTATCTTTTTCTATATTGCTGGACTAGTTTTGCTGCCTGTTATACATATTGTTCTTTTGTACTTAAAATGACCTCTGGGCCGGGCGCGGTGGCTCAAGCCTGTAAATCCAGCACTTTGGGAGGCCGAGACGGGCGGATCACAAGGTCAGGAGATCGAGACCATCCTGGCTAACACGGTGAAACCCCGTCTCTACTAAAAAATACAAAAAACTAGCCGGGCGAGGTGGCGGGCGCCTGTCCTCCCAGCTACTCGGGAGGCTGAGGCAGGACAATGGCATAAACTCGGGAGGCGGAGCTTGCAGTGAGCTGAGATCCAGCCACTGCACTCCAGCCTGGGTGACAGAGCAAGACTCCGTCTCAAAAAAATAAAATAAAATAAAATGACCTCTATAATGGATTTAATTTGTACAAGGATAAAGGGGAAAATATTTCAGGGCCTTAGACAAAAATAAGATGTGCTGACTTATGGTCTTGTAGGAGGAACTGATTGATGCACTTGAAGCCAATTATAACCACTATGGCAGAGGCACAAAGTAGTGCCATGAGAATCCAAAGAAAACTCAGCTTCACAAAAGGCGTGCCATGTTAGCTGGCTTTTGACAGCTGCATTGGAAACAAGGTAGATTATAGGTAAGGGCATGGAAAGTCAGAGGCCTGCTCTGAGAGTGAAATATGGATGGAGCACAGAGTGGGGGAAATCAAAGTGTGACTGATTTTAAGAAACAGACCTGGCACAGTGCCTGGCTTATAAGAGATGTCCAGTTGATGCTGAAAGAAAAGATGGATTATGTCACTCTTCTGCTCAAAATCTTCCTACCACATTTGGAATAAAACCCTAGGACCGTACCCTGATTCATGAGCCCCTATAATCCCTGCCCCCTTCCCCTCTCACCTTATGTCTTACTATTCTTCACCCTGGTTAGTTCTGCTCTGGCTCACTGTCTAGTGGAACCCATTTCTGCCTCAGAATGTGCATCTGCAGTTCCATCTGCTAATCCCATTCTCCTTTCAGACATACACGCAGCTTCACCTCTCACCTCCCTCAGGTCCCTGGTCAAATATCTTCTCCTCAGAGATGTCTTTTTTTCTGTCCAACCTACCTCGAATAGTCACCTTCTGTTATATACTAAATGTTTATGTCCCCTCGCCCCTAAATTCATATGTTGAAATCCTACCCACCCCCCAATGTGATAGTAGTAGGATGTAGGGGCTTTGGTAGGTGGTTGGGTCATGAGGATAGAGCCCTCATGAATGGGATTCATGCTTTTATAATAGAGAATCTGAAGGGCTCCTGCATCAGTGGTTGTCCAGGAAGCAGGCTCTCACCAGACCCTGAATTTGCTAGTGCCTTAATCTTGGGCTTCCTGGCCAAGAACTGTGAGAAATAAATTTCTGTTGCTTATAAGCCACCCAGTAGCTATGGCGATTTGTTACAGCAGCCTGAACTGACTAACACATCCTCATACCCAGTTACTACCCCTTTCCTCTACTTTGATTTTTTTTTTTTTTTTTGAAATGGAGTCTACCTCTGTCACCCAGGCTGGAGTACAGTGGCTGGATCTCAGCTCACTGCAACCTCTACCTCCTGGGTTCAAGTGATTCTCCTGCCTCAGTCTCTGGAGTAGCTCGGATGACAGGCATGCTCCACCAAGCCTGTCTAATTTTTTTTTGAGATGGAGTTTCACTCTTGTTGCCCAGGCTGGAGTGCGATGGCATGATCTTGACTCACTGCAACCTCTGCCTCCTGGGTTCAAACGATTCTCCTGCCTCAGCCTCCCAAAGTGCTGGGATCACAGGTGTGAGCCACCGTGCCTGGCTTACTTTGATTTTTTAATAGCACTTTTCACTGCTCAATATTGCATCTTTTATTGATTTGTCAATATTCTATCTCATCCACTAGGCTATATGTTAAATCATCAATCATAGGGATTTCACTTAGCTTACCATTGTTATCTCCAGTGCCTTGTACATAGTTCTCAATAAATTATTCGGAAAAGGAAAGGAGAGAGCAAGGGGCTAGTTGGTGGGCTTTGAACACAATGTCAAATTATTCTGAAGGACACTGTCTTCCAGTCACACCTCTTTACTCATTTCCCAGCTTACAAATAAACACTTCATGAATCCTTACCATCTTTTGCTTGATTCAATGGGACTATATTAAGGACTTAGCATGTAGATGGTATACTATTATGCATGAAGTAGAAACAAAAGAAATAAGTAGATATTCTTTAAGTCAACAAACAGTTGTTGAGTACATCTTACTGCCAGGTGCTAGTCTAGGTGCTGGGAATATAGCGATGAATAAGACAGATATATTGTCACGGAGCTTATAGTTCAACAGGGAGAGTTACAATGAAGCATGATGAGCATATTACATAGGAGAAAAGAGTAGGTACTCTAGTAGATGAAAGTTTATTAGAGGAAAGGTTGTTCAAACTCAGACCTGAGAGATGAGCTGGCCAAACAGAAGAGAAAAGATGAAGAGTATCTCAGAACAAGGAAACAGAATGTGCAAAAGATAGTGTGAGGAAATCAGAGAAGTTGTATATGGCTGAAAGCTTAAGTTCTCAGTCTTCCAGATGCTTACAATCTAGGTGGGGAGATAAGACATGGATATGTGAAACAGTTACATAAGAGTCCAAGTAACATGGATAGAACTGAAGATCATTTTCTTAAGTGAAATAAGCCAGGTACAAAAAGACAAATATCGCATGTTCTCATTTATATGTGGCAGCTAAAAAATTGGATGAGATGGAGGTAGAAAGTGGAAAGAGAGATAACAGAGACTGGGAAGGATGAGAAGGGTTGGAGAGGAGGATGAAGGGATGTGTGTTAAAGGGTACAAACATATGATAAGACAGAAGGAATAAATTTAATGTTTGATAGCAAAGTGACTATAATCAACAAAAATGTATTGAACTCGGCTAACAAACACCCCTAAATACCCTGACTTGATCACTATGTATTACATACATGTAACAAAATTTCAGATGTACCCCATAAATTTGAACAAATAATACATAAATAAATATGGGCCGGGCACAGTGGTTCATGCCTGTAATCCCAGCACTTCGGGAGGCTGAGGTAGAAGGATTGCTTAAGTCTAGGAGTCTAAGACCAGCCTCACAAAACTCCATCTCTACAAAAAAAAAAAAAAAAAATACAAAAATTAACCGGGTGTGATGGTGCACCTGTAGTCCCAGCTACTTAGGAGCGTGAGACAGGGGAATCACTTGAGCCCGGGAGGCAGAGGTTGCAGTGAGCCAAGATCGCACACCTCTGCACTCCAGCCTGGGTGACAGAGTGAAACCCCATCTCAAAAAAATAAAAATAAGTAAATATGAATGCAAGTATCTGTAAGAAAAAGATCACTGGTTATAGTACTGAGTGAAACAGATTGTGAGTCCTGTAGAAGAGAAAAGAGAGGACAGTGTGGGCTGAAGGTGCCTACATGTCCACAAGAAGCAGATAAGATGCAGCAGAACACGGAAAAGGTGTCTGGAATGTGGCTAGATAAACAGAGGTAAGAAGCCTTCTAATCAGGAGAATCGGTATTTTGGAGAATAGGATGGGCTAGGACTGCTTAGAGTGTTAACACGGGAATGGAGGGAATAATAAAGTTTGGTAGCAAGGTTACAAAAGGCAGCCCTTGAAAATAAGCCTGAAGAATTTAGACTTTCTCTTGAAGATTATTAGGAGAGTGAAAGTAAAATGTCTGTGAATAACTGACTCCGTAACAAATACTTATTGAGTACTTATTATATGCCAGAGTGCCAGTAAAGAAGTGATAAAACACATCCCTGCCTTCATGGAGGTTATAAAGAAAACACATTAGATGATAAAGATATGTAGGATAAACTGGGCAGGAAGATATGCCCTTACCAAGAGAAAGGGATGCACATGGAATTCATTTGCAAAATAGGAAAAAAAGGAATTGGACAATGAACGAATAGGGAGAACAAAGGCAAGACAAGAGTTTTGGGTCTTTACTTTGCTTTACTTTCCTACCTGCCATTCTGTTTATCCTCACAATTGAGAAATTAGTCTGAAGTTAAGACTTTTAAATAATTGAGTGTTGACTGACACCTATTTACTAGGTTATTAAAATTTTTGATTTTTTGCAAACAGCTTTATAACAGTCTAAATTACTTAAAACACAGATTGTCTCAGTCTCTCTGTTGTCTTACATGGGTGGTTTACCTAAACCAGTCAGGAACTGTATGTAATAAGTACTTTGCAATAATGGTTGAAATAGAAACAGTGTATTGCACATAATAGTCATTCAGTAAGTGTCTGTAAATGAACAGTTTTCTAATTATGTACTTTAATAAGTTAGAGCAGAATCAGGGTTTTCTGATAAGAATGTTTTTCTTACCTGAGTTCTAATATACTTCCCTGAGTGTGTAGAGATAAAAGAAGGGTGGGTGAGTAACATACTGCAGTCAGAAGGGGAATCTCCCATAATCTCCAGTTCATCTTATCTATGCCAGAGGCCACCATTTAGTAGAAAACAATGGAATGTGATAGTCATCCAGTATGTGTGTCCCAGGGGGAAAAAGTATTTGAGATCTTCTGCCTTAAAAATCATCCTCAAATGTCATCATTCTACAAATTAGTTGTTTTCCTTTTTCCATATCCCTTTCTGATTTGCTCTAATGCATACATACTAGTTGCATATGTCTAGTATATTCATTTTTATTTAATATTAAGCTGGAAATTTAAAATGAAACATTAAAGGTCATCTACGGCAGATTCTTCTACTACATAAGGTAATCCGGTAGGTTTATAACCCAGGCATTCAGCAATGAGTTGCGGCTAATTGCCTTTGTATATGGTAGAGTTTCCTTGCTTCTTTCTTTTTTTTCTTTTTTTTTGAGATGGAGTCTTACTCTGTTGTCCAGGCTGGAGTGCAGTGGCATGATCTCAGCTCACTGCAACCTCTGTGTCCTGGGTTCAAGCAACTGTCTGCCTCAGCCTCCAGAGGAGCTGGGGTTACAGGTACCCACCACCACATCCGGCTATTTTTTATTTTTGTATTTTTAGTAGAGATAGGGTTCCACCATCTTGGCCAGGCTGGTCTTGAACTCCTGATCTTGTAATCCACCTGCCTCAGCCTCCCAAAGTGCTGGGATTACAGGTGTGAGCCACTGCGCCCAGCCAGTTTCCTTGCTTCTTTAAACTTCACCCCTGCAAAACCATCCTCCCCCACCCAACAGATAACCCAAAGATGATGTTCACATACAAACACACCTTTTACTTTAACTTACACACTTTCTGCCCTCTGGGCTGCCCAGCCCAGAGGGCAGAAAGTGTGTAAGTTAATTTTCAATGCAGATTTCATTCATTGAGAAAAGTTTAATGAAAATAAAAAATCGCTGGCTGTGGTGGCTAACGCTTGTAATCTCAACACTTTGGGAAGCTGAGGTAGGCAGATTGCCTGAGTCCAGGAGTTCAAGACTGGTCTGGGCAACATGGCGAAACCCCATCTCTACCGAAAATACTAAAGTTAGCCAGGCATGGTTGTGCATGCCTGTAGTCTCAGCTAATTGGGAGGCTGAGGCAGGAGCATCGTTTGAGCCTGGGATGCGGAGATGCAGTGAGCTGAGATCACACCATTCCACTCCAGCTTAGGTGACAGAGAGAGACCCTGTCTCCAAAACAAACAACCCACCCCAAAACCAATTACATTACAGAAAATTTGGAATATAAAGAAAAAACTATTACCTATAAAGCTAATTATTAATATAAAAGATTGATTTTTAGTCCATTTGTTTTAGCCCTTTTGTAAAGCTAGTTTTTAAATTATAAAAGTAATAAAGTAATACAGAGGTTTTGTTTTCAGTAATGGCACAATAGCTTATATTGGACTGTTTTCCACAGATGACGATTTTGGACCCTGGACAAAATTTTGTAAAAAACCAAAACACTGGAAAGTTACCAAATGTAGTCACAAACTGAAAAAGACTCCACCCTGGTACTGTGGTTTGAATATGTCCCCCAGCTTTCATGCATTGGAAACTTAATCCCCTAATTTATATGTTGATAGTATTTGAAGGTGAGGCCTTTGGGAGCTAATTAGGATTAAAGTCATCAGGATGGGGCCCCTGTGATGGGAGAAGAGGAAGGAAGACCTGGGCTGGCACGCTCCTGCCCTCTCGCCATGTGATGCCCTCTGCCATGTTATGACACGGCATGAGGTCACAGCCAGATGTGGCTGCCTGATCTTGAATTTCCCAGCCTCTAAAACGATGAGTTAAATCAACCTCTTTTCTTTATAAATTACCTAGTCTCAGGTATTCTGTTATAGCAACAGAACAATGGACTAATACAGCTGGAAAGGAGGGAACACCACTTAGTAAAATCCATGTTTAAACAGATTAATCCCCAAGGATTAGTGCCGTGGAAGCTAGAACTCAAGCTGAAGTCTGATTGGCTTTAAATATGAGAGGTCAGAGTTTGGGGCTGCCAGAACAGCTGGCAATTGAGGAGGAAAGTTCTGAAAATGAGAGCCATGAAGATGGGATTTCCAAACCTGTGTTTTAATTTTCCATCAAATCCTTGGATGATCTCTGAATTGCACATGCATGGTCTCAAAAAATGTCTATTGTAAAGTAATAGCTTTAAAATGCTCAGCAGAGGCCAGGCGCAGTGGTTCATGTTTGTAATCCCAGCACTTTGGGAGGCTGAGGTGGGTGGATCACCTGAGGTCAGAAGTTCAAGATCAGCCTGGCCAACATGGTGAAACCCTGTCTCTACTAAAAATACAAAAAAATTAGCTGGGTGTGGTGGCACGTGCCTGTAATCCCACCTACTCGGGAGGCTGAGGCAAGAGAATCGCTTGAACCCAGGAGGCAGAGGTTGCATTGAGCTGAGATCACGCCATTGCACTCCAGCCTGGGTGACAAGAGCGACTCTGTCTCAAAAACAAACAAACAAAAGTGCTGAGCAGAGATTTTAGTTGTTGCTCACCATAAGAGAGACAGATTTTGGAGTTTGAAGGCTACAAAGTCAAAAAGGGGCTTGGTAAACACCTCCAGCTTTCAATAGAAACTTGAGAGGGGCTACACCTTGGAGTAAAGACTCTTTCCTAGGGCTAAGGATTTACTTAAAACGAAGGATAAAATTGAAATAGATGCATCTTAAAATTATGAAAACCAAGCTTACACAAGTTCAAAGTCATTAGCCAAAAACTTGGCTGCCTGCTAGAATGAAAATCAGCATTCTTCAGAGGAAGATAATGTTTTATCCACAATGTCTAGTATAAAAAAATTAAACATGTAATGTAAGAGGAAAACGTGACTCAAGATCAAGAGAAAGAGTAGTCAACACAAATAAATCCTGACATGACCTACATTAGCAAAAATTTTAAAGCAGTTATAAATATTTTCAAAGACTTAAAGGAAAATGTAGTGAGTGAACAGGTGAAAGAATCTCAGGAGATACATTATACTATTAAAAAAAGGACTAAAATGAAATTCTAGAACTGAAAAGTATAATATCTGAAATTAAAAAAAAATCTCTGGATGGGCCTACCACCAGAGTGAAGGCGGTAAAAGAGTCAGTGAATGTGAAGAGAAATCAACAGAAAATGTCTAATCTGAAGGACAGAAAAGAACAGGATGAAGAAAAAATGAACAGAGCCTTAGTGAGCATTTGGACAATGTACATGCAGTTGAAATCTAAGGAGAGGAGAGAAATAATGTAATGGGGAAGAAGGAAAATTTGAAAAAAGTAATGACTGAAATTTTCTCAAATTTGGTGAAAATGTCAACTGAAAATCCAAAAATCTCAGTGAATGCCTAGCAGCACAAAGACAAAGAAAACCACACTACGTACTACCAAAAATAAAGAGATGGTCTTAAAACAATGAAAGGAAAAACTTACATAGAGGAAAAAAATTAATTATAACTGAATTCTCATCAAAAACAATGGAGACCAGAAGACAGTGGTATGACAAGTTTAAAAGGCCAAATACAAAAAGGGATACAAAAAGGGAATACAAAAAGATGTCGAAGGCAAATGACATGGTATGACAATTTGGATCTACAGGAGCAAAAGGTAAACAAAAAAGACCATCTATATTAGTTTCTTGTTGCTGCTGTAACAAATTACTACAAAATTAGTGGCTTAAAACAAGAGAAATTCATCTTATGACTCTGGAGGTCAGAATTCTGAAATGGGTCTTACTTGGGCTAAAATTAAGGGGTTAGCAGAGCAGTGTTACTTCTGGAGGCTTTAGGGAGAAATAAATGTCCTTGCTTTTTCCAACTTTTAGAGGCCACCTGCATTCCTTGCTCATAGTCCCATTTCTCTATCTTCAAAGCCACCAATGGCTTTGAAGTCAGGCCCTTTTCATGTTACCATTTCTATTGGTCCTCTACTGTATCCTTCTTTTCATTTTAAGGATCCTTATGATTACACTGAGACCTTCTGGATAATTCAGAATGTCCCCCCTATCCTAACATCAGTTGATTAGCAAGTGCAATTCTATCTGCTGTCTTAATTTCCCTTTACCATATGACCTAATATATTGAGAAATTCTAGAGATTAGGACATGGACTTCTCATTGCAGGGGGATGGCATTATTCTGCCTACTACACCGACTTTTTTCCTCTTAATTTCTTAAGTATAACTGTTATTGCACAAATCATAACATAGTATTTTGGCATTAGTAAATAAGTAGATATAAAATGTATGATAGCAATAGCACAAGGGGTGAAGGGTGGTAAATAGGATAAACTGCTATAAGTTTACATGAAGTAGTATCATATTAACTTGTAGTAGACTATATTAGGGATGCATATTATCATCCCTAGAGCAAAGTTTCTTAAATAGAGTTCTATGGAACTTAGGTTTCTGCAAGATGTTGCTAGTTTTGAATTAACTCTTGAATTACCTTCTCTAATCTTTTATTTCATGCCACACACTGACTTACATTAGTGAACAAGCTCTTTATGTGAAATAGCAGATAGGAAGGAAGTTTTCCTTCTAAAGAAGGAATTTTTATTTGTTAAGATTTACTTGCGCCCTGGCCACTCCACTGTTGTTGTAAGTGTTGAAAACATAAATGATGTAGGCTAGAAGTAAATTGCATTGTGAAAATTTTGGCATTTTTTTGTGATTTACACACTTAGTTATCATACCCTTTTGTTAAGTATTTTATTAATGTTTTATAAAAATGCCTGATGATCTAGTATGGTAACTTTTGAAGAAGAGGTGTGAGAAGGATGAGAATTATTTTAGGCCAATGCTTATTTAAAATTCTAATATGTTAGTAATGAATAATTATAATCTTCAGAGTCATTTCATTACACTAGTGCAACAAAGGACACAAAGTCTGTCTTTACAATAATGCTCTTTATCAATAGGTTTTACATGGACTAGGAATCCAAGTTTTCCTATTCCATTGTGTATCATTGGCATTCACTGATTTCTAAATGTAACAGTAGTTCCACCAAAAATGAAAAGACACTTACAAATTACTACCATTTCACGACGAGAGGTGCTGATTACTTTATATGGCAAGTTCAACCTCAAAACATAATGAAACTTTTACTTTTTAAAAAAAGTCACATTCTGTGAAAAGTCTCAGGAAGCAAGTTATTTAATGAGAACTTACTGCTCAGAAAAGGAAAAGTCACACATCTGTTGAGAACAGAATAATGCATTATTCAAAATTGTAGTGAGTTAAATGCTAGAATAAGATGCAGCATAAGAAATTGATAAGTTCCATTCTCAAATAGAACAATAAGTTGACATATTGATAACATGTCTCATGATGGTAAAGAAATGTTCTATAACAAATCAAAAATTAATAGCTTCTCCATCTAGGTTTATGAGGCAACAGATTTCACTAATATACATCATACTGGACCATTTGTAAGATTTGTAATTAATGGTAAAATTTAAAATTTTTTTTCTGCTGCAAAGAGCTGCCTGCAATAAGCAAAGGCCAAGATACATTTAATGTTTTGTCCTCATAACTGCAAACAAATGGCCAGTCTTAAAGAAACTCTATTGGTATCTGTACTAATGATGCCCCATCAATGTTTGGCTGCAGCCTCTTGTTAAAACAAAAACAAAAACCAAAAAAACAAAAAAAAAGAAAAAAGGAAAGAAAGTCCTGTTTTTGATGTCGCAGTACTCTGTTTTCTTTTCTTTTTTTTTTTTTTTTTTGAGACGGAGTCTCGCTCTGTTGCCCAGGCTGGAGTGCAGTGGCGCCATCCTGGCTCACTGCAAGTTCCACCGCCTCCCAGGTTCAAGCCATTCTCCTGCCTCAGCCTCCCTAGAATCTGGGACTACAGGCGCCCGCCACCACACCCGGCTAATTTTTTTGTATTTTCAGTAGAGACGGGGTTTCACCGTGTTCGCCAGGGTGGTCTTGATCTCCTGACCTCGTGATCCGCCCGCCTCGGCCTCCCAAAGTGCTGAGATTACAGGCTTGAGCCACCGCGCCTGGCCAGTACTCTGTTTTCTTTACAGATAGATGCTAGTGTCAAAAACTCTTAGAGATGAACGTGGTGGCTCATGCCTGTAATCCCAGCAGTTTGGGAGGCTGAGGCGGGCAGATCACGAGGTCAGGAGATCAGGACCATCCTGGACAATATGATGAAATCCCATCTCTACTAAAAATACAAAAATTAGACAGCTGTGGTGGTATGCTCCTGTAGTCCCAGCTACTTGGGAGGCTGAGGCAGAAGAATCGCTTGAACCTCGGAGGCGGAAGTTGCAGTGAGCAGAGATCACGCCACTGCACTCCGGCCTGGTGACAGAGCAAGACTCCATCTCATAAAAAAAAAAAAAAGAAAAAGAAATTTGAAAATTCATATGATGCTACCAAAAAATGGTTAACTGTGAAACAAAGATCAAGTCACTCAAGAATATTTTTAAAAACTGCATGAAAATCTGGACAATCAGTAAGTAAATCACTTGCCACATACAGAGATCCAGGGGCTTAGTAGTGGAAGAGTTCTCAATAGAGTGCTTGAACTTAAAACCTTGCAGGAGGTTTTTCTTGTTTGTTTTTGAGACAGGGTCTTACTCTGTCGCCTAGTCTAGCATGCAGTGGCACAATCTTATCTCACTGCAACCTCTACTTCCCAAGCTCAAGTAATCCTCCAGCCTCAGCCTCCTGAACAGCTGGGACTACAGGCATGAGCCACCAAGCCCAATTTTTTTTTTTTTTTTTTTTTTGAGATGGGGTTTTGTCACGTTGCTCAGGTAGGTCTTGAACTCCTGAGCTCAAAGGGATCTGCCTGACTCAGCCTCCCAAAGTACTGGGATTACAGACATGAACCACTGCACCGGGCCGCAGGAGTACTTTCAAGAAAATAAAGTGCCAGAGTTTGCTCAGTGTTTTGAAATGCAGAATAGCTGCAGAAATGAATCTGCTTAGCAGACATCTTTTATCACATGAAACAGTTGACCAAATCTCTATAAGACCTTGTAAAAAGGTTTTTATCTCAATTGACAAAATTCTTAGACTTTCAAGGGAATTGAATCTTTGTGAAAATCATGTTGCAGAAGGAAATTTTGAAATGTTTCCACTACCGCTTGATTATGCAAGTGAGGCGGGATATCACTAAGCAGGCTTTTTATTGAAACCACCTGGAAGAACTTCAGTATACAGCTAAACAGTATTCTCCCTCCCTTCTAATACAGGAGGAGGGTCCCTTTAAGATCTGCTCAGGTTGAGAACTTTGAGCTGCAGTCTGATTGTACACTCAAGATGAGAGCTACTGATATGCCTCTAGACAACTTCTGGCTTTCTATTTAAAAAAAAGAGAGAGAGAGATAATATACTGTCATTCATAGAAAAATAATGAATATCTGGCCAGGAGCAGTGGCTTGCGCCTGTAATCCCAGCACTTTGGGAGGCTGAGGTTGGTGGATCACCTGAGGTCAGGAGTTCAAGACCAGCCTGAGCAACATGGTGAAATCCTGTCTCTACTAAAAATACAAAAAAAAATTAGCCAGGCGTGGTGGCATGTGCCTGTAGTCCCAGCTACCCAGGAGGCTGAGACAGGAGAATCGCTTGAACCCAGGAGGCAGAGGTTGCAGTGACCCGAGATTGCACCACTGCACTCTAGTCTGGGCGACAGAGTGAGACTCCATCTCAAAAAACAAAAAACCAAAAATAATTAATATCTTGCTGGAGTTTATATGTGTGAATAGGCTTATTTATTTCAGGTGAAAATGAAATCGGTGTACTTATCCTAACCTATACCCATAATTGAGCACCCATTAAAGCCCATTATAACCAATTAGGCATAGTCTAACAATGACATGCTTTCAATTCTTCCTGTCAATCTTCTGTCCTATTGTTATACAGTTACATTTAAATATGTTATACTCTCAATGTGTTTTTCCTATTTTTTATTTAGCCATTTATTTTAAGAGCTTTTAAGTATGAAAAAAGTTCTTTATATTTACATATATCTTAACCATTTCCACAAAGCTTCTCTTCTTTGTGTAGTTTCAAATTAGTTTGATATCCTATTCCTGCTGCCTAACTTCCTTTAACATTTTTTTGTAGCATAAATCTGCTGCTATTGAGTTTCCCATTTTTCTCTTAAAAAACATTTGTCATTCATTTTTCAAAAATACTTTCCTGACTGGGCACGGTGGCTCATGCCTGTAATCCCAGCACTTTGGGACGTCGAGGTGGGTGGATCACGTGAGGTCAGGAGTTCGAGACCAGCCTGGCCAACATGGTGAAACCCCTTCTCTACTAAAAATACAAAAATTAGCCAGGTGTGGTCGTGGGTGCGTGTAATCCCAGCTACTCAGGAGGCTGAGGCAGGAGAATCACTTGAACCTGGGAGGTAGAGGTTGCAGTGAGCTGAGATCGTGCCACTGCACTCCAGCCTGGGTGATAGGGCAGGACTGTGTCTCAAAAAAAAAAAAAAAAGAAAAAAGAAAAGATACTTTGCTGTGTATATTATTCAGAGCCAACAGTTCTTTTTTCTTTAAAGATGCCATCCCACTGTTTTTTTGGCTTGCATAGTTTCTGAAGAGGAGTCTGCTATTATTCTTACCATCTTTTTCTGTATGTAATGTCTTTTTTTTTTTTTTTTCTCCACTGATTATCTACAAGATTTTATCTTTATCTTTGGTTTCCAGCAGTTTGAACATGGTGAATTGGTTTTTTGTTTTTAAATTCTTCTTGGTATTTTTCTGAGCTTTTTGAAACTGTGCTTCATCATTTTTGAAAAATTCTCAACAATTGTCTCTTTCTAGGATTAAAATTACACATATGATAGACCATATGATATTGTTCAACAGCTCTTGAATGCTATATGTTTTCTTTTGCTTTTGTTACTTATTTTTCTTTTTGATCATTTCATTGACCTATCTTTAACTTCACTGTTTCTTTCCTTGATTGTGTCAAATGTATGGATGTGTCTGTATAAGTCACTTTTTATATCTGTTACCATGATTTTAAATTCTACCATTTGACTATCTTTTACCTTCTATCTCTCTGTTGATTTTCCTTATCTGTCCATGCATGTTCCCCATCTTTTCAATTTAATCATAATTTAACAATTTAATCATAATTATTTAAAATTTCCTATCTGATAGTTCTAACATCAATGTCATCTCTGAATCTGGTTCTATTGATTGCTTTGTCTCTTGAAAATGGGTTTAAACTATTTTTTTTTTTTTTGGCTTTTTTGTATCCTGTACTTTTAAATTTCTTGCTGTACAGAGTAGAAATTGAGATAAATAGTAGTAAATACTATTTATTACTGGAAATGACATTTCTCCTGTTGACTTGTAGAGGGTTGAGTCAGTATAGTCAGGAATTGAGCTGGGTTTATCGTTTGCTGTTGCTATGTTTATGTTCCATGTACCACCAGTTTTAAATTGCACTAGATTTACCTTGTGCTTAGGGTGGAATTTGGTTCCCAGAGACTTTTTCCTCAATGCCCTGCTTCTTCCTTAACTTTATACCTTCTCTATAAATGTGTGCCTCAGAGTTCTCCATATTTTTGCCTCTTCCCCAAAAGTAGACTTCAGTTGCTTGTTACTTGGTGCTTGTTATTTGGCACTTGCTAGCAGGTATGATGGGGAGAGAGAGGGCAGGAGAACTTTCTGTGGTCCTGCTCCAGTCTCAGACTTAGCCAGACCCTGTATCTCTGGATCTAGGAGTGGAGTTTTCTCAGTGATTGTATCCCTCACCCAGAGGCAGGAAACCTCTCATGGACTGGATCCATAATAGTTTCTTTCCCCTCCTCCAAAGTTGGAGGGTTTTCTTCTTTGTATTTCTCCCAGATGCAATGGTATGTCACCTGTGCTCTGGGGGAGATAAGTTTACTGCCCTTACTCTAACAACCTAAGTATTTTGTTTCTTAGAGTAAAAGGGTCTGGGTGGAGATTTGTGTGTTTACCACAGAATTGGCCATTCTCCTCTCCAGGCCTATACTACAAAAGGAGGCTTCCTATGAAATCCCACCCGGAGTCCAGTCTTTCTCATCTGTATCCAGTGAAGTTGATGAAAACAAACCAGCAAAAGGATGCAAACCATCTTTGGGTCTAGGGCTCTCAAGGGTTCCATGATTTCATGCTAGAACAAACTCAGCCTTTAGCAATTTGTTCAATATTTTAGCTTCTTACCTGCTTGTGTGGTGGGCTTGCCTTCCTCTGATGCTCTACCACAGGTAAGTCAGTGCTTTCATCTTCTCTGCTCTTGAAGGTGCCTATTTTTCCTTAGAATGTCAGGCTATTTTGGTGCCTTACCTCAGTTCTTGAGGGGGGGGTGGTTCAAGACAAATTATGATTTTGTATATTATTTTTTCTTGTTGTTAGCAAAATTAAAAGTTCTTTCCAGCTTTCTAGATCTTAGGCAGAAGCTATAAGCATTCCTAAGGAATTGAAATGTCATATTTATCATATTCTAAATTCTCATATGTATTTGGATTCATTTCTCAACTTTTTATTCTATTTCATTAATCTGTCAATCTATGCATGTACCAGTTACATGAATTGTAGTTTATTGTACATAATGATGAGGGACATTTCATCCATCCTCGTTATTGTTATTTTTCTAAAATTTCTTAGATATTCTTGCTAAGTTAATTTTTAAATATAAAGTGTAACATAATTTTCAGTTTAGAGAACTGAACTTAAAATAGCCTATGTTTAAGACAGCACTCTACAGCTGTAGCTCTAAAAGAGACCCTATTTCTAATTCTTTTAACAATTTAATAGTGTTTTTCTCTTATTAAATCAAACTTATTCACTATAGCAAAATAAAAAATAATAGATAGTTAAATAAAAAGGGTAAAAGTACCTGCAATTCCAACATCCAACTATACCACTGTTAGCTTTGGACTATATCCTTGTTACAGAACTTTTACTACATAAGCAGACACATGTTACACCTATTACATATAAATGGTTTCACATAGCATTATAATCTGCTTTTAAACTTAAAATTTTAAAATTTTAATTATTAAAATTGAATTTTAATATATTGTCAAAATAATATTAAATATTATTCTTATTAACAATATTTTACAAGTAGATATCCTTCTAGAACAGTGATTTTCAAATGTGCTGCTGGGAACTCTAAGGATTTAGAACTCTAGATTTCTAGATTTCTAGAACTCTAGAAAACTTTTCATGGGCTATTCTGCATGGGGTTGGAGAATAGAGCTTGCCAGGCTGACCCTAGCTCTGGCCCACTATTCTCTCTTCTAGTAGAACATTTACTTGTGTCTTTCAGTTCTTAGGATTCTGCATAAGTTTTAATTTAAAAAGGGCTCCAAAAAGAAAAATAGGTTTAAAAATCACCATTTTGCACCATCAATTAATTTACTATGAACTACTTCAGGCATACAAAAAATAGAGTACAATATAAAACTTGAGCATATATTACTAACCTGAAGAAATGGACATAATATAATTGAAGCTTTCTGGATACCTCTTTTTCATTCTTCAGAAGCAATCAATCACTATCCTTTGTTTTATAATTCTCCTACAAGTTCTTTTATATTTTTGCTACATATGTTTCTATAAGTAAAATATGATATTATTTTGGGCCAGGAGTGGTGACTCACGCCTGTAATCCCAGCACTTTGGGAGGCCCAGGTGGGCGGATCACCTGAGATCAGGAGTTTGAGACCAACCTGGCCAACATGGTGAAACCCCATCTCTACTAAAAACATACAAAAAATTAGCCAGGCATGGTGGCATGCACATGTGATCCCAGCTACTTGGGAGACTGAGGCAGGAGAATCGCTTGAGCCAGGAGGCAGAGGTTGCAGTGAGCCAAGATCCTGCCACTGCATTCCAGCCTGGGCAACAGAGCGAGATGTCATCTCAGAAAACAACAACAACAACAAAAAACCAGATTCCTTTCCAAAGAAGTGGGGGCAGTTTATATGCATATTAAGAATATATGAAAGTTCCAGTTGCTTCACAACCTCACGGTTATGTCCTTTGTGAAAATTCCATTTTTAAAAATTATACTTTAAGTTCTAGGGTACATGTGCACAACGTGCAGGTTTGTTACATATGTATACATGTGCCATGTTGGTGTGCTGCACCCATTAACTTGTCATTTACATTAGGTATATCTCCTAATGCTATCCCTCCCCTCTCTCCCCTCCCCACAACAAGCCCCAATGTGTGATGCTCCCCATCCTGTGTCCAGGTGTTCTCATTGTTCATTTCCCACCTATGAGTGAGAACATGCAGTGTTTGGTTTTCTGTCCTTGCGATAGTTTGCTCAGAATGATGGTTTCCAGCTTCATCCAGGTCCCTACAAAGGACATGAACTCATCCTTTTTTTATGGCTGCATAGTATTCCATGGTGTATATGTGCCACATTTTCTTCATCTAGTCTATCATTGATGGACTTTTGGGTTGGTTCCAAGTCTTTGCTATTGTGAATAGTGCCGCAATAAACATACGTGCGCATGTGTCTTTATAGCAGCATGATTTATAATCCTTTGGGTATATCCCCAGTAATGGGATGGCTGGGTCAAATGGTATTTCTAGTTCTAGATCCTTGAGGAATCGCCACACTGTCTTCCACGATGGTTGAACTAGTTTACAGTTCCATCAATAGTGTAAAAGTGTTCCTGTTTCTCCACATCCTCTCCAGCACTTGTTTCCTGACTTTTTAATGATTGCCATTCTAACTGGTGTGAGATGGTATCTCATTGTGGTTTTGATTTGCATTTCTCTGATGACCAGTGATGATGGGCATTTTTTCATGTGTCTGTTGGCTGCATAAATGTCTTCTTTTGAGAAGTGTCTGATCATATCCTTCACCCAGTTTTTGATGGGGCTGTTTGATTTTTTTCTTGTAAATTTAAGTTCTTTGTAGATTCTGGATATTAGCCCTTTGTCAGATGGGTAAATTGTAAAAATTTTCTCCCATTCTGCAGGTTGCCTGTTCACTCTGATGGTAGTTTCTTTTGCTGTGCAGAAGCTCTTTAGTTTAATTAGATCCCATTTGTCAATTTTGGCTTTTGTTGCCATTGCTTTTGGTGTTTTAGTCATGAAGTCCTTGCCCATGCCTATGTCCTGAATGGTATTGCCTGGGTTTTCTTCTAGGGTTTTTATGGTTTTAGGTCTAACATTTAAGTCTTTAATCCATCTTGAATTATTTTTGTATAAGGTGTAAGGAAGGGATCCAATTTCAGCTTTCTACATATGGCTAGCCAGTTTTCCCAGCAGCATTTATTAAATAGGGAATCCTTTCCCCATTTCTTGTTTTTGTCAGGTTTGTCAAAGATTAGATGGTTGTAGATGTGTGGTATTATTTCTAAGGGCTCTGTTCTGTTTTTTGTTGTTGTTGAGATGGAGTTTCACTCTTGTCACCGAGGCTGGAGTGCAGTGGCATGATCTCGGCTCACTGTAACCTCTGCCTCCGGGGTTCAAGCAATTCTCCTGTCTTAGCCTCCCAAGTAGCTGGAATTACAGGCATGCACCACCATGCCCAGCTAATTTTTGTATTTTTAGTAGAGACCGTGTTTCATCATGTTGGCCAAGCTGGTCATGAACTCATGACCTCAGGTGATCCTCCCATCTTGGCCTCCCAAAGTGCTGGGATTACAGGCATGAGGCACCACGCTCAGCCAATATTAAGCATATTTATAGTTCATATTTTAGGACTAATGTTGGAACTAATCAGTACTATGTATTTCAAATATCTTCTCCCATTATGTGACTTGTTTCATTTTTGCGTATGTTTTTTATGCAGAAAATTTTTAAAGTTGAATGTAATAAACTATGTCAGTATTTTCCTTTATGGCCATCTTTGTGTTTTACTTAATTTTTTTTCACCTTACCCTTAGATCAAAAAGATAGTCTCCCACATTCTATTAAAAATGTTAAGGTTTTGCTTTTATTTGGGCTTGCAATTTGCCTGAAATTTATGTGTGTGTGTGGTGAGATAGAGATCCAATTTGTCATTTTATTTAGATAACCAACTGTTCCAACCATTCTTTCTCTAATCATTTATGATGTTACATCTGCTACTTATTAAGTTCTCGTAAGTCTGAGTCTATTTTGGAGTTCTGTGTTCTGTATGTATTGTTTATTTTTCTATTATTAAGTTCAACATTGTTTAAAATAGTATGCTTTTATAATGTCTTGATAGTTTTTAGGGTAAAACTCCACTTTATCCTCAGTCTACAAAATTGTCTTGACTATTTTTGGCACTTAGCTCACTCATATAAACTCAAATTCTTCATTTCTAAGCAAGAATGTTGTTCCTAAATCATGTAATTTTCCATTTTTGTTAGTATATAGAAATGCAATTGATTTTTGAAATTGACCTTGTATCCTGAGACCTTGACAAATCATTCTTAGTTCTAGTAGTTGTTTTGTAGATTCCTCAGGATTTTTTGTGCAAACGATATGTCATCTGAAAATACAGTTATACTTTTTCCTTTCAGATATTTATTTTTTGTTTTTTCTTAATACACTAGCTAGGACTGCCAATACCATGCTGAATGGAATGAGTAAGGGACTAAGAGGGGACCATCCATTACTTGTTCCTGATCTTAGGAAGAAAGCATTTAATATTTCACCATTATGTTGGGTGTAGGTTTTTAATGGATGACCATTATCAGATTGAGAAAGTTATTTTATATTTCTTGTTTGCTGAGAGTTTTACATTATGAATGGGTATTATTATATCTTGTTAAATGCTTTTTCTGGGTCTATTGAAATGCTTATATTTTATTTCCTTTACTATGCTAATATGAATTATATTATCAAATGTTAAACCAGCCTCTCAATTCTAGTATAAACCACATTTAATTATGATGACTTATTCTTTTTATATATTGGTTAATAGTGTTGAAGACCTTTGCATTCATGTTATCGAGGGATATTGGTTTGTGATTTTCTTGTAATGTCTCCATTAGGTCTTGGTATCAGGCTAATGCTGACCTTACAAAATGAACTGGGAAGTTCTGCCTCCTCCTGCATTTTTTGAAGAGTTTGCATGTAAAATGTTTTATTTCTTCCTTAATTTTGGGTAGAATTCAATATAGAAACTATCTGGATCTTTAGTTTTCTGTGAATCACAGCTATTTTAAAGTTTGTTTCTGATAAAACAGTTGTACTGTCAACTTGGACAAGCTGCAACTACATTTCAAAGAATCTCATTCCCTGTTTAGTTCTGGATTAGTTGGTCAAAATCAAAATACGCATGAGATTTGGAAGGTAGAGTGAAGTAGTAGCTAATATACTCTGATGGCCTTTGTGGTGAGAAGTAGTGAGATACAACTGCAGAGGTGCTGGTGGGTTCCAGTCTGTCCTTGTTCTTACCTGCTCCATGTCCAACTTTTATTTCTAACTGCAGAACCTGTTGACCAATTATGACCCAAGACTCACTACCAAATGAAGTGACAATATCTTTAAACAACTTATCTAGCTTTCTTTTGAAGGCCCACTTCAGCAACTGGATATACCTGGCTTCCCAATTTCCCTGACAACCTCCAATTTGGCCAACTATACCTGCGCTTCAGAAGGGCTGGTTCATGATTTCTCTCTTACCCACCAACTCACCCTTTCAGTTCCTTACTTCTTCAGTTTCTTCCACAATTGTGTCAAATCTTGTTGCTATAAATTCCTTATTTCATAATACTCACACTGGTTCTGCTTCCCTGATTAAGCTTTAATAAAGATAACTTAAAAATTATAAATTTCTATGGGTCTGTTTTAATTATCCTTTTTCCTTTCTTTTTTTACAGTCAGTTGGTTTTATCTCCTGGAATGCCTTGTAATTTTTTGATTGAATGCTGGACACTGTGTATCAAATAATAATAATTTTAGGCTCTGGATGATGTTATCTTCTTCCAAAATGATGGACTTTAACATCTGGCAGTGAGTTAGGGTAAGAACAGATCATCTTAATCTTGTTCAGGATTGAGCAATTTCAGACTTTGTGATGGCTTACTTATTTTGGGTTTATGCTTTTCTTTTAGGGAATAGCCCTTCAAGGACCCCCACTTAAAAAAAAAAAAAAAGCTGGTATTTCATGCAGTTCCTCCCCTTTGGCAGGCCATAAACTGTTTTGAATCCCCTACCCTGTGTGAGTGATAATATAGCTGCTCAGTTTTTCAGTCTCTTGGCCACTAGTTATAAATTGTCTTTGGGGAAAAGTGGTGCTGAATGTGTGGTTCACTTTTTTTGTGCTCCTCTTTTTTTAGGATCCTGGTCCCGCAAGGCCTTGCTGCAAAACATTGGAAAAAATTATCTATATTAAACTCAATTATTTCCCTCTCATTCTCATCTAAACAGGATTTCACCACCACCACTGTAGTTAAACTGCTCATATTGCTATATCCAGTTGACAGTTCTTATACCAGTCCTTATCTGGTAACAGCAGTCATTGCTTCCTAGAAACATTTTCTTCACTCTCTAGAGCATCAGTCTCCTTATTTTATTCCTATTTCCTTGGCCAACCTTCATTATTTTTTGTTGGGTTCCTATCTTCCTGATCTCTTAACACTGGACAACCTAGGCCCCAATCCTGGGACCTCTACTTTTTTTTTTTTTTTTTTTTTTGAGATGGGGTCTCACTTCGTCGCCAGGCTGGAGTGCAGTGGCACGATCTTGGCTCACTGCAACCTCCGCCTCCCAGGTTCAAGCGATTCTCCTGCCTCAGCCTCCTGAGTAGCTGGGACTAAAAGTGCACACCACCATGCCCAGCTAATTTTTGTATTTTTAGTAGAGATAGGGTTTCACCATGTTGGCCAGGATGGTCTCGATCTCTTGACCCCATGATCCACCCACCTTGGCCTCCCAAAGTGCTGGAATTACAGGAGTGAACCACCATGGCCAGCCCTTTACTCTCACTCAGTCTCATAAATTTCCCTGTCATGCATATGCTCAGGCTCCCAGATTTCTATCTCTGGCTTCTCACTTCTGAACTCAACATCTTGATTTGGATGGTTAACAAATATGCATACTGATAAGCATCTCAAACTTAACATGTCCAAAACATAATTTCATACTTTCTACCACAAACTTGTTCTACTGTCTTCTTCTAAGTTAATTGCAATTCCATCCTTCTAGTTACTAGGGCTATAATCCTGAACTCCTCTCCTACTTCAAATCCAATTGTGTGGGCTCTGCCTTCAAAATAGATTTAGAATCCTACCACTTCTCAGCACCTTCACTGTTATCTCCCTGGGCCAAGACACTATTATCTCCTATATGGATTACAGTAATAGTCTCCTAAGTAGTCTAAGGGAGATTCCTTAAAAACCTAAGTCAGATTATATTATTCTCTTAAATCCTTCAAATGGCTTCCAGTCTCAGATTAAAAACTTCAAGTACTTACGATGGTTTATAAGACCATATATAATCTTGCCTCCAAATATTCCTCTGGCCTCATCTCTCATACACTTGTCCTTGTTCACTTGGCTTCAGCCACATTGGCTTTCTTGCTATTTTTTAAAAATGCTTCTGCCCCATGCCTTTGGGTGTGCTGTTCCAAATAGACATACTTGGAATGCTTTTTCCCAGAAATCTTGATGGATCACACTATCATTTCCTTCAGTCATATCAGTGATGCTTTCCTTAACCTATTTAAAACCAAAATCCTCCTCCCTAATATGCTCTTCCCCAACATTCCTTAGGCTTTTTCTTATCCCTACTTTTTCTCCAAGGACTTGTAATTCTCCCTGTAATTATTTTGTTTTTCTGCCTACATCCAATAGCACATAAGCTTTATTATGGTGGAGTTTTGTCAATTTTGTTCACTGCTTTATCCCTCGCACCTAGAATAGCAACTGACACACAGTAGCACTCAATATTTGAATAACTCATCAATTTTCAATGGATTCTGATTAAATTTACAAGTCAATTCTGAACAAGTGGTGACATTTCAAGGTTTAAACTTCAGTGATCAGGTTCCTCTTAGGTGATATTCCTGTCATTGATTTTTTGCTTGCTTTTTGTCCTTCTTCTGGTTATAGCCCCTTCTTTTTTGCAGGGATTGTACATCCTTTATATCTTCCGGCAATGATGCTAACCATAAAACTTTACTTCACCCTTGCCCAGAGTGGTAAACAGAGACTGAGGACTGATCAATTAAGTACTCCATCTCCATGGAAAAACAGATTAGTTCAAGGGATGAAAAAGGCTCATTTTCTGGGATTTCATATATTAGGTGCTGGGGTAAGAAATTACTTCTTTCCTCTGTGGTTGTTACTCATTCATAGTCATAAGTTTTCTCCATTTTAGTAGGACAGATGACGTCAATGCACAGAAAAGGAAAGAGGTGACACTCAATGGATTCTGTCTTGTCTAAGGACAGCTAGACTTCTGAACTTCCCAGTAATTTGAGCCAATATATTTTATCTATCTTCCCAACCCTAACCTTCTAGGCAATTTGAGTTTCTTCACTTGTAACTTCACAAGCACTGAATAATATACTGCTCATTTTAATAGTATAACCTTATCTCCCCCTAAACAAAAATCTCTTGCTTGGTTCCTTCTGTGGGGATTCCCTAAAAAAGATTTTTGAAGTGAATCTCCTCAACTTAAAATGAATTCATCTGATGAGGAACTTCTCCAATCCAGTTTCTGAGATTAAGGTCTTCCCTAGCATTTTTCAGATGGTGGGAGTGGTATCAGCAGTACATTCCAATATAGCCAGAGATTTCTCACCCCACTGATAATTCTTTTCACTTCTCACTAAAAGCCTTGAGAATTCTTTTTTTTTTTTTCAACCCGTAGTTCTACTTCAGCCCAGGTGATCTAGGTTTGAAACCTATAGGCCAGTAGTTCTCAAACTTTAGCTTGCCTTGGCGAGGCTGCTGAAAAAGACTGTTGGGGCCAGGTATAGAGGCTTATGCCTGTAATCCCAGCACTTTGGGAGGCTGAGGCAAGAGGACTGCTTAAGCCCAGGAGTTCGAGACCAGTCTAGGTAACATAGGGATACCCTGTCTCTATGAAAAATAAAAAATTAGCTTCCAGTCTCAGATTAAAAACTTCAAGTACTTACGATGGTTTATAGCTAGGACTATGCCTGGTAGTCCCAGCTACTCGGGAGGTTGAGACCTGGGTGGAGGAGGGTGGAGGATCCCTTGAGCCCAGGAGGCCAAGGCTGCAGTGAGCCATGTTCACATCACTGCACACTACTTTGGCCTGGTAGAGGAAGACTCCGTCTCAAAAACAAACAAACAAAAAACCAAAAAACAGTTGTGCTTCATCCTCAGTTTCTGATTCTGTAGGTTTGGGATGTTGTCTGATAATTTGTATTTCTAACAAATTCCCAGATCATGCTAATACTATTGGTCCCAAGATGCCATTTTGAGAATTACTGATAGATTCATATATTAATAATAGAAAGTGGTTAAGTATATTTTCCTTTAATCCAAGTACACAAGTAACTGGCAGTCCTGGCATATCTAGCTGCATAAGTCATGCAGCAAATGGATGCATATTTTAGAAGTAGTAGAGTCCCTACCTACATCATGCTGTACCACGGTAATGATGCACTTTATAGAATCCAGAAAGCTTGGGCCTCAAAGATAAGCAGCAGTTGTGTTGGCTTTCCTAAGAATTTAAGCTTGCAAGAGATCTAGATTGTAGGACATTTGCCTCCCTACTTGGAATTTTTGGCTTTCTCTCCCTCTCTCTAGCAAGGGAAGAGAGAAGAGATGTAGGAGATTGGCTACTCTTTTCCTGATCAAATGTAAGGGACTGTCATCCAGCTGCTTGTCTCATATGAAAAAATCTTTTTCCAATTTGATTTCCTGATAAACTAGATTAGGTTTGTCTGGAGGTGTATTTTTCCTCTGCCAGGGAATATGTAGTATGATTGAACAAATGATCTTTTGTTTTTTAAGTATTACTCGTGTTACCCAAGGTTTGATATCTATATGATCTCTTTTTAAACTACTAACATAGAATACCTACATTTTAAGTTCTCACAAGTGATTTTACTAATGAACTCTATTTCCATTCAGAAAAAAGACAATTGATAGTGTAAGTTTCTAAATACAGTTTCTGGACCAACAATATCAACATCATCAGAGAACTTGATGGAAATGCAAATTCATGGGACCCACTCCAGACACTCAATACTGACTTAGAAACAGGAGCAACCAAAATTGTGTCTGAACAAGCTTGCCAGGTGATTCAAGTTGAAAACCACTGTTGTAGAGGAATAATTAAGCTAAACACTCCTAGGACAAGAAAGAGGGTGAATATTACACACTGGGATGATATTACTAAGATCCCTGTTGGAACGATAGCACAATATTTATGGAAGCGCACCTCAGTATTCTAGCTGAGACAATGAAGAGACAAATGAGGACAATGTACGTTAAGTGTACAGACCAATAGTAAAATCCATGAGAAAAATTATGTTCTGAGAACTGCTCTAAAAATGTTTATTTTGCCCAATGAACTGATATGATTTTTTAATATAACAATGACATTTATAATGATAAATTTTCCTGTTCCTAGCTTGGTTGCTTGGATACTTTGAAAATGTTTTATATTTAAATGAATGTTTCCTCTAGGTGATTTAGCTTAGTTTTCTAGTATAATTATCCTCCTTATTCACAACTTATATAATTATTTTATTAAAAAATATTTATAGTTATACAGTATTTGTGGGTTTTATTAAGAAGTTACAAATTCTTCTTGGGAAAAGGATATATAGATAAGGTTTTTGAGGGAGCAAGTCTAGCATATGGTCAATAAATATCTAAATGAAGTCCTGAATTTAGCTCTCCTGTTGCCTCTCTGACCTTCTTTCCTATTACTCTACTTCTTGCTCACTCCAATATAACCAAATTAACCTTACTGTTTCTCCAACATATGAGAACATCTGCACCTCAAGGCCTTTGCTTTTGTTCCTCTGCATGGAAATGCTGGTCTCCCAGACATCGGCATAATTTTTGCCCAACCTTTCTTGCAATTTTGGCTCAGATATTACATTCTCAGTGAGGCTTTCTCTAATTAATTCTCCCTTCGCTCCTGAATTCTTATCCTGGCCTAGTTTTGGCGCTATCTAGGCTCACTGCAACCTCTGCCTCCCAGGCTCAAGCGATTCTCCTGCCTCAGCCTCTCGAGTAGCTGGGACTACAGGCACGTACCATCACGCCCAGCTAATTTGTGTATTTTTAGTAGAGACGGGGCTTCACCATGTTGGCCATGCTAGTCTCGATCTCTTGATCTTGTGATCTGCTTGCCTTGGCCTCCCAAAGTGTTGGGATTACAGGCGTGAGCCACCGCGCCCAGCCCTAGTTTTTCCCTAGTTGTCTACTATCTTGTAAAGTAACATGTAATGGATTATTTTCAATCTTTCCGCTATTTGAATGTAGTCTCCACAAGGCAGAGATTTTATTTTTGCCTGTTTTTCTTTTGGATATATGACCATCACCTATAGCAGTGCTTGGCATTTAAGTGCTAACAGGAGCTTGTGAATGAGGAGACAAAGTATGCAAGAATCTGAATGTTTATATTTAATAGCTTTAAAAAGCTTTCTTAAAAATCTAGATGCTAGTCTAGATTTTTTCTTCCACAACACGTACCACAACTATTCAGATTTACGCTTTCCTTCAAAACATTTAATAAACACCTACTACAGGCCAGGCACTGTGCTAAGTGCCGAGAACAAAGATGAATGATATTCTGATGTTTCCAGGAGCTCATAGTAAAATAAAGGAAATGACTTTTTAAAAAAACCACAAATACAAGGTAAGCGTAGGTGTTTGTTCACAGAAAATACTAAAATTTAGGTCCTTTCCCCTCTGGTTTTTCTGCTACTAGTCTCAGTAAAGCAAATACTAGACACTAGAGGGACAGTAAAGCCGAAAGAAAGAATGAAATAGGCAGGGCTAAAGCTTCAGACAAAAGAAGAAATCACAGATTATAACACTCTTATGCAGAAGAGCATTATGTAACAAGGTTAGTCTCTGACCTGAAGGCTGACAAATGGCCCACATGACCTCAGGATATTTTGAGAAGGATTATGTAAACTTTAAGCATCCACAATTAGTGATAATCCTGACATTCCAACAAATAAAATTATAATTATGCTCTTAACAATTATTAGCTATTATCAAGTATTGATTAAAACATTTTCTAGCCCACACCACCTTTCTATGGCAAATACATTTTGTATATGACACCTATAAACACCCGGCCACTTTTCCCTATCTTTCCTTCTTTGGTAAGAGCAACTAGGGTTCATAAACAAAGCAGACTCACATGAGTAGCAGGTCAGTGTTCCTGGAGTCCTTTAGGACAGATGTGGCGGCATAGTTAGAGGTTTACTTTGTTCTTTCCAATGATACAAGGAAGTCTTCTGAAATCCACTTCTCAAACCTTTCTCCCTTACTGGACTGAGTAAAAAATTAGGTGTTTATGGTAACCAAATAAATTATTTCAAAATTTTGCTTTAAGGTATTTTAAAAAGAAACAGTAACATTATGTTTTAAAACAAGATGCTTTGGATATATGTAATTGACTTTTATCAAATGAAGCTGAGATTTATTATCTAGATGTGATTGAATCCAAAGGCCCATGTCAAAGGTTTACAGATCAGTGTCCCCGTAGGGTCTGCAAAGGTATTTGATGGATTTCACCAAATTTAAATTCAAATTTTGCTAAAATGCTTTAATTTTTAGAAATTGTAAAAATAATGTTTAGATATAGGCAAAATTTGGACAATACTGAGTACTAAAGCACTAACTTGTACTGCGAGGTTATCTTTGTGTGGCGCTTCTCCTACTCTGTGCCTGTATTTTTCACTGTTGAGGAAAGTAATAGCACACTCACTCACATAAACTGGTATACTACTAGAGCATGTGTACAGTATATATTATATTATAAAAGTTTAGGTCAGCTGCATTTGCTTAGCAATGCTGTGGTCACAACCTAAGAATTGTGCAGTAACAAGTGAAGGAGTCAAGCTGCTGTCATAAAACTGCCTTATAGAGGCCCATTTTGGCTACTTTTTCTGGGGGTGGGGAAGTTCTTATCTACGAGTTTATATACATACAATTGTTATGTTTTACATATTTGGTATTCCATACATTTTTCATTGGGAGAAAAGTCTGTTAAAACTGTAGCACTAATAATGTTGCTTATCTTACTAGGGAATAAAAAAGGGAATTAAGCTCTGAGCATTAATTTTTTAAAAATCTATTTTTGAAGAATGCAAAGGAAATTTTTCATGCAGGTATGTTAAATCTTTTATAAACTTATAATGGACTACTGGCTATCATTAGAATTTGCACCAGATAATCAACTAACTGCTTGAGCATGACTGCATTCCTCTATCTAAAACAAAAACAAAAACAAATTATAGGGCAAAGTGGTATTAAGAAAGAAGCCCTACGAAAGGAAAAATTTAGCAGGTGTGGGGGTGAGGATGTGAGATTAGAGAATGAGGAGGAAAAAAAAAAATCAAGAAGCCAGGCGAGGTGGCTGATGCCTGTAATCTCAGCACTTGGGAGGCCGAGGCAGGTAGATCACAAGGTCAGGAGATTGAAACTATCCTGGCTAACATGGTGAAAACCGTCTTTACTAAAAGCACAAAAAATTAGCCGGGCGTGGTGGCGGGTGCCTGTAGTCCCAGCTACTCGGGAGGCTGAGGCAGGAGAATGGTGTGAACCCAGAAGGCAGAGCTTGCAGTGAGCTGAGATCACGCCACTGCACTCCAGCCTGGGGACAGAGCCAGACTCCGTCTCAAAAAAAAACAAAACAAAACAAAAAAAAAACAAAAAACAGCCAAGAAATGCCATCTTCAAAGATACTCAAATATTTTAAGCCTAAGTATATAGACTCAAGAAACTTATGCAGTTACATGCAAATAAACTATGCAACTAACTGGTATAAGAAAAAAAGTCCTGGATTCAGAGTTGGGAAAAATCACCACCACAGTTTTGGTTAAGAGTTTTGTGTTGTACCAGGCTTTGGATGCTGAACCAATAAAGAATCTGTAAACCTCAGCTTTTTCACCTGTAAATGGAGCACTTTAAGGATCAAATGAGATACACTATTGAAACAGACCTGTAAGAAAAACTGAGAGTGAGAAAGAGGGGAGAAAGCAAATCTCTTCTTTTCCACTATCACTCTTCCAGACCTACAACCACCAAGTACGTGTTCTATTAGTTATATATTGTTGAGGACAGAATCCACTAATACCCTTCATTTCTTCAAACTTTTCCCCTTTTCCTTCAGCTTTTTAAAAGTAAAAATGCAGTTGGTTTATGAGACCCAGACACTTACTGGAATTTAAGGAGGGGCGTGTTGGGATAGCTTGGCTCAAAAGATCTTACTTCTAATAACCTTTAGACAACTTTTAATAATAAAACTTTGAAGTTACAGTAATAAGGTAGAATCCATTATTTATGTTACCTTATTATAGAAATAAATCTCACACCTCTGACTCCTGTATTTTTATTTTAAATTTAGTACTTCTGTAATCTGGTTATTTTATAGGCAAGGAAGAGTAATATAATACTCTCCACATCACTTACCTAAGAGAAACAGCACTCATCTGTATGGCCATTAATGCCAGAGAACCTTTCCAAAATCAAAGTCAAGAAATGGATTTAGTTATAGAGAGATGAATAAAATATGAAAACAATATTTCACTCTAAACCCAATGCTTTTTGGAGAGTTCTCATATGTACATTCCTGCTGCACATCATATTCAGATACAGAGACCATGCACATACAGTGTAAACATGGAACATCAAAGACTGCATCAGCCAGCTTTCATCTTTGCAAACAAAGGTTATCATTAGCAAGACAGAGCTAATGAATAGTTAATAATTTTTAGTGGAGTTTGCTGTGTACTCTGCTTATAATGTCAAAGTGAAAGATAATCTACAAAGCTATTTATTATGTCCTATGGGAAATATGTTGGGATTGGAAGTCATGACTGTCTCAGTTTAACCAAGCAAGACTAAGTAGTAATATACTTTTAAGCAAAAGAATAAAGTTAGCCTAATGGATTAGAAAATATCTACCTTACTCTTTTATACGAATACTCTTGTAGGACACATAACAGTAAAACCTACCATTCTAAGCATGAATAGGTAAAATACTGGAAATAGAAACAATAGAATTCAATCCTTGTTGTATTATTTAGGCTTACTACCAGTCCTCTATCCAAGTTCCAAAATCAAAAGTGCCTCTTTTTTTTTTCTTTTCTTGGAGACGGAGTCTCACTCAGTTGCCCAGGCTAAAGTGCAGTGGCATCATCTTGGCTCACTGCAACCTCAGTGAATTGCCTGGTTCAAGCAATTCTCCTCTCAGCCTCCTGAGCAGTTGGGATTACAGGCGCGTGCCATCATACCTGGCTAATTTTTTATTTTTAGTAGAAACGGGGTTTCGTCCTGTTGGCCAGGGTGGTCTGAAACTCCTGTCCTCAGGTAATCCTCCCGCCTGGGCCTCCCATCCACACCTGGCTAAAAGTGCCTCTTAGTTATAGATGGGTTAGCAGGTTGAACCTTGGACAAATCTAAACTGGAAAATGATCTAATATTAAAGTAAATTGTATGTTTCAATGGAATATTACCTTTATATGTATCACTAAGCCTATGTTTGCAGATAAGAAAAAGCACAGGTTTATTTTTAAAAAAACAGAATGTTTATGGAAGCCAAATCTGCTACAAAGCAACTACCCTGAAACTCACTGTTATTATTTTTACCCACTTATTATCATAAAAAAACTAGTTCTCAGATTCTGCATACAGACAGCTTTATGTAAAATATATAAACATTTGTCCAAATTGGTACACAGATTGCATAAATATGGCAATTAAGATTGCATTTACAGATGTGCATGTACAACGCTGTGCAAATTATCACAATATTACAATTTCAGAAATTATTCAAATTGGTATCCAAGTAAAGCAACCAGTGAAAAAATACCCATGCAGAATTTAAATATCTCAGAACAAAATTTAAAATGTCTTCATTAAAAGTTCACACATTTAAAATAGTTTTATTCATTTTATTTGTATATGTCAAAATACATTTTTATTTCCAAAATAGTGGGTTTTGCAACTAGTTTCATGCAGAAACAAGGTCTGCTCAATACTACCAATAAAATCAATATAGCACAGTAGCTGTTCAGTTTTAGATACAAAGAATAAATAACCTAAATACAAAACACTAAAATATTAGAAACATGTATTTAATCATTCTTCACAGGCATCCAAACTTCACAAATATAAACCATAGCATGCCTAACTGTTGTGCAACCAGAACATGTTGCGGTCACTCAAACTGATCAGTTATCTGTATATTTTACCTCCACATAAGACCATGGAAATTCTCAATATTCAGACCCACCATTCATACAGTTCAAATATAACCAAAAATAAAACTCCCACAACTATCCTTGTACCTTTAAAATCAAGAATCCTGAGCTTGGTAGTAAGAGCATAACCTTATATCTTCATAAAACCAATCAAGAGAGAGAGGACTTAAAATCCTGCTTACCAAAACACCCTTCCCCAACCCCAAAGTAATCTAAAATAGGCAGTAGAACACAATGACCTTTTAAAATGAAGGGGTACAAATTCACATTTAATATAGTATACAATACAATCAATAATACAATCAGCTACTATAAGCTTTACAATGTACAATTTATTCAAATGGCTGAACTGTTCAGTGGTTAAGGAGACAGTTATGTGCCAGAAAGATGTAGTATTTTTTGCATGGTTTAATGAAAATATAAAAGCTATTTGTCCAAATAAAAGCCATCTTCACTATGTACTTGGTTTTGCGCTTTTTTTTTCCTTAAAAAAAAGGCCACTGAAATGTATAAAATGGTCTGAACATGATGGTGGTATCAAAGTCGATGCCTCTTCACATGGCAATAACAGTGCATTTAACATTAACTCACGGGTTAATTCTGCAAATGATTTCATAGCATTACTTTGGCTAGCACAACAGTTTTAGACAGCACTCAGATAAATATAGGTATGTGAAATGTAAAGCAATTATCTTATGCAAGTTTAATTATGGTTGAGTACTATCAAATGAAAACTGAAAATAAAAGCATTTTACAGTAGGAAACTTTTGTAAAGATAGGGCTCCACATAATGTGTAACTTTTAAAGTCTTTATATCACATTGTTAGCAAATTTTGTTTTTTAACACTATCATGGAGTAGCCTACTCTGCATTAGCAGACATTTGAAATAAGAAATAGTCAAGCATGCCATGTGGTGGTCTAAAAATCAAAACAATACACTTATTTGTATATACAGCATCACTCAGTACCTGCTAAAATGAATGTGAAGATTACAGAATCTAACATCTTATACTACAATAAAAACAAAAAAGTGACCAATGAAGCAGAAAATAGGAATTAAAAGATCTAATCTCAAATGACTTTAAAGCATTCATGTAAGAAATAAATGCATATTGCACAAACAGTGAAAGCATATGTTCCACCAAGCAATTCAGTTCCAGGTGGGAGACAACACAGCATTAGCCTAATACATGACAATAATCACAGAAGAGCAAGTGTTCTTATCTGTAAATGAAAAAGCTGTGAAAACATAGAAGACTCTGCCACATGAAGAGTTTAGAAGGAAAAAATACAAACCCAAACTTAGATGAAAAGCCAAAAAAATTTAAATATCGAAAAACTGGAAACTGTGGCACATCAAAAAATGTTGAGTAACTGTCTTCTGTGAGAGCTGAAGGTTTTTGTTGACACAAAAGTATTTATGTACAACTAAGGCTTACTGGTTAAATATCTGAGGCATATCTGGCCTTGAACACTTTCCTTATATGCTGGAGCTGTAAACAAGTTTTCTCAGTCATTAAAAAAAATTCTTCTCAGCAGCTGCATTAACATGAAACAATGGTCTTGATTAAAAAAACAAAAACAAAAACAAAAAAACAACCAACAACAACAAAAACACCCCAGAAAATTAAACAAAATGAAATAAAAATTCTAGATAAGAGGGCATTTGGCAGGATATCCGAAAATGACAGTCTCCAAGGATTCTTCCCAGGCTTCCAGTGACTGCCAATTATGGTCCACTGGGTTACTAATATGTGCAATTCCATTACTTGCTGCTTTTTTTTTTCTTTTTTTATTTGGAAAGTTTGCTTATAACTCTGATCAAGGCCCCATTTTCATCCTTTAGCCTCTGGTTGTCTGCTTTTAGGTCTGGTAACATCTGTAAAGAGAAAAATTGAAGATTTACCTTCAATAAATAGATAAAACATTATTTTTAATAAATGTTATATTTTCACCACAAAACACATGATCAAGCTTTGTCAGTTATATATATTTCTAGTATCTAAAACATGTATCAGGAAGAAGGAAAAAAAAAAAAACACACCTGGATTTGTAAAGCTAATTAGTTTCATAAATGCTGGAATGAAAGATTTATTCTCTCCAAATTTTCCATTGCAATTTACTAAATCACTTGATTTTATGACTCACAAGCACACCACATTCGAGCAGCCAAGACAATGAAGCCGGTTTTTGTTAGGATAGGCTCTTAAAAGAGGTTCCTGTCAGCACCCAAACCAAAGACTTTTGCTTTATATATGTCAGACCTAAAATCATAATACTTAACATTGTTCCACAAGAAAGCCAAACTACCTAGGAAAATATTGAAGAAGTTAGACTTGTTCTAAATTATTAAAATTCCTTAAAGGATTCACCTATTGTACCTCAGTTTAAGACGCCTAATACAATGTCCGATCCCGAACAGATGCTTATTAAATGGTAACAAGTAATTACTATTATTAGAATAGTATATCATGTGTAAGCTAAAGTAGTAAGTCTGTATCTATGATCCAACCATTACAACAATAACCAATTTTGAAGCAAATAGCCTCATATCTTCAAACAATGCATCTCAATTTTCTGCTGTTTTACAGACAAACTGATGAAGGGGATGAAAATATTACAAGTTAACTGAATAGTCTACTAAGGACAATTAAAATTGTATGTTCTTTGCCAGTTTCACTAAGAAATGAAATAGCTCATATTTTTGGTCCTTAAACCATACTTTCCAAAATAGTTCTCTTTCCTTAGTTTTCAAAATGTATTAGATTATCTAACTAGATAAAAGTAGAACTTCTATTTGCAAAACTACCTTAAGCAAAATCTTTAGGAAGATTTAATTTTATGTGGAACTAACGCATTCTTATCTGTGTTCAGAATCTTTAGATATAAAATATAGTAATCTTGAGTTTATTCATTTGAATATTTATAATAGAAAACTGAATGACTATAAACTAATGTGGTTCTGACATCAAATGACATTATTTTGAAAAACAGATAATGCATGCTTAATCTTCAGCTTCAAAATATATTATATGTAAAATGTTTATACTGTTTATGTTTTCTCTCTAGTAAAGAACTGTAAATAACATATTTTAAGTCCTAAAATATCTGTACAGCTAAAAAATGTGCAAAAGCTTTACAAAAGTACAAATAAGTCTTCAACTTAAATTCCAAAATCATCCCTAATTTTAGTGTAGTTCATCAACTGCAATATATAATTAGTGACAATTTGTAACATTCTAAGCAGCCATGCATAATTAGTTATATGATATGCTCCAGACACAATGGCATTAATTTGTAAAAGTGAGCTCTTACAAAACACGCCTACTAATATAAAAACACCTGCCTGGCTCTACCAAGAAGAAATGATGAAACTAAAAATTATAGGTTCACAGACTGCAGTTGCCTATAGAACCCTGAGCGCTTGGCTACCACTCTTGTCAAGGCCCTATTCTCAGTCAGCAGTCGCTCATTTAACTCTCTCAGAGATTGAATTTGCTTTATTTGGTGCAGGTTCTGCAGGAATCAGAATATAAAGAAATAGGAATAAAAAATAAGAAAATGGAAAAGCGTATAGTAAGAATATAATCACAGGTAATAATTTTTTAAAAATAATACGTCTTAAAAGAATAAGAGATTCAGAAAGGTAAACAATGTATTCCTAAAATTCTATTTCAAACTAAATAATATATAAGCAAACAAAATACAAAATATTTGTCTCCAATCTTCAAAGCCATTGAATAATAATGGTCTAATAATAAACCAAACAATTTAATACTGAAACATCTAAATCCTGAACTACTAATTCTGTGGGTATAATATACTATGCATTGGTTCATTAATTCACAATGTGATAAAGATATTTTATGAAAGACAATATGGTAAGAGGTAATCAATTAACTATGCTACTTTTCTTGTGAAGACATTCAAAACATAATTATTTCTATAGATAATATGGAGTTTGACAAAATACAGCTCTGACTGTTCACTCCCCTAATGTCCTTTACTTTCAAAGGAGAACATTTTATAGTATCCCCCTCCACTACTTACTCACCAAGAAACATAAAAGTATACAGAAACATGAATAAATAATACATCCTATATCCTATTATTATTATTAAGTTTTTCTATACATCAACAGCAAAAGTGTGACACAAATTGATTATCAAAATAATTTGGGTTTTATTTTTTATTTTATTTTTCTCCTTTTTTCACAGGTGTTAAGATTTGGGTTTTAGACTCTCTTCTCACTCACTAGAACCTGGATTCAGGAAGAAAGAGAAGCACCAGATATAGACAGTTCACAAATTGGGTAATCAGCTTTGAGAACAATTAATGTAAACCCTATCTTTAATAGTATTTTAAACATTAATACATAAACAGCACTATCTCTCATAAATAACATAGTTCACTTACTTTGAGCTCTTCTTCCATTTCAGATATTCTTCTTTCTAGAGCTCTTCGTTCCTAGATCAATTTAAGGTACCAATGTTAGTTATATAATTATTATATTCTTAAGTCTTCTTCTATACTGTGAAATAGTGATACTTCAGAATTAAAGGTCCAATCAGGAGCAGTGTAGAAAAGATGTGATGCCAGTGATATGTAAAGAGCTTTCCAAAATTTGAGAAAAATAAATATGAAGATCTTTTTCCTTAGTGCAAGCTCTTAATTCAAAGCTTTGACTTTCTGGGAGGATGCTATATAACATGTTCAAACTACTTTTTTAGTTCATGTAAAACTTAGAGTGAATCAATACTCAAGACTGAAGACCGTACAGAAAAGAAAAACAAAACTCACACAAAGATGCAATCATATTACAGTGATAGAAGCAGAAAAGCAAGAAGCAAACATGCCTAAAATATGTGTATTTTGCAATTTCAGAGGAATGTAAGAAAAGCTCGTTTCCACCACCCACAACGTGTACTAGCTATTATTTATCCAACTGACTTTATAGCTTTATATTTAGGTTGACATTATGTGTAGCATTAATGCGGTGAATCTAATAGAGAAGCAACTGCAGCATTTATTTTAAACTTCTTTCAAAGAGTGACAGGCAAAGCCAACACACAACACATTACTGCAGTGTACTGTTTTATTCTCCCTTAAATGATAAGCATTCTGGGGTGTTATGCAAAAAGCAAGCAGCAGTAATTGATGAGCTGTAAAACTGGTTAGGTCATACCGCCCAGAAGATACTGACTCTTGCCGGTCACCTTTCAGATACAAACCATTTAAATTTAGTTTAATCACACTGAAACTATTTCCAAGACATTCTTTCCCAGATTAATAACAAATGCTGATATTTAGTCAAGCAGTACATTTACTGTAAATGTTAATGTTTTTAGGGTATGGGATTTTAAAAGTAGATAGAATCCTACTCATCATCTTTTAAGTACCATGCTATTCTAACATCAGCATGCCTAAACATTATATAGACAAAAACATTATTTTCAATACATAGATCTTTCTTCTAGTAAATTAATACAGTCATGACAAATTCATAGAAATCATCACACTTCTCAAAATACTAGCACATAAAGTGTCATATTTGATCTTTACCACTTTGCAAAATATCAGAAATAGAATATTTCTTCTGAGAGGTAATCTCCCTATGAGCCTCAATTTTATTAGGTGTCTTCAAGATTTTAACTTAGTGGTAAAGTAAGACAAGAAAACTACACCCGACTGCCTGATTCTATTAGCTCAATGAAATTGACAACTGTAAATGGTACGAAATTTCTTATATTTGACAAATGTATTAACATTAAAAAATATAATTGGCCAGGCACAATGGCTCAAGCCTGTAATCCCAGCACTTTGGGAGGCCTAGGTGGAAGGATAGCATAAAGCCACGAGTTCAAGACCAGCCTGGGCAAAAAAGTGAGCCCTTGTCTCCAAAAAGAAATTTAAAAAATAGCTGGGTGTGGAGGCAGGCACCTGTAGTGCCAGCTATTCTGGAAGCTGATGTGGGAGGATTGCTTGAACCCAGGAATTGGAGGATGCAGTGAGCTGTGACTGTGCCACTGTACTCCAGCCTGGGTGACAGAGCTGAACCCAGGAATTGGAGGATGCAGTGAGTCGTGATTGTACCACTGTACTCCAGCCTGGGTGACAGAACAATATCCTATCTCTTTAAAAAACAAACAAACAAAACCACACAAAATATGGTTGAGAGAAAATGCATGTAAACTGTTCAATTTTGTGCCTGCTCGATATAGGGAATGCTGAATAAATGTTAGCAGTTTACTATTAATACCATGATTATAGAGAGTGGATTAGCTACTTTGTAATTTATCTGCATTTGACAAGCAGAAAAAGGAGGTCAGGTGAACCTGTCAGAATATGAATGTGTCTGCATCATGTATATGTTAGAAAAAAAAAAAAAGTATCAAAATATCAGCTATCTCTGCATGACAGATTACGGATAATTTAATATTTTCTTCTTTTGCTAAAGTTTCTGCAATAAACATATTACTTTCATAAGAAAAATTAAATATTTGAAATTGTGATTGTATTTGAAAAACAAATATTACTTTAAGTACAGTTTGTTACTATGCCTTTCATCTCAACCGTTAGTATAACAAAGAACTGATTTTATTATTTCTGCTTATCCTGGAGATAAAATTCAGTAACAGTTAAATATTCTAACAGGAAATAATAATCAATATTAAATTTATTAAAACACTATTTTAGCAATTATTAGTTATGTCCATTTTGAAAACATGGCTCAGAACACTAATTTTTAAAACTTGCAGAAATCATAATAAAATGGTAGCTACTGCAAGGTACAACTAGCAAATGACACAGACATTAAAAGACTATTTTTATATTCTTTATTTTTTTTAACCATTTCTCTTTTTTTTGGGTGAAAAAGGCAAATTGGTTATTTTTAAAACAGAATGGAAGAAAAATGTTTTGATATCAATAGCTCCTGAGAATTTACTCTTTGATCATAGCTACCAGCCTGCCATTTCTTCTGTGGTCGAAACCCTACCAAGTCTAGCTACTGCTCAGCTACACTACAAACAATCTTTGGGCACTTTAACTTTTGGATCATTTATACATTCTCAACTGATCAGGCTAAACTTGTAAATTTATTCCTATGACTACTCCTAGACCTTTGAGCAACAATAACTGAAGAGAAATACAAGTGAATGTATTACAGTCAATAAAAAATTGCAGAAAGACATCAAGTGGCATAAGGATTTTCTTGTAATCAATTTTTTTGTTTAAAATATCCTAAGTTAAATATTTCAACTCGAAATTTAAAAAAATTATTAAATTTACCTTAAAAAGAATTTGAAAATTTGATGTTCCAGATTTAAAAACTTTATTTCAAAAATAGAAGTATTTTAGGTTTATAAATAATTAAAATAAATGTATTTATGATTAAAACATTTTAGGTACATACCATAAGAGATAAACAGCATTTCAAGAATATCAAATTCACTATCAAAATGTGTATAGTACATTTCAGAATCAAGGCAAGATAGTTTTTTTTAATTCATTAAAATAATTATGTGGTAAATTAAATTTTATTTAACAAGGTCATTTCATACCTAGAGACCCTATAGAATTCTATAAAGAAGCTAAGTTGCTGTAAAATACATTAACTCAATAAATATTAATTTAAACTAATTAAAACTGTCATCCATAATAACAAAACAAAAACAAAAAACCTACCATTGTTTACCTAAAACAAGAAAAAAAATAATTATTTAATAAGCGGGACACTTACCCTTTTTTCCATTTCCAACAGTGACCTATCAGCAAATCTTTCTTGTCTCTGCAACGAAGTAAGAAATTATGAAAGAGGTAAGTGCAAAAAAGATTGAGGGGCGACCACAGTAATTCTCTGTTAATGGGTATTAAATCACAATATTCAAGTGGAGTAAAACACAGGTTCATGAGTAAAGCAAAGAGAAAACAGGATTTGTATTAAAATAATAAAGAGTGAAACGAATGTTTAGAAATAGAATGGTAACCAGACCTCTCATTTTATGTTCTCTATCACTTTTCCCCAGGAACTTTCATAGTTTAGTTGGGCGTGAGGGTGAGTGAGTGAGTATTGTGGAAGAAAAACAAAAACAAAAAAACTGTAGCTTTCCTTCTGAAGCCGAAATTCTTTCTTTTCCTACACCATCAGGAGTGGCTAATCACAATGGTCAGATTCCAGGACCTTGATTGAAATATATTCATTACCAGGTTGAGTGACTCTGTATCCATGCAGCCAGACCAGTAAACTGGCCTTTTTATCTTCTCCCACAGCTATCTTGGTCTTGGTTCACATTCTAGAGGTTTCTTTTCCAATCATCCACGCTCCACAATTGGTTCATATCCACTTTCACTCACAAGAAATTCTAGCTGTACAGCTTTCTTCTGCTGGTGAGCTCAGGCCTTTCATTTTTTCCACTTCCTGTACTATGTGACCAGCTCAAAGTTGATAAAATCCTGATATTTAAGCTTGGCTTTAAGGGATGGAAAAGCACCTTGGGTTTTAGCCACATGTTGTATCCTGTACTAGAGATTAGAGAGCTCTGGACATTGACCACAGGCCCAGTTTAACAACAACAACAACAACAACAACAACAACAAAAAGTGGCATCTTAGATCTTATTTACATTGATATCTATACAAACATCTCCCTTGGAATTCCTGGTCAATTTGCTGAAAATGAATTCCTCAAAAGCCAACTTGCTGAATAACCTATTTTACTAATTTACCAAAAATGATTTTTGACCACTTTAACAAGAATGCTTTATGAGTGCTAACCATAAAATATGCTTTAAAAACATATTGATTAAACATAATTTCACTGTTCAATGTGGTAATTTAAAAAATATTTCTTTACATAATTTTCTTTAATGCCAACCCTTTCAGTATTCATGTTTTAGTATCTCTAGGACTTGTAACCAAGTCACTTTTTGATTCCTCTTTCACAATTTTAATGGTTATAGTGTGTAACATTTAAAGAACTAGTCATGGCCAGGTTTTCTTACTCGTTCTCTTATTTTAAATGGCTTCAAGCTTTTGTGCGTACTCTTTCTGGAAACATGAAAGTCAATATTCCAATTGCTTCTTGTAAGAAATTCAGTTCAGAATTTCAAATATGAGGCTGGGTATAGTGGCTCACACCTGTAATTCTAACACTTTGTGAAGCTGAGGTGGGCAGATCACTTGAGCCCAGGAGTTCAAGACCAGCCAGGGCAACACAGTGAAACCCTGTTTCCACAAAAATAAATAAATAAATAAATAAATAAATAAATAAATAAAAATTGAAAAATTAAACAGATGTGGTGGCATTGCCTGTAGTCCCAAATACCTGGGAGGATAAGGTGGGATGATTGCTTGAGCCAGGGATATTGAGGCTGCAGAGAGCCCTGATTGTGCCACTGCACTCCAGCTTGAGTGACAAAGCGAGACGCTGTATCCATTAAAAAAAAAATAATTTAAATATGAATGAGACTGTTCAGTTAATTCTCATTTATTTTTGGTTCTGAATTTAAACATTTAATTGCTAGAAATATAAAACAAAGGCTGATAACGCCACTTGAGGATTTAAAAATAAATCACAGAAACTCTTTACAAAACTGAAAAATTTTTAAATAATATTCAAAAGCACCTGAAAAAAATCAAATAGCCAAAATAATAACATCACACGTAAATTAACAAAACATGGAAAAATAGCATTTCATTGGAGATTTTTTCATATGGGAACATTTTAGCAATTATATGTGGTTTGCCAATTTCATTGATTAGAAAACATCAACATCAGTTTAGATAGTATTTTTACTTAGTTAACTTTCTTGTTAAACATTCCAGTTAAAGCTGTTAAAATCACAATGAGTAAATCTGGTGAACTGGTCATTTGGCAAAGTGGTATTCAGCAGACTGGTTCTGGTAGGCTGGCATATTTTTTCCCTTCCTTGGAGATGATACGGGAAGGAGAGTACCTGAGCTAGGGCAAGAGTCAAGGATTCCAGAGTCTCTTGGCTAAATACTATCAAATAGACCTAAACTTCAAGATTAATTTCATGCAACTATCAAAACTGCCACTGCTATTTGTGGCAAATATCTGATGCAAATATTTGTATATTTGTGAAAAGTTACGAAGTTAATCAATGCCAAAACACAAACAAACAAAAAAAAGGTGGAAAAGTTCACAGTAGATTCAGGATAAATGCCTGAAAGTTGAACCCCAAAAGTTTACTTTAATGCTTATCAGTTTTACTTTTATGAATTATACTGCTCATTATTAACTCAGTATACTGGACATGATACTCAGAGTACCTGCCAAGGCAGAAGCTGTCATACTTTTTAATCCCGCTTCTCTTGCCAGGTAGCAGAAATTGATACCCGATCCACAGGCAACTTTCTGTCCATTGACCTATGAAATGGTCACTAACAAAACAGGGTACTCCATACTGGGTAGTAAGTGGCTAATTCTATCAATTCCCCTCTCTTGCAGGGTTTGACTGAGAGAGATACAGAATAATTACATGACAATGAAGTAGGCAGCAAAGCAGAACACAGAGAAGGCATTAAGTAGTGGAGACACAGATGAGCTGAGTCACCATGACAGAACACTATAGTAGGAAGCAGTGCATTTATTTAATAAATTTATTTATTTATTTATTTGAGATGGAATCTCACTCTGTCACCCAGGCTGGAGTGCAGTGGCACGATCTTGGCTCACTGCAACCTCCACCTCCCGGGCTCAAGCAATTCTCCTGCTTCAGCTCCCGAGTAGCTGGGACTACAGGCGCCCACCACCACACTCAGCTACTTTTTTTGTACTTTTAGTAGAGATGAGGTTTCACTATGCTGGCCAGACTGGTCTCGAACTCCTGACCTCAGGCGATCCACCTGCCTTAGACTCCCAAAGTGCTGGAATTACAGGCATGAGTCACCGCGCCCGGCTGCAGTGGACATCTTTACTTAGAACTAACATTGTAATGAAATCCCTAGAGCTGAAGCTATGCTCAGAGAGCTCATTATATTTTTATGTATACAGGCTCACTAAGATACTAATGCAACCTGAAGGATGATGACAAGTTCACTGATTAAAAAACACCAACATCAGTTTAGATATTTTTACTTAGTTAACTTTTCTGCTAAACATTACAGCTTACCATGAAGCCTAAATATAAGTCAGTAGTTTTAATGTGTATGACACTGTAAGTTTTTATGACATCTCACTATGAAACGTATTCTTGTTCTGTTTTACTTTTCTGTTTATCTTTACAAAAACCTCCATTAACATGAAGGAATCTGAGGAGTCTTCACAACCTTGTGAGGTTAGCCTGACCCCTGGAAGTTTAGCACAGTATCTACTGTCCTCAGACAATTGCTTTACAACACAACAATGGTTAAAAGAAGGATCTGGTAACAAGTTTAAGTTCAACAAATAGAATGAACTTTGTTGGTTTTTGTTTTGGTGTTGTTTTATTATAATTTTTAAAAATTAAGAAAAAGATGAGTGTAAAGACTGATCAAAAAGAGTATGTAGTCCCATTCACAGATCTGGACGTGCTGTTTTTAGATCCATGCTTTCAGCGGGATTCTAAGAGTTGTGCTGCAGAAGTACGTTTATGCTAGAAAGTCCCAGGTTAAAATTGAACACGTTTGTTTTCTTAAAAATTACAGGATGCCTTAGAGCCTTTAGCAAATAAATAGACCCTGTAAAGTCTCTAACATGTAAAATATGTAATATTTCCCTAGTTTCTTTGATCACAAAGTTTTTTTTGTTTTCTGAAAGGAGGGAAACGAGGAGAAGATGTACCTATTCCTATTTCCCAGAACTAATGTTCCATGGAAATGGAAAAGTGGCTTGGGAAACAATTGCCAGATCATATGTACAAGGTTGTGAGTTTTGCTTGGCTATCCCAATTTTATTGTTCAAATTTATCTTCTCTAGGCTGCTGCATAGAAGGAACTTACAAAAGGAGTTATGATTAAAATTACCTTCTTCCAGCACTACAATATAAAATAATCTTTACTTGAACAAACAGAAAATATTTGTAGTAAATAAAAATTTTTATATGGCTATAAGATGATTCTGTATAGATGCTTTTAATGTTTTAATGCCTTGCTACATTTGGTATTCTGGAAATAAACATTTAAAACCTTGACATACCACAACATTGGTATTAAAAAGCTTTTTATATGTTGACTTTTGACTGTAAGACTATTTTTTAAATTTACTTCAGAAAAAGTAAATAATCCAAAAACAGCATTATCTTCTATTATCAATTATCAAACTTCTATTTAGAGTATTAGAAAAAATTTTAATACCATTTTTAGATGGAATAAATCACAACCATTACCTTGAGAGTAACAAAAAGAAAAGGATACAAACCTGGGTGGCCTTTTCCAACTGTAATTTAAGATCTGTTAGTTCCATATTTGTATCATGTAGCTGTGCCTTCAGCTTTTCATTTTCAGCTAGAATTTGTTCATAAAGCTATAAAAGTTAGGGTAAAAGAACAAATTACTTTTCTGCTCTCCTATTACTTTAAAATTTCTCGTTGATTACTTTGCAATATTAAAACAGCTTAATGTACCATATGAGCTATAAAAGATACATTTAAAAAATCCTTCATGGTTGCAAAGTACAGACTGTTGGTTATGTAAGTGTGTCTGTCCCATATAAAGTCTTAAAATTAGTTCCAGCATTCAAAAATCAAGACTTGACAGAAAAATCGGACTTTTCAGGTTATCTTAAAAAAGATTCAGTCATCTGATAAAGAGGGACCACATACCTGCACAGCAACTGCAGCTAGGGCTAAGGAGTCACTGTGATCTTTATTTGGAGTCCGTGAGATTTTCTGCCCATCACTCTCTCTTGAATTCCCAGAAATGAGATGGAGTACCAGCTGTATTTATCATTATACTTCTATATTGCTTATAGTAAAGTTAAAAGGCAAATGACGTATTTCCCGAAATATTTCAAATCCGGGATAAGATCCAAGACCTTCCCCTTTTCTAATGCTTTTTGTCTTTCTTAACACTGCTTCTTCCTTACCCCTGCTTTACTACTTCCACCATAATTCTGGCTATGATCATCTCTTACCTAAACTATTCTAATTCCCTGATCGCTCTCTAATCTGTTTTGTATATAGGAGCTAAAATTAACTTTTCAAAATGAAAATCTCGTCATTTTCATAGGCCAACCATTCCATTTCCACCCACAAATTAAAAACTCTTGAATGGCTTCCCGATGTTCTTAGCATACACAAAATCTTACAGTGGCCTATAAGGCACTGCATTATCCGGTCTCAGCCTACACAACTGCTGCCTCAAATAAATATTTCTTCCCCCTACTAGCCATAATAAAAATTTAATTATTCCAATGCATCATGTATTCTCCCCCCACCAGGTCTATGTGCGTGTAGTTCCACTCCATTTGGAATAATTTTCTCTCCCATTTTTGCCAGTTAACTATTAGTAATCCTTCCATGTTTGGCTGAAACCACACTTCCTTTGGAAATCAATTTTTTGTTTTTTGAGATAGAGTTTCCCTCTTGTTGCCCAGGCTGGAGTGCAATGGTGTGATCTCAGCTCAATGCAACCTCTGCCTCCTGGGTTCAAGTGATTCTCCTGCCTCAGCCTCCTGAGTAGCTGGGATTATAGACATGCGCCACCACACCCGGGGTAATTTTGTATTTTTAGTAGAGAGGGGGTTTCTCCATGTTGGTCTGGCTGGTCTCGAACTCCCGACTTCAGGTGATCTGCCTGCCTCGCCTCCCAAAGTGCTGGGATTACAGGCATGAGCCACTGTGCCCAGCCAAGGAAATCAATCTACTTTGTTATATACTTTTATAAAATTGCTTTTCTACTTCAGGTTAACTGTCTCCGTTATTTATTATACATTCATTAGTATGACTATATAATAAGGTCTCTCTCCCCCACTACATGGAAGATGCCCACGAGAGCAAGATAACATCTTCATCTCCATTTGCCCATTAGTAGAATCTCTCTACTTAGCACAGTTCAATTCTTTATTGAATAAATGATGAATCTTATTCATAATGTAAAATGATTCTCTCCCTCACCCATTCCCCTAACTTGGCTTTTAAAAAAGTATGTAATTCAAACAGCTGTCAGATAACTGGGGACATGTACAAATGCCATAAGCTTTCTCCTTCTCCAACAGACTTTCTGTTTACTATGAAGCACAAAATATGAATATATAAATGAATCCCAGATTATTGAGTTTCTGGGATTTATTTCTTAATTACTTCAATCCTTAATGGCACTTGAGCTGCCCCAAGTTTTTCAGTTACCTATGAAAAACTATCAATATATTCTCTTAGGAAAAGCCATCTTCTGTTTGGCTGCTTCCTAGTAATAAACAAAGAAACAAAGTGTGCATACACTTGTGTGCACCTGTTTACTGAATGCTCCTTTCCAGCTCAATCATAGCAATGACTTGAGACACTTAAATGTAAAATCATCTTGGATGATTTTCTCTTCCCTTTAATAAACAAACAGCTATTTACATTCTACTTACCATCACTTGCCGAAAACTGAAAATGAAAATAAGTTATTTTACTCATTTCATTATGAGTTTTTAAAATAACATTTGAATATGAGTATCTCAACATAAAAGATAACTTATTTTTTATTAAATATAACTAAATAACCCAAGTACCTTTTTAAAGTCAGTTGAGTCATCCTTTTCTAGCCTGCTGCTGTAAGGTTTTCTTTCTTCTAAGTAACTGTATGATCCAGAGCGACCCAGCAAGGAATCATATCGATCACCAGCTGATGTAGAACTGGTTTCATATCTTCAAAAGATTTAAATAAAAAACCTTGTTATAGGCTTTTACAACTTATATTAACATACATCCTAGTACACATATAACTTGACAGTTCAAAAGTGTAGGTCACAGTCTCCCTCTGTTATCTGATTAATTTTTGTGATATATAATAAGTGGGAAGTTATTTTATTTTTTGAGATAGGGTCTCACTCTGCTGCCAGGCTGGAGTGCAGTGGCATGATCTCAGCTCACTGCACTTGACTTCTCGGGCTCAAGTGATTCTTCTACCTCAGCCCCCTGGGTTGCTGGGACTACAGGCACATGCCACCATGCCTAATTCTGTACTTTTGGTACAGATAGGGTTTCAACATGTTGCCCAGGCTGGTCTTGAACTCCTGGGCTCAAGCAATTCACATGCCTCAGCCTCCCAAAGTGTTGGGAGACTACAGGAATGAGCCACTGCACCCAGCTATTTTTTAATACTACTAATTTCCATTAATTGAGGAAGAGAGTCAACATTTCCATGTTTAAAAGCCAAAACTGGTTTCATATGATTAATATTCTAAATTGTACGTTTCCTCCCACATTTTTATATTTCCAAAACCAGAAAATGGCTTACAATTGACGATGCATTCTAGTTTAATTGGTAGCACCTTTCCTTTTTTTAGTAGTAGGTAACACAATGGTGTTCTAAAAATGAGTAATGTCTTAGATTTGATGAAATAAAGTATATCCAAAGTGACAGGTAATGGCTTTGTCCTAAACAGGAAAAACAAAGCTTATTGGTAAAGGAGAATTCTCTTATTATCTGGTTCTGAAATTCAGATTACCTTTTCTGACAGATGCCATTGGCTCTGCATTTCAATTCAATAGAATCATCAGCAGACAGAAATTTATTATTGGTCTTACAGGGCTGTGGTTAACAATGATAAGAGAAATGGAATGGAGATCAAAATCAAGGATAGAGTGGAGGTTCTCTGAAAAAATGGATAATTTTGAATTAGGTGACACTTTTGTTTTGTTTTGTTTTTTTAAAGACACAGCGTCTCACTGTGTCCAGTGAGGAGTACAGGCTGGAGTGCACTGGCACAATCATAGCTCACTATAACCTTGAACTCCTGGGGGCTCAAGTGATACTTCTGACTCAGCCTCCCCAGTAGTTAGGAATAGAGGAGCATATAGTCATGCCTGGATAATTAAGACAAAAAAATTTTTTTTTTTTGGTAGAGATGGAGTCTTGATGTTGTCCACTCTGGTCTTCAACTCCTGGACTCAAGCGATGCTCCTGCCTCAGCCTCCCCAAGTGCTAGGATTACAGGCTTGAGCTAGATGACATTTTTTAAAGTGTCTTCATTGGTTCTCTTTTGTCTAAAGCAGGGCTACATAAGAGAAGATTCTGAATACTTAATCAAATATATTTCTGGCCAAGTGTGGGTTTTATCAGTCCCTGATGTTAATAATGAGATAGTTGAACTAACCTAAGAAACTTTGGAATACCTCTGTTGTAGAGATTTGGGAAAAAATCTCACTTGCTTTGACTAGTGATCTAGAAGTAAAGCCTTTAACAAAGAAAGCTAGTAACAATGATAAGGCCATCAAAATTTCTGTAATTTTTTTATCATCAAATAATTCTATAAACTTACAAAATCCATAGATTCCTAGCAAAACATTTTTAACAAAGATAAAAATAAGAAAAAAGTCAATTAAAAAATAAATAAAACATACCTAGAAATGGAATCCGTCTAGAAAGAAAGAGAAAAACATAGGCATACTAAATTTTTATGTTTTCATTAAACTATTAACCTCTGATTAAGTAAATTTAATGTAGTATCAATAGCATTTTCAAACTATTAAAGTAACATCTGTTTTCTACATGTGTTTTAATTTTACTGAGGTTGTTTTAGAAAGAGGTTCTAGAATACAGAGTCACTGTATATTTTCAAAGGCATATCCATCATGTAATTACATGTGGCAATTTATGGGTATCTCCTGTGACTTCCTACAATGACCACTTACAATATTTTTTAATTAAAATAAAAAAAGAGACTAAGAAAGATATCTATTACATATACCCACTGAGCAGGAGGAAGTAATATATTTACATTAAGAAATGTTGAGTTTACTATGATATCTCAAAGCAGTTTACTCATTTTTGTTTCTGAGGCAATGAGAAGCAAACAAATGAACACCTAAGGTACTTTATACATAACAGTATATACATATTTTGTTTAAAATTTACTTTCTGGAAATCTAGCTATATACCTTTAAGGTTAGCAGTTAGGTGATAGGAAATTTAATTTTCTCAAGCAAGTGGTATGCTACACTCAAGTTCCAGAAAGTCTTATTTAAATGGTGAAAAGATTAATAGGGTAAAACACTCTTACTGGGGGCCAAAGTAGTCTTTTTCAGTAGTCAAATTTAGCCTTTTCTTCTTCTATTGAAATACTCACTAATTCTATAATTTATACAGAATGGTTTGTTAAACTTCTTAATTTAAATATTAGTGATTTCCCATTATAGTTATCTTTGGAGATACTGTAAAATTACTAGGTTACTTTTGGGATTGTTAAGCCTATTTTGGACTAAAAATGTTTTACTAAAGTCTATGTAAATTTCCTCTGCAAAACCAATTTCAACTTTGCTCCTTCCATTGTTTTTTAAAGTAATGTTTTATTTTGATTTACTCTTTGGTTTTACAACAACTAACAATTTTAAAGAATAAATTTCAATTTTCAACATATTCAAATTCAGTAAAATGGCTATTCATGAACTAAAATGTCTACATATCAAACAAAAATAATACATCTCACCTTATAGTTTGCACTTACATTCACTGATTTAAATTTTAAAAATAGAAAGTCTAGTCACAGAAATCACTCACATTCCGTTTGTCTTTAAAAATCATGGTGTTATCACTGATTATTATTACTGTTTTTGACATGAGGTGTCACTTTGTTTCCTAGGCTGGAGTGCAGTGATATGATCACAGCTCACTACAGCCGCGACTTCCTGGCCCAAGTGATCCTTCTGCCTCAGCCTCCCAGTTAGCTGGGATTACACGCATGCAACACCACATCCGACTAATTTCTTAAATTTACTGTTGAGATAGGGTCTCCTATGTTGCCCAAGTTGGTCTTCAACTCCTGGGCTCAAGCAACCCTCCCACCTCAGCCTCTCAGAGTGTTGGGATTATAGGCGTGAGCCACCATGCCCGGCCTATCATTTAAAAACTTTTAAGAATTGTGGTAAAAACCACATATTGTAAAATTTACTATGTAAACTGTTTTTTAGAGTATATAGTTCAGTATTTTTAATTATATTCATATTGTTGTGCAAGAGATCTCTAGAATTTTTTCATCTTGTAAAAATAAAACTCTATATCCATAGAACAATTTCCTTTGTCCTCTTCCTAGCTCTCGCAACAATGGTTCTACTTTCTGTTTCTATGATACCCAAATAAAATAAGTGGAATCACACAGTTCTTGTCTTTTTGTAACTTGCTTATTTCATTTAGCATAATGCCCTTGTTCCCCAAATTTTAAGATTAATTTTCCAAAGTAAAAATATGCTTTTAAAGATAAAAAAATTAAAACATATAGAATGATATTCAGAAATATCTTTCTGACTATGGTATTGTAAGTTCATATAATGGTATACAAAGTTCCTGTGTAATTTCTCATCCCTCCATTCTCTAGATAACCACTGTTATCTAACTAACCTTTTCTGGACACATAACATCTATGTGAATATAGAAAATACTGATCTACACACATACAGTGCATCTTATTTATTTATCTACATCCATTCTTCCTTTTTCTGATGGTGTAGCAGTTACTAGGTTTAGGTGAGATGACATGTAGCCCATGTTGGTAGCAAAATGGCTGCAACAGTTCAGTGATAGGCCCTGTCTATCCTAAGCCAACTATAATCTCATCCCTATGAGATAAATCAGCCTGAGGATGAAGCTGACACAAAGGACTGCAGAATATAACTGGAGTACATTTTCTTTGTTTAATCCAGTTTGACTTAGGTTTCATATTGTTATTTATATTTGTTATATTTATTTATATGTTATTCGTTACTTATAACTAAAAGAACTCCAACCTATTTGGAGTTACAACAAATAGATTGCTCTATTAAATAGGTTGGAGTTCTTTTAGTTATAAGTAATGAATAACATATAAATATAGATCTATTTAAAGTAAACAAAAAACACTTAAATGGAAAATAAAAAAACTTTTCTTTTTAGAAACAATGTTCCTCTTCATTTTAACGTATCTCACATATAATTTTAACAGTAAAACTAAATATACATCAATATGCTTCAAAATTACAACTTTAAAAGCTAGATAATCTCCCTTCCACTCCAGCTTGGTGGGGGTTGGAGTCCGCATGGTAAGGCAATGAGAGGTGTCAGACAGGGAAGGTTTACTAATTTCCTCCCCTCTTGTTTACCTGTCCATTGTTTTTCATGGAAAGATGAGAATTTACAGGGTACTACTGGGAAAGGAAGATGATGGGTAAGTTGATAGAATATAATAAAGAAGGGACATAGGTAAATTGGGGAGTTCTGATAACTGACAAGCAAATAGTTTAGGTAACAGTTAAAGCTTTAGGTCTGCAAATAATGTAACCTCAGAACCAATTCACTCCTCAATGTCTGGCCACCTAAAGATAAAATAAAATTTTGGGGTGGAAATAGGCAAACTTGGCCCTAAAATAATGTTCACAGTTACCTAGCAAAGGCAACCTACTTTTGTTCACTTCCTGTTACTGTAGATCCTTGCTGAGTAAAAAGAAATGTGTTTGCTCTATTAAGGAACTTCAACTCAAAATGAGTAAAATAATATTAATATGACCAGAATGCTATTTCAGGCTAAACAATGCCAGGTTTAGAACTAACTCGTGTTGTTCAGCTCTATCCTCATACGAATAGAAATATTTTAAATATTTTTTAGCTTTCTGCACAGCCAAACCATCAGGAAGCGGGTGGGGGAACTTTCAACCCTTGCTGGCTATGCAGCCTTGTCATTCAAACTTGCTTTAGGTCCTTCATCAGTACAGAGAGGAAAAAAATGTATTTTAGATTCTAAACATAAAAATCTGTTGGAGACTCTAAATTTCTAAATATACGTAAAAGAAAGTTAAAAGATGCCTATCTTCTCCAGAACATAATTTTGAAATAAAATCTGAGCCTACTACTTTCGGATTTCCACTACTTCTGAGTAGCCTTTAGATATTTTCCTTTGGCCAAGGGTACTATTTCTTTTTTTGCTTTTTCTTTTAACGCCGAAGGTTAAATGACATACAATAAATTACATGCACTTAGAGTGTACAATTTGGTGAGTTTTGGCAGTTCTGTATATCCACAAAACCACCACTAGGATCAAGACCCAGAACATTTTCATCACCTCCAAAACATTATTTTGTGACCCTTCCCAGTCCTTTTAATCCTGATCCCCAGGCAAACACTGACATTGCATATCCGGCATGTAGGTAGAGTATGCAATAACTGTTTTGCATGAATAAATATAATAAAACACAATTTAAAAGGATTATTAAAAAATATGAATACTTCTCAATACAAAAAGTAATGGTATTTACCTGAGTTTCTTTCTTATTGGATCCCTCTTCTGTGTCTGATTGTTGTTCTTGTTCATTTTCATCACTCTAAAAATAGATTGCCAATTTATTGTAGGAAATTTTACTAATAATTTCAAAAATTATTTTTTAAAATAATTTTTGGGAGTCCTCTCTCAGAATATACATTGAGACATTTGTAGATAAAATGAGATGTTTAGGATTTTCTTCTAAATAATATGGGAGTTGGGGGATAGGGTGGGAATTTAACTGAAAAAATGAATACTTGGGGTAGGGCTCCTCACACTATTCTGTTACTTCTATAAAGTATATGTTTAACTTTTCTATATTAAAAATCAAAAGAAAAATAGAAAACTATTTTTTGATTTCCCCATCTGTTCTTCCTTTGTCATTTATGTATGATTTTCCTTCTCTTTTTAAACTTTTTAAAATAGACATATGCACTCTTGATTCATCAAGTTGAATATATATTTTGTCCACAGCATGGACAATGCAGAGATATTAAAACTCTTGAACTCCATTTAATACTTTCCCATATCTTTGTGCTATTGTTTTCATATGCCTTAGCTCTTTATATATTTTAAGCTGCATATGACAATGTTATTTGCGGTACATTTAATTAATTAATTAGTAATTAAGTAAAATGAAAATGGACTAAAACACTGTAATTAAAAAAATGTTCAGAAAAAAGTTGACCTAAATATGTTGTTTATTAAAAAAACACAAATAAATTGAAAATAACGGAAAATATATATTATACAAAGATAATCAAAGAAAGCTTTTCAAAAAAGCAGAATTTAAGGTAAGATATAATATTAAGAGATAAAGAGGAACATACAGTGAGAGATGGGTCAGTTTAACAGGAAGACAGCTGATTCCATGTTTTCAGTGAAAGAATGGATAGAAATTTTCTTTAAAAAGTATTTTTATAACAATAGAAGTAAATGTACTGCTACATACAATAGCACAGATATATCTTATAAACATAACACTGAGTTATAAAATTTATAGTTCTAGTCATATGCTCTCCAAAAACAGGCATAGTTAACTACGGTGTTAGAAATCAAGATACTAGCTAACTTTGAAAATGAGGATAATAGGGATTGAGAGGGAGAACATGGGGGCAATCTACACTGCTGCTTTTATTCATCATTCTGAGTGGTGATTACATAGATATGCTCCCATTGTGCTAATTCATTAAGCTATACATGTATGAGTTGTATTTCTGAACATGCCATACTTCAATAAAAGGTTTATTTTTTAGAAAATGGACACAAAATCAATGAATAGCAGTGTCAGGCCTACATTCAAGGATCAGGAAAAAAACACTAATTTTTACAAGACTGTTGTAATTTGATAAACAAAGCACTGTTTCTATTTAGCATGCCTTGAGATGGAAGTAATCTGTAATGTAGATCTTATAATGATATTTATGAAAATGAAATTTAAATAGACTCCTTAGATATTCTTAAAAGATGTTTTTACAAGTAAAGGAGCAGTTTAGCTATTATAAAATAATCAATATACGCACTCTGACCTTCAGACATTATTATTTCTATTCCATAATTAGGTCAGAACTACTCCTTTTAAGTAGTACCAACAATCTAAGTAGTTAACTATCCTTAAAAATAATTTTTCTCATTTAACAACTCAACTCAGAAAACACTGTGATGATTTAAGGAATATATAATCTAAGGCATATAAGAAATTATTAGTATGTACTTTTGGACACATTAAGAATACCACTGCTGGGTGCGGTGGCTCACGCCTGTAATCCCAGCACTTTGGGAGGCCGAGGTGGGCAGATCACAAGGTCAGGAGATCGAGACCATCCTGGCTAACACAGTGAAACCCCGCCTCTACTAAAAAATACAAAAAATTAGCCAGGTGTGGTGGGGTGCACCTGTAGTCCCAGCTACTTGGGAGGCTGAGGCAGGAGAATGGCGTGAATCCGGGAGGCAGAGCTTGCAGTGAGCCAAGATCGCGCAACTGCACGCCGGCCGGGGTGACAGAGAAAGACTCCGTATCAAAAAAAAAAAAAAAAAAAAAAAACAACAAAAACAAAACAAAACAAAAAAAAAAACAGAATACTATCAAATAATGTATTTTAATAGATTCTCACATCTTGTGTCCAAAATGAAACTCCTGTAGATCTTCTTTTCTCTCTTGGTCGCCGTCGTTCTCTAATTGATTTAGATTGTGATTTATCTTCTCCTTCTTTTTCCTCTTCTCTTTTTTCTCCCTCTGTTAAGGATTGCAATAAACCACAATATAGCAATATATCTTGACAATATTTTCCAAGGTAATTGTAAAAACAATGGGTAAAATGGGCCAGGGGACTATCCAGGGGAAAGGAAGATGATAGGCAGCTGCTACTGCTTAGCTCCAGCCAATTGTTGAGAATACAGATCCAGTGTTGCCAGATCTGTCAACTTTTCAAGAAATGACAAAAATCTTAAGTTTGAAGTGAGTATCTCTAATATTAAATGTTGGTTCAACATTTTTACAAACACGATGCAGGCCTCACATATAGCAGTTTAAAGAACTGAAATATCTCAATGATCAATATAAGAAAATATATAGCTGGAAATTGGGAATAAACTTTATTTTCTGGTGTTTATTCTACATTATTACTGATATTATCATGACTAATACTGTAAGATTTAGGCTTTAAAATATAAAATGCCTATAATTAAAAGTAATTTTATTTAGTACTTATCTCTGGTTTAAAGTAGGAATTACTCAGAATTTAAATAGAAAGTTTATATAAAATAATAGGAAATGGTAATAATGAGTATCAATATGCCAATATATAGTTGAGAGAAATGTATTTTTCAAGAAATAAGCATAAAAAATGTGTTTTAGTGAGATCATTACATGTATTTAGTAATTTCAGTTTACAACAATTTCACAAAAACTATTTAAATGATATGATCTACACAGTAGGCAAGAAATAGCTTGAAGCATCTGAAAAGTACTACAGTAATAAATTGCTTCTAGAAATAGTCACCCACCAGTTCTATATTAACTTTTCTTTGCAGGTGGACATGAAGATTTTTGTGAAATATTAGGTTATAAAAATATTAATATCAACTGCAGGCCATATTATTTTCTATTTCTGTTTTCTACTTTTCTCATTCTCAACCTTCATATTCTTTCTGTTTAGGTTCAATGAATCACAAGTTAGGATGCTGTTCCTTTTCTGTTGAATTACTATTTAGGAAACCATAATCCAAGGGATTATATGAAGAAAGCAAAGTGTTTTCAAAATTTGCTATTCTTACCTCTTTCATTTTCTTTTGTTATTCCTCTGGAGTAAGAAGTTATGCCTACAAGACTATTTGGCCTGTTTAGTTGACTTGAAGCATAGAGTGAACTGCTCATAGTAGAAAGTGAAGAGGATGGAGTGGCTGAACTTGAAGTTGATACTGGCCTATAACGCTGGTAAGTCTGTGAAACATTAAGATCAAAACCATTTGAAACACTAAACACAATTAAAAACATATCAAATTTCCAGCTAAAATCCTTTACAGTATTTTGTATATGGTTTGTTGGTATATAAATCTCTTGTATGTTGAGGATCATAAGGACTATTCATACCATTTGACTTAAATGTGTTTTTGATATACTGTTACCTCATCATACGTTCTGGAGTATTTTTGTTTATATTCGTCTTCTCTAGATGTTTCTGACTCCTTCTTTTCTTCTTGTTTCTCTTTATCTTGTTTTTCTTTTTCCTCTTTTTCTTTTTCTTCATTTTCTTGTTCTCTGGTTCGGGTAGAACGACTTCTTCCTATGGTTTTCTCAGCTTCTTGAAGATCAGTTAATGTCACTCCCTGCACACACAAAAAGATCAATATAATTATGAGATGCATTAAAGCTTGTTCAAAGGGATATTTTAGAAATACATATATCACATACAAATGCATTAAAAGTCAAATATGCATGTTTAGAATTGGTTTGCAAATGGAAACAGCAAGTTACATTCATTCTATGAAGAATCACCATTAGCAAGCACAATGATAGGTACTGGATACTCTATGCATATAAACGTTCTCCACAAGCTCAAAGTAGGGAAGAATAGCCAATATATATACTGTTTGCATATTATATTATAAATATTTATGTTTGTATATGTCTCTGTGTGTGTGTATATATGTGTATATATATCTATATATACATGCACGACAATTGCTAAGGCTTAAAAGAGATTTCAATAAATTTTTCAAGATTTGACCTTGAAGAACAGGTTAGATTTCAAGAAGTGAAAAGTATAGGCAGAAAAAGTATATTAAGGCCCTAGCAAATAGTTCAGCTTGAAAGCTAAGTAATGGTAAGGACAAACAGCTGAATCTGGACTGTGGACCTTCCTAACTGTGGAAAAGTAGAAAGACACAAAAGTATGCATCATATATAGCATAATTAGAATGGCAAAATGGAGGTAAGGAGATCACCAGCCTGAATGACATTTTTAAAATACTTGCACATTAGCTGTTTAATACACCTAATATAAGACCCTATTCTCTGCCCACAACTTCCAAATATTCATAGAACTTTTAAATAGTTATTAGACATCATACATGATTATTCTAACCAAATACTCTGTGCCACACACTGTATTAGGAATAAGGATAAAATACTCAAAAAGACACAAAGGCATACGCTAATTAGATGAAATATAATAGTAACAGTGTAACCATACAAAAGGCTATGAGTAACCTTTACCTTTTGAGGATTTACTCACACTATATACTGACATCAATATTTTCACAACAAAGTGAAAAAGAGAAAGGTAACTTGTTTTACGTGTGGGTCTGTATATATGTTTTATATGCTACTTATGTAAGTTTTATATATTAATTACATTAACTATACCTGTGTTGATCTTCTAGATTGTCTTGCTTGTCTAGATCTTGCTTTTCTTTGGGATTCAGACTCTTCATCCCTAACAGGAGTGAGGTATGATCTACAGTAATAGATTAAAAAAACCGTTAGTTGAAAATGCAATAACTGTGAATGTAAATATCTATCAATGTATATGAATAAAACATACAGGTTTAGTATTTTAATAAGTTTTAAGGAAAAGTCTTCAGAAAATGGTCTTTGAAATTCAATAATGCAATCCGATAATTTCTTTTTAGATTGGAACTTGTTATAGTTTAATAATAATTATTATATATATTTTTTGAGACAGAGTCTCGCTCTGTCGCCCAGACTGGAGTGCAGTGGCCAGATCTCAGCTCACTGCAAGCTCCGCCTCCCGGGTTTACGCCATTCTCCTGCCTCAGCCTCCTGAGTAGCTGGGACTACAGGCACCCGCCACCTCGCCCAGCTAGTTTTTTGTATTTTTTAGTAGAGACGGGGTTTCACGGGGTTAGCCAGGATGGTCTCGATCTCCTGACCTCGTGATCCGCCCATCTTGGCCTCCCAAAGTGCTGGGATTACAGGCTTGAGCCACCGCGCCCGGCCAATAATTATATTTTAATATCACATTTTAACTCCCTAACTACATTTAAAAAAATAATGTAATTTAATTTTAAGATGAAACTACATTTTTAAAAAGGATTTAGAGAACTGAAGATTAAAAATTTTAGCTCTACTGAAAGAAATAGAAAGATTTCATTTAGCCCAATTAACCAGAATGGATAAGGAGTAAATTTTTTGTCTGTTTTTAACCGAGGAAGATCCTCTTCTCCAGCCCTGAAAACATCCCCCAAAAGTGGTAATCTAAGCATCTTATTTAATGACCTACTAAAAGGGGCTTTCTTCTCTACCTACAGTATTTTCAAACATTGGAAGACAGGTATCAAATTCCTTTCTAAATCTTTTTTTTTTTTTTTTGAGACAAAAGTTTCAGTCTGTCGCCCAGGCTGGAGTGCAGAGGCGTTCAAATGATTCTCTCACCTCACCCTCCCCAGTAGCTGGGACGACCTGCGCATACCACCACGCCTGACTAATTTTTTTATTTTTAGTGAAGACGGGGTTTCAACCATGTTGGCCAGGTTGGTCTCGAACTCCTGACCTCAAGTGATCTGCCTGCCTTGGCCTCCCAGAGTGTTGGGCTTAAAGGCGTGAGCCACCGCACCCAGTCTCCCTGCATTCTTGTCAGTGTGCTTTTACTAATGACACTTACGTCAGACAACATGTTATTGTTCATACTTTGCTCTAAAAAATTCAAGTGTTTTTTATATATAAACAGCTTTTAAATCAGCATGTTACTCTTGAGTAACTGATTTTCTGATATAAAGAACAGGTCTTGGCATTTATCGCCACTAAATTTCTTCTAATAAATTTAAGCCTATGTTTCCTCTTGTCTCCTATGTTTCCTCTTGTCATGGGGTATGCACCTTTTCAAAAGCATGTAATCTGTGTCAAAAGTTAAACAAGGCTGGGTGTCATGGGTCATGCCTGTAATCCTAGCACATTGGAAGGCTGAAGAAGGCTGACTGCTTGAGCCCACGAATTCGAGCCCGGCCTGGGAAACATGAGGAAACCTGTCGCTACAAAAAAATAGAAAAATTAGCCAGGCATGTGGCACATGTCAGTACTCCCAGTTACTCTGGATGCTGAGATGAAAGGATCACCTGATCCTGGAGATCAAGGTTGCAGTAGCTGAGATTGCACCACCACACAGCCTGGGTGACAGAGTTGAGACTCCATCTCAAAAAAAAAAAAAAGTTAAATAATTAAAGTCAAACAAGCAAGGATATGACAGAGCCCTGCAACACAACATAAAGCCTTTCCTCTGATAATCAATATTTCTTGGGAAGTCCAATCATTAACGCTTCATCCAATTACACCACCTAGCTCACACTTCTCAGAGAACACTTACAGAAGTAGAGTACAGTTGACTGCTGAACGCCACAGGTTTGAACTGTGCAGGTCCACTTATATGAAAGTTACACCAAGTGTGCCTGTCTCTTCTGCCTCCTCCTACCCCCTCCACCACCTCTGAGACAGCAAGACTAATCCCTCCTCTTCTTCCTCAATGTGAGGATGAAGAGAATTCTGACCTTTGTGATGATCCACTTCCACTTAATTAGTAAATACATTTTTCTTCCTTATGAGTATCTTAATAACATTCTTTTCTCTAGCTTACTTTATAGTAAGAATAGAATATATATGTAACATACAATATATGTGCTAATCAACCGCTTATGCTATTGGTAAGGCTTGCAGTCAATGGTAGGCTATTAATTTAGATTTGGGGGATTCAAAAGTTACATGCAAATTTTTGACTGCACAGGGAGTCAGCACTCCTAACTCTTACAATATTCAAGGGTCAACTGCATCTCTATCTTCTATGCTGTTTAAATTTATGAAGTTTATTCCACGTATTCCCCTCCTAAAACCCCAGGCAATGATCTACTGAGTTTTCTTTATTCAAATGCTGCCCTTTTTTTTTTTTTGAGAGGGAGTCTCACTCTGTGGCCCAGGCTGGAGTGCTGGGGCATGATATCGGCTCACTGCAAGCTCTGCCTTCCAGGTTCACGCCATTCTCCTGCCGCAGCCTCCCGAGTAGCTGGGACCACAGGCACCCGCCACCACGCCCAGCTAATTTTTTTTGTATTTTCAGTAGAGAAGGGGTTTCACCCTGTTAGCCAGGATGGTGTCGATCTCCTGACCTTGTGATCCGCCCACCTCGGCCTCCCAAAGTGCTGGGATTACAGGCGTGAGTCACCGCGCCAGCTCAAATGCTACTTTTAAAAAAGGCTCTTTCTTGGCCGGGCACGGTGGCTCACGCCTGTAATTCCAGTACTTTGGGAGGCCGAGGCAGGCAGATCACCTGAGGTCAGGAGTTTGAGACCAGCCTGACCAACATGGAGAAACCCCATCTCTACTAAAAATACAAAAGTAGCCGGGCTTGGTGGTGCATGCCTGTAATCCCAGCTACTTAGGAGGCTGAGGCAGGAGAACTGCTTGAACCCGGGAGGTGGAGGTTGTGGTAAGCTGAGATTGTGCCATTGCATTCCAGCCTGGGCAACTAGAGAAAAACTGTGTCTCAAAAAAAGATTCTTTCTTTTGTTAGCTTTAGCATTCTTCTCAATGTGTAATTCATTTTTTTTAGCCTAACACTATTCATACAATCATAATAATAAACCTCTGAATTTACTGTGGGTTTTATGCCTTTTCTCTGTGTCCTTTAAAGCTCTCAGTTCAGCAAGTATAGCACATCTTCAAACATCCTTAGAATCATCTACCATTTTTTCAAAACTCTTTTGAGAACCCTCATTCGTTTTATATATATAAGGAAATCATATTTCTTTCTACAACCCTGAAATTTTTGGAAACTGCTTCTCTAAAACTAGAATATATGATATTATTCTTGGCATTCACCTCCTTAGATAATTAACCCTAAGATGACCAGGTAATTTCTCACGCAAGATCTTAGTTGCCTCAATTTCATCAATTAACTCTTACTTATTGCTTAAAATTAGTTCCGAGAACTGGTTCTTCTTGCTGTTTCTACATAATTACATTTGTAGCTAAGTCAAGAAATTCACAAGATGGAGTTTTATTTGAATGGGACATCCAATAAACTTATATTAAGATGAAAATTCCATCACTATTATACTTTGACTTTAATTTTATTTAGATATGCGATACTATGTTTTTATAACTATTATAGTGAGTTTCCTGGGACAAGTAATTCAAAAGGAGTAAGAGAATAACTAATAATCTTGTTATTAAAATTTAAGAACATTAATTCTGGGATATAAGAGGGGCTTGGGCTTGTTACAAAAAACGGTTGTATAAATTAGGGAAATGCTACATATTCTAACCTTCTCTAAGAAAACCACAATAACATATTAAAAGGTCTGTGATATAATGAGAAATGTAAGCTGTATTAACTTGGCTTAACTCAGTATATCCCAAGACCATTTAAATAGAGAATCCTCCACCCCGACCCATTTTGTGGCATATCCAGTAAATATAAAAAAGTGCTCCTAAGAACATCAGCCTGGAAAATGTCCAATGGCTATTTTTTCCATTCATGCATTTAATTTAAGTATGTACCTACTGGCCCTATGAAATTTATTACTTTTCAGACTTCTACCAAATGAAGAGAAGAAAAAAGGAGATTAAACTTAAATGTGATAGTTAATCTGGTTAAACAAAGTTTATAGCAGACTGTGTATAGTAGCTCATGCCTGTATTCCAGCACATTAAGAGGTCAAGGTGGGAAGACTGCTTGAGGCCAGGAGTTTGAGACCAACCTAGGCAACACAGTGAGACTCCATCTCTACAAAAATTTAAAAAATTAGCTGGGTGTGATGGCACACCTGTAGTCCCAGCTACTCAGGAGGCTGAGGTGAGAGGATCCCTTGAACCCAGGAGGTCATGGCTGCAGAAACTATCATCACACAACCACACACAGCCTGGGTGACCGAGATCCTGTCTTGGGAAAAAAAAAAAAAGTTCACAGCAAGACAGATAGGGTGCATGTTATCACTTTAGTATTTCATGAGCTGCTCTAAAACTAAACATGAACGTGAACTACTGTCAGATTTGATTACAGTCAAATGTTTCATATTTAGTTTATAACAGAGAAATTTGCATTGATACTTGGCTCTTTTTTATTACCGTGGCAAATAGTACTATCAACCATTACACTCTCTCCCAATGAACCTGGATTCCTCTTCAATAGTTTCAAATTGCCACAAAAGTCAATAAATCTATCATACCTGGTTTCACATATGAAGGTTAGGGGGATTAAAGTTACTAATTGAAAGACTTATAAAATCTGCACCTGCAGATAATTTTAATTTTCCATGTGACATTCATCCCAAATTAGCATAAAAATATAGCTTATCAATTTGTAATATAAACACATTTCCTTTATTTGATAATTACCATCTAATATTCAGTTCCTTTCTCCTCCTTTGGGGTACCTATCTAGAGCAGACCTCTAAGAATACGACATAGAGAAGAAAAATAATTTATATATTTTCTGTACTTTTAATTGCAAAGAGCTGATCATTAAAAGATGGTAGAATATACCCACCAAACCCCACTGTTGCCTTTATCATTGCTATATCACACTGACCTTACCTACTGCATCTCTTTCTTAGAACTATACAGGGTATATAATTTTATTCCTTAGATGCTTACCATTTTCTGAGCAACCCAAATAGTATACCTGTGTTGACTTTTTTGTTGTTGTTTTAGCCACAGTACATTCTCAAATTATCATATATACATTTTTAAGGCAAATTTTAAATCATATACATTTCAGAACCATTGACGAAATTTAAATAAAAGACAAACAGAAGAGGCCAACAATGTATTCAAGATAGCAAACAATTATTTCACATGGAACAAAACACAAACACTGATATCACTGCAAACATCACTGAAACAAGGTAAGACAAAAAATCTCTATAATATAGACCACAAAAAATGTCACCAGACACATTTTTTTCTTACGCAATTAGAGTATGTTGTTTAAAAATATATCCAAGTGTTTAATTTTCAATCTTCAATGTCTTCCATTAAAACTAATTAGGACTAATTCTAAAAGTCAAAACTCAATTCTCTTCAGCAGAATAAACAATCTGTGGGTTAAGAATCATAATTTGTTCTGAAACAATTGATGATTCTGGGGAGACATTTATTAGGTTTTGTCACTGGAGACATTTTCAAAAGCACTGAATGCTAGAGACAGAAAAGATTCTAGAAGTTAAAAATATAAATCAAACACCTCATTTAACAGAAGAGATTCTGACTCGAAGATAATTCTAACCTTAAGAATCAAGGCAGAGTAAGGAGTTAAGAAACCAAGAACTTCTGATCCTTCTTCCTTTCAACAACCCCTCCCAACCCCACCAACAAAAAAAGTAAACCCCTCAAACTTAAATGATGGATACTAATTTCTGTTGGCTCTATGGTCTTACTGAGAGCACTACAACAACCTAAAACTGACTTAAGTTTATAGGAAAAAAGGGAAGAATAATTAAAATATAATATGTGACCTATACTGGTACTCAAATCACAAACCACCATTTGCAGTGGCATTATAAAGGTACCACTAAATTTCATCATAGAAGTACAAACAAAACCTAAATATAGACAAAAACTAAACATGCAATGATAGAAGAAAAAGTTAACACTAACTTACTACTTTTCACATATTCAAACACAAATATTACTGTGAGGCCATTACTACTACAGGCCAGGCACTTCACTTGGCAACAGAGAAAAAAAAACTCTGTATGTAACTACTACGTGACAGAAATAAATCAAAGTTAATCTGGTCAGCATTTTAGTAAAAAAAAATTAGTTACATAATTTAATTTTGCAAGAATAAAATATAAAAATAAGGCTGACATTTGGTTTCCTAAGGTTTTCTTTTTTTTTTTTTCCAAGAGGAAAAAAAAGCTAGGGACTATGCATAATATAGCAGAAAGAACTGAACTACTTTTTCTGCAATCTTGGGGCAAGCCTCAGCCCTCACACCAATAAACCATACAAAAGTAAAATAGTCACATATTATCTCTGGGTCTGTTTCCTTCGGTAAAGCAAGGAAATCCCAAAAGATAGTTAATAAGCTCCTTTGTACATCTATGATTCCATGCCAATAGGCGGCAACAGAAAGAAGTGAGCAATGTTTTAAAAATATTTAAGCACACAAAATAAATTCAAACACTTTGAAAAAAATCTAAATAATAAGTGCTTTCTATGTATCAGAGACAAAACTAAATGAATGTATTCAACACACTTAAAATTATCTGGCTTACATTTATGCACAGAAGTCTTTCCTTACCAAGAGAATCTTCATATAAAATTCTCAAAATCAACAGGAACTAAACAGTTCAACATTCTTCAAATTTCTTAATGGAGGAAACAATGAAAAGAATGATAAAACCTGTTTTTGTCATGTTGCATTTAATTTTCCGTGTGTTGTGTGTTCAGTTCATCAAAAAATTTTTTTGAAATAAAACCACCTTAGAAACTAAAATGTTTAGGTAAGAAAACAACTGTCTTGTTCACTGACTTTAAACAAAAAAATATTACTTCTGTCAGAGATGGATCACAAAGCCTAAATACAAATAATTGCTAGCTGTATTTAGTTCTGAGCTGACAGGGTATTTCATTTATTACTCTACTGGAGAGATGGTCGTCAACCTCACAAGATCTTTTTCAAAACAAAAAAACAACTTTGATCACTGGGCAAGATATATCAGCAGTACTGTTATGACCTTTACACACCTGCGTCTCTCCCTGACCTCTGTTGTGGAGGAGACAGTGCCAGCAGTAGTTGTAGTCAGGGTTGTGGTAGAAGCTGCAGCATTTACAACAGTTGGAGCAACGGGAATGGTCACTGCCGTAGGAACACTGTCCTTTTCTTTTTCAGTACTATCCTCAGCCCACAAACGATTTGAGGTACTATAGCATCATAAGCAGCAACACAAAAAAGAGAAAAGGAAAACAGCTAAACAACGAAAGCACTTTCTAGCAGCTGAAAACACATGACTATAGGGATGGATTTTTTTAAAACATAAGGTGAGACATCCTTAAATTATGAACCAAAAAGCTCTCCCAGAGTTGTCAAAGAGAGAAATTTACATTTTAAGCAGTCTAATTCAAGGAAAGTTCATTGTTCAGGAACTTAAATTTTCCCCCAGACATGCATAATTGCCTCATGTTGAACCAATTTTTGTTTGCGAATAAATTTAACAAGATAAATGAGAAAATCCAGAGCCCCACAATCTTCTAAACAAAAACGCATGCACATACATAAGCACACAGTAGACCTGAGCACAAAATGTATCTGTGACTTACCTGCTTTGTGTGCCTGCTGAGGAAGAACCCGTTGTAATCTTTGTAGTAGTGCTTGTGCTGGAAAGCAGGCTTTTCTGAAGCCCAGCTGCAGAGGTAACTGTTGGTGTTGATGTGGTGCTTGGAACACTAGAACTAATCAAATCATCTTGTCTTCTACCAAAGGAGCAACTAAACAAAAGAGTCATATCTATATAGGATGTGTTTGTATGTGTATTCTAGAGTTAATGTCTATACATTATACAAATTACAAGGCTAGAAAAAAATTAAAAACTGTGTTCCTAAATACACCACCAGCTCCAGCACCAAGAGTTGCATCTACGACTTGCTAGAGTTTAGACAACTTCACTAATTTGGTAGTGTATCATTTTAGTGCCTCCTCCCAACTTTCTCAGCAAGACAATGATCTGCTATTTCACATTTTTGAAACTATTCCACACCATATGGTCATGCCAGGCTGAGCCTGAAAAACACACTTTGGTTTTGTACTACCCACGGAAAACAAGACGTTGACATTTTTTGAAGAAAATTATTTCAGCAATGGGTCAGATACCTCGGAAGTAACCAATGCCTACATGAAACTTGTTCACATCTTAATCTTCTTTTTGGTTGCTTTTAGTAAAGAAATTGTTTATAGGGCTTTTTTTCCTCTTCAACATGATACTACCAACATTCCAATTGAAAGCATTTCTATAGCTCTGAGTTCTAGGGCAAGGCAAATCTTTCCAGATCAACAATGACAACCAGATCAATTAAGACACTGGCCTGTTTAAATTGTTCTAGTCAAGGAGTTCCTTCTAAAGGAGTTCCTTTTAAATATGTAACAATCTAAAAAACATTTCATAATATTTGAAGCTTAATTATATACTAGAAAGGCATAAGAACAAATTATCACCCATCTTTAAATATATATCCTGTGTTTAGAGTAAGTTTTAAACAACAAAAACTCATAATATTTAATAAAAACATGTATTTGTTTAAAATGATGTTAAACTGAGGGCTCCAAACAAATTGCCTCATATTTTTATAAATGAATACATAAAAACCACTTAAGAATAATATTATTACCTTTTATGATAAGTTGATCCTTCATTAATTGAGCTATTTTTTTTAAGATCATCTTCCCATTTTCTCCTTGTATATGAACTACTTGTTCGCAAACTTGAAGAATCTCTGTTAAAAGAACACCCTTCAGATTCTGGTAGATAATTTTAAAATGGGATTAAAAAGGCTGTACACCAGTAAATATTAATATAAGCTGAAACTAGCAAAAACCTTTGGGAGGACACTTGGGAATATTTATCAAGAAGATAAAATAATTTCAGTACTAAGATTATACCCTAAGGTATAATTTTTCCCCTAAGTATAGGGGGAAAATTCAGATATTTACAGAAATATACTTTTTGATCACAAAATATAAAGTAGGGGAGATGCTTACTTTAACCGCAGAAGATCTACTTTATAGTATACTACGTGCCAATAAAAAACAATGCTTATTAAAAATATATATTAACATACAAGACTGCTTATGAGATCTTAGGGGAAAAAAATCAAAAGCTGGATATGATAACATGATTACAAGTATATTAAAAAGTTCTTGGCCAGTCACGGTGGCTCACGCCTGTAACCCAGCACTTTGAGAGGCCGAGGCGGGTGGATCACGAGGTCAGGAGTTCAAGACCAGCCTGGCCAAGATGGTGAAACCCCGTCTCTACGAAAAATACAAAAATTAGCCGGTCGTTGTGGCAGGTGCCTGTAACCCCAGCTACTCGAGAGACTGAGGCAGAGAACTGCTTGAATCCGAGAGGTGGAGGTTGCAGTGAACCGAGATTGCGCCACTGCACTCCAGCATGAGTGAGAGTGAGACTCTGTCCCCCCCCCACAAAAAAAAAAAAATTCAAATTCTATAAGCTGAAAAATAGGAAGAAACAAACTAAAATATTTAAATAAAAATATTTAAAACAAACTAAAATGATTAAGTCAGGGCTTTCCTTCCCTTCTTCTTTCCCCTTTCCTAAATGTTCCAAATATTTAGAGAACTTAGTTTGCGACCTATCTCCTCCCACTTTCCCCTCACTCTGTTCCAGCCACAACTTCTTTGCTATTTCATGAACATACTAAGTCTGCACCTCCTCAGGACTATGTAGTTGGTATTTTCTCCTTCAGGAATACCCTCCATCTCTTCCCACAATACATATCCACACATAATTACAATGCTCATGTATTAACTCTCATGCTAGATAATAAAGATTTTATAGTGAATGCATAAAGCAAATAAAAATGAACTCACCTGTTTTCTTTCTCTTCAATGTCAGATGTACTGGCTAGTCGTCTTGGTATTGTAGGTGCAACATATGCAAGCCTAGTTCCTTTACTATCTTTCTCCTACACAACAGAGAAACAAGTAAAAATTAATTTGTGTACTGGCTATAGACAATGCTAAAAGTATTAAGAAAAGGTTATTCAATAATGTATAATTACATACCTATCATAGTTTACAGTATTTCAACAATTCCTAAACTCTAAAATTAATGTCAATCAATAATTAGTCTGTTCAAAGTAGTTTTCTTTCTCTTTCAGTCTAGAATCAGGTAACATTTTAACTAAGAAAGGAAAAAAATTCCTCCACATTTTAATGACTTTTTCTAAAACTTCTATAGCAGATTAAGGTAATACTGTGTCATAAGCTGAAATTCTTCCACAGAAATAAAGTTTCAAATATGGTTCACTGAGAGGCCTCAAGCATTTATATTATACAAGCTATTCAGAACCTTGATAATCAGCGCTCTCAATTACATCAAAATAGTCAAAACAAATACTATTTACATTATATTTATCCAAATATGGCTAAGAGTGTGTAGTGACAATGACACTCTGATACATTCCTAGTAAGCTGGCATAAAATACCTGGAAACCAATTGCACAACAAATTGATAAAAAGCAAAAATATTAGAATTACTTGAGGAGCAATTTCATCTGAATTTCTGATACAAGGAAACACTTCTAAGTAGAGAAAGAAAACTGTATGGGCAAAAAATAGTCCAAGCGCTGACTATGCTGTAGAAATAAATACTAGTATTGAATAAACTGTGGTACACCCTAAATAATGCAATATTAATACCGCCTCTCAAAATAGAGTTATTAAATTTACTCACTAAGACAAAGTTGCTTGTAATATGGTAGATGAAAAATCTGGGTTTTTTTTTCAGATACTGAATGTAACTTATGAGTATACTAACATTCTAGAATAAATGTATTCCTATGTTTTTTAAATTTCAGAAAGCTTCTGGAATCATAATAAACAAAATAAGCCTGCTCCTTAACACAGTTCTATTATAAATTCTCAAGTAAGATAATAGATTCCTTTAACTGAGTATAGTCCCATAATTTATGTTTTAGGCAAATACATCTGATCTTTCCAGTACTTATAATTCTGTATAAATTACATTTGTCTTATGTAATTCATTAAGGTTAATTAACTTGATACCTAGATCTAAAGATAACTAGCAGACAATCTACCAGATTTAATGTTCCTGGAAAAGAAATCATGAGTTTTCACATAAACCAGACTGTGAAATAGATTACCTTTTCTTTATTATCCAAAGAGGAGGAAAGTCTGGGACTTGAAGCTGAACGTGTAACACCTGCAGTATCTTTTTCTTTCTGACCCTCTTTAGATGCTGTGATTTCAGCAAGTGCACCATAGCTGCCCGTCTTTCTAAGTCCTAACCTCCAAGTTGCAGGAGACTCATCTTTTCTCTCTTCTTCTTTGGGAGAAATTTTTGTAGCTGTGGTTGGAAACTGTGTTTATTTTATTTTTTAAGGAAAAGAAAAAAGAATTTTTAAAGCTGATCAGTCCTTAAATTGGAAACAATAAGTTTACAGATAATATATTTAAAATTATGGTTTACAGTTTCAGGATAAAACACTTTCACTAAATAGGTTAATGTCTTAGTAAAAAATGTAAATATCTAAAAATTTTAAAGAAATAGACTACCTTTCCAGGGGTTAGACTTAAGAAAACACACTACACACTTTATATCACACAGAAAAATTATGATGCAAATACAGAAAACAGAAATGAGCACACCGTAAGGACTTAAAACCATGCATCTTTGGAACCAATTTATATTAAACTTGTTATGTTGTAACCTAATATAAATTCTTGCACATAGAAATGCCTCACCATAGATTTTTCACCCTTATTGGGCACAAGAACAATGCCAGTTTTGCGCAAGCCCTGCCTCCATGATGCAGGATCTACTGATTCCACCACAGGCATGATAGGAGCAATGAAATCATACTAAAGCCAATTAAAATAAGACAGGTAAAGAGATAAAGATTGAAAGCATGAAAACAGAAAAGGGAAGTTACGAGCAAAAAGTATTTTCTTCATTTTAATAGTTTTATAATAAATTAAACCCCAATAATTGGGTAATGATCCAATCTTTAAAAGTTACTGGGAACAAGTTCTAGCTTTAGCATGAGATAATCTGAAAAAATCTAATAAACTTCTAAAGCAATTAAAGACATATAGAATAGATAATATAGCATGTGAGTGAACAAACTACTGCACATGAATTTTGTTTTTAATCCATGTATACACTCTGGTTAAAAAATTTTATGTCCAACACAATCAACAAAAACTAGTAACTGATATTTTCTAATTATAATACTCTGTTTAACATCACAGCCTTAAATTTACTGATTTCCCCACCAAACATTAAATATTTCAACTATAGTAAAAACTAATTTTACGTACAAATATTTATGTTGTTTTTAGGGCTTTCCAACAACCCTAAAAATGCAACCTCTGTTATCTTTAGATCACTTTATCAACTTCACTTCTAGAATTTCTATACTCAACCACAGTTAACTATACAGATTGGTGAATACAGCAACTAACTAGTTGCCACAAGCATAGGGTATTAATAGTTTTTAAAAAATCCTTTCTTTCATATCTATTGCCAACATTTGCTATAATTAGCAGGTTAATAGAGCTTGTTAAAGCTCCCATGATGATGCTTGAGGGCCACTTCATGGACAAAACTGTTATAAAGATATACCTCTGGTACTTCCAGTAATGAACTGCTATCAACAGGGCCTAAGCATTCCTCAGTTCCTAAAATGTGCACCGAAGTGCTCCAGGGTGTCACAACAAAGTCACGGGGGCTCTGTAGAATATTTTAAAGTTTTGAGAGAAGCAGTGACATCTCATAGACACTGTACAACCTGCCATTTTGATCACATTTGCATCGAACTACCTAATGAGACAAAACAGGTAATTCCTTTTGCCAGTGGCACTGCGAAAAAAGCCTACCAAACACTAGGGGCTCCAATGACGAAGAAAGTTTGTGAACTCTAATATTCTGTGCAATATGATAGGTACTGAGACAGCTACTTATTGACTGGTGAGTTTATAGGGCTAGACTGTAAATGCCAAGCTTTGTGGATCACAGATAATATTAATACACAAAGGAATGAGTGTGGCTGTACCCAATAAAACTTTAGGGACAGTGAAATTTTTCTGATATTTTTCTCCAACCAGTTTGCTACACAAAAACAGGTAGTGGGCTAGGTTTGGCCCACCGGCCAGTTTGCCAACACCCACAGTAGGTCTCCCACCTCCTCAAAAAACAGAAACAAAAACAAACAAACAAAAAACCTGGAAACAAACTTTTCCCCCCCATGATAAAACAGCCAGAGATCAGATAACATTTATTGTTATAACTGAAGCTAACATTTAACAAATATTTACTAGTGCGTGACCCTCAGCTAAGTGTTTCACTTGGGTTATCCTGTTTCAACCTTATAATTACCCAATGAAATACTACCATTACTGTTATTCTAGAGTTGAGAAAAATGAGGCAGTACTATCTATCAATTTTGAAATCAGCATTTGTTACACAGTAATCATTGATATACCTCCACTCTGCCCAACATGAATTTGGATTTAAGTACCGCTTTATATGTCTAAAGGCACCTTTTGATTTTACTTGGTATATAAATAAACCCTTCCTGAAATACTTAACTATTCCTCCTCCTCCATGAAACTCTCTTCTTTAGCTTTTTTAACTGGATGCTATCTTGACCTTCTTTTTCTTTTGACTCTGACCATTCTTTTCTTGACTGACTGACTGTGTGTGTGTGTATGTGTACACAACACTCCTTATACAGGCTGTGTGTGTGTGTGTGTGTGTGTGTGTACAACTTTCCTTGTGCTAGCCCTTCCAGAGTCTGCTCTTGGATCTCTCATATTCTGTTTCTACTTTCTTCTCCTGGGGGATTGGAGGAGGGTCTTTACTTCCTCAGGCTAAATATTAATTGTAGTCAGCTTATTCTCAAATGTATTATTCTCCAGTCCAGTCTCCTAATTTCCAGTCCTAATTTTACCTGTAGAGTGGATGATCTAGAACTGTAACTGAAAACTTGAAACTCAATATGACTAAAATAAAACACCTTTACTTCCAAACCATCTCTTCTTCAGTTCCCTAATTCTGTTAATGGCACTAAGGTTAGCTCTTCGATCTCCTATGTTTCAAACTTCACAATTATGTTAGACCTTCTCTGTCATTTTCCTCCATCCATAAATTAGAGGTCAAGTCTCTAAATCTCCTCTCCTTTATAAGCCCAGAGCCACTTCCCTAGTTCATATTCTTATCATTGTGGGCAACTTCAATGACCTTCTAATAAACCTTTTCTCAATCAGTCTCTCATCTTCAAATCTGTACACTGCTGTCAGAATAATATTCTATAAAGAATAATTCTCTCAAGGCATTGTTCAAACATCTTCCATGACTCTCTACTACTTATCAAATAAATTATAAAAGTGTTATCCTAGAAGAGAAGACATCCTGCAACATGGCTCTACTTTTCCTGTTTACTTTGTATATATGCACCCTATAAATTAATCAAATGGAACAATTCATTTTTCCTGCCAAATTATTCCACATTATCCCCACTTGTTCATATTGTTTTTCTTCCCTCCCTTTCAACAAGTTATGCAAGCCTTTCTTCTCTCAGGTGGAGTACTACCTACTTTAAGATTTATCTAAAATGTCCTGATTCTATTATCTTAAGTCAAATATAATTTCTTCTCCTTTTAAATCATGCTACATCTGTACATTTTGATTGGAATACTTTATGTACCCACAGCACATAGCAGTCTTTTGTTAAATTATTAGCTATTACATTGAATTCAATTAACTAGAACACTTAATTCCATAAAAATTCTGAATTTTTAACATCAAGTAAAGAAAACGCCATTTACATTTTATTGGAACGTACACCCATATAGAAGAATAGATAATCTGCTTTAGAGATCCCAACAATATTTATTTTGACTAGAAAGGCTTATACAGACTTATTGTTAGTTAACAATTTTAAGCACAAAATCAAACTGATGGTTTTATAGATAACATCTCCACAAATCATCAGCTTGATATTGCTACAGAAACAGTTCTTTAATTTCAGCTGAAGGGTTAAGGAATTAAGGAAAGATCATTTAAAGTAAACACCTCTATCTTTCACCATAGTTACCCCAAGTTATTAAAATAAGTGAAATGTAAAACTGTTTTGTGTGCTTCCATTTTTGTGATCTATCTTGCTGTGAACACGTGCACACGCACATAGTTTATGTACCAGGGAAGGAAGCTGGAGAACTTAATATAACTTTGTCTAAATATCAGAAGTGGAGTCATGACTGGGAACCTAAAAACAGATAACTGCAAAACCTTTTAAGATGCAATTAGAAATTAACAATCTGTTTAAGGAAATTTGTATGTTAGGTCACTAAAGTTACAGATAAACTTGAAAAAATTTTAAAAAACACTAATATGCTAAATTAAAGTAGATACAGGAGTATAAGAATCACTGAATATAACAGGTTTTAAAAGTCATACAATATTGATAAGAAGACTCCCTCTTCATCAAAAAAAATATTTCAGGCCAGGCATGGTGGCTCATACCTGTAATCCTACCACTTTGGGAGGCTAAGGCGGGTGGATCACTTGAGGTCAGGAGTTTGAGACCAACCTGGCCAACATGATGAAACCCCGTCTCTTATTAAAAATACAAAACTTGGCTGGGTGTGGTGGCAAGTGTCTGTAATTCAGCTACTCGGGAGGCTGAGGCAGAAGAATTGCTTTAATCTGGGAGGTGCAGGTTGCAGTGAACCAAGATTGCACTCCAGCCTGGGTGACAAGAGCAAAATTCTGTCTCCAAAAAAAAAAAAAAATCAAAATTTTTACACATGATTGTTTTGAATAAAATTTGGTCACAAAACTTTAAGAACAAAGAAGCAATATAATCTTCAAAGTAAGTTATTGTGCTTGAAACTGAGAATAAAATAGTTTCTAAATACGCAAATTTAGAAGCAGATGTTATTACATTAATTACAGAACCAAGAGTGATTTTGAATAAGAACTTTTACAGCAAAGAGATTACTGGCCTACTATACTAACAGAGGTTATAAAGTATTTCTTTTCAGTTAGGCCATTAGGTATAAACTGAGAACTAAATTGCCATAAATGTTGGCTATATGTGAGAACAAGAAAATTGAACACAGGAAGTTTACTGTAATCATTTGACTGTAGTAGGAAAGGGATTACTTAGCCAAATACCCAAAAGATAGAGAGCCAGTGCTGGGTGCAGTGGCTCATGCCTATAATCCCAGCACTTTGGGAGGCTGAGGTGGGCGGATCACAAGGTCAGGAGTTCGAGACTAGCCTGGCCAACATGGTTAAACCCCATCTCTACTAAAAATTTAACTAGCCAGGCATGGTGGAGGCACCTGTAATCCCTGCTACTCAGTAGGCTGAGGCAGGAGAATCACTTGAACCCGGGAGGCAGATGTTGCAATGAGCCAAGATTGTGCCACTGCACTCCAGCCTGGGTGACAGAGCAAGACTCCGTCTCAAAAAAAAAAAAAAAAAAAAAAAAAAAAAAGGAAAGAAAGATAGCTAGTTTCTTGCCTAGGCATTCCAGGGAGATGGAACTTCTGGGAACTTTTGATAACCTTATAGTCGAAACAGATCAAAAGATGCAGGCATGAATTTAGTATTCACTGAAGAAGAATATGGGGGCTCTAGAAGTAAAATAAACTTTAATTAAAGCAGTTTATAGTGACGCTAGTTACAGCATGATTAAAAGTCTTCAAAATTTTGCAAACTGCTTTTAGATAATTTCTTATTAAAGCATACATAATAATGATCATATGAACATGAGTTCTAACTGAATTCAAGAAGCACTCAGTTTTGGAATATATAAGGTAAGATAACTCATTCAGTTTCTCGATATTCAAACTACATATCAATGAAACCAACACATTTCTACCACTCATTATTTACATTACTGCCCTCCTTGGGAAGGATTTTAGAGAAGGATTATTACTAACAGTAGGGATTTTTTTTTTTATTCTGTAGTTTATGATTTCAAAAAGACCTTGACCACCTAAAGCCAAATCCCAATACTGACAACACAACAGAAATGCTGTGAGGATTTAAAAAACAATCAGTCCTTAAACTCATGCAAATAATGTCAAACGAGCAACAAAATAAGAAGTTCAAAGGCAACTAAACACAATGTACAATCCAAGTGGACTCCTGATTTTAAAAAACAAACAGAAAGACTCAAAGGACAATTGGGAAAATCTGGGTATGTATATTAGTTATTAACAACATAAATAATATTATACCAAAGTTAAATTTCCTAAGTGTGATTATTTTGAGAATGAAGAATATTAGTCTTGTATTTAGGAGATACATACTGACATATTTAGGCATGAAGTGTTATGATGACTGCAATCAATTTTTCAAGGGTTTGGTTAAAAAAAAGGTGTGTGTGGATAAAGAGGGAAATGAGTATGCTCATTAAAGATAAAAAAGGACTGGTGAAGAGAAATCTTTGAAGAGAGACTAGTAGGTCAAACATAAACAAAAACTCTGAATCGTTAATTTGGGTTAAAAGAAGGATAGGTTCCAGAGAAGCAGGAAAAGGTAAAGTCTTAAAAAGATCAACACACTAACTGGAAAACACTGCTTTGGTGGAGAGAAGAGACGAGAGAGATGGAGAACAGACAGAGAACAGAAAGAGAGAAGAGAAATAAATGAAACTAACATTTTGAAAACACACTGAGTTTACTGGCCAGGCTGTCTCAACCAATCCTTACAATATTAACTGTATTTCTCTTCATTTTGTTTTGTTATACAAAAGGAAGATAGTAAGTAACTTGCTCAAGGTCATAACAACTAATAAGGTAGAGTCAGGAGCTCATCTCTGGTTTATCCGACCTCAGGGATCATGCTCCCACTGGCATACCAGTTGCCTGCCTAGTGCTTTGTACTATGAGTTTAAAAAATTTAGATTCTCGTTCTCTCATTGACTTGTGGTAATAGTTTTTGTAACTTACTTACCCATGTGTGAAATTATCAACATGCACACCTCTACTTAACAGAGATTAAGGATATAAAACCTGAGCTTCTCAAAATAAAAGTTCAATAGAAAAAAAAACTAATACAATCATTGATTTTAATATTACAAAAATTTTTAACTTTCTGCCATTTATTAACTATCAACTGTATGTAATATTTGTTAACTACCAACTATAATATCAACAGTAATATCAATTGCAAAAATGATAAAAAAAAATCATTCAGAAGAAATCTCATTCAACTTAGAAACATAAATACATATTTACATTCTGAAATCTTACATATTTTTGGAAGAAACTATAAAAATTCAGAATTACTTTAATGAGTTAGTCCAAGTGGTACATAAATAGAATACATGTATTTTCAGCAAATACGATTTTGGCTTACCTTTTTAATAGGTGATGTAGGTGTTGCTTGACCTGATGACACAGTAGGTGTTGTAACAGCTACAGGAGCTGCTTGTGTAGTAGAAGTGTTGGCATTAGTTACAGAAGCCAGGGGTTTTGTCTTATCTATTAAAGACAAACAAGAGTCAAGATTCCATAGAAATTTGGTCTCAATGGTTGGGAAAAAATCATTTTATATTCCATTTTTGTTTAAGGTTTTGTTAACTAAAAGTCTTTCCCCACTGTGATTCCTTTTTGCAAGTCAGTTTTTCAGGGAGCTTCTAGCATTGTCTCAATATATATGCTGAAATAAATAGTTAAGATAATATGAAAGATATACAACAAAGCTTCTGACAATAAAAAGCACAAATAGAATCTAACTTCTATGCTTTTAAAATGAAGAAAATAAAAACAAATTTAATTAAGATTTAAAAATTTGAATGCATGAATGCAATTAAAAACTTAACAATAACTATGCAATTTTCTAATGGATAAACAACTACTATTACTGATCTAAAACTGATCGTTCCTCTTTAATCAAGGAAATCTAAAAGTGCTTTTGTCAATAATTACCTTACATTCCTGTCAAACACTATGGTTAAATGTCCCAAAGAGCATGTCTTCCCACTCCTAAAAAGTCTAAAGTTAAATGGGCACAGTATCATCTTGGAAAATAATCCACCTAACTGTGTAGAGAATCAATCAACAAATAATAAGTGTCCCCATTCTTCAAGTAGTGTCCTAGGTACTAGGGATATATCAGCCAATGAAAAGACAAAATACCTTCACTTACAGTCTAGTAGGAGATATAAATAATAAATAAGATAAAACCCATGTACCACCATCCAAGTTAGGCTCAAACGATCTTCCCACCAGTCTCTTGAGTAGCTGGGACTACAGGTATGCGCTACCACACGTACTAATTTTTGTATTTTTTGTAGAGACAGGGCTTCCCCATGTTGCCCAGGCTGGTCTTGAACTCGTGAGCTTAAGCAATCCTCCAGACCTGGACTCCCAAACTGCTGAGATTACTAGCATGAGCTACAGCACCCAGCCCCACCATCCAACTTATTTTGTAAACGTTATTAATATCGTTGTAGTCTTTCTATCCATTTGATTTCAACAAAGAATGACAAAGTCCTAGAAGAAAGAACCCTAAAAGCAAAAAATGTACTTCTCTTTCTCATTTTCTCAACTACCTTTCACAACATTTGTAAATTGTTTGAAAGGTGTAACTAAAACTTAGGTTGCACTCTCATTTTTATCTGTTTTATGAGAAGAGAAAGAACACTGAAGAAAAACTGTTTGGGTAAATAATTTATTTTACAAAATTCAGCAAAATAGTTATTTTATGTCAAATAGTTTCCCAAGGAAATAACCTTACAAAAAGTAAAAAAAAAGAAATGGTTTACAAATTGTCAAATTAAGCTGTAGCTCTACAGGGAAATGGCTGCTTTCTCAAGCTTTCCAAATAAAGCATGATAAAGCCTAGTTGATATTAAAAGAGCGAGAGGAAAGGAACCACACAGCGTTTACGTGGATTAATTCTTGAGACAGAGTCAAATTTTCCTGGCACCACTGACCACTAGCAACAGGAAGAACAAAATTATCATAGTACAATGCTTCAGAGGAACATTTAAAGTTAGCTCAGTGAGAAACTGAGTAGAGAGCAACTAGTACATTTCAATTCTAAACCGAGAACAAATACAATGCAATTTGATGGTAATTAGTTATATTTAATAGAATACTAGAATTTTAAGAACCATCCAGGTCTTATAGCCTGATTTTTCTCATTTTATAAACAAGGATATTCAACCAAAAGATAGCAGAAGATTTGCTGGTTACTGGTAAAACTGGCCTAAGGTCTCTTGTTTTAAATAGTCCCTTAGTGTCTAATATTGAACAGTGACTTGTATACAAACAAGGGCTAATGAAGAAAAAATTTAGTGAACAAAAACCTAGAAATCTTTGAAAGAGATGCCTGGACTTCTATTTTTTGAATTACACTACATCAGTAGTAAAAGGCTTAAAATATAAGTTAGGAGGTCTGGGTGCAAGTCTTGGCTCTCTTGTGTACATAGTTTAATTTGTAATGATATACTTGACTACAGACTGAGAGCTAAGTAATGTCTCCCAGGGAGGAGATTAACTGCATAAAAATAACTTTAGGCTATAGGTTGAGCGCCGTGGCTTATGCCTGTAATCCCAGCACTTTGGGAGGCTAAGGTGGGAGAACTGCTTGAGGACAAGAGTTCAAGACTAGCCTCAGCAAAATAGTTAACCCTACAAAAAATAAAAATAAAATTAGGTGTGTGTGGTAACATGTGCCTGTGGTCCCAGCTACTGGAGAAGCTGAGGAAGGAGGATCACTTGAACCCAGGAGTTTGAGAATAAGGTAAATGTTCATCATAATGGAAACAGATATATTTAATAGAATACTATACAATAGCTAAAAAAAAAAAAAATGCAGATAAAGCTATAGAAATAGATTTATGAACAAATATAAAAAAATGTAACTTTTGGTGAAAAAACCCAAGAAGTATAACAATTCCTACCATATGAAAAAAACACAAAACAATATTACAATTGTTATATATTACATATGAATGCACATATGTAAGAGTATAAAAATGAACTAGAAGATTACAGAACAAAACTCATGATAGTGATTGCCTTTGGGAAGGAAGGAAAGGGAAGCAGACTACGGTGGGTGACTAAAAAAGACATCTATAATGTTTTAACTTTATTTAAAAAATTGAAGTAAATATGATTAAATGTCACAGTAGTTAAAGTCTTAAGTCTAGGTTGTTGGAATATGAATGTTTATTATATTATACTTTTCTGTATCTTTAAAATTTCTCAAAACACAGCAAATTCCCCCACATCCTCACAGCAAAGAGTTTTTACTCCATTCCTACTTTACTATTTCTTAGGGAAAATTTGGGATGCTGTTGGGACTGGCATCCTGGACGTTTGGACCTCAGAAGTAACAGGAGCATTTTTGAATTGCTGAGAACCCACATTCACAACCTATCTGTGCCTAAGGGACTCTTAGAAGCCTCTCCAACTTCTTTAAATATAGGTCGGCAAAACACAGAGGTGAACAACAGCCTCCAGATAATTAAAGAATAATAAATTCACAACTATATGTAGGTTCCTAGCATTCACTGAAAGATAATTTAGTAGCTTGCCAGGTATCTAAACAAGTAGCAAATCAGTCTGAAAAATTTAAAAATTAAGTCTGATCTTGTCTTATTTTACACTGCCACAAAATTCAACGAAAATGCATTTATCTTTTAATTTTACCTGTTTCAGCTTCTGATTCCGAGTCATCTTCCTCATCTTCTTCACTAGAGCAGCTAGACTCATCTTTCTTTCCTTCTTCTTCTTCATCAACCTTTTCTTGTTCCAGAGATTCAATACGGGATGCATTTTTCTCTGGTTCAATAATCAATGTCTCTTTGCTGTTAAACAGTGTTCAAATGATTAGAAACAAAAAAGGTTAAAATACATTCATTCTTCCCAGATCCACAATAAACATGCCTGTGGCCATTATGCCATCTCATTCACAAAAGTAACAAACGTACTTGAACATTTTACTCACTTTTTAAAGGTCTTCTGTGACTGATTATTGTCCATATTTGCTGTTGATTCAATTAACGGAGATTTCTTGTCCCGTTTTTCACTATGGAGCTTTGTACAAAGTTATGCAAAGGAAAATAAGAAAACTATTAAAATAATATTACTAAGATGCAGAGTTTAAAATAATAACAAAGTAGTTTTTCAGACATTAAATAAGACAAAACAAAGAAATAAATAAATTAAGTTTTACCTGAAAAGGAAAGAGCTTGAATAAAAAATGAAATAGACTAGACAATTAAAAAGTTCCATAGAGGGCTAAGGTAGATTTTTTAAATCCCTCCAACTTTACTGAAAAAGTTCAGATCCACTAACCACTCAGGCTGGCTGAGGATATTTTACTCAAAACCCTGTTTCTGGCTGGGCGCAGTGGCTCACGCCTGTAATCCTAGCACTTTGGGAGGCCAAGGTGGGTGGATTGCCTGAGCTCAGGAGTTCAAGACCAGCCTGGGCAACACGGTGAAGCCCCATCTCTATTAAAATACAAAAAATTAGCCGGGCATGCTGGCGTACTATGTAGTCTGAGCTACTCAGGAAGCTGAGGCAGGAGAATTGCTTGAACCCAGGAGGCAGACATTCTAGTGAGTTGAGATCACGCCACTGCACTCTAGCCTGGGACAGAGTGAGACTCCATCTCCAAAAAAAACAAAACAAAACTGTTTCAGGTGACATAACTCCTTGCTATTGGACCTGCTATTGGATATATGAGATTTTATAGACTCCATCTTTTAAGTAAAACCCTCTAATGAAATCGTAAAAACATGTTATTCTTGAGGACATATATAAATATTCCTTTTGAGAAGGGGAGGAAATAGAAATGGGGATAAGCAACATAAAAAGTTAAATATCACTACCCTTTATTCTCTTTCACTATCATTTAGTGAAACTTAAGGATATCTTAAAACCAAAAAGTACAAAACATCACATGAAAACTTTTGTAATTGTCTCAAATTCAAAGTTACTAAGATAATTATGTAATACAGACAATTATTAGACAGTCATCAAACATACCAGATTTTGTTTCTTTTGCAACTCTTCTAAATATCCTAAAATGTCTTCATCTGCTACATCAAAGGCTGTCTGGCCCTAGGTAGGAAACAAGGGGTGGGCAGTGATGGTCAAAAGTCAATAAATCATAAAATGTCTTCAGTAATTCTGTATAATTTTATATAAAGAAGTTGGATAACATTTTTTACAGTGGTTATAAATGATACAACAACTACTGTAAAAACATACAACTCTAAGGCAATGTACATGAAATTTATGTGAGACAGAAGCTGTGAATATCTCCCCTTATTTTTTTGGTAACAGCTTTATCGAGATATAATTCATATACCAAACAAATCACTCATTTAAAGTGTATGATTCAATGGTTTTATGGATATTCAGAGTTGTACAACTATCAAAATAATCAATTTCAAACATTTTTATCACCCTAACAAGTAGGAACATACCCTTTAGTAATCACTGTCTGCATCCCGCCCAAGGCAACCACTAATCTACTTTCTCTCTCTATAGATCTGCCTATGCTAGACATTTCATGTAAGTGGAATCATACAATATATGGTTCTTTGTGACTGGCTTCTTTCACTCTACATGTTTTCAAGGTTCATCCATGTTATAGCATGTGTCACTTCATTTCTTTTGATGAATAATATTCCATTGCATGACATATACGGTCTGCTAATCTAGTCATCAGGTGGACATCTGTTTTTTTTTTTTTTTTTTTTTTTTTTTTTTTTTTTTTGCCTATGATGAATAATGCTGCTATGAGCATTCATGTACAACTTTTTGTGTGGACATCTGTTTTCATTTTCTTCAACATCCAGTTAAGGGCGAAATTACTGGGTAATTTAACCTTTTGAGGCCTTTTTCTTTTTGATGACATCCTACAACTTAAATTCTTGGTAGAGTAATAAAATTAAAAAATACATATATTTAAGCTCTTTAACATTCAGCCAGCCACAGGTATGGCTTAATTTTAAAAATTAGTCCAGATGAACATATGTCAATCTATTTTAATTCACTGTGAAAGAGAAAATTTCAAAGAGCTGCTGACTAAACATAGTAAGAATATTTCCTGCTGCCTGCATTAGTCCTTATAATAGCCCTACTGGACAAGTTTCCAGGACGCTTACAAGTTCATTATTTAGAATACAGTCTTCTTTATGTTATCCAGTACATGATCCTTTCACAGAAAAAAAATGTTTTTAGCAACAAAAAATCTAATTCTGAAAGTTCAAATTTCTTAACAGTATTCCTATATCCACAACGACATAAGAATGGATAAGAAATAATGGCTTCTAAAATCACATTAATTTTTCCGTTTAGAAACCAACAACAACCCTTGTTTCTGTACCAACATCAGGATGTTAACATCTATTCAGAAAGGAGCTAATTTCCAAACACTATAAAACAAACTGTAAGTTAGCCAATATCTGAGCTAGTTTTCCCATTGTCTGTTAATAAAATAAAAAGCTATTGTCTATGAAAGGTATTTTTTTTTTTTGAGATAGGATCTCGCTCTGTTGCCAAGATTGGAGGACACTGGCATGACCGTGGCTCACTGCAGCCTCAGTCTCCTGGAGCTCAGGTGATCCTCCCACTTCAGCCTCCTGAGTAGCTGGGACCACAGATGCACACCTCCATGCCTGACTAGTTTTTGTATTTTTTTGTAGAGATGTAGTTTCACCATGTTGCCCAGGCTGGTTTTGAACTCGAGGGCTCAGGCCGACGTCCACTTCCCAAAGTGCTGGGATTACAGGTAAGAGCCACTGTGCTCAGCCCTATGAAGTATATCTTAAAAGTATATAAAATACTGCTTTTTCAAAATAGGTGAGTATGTATATAAATTTACAAGATTCAAAAATACTTATCATACTTGCCTTTTCTTGCTAGAAAGTCTTTCCAGTAGGAATTTAAGAGACAATCTATCCTTTCCCACTCAGTCCAAGATAAAAAGTTTTAGTTTTAATAAACTTTCCTCCCATTTCAATTTTGGGAAATAGAAGCCAAGATTTAAATTCCTGAAGAATAAATAGTTCTGAAATCAAATAACTGGCTCAAAACTTAAGGTGCCCTTTAAATTAGAAATACATGTTAATTCTAGTTTTGCTATATCATATGCTTTATATAATCAGTTCTAAAATGTTAATAATGCTATACATTTAATGTAAACCGTGTTTAAGATTATGTTATGTGGAAATAATTCACTGACTTATTTTTAAATATCATATTAAGCGTTACCAACCCTTCTCATGAATGAACTATCCCACCTTGAAATGTCTGAACTGTAATTAAATTTTTGTAGCAGTTAAATGCAATGGGGTCACTTTAATAACCAAGGAACTCTCCTCTTTAAGAGTAAGAAATTGGATCACGCTACTAACCTTTATTTTCACTCTCTCCCTTGATAAATGAGTCTACTTTGCAAACAGCAGCTGATACAGAATCAAAACTAGAGTAAAACGTGGGCTATAAGAATTTCTACTTTCAAAAAAAGCACCCTCATCAACTTAACTCAGCAACTTAAACATGCTCTTTAAACAATCTGTAGCACAGTTATAAAGCTAACAGTCGTGAAGTTATAAACATTATTTGGTTCTTAACTACTATAAGGCTACTGTGCTTCACTGATAGAGTATAAACACATTATAGTATATAAGCAGTGCCACTCAAAGCAACCAGGCAACAAATGAGGACACAATGCTGAGCTATGAGAACGTAAGAACTCTATCAAGAGAACTATCTTTAAAATAACTGCTTAAAAAAAAATGAGTCCAATACATCTATTAAGAGTCACAAACACACTGGAGACATTGTAAGTCTAACTTCACAGTTTCTTCATTTTTCTTTACTCACTTATTCTAACCAAATTGTTTTTTTAGGTACAACCTCTTCATCTTCACAACAACAAATAATGTAGCTGGGACAAGTATTAGAATGATTCTCACTGTACAGATGAAGAAACTCAGTCTGAGTGCATGGTATTTGCCCAAGGTCATACAGATCATTAAGAGAAAGTGGGAATACAATTTAGGTCTCTACTACTCTAGTGTGTCATTTTGCCTTTATCAAAAATAAAAATAAATGCAGATGGAATTAGGGTAAAAACATCCTTGTGTCCATTAATAGCAGAAATAGCTTTGTCATTCATTTAAATCTTTATAAAAACTTGTTTGCTAGCCATTGTATTCAGTAAGAGAATTCCAACCAGAAAAGCATTCTAGTCAATAAAGAACAATATTTAGATACATTCTAGTAAAGCAATTATTTTAATAAACTAAGAAAGCAAATAACCTTTATATTTAAGGTCTGTATCACATAATCTATAATAATGAATTAAAATGACAGTAAATATGTATTACAGTTTGCAAATAATTTAAAGAAATGAGACTGAAATCTCTAAATAGTTTTAGGAAGGGTTTCAGATTTTCTATATGATTTGCTACACTTACTATATTATACATCATTTTCCCAAATAGTGTTTTCTATTACTGAAGAATTCATCTAAACTCTGGTAGTACCTTAGGTGCACATCTTTAATATCATTTTTTAAAACAATTTAGTAATAACCTTCAATCTGTAAGTACTAAGGAAGGTATCAAATGACAATATAAATTCATATAGGCAGGCTTACATAATTAAGACAAAGTAATTTATTTTGATTGAACATGATGTATGACATTTTAAAATGTAGACAATAAAAACAGTCTAATTCATACATGCAAAGTTATGATTAAACTTTTAAAAATCAAAGTCGTAAAATAGAACTTCTCAAATGAAAAAAAAAAGGCTTGTGTTTGGATATATTTATGGCACAAACTCCTTTAGAATGCCATAGACATTATGTAGCTCCTCATTATAAAAAGCAGTCTTTAAAGTCTTGACTTTTAAAAGAAAAATAATATTTTTATTAAAATTTATATTTTTACAGCTTAATAGTATCTTGAAAAATAAAAGATGAGGAAACTAAAACGAAAAGAAGTTATAGAGGAGCTTAGCAGAATAAAAAGAAAAAACAATTATCAGGGCTTTAGGAAAATTACTTGACTTTTCTGATCATGTTCCTGAATCCAAAAAACCCTTAATTTCACAGGGTTGTTAAAAGAATTGCATATGTGTAAAAAAGGCTGAAAATCTTTAAATTTTATGTAAATATGAGGCACAATTGTGTCTTTGTTTGTTTTTTTTTAGCAGGGTCTCCTTCTGTTGCCCACTGCTGTGCAGTGGCACAATTATGGACTCACTGCAGCCCTGAACTTCTGTACTCAAGCGATCCTTCTACCTCAGCCTCCCACATAGCTGGGATTACAGGCGCACACCACAAGGCCTGGCTCACAATTCTTTTAAGATCACATAAAGATCTACTGAAATATCAAATGACAGATGAGAGTAAATAAAATTTAGAGTGACAGAGGAGCTGCTATTAATTTTTTTAAAAAGGATACAAGGCACAATAATTTTATATGCACTCCTTCTCTGATAGCAAAATTATGATCTGTATGGCACAGGAATTAGATAATTGTTGGCCAGATGCAAATAAAATAATTTTTCTCATACATACTCTATATTGTCTATGTTTCACTAGAATACTGATTCAGTAGGGGAAACACACCATGTTTAAACTTGTAAGTGAAATGATCCTTTTTGGAAACCATTTCAATTAATAAGCTTCTCTCATCTAGTTCTTATCTGGAGGCTACTGTTACTAAATGAACCAATTATCAGCACTGCCCATATGAATGGACATGTGATAAAAAATCACTGTTTGGGAGAGAAGAATGCAGACCAGAGTTCAGAGGCTAACAGGTATCCGCTAATCTTTTCAGAAAAAAATTCTGAAGGGGAATTTCTACATGAAAAGAGAGGTAACATGACTTGCAAAGTTAAAATTAGCTGGCCTTTTACTTAAATAGTATCAATATTTATTTGTCTTCTAATGCTGATTACAAAACAACAGAGAAAGTAAATTATTGAAAGTTTTAACTAAAAATTCAACCCAAAGATTTTTGTATTTGTATATAAGTATAAACCAATCATTCTCCCAAATTTTTTTACTTTCCTTAAGACTTCTACCAATTCCTATGATTTTCATGCCTGCACATTTCTTATATAAAATATATATTTAAATCAGTTAATGAAAGTAAGTTATTTAGAACTCTACTCCAAAAACAGCAAAAGAATTAGATGGTCCTATTTTGAATAAAGATGAGATCATTTTATGACTCTCTGCTACCTAACCTATGATATTTTCCTATGAAATGCAATATACAAGGAACATTCTATGGAAAGGTAATTAAACTCACTAGAGGAGACATGTTTTGAGTTCTCCATGATACTTATTATCTACCAACACAGAGTGGGAAGTGACTAGCAGGAATACTGGTGACTGGTTATTGACTGATAGTATCTACAAAGGAGTAGAGAAGTCTAGTTTAACAAGAAACTTGATAACCTGAATCTTTTCATGATTTCGTGAAAAACATTTGTATGACATTATCTTCCTCCCTCCTTCTACCTAATTGTGGTATTAAGTATATAATTTACCTCACTCAACAGAACTACTTTCTCATCTACTAAACTAGAAGACTAGATGATGTTGCATCTCAATGATCCCCTTCAGCATAAAACTTTATAGGGTTTACTGTCATTACCTGCTGTAAGACCTCATTATTCATGTCACTTAGAGAACTCTATAAGCAAGCTAAAAGACCATCAGCTAAAGAATTAGAACCACACTTCTACATGTGTTCCAACTCAAAGGGGAGGCAGAAAACATTCACATAAGAATGCAACATTTTCTAAGCTTCTGAACTCCTAAGAACATAGTATCAATGCAAGTATCCAAATCTACTCTACATGTATGGCAATCTGACTACTGAAAGAGTAATACTTCTTTCTTTGCAGCACAAGGCCAGAACTACCTCATATGGTAGCTGAAAAGACTTAAACCATTAATTAGTAAGTCAGTTGGCTAAAAAAAGTTTTATGCAGTTGATAAAAATATAATTATATAAGGTAATCCTTATAACCTTTTGAGATTATATTTCTAAATATAGTTTATAAAACTGTATTTCTAAAAGTTAAAATATTAAAATACTTTTAAAAGGCCTACCACTTTGTTGACCATCTCCATATCACATAGATTGTCCACTAAAATTCGACATGCTTCTTCTTTACCCCAATGAGCTGCAGCATGAAGAGGTGTCCAGCCATCATAGTCTTTAATATTAACATCATAGCCTGCCTGTATTAAAAGTCTAAAGAAATTACAGTGAATTAGACAATCATTAAAATCTAGAAATAAACGATCATGATCAAAAGCTTTCTACCATGCAATTTAACTACAATTTTCAATTAATTTCTTTTCAGAATTCACATCCTTCCCCCTCAATGAATTAACTATGGCAAATACAAAGTATTTCTCAGAAAAAACTCGGAAAAAGAGGATCTTGAGTCATTGCCATAATAATGCAGTTTTAATTAATTCCTAATGACTCTAAGTCTTATGGTTTGGTGTGACACTGATTAATTCTTGTTAATATGACTTGTAAGTTAAATTTTCACAGAAAAGCCCATAATTTTTCAATGTAAAATCAAAAACTGATTAATCACTTTGTATGTAAAACTGATTTATTGTGGGAACTATCATCTTCAGGTTTCCAAATAATGTATAATCTCGGGCTAAATGTGTTCTAAGAATATACTGGAATCAAAGAAACTTGTTTTGTAATGTTTCTGTTGCCTTGAAATTCAGGAGCTGAAAATTTTCAAAGGAAAATGACAATCTTTTAAGAACAAAACAAAGCAAAAAACATATTCCAAGGAGTTGGATCTATTTTTCTGAGCAGTAGAAAGCAGATACTCCAATCATCATCAAGCTAAAACAGAAACACATTTTAATACAATGCAAAGAGTTGCATAAATTATGTTAGTATGCCCTTCTAACTACATACTGACAGCAACCTTTATTTTATTTAGACATTAAGCTCACAGAGAGCAAAGATGGGTCTATAAACTGCACATAGCATAGCCCCACACAAACAGGCGAACGAACACTAAATACAATTCATGAAATCTAGTTAACCTTTACCTTACTTTCCAAGATGTTGAGCTTGAGAAGGACTTTCTTTTTACCTACAGGAGGTGGTAGTGACAGCTAATGTATAATCCCCTTTCATTTATTTAAGAACAAATCTGGTATTTCCTAACAATATCTAATACAGCTGTTTCTAATCCTGCTTCCATAACGGAACCATCTTAAGGGCTTGTTTTTTAAAAATAGATTCCCCAGCTCACCCCAGTACTACTCAATTAATCAGCATATGGAGAGATGGGCCCTGCTAATCTATATTCTTAATAAGTTCCCCATATGAATCTCTTATCATTGCCTGTCACTTGCCTGCAGACCAACATTTAAGAGCCATGATCTAAAGAAAAGCTGAAAGATCTAAGTCCAAAGAAATATCTCTACTGACATATATTACCAGAAACCTTATTAATAGAGGCAGAAACAATACTGGAATATAAGAGAAAAATGCTGCTCCTCATTAGGAAATATGAACTATAATAATGTTAAATATGCTAAGCAACATTTTTAAGTACTTAGAAGTCTGTGTGGCGAGAAAAAAGAGGTAGATAAATTTTTTCAACATGAAAAAAAGACAGTATCTATATTCAAGGAGCTTTTAATGGACGCGAAACAACAACCAACTGTTATGGATAGGTTCTGTGAATAGACATGCAATGGGAGTACAAAACTGAAAAGCATCAAAATCAAATTGTAAGGAGTTGTGTGTTTTTGGGAGGGAGAGAAAATGTGAAGAAGGTCGCATTTGAAACAGATCTTTTCTACTGATTTTTATTTGGTATTTGTTTTAATTAACTTTCATAAGTAATATGTTCACAAAGTTTTAAAAAAAGAAGAATAAAAGGATACATAGGGACATCACTCTCTCACTGCTGACCTTTAGCCAACTAGTTTGCCCTTCCTCAAAATAACCATACTATTAATTTTTATTGGATCCTTACAGAATGATTTCATGCATATATAAGCAAATACAATTTTAATTTTTTTTTACAATAAATACAAATGATACATACTTGGATCCTTGATTTTGACATTTCGTAATATATCCTAGTGTTCTTTCTATAACAATATGTAAGAAGATTTCTCATTCTTGTTTTAATGCAGAATATGCCAGTGAAAGCATATACCATAATTTATTAAACCATTCTCTTATTCCTATTATAAACAATGCTGCTAGCAGATTTTCTTACTTCCTATGTGAGTGGCAATATCTGTAAAAAACAAATTCCTAGAGGTAGAATCAGGGAACTAAAGAACAACTGTTACTTTGATTGAATTTGCTCAATTGTCATTTCTACTAGTGAGAGTGCCTTTTCCTACACCCTGCCAACAGGATGTCAAATGTTTTGATCTTTGCCACTGACAGATGTAAAAGTGTAACTCACTGTAGCTTTATTTGCACTTAATTATGAATGAAGTTGATCATTTTTTTTCATATGCTTAAAGGCCTTTAACTGATTCAAAGGATTGAGCAGAATTTGCCTCCAAGTTGAAGAGATGGTGAATAAAAGCATCTAGACAGAAACAAGGGAAGGCATTAAAGACATCATGAAAGAACTTCAATAGATATATATAACTGGCACAATTCATACTTTGGGGCAATGATGGTAGCTTAGCTTAAAAGGGAAGACGGTGGCCAGATAATGAAGAATCTACATGCTAAGTTGAGGAGTTTAAAATTTATCCTGATCCCCACTAAGAACTAATAAAGGATTTGGGGACCTTGGATAACCTAACTACAAAGATCATTTGCAAGCCGTCCAGAAACCTATTTTGCAATATAACCCAGTACTCATATATACGTCTACAGAAACAATTGCTTTAAGAAACAATTCTTACCTTTATGTAATCCTCTTTAATACTTTCTATTCTCAAAAAAAAAAAAATGCTGTTGGCAACTCTCGAAAGTTTTCGATTACAGAGAAACAGGTGGACAAGAAAACTAATTAAAAGGCAACAATGCCATAGTATTCTTAGGAAAAAGGCCTAAATTATTGAAGTTGAATAGAGATTGAAAAGAGGAGGCTGGGCAGTGATGGCTCACGTCTGTAATCCCAACACTTTGAGAGGCTGAGGCAGGCAGATCACTTGAGCCCAGGAGTTCAAGACCAGCCTGGGCAACATGGTGGAACCTTGTCTCTACAAAAAATATGAAAACTAAGTGGGCATAGTGGCACATGCTTGTAGTCCCAGCTACGAGAGAGGCTGAGGTGGGAAAACTGCCTGAGCCTGTCACCCAAGAGGAGGAAACTTGGGAAAGGTGACTCATATATTCTTTACTGCTTTTAGTAATGAGTGGGAATAAGAAAGACTGATATTAGAAGTTCAAGTGAATTAGAATCAATATATTAATAAAAGGTGCTGTAGATTTTGCTAAGAGCTGGTCTTCCTTTCACATAAATATAAGAATAATTTCATATATTGAATAATACACTGAATAATTTTCTTCATATAGCTGCCAACATTTGTACGGCAGAAGTAAAAATATTATTGCGACATGAAGCTTTATTCCAAGCAAATTTGCTAAACAATATACAGCCTTATAGAATCAAAGTTGCTTATGGCTTAGTATTTTATAGTGTGCTAATAGTACTAAGTTCCAGTGTTCATGTAGTAAAAAAGGAAACTGTATTTAAGATAAATTACATGTAAATAAATATTCTGCAGGAATGAAGCTTTCAAAATTGATGGCATGTTCACAGGACATTGTTCTTAGACTCATGAACCAGATATCAATCTGGAACCTCAAAATGACTCTCTGTAGTGATTTACTAGGCCAAAAGGTAACAGATAATAGTTGAGTGATGCTTAAATTCAACTTACTGGAAAATCACAACTGATAAAAAAAATAGTAATAATCAAAACTAGAGAGTTGAAAGAATTTTAGAACAAAAGCAATCATATTCAAAGTAGTTGTTCTCTTTCTTCCTGAAAACAGGCATTAAAGAACTCTTTTATATTGCTTCAAAATAACATTTGCAGGTATTTTAAGAAAAGGACCAATGAATAAAGAAGACAAACTAAAGTAGAAAAACAACTCTGTAAAAAACAGTACTTACTTTAAAACTTCCGTATAGCCTTTAGCAGCTGCAACATGGAGTGCTGTACCTCCAGATTTTGCATGCCGGACATCATTTATATGACCACTATTTAGCCACTGCCTGGCATCTCTAAGCATGATCCGTTCTTCTTCCTTTCGAGCTGCTTCTATATCAACCCCTGATAAAATGAAAATAATTGCTTTTATTTTTGCTTAATAAAAACTGTTCCATGTTGGGAAATAAAATTGTCCAAAACATGTCAAGTTTAAATAAAATTAAAAGTGAAAGTATATATGTATTTTTAAAATTGGCTGCTTATAACAAGTTGGTTAAACTAAAAAATGTGGGATATTATAGACATTTTATTAACTTTCTCTACTTATTATTATTATTTTTTTGCTCCACAATACTATTTTGATCTATTTTTCCTTTCTGATTATTCTTGTTTTTTAAAATTTGAACATTTCCTAAGATATAAGCATCCTTTGGGCTAAAATTCTTTTTTAACAATTATAATGAATAAGTTTCAAATTTCTATCTACTGTTTTGATCTGTTCTATGAAATCTAGCCTAGCAGGTACAAATGTTTACTGAATGCTTCAACTTGGAGGTCCTGTCTTCATCTAAAATATATTGTACTTTAAAATAGATTATTTCTCTAGCAAACTCCTTTCATTTCCTTTTCCAACACAGTACATTCTTCATACCATTAAAATTATTTTCAAAATTTTAGTAAGTTATATAAATGTTCATTCATTTAAAAGCACTTACTCTAAGCACTACCCTAGGTTGAGGTGATAAAAGTGGAAAGAGGCCAGACAAGGTGGCTCACACCTATAATCCCAGCTACTTGGGAGGCTGAGGTGGAAGGATTGCTTGATCCAGGAGGTCAAGGCGCAGTGAGCCATGATCATGCCACTGCACTCCAGCCTGGGTGAGAGCAACACCCTGTCTCAAAAAACAAACAAAAAAAGGGAAGAATACAAAAATGAATAGGACCCTCTAATTCCTACCTTCAAAGAGCTCAACACCTTGGAAAAAAAATTAAAGATACTCTTGAAATTCTTGAATGATTTCATGTGGTCTTATGGCTTCGACTACTTGCTATTTAATAAACAGCCCACACCACAATGCATTTACAATCTGCCTTACTCCACAAGTCTATGAGTCTTTTTATCTTTCATCCCCACTGTCTGGTAGAGTACCTGATACAAAGTAAAGGGAGATCAGAGCCAGGAGCGTTGGCTCACACTTGTAATCCCAGCACTTTGAAAGGGTGAGATGGGCAGATCATTTGAGGTCAGCAGTTCAAGACCAGCCTGGCCAACATGGTGAAATCCCATCTCTACCAAAAATCCAAAAAAAAAAAAAAAAAAAAAAAAAAAAATAGCCCAGGAGATGGAGGATGCAGTGAGCCAAGATCATGCCACTGTACTCCAGCCTGGGCAACAGAGTGAGACTTTGCTTGAAAGAAAAAGCAAATTAAAAAAAAAAAAAAAAAAAAAGCAAAGTACAGGGAGATTACTAAATGTTCACTAAATGAACAATGAATGAACAAATATAAAACAAGAACACACACACACATTTCCTCAGCTAAGATTCTCCTATAATCCACATCCATGTACACAACGGTTTGGTCAAGATTTTTCATTCATCCATCCACTCATTTAATACATACTGAGCACCTACTATTTTGCCAGGTACATCATTAGATGCTACCGGTATAGACGTGAACTTATTATATGGCAGAAGATGATTCATTTGTGAAGAAAAATAAAGCCAGAAAAGGAAACAGAAACGGTAATGAGAAGGGGTGTTATTTTATATAGGTTGGTAAAAAATAGCTTCTTTGATGACTTTACAACAAGAAATAAAGTGAGTGACAGCCATATGACTGGGAGAACATTCCAGGCAGAGGGAAGTATCAGTAGGCTCTAAAGTGGGAGCCTCCTAGGAATGTTCTGTTTAGAAGGACAGGGTCTCTACAGAGTAGTAAGGACAGTGAGCGTGGTGACATGATCTAACTTAATTTAAAAGGATCACTTAGGATGAAAAGTTGAGTAGATATTGAGATACTCACTTGGAGGCTACTGCAATAATCTAGGCAATTAATGATGTTAACTTGAACAAGGGTGGTAGTAGCGAAGATAGTAAAGTGGTTGAATTCTGGGTTTTTCAAGGCATACTAAGAGAATTTGAATTAGTTTGGATACAGAAGAAAAAGAGAGGTTGAGAATCAATCAGAGGTTTTCAGTCTGAGTAACTGAAAAAATTAAAGCTTCAATTTCAGAAATGTGAAGTTTAAGATGCCTAACAAATATCTCATCAGAGACATCAAGTAATCAGTTGGATATCTAAGCCTGTAGCATAGCGAACTAGGGAAACAATAAAATATTATGCCATGGGCATCTCAAATGCAATGCTAAAATCTTAACCTAATTTTTCTCCAACTGTTCTATTTGCTGCCTGTCTTGTTTTCCTATACTAAGTGCTCTCACTTACCTAGCAACATGAAAGTCATCTGAATTTCTCCCTTTACCTTACTCTCACCCCATCTGTGATTGTTAATTGTGTCAAGAGATGCCTAGATGGCTGGTGAAGCACTGTCTCTGGGTGCATTTGAGGGTGTTTCCAGAGAGGACTGACATGGGAGTCAGTGGCCTGGGAGAGGAAGACCCATCCTCAATGTGCACAGAAACAATCCAATCAGCTGGGAGAAATGGGCTGAAAAAGGAGGATTTGCTCTCTCTGCTTGCTCTCTTCTCTCCCTTCAGGAGGAGGATACCTTTTTCTCTCCTGCTTTTGGATATCAGACTACAGGTTCTTCAACTTTTGGACTCTGGGACTTGCACCAGTGGCTCCTTGGGGGGGTTGTCAGGCCTGACAGGGACTGCCGTGTCAGTTTCCCAGCTTCTAGGGCTTTGAACTTGGACTGAAGACACACTACTAGCTTTGAGCCAGCCACATTATCAGCTTCTCTGGTTCTTCATTTTGCAGGTGACCTATTGTGGGACTTTGCAGTGATTCTGTGTCAGTTGCTCCTAATAAATCCCCTTCCATACATCCTACAGGCTTGTCTCTATGGAGGAGCCTGACTAATACACCATCCTATTAGTTAACAGATTTTGAGTTGCCACTTCTAGACTGTCTTTTAAATGGCCCCTATCACTATCCTAGTTCATAGCTTATGTCTCACACTTTGACTACTACTACTGGCCCTTAACTCATTCAGTCTTTAGTCCCTTCTAATTCATCCCCCAATCTACTGCTGAATCGGAAAAAACAAAATATGATGTCATTTCTCTATATAAAATTTGTCAGTGGCTGCTTCTGTAAGACAAAGCTCAAGCTCTTTAGTATAGAAGACAAAGCCTTTTATGACTTGGTCTCAGTGCATTTTTAACTTCATCTATAGTCTTTCTCTCTTACCATCATCTAGTGTTCTAACCATTTAGACCTCCACATAGGTCCCCAAGTACATCATGGTCCGTGTTGTCGTGACAGCTACCTCTACCTGAACTGTATCTTTATTCTGCCTGCTTATTAGCACATTACCATTTTTTTTCAAGACAACTAAATTGCTCATTACTCAACTGAAGCTCAGCTTTTAAAAAGCAGACAATAATTCAGAAATATTTTTAAAACTCCAAGATAACACAAGTATAGGAAAAGTCATCTTCAAACTAGAGATTATAATATCTCATTACTGCATTTGAAAGAAACTTGCAGTAAGATTTTCCAAACAGACCTTATGAAAACAATAAATTGTTTAAACTATGTATGTAATGAACAGAACCTATTATAATTTTTATAAAAACCAAATGCCACCATTTCTATAGTAAAGAAGTTTTACATATATCAAAAATTTCCTACCAAAAGATAATCAGTCCATTTAAGATATGCCTAACGTTAATAACCTTTCTATTAAGTGATTTATCTCAGATTTGCTTTTTTAATGTGTTATTCTCTTACTGGCTTTTAAAACAGGTAGCATTTTATTATTTTTATCCCTCCTTTCATTATAGTTTTAAACATCCTGATCTTTATTGTCTTTTACTATTCTGTTTCCTTTGAACTTCAAGTTAAAAAAAAAAACTACTTCTTTTCTATTTATCTAATTTCATGCTATCTTTATCTAATGACAAAACAATTACCTTCTTTAGCTTCCAAATCATGCTTGTAACTGATTCATATATAAAAACAATCCAAGTGTAAAGTTAACGTGAAGGGCAATTTCTTATGCTTAAGAAAATTAAATTAGAAAAGAAAAACCTTCCTTTTATTCTTAAATTTTGCAATACTACCGATTAGAGTATGTAAACCCTGCTTAGCTCATCAAAAACTTGAAGAAGAAACAAAAAACAATCTAATTGTACTATGTATTAGGAGACTTGCTTTCTAATTTCAGTGCTTTGACTAACTAGCTAGTGATCCTGAGAAAGCCATAGCTTCTTTGGATATTAGTAAGATAGGTTAAGAAAACAGATACTGAACCGAGACTGGCTGGATTTGAATCTCTGATCCACCACTTACTAGCTGTACTACCTCAGGCAAGACAATCTATGCTATGCTCTGGTTTCATCTGTAAGATGAGAATGATGACAATATCTATCCCATAGGGTTGTTCTGAAAACTAAATTAATTAATACATGTAAAGTGTTTAGATCAGGAATAAGAACTAAGGTGTTAATTATCATTATCAGTTTGAAAAGTCTATGATTCTGCTTCTCTCTTCTTGATTTCTGTTTTAAAAGAAAAAAAATCTTATAATGCATTTAACCAGTCCTAACCCACCTACTATATAACTGCAAGGTTTTTAAACAATGAAAACAGTATATAATAAAACTAAGTTGGGTATAACAAAGTGATCAGACTAACATTTGTCACTATGATTTAAGAGCAGTAAATATTAAATTAAAATACAGCCAAATATCTTAGATAAAAATAAATATAGATTGGAATTTAGTCAGCTAACAGATTCAAAAATTAATGTGTCCCTAGCTAAATAAAGAAAATAATTACAGCTACTGTTCAATGATTACTACTTTCAAAGGCAATTTACTTAAGCATAACTAGCTACTGACCAAATGTACTAGAATAAGAAAAGCCAAAAGAATGATTAAAAAACTTAAAAATATTGAATAACAATTTTCATCCCTGGATAATTTGAGAAATGTTACCACTACTAATGATATGGTTTGGCTGTGTTCCCACCCAAATCTCATCTCGAATTGTAGTTCCCATAAGCTCTACGTGTGGTGGGAAGGACCCAGTGGGAGGTAACTAAATAATGGGGATGGTTACCCCCATGCTAGTGGTCTTGTGATAGTGAGTGAGTTCTCACGAGATCTCATGGTTTAAGGGGCTTTTTCCTCTGTTTGGCACTTCTCTCTCCAGCCGCCATGTGAAGAAGGACATGTTTGCTTCTCCTTCCACTATGATTGTGCTTCCCCTTTCACTATGATTGTGAGTTTCCTGAGGACCCCCAGCCATGTGCAACTGTGAGTCAGATGTCTTTCCTTTATAAATTACCCACTCTCAGGTACTTTTTCATAGCAGCATGAGAATGGACTAATACAGTAATTTGGTACTGGGTAGTGGGGCACTGTTGTAAAGATACCCAAAAAAATGTGGAAGCAATTTTGAAACTGGCTAAACAGGCAGAGGCTGGAACAGTTTAGAGGGCTCAGAGGAAGACAGGAAGATGTAGGAAAGTCTGAAACTGCCTAGAGACTTATTGAATGGCTTTGACAAAAATGCTGATAGTGATATGGACAATGAAGTCCAGGCTGAAGTGGTCTCAGATGGAGATGAGAAACTTGTTGGGAACTGAGGCAAAGGTCACTATTGTTATGCTTTGGCATAAAGACTAGTGGCATTCTGCTTCTGCCCTAGAGATCTGTGGAACTCTGAACTTGAGGGAGGTAATTTACGGTATCTGATGAAAGAAATTTCTAAGCAGCAAAGTGTTCAAAAGGAAGCAGAGCACAAAAGTATGAAAAACTTTGCAGCCTGATAACGTGACAGAAAAGAAAACCCAATTTTCTGGGAAGAAATTCAAGTTGGCTGCAGAAATTTGCATAAGTAACAAGGAACCAAATGTTAATTGCCAAGACAAAGGGGAAAAGGTCCCCAGGGCATGTCAGAGACTTTCTCAGCAGTCCTTCCCATCACAGGCCTGGAGGCCTGGGAGGGAAAAATGGTTTCCTGGGCTGGGTCCAAGGCCCTCTTGCTATGTGCAGCCTTGGGACTTGGTGCCCTGTGTCCCAGCTACTCCAGCCCTGGCTAAAAGGGGCCAATGTACAGTTCAGGCCATTGCTTCAGAGGATGCAAGCCCCAAGCCTTTGTGGCTTCCATGTGGTATTGGGACTGTGGGTGTGCAGGAGTCAAGAATTGAGGTTTGGGAACCTCTGCCTAGATTTCAGAAGATGTATGGAAAGGCCTGGATGTCCAGGCAGAAGTCTGATGAAAAGGCGGAGCCCTCATGGAGAACTTCTGCTAAGGCAGTGTGGAAGGGAAACGTGAGGTCAGAGCCCCCACACAGAGTTCCCATGGGGGTACTGCCTAGTGCAGCTGTGAGAAGAGGGCCACCATCCTCCAGACCCCAGAATGATAGATTCACTGACAGCTTGTACTGTGTGCCTAGAAAAGCCACAGACACTCCACACTGGCCCATGAAAGGAGCCAGGAGTGGGGCTGTACCCTGCAAAGCTATAGGGGCAGAGCTGTCCAAGACTGTGGGAGCCCACCACTTGTATCAGCATGACCTGGATGTGAGACATGAAGTCAAAGGAGATTATTTTGGAACTTTAATGTTTAATAACAGCCCTATTGGATTTCGGATTTGCATGGGGCCTATAGCCCCTTTGTTTTGGCCAATTTATCCCATTTGGAACAGGTATATTTACCCAATGCCTGTACCCGCCACTGTATCTAGGAAGTAACTAACTTGCTTTTGATTTTACAGGCTCACAGGCAGAAGGGACTTGCCTTGTCCTGGATGAGACTTTGGATTGGACTTTTGGGTTAATGTTGGAATGAGTTAAGACTATGGGGGACTGTTGGGAAGGCATGATTGTGTTTTGAAATGTGAGGACGTGAGATTTGGAAGGGGCCAGGAGTGGAATGATATGACTTGGCTGTGTTCCCAACTAAATCTCATCTTGAATTGTAGTTCCCACAATCCCCACAAGTCGTGGGACGGACTCCATGTGAGGTAACTGAATCATGGGGGCAGTTACCCCCAGTGCTGCTGTTCTTGTGATAGTGAGTGAGTTCCCACAAGATCTGATAGTTTTATAAGGGATTTTGCTTGGCACTTCTCTCTCCTGCCATCATGTGAAGAAGGATGTGTTTGCTTTCCCATCTGTCAAGACTGCATGATTGTAAGTTTCCTGATGTGTTTGCTTTCTCTTCTGTCATGACTGCATGATTATAAGTTTCCTGAGGCCTCCCCAGCCCTGTGGAACTATAAGTCAATTAAATCTCTTTCCTTTACAAATTATCCAGTCTTGGGTATTTCTTCATAGCATCATGAAAATGGACTAATACAACTAGAGATATATTTAGGGTGCTTTTTTATAATTATTAAAATCTGTTAAGAGATGCCCCTATACTTCTGTTTCTTTGGAATTAAGATATGCTATATAAATTTATGCATTCCCATTACATGTATCAAATGAACATCATGAAGCATTTTCTAGGAGATATTTTAAATAAAATGCAGTATGGTACAGTGGTACAGAATGCGGGCTCAAGATATCTGTCATACTGTTTAGGACAAACACTTCCTACCTGTATGATCTTGGGTAAATCACTAAGCCTCAATTTTCTCATCTGGAAATGGGGTAACAGTAGTATAAACCTCACAGAATTGCTATGAGTATGAAATGAAGAAATGCATGTGAAGCTCTTTGCTCAATGCCTGGCATATAATAAGCATTTAATAACAGTTAGCTACTCTCATTACTACTATTATTAGTGTTAGCACTTAGCTTTTCATCTCCAGGGTCATCTCATCTACTAGTTCTCAAAACTCCCCCTTCTTACGGTTCTCCTAGATTTACTTTTCACATCTTCACATATCCTAAGTTCTAACAATGCACCAACCACTGTCATCTAGATGTCCTTTGGTACTACAAACCCAATATATCCTCAGTCTGTTTCTGTCTCATCTCACACTTTCCCACGTGAACTCATCTAATCATCACTTCTTCAACTGGAAACTTCAGTGAGTTCGTCTTAATTCTTTCTTCATATCTGCATTCAATTCTTCACCAAACTGTTCTAATTTTACTTCAACATTTCTTCAAGACAGCCTTGTTCTTCATTTAAAATGTAACAGGTTTTGGCTACTTTCATCTTTCACCTGGACTAATTTGAGAATCTTCTTCAAGGAATGCATGTCACCATATATCCTACATTCTACTTCATCCTCCAAGTTGCCATCAGTTTTATACTAAAAACCAAATCCAATCAGATTAATTTATTGCTTGGAGATCTTTGTTGCATCTACGTAATGCCTACAAAATAGATATCCTTCACTATCTGGCTCTGACCTATCTTTTCAGGCCTCATCTCCTACAAATCTCACCCTGACTTTGCATCTCAATTCCAGTCCCAATGAATGTGTCTTCCAGTCCACATATGCTATGGATGTCTCCAATTCCTGTTTTTTTGTTTCTTGTTTTTCAAAAAAAACATTGTCCAGGCTGGAGTGCAGTGATGTGATCGTAGCTCACAGTAACCTTGTACTACTGGCCTCAAGCAAGCCTCTCACCTCAGCCCCCAAAAGCAATGGAATTATAGGCATGAGTCACTATGCTTGGCCTTCCAATTCCTTTTCTTTGCACATTTTGATACCCCATCTTTTGTGTCTACCAGTTCCCTTATTGCCAAGCAAACTCCCTCTAAATATCGTAACTCTGAAACCTTTCCTCACTACAGCTTTTTCTATTCTCTCACAACATTATGTTCCTATATATTTTAATACATAGCACACTGTATTGTGAAGCTCTCTTCGTTTGACACTTCTGTTAGACTGTGAAACCCTTAAGAAGGATTGTCTTGTTTTTTTTTATTGTTAACACCCAGCACATAGAACATTTGCTGGCACATTAATCAATACTAAATGAATCACTTAAACTAAAATCAGCCCTGCTTACAGTCATGCTAACAATTTCCCTTATATAGAAGGAAACCAAATGCAAGAAATTTTCAGTACAACTCCATGCCTTTTCTAGTTCATAACAATTGCTAATATCAGATAAAAAATGGGAGCCCGGCCGGGCGCGGTGGCTCAAGCCTGTAATCCCAGCACTTTGGGAGGCCGAGACGGGTGGATCACGAGGTCGGGAGATCGAGACCATCCTGGCTAACACGGTGAAACCCCATCTCTACTAAAAAATACAAAAAAAAAACTAGCCAGGTGAAGTGGCGGGCGCCTGTGGTCCCAGCTACTCGGGAGGCTGAGGCAGGAGAATGGCGTAAACCCGGGAGGCGGAGCTTGCAGTGAGCTGAGATCCGGCCACTGCACTCCAGCCTGGGCGACAGAGCCAGACTCAGTCTCAAAAAAAAAAAAAAAAAAAAAAAATGGGAGCCCTTAACATTTACTTTAAATAATTACCATTGTTTAACAGGAAACTGTTATCTGAGCTATCTAAGCACTCATCACAGCAAAACGGGCAGTAAATTCTTCTTGCTAGGTTGTGATGCTTTATACCTATTCTTTAGTTTATTCTACTCTAGAATATCCCATGACTCTAAAACACTTGTCTATCTAGAACATGGTATTGAAAGCTCTAGTGTGTGCTTATTCAGGCTCCAGTTTATAACCACTTTTCTATTGCACTTCTTGTTTTTCTTAGGCTCTAGTTATCTTCAATCACTTTTTATAACACCTCACTTCTATTTTAGGTATTTATTTTCTCAGTTTTCGTGCTTAAGATATTTTATTTTGGCCGGGCGCGGTGGCTCAAACCTGTAATCCCAGCACTTTGGGAGGCCGAGACGGGCGGATCACGAGGTCAGGAGATCGAGACTATCCTGGCTAACACGGTGAAACCCCGTCTCTACTAAAAAATTACAAAAAAACTAGCTGGGTGAGATGGCAGGCGCCTGTAGTCCTAGCTACGTGGGAGGCTGAGGCAGGAGAATGGCGTGAACCCGGGAGGCGGAGCTTGCAGTGAACTGAGATCCGGCCACTGCACTCCAGCCTGGGCAACAGAGCGAGATTCCATCTCAAAAAAAAATTTAAAAAGATATATATTTTTAAAACAAACCCACAGTTGGCTAGATGCAGTTGCTCATGCCTGTAATATCAGAACTTTGGGAGGCCAAGGAAGGTGGATTGCTTGAGTTTAGGAGTTCAAGACCAGTCTGACCAACACAGTGAAACCCTGTCTCTATTAAAAATACAAATATTAGCCAGGTGAGGTGGCATGCGCCTACAGTCCCAGCTCCTCAAGAGGCTGAGGTGGGAGGATCGCTTGGGTCTGGGAGGTTGAGGCTGTAGTGAGCCATGATTGTGTCACTGCACTCCAGTCTGTCTCAAAACAAACAAACAAAACAAACCTGCAGTCATTAGGAGTTTTCCTAATCCCAAGGAATAAAAATCTCCTTTCATGGAATTTATTTACCTCCTATTCCTTTCAAATCCTTAGTTTCTTTTTCTGATGAAGCACATTTCAGCAGGAGTCAGCCCTCTACATCAATATTTCATACCATTCCTCTATCATTTGAGCTCAGTAAAACACAGCTCTAATAATGCCTGTTTGATCACTGCCTAAAGATAATAGAATATAACAAAAATCACATGTGGCATTTTGTGTGTGTGTGTGTGTCCTGCCCAAAGGTACTGAAGAAGTAATCACACATATACACATTAATTTTTAATTATAGTAAAATAAACATAAAAATAATTATTTACCATCTCAACCTTTTTTTTGTTTTCAGAAAGGGTCTCACTCTGTCACCCAGGTTTAAGCACAGTGATGTGATCAGATCACTGCAGCCTCGAACTCCCGGGCTAAAGCGATCCTCCCCACTTAGCTGGGATTACAGGTCTTAACTATTTTTAAGTTTACAGTTCTTAAGTACATTCACACTGTTGTGTAACACATACACAGAGCTCTTTTCATCTTGCAAAAGAACAACTCTGCCCATTAAACAACAACTCCCTTTTCTCCCCTCCTTCCAGCTCCTGACAGCCATCATTCTATTTTCTCTATGAATCTGACTATTCTAGGTACCTCATATATGTAGAATCATTTGTTTTTCTATTTTTGTTTTGGTCACTGGCTTATGTCACTTACCATAAAGTCCTTCATGTTGTAGCGTATGTTGGATTTCCTTCCTTAAGGCTGAATAATATTTCACTGTATGTATATTCCACATTTTATTTATTCATTCATCAATGGACACAGGGTTTGCTTTCATCTTTTGGCTAATATGAATAATTTGTACACCCATGTTTGTACAAATTATTCAAAGAGTTGAGAGTTGTTTTAAATTGTTTTGGGTAGGCTGGGAGTGCTGGCTTATGCCTATAATCCCAGCACTTTGGGAGGCCCAGGTGGAGGATCACCTGAGGACAGGAGGTAGAGACCAGCCTGGCTAACATGGTGAAACCTCATCTCTACTAAAAATACAAAAATATTAGCCAGGCACGGTGGCAGGTGCCTGTAATCCCAGCTACTTGGGAGGCTGAGGCAAGGAGAATCGCCTGAATCCGAGAGGCAGAGGTTGCAGTGAACCCAGATTGCGCCACTGCACTCCAGCCTGGGTGACAGAGCAACACTCTGTCTCAAAAAAGAAAAAAAAAAATCTTTTGGGTAAATTTCTAGAAGAGGAGTTGCTGGATCTGGATCTTTTTTTTTTTTTTTTTTTTTTTTTTTTTTGTTTAGACAGAGTCTCACTCTGTCACCAAGGCTGGAGTACAGTGGTGCAATCTTGGCTCACTGCAACCTCTGCCTCCCGGTTCAAGCAATTCTCCTGCCTCAGCCTCCTGAGTAGCTGAGATTACAGGTGCACACCACCACACCCAGCTATTTTTTGTATTTTTAGTATAGACAGGGTTGCACCATCTTGGTCAGGCTGGTCTCAAACTCCTGACCTCGTGATCCGCCCGCCTCGGCCTCCCAAAGTGCTGGGATTACAGGAATGAGCCATCGCACCCGGCCTGGATCATGTTTTATATATACATACATATATATACACATACACAGCTTTATTAAGATATAATTCACAGCATCTACATAGCATTTAAAGTGTAGAATTAAATGGTTTTTTTAGTAAATGTGAGGAGTGGTGTAACCATCATGACACTCAACTTTAGAATACTCATCACTCTTAAGACTGATGAAACTCTGTGCCCACTAGCAATCACTCCTATCTATAAATGAACATCTCCCAAATTTACATATCCATTTTGTAACTCCAGACTCACATATTCAACAGTTTGGATATCTAACATGCAAAATAAATTTAACATGCCTGAAAATGAAGCCCTAATATTTCCCTATAAAACCTACTCTTCTTATAATCTTCACATCTCAAATAGGAACTTCATCCATCCATTTGTTCAAACCAAAAATCTTAGAGTCTTCTTTTTTTCACACCTTCTAGCTAATGACTCAATAATTCTTTTGGCCAAACCTTCAAAATATACCCATAATCCAACCTCTTTTCATCACTTCATCTACTACCAGTCAAAAATAAATCACCTTGTTTCGTCTGGATTATGGCAATTATTTCCTAACCCTTCTCCTACTTCTGTCCTTGTCTCCCTACAATCTATTTTCAACACAAGAGCCAGAGAGATCCTTTCTAAAACTGTATCAAATCATGTCAGTCCTCTGCCTCAATCCCTCCATTGGCTTCCTATTTCCCTCAGGTTAAAAGCCAAAGTCTTCCCAATGACTCACAAAGCCTTATGTGATATGACCTCCTGCTACTTCTGTGACCTCACCTCCTACCTGCCTCTTCCTCTGCCCTGCCTCTCCAGTCATGCTAGTTTACATGCTGCTTCTCTGCATATACAAGACACCCTCCCATTCGTATTCATTGCTCCCCTTGTCTGGAAGGCTCTTTCCCTAGATCAACATGACTCATTCCCTCATTGTATTCACATCTCAGCTTAAATGACCCCTTATCAGTGAGCCTTCCTGACCACACTATTTAACTTTGCAATGTGCCACTTACCCTGTGCACTTTCTATCCCCTTTGCCTGCATTATTTTGCTTCAAAACTTTTACTTCCACATAATTTTATGCCTGATCCTGTTGTTTCTGACATTTAACTTTAAAAATACTTAAAAGATAGAGTTGAGAATATTCTAGAAAACAGAATCATACTATACTACTGTTTTGCAAGCTGAGTTCATTCTTTTCATTCAATTATGATTGTCCTTCAACGTCAATAAATATTTTTGCTGGAAAACTACCATATTCTTTCTAAAACATTTTTTCCATTTAGGTTGCTTTTTATTTTACCTTGCCGATTAACTTCATTTTGAAGTAGCTCTTCCATTGCCTCCTCCTCCGCAATATCTAAAGGTGTGTCTCCTTCACTGTTGACAGCCCCTACATGTGCTCCCTGACCAATCAAAAACCTGTAAAACCAAAGAGAAAATAGTTAAGCAAAAGATATCATTGAAATAAAACTAAATGCATAACCAGTGAGGAAAGTTCCTATATAAATCAGCAATAAAAGACAGTATACACATTATTTAAATTTTAAAAAACTATCAGGCCGTGCGCAGTGGTTCACGCCTCTAATCTCAGCACTTTGGGAGTCCAAGACTGGCAGATCACGAGGTCAGGAGATCAAGACCATCCTAACATGGTGAAACCCTGTCACTACTAAAAATACAAAAAATTAGCTGGGCGTGGTGGTGGGCGCCTGTAGTCCCAGCTACTCAGGAGGCTGAGGCAGGAGAATGGCGAGAACCCAGGAGGTGGAGCTTGCAGTGAGCTGAGATCATGCCACTGCACTCCAGCCTGGGCAACAAAGCGAGACACTGTTTCAAAAAAAAAAAAAAAAAAAAAAAACTAGAGCATGTTTCTTTTTTATATTTATATTTCCTAATTTTTCTATAATGTACACGTTGCTTTACCAATCCAAAAATGTTAATTTTTAATAATAATTAGGAAGTATTTCATAAAAATGTGAATTTTTAATAATAATTAGAAAGTCTCATAGGATCCACCTCCACTGAGACTTTTCATTATCTCCATATGGACTGGTTTCCTTAAATATTTTGATAAGTGCATTCCAATATAATTGGCTTCTGCGTACTCTGTATTTTATTTTAAGCATCCAAAACACAATTCTAAGAAAGTATCTATAGGCTTCATCAAACCTGACAAAGGGATTCATATACAAAAAGGTTATTAATCTCTTTAATCATGTCAACAGCACATCTCCCAGAGTCATCTACTGAATGATGTAACTAACCAACTATTACCTAAGTCAATTTATTTTATTTTATTTTATTTTTTTGAGACGGAGTCTCGCTCTGTCGCCCAGGCTGGAGTGCAGTGGCACGATCTCGGCTCACTGCAAGCTCCGTCTCCGGGGTTCACGCCATTCTCTTGCCTCAGCCTCCCGAGTAGCTGGGACTACAGGCGCCTGCCACCACGTTCGGCTAATTTTTTTTTTTTTTTTTTGTATTTTTAGTAGACACGGAGTTTCACCGTGTTAGCCAGGATGGTCTTCATCTCCCGACCTTGTGATCTGCCCGCCTTGGCCTCCCAAAGTGCTGGGATTACAGGTGTGAGCCACCGCGCCTGGCCTACCCAAGTCAATTTCTAACTTAAAAAATTTCTGAATGGCTCTACCATGCTAGGAGAAAAGATAACGTACGGCCCTCATTGATCTGGCCTTGTCTTCTTTTTCAGCCTCCTTCTTCTTCCTGCCTGTATCACAGTTTAGGTGCCAACAATAGAGAACTACTTGTAGTTCTAGATTAAACCATTTTCTTTGGGTATCCCTGGTTATATTTTTCCTTATATAAAGAATGGGTCTTTTTCTTTATGTTCCTAACCAATTTAGCTCCTTCATATTTAGACTACATAAAAATATTCTAATTATAAAAGTTTAAACAAAAAGTACATGTCCACAGAGGCAAAAAAGAACTCCTTTATACCTTTCCTACTATTATGTTCCCTCCCCCAGAGATAAACACTATCAACAGTAGGGCAAAAATCTTCCCAATACCTCTGCCATAAATTTATATGTGTGTAAACATATACACACTATCACTTTTGGGGTTCTTTTTGTAAAGCACAAATTAATGAGATTATTCTAAATGAAGTATAATGTAACTCTTCCCTTCTAACACCTGAAAAATATTCCACAGTATGTCTGGTTCATACCTTCATTTAATACTATTCTCTTAACAGATGTGCACTTAAATAGTTGAAATTAACAATTTTTAAAAAATTTTCCCAACATCATGAAAATAAAACATTTTGTCACTGCTTTAATTTATATTTCCTGATTACACATGAGACTGAAAATATTTAGATATATTTACTGGCATTTGTATTTCCCCTTTGGTGAACTGCTTATTTACATTCTTTGCTGGTATTTCAAATGTATTCATTAATTCAACCAATATTTATGGAGTGTCTAGTATGACTCTGGCACTATGTTACATACCAGGAATATAAAGGTAAAGAAAAAGAAACACAGAACTTCCCTTCAAAAAGTTTATAGTCTGGTAAGACAGTCACATTAAATACACAAATAAATGTAAAGCTGTGGTAGGTCCTATATCAGAATTAGATGGTGTCTAGGATTAACAGGAAAGATGGATTTAGTGAAGTCAGAAAAAGGATTCTCTGATGATTATGTAGGCACTAACAAAAGAGAACAGAAGAGCAATGTGCTGTAGGTGAGAAAGAACAAAATAACGTCCTGTGATAGGAAGAATGTATAGCTGGATGGAGGCCCAGTTCATTTTCCTTAGAATAAATGAAATAATTGATCAATCTCTATATCTTTTACACACACACACACACACCCTCCCTCTAACAGTGGTTACCTCTAAGAGATAGAAGAAGAGAGATTTGTATTGGTTGTTTTGTGTGTTAACCAAGTTTGCTGTAATAAGTTTGTTCTGGACATGTGTATCTGATCACAAAAATGGCTACTGTACCATTTTGTAGTTTCATGTTTTACATTTAAAAATATGTTGTAAAAGTTCTATGATCTTTATGGAAATTCTACAAACAGAAGTTAGACTTGAGGTATTTTTTTCTGTTTTTGTAGTTTTGAAAATGTATATAAAACTAAAAGAGTATTTCCTCATATACTACAAATAAATAAATGAGTCTAAAGCAGAAAGGTAAGATATAGTGGAGTCTTGCTGTGCTATGCTCCGAGAGAATACGTAATTATTCTCCTAGGCAAAATTCCAAACAATTAGGAATATTTACATAAAAATACATCTATTCTGCTTGGGTATCAGAAATCATTCAAAGGATACAAAGATTGAGAATAAAAGGAGTATCTCAGAATAGCTACAGAGCTTGAAGTACAGGAAGCAGAGTTTCAAGGAAATACTAGGTCAAAGCCAAATACAGATAATACAGAATTTATATAAACAGGAAGGATGTTAAGAGAAACTAACAGAGTAAAGTACCAAAACTGCTGGCAGGAAGCAGGGTTCGAAGCAATCCTTGAGCCAAAAGATTAGGTATGTGTGTATGTACCTATGTATGTATGTATTTATGCATGCATACACACAATTCACAAACTTCTCCTGCACTCCAGAACTATTACTTGCAAATGTAAATGTTACAAAGGCACATTTGAAAAAATAATAATAAATAATAATAAACAAAACCTCACAGATTGATTAATCCTATGGTGGATTAATTCTTATCTACCATAAATAACCTCCAAAAGCAATTCAAAGGTTGGATGAGTGAAAAAAGCAGAAACTTTTATGCTCTGCAGACTTCGGATTCAGTTCCCACCTCTGCCTGTTGACACCTGTATGACATTCAAAGATATAGTTGAGAATAATACATTATAGTTATGTATTATTTAGTTATAAGTTATATATATATACCTTAAACAACTAAAATCTAATTTACAAAATTACAGGGCAATGGGAAGTTTAAATGAGTTAAAAATAAAATTAAAGTACTATCTGTTGTCATATATAAAATTATCACATTTAGAAAGCAATGTTTCACTTTGGTAGGCCAAGGTGGGCAGATCACCTGAGGTCAGAAGTTTGAGACCAGCCTGGTCAACATAGCAAAACCCCAACTCTACTAAAAAAATACAAAAAAATTAGCTGGGCGTGGTGGTGCACACCTGTAATCCCAGCTACTTGGAGGCTGAGACAGGAGAATCGCTTGAACCCAGAAGGCAGAGGTTGTAGTGAGCCGAGATTGTGCCACTGCATTCCAGCCTGGGTGACAGGGCTAGACTCGATGTTTCAAAGGGTGGTGGGGGGGGGGGAACAAAAAAGAAAGCAATGTTTAAGATAATGTGAAGAAAACTACAGGTATCTGGAATATGAGAATTTCACTTTGAGAGACCCTGGAGATACTGAAAACAGACATCTAGATTTCCTTCAGAACAAAAGCTGGGGTATTAGAAGCTACTTGTGTGGCTGTTAATTAGGAAAAATATGCCATACTTATTCTAAGATTCCTTGGAAAGAAAAAAAAAACAGATTTCACATAGGTATTCCAAACTGAAAGTCAGAAGATTGAGTTACTTTTCAAATGAATAACCCTATTGAGTGCTTCAAGGTAACGAAAATCAGGCCTATATTTTCTTAACAATAGTTAATAATTTCCTTAAGCAATTCAAAGGTAGTCAACGTAAGAGATGCCACCTAGTACAGGATGAAATTCTTTTTTATCTTTATTTTTGAAGAGACAGTCTCATTCTGTTGCCCAGGCTAGAGTGCAGTAGTGCAATCATAGTTCATTGTAACCCTGAACTCTTAGGCTCAAGCCATCCTAACTGCTTCAGCCTCTCTAGTTGCTAGGAATACACAAACATACTACCACATCCAGCTAAACTAAAAAAAAAAAAAAAAATTTTAGGGATGGGGTCTCCCCATGTTGCCCAGGCTGGACCCAAACTCCTGGCATTATGCAATCCTCCTACCTTGGCCTCTCAAAGTGCTGGGATTACAGGTGTGAGCCACCGGGCCCAACCATGAAATTCTTAACAAATTGTAGAAATGAAAAATGGTAATCTGACAGATTTAACTGAGATGTATAATAGTCTAGAAACTCAGATTTGGTCATTTTAGATAGATAAATGAGTAAGCTTCCAAATCAAGACATGATCCAAAAGAATTTTTACAAAATTATTTATGTGCTAACTGGAAAATCTAACAAAAGGTGTAAAGTTAACAAAGCTATTGGTTGCAATGTCAATATGGTATATTAGATAAACAGGTGAGATTCTGTGTTAACTGACTTTGGAAGACAAATTTTGATAGTCTCCACTCTCTTCTGAGTTTTGTCAAAAACCAAACCACAGAAGCAAACATTTAAGAAAAGGAAATAGCTCATTTAAAAATTCTGATCTCTTAAGAAAAAATTTAAGAAAAACTTTGTCTTTAAATTAGAAGGTAATGAGAACTTAGTGAAGAGAGACAAAGAAAGCAACTTTATCAGCAAGAGCTAAATATATTTAGTGTCCAAATTTAACGTGTATTTTCTTATTCAGTTGATATGGCTTGGCTCTATGTCTCCACCCAAATCTGATACTGAATTGCAATTCTCAGTGTTGCAGGTGGGACCTGGTGGGAGGTGACTGGATCATGAGGGGTGGTTTCTAATGTTTTAGCACCATCCTCTTAGTGCTGTCTTGTGATAAGAGTTCTCACGAGATACGGCTGTTTCAAAGTGTGTAGCACCTCCCTCTTTGCTCTCTTTCTCTCTCTTGCTGGCCATATGAAGATGTGCTCACCTCCCCTTTGCCTTGTGCCATAATTCTAAGTTTCCTGAGGCTTCCCCTGCCATGCTTCCTGTACAGCCTGTGGAACTGTGAGTCAATTATGCCTCTTTTCTTCATAAACTACCCAGTCTCAGGTAGTTCTTCATAGCAGTGTGAGACTGAACTAATACATTACTGTAGAAAAAGTAGTATCAAAAAGTTATCTTAACCAATATAGAAAGTTTTAAAAATCAGAAAGTCAGCAAAATAGCATTGTAATAGTTACGCTTCTTGAAAATCTGAATAAATTACTCAAAGCCATTCTAGGAGAAATTATGAAAACTAAGCTATCTGAACTATTCAAAGATTAAGCAGAACATTACACTACTAACTTCAGAAATAAATGCTATTTTCATTAGCAAGTCTCTGAGCAACAAAATGCACAGTAGTAAATAATCTTATGAGTCATTAGTGGAAATGGACATTCCCATTTTCTCTTGGAAGTTCTATATCCCAGTGAAAGATACTGTGTAACATTATGAATCCAAACAAAAGTTCTGACCTCAGACCTTTGAAAGTTTTCTTAAAAATGACAGTTCTTTTCTATCAGTACTTAACAAAAGTGATATGTGGTCTCCATGATTTCTGATGAGCAATCTGCTGTCATTCAAACTGTTTAGCCCCCCTCAAGTATAGTTTCTAATTTCTTTCAAGATCTTTTAATCTTTAATTTTCAAAAGTCTGCATATGGCATGTCTTAGTATGGACTGCTTTGGTTTACCCTGTTATGAATTTGCTAGGTTTCTTAAATCTGCAGGTTTACGTCTTTTGCCAAATTTGGGAAAAGTTTTCAGTGATCATTTCTTTGAATACTTTTCCAGCCACGCCCTCTTTCTCCACTTCTTCAGAGGGATCTGATGGCACAGATGTTTGCTCTTTTGTTACAGTCCCTGAGGCTCTGTTCACTTTTAGCCTATTTTCTCTCTGCTGTTCAGATTTGGCAATTTCTATTGTTCTATCAGTTTACTGATTCATTCTTCTATTTCCTCCATTCTGCTATTGAGCCTATCATCCATTGAAGTTTTTAATTTAGTTACTGGATTTTTCAGCTCTAAAATTTCTATTTGGTTCTTCATATCTTCTATTTATTTCTTTGCATACTATTTATTTGCTAAGACTTTCTATTTTTTCATTTGTTTCAGGCATGCTCATTCATAATTGCTTGTTGAAACATTTTAAGATAGCTGGCTTTATAATCTTTGCCAGATAATTTTAGTATCTGCTATCCTGGCGTTCATCTCTATTAATTGTCTTTTTTCACTCAATTTGAGGTCTTCTGGGTTCCTGGTATGACAATTTTTTCTTTTTCTTTTTTTTTAATTTATTTTTTGAGACAGGGTCTCACTCTGTTGCCCAGGTTGGAGTGCAGTGGCTTAATCACAGCTCACTACAGCCATGGCCTCCCCAGCTCAAGTGATCCTCCTACCTGAGCCTTCCGAGCAGCTGGCATTACAGGCATGTGCCATCAGGCCTGGTTAATTTTTTTTTTTTTTTTTTTTTGGTAGAGATGAGGTTTCGCGATGTTGCGCAGGCTGGTCTCAAACTCCTAGACTCAGGCAATCCACCCACCTTTGCCTCCCAAAGTGCAAGGATTACAGTTGTGAGCTACCACACTCAGCCAGAGAATTTTCAATTAAAATCTGCGCACTTTGGGTATTATAAGACTCTAGATCTTATTTAAATTTTCTGTATTGGTTGGCTTTGTTTGATCTTGCTCCAGCAGATGAAGGTGGGGAGGTGTCATCTCATTTCAGCAAGGTGGGGGTAGATGTTCAGGTTCCCCACTTGCCTTCCATTTACACTACAGATGGGGCAGCTTCTTGATTCCCCTGGGTTGGGTGGGAGTCCTGACTCTCCACTATACCTCCACTGACATGTCTCTGGCTGAGAAGCTACTGCTCCCATGTAGCCTCTACTAATACCCCTGGGTGCTGGGGGTGGGGGTGCGTGGGTAGAGAAAAGCCTTTTTACTGCTTAGAAGTAGTGAAAGCGGCCGGGTGCGGTGGCTCAAGCCTGTAATCCCAGCACTTTGGGAGGCCGAGACGGGCGGATCACGAGGTCAGGAGATCGAGACCATCTTGGCTAAGCCGGTGAAACCCCGTCTCTACTAAAAAATACAAAAAACTAGCCGGGCGAGGTGGCGGGCGCCTGTAGTCCCAGCTACTCAGGAGGCTGAGGCCGGAGAATGGCGTAAACCCGGGAGGCGGAGCTTGCAGAGAGCTGAGATCCGGCCACTGCACTCCAGCCTGGGCGACAGAGCGAGACTCCGTCTCAAAAAAAAAAAAAAAAAAAAGAAGTAGTGAAAGTATTCATTCTCCAATAGGACTCCTCTGATGCCACTTAGCAGGGAAGGGCAGAAGCTCCTCTTTACTCCCAAATAAAAGTAGAAGTTTTGGCTTCCCACATGGTCTCCAGTTACACTACAAGTTGGGGAAGGGCTAGTTAACCATTCTATGGGAATTAAAGTCCCAACTCTGTACCTGGCCTAATCTGACACAATTCCAGTGGAGGTGTTAGGGTGCCTCATTGCAGCTTGGTGAGGATGGAAATCTAGGATCCCTACTTGGCCTTTGCTGGTATGAGTGTGACCAGTGTTTTTTTCTGTGGTGCTTGGCTGAAGTAGAATGGTTATTCTCAAAAAGTTTTCTGTCTTGCTAGGGTGTCCCTCTACCAGTATTTAAAAGATTGGACTTTTGCTGCCACTTTTTTGTCTGTGGCCATTGCACTTCTGGGTTATCAGCTTCTTCAGCTCTAATTATGGAATATATGAGGCTAAAAAAAAAGGCAGGGAACTACTGCTGTGTCATTATTTGGGTCCTGAGATCCCTAGCTCCTCTGCCTTATTCTCTCCACCTTTCAGAGTCTTCTTGTGTTTTACATATAAGATTCAGAGTTTTTAGTTGTACTCAGCATGTAGTAAAATTAATTTTACCAATAACAAAGACGAGGCTAACACTTAGGAGAGAAATTAATCTATTTGTGAAATGTGGCACCTAGATTGTCATTTATAAAAGACAAATTCACAATTAGGGAAAGTGTTTACATTTTCTTCATAAAGTAACTCTTAAACATAGGAAATGCTCAAGACAGAACCTCTCTCTCATTTTTTTCCCCAGAGAATTGATTCTAAACCTCTTCAATCATACATTAACTCTTTAAAACCATGTATTTATTAAAAACACTTACATGCCTTAAACATAGGAAATGCTCAAGACAGAACCTCTCTCTCAATTTTTCCCCAGAGAATTGATTCTAAACCTCTTTAATTATATATTAACTCTTTGAAACCACATATTTGTTTGTTAAAAACCCTTACGTGCCCTAGCATCTCACTTTATACTGCAACTTCCAATTCTCGGAGGCGAAAGTACTACTTACTGTTTAACAATTCTAAGATGCGCATTTCCTACACATTTTAATATCACTGAAATCTTCTACAATCAATGAATCTTAAAATCAGTGACTTTGTATAAACTGATGTTGGCCAGATGGCAGATTTGACTGGGTTGTCATTATCATCCACATGTGGCACCAGTCACAGCTATTTGTATTGTTTTCACTGCAGTTGAGTTATGTGTGTTGTTGGAACCATATTTGTTGACCTTAACTATTATATAAAATTTCTTCTGGATGTTGTCTGAAAACTTTTTGTTGACAACTTTATGGTAAGATCAAGAAAGTGCCAACATCAAAGCTTGCAGAATGCCTATCAATGACGCAGAAGAAAATCCCAAGCAAGTAATGTTATATAACAATACTCTAAGTAGCACAGAGAATGATGCTGTGTGTGGGTGGCAGAAGAGGGGGCTGGGGGAAATTATGGGATACAAATAAATACTGAACCATACTTTTATTTAATTTTTAAAATCGGTATTTATGATGTTACAATGATGGCACCTTAGATCTGATGAAATCCAGTATGAGCATTATAAATATATCCAAAATATTTCTGGCTTCCTACTGTACTTTTTCCATTGATAGCTCAAATTAGACCAATCTAAATTAACATTCTACTACACTGTCTGCCTCTTCTTCAGCTTCCCCTAATTCCGCTCTTTAGATCCCTTAATAAGTTTAATGGCATCATTTTCCCAATGACAAAGGCTAGAAAGAGAGGAAGAATAGTGTAGTGTCTAAAGTGCACATTTGAAAAGTTAAGACTGTGTAGGTTCAAACTCTAGCTCTGCCACATATTTTGTGTGACTTCTCTCTATGACTCAGTCTCTTCATCTATAATTTTTTTTTTTCTTTCCTTTTTTTTTTTAGAGACGGGGTCTCATCCTGTGGCTCAGGCTGAAGTGAACAGATGCAATCAGTTTACTGCAGCCTCAAACTCCTGGGCTCAAACGATCCTCCCACCTCGGTCTCCCAAGAAACTAGGCCTACTGACATGCACCGCCAGGCCCAGATAATTTTTTTGTTGTTGGCAGAGATGGGGTAGCTATATTGCCGAGGCTGGTCTATAACTGTTGGCCTTAAGCAATCCTCCCACCTAGGCATCTCAAGGTGTTGGGATTATAGGTGTTGGCCATTGCGCCCAGCCAAATAACAATTATTATTTTGAGATGGAGTCTTGCACTGTTGCCCAGGATGGAGTGCAGTGGCGCCATCTCAGCTCACTGCAAGCTCCACCTCCCGGGTTCACGCCATTCTCCTGCTTCAGCCTCCCCAGTAGCTGGGACTGTAGGCGCCTGCCACCACACCAGCTAATTTTTTGTATTTTTAGTAGAGACGGGGTTTCACCATGTTAGCAAGGATGGTCTCAATATCCTGACCTCGTGATCTGCCGTCTCAGGCTCCCAAAGTGCTGGGATTACAGGCATGAGCCACTGCGCCTGGCCCCCAAATAACAATTATTAATACAGGTCTATTATCTCTCACCTAAACCCAAATTTCAAAATTTTTCATATTTTTTTCACCCTAAGAAGTCTGAGAAAAACAAAGAAAATTCCATGTCTTTGTTATTGTGAATAGTGCTGCGATGAACATACATGTGCATGTATCTTTATGGCAGAAATTTATTTTCCTTTGGGTATATAACCAATAATGGGATTGCTGGGTCAAATGTTAATTGTTTTAGGTTTACAGAAATCACCAAACTGCTTTCTACAATGGCTGATCTAATTTACGTTTCCACCAGCAGAAGTAAAAATTTTTCATATTTTAGAAAGATAATATTACAGATTATATAACACTCCCACCAGGTCTGGGGCAGCACTCCATAACAAAACACAAAAATATTTCTGCAAAAAAAGCCTCACATTCACAGTAAAGTGAGATAAAGACTACAAAGAGCCTCCCATCAGTGCAGGTCATGATCTGTTGCCAAATGTGCCTACAACAAACTTAAAATTTATGTTTTCATTTTTTGCAGTTATGGTGGTTTATGCATAAGGGCCTGTAGTTAGTAGTACATTTTTTATGTGACTGTTAGGATGACTGAAATTACGTTATTTAAAGGACTTAGAACAGTAAAAACACACACACACACACACACACACACACACACACACAGAGTATGCACTTGGTAAATGTTAGTTATTATCATCATTAGCACCACTTTTGATTTTTCTTTCTACTTTAGTACTTAGATCCAGTAAATCACACCAAGACTTATCAATTCTATTCTCCAAATTTCTTTCAGATTTGCTCTACTTCCAATCTCACTGCCACTGCCCTAGTTTTCTTGCCCAACCTCTCTAATTTGTCAAGAATCTTCCAAAAAACCAGTCTGAAAGGTCATCACTTCCCTAAAACTGCATCACCATCAAAGGAAAAACTCAGCATGGCATACAAATCCTTTACATTGTAACCCCAGCTCACTTTCCCAGTCTTATCTGCTACCCTCTCCATATTCCACTAATGCCTTCTCTCCAAGAAATTATGGCTCCAATGAGGCCCTTTTGTTTAATGCAATCAGAACCACTATTTGCTTGGTTAACCAAAAAGGCTGATTGAAATAGGTAATCATAGAATATAACACATATGCATAAATAATGCATTTATTTAATCACAGAAGACATAAATGTATATTTATTTATCCATCCTTTAGTGAAGACTAGTCTATTTCTTTGGATGATGTCTTCATGACTATAAATCCATGCTGTCTTTCTTGCATAAATGATACTCGTAATGTGTTATCTAAGATTTCAAACTGTCTTTACAGTGCACCAAAAACTTGAAGTCCAAAAACAAAGCAATTTGAGTACACAATCTTTTTAGGTTTTTTGTTTGTTTTTGTTTTTTTTGAGACGGAGTCTCGCTCTGTCGCCCAGGCTGGAGTGCAGTGGCCAGATCTCAGCTCACTGCAAGCTCCGCCTCCCGGGTTTATGCCATTCTCCTGTCTCAGCCTCCCGAGTAGCTGGGACTACAGGCGCCCGCCACCTTGCCCGGCTAGTTTTTTGTATTTTTTTAGTAGAGACGGGGTTTCACCGTGTTAGCCAGGATGGTCTCGATCTCCTGACCTCGTGATCCGCCCGTCTCGGCCTCCCAAAGTGCTGGAATTACAGGCTTGAGCCACCGCGCCCGGCCGGTTTTCTTTTTTCTTTCAGTCTTTCAGTTGTCTCACCCGCATCTAATTAAACAGCAACCATCATTTTAGGGCACTGCCATTGAGTCTTTGCAAAATATTCAACTTTGTTATCTCAGCAACAATATTCTGGTTTTGCATATGACAGGCATTAACAGGCAGAAAACACAAATAACTTTTGGTAAGTTTGCAATTCAACTCTTGGAAACAGAACTGTGAGCTTAGTAGAAGTGACCTATTAGTTGCACTGTTTAGGCATATGGATATCAGTCAATAATTTTAACAAAGAAATGGTAAGTATAAATACAGTGGTAGCCAGTTAAAAGAACTTTATTGTATATTATTTCTCATTCGTGAATGACATGACTTTCCTCAGGCAGCTCCCAACTCACAGAGGCAAAAATTACACTCATCATTTAAAATAAACGTCTGTTACCTCCTCTAGAATCTTTCTTTAATTGGCCTAGACAGAATTAAGCACTTCTTCCTCAGAGTTCCTTGTACACTGGTCCATTTAGTCTATCAAGTATTAGAGTTAATTGACTTCACGTGTATCTATCTATAAGCCTGAAGATGAGGATCTATGTTGCAGCCATCTTCAAATCTCACAGTGCCCAATGCTACTATCAGTTATGATATAATGGAAAAAATATCATCAGAATTTAAGTCTCAAGAATGAGAGTCCAGTTCTGATTGTGAAATAGGAATAACAGTGAACATTCCCATAAATTTCCATGAAAACCCAAATAAGAATGTATATGGGAACATCTATAGCTTTTAGCAAATGTATCTCATTATTATTACACAAGAATATAAATACCCCAAATAAAATGTTAATGTTTTCCTAAGATCTTAATTTCTCCAAGACTTCTAATCAAAATACATGATATGCTTTGTACTAATAAAGTATTCTTCACAAGAAATACATAATAAAATTGAAATTCATGGATTTGCCAACTTTCCTATGGCCCACATAACAACATACGAATGAAAATATGACAAATTACTACTTCATTCTCCTCTGCTCCTCTCTTCTAGATAAGCTTGCCCTAAAACCAAGAGACAAAATGATAGTTTCCTTTGTTAAATAATCCGGGAAACCCAAGAGCTTACCTATTTTTCACTGAAAAGTGGTAACCATAAATTACATTATAAACAATAAGAACTAATTCAGCTAATATTTACTGAATAGAAATACTTGCCACATATTGTGCCAAGTGTCTTATACACATGATCTCATTTAATCTTCACAATAATCTTATACATTAGGTACAGGTATTAATATTTCCATTTTATGAATGAAGAAACGGAGACTTAGGGAAGCTGGTAACTCACTCGAAGTGACAAGAATTACTTAACAGAATTAAGATTTAAACAGAGTTGCCTAACTCCCGAGCCTGAGCCTGAGCTCTTAACTCCTGTACTATAATATTTATTGCTGGGGGGACGTAAGGTCTATTTTCTTAGATTTGGTAAGAATTTCTGAAATTCTTGAAATTTCTGTTTTCAAAGCATGAAAAATAACAACATTATTGAATTCTAGACAGAGAAACCAGCAGATGCAAAGGCCATGAGGCAAGATGCCTAGTCTGTTTAAAGGCTCAGCCAAGGGACCAGCATAGGTTTAGGACAGTGCCTAGAAAAGAGTGGAAAATGGAGTCAGAGAGGTGACAAGCCACCAAAGCATACCTCTGTAGGCCACCGGAACTCTGGCTTCTACCCTGAATGCAGCATAAATCCACTGATAGGCTTTCAATAAAACTGTCATGTTACCCTATGCAAAATAATTTAAAACGATCATATGGCTACTGTGAAAAAAATAGATATGGGAAAGATGACAGTTATGCCTACAAGGAGGCAACTGCAACAATTCCAGTGAAAAACAACAGCGGGAGGCCAAGGCGGGCACATCATAAGGTCAGGAGATTGAGACCATCCTGGCTAACACAATGAAACCCCGCCTCTATTAAAAATACAAAAAAAATTGGCTGGGCGTGGTGGCGCATGCCTGTCGTCCCAGCTACTCAGGAGGCGGAAGCAAGAGCATAGCATGAACCCGGGAGGTGGAGTTTGCAGTGAGCTGAGATTGCACCACTACACTTTAGCCTGGGGGACAGGGCGAGACTCTGTCTCGAAAAAAAGAAAAACAGCAGTGCCCAGGATCAATGGAGATGGAAAAAGGTGATGAGAAATAGATACTGGATATATTTTAAAGCTGAGCAAGAGAAATCTTAGGATTCCGTTTAATGTTTATAAAATAAAGGCTATAACGAAGAAGAAAAGCCAAGCCACACAGTAAGTCGCCACACATATTTCTTTTTTTTTTTTTTTTGAGACGGAGTCTTGCTCCTCGCCCACAGCTGGAGTGCAATGGCGTAATCTCCACTCACTGTGAGCTCTGCCTCCCGGGTTCACGCCATTCTTCTGCTTCAGCCTCCTGAGTAGCTGGGACTACAGGCGTCAGCCATCAAGTCTGGCTAATTTTTTGTATTTTTAGTAGAGACAGGGTTTCACCGTGTTAGCCAGGATGGTCTCGATCTCCTGACCTCGTGATCCACCCGCCTCGGCCTCCCAAAGTGCTGGGATTACAGGCATGAGCCACCGCGCCCGGCCACACATATTTCAAAGTTATATCCTTAAATAGCTAATTCTTTAATGATCGAGTGAGAAAGCTAATGAAAGTTTTTCCATGCTGAAAATGTCACTGGGCCAGACCGCGTGGCGGATTCCTATAACCCCAACACTTAAGGAGGCCGAAGCACAAGAATCACTTGAGGTCAGGAGTTTAAGACCAACCTGGAAAACACAGCAAGACTCTGTCTCTACAAAAATAAAAAAATAAAACTAAAAAAAGTAGCTAGGAGCGGTGGTACAAGTCTATAGTCCTAGCTACTCCTGCTGAGGCAGGAGGACTGCTTAAGCCCAGGAAGTCCAGGCTGCCATGTGTTACAATCATCACTGTACTCTAGCCTAGGCGACAGAACAAGATCCTGTCTCAAACAAACGAGCAAAATCCTATGAGCATTTTATAATAAGATATGAAATCTTCAATAGCAGTGTCTTTAAAGTTACTCTAAACAAGAAGAAAAATGTATTAAGTGCACCAATTAATAATCTTTTCCATGTACTGTGAAGCCATATAATGCTAGGCTAATACAGGGCTAATTTCCCTCTTATATTGGAAAATTGAACACTAAAGCTATTCAAGATAAAAACATGCCTTAAATATTTGTTGTGAAAGCCTAAAAATCAAATGTGGTGACAAAACTAAGTAACAGAAAAGATTATATCCAAATAATTACACTGGCAAGCAAAATGTTAACCATTACATTTTCTTATTCATATACAAAATATTTTACAGATAAACATAAAAATTCCTAAACTTGCAAGAATACAAAAAAAGGGACAACTCTAAGACTAAAATTATAGTCATTCAATTAACCAACATTCATTGGTCAATTAAGAGGGACATGCTGAATAAATGATAAACTATAATGAATACTACACAGTGGAGTACTACAACTGAAAAGAACAATGACGAGTATCACTATACTCCACTAGATAGTGATCTCCAGAATAGACTGTTAAGTGAAAAAAGCAAAGTGGAGAAATATGTGTGTGATATTCTATCATTTATTTAAAAAGATGGGGGGTTAATATTTCAATTAAAATAATACTTTTATTAACAAACTAGAAGATAGTTTTTTAAATTTTTTTTATAGGGTATGGGAAGAAATAGGGTGGTAGAGCAGGTATTGCCATTGGAACTAGTATTTTACGTAAATTATAAAACAAAATTAAAATTTAAAAAAGTAAACTCTCAAGTGAATTCAACACATAGTAACCTGATGGTATATTCCAAGTTGAATATACTAAGGACAAAAAGAAATGCCAACAAAACAAAACCCTCAAAAACAAAACTTCGAATGATTCAGTAACCATACTGGTGGTGGTGGTGGTATTATTATACTCAGGGTAATGTATGTGTCATACATGATGTAGCAAATTAGTAATTATGTTTTACTTTAATCCTGTGCTTCCCAGCAATGAATGAGAGGAAAGATGGTGACACAGGATAGAAGAGGTTAAAGAAAAAAACACTTTGGTGCTGATTTCGACCTGGAAACAATGACCGACCCAAAAGCAATGAGTACTCTCAGTAGCCATCCCAAGGAACAAGGTTTCTTGGAGAAATGAGGACTCTAGGCCTTGGGCAGGAATGTAAAAGATTAGTCTGAAAAATCTTGCAATACCAGAGAGTAAGGAAACTTATAAAGACCACTTTATTTGGTCATGTCCCAAGGTCTTAGGAAGCCAACTTGAAGAGCCTCTCAATGAACAAAGATGGTTCAGTTTGCCAACTGATAAGGATAATAGCTGCAATGGACTGAAACACATCAATATGTTCAAATGAGAGTCGCTTCCAAGATGTCCAAATAGAACAGTTCTGGTCTGCAGCTCCCAGCAAGATTGACGCAGAAGACGGGTGATTCCTGCATTTCCAACTGAGGTACCTGGTTCATCTCACTGGGACTGGTTAGACAGTGAGTGCAGCCTGCAGAGGGTGAGCTGAAGTAGGCCAGGGCGTTGCCTCACCCGAGAAGCACAAAGGGTCGTGGAATTTCCCTTTCCTAGCCAAGGGAAGCTGTGCGTGACTGTACCTGGAGAAGCAGTATACTCCTGCCCAAATACTGCACTTTTCCCACGGTCTTCACAACTGGCAGACCAAAAGATCCCCTCCCATGCCTGGCTTGGCATGTCTCACGCCCTTGCTCGCTGCTAGCGCAGTAGTCTGAGATCGACCCGCAATGCAGGAGCTTGGCAGGGGGACGTGCGTCCGCCATTGCTGAGGCTTGAGTAGGTGGTTCTAGGCTCATAGTGTAAACAAAATGGCAGGGAAGCTAGAACTGGGCAGAGCACAGCAAGGCCTACTGACTCTCTAGAATCCACTCTGGGGGCAGGGCATATCGGAACAAAAGACAGCAGACAGCTTCTCCAGACTTAACTATCCCGGCCTGACAGCTCTGAAGAGAGCAGTGGTTCTCCCACCATCGCATTCAATCTCCGATAACGGACAGACTGCCTCCTCAACAGGGTCCCTGACCTCTGTGTAGCATGGCTGGGAGAAACCTCCCAGTAGACGCCAACAGACACCTCATACAGATGGGTGCCCCTCTGGGATGAAGCTTCCAGAGGAAGGATCAGGCAGCAATATGTGCTGTTCTGCAGTCTCCATTGGTGATGCCCAGGCAAACAGGGTCTGAAGTGGACCTCCAGCAAACTCCAACAGACCTGAATCTGAGGGGTCTGTCTGTTAGAAGGAAAACTAACAAACAAAGAAATAGCATCAACATCAACAAAAAGGACATCCATACCAAAACCCCATCCACAGGTCACCAACATCAAAGACCAAAGGTAGATCAAACCACAAAGATGGGGAAAAACCAGAGCAGAAAGGCTGAAAATTCCAAGAACCAGAGCACCTCTACTCCTCCAAAGGAACACAACTCCTCGCCAGCAAGGGAACAAAACTGGGCGGAGAATGAGTTTGACAAGTTGACAGAAGTCAGCTTCAGAAGGTTGGTAATAACAAACTTCTCCAAGCTAAAGGAGCATGTTCAAACCCATAGCAAGAAAGCTAAAAACCTTGAAAAAAGGTTAGACAAATGACTAGCTAGAATAACCAGTGTAGAGAAGAGCTAAATGACCTGATGAAGTACGAGAACTTCACAAAGCATACACAAGCTTCAATAGCCGATTCGATCAAGTGGAAGAAAGGGTATCAGTGATTGAAAATCAAATTAATGAAATAAACGGAGAAGAGAAGTTTAGAGAAAAAAGAGTAAAAAGAAACGAACAAAGCCCCCAAGAAACATGGGACTATGTGAAAAGACCAAACGTACATTTGATTGGTATACCTGAAAGTGACGGGGAGAATGGAAACAAGGTGGAAAACACTCTTCAGGATATTATCTAGGAGACCTTCCCCAATCTAGCAAGGCAGGACAACATTCAAATTCAGGAAGTACAGAGAACACCACCAATATACTCCTCGAGAAGAGTAACTCCAAGACACACAATTGTCAGATTCACCAAGGTTGAAATGAAGGAAAAAATGTTAAGGGCAGCCAGAGAGAAAGGTTGGGTTACACACAAAGGGAGGCCCATCAGACTAACAGCAGATCTCTTGGCAGAAACCCTACAAGCCAGAAAGGAGTGGGGGCCAATATTCAACACTCTTAAAGAAAAGAATTTTCAACCCAGAATTTCATATCCAGCGAAACTAAGCTTCATGAACAAAGGAGAAATAAAATCCTTTACAGACAAGCAAAAGCACCTGCCTTACAAGAGCTCCTGAAGGAAGCACTAAACATGGAAAGGAACAATTGGTACCAGCCACTGCAAAAACATGCCAAACTATAAAGACCATCGACACTATGAAGAAATTGCATCAATTAATGGGCAAAATTACCAGCTGGCATCATGACAGGATCAAATTCACATCTAACAATATTAACCTTCAATGTAAATGGACCAATCAGTGTGCTGTATTCAGGAGACCCATCTCACGTGAAAAGACACACATAGGCTAAAAATAAAGGGATAGAGGAAGATCTACCAAGCAAATTGAAAGCCAAAAAAAAAAAAAAAAAAAAAAAAAAAAAGCAGGGTTTACAATCCTGGTCTCTGATAAAACAGACTTCAAAACCATCAAAGATCAAAAGAGACAAAGAAGGCCATTACATAATGGTAAAGGGATCAATTCAACAAGAGCTAACTATTCTAAATATATATGCATCCAGGAGCACTCAGATACATAAAGCAAGTTCTTAGAGACATACAGAGAGACTTAGACTCACACACAGTAATAGTGGGAGACTTTTAACACCCTGATGTCAATATTAAACGGATCAACGAGACAGAAAATTAACAAGGATATCCAGGACTTGAACTCAGCTCTGGATCAAGCACACCTAATAGACATCTACGGAACTCTCCACCGCAAATCAAAAGAATATACATTCTCCTCAGCACCACAAGGCCCTTATTCTAAAACTGACCACATAATTGGAAGTAAAACACTTCTCAGCAAATGTGAAAGAACAGAAATCACAATAAACTGTCTCTCAGACCACAGTGCAATCAAATTAGAACTTGGGATTAAGAAACTCACTCAAAACCACACAACTGCATGGAAACTGAACAGCCTGCTCCTGAATGACTAAAGGGTAAATAACAAAATGAAGGTAGAAATAAAGATGTTCTTTGAAACCAATGAGACACAATGCACCTGAATCTCTGGGACACATTTAAAGCAGTATATAGAGGGAAATTTATAGCACTAAATGCTCACAAGAAAAGCAGGAGCGATCTAAAATTGACAGCCTAACATCACAATTAAAACAACTAGAGAAACAAGAGCAAACAAATTCAAAAGCTAGCAGAAGACAAGAAATAGCTAAGATCAGAGTAGAACTGAAGGAGACAGAGACAGAAAAAAAAGCCTTCAAAAAAAATCAATGGCTTTTTGAAAAGATCAACAAAATAGATAGACCACTAGCAAGACTAATAAAGAAAAGAGAGAAGCATCCAAAAGACACAATAAAAAATGATGAAGTGGTCATCATCACTGATCCCACAGAAATACAAACTACCATCAGAGAATGCAATAAACACTTCTATACAAATAAACTAGAAAATCGATAAGAAATGGATAAATTCCTGGACACATACACCCTCCCAAGATTAAACCAGGAAGAAGTTGAATCTCTGAATAGACCAATAACAGGTTCTGAAATTGAGGCAATAATAGCCTACGAACCAAAAAAAGTCCAGGACCAGATGGATTCATAGCCAAATTCTACCAGAGGTACAAAGAGGAGCTGGTACCATTCCTTCTGAAACTATTCTGATCAACAGAAAAAGACGCAATCCTCCCTAACTCATTTTATGAGGCCAGCATCATCCTGATACCAAAGCCTGGCAGACACACAACAAAAAAAGAGAATTTTAGGCCAACATCCCTGATGAACATCGATGTGAAAACCCTCAGTGAAATACTGGCAAACCGAATCCAGCAGCACATCAAAAAGCTTATAAACCACAATCAAGTCGGCTTCATCCCTGGGATGCAAGGCTGGTTCAATATATGCAAATCAATAAATGTAATCCATCACATAAAGAGAACCAACGACAAAAACCACATGATTATCTCAATAGATGTAGAAAAGGCCTTTGATAAAATTTAACAGGCTTTCATGCTAAAAACTCTCAATAAACTAGGTATTGATGGAGCATATCTCAAAATAATAAGAGCTATTTATGACAAACCCACAGCCAATATTATATTGAATGGGCAAAAACTGGAAGCATTCCCTTTGAAAACCTGCACAAGACAAGGATGCCCTCTCTCACCACTCCTTTTCAACATAGTATTGGAAGTTCTGGCCAGGGCAATCAGGCAAGAGAAAGCAATAAAGCGTATTCAAATAGGAAGAGATGAAGTCATATTGTCTCTGTTTACAGACGACAAGATTGTATACTTAGAAAACCCCATCGTCTTAGCCCAAAATCTCCTTAAGCTGATAAGCAACTTCAGCAAAGTCTCAGGATACAAAATTAATGTGCAAAAATCACAAGCATTCTTATATGCCAATAACAGACAAACAGAAAGACAAATCATGAGTGAACTCCCATTCACAATTGCTTCAAAGAGAATAAAATACCTAGCAATCCAACTTACAAGGGATGTGAAGGACCTCTTCACTGAGTGGCTTAAACAATAGAAATATTATTTTCTCACAGTTCTGGGGCCTAGAAGTCCAAGATCAATGTGTCAGCAGCTTTGGTTTCCTCACAGGCCTCTCTCCTTGCTTGGTAGATGGCTGCCTTCTTGTTTGTTCACATGGTTTCTTTCCTCTCTATGAGAGGGACCCTGGTGTCTCTTTTTGTGTCCAAATGTCTTCCTCTTATAAGAAAACCAGCCAGAATGGATCAGAAACAATTCCGTCGGCTTCATTTTAGCTTAATCATCCCTTTAAAGGCCCCTTCTCTAAATAGAATCACATTCTGAAGTACTGGAGGTTAGGATTTCAACTAAGAATTTTGGGTGACACTATTCCGCCCATAATACTGATGCAGCACCCCAAAGGAAAAGAATGATGTTAATGCATACATTTTAGTATCTGACATGATATATACAGTAGGTGCTCAAATATTTACTGACTGCATAATTTTAAAAACATGTTAAAGTAATAATATTCTTAAGAATGAAAAACTCAAGACAGTATTTATTAAAACAATGCATATGCTGAACATAAAATCAGGCTCCACAAACTCACTTCATTTACTTGTCTCCATTCTACTCTGAATAAAGGGCATTATTAAATAATCTGTATTTTTAGTTTTCCCTAGGACTTCTACCTTGTTAAGAATAAGCAAAAGTTAAGGGTAATTATTTTGGTGAAAATGTGAGATAATTGAGCCACAATATGAACAGCCATCATTCATCTGGTCTATTCACTTGGTTTCAATTACGCTACAGGCCAAATGTAAAATTGTTAAATGCCTAGAAATGAAACTGTAATCTGACATTCTTTGTTCTACTATTTCCAACAGAGGTTAAAAATTTAGAACTCAATGTATCCTAATCATCCTCAAATCCTCAGAGTAAATGAATCTAGGCTTAACTGCACATATCAATAGGGATGATTTACTACTATTCTGTGCATAAATGCAGTTAGTGAAGAAGCATATAAACAAACAACTGATGTGTTAGAGATGATGATGATGAATTTGCCAAGAACATCAGACACACTTCCTGGAGGAAATGACCCTTATACAAACTGCATCTTTAGAGTTTGGTAGAAGCTGCTCAAGTAATGCAACAGCAGGCAAATAAACTATTATGAAGAAAGACACACTGAGGTAAACCAGTAGGGAGTGTTGGGGAACTAAAAGTAGTCCAGTATTGACAGAGTGAAAAATGTGAAGTGGAATGCAGTATGAGAAAAAAGGCTCAGGAAGAACCTAGATCTTTCCAATTTTACAAATAATCTTAAATTATTGAGACTAAGTAGATTGGTCAAGGACACAAAGCTAGTGAACGGGAGAACTAGGATTTGCAACAAATTTAACTCCAAAATACTTCAGTTAGCACAGTGACCATATGCCCCAGTTTCCTATCCCCTGGTTTGTAACTATTGTCTACATTATTATTATTATTATAAGTGCTTTCTTTCATTCCTATAAAACATTCTGATCTGTAGACTATCTTCACCCTATCGATTAGGCCATCAGAATATTATTTTTCTATACCCAAGAAAACTAGGGTTTCAATAATTTCACTTAATCATTAGTGAAATTAACTGCTGAAAGAGGTGTTTTTAATGTATTTATTTCTTTTTTTTTTTTTTTTTGAAACAGGGTGTTACTCTTGTCACCCAGGCTTAAGTGCAATGGTGCTATTTTAACTTACTGCAACCTCTACCTCCCAGGCTCAAGCAATTCTCCTGCCTTAGCCTCAAGAGTATTTGGGACTACAGGTGCACATCATTGTGCCTGGCTAATTTTTCTGTATGTTTTGCAGACCTGGGGTTTTGTCATGTTGCCCAGGCTGGTCTCGAACTCCTGAGCTCAAGCGAAGCCTCCCAAAGTGCTGGGATTACAAGCATGAGCCACCATGCCCAGCCTGCTAAAAGAGATTATGCCGATAAAAATAATTGAGCATTTGGAAGGATTTTGGGCTATCATCACCTTAACAAATCATCCAGTATATGCTAAACTGCCCTTTATAAAAAGTCATTATTGTAAAAAAGATCTCATGTGGCAGAAAGAATAAAAAGGAAAACTTATTCTTCTAATTTTAATCTGGTTCCAGGAAACTCCATAGTCTATAGCACAGTCATAAATTCAAACTAAAGTAATTAGACTAGCAACTATAGTCAACCTTGGCACCAAAAGGTCACTTTTGTTTGTACAAGTCCTGTAAAGCATATATTCCATATCCCACTCTCCAAAAAATGAAAAGTAATAGTCACCCTACTGATAATATTAGCAACTGCAACAAACTGCTTACCCTTCTCCTCATGCTTCTTATATACTAGCAGGTAAAAGCTAAATATGCCAAGATATTTACTTTTCCTAGCTACAACATGGACAAATGACCAGGACCAGGCTAAAAGAAGTCTCATTATGGGATGTCTTCAGCAACTGGAGGGTTCCCTTGGAAAGGTTTTCCTCTTTGATGTACACAGAATATGGAGAGAATATTTTCTACTCGAAATCCATTTTTTATTTGCTTTTGGATGTGGATATGTAAAACACAATTCTAGAGTTGTTGCAATCATCTTGTAACCATGAGGGGAGAAGGCTAAGAATAAGATCCATTTTTGGGAAATGCAGAAGAAAAAACTGAAAGATCCCAGGTCCTTGCTGACATCACTGAGCTGCTTAATAAATCTAAATGTCCTTCCTCTAAATGATATTTTATCCTGTATAACAAGTGCCATTATTCTTTAGGTCATTTTAAATTGGGTATTCTATTACTTGCAGCTAAAAGCATTCCAACTTACACAATAGGTCTGTGACCTAATCAAGTCTATGCAAAGAAATTATTCAAGACAATTAATATTGTCTTTTCAAACTCAGAAACATTAATACAAAAAGGAAACAAGAATTAAACATCTGAAGAAAGAGGTTGAGTTTTCATTTTCCCAGTGTAGATACAAAAGGTAATGGTCAAAAGTTAACATGTACTATTTCCTATGAGCCAGGTCCTATGTTTGATGAATTACTTCAGTTAATCCTCACAACAAACCTAGGAAATATTACTTTTTAGAGGAGAAAACTAAAGCCTAGAAAAATTAAACAGCTTGCCAACTCCTTGATAGTGATTCAGGAGGCATACATATTCCATATCAATTAACTCCAGAGCCTAATCATTAAGTATAAACATAAATACATAATTAACCGGTTTATTTTTTTTTTTCTATGAAGAGATTTAAGTCTTCTATTGAACAGGAAAGTCCAAAAAGGAAGTAAAGAACTTGAGAATCATGATTGTTAAGTGTGAACAACCACTGCTGTTTTGCAATGGGAAAAAGACTTCCTCAGTTTATATACAAAAAAATTACGGCTCAGAAAGAGGAAACAAATTATGGAAAGATGTCGTATAGTAAGTGGCAGAGTCAGTAATAAAATTCAGGTAATTCAGACCTTACCGTTCCCAGGCCCACTTTTCATTTCACCATCCAGTTTCTGCCTTGAAATTTAGATATTGTATCTCCAGTACAAACGGGGAAAAAAAGTAAAATGTATAGAGATAAAACTATGAAGGCTTATTAAGATATTTACAGAGTAGAATTCTCATGTTTAATATTTATTCATTGATAAGCTTTGATATGAGCAGAGAGACAACACAACTGTTTACTGTGTGGATAGATAGTAACAAGAAAAATAATTTAATGAAAAAATTATTTTTCAAGATATCTACACTTCCATTGTTAAATGCTTAAAACAATCAGATGTTTTTAATATGTACCCACACATTAAAGGTAGTAGAGAACACAATGACTATTTCTCACAGAATTTTCTAAAACATGTATTTTTTTAAAAAGACAATCTTCAGAAAAACTAAGTAAACAGGCTCACTGGAGAACTATGTATCATATTCTCCCTATAGCAAGTAACCCAGTTGCCAATTTTAGGATTATAAAGGAATGGGTTCGACTGCTAAGTATTAACCCTGAATCATTTGACAATGCTCCAGCCGTACTCAAAAGAAAAAAGATGGAGACAGAGAACGTGTACAATTACTAATATTAATACAAAGTACCAAAGGCCAAAGAGGGTGGGAAGACAGAAAGAAGATCTGATTCTGAGAATATATGGATTCCCAATAACCACTTATTTTCTTTCTTGGAAGAATAATTTTCATGAATTCAAGTATTATAAGAGTTCACTCATTTATCTTTATCATTTCAATAAACACTCAGGTCTCTCAAATAGTATTAGAATAAAATTAAAACACAGAACTGGCTTACTCTGCAATATCAAGATATCCACAGGAAGCTGCTGCATGTAGTGGTATCCAGCCTTCATTATCAGGTTGATTAATATTTGCTCCATTTTCTACCAGAAACTTCACCATATCAACATTGTCATCAATGCAAGCCTAAAAACAAAACAGAAAGCAAGATTGGAAAAAATACGAATTAACCCTCCAAATAATATATCAATAGAATAAAATTCCTACTTTGTAGCTTTTATAATACAAATATTCTCTGTAAATAAATCTCCTGTTATTTTGACTATACTCTATCAAACACACCAATGACACTAAATTGTAAGAGTCCTTGCTTAGGTACACATACAACAGACTAGACTCTTTATGGCAACCCAATTCGGATAACAAGTACCTATTAAAATGAAGACATTATAATTAAGTATAATAATAGTCTCTACAGCAGTGGTTCCCAAAAATGTTGTCTGCTGGGGGAAGGGGGAGTAGATTCTTTTAGGGAGTTGATTAGGGCAAAACTGTTTTCAAGATAAAACTAAGATGTCATTTCCCTTTTTTACTTTGTTGACATGTACACTTGATGGTATAAAAGTACTAGCTGTAAAACTGCATGTGCTTTAGCACAAATAATGGCAGTGGCCAAAAAAAAAAAAAACCAAAAAACAAAAAAACCCACCTCTATTAATAGTCACTGTATCGAACACTTGGTACTCATAATTTAAAAAAAAAATTGCCAAGCACAGTGGCTCATGCCTGTAATCCCATCTACTTGGGAGGCTGAGGCAGGTGGATCGCTTGAGCTTGAGTTCAAGGCTGCAATGAGCTATGATCACACCACTGCACTCCAACCTGGGCTGCAATGAGCTATGATCACACCACTGCACTCCAACCTGGGCAACAGAGACCCTGTCTCCAAAAAAAGTGGTGGTTGGGGGGCAGCAATTTTTACTCATACACGTCTTTGACAAAGCAGTACGTGTTAAACCTTGGCCCTTGTACACAGGTCTTTTTTATATTCTCTATGGGAAGTATATGTTAAAGCACCTCTTCCAAGTATGATGGTTGTCTTGATGAAAAGCACTTGTGAGATTGAGATGTAAGCTGACTTAGCCACTTTTCAATGTAACATTATGTCTACTTAAAATGACAAACTACAGTTAGTCTAACTTTGATTTTTGGGAGATCTTTTCTTGCAAATGAACAAAATGAGTCTTGTCACTTCAAGAAAAGCAATTAACAGTATATTTGTTGCCAATAATAAACTCAAACTTTCAAGAAAAAATGAATTATTTTAATTAAAAAACGTTATTTGGTAACGCGGGTAAATCGCTGTTATTTTTAAATAAATAGTGTTTTAAATCCTCAGTTTTAAACTCTAAGACTGTAAATATTAATACATACAACCAAGAAAAAATGAATTAGTTACTTTAAAAATGTCATTTGGTAACAGGGGTAAATCATTGTTATTTTTAAATGAATCCCTGGTTTTAAACTGTAAGACTGTAAATATTCACCTACAGAAACAAAAGCTCATTGGAATCTTCAATAATTCTTAAGAGTATAAAGAAGTCCTAAAATAAAAAAATTTTGAGAACTACAGTCTTAAAGTAAATAAGGGAACTTTTATCAAATGCTTGCTTTGTGCCAGGCAGTATGAGAGGTGCTTTATCTATGATTTACACACATTATTCTCACAAAAACCCACTCCAAGGTACTCATTGTTCTCCACAACTGTTTCTAAAATCACTCTGTTCCAGCCACAATAGGGACCTTACTATTCCTTGACCAGGTGGTACCTCAGAGCCTTTGTTCTTGCAGTTCTCACTGTCAGGAATGCTCTGCCCCCAGATCTAAGCATGCTGATTCCTTTTCATCAAACAAATCTCAATGCAGATGTTTCTTCTTCAGGAAGGCCCTCCTGGACATCCTTTTAAAGTAATTCCTAGTACTCTATCACATTATCAATAATATCAATAGCCACAATTTTCTTATTTATATCTATCCTCTACCTCTACTAGAATCTAAACTCCATAATTTTCAGATTAGGGATATATCTGTATGTGAATATAAGTACTTTATACCTGTCCTATGAGATAGGTTGTATTCATAAACATACTCCATTTACCATGGGGAGGCTTTCTGGAATTGGCACTATTCATGAACATCATCCTATTGTCTCTCCTGAGATGCAATCCCCATGTATTACCAGGACTTCTGCCCAAGAATGTAAGGTCTGTGCCATGTATTTGACTTGGGGGATTAGGAAGATGGGATGAAATCCACTCAAGGAGCCTTTAACGTGAAAAGTTTTTTTCCCTCCTAATTTACACAAAGCCACTATCTGCCCAGAGGGCAAGTGGCCTTTTTTTCCCTAATTTGGTTAAAATTGAGTAAATGAACTAAATAGTTGCTATTTCCTATCTATGATAAACAACTAATACTAGGAGTATGGGGGCTGATGATTATCATCTCTGTACTCTAAAAGTATCTCTAATAAATTGATCAGTAGACAAATTAATTTACACTGTCATCTTTGGTTTATTGCCAAAAGATCTTTGCTGGAAAATTCATGTGCTACCCATTTAAATGTATAAAAAGCCCAAGTTTATTAAAAATCCGGAAGGATATTTTAAGTAGCTGTTGAAAGTAATAAAAATTGATGTGTCATTTAAAAAGTGGTTCTAACACATAGACCATTACTTTATCTACCCATCCCCTTAAAAGAGGCTTAAACACCAGCACAGTACTTAACCACCAAAGGAAGTTCCTGTTTGTTTATATTTGGGGAAAAAAACTGTTTTCTAGGACTGAAAACACATCAACAACAACAAAAAAGGATATTAATGTCAGACTGTAACTAATGGAGAAAACAAAAGAGCTTCTTAAGTGCCACTTCAACCTAAGAAAGAGCAGTTTGGGGCTGGCTGATGAGATATAATGGATCAGCATTATACACAAGCAATGAATAAATAAGATATGATTGTATCCACATTTCATAAATGAAGTCTTTGCTTGACTCTCACCTTTTTGGTACTGCCTTACTTGGACAGCACACAAAATTACAACCCCTTCCCCACCATTTTATATCCTGAGTATCTACTTTATTTTTCTCCATACCATTTATTGCAACAAACTATATATATTTTGCTTATTTATTTACCATCTGTTTACCCCACTCCCAGCATGAGAGTTTACTGAGAGCAGGAATTCTGCTGCATCCTCAATACCATGAGTTCTTGGGCTCAATAAACAAATTAATGAATGTAGGAGGAAGCTAAGAATCAAAGAGATTAAGTAGCTTGAATAAGTCACACAGACAGGAGATGATAGGGCTGGGAATCTCACAGAGATGCTCAGGTTCCAGAAACTAAGATTTTCCCACACTTAACACACTGCTTTCCACAGATGTTCCTAGTTTATCAACACATTTCTCACCTGCAACAGGATATCACGCAGTCTATGGGCTTACTAAGTATTACTTGTATAAATGAAATAAATTTTCCTTAACTACCACAGAAACAGAAGAAATGCTTCTAGCAGCATTTCCCTAAGGAAGAAAATGACAAAGTTTCTATCAAGAAAAGCACTATGCAGTATACCTAAAAAGTTTTAAAGTGGGAGGCTGAGGCAGGTGGATCACGAGGTCAGGAGATCAACACCATCCTGGGAAACACGGTGAAACCCTGTCTCTACTAAAAATACAAAAAATTAGCCAGGCATGCTGGCACACGCCTGTAGTCCCAGCTACTCGGGAGACTGAGACAGAACTGCTTGACCCTGGGAGGCAGAGGTTGCAGTGAGCCGAGATCGCATCACTGTACTCCAGCCTGGGCGACAGAGCAAGACTCCACCTCAGAAAAAAAAAAGTGTAAAAGCATTGAGAGGGAATCACAGCTTTTGGTTTTAGGTTCTAGTTCTGGCTGTGCCACAAATTTTGTGGCTGTGAACAAGTAATTTACTCTTTTTGGGCGTTGGTGTCTTCATATTTCAAGTAGAGGGAAGACGTGTGTGTGGGGGGTATTTATCATAAAAATTCCCTAATATATTTAAAATTATTATGTGTCTATGATTCTTCCCTCTAGAACAAGTTATAAGCAAGCTTATGGCAGTTTTCCAAAGTGCCTAGAACATACCTTACAGATAAGAGATGATAAAATACATAGGCAACATTGATACAGATATTGCTCAAGAAAAGAACTATTTTTCATAGGGCAGTGGTTAAAAGAAAGAGGTTTGAGAATCACAGCTATTTAATGACAAAGAAACATATAAAGTATATTGTATTAGAAAGTAGTTTACAGAATGCTGAGATAAGAGAGTGACTTACTGTGACTTGCATAAGCATTCACTTTCCTTGAGAAATCACACTGATTAAATTATTTCTCTTTTGAGACAGTCTTGCTCTGTCACCCAGGCTGCAGTAGCGTGATCCACCGCAACCTCTGCCTCCTGGGTTCAACCGATCCTCTTGCATCAGCTTCCCGGGCAGCTGGAACTACAGGTGTGTGCTACCATGCCCGGCTAATTCTTGTATTTTTGGTAGAAATGGGGTTTCACCATGCTGGCCTGGCTGGTCTCAAACTCCTGACCTCAAGTGATCCACCACACCCGGCTGATACTGATGAAATTCTAATCACCTTTTTTTTCTCAACCTCTTTTTAAATCCCATAGGCTCCAAAACTGTATCCTGATTTTTATCCTCAGTATAAAAATATAAAACCCTACTTGATAATTATATGTAATACAAATATGATTGTTTTTCTAAAATGAAAAATATCAACAAGCAAGTAAGAAATGATCTTTATAAAAGAATATGGGGAAATGCCCTCAATATATTAAGAGGGTTTTTTTTTTTTTTTAAGCCTACAACACTTGGTATTCCCAATAGTCTCCCATCCAAGTACTAACCAGATCCAACCCTGCTTAGCTTCCTAGATGAGATGAGATCGGGTGTTTTCAAGGTGGTATAGCAAATATTTTTAAAAAGGATGCAAATATGGAAATAGAAAAGGATAAAAGAATATAGGAGAAAACACATGATGTATTTTTTTAATGCCTAATGTGATTTAAAGTTTTATATTAATCCATTCTCATGCTGCTAATAAAGACATACCACAGACTGAGTAACTTATAAAGGAAAGAGGTTTGACTCACAGTTCCACATAGCTGGGGTAGCCTCAGGAAACTTACCATCACGGCGGAAGGAGAAGCAAACACCTCCTTCTTCACATGGCGGCGGCAAGGAGAAGCGCCAAGCAAAAGGGGAAAAGTCCCTTATAAAACCATCAGATCTTGTGAGAACTCACTCACTATCGTGAGAACAGCAGCATGGGGGTAACTGCCCCCATGATTCATTCAATTACCTCCCACTGGGTCCCTCCCACAGCACATGGGGATTATGGGAACTACAATTCAAGATGAGATTTGGGTGGGAACACAGTCAAAACATATCAACTTTACCAAAAAAAATCATACAAGACTAAAAGAATATATTCTGAAGGTTAAAAATAATGGTTGTGAGACCCACTTTTATTTTCTTCCTTAATTTTTCCTACGTTTTCAAAATGTCTACAATGAATAGATGGTGTTTCATGAAAAAAATTCAAGAAGTTATTTCTTAAATAAAAAGTATTAAATGGTAATGTGGAAAAACAACCAAGGCTGGGTGTGGCAGCTCACGCCTATAATCCCAACACTTTGGGAGGCTGAGGCAGGTGGATCACTTGAGGTCAGGAGTTCAAGACCAGCCTGGCCAACAAGGCAGAATTCTGTCTCTACTAAAAATACAAAAATTAGCCAGGCACAGTTGCACATGCTACTTGAGAGGCTGAAGCATGAGAATCGCTTGAACCTGGGAGGCGGAGGTTGCAGTAAGCCAAGATCACGGTACTGAGCTCCAAGCCTGAGCGACAGAGCAAGACTCTGTCTCAAAAAAAAAGAAAAACGACGAAATTGCTGGTGGAAGTATGAAATTCACACAACCACTTCAGAAAACTATCTAATAGCATCTACTAAAGTTATGTGGAATGAATAAATATACAGGGTTGGGTGTATGTGTATGAAGGGAGATACTATTCACGTAACAGAATCCTATAAATTGATTTAAAAAAGAACATTGAACAAAAAGAACAAAATACTGTTATCTTCAACAACATGAAAGAAATTCATAAATACATAAATGAGTAAAGAAGGCAGGTACAAAAGGATACATACTGCAGGTTTCCAGATAAAATAAGATCTGGTGATAAGACTTAGAACCAGGGTTAAATCTGTGAGAGAATGACAGGAGGGACATAAGGGGGCTTTCTGTACAGTTGGAAATGTCCCTCTCTTTGTTGGGGTGATTTTTACATAGGGATATACATATGTGAAATTTCATTGAATTGTATACTTAAGAGTTGTACACTTTACCAATGTAAACTATACCTCAAGTTAAAAAGTTAAAAAAAAAAAAAACAAAACAGGCTACCATTTGAGACTACTATGTATCACTTAAAATATGTATTCCCTTAACTTCTATGCCTTGCCTCCTCAAGCTCCACATATCAAATGCAATCCTTCTTTTAACTGATAACCTCTAAATACTCTGAAAACATTTTTTTCCCTAAGAATTCTAGTATATTCTCTTTTTACGGCTAAATATCACTAATTTCCTTTAGCTACTCTTCATATTATATATACTAAAAAGTATACATGCCAAGACCATAATAAAAGATCACATTAAAATATAGTTGGATAGTCCATAAATAACAATGATCACATAAGGGCTAAAATAGCAGTGGATAGAAAGTACCAAAATATCACTGAGGACATAAAGAGATCTTTTTGTGACTAAGAGGGTCCATATGGGTCCCTACATATTTGAGCATAGTTTTGAAGATTACATAAAAGTTCAATTACCAAATTAACTGGCAGGAACCTCACTGAGCAAAGACACTGCCGATTTTAAAAGTTATGGAATAAACAAACAGTATGTTCACTGGTGGTAGACAGTATTTGTAAGTTATAAAACAGGATAAGGCTAAGTGGTAAAAAATTTGAATACAATGCAAAGACTGTAGTTGTACTGCAGATTATTTTCAACCTCTTTTTACTTCAACACACGAACAGAATCTGCTACGTTCCCACCAGTAACAGTGGCTCAAGTAAGCAGTAGAAGAAAGTAGAAAAAAACACTTTAGAATTTCAAGATGATTCTTAAAAAAGCTATTTAGAGTTTTTAATAAGGGGGTGACATGATCAGATCAGTATTTCAGAAAGATCATAGAGGCAATAAGAGGAAAGAGCCTGAACAAGCACAGATATCGGCACACCTAGTTTCACTGTGCCTCGTGGGTACTGAATTTTTTTGTTTGTTTACAATTTGAAGGTTTGTGGCAACCCGGTGTCAGCCAAGTGTATTGGTGCCACTTTTCTAAACACGTACTTACCTCATGTCCGTGTCACATTTTGGTAATTCTCACAATATTTTAAATTTTTCATTATTACTAGATCTGTTATGGTGATTTGTGATCAGTGATCTGTGATATTACTATTTCAATTGTTTTGGGGTGCCATGAACCATATTCATAGAAGATGGTGAACTTAATTGATAAATGTTATATATATATATGCTCTGATCACTTCACAAACCGGCAGTTCCCCATCTCTCTCCCTTTCCTGAGGTCTCCCTATTCCCTTAGAAATAACAATATTAAAATTAGACCAATGAATAACCCTACAATCACCTCTAAGTACTCAAGTGACAGGAAGAGTCATGTGTCTCTCATATTAAATCAAAAGCTGGAAATGATTGAGCTTGGTGAGAATGGTACATTGACAGCTGAGGTAGGCCAAAAGCTAGGCCTCTTGTGCCAAACAGCCAAGTTGTTAATGCAAAGGAAAAGTTCTTGAAGGAAATTAAAAGTGCTACTCCAGTGAACACACAAATGGTAAGAAAGCAAAGCAGCCTTACTGCGGACATGGAGAAAGTTTTTGTGACCTGGATAGGTCAAACTAGCTGCAACATTCCCTTAAGCCAAAGTCTAATCCAGAGTAAGGTCCCAACTCTCTTCAATTCTATGAAGCCTAAGAGAGGTGAGGAAGCTGCAGAAGAAAAAAGTCTGAAGCCAACAGAAGTCAATTCATGAGGTTTAAGGTAAGAAGCAATCTCCATATTATACAACTGCAAGGTGAAGCAGTAAGTGCTGATGGAGAAGCTGCATCTGGAAGATGCAGCTAAAATCACTGATGAAGGTGGCTACAATTAAAAAATAAGAGTTTCACTGTAGACAAAGCAGCTTCTACTGGAAGAAGATGACATGTAGGACTTTTATACCTTGAGAGGAGAAATCAATGCCTGGCTTCAAAGTTTCCACGTACAGGTTGAATCTCTTTTCAGGGGCTAATGCAGCTGGTGATCTTAAGTTTGAAGCCAGTGCTCATTACCCATTCCAAAAATCCTAGATCCCTTAAGAATTACACTAAATCTACTCTGCCAGTGCTCTATAAATGGAACAACAAAGCCTGGATGGCAGCACATCTGTTTACAGCATGTGTTTACAGCACATTGTTTACAGCATGGTTTACTAAATATTTTAAGCCCACTATTAAGACCTATTACTCAGAAAAAAAAGATTCCTTTCAAAATATCACTGCTCACAACAATGAACCTGGTCATCCAACGGATCTGATGGGAGATGTACCGGATTAATGTTGTTTTCATGCCTGCTAACAAAACATCCATTCTGCAGCTCAAGGAGTAATTTCGACTTTTATGTCTTATTTAAAAAATACATTTTGTAATGCTATAGTTGCCACAGATAGTGATTCCTCTGATGGATCTGGCAAAGTAAATTGAAAGACTTTTGGAAAGATTTCACTATTCTACATGCTATTAAGAACATTGGTGATTCATGGAAGGAGGTCAAAATATCAACATTAATGGGAGTTCGAAAGTTGATTCCCACCCTCATGGATGACTTTGAGGCATTCAAGACTTCAGTGAAGGAAGTAACTGCAGATGTGGTATAAATGGCAAGAGAACAAGAATTAGAAGTGGAGCCTGAGGATGTGACTGAATTGCTGCAATCTCATGATAAAGCTTGAATAGATAAGGAGTTATTCTCTTCAACAAGCAAAGCAAGTGGTTTCTTGAGAGAGAATCTACTCCTGGGGAAGACACTGTGAACACTATTGAAATAGCAATAAAAGGTTTAGAAAATGACATAAACTTGGTTGATACAGTGGCAAGGTTTGAGAGGATCGACTCCAATTCTGAAAGAAGTTCTACTGGGGGTAAAAATGCTATCAAACAGCATCACATACTACAGAGAAATCTTTCATGAGAGGAAGAGTCAGTTGATGAGGCAAACTTACCTTATTTTATGAAACTGTCACAGCCACTCCAACCTTCAGCAACCACCACCCTGATTAATCAGCAGCCAACATCAAGTCAAGACCCTCCACCAGGCCGGGTGCAGTGGCTCATGCCTGAAATCCTAGCACTTTGGGAGGCTGAGGTGGGCAGATCACGAGATCAAGAGTTCGGGACCAGCCTGACCAACATGGTGAAACCCCGTCTCTACTAAAAATACAAAAATTAGTTGGGTGTGATGGCGTGTGCCTGTAATCCCAGCTACTTGGGAGGTGGAGGCAGGAGAATTGCTTGAATCTGGGAGGCAGAGTTTACACTGAGCGGAGATCGTGCCACTGCACTCCAGCCTCAAGTGACAGATCAAGACTCCGTCAAAAACAAACAAAACCACCCTCCACCAGCAAAAAGACTATGACTGGCTGAAGGTTCACATAATCACCAGCATTTTTTTTTTTTTTAAGCAATAAAGCATTTTTAAATTAAGGTATGTACTACAGCATTATGATTTTGCAAGATATAATGCTACACTACATTTAATAGACTACGGTATAGCGTAAACACAACTTTCATATGTGCTGAGAAACCAAAAAAATTTGTGTGACTCACTTTTTTGTGGTAGTCTGGAACCCAACCCACAATATCTCCAAGGTATGCCTGTACTCATATGAAACTGAGGAAGCTTAGGAGAAAATGAGAAAGGTTTAATAGAAGATATGAAGAGTTAAGATGCAGGAAGAAGCCATTCATGAAGACAACCATCACAGATTCAAGGAGCAGATTGGGAAAAGAAAGATGACAACTTTGTTTGTTTTGGATACACTGAATTTATAGGTGTCTGTATACGTATCTAACCATACAGATCTGGAGCTGTGAAAATAAATGTGGGAGGAAAATGTCAATTTGGGAATTATCTGCATTGAGGTAATAAAACAATGGGACTTGAAATCATTCAGGGAAAGAGTATAGAGAAGTGATTTTGAAAACAGGAAAGGGTTAAGATTAAATTATGATTAGGATATTCTGCTTGGAAAACAGACATTTGTGATACCTTAGTCAGTAAACAGCTAAAAATAGAAAGTTCAAGACACCATTTAGTACAGAAGACAAATACAAAAATAGAGGATTAAGACAATTACAGACATGTCCACTGTTTTTTATGAGAGCTGAGAAAAGAGAACTAAGAAAGAATGGCGGTTGTCAGGGAATATTTCCTGGAGGTGACTCATATACTTGAGTTTAGTGTAAGAACAAGTGAAAAACAGGTCTGGTATATACAGACGCAAAGCCAAATACTGTGAGGTAAACAAGATCCAGAAGAGGGTCTTATTTGCCATCTTTTGCGTAATCCTTTGACACTGAAGATAAAAGACTTTCACGACAAATTGTGAATTTTTAAAGTTTCTCCATTTGAAGAAGGTGATTACACTGGCTCTTTGAAAGACATTAACACACAGAAATAGCTATTCTCCAATAAATGAAACACTGCTAATTTTGATTTTAAATGTATATACTTATAAGTCGACATAAGAAACACCAACAAAATACCAATACCAAAAGCAATTAATGTTAAATCTGCTTGTTCTTTTGTTTATAAGATTTTGAAATATTTTAATATAAATTCAATGCTAAAAGCACTGCCACAAAATATACATCATACATCAATCTCAAGTTAGTGGTGTAAATTGTTCAAACTGTTGTCCAAAACATTTACAAAGTCCATACAAGAAACTGGCAAAGCACGCCCATAAAAATATTGTTGTCAAGAGAATCAAAAGCTAACACATGTAGCACATTAAGAAACACATGACTTGCTGACTTAAATTTCTGACTAAATTTGGTCAGTTTATTGAACCATATAAGGAAAGAAGCAGAACGGCTCAAATACACTTTCAAAATCTTATCTGACATGGTTTACCTTCAAGTTTTTCTTGAATGTACATGCAGAAGAATTAGCAATAATAAATGGCTGTATAAAGACACTTCTGTCATTTAATTCTAGGTACAGGCAGCTTTGTCAACCTGAGTTGTAAACTAATTCAAGTACATAAAACTTTTGTTTTTATTGTTCCACACGTGTTCATGAGGAAAAAATTGAGAAGCCTGCTAACAAAGAGTTAACAAGGTGTTTATACAATGCTCAAAGCAGACAGAGTCCATGACTTAAAGACAGATCTTGAGACATGTGTAGCTTGAAAAAACATTAAATTTCATTCCTAAAATAGATCAAGACAAGTATGTTTAAGCAAACATAATTAAATTGAGTAAACTTGCCATCACAAAACAAGTAGCATTTGAAATAAATTCTAACATTGTTATATTCTTCTTCTTGAAAGTATTTTTGTTAAAAGTACAAACTCTAGAGCCAGACTGTCTGGAATTAATCAAGTTCTGCCATTTACTGGTTGGGTGTTCTTGGGTAAACTCCCTAACTTGTGCGTAACAGTCTCCTCCTAAAAATGAGGATAATAATAGAACCCGCTACCTCAAAAGTTTACTATGAGAAACATATGAATATATACAGCGCACAAAGTAGTACCCGTCAAAAAGTTAACCACTATTGTTTATATAAATAGTCCATGCTAATTCTTCCCCATTTCAATTATTTTCTCCTTTTTTATATTACTATTCTAGAATACATTTTCATCCCACTATAAATTATGAAACAATTAAATGGCAAAGAATTGTCAAATATTACTTTTAGTGCCACTTTTGGTAAAAGTCCCACTTGCCAAAAGTTTCTAAAAGGATAGTTAAGTTTTAAAAGATGCCCTAAGAAAATCTTAGGGATTACAAACATCCTTCAAACAAACTTTATGCAAACTCATTCATATGATTCAGAAGAGCAAAGCAAAAGAAAAGAGTTCTATAAATGTAATTACAACAATTTAGGTGAAAATGAAATTATAGTAAATTGCCCAAAATGCTTGCAAATTTGTGCCTAATCATTAGCAACAGCTAATTATTGATAGGTAATAGGCAAATTAGTTTGAATTACTTTGAATACGGAAGTTCTCTTGGTCAATTTCTTCTTCACAGAAACAATTCCCTTTTTTTGTTTGTTTTTTGTTAGAGATAGTGTCTCACTATGTTGCCCAGGCTGGTCTAGAACTCCTGGCCTCAAGCAATCCTCTTGCTTCGGCCTCCCAAAGTGCTGCCATTACAGGTGTGAGCCACCACATTCAGCCAAACAGAAACAATTCTTTATGACTCTTAGGACAAATTCAACTAGTACAAGCAGAAATCTGTGTATATACTAGAAAATGTTTCATGCCCCAAGCATTCAGGGCGACATAAATGTCAATATGTTTAAAGAGGAACTGAATTGGATACTGTCCAAGCAATGTTTTTGTTCTATTTTCTAGAAAAATGAAGCAGGACATTTCAAAGAAGGAATTATGGATGTGGTTTACATAAGAAAGACAAAGAAAAACTCCAAGCAGTACTCCTACACTAAATAATAATAATAAAAAAAACCCTGGCTCTTGCATTAAAATACTGGTAAATGAAAAATCAAGTACAATTTTAGGAGGCCATCTATATTTAGTTATGAAAACAAAGAGTCCAGCATTGCATTTAAATTGACCTTAACCTTTCTACTATCTCAGGTGTGAAAATCTAGATGTAAAAACAGAAATCTGTACACATAATAAGTTAAATATTCAAATGAGATTCAAATGACAAGATGACTGGAACAAGAAATCCAAAACATACACAATGGCTATACCATAGAGAACTCTTCATTTGGACAAACAAAAGTTGAGGCCTATGTATAGTATCCTAGAGTAATTATAAAAGAATAATGTCTGACAAGAGAGATCACAGTATATACTTGTTGACTGAATGAACTAGACATAGCAAATACAGGATATAAAAAAATCTGACAAAAACAATTCAAGACAAAAAACCCACAAAAATTTCTAAAGAAAAAGTAATTTAATTACTGTATAAACATTCATTCAACAAATACTATATATTGGAATGAGAATGCCAAAAACTAGAAACCATAAATATCCAAAGATTAAAATATGCTCTTTATCTATTCTTGTTACATAGCTCTGTTATTTCCTTTACTGATAAAAATCTATAAAGTAGTACATTGAACCTAGATTTTTAGAAGCCAACACTTTTATTTGCGGACTTAGTAAGGGAATAGCATTTCTTCTGAAGTTTAGTCATTACGGATACAAAATAAATTGAACTTCAGGGTCATTCTTTCATCAATAATTTTTACTGATTGCCTGCCACATATAACGTAATGCAGTGAGTAATTCATTTTGGTAGATACAAAGACCAACACTAGAGGGCATATTTTCCTTGCTTCCTTTGTGCACAATGCCTAGCATACAGCAAATACATAATACATATGTAGTGAATCAAAATACTAACTTCTTAAATGAGTAGGCATTTATGACCTACTGTGTGTATGTATACATAAAACTGTATTAAGTACCGTGTAAGATATGCTGACTTTATTAGTATTTTATGTATTTCCAGTCTTCTCCTGGCTAGATTATAGTTCCTTAAGATAGAAACTGCCTTACACATTCCATAATTCCTTATAGTGCTATTTCAATAAATTTTTGTTGATGAGCTAAAATGTACAATCTTGTCCACAGGATGCCCAACTAGGAAAAAAAGATAAGCAAGTAAGTAGAAAAATGCTATGAAATTTAACAGTGATAGAGTAAAATAAAGGAAAACTCAATATGTGAATGGAAATAAGTTAAAGAAAACTTTTTGGAGAATATAAATGTTACGCAGGTCTCATTACTGTCTGAGCTCTGGAGATAAGGTGGAAGGCAGATACAGAGAAAGGTTTCCTTGCTGAATTCTATCGTTTATCAGATGTGGTTCACAAACTGAGCTAGAGGGGTTTAATCAATAAATACACTCAATAAATATACTAATGCAAAAATTTTAGTTTCAGGGAAACAAATAAAAGCTTCTACTTACTATTTACTTAAAAAACAAGTTACAGAAGAATATTCATAATATGATACAATTCTTGCTGTTGAAATGTCTAATGAAAAGTCTGGAAGAATACACACCAAAGCATTAATTAACACTTTAATTTAACACTTTAAGCCTTAAAGTTACTGAGTTATTTCCCAAAAGCATCTCTATAGTAAGGACATAAAATTGTTGCTGTCTTCCAAAACAAAACATTAACACAGTTAATACACAGTTGTTAACTGTTTCTGGATGAATCAGTGTTCAGCAAAACAAGTGGGCCATAAAGAGAAGAGACTAATAATTCAACAATTATTTACTGAGTGTCCGCTATAGCCAGACACTATGCTGGCTGGTAGGAATACAATGGTTAAGTATACAGACCAGATATCTGAATTCATACAGCTTAGAGTCCAGTAGCAAGACACGTAACTAAACACACAACAACAAAAAAAGCTATGACAAACGCTACGAATTTAACTAAAGTACTTAACCAATATTTAGGGGAGAGGAGAAATCAAAATCTCTGAAGGTGGTGCCCAGAAATTTTCTCTTTAAAGAAGTTGCCCATCTAACTTGTAAAATACATTAGGTTGTGAACTACTGATACCCACAGTAACCAAAACTAGAGGAATAAATAACATGGCACAAGCAGCATACATAAAATGTGATCAGAGAAGCTATGTCAGAACCCAGAGGGCATGAGTATTTAACAAAGGGGAAACAACAGAGGGTTGAGAAGCAGTAGCTTGAAAAGGCAGGAGGGAAAGAAAGAAAGTAAATGTAGTTACATAGAAGCAAGGGGAAAATGGAAAATAGAATTATAAGGAGTTAAGTACTTCCTAGTAAAAATGGCAGAGTGAAGCCACATTTTACAGAATCTATCTCCTAAATAAACACTAACCCTTACTTACATAACACTTTGATATGTGCCAGGGAACGGTTCCAGGTAGTTTACATATACTAATTCATTTAATCTTCACAACAACCCAGTATGTAAGAACTATTACGACCATTTAACAGATGATAACTGGCAAAATTCAGGTTTTAATCCAGCAGTCTGGTTTCAGCATCTGTGCCCCTAACCAATAGGCTACACACAACTAAACAACAGCAGCAAAAGGTAAAATAACATCCCAAAACAATTTGGTCCTATCTATCAAAATTTCAAATGCACATATTCCTTGACACTGCAATTTCATTCTAGGAATTTATTCTGTAGATACAATCACGCATGTGCAAAATGCCATGTACAGAATTATTTGCTAAGTTCTGGTAAGCGTAAAACTGGAAAGAATTTAAATGTCCATCAATAAAGAACTAGTTTATGGACTAACATGAAACATATTCCTGGATATTTTGCAAAGTGAAAAGAACAAATGTAAAACATGAGTCGTCTCTGATCATACTGTTGTTATATTTTGTGTGTGTATTTGTTCACATATTAAAAAGATGCAGAATAAACACTATGGCAACTGTGACAGAACATGTCCAGTTCAACCGAAGGCCCTATAAGGTAGTAGGAAATAGAGCCCTAGTAAATGAATGTCACAGCAAGGAATGGCCTACATCGTAATATGTAGAAGAGGAAGCTGATGGGCTCTCCCTTTGCTTCTTTCTCCACCAGCCTAGTGATAGAAAAGACAACAAAAGCGAGCCACAACGACCACCAACACATGAGGTAGGGAGACACTGACTAGGAAATAGTATCTCCCACATCCCTGTATCTTTATCTGGTTTACAACATTTGTACTGTTTGCTTGCTATTTTGATACAATTCTGTACTGGGTCTAAACTTTTCTTGCCAATCCTTAACTACAAATCAGCCCTCTGTAGTCTAAACTAATTCAGCAACTATGAACAACACATACTACAGGAAGAAAAAATAAAAAAGAAATGGGGGTTGGGGGTTAATGTGTCTTGGTCTGTTTGTGCTACTATTATTTTTAAAATATCATAAACTGGGTGACTTATAAGCAGCAAACATTTATTTCATAATTTTGGAGTCAGAAGTCCAAGATCAAGGCACTGGCAGATTCCATGTCCAGTGAAGGTCTGCTTGCTGACTCATACATGTATACTCATGTGGTGGAAGGGCAAGCAGCTCCCTTGGGCTTCTTTTATAAGAGCACTAATTTCAATTTAAAAGGGTTCTGCCCTCATGACAACCATCTCCCAAAGGTCCCATCTTCTAATACCATCACCTTGGGGTAAGGATTCCAAGATATGAATTTTTAGGCATGACAGAAATATTCAGACCATAGCAGTGTATCAGCATGTAAAACTTCAGATAGAGACAGCAGTGTGAAAGAGGACATAACTTGACAAACCAAAGGAAATGCCCTACGTTTTGAGGCTGCTTAACAACACTGAAAAAATAAGAGATCATAGGTGGATGATAAATCTTATTTAACAATAAAATCCAGTCAAAAGAACAAAATAAACTCAGAATTCAAAACAGGATGGTTGAAAAACTCATACAAAGTAAATTAGACAGGATTTAAATATCATACATTCTAATAAGGTAGAAATAGTAACATGGCTAACAAAATGAGATGAAGACTAAAACGGATGAGTGCTGACTTCCTCATCTTCCCCAGTAAGCAACCAATTCAGTATGTCTAAAATTGAAATGTAGTTAAAAATTATCGTACACAAAAATATCCACTGAAATGTTTTCAGACTTATCTTCTAAATCTTAAAGAAATCTTTAAGAAAATACTCTCTCTAGTTGTAAAGAAAAATTTATCTAAAATTTAATCATTACTTCAGTCTTTTAACATTTTTTAATTAAAATAAGCATATGTAATATGCATCCTTTTTAACAAAAGTATATGAAAGGATTTGTATAAAGAGATTCTGAAAAGATGCTTTCTAATTAAATTATGGTTAGTTATGGACAATCAACATTCATTGAACAACTTACTTTTTAGCATAAAGTACGGAGGCCTAGCTCAAAACTTTTTTAAAAGAGAGCCAAACCTTGCCTGCAATAAACTCATAGGCCATCAGACATAAGCCAACACATAAATTTCTAATATTAACTCTCTAATATCAAATTCTCCTTACTCCAGTATACATGGATAACTTCGGAAACCTCAAGAATACATACACACACACACACACACTCTCTCTCTCTCTCTCTCTCTCTCTAATTGAGAAAAAGGGGAAAGGTCTTGGAAGAGAAGGGAAATTTTTCTTGACATGCCATGACATGGAAAGAAAAAAAAAGTTGGAGGGCAGGGGGGGAACTACATTCCTGGATCCTTTTCAGAAAGGAAAGAGCAAAGATATGTCTAAGACAGACTGAGAACCTAGTAATTGTTCAGCTTTATTCAGATATGTTTTTAAAAAAATAAAAAATGAAGTTAAGAATATATAATTCTGGGTCCTGGGGATGATGAAGGATTGAAAAATGTTATTTGATTATCTTAACTAAGTAATATTTTCCACTTTAGACAACCAAGTTACTCTGCATTTCTAGGACCACTGATGAGGGGAGTTGAGGAAACAGGATTTAATACTTCAAAGTCACAAAACAAGAGGGGCACTGAACATTTAGATGGAGGGCAGTGGGGAAAGAAGCAAAGATAAAAATTGATTCAAGTATCTTGTTGAATAGTGAGAAAGGGAGATAACAAGCAGCTCTTAACAAGGCATAATAGGAACCAACTGCTAAGTACATAGCAATATACACTGAAGAACGTAAAATACCACAAATACTACATTACTTTAGTTTGCTTATAGTAGGTAGCCTCTAAGGTAGCAATGATCACTAACTACTTCATGGTAGTGACACACTTGTGTAACTGCTTTCCCTAGACTGGGTGACTTGTTTCTTACAAACTTAATGAGACAGAAGTAATAAGATGTCACTTCTGAGATTAGGTTATAAAAACACCATGGCTTCCATCCTGGCATGCACCCTCCTCTCTTGCTCTCTCCTGGATCACCCACAACCTGGGATAAGCCAAATGCCGTGCTGGAAGGCAGCCGTGTTGAGGACACATGTGGCAAGGAAGCAAGGCCTGCCAATAACATAAGTGAACTTAGAAGCAGATCCCTACCCTACCCTACCCAAGCCTTCAGATGAGATGGCAGTCCCAGCCAATAGCTTGAGGAAAATCTCATGAGAAACCTTTAGTCAGAAGCACCCAGCTAAGTCATATCCATTCCTGAGCCACAGAAAGTGTGAGCTAATGTTTGGTATTTTAAGTTTGGGGGTAATTTATTACACAGTGATAACTAACGGCCACACTGTTGGATTCTGATGAATGTATATTCATACCAGTCTTCACTGCTTAAGCTTACATGTGTCGAAACATTATGTTCCCTTCTGCAGCTTATAATATCTGTCTTTTCTCCTGAATTTTCACCCTTCTTAAATGTCATCAAGAGTTACCTAGACTTAGTAGACTTAGTCCTATCTCTCCACTTCCACAGATTCAAAGCTCTAATAACACTAGACTACCTTCCACTTCTTAAACATGCCCAAACAATCTGAAATTATAACTTGAGAACCAATAAATAATAATTGTCTGATGTGGCAGTACTCACGATTAACAAGTAAAAACCATACAAAACAACAGTCTAACCAGAGTTATTCTAATAAATAATAAAATTATGATTCCTTTAATATTTACTTTTGAGGAGACAGGGCAAATAGTAATAATTTTTTTTTAAAAAGAAATGTCAGCTTTAATACATTTGCATTGAGGGAAAGAATATAAATTTTCTATTGCATAATTCATTCAATCGTTTTCTTCGATGCTAGTACTTTTACATTTAAAGATAAAGTTTTAACACCCCTTCAAAGCAGATCACTATCCTGTCAAAAGGGGAAGTAATAGGGCAGAAATAAGAACACCTACATTTTCAATCTGCCTCCTGAAACAACTGTCAGAATGGAGCCCTTATGAGAGTAAAGTTATTTAAAAAAAAAATTATCACAGTATTTCCCAAACTGTTTCCATGAAACTACTGAACTGAAAATGTTAATAAATGCTCTTTGAGGTCAGGCGCAATGGCTCACCTCTATAATCCCAGTACTTTGGAAGGCCAAAGTGGGCGGATCACTTGAGGTCAAGAGTTCAAGACCAGTCTGGCCAACATGGTGAAACTCCATCTCTACTACAAATACAAAAATTAGCTGGGGGTGGTGGCGAACGCCTGTAATCCCAGCTATTCAGGAGGCTGAGGCAGGAGAACTGCTTGAACCCAGGAGGTGGAGGTTGCCATGAGCTGAGATTGTGCCATTGTACTCCCAGCCTGGGCGACAAGAGCAAGACTCTGTCTCAAAAAAAAAAAAAAAAAGGTAATTAATTACAGTAGTTTAGGACTTTATAACTTCACTGGAGGAAGACAAAGGGTGCCCTGAGTAATGGATGACACATTGTTAGACTCTACAGATTTCTCCTCAATTCAGTCTTCTTTTACACCTTAAGCCTTTAAATTTCTAATGTCTTCTCCAGCCTATGTTAATGTAGCTAAGGTTAAATAACTCCCTCCCACCATTTTCTGTGATATTATGAACAAAACTGTCCTAACATACTTTACACTTTCCTTTTTCCTACATGAAAAATGTGTAACTGATACTAAAAATTTTCTACAAACCATTAAACCATCTTGGAGTTAAATGTATAAGTAAGTGATACTCATGACCACTCAGAAAAATCATATTCTTCAAGGCAAAAAGATAACTGTACTTAGAGCTAAATAAGAATATATCAGAGTAGAAATAAGTTATCCTAGCATCCCTTTGTCACTTATCATCGCTGCTCCTTAATGTTCGCATCATTATCACCTGTGACCTCTATTCAGGTAGCAGGAGTTCTATGGCAGGAAGATTCCAAAGAAGTAATAATTTTGCTTTCACCTTCCCTAGTATATGCCATCAATCAAACCTACACTTCCTCGTTACACCATATGAAGATCTAACCCCTCTCCACCCTTATAGTGACATAAAATAATGAGAGACTGCTTTTAAGTTTCCTTTAAGAAATTACATAACCAATAGCATATAATGTTCTGTTAAAATAATATTAGCACTGTACCATAAAACTACTGCCACAAAAGGAATTCCTCCCTCTAGGAAGACACACTACTAATGCACAGAAGGTTCTTAGTAATTTAACTACTGTAGTAATAAAGATAGGCAAAAAGACAGAACTGAAGCCAAGAGTAAAAGCCAGCTAGTTGATTTTTTTCTTTTCTTTCTTTTTTGGAGTGGTGCCTTGCATTTCACCGGAAACCTAAAAACTAAGTCTTGACCATATAAGGCTTTGGGATTCCCATGGCTGGAAAGATCAAGGAAAAAGTCAAATCTAATAATCTTAAAATACATGCAGACAGGTATCATCCGAGGATTCATATTTTTAAATTCTAGTTTCACTTAAACATAGATCCGAAAAATGTTCCTATAAAATATGATCAAATTCACAAAAAGGAGTATATATAAATCGTTGATATTGCCTTTAAAAAAAAGTCTTTTAATGGAAATCTTTCTAAAATCTATCACACACTCCTTTGTCATTTTAAACAAATACAAAAATATGATTTAACTTTTTTCTATTAACTCATTATTGCATCAGTTATTACACTCTCCTGTTACACAACAATGTCCTTATAGCCAATAGTTTATGTAGCTAAAATACCTAATACGCTTTCTGGGAATTATGTTTGCTTTTAACAGGTTGTCTGTCTTTCATTTTGCTTTCAGCTGTCTCCTCTTAAAACTATCTGACAACCTTTTATCTTCCATACTAATTTGCAACTCTTAATTTGCCAAAAAAAATTTTAAAGAGCCTAAAATAAGAGTACAAAAAAATCATGTGAGAACTTCTCCTTAGTAAAATAAAAGTCCTTATGCTTAACGTGTGTGGATTCCGCAACCTGTGTGTCAGTTCTATGAGTAATGATTATTTCCCAGATATTTTTAAGTCATAAAGTTTCCAATATGGGGGGGAAAGTTTATTAGAGAAATTATGCCTGTAATATGTAGAGGGCTAGCCTATAAGCAAGTAATGTCAAAACTGACTACTGCTGAAAAAAAGAAAGCTAATATCATTGGCAATGTTTTCTTCACATGGAGATAATTAAAAAGAGCAATCACATGAAGCAACTCCTGCAGATAATTTCAGGGCTCCTGGAACAAAAACAGAAAAACAAAAAAACAAAAAAACAGGAGCAACTCTAAGAAAATGTAGAAAGATTATATGCTAATACTTTATCTTTGCATTATTTACATTTTATTTACAACTCTGACTGCTCATGACTTCAAAATTAAAATAAACTAGTAAACCACTGTACGATGTAATTTTTAAGTACTACAGAACCAAAAAAGGGGAAGGAAATAGAAGCAGCTCAGCTTACAAAACTTAGCAATGTATAAAGCTCAATGGAATAGTTATGTCTGATCCAAATGGAACACTATTTTCTGATACAGCTATTTCATGTTAAGAGAACAGACTGTATACATAAGACATAAAGGTACACCCCAAACCTCTATTTTGTTACAGTAATAAACTTCCTCTTCCAGAAAACCACAGTTTGACTTTAATGCCCTTCACCAGAACTGCTACACTGTTCAGATTTTGTCAACAATTACTATCATCTGTAAGGTACTATATGCTGGGAATACAAAAAAATCAATCATGACTAATACAGACCCTTATATTAAATATATGATTTTAACAGACTCAATGTGAAAACAAAATAATACAGTAAATGCTGTTATTTTGTAGGAGCTCAGAGATTAGCGAGTAGTCTAAGTAGGAAAAAGGTTTCTAGGAGAAACCTGATCTATGTCGTTAAGGATAAAGAAATGGTGAAGGTTAAAACAATTTTTTTTTAAAAGAGTAGTAGTATATCAAATAGAGAGCATTTAATATTGCTGAAGAGTCATAAAGTACTAGAAAGCATTGTAGGTGATTAGAGAGAATTAAGGAGAGATAAGAAAGAGGGGTTGTGACTGGCCTTATAAACCATGCTAGGAGGACCGAAATGTATTCTGGTACAACAGAATTTTTCAAATATGAGTAACATAAGACCTTTCTAAAATGAAAAAAAATTCCCAGACATCCCTAATATTGACTAGAATTATTTTTGTTACAAAGTTATTTAAATAGCTAATAACATAAACCTAGACCTTTATATATGTTTCAGTGCACATCTAAACCAAAATAAATTTTATTTATTTATTTTTTATTTTTGAGACAGGGTCTCACTTTCGTCACTCAGGCTGGAGTGCAGTGGCTTGAACATAGCTCACTGCAGCCTCAACTGCCCGGGCTCAGGTGATTCTTCCACCTCAGCCTCCCAAGCATCTGCGACCACAGACGTGCCACCTTGCCCAGTTGAGTTTTGTATTTTTTTGTAGAGACAGGTGTTCGCCACATTGTCCAGGCTGGTCTCAAACTCCTGGACTTAAGCGATGCTCCTGTCTCAGCCCTCCAAAGTGCTGAGATTAAGGCATAAGCCACTGAGGCCAGCTCAAAATAAATTTATACATTTTCTTGCCATTTTCTCTTTAGTTCGTAAAGGGGTGAGTGATGCCATTTCACCGGGAATTGGCTCCCACTTATTGCAAAGATGATTTAAATCCATCTTGATCTTTCCTCATTTCCCTATGACAATAAACCTATTCTATTTGGCACCAACTCACAGGATAAATGCAACTGTATGCAACTGAAATTAAGAAGTAGTATATCAATTCTAAAATAGCAATTCATCTTGTTCATCTATCTAGCTATCCATGCTCATATAGTTTAGATTACCCTCATAGCAAAAATTCAAAAATTAAAACATTCTTGTTGAGGTAGAGATTAAGAAGTTTCAAGAAGGCTTCCTAAAGACTTCCCAAGAACGATCCAGCAACCCCATTGCTGGGTCTATACCCCAAAGAAAACAAATTGTTCTATCAAAAAGACACACGTACTTGCATGTCTATTGCTGCACTATGCACAACTGCAAAGACATGGAATCAACCTAGGTACCCGTTAATGATGGACTGGGTAAAGAAAACGTGGTATTAAACATAAACACCATGGAATTCCAGAGAGCCATAAAAAAATAACGAAATCATGTCTTCTGCAGTAACATGGATGCAGGATGCTGGTGAAGGCCATTATCCTAATTGAATTAACACAGGAACAGAAAACCAAATACCATAAGTTCTAAATTATAAGTGTGACCTAAATATTGGGTACTGTATTCATGGACATAGGATGGCAACAATAGACAGTAGGGAGTCAGGGAGGGAACAAGGGAGAGTGGGAAGAATTGAAAAATTGTTGGGTACTTTGCTCAGTAGCTGGGTAATAGATACATCACATAATATACCCAGGTAACAAACCTGCATGTGTACCCTCTAAATCTAAAATAAAAGCTGAAAAAGAGAAAAAAGAAAATCAGGTTACCAAAAAGTAAAACAAAGCAAAAGAAAAAAAACAACAAGCCTCCTAAGTTCCAGGTTTATGTGATCAAGTGGAGGATGATGCCAATACTTCCAAATGTTTCACTGTGAAGACCTCAGAACTCTGAAATTCGGCAGAGAAGAACATGGTCCCATATCCTGCATCTCCTCCACCCTTTCTAAACTGAATCTTCTTTTGTCCTCACTGTGAATTCCTGATTCTTGACTCATTCCAACTCTTCCAGTCCACCACCATTCACAGGCTTTACTTGCCTCCTCTCTACTTTAACTACAGATTCACTGCACCTCAGGATTCTTGGTAACCTTTGCCAGTCTCTAGGACTGAATAACACCATTAATTTGCTCTCTGTTCTCCCACACAGATGCTGTCAAACAATGCCAGAAGAATTTAGAAAGTATGTGGATTTGGTCCTCAATGAATTCACACTAAACTCAGTGTAATACTCTACCAGCAGGTATTTTTTAAATGTCTACTGCCAGAATTCCTAACACATTCTATTTATCACCTCAAATCTCTGACAGTTGCCTTAAGATCTCATCGATATCAAATCCCACTGATCCACAATCCCACTTCTAATAAATATCCAATAGCTGGCCGGGCGCAGTGACTCATGCCTGTCATCCTAGCACTCTGGGAGGCTGAGATGGGTGGACTGCCTGAGCTCAGGAGTTCAAGACTAGCCTGGGCAACATGGTGAAAACCTGTCTCTATTAAAATACAAAAAAAAAAAAAAATTAGCCAGACATGGCGGTGTGCACCTATAGTCCCAGCTACTCGGGAGGCTGAGGCAGGAGAATTGCTTGAACCCGGGAGGCGGAGGTTGCAGTGTGCCGAGATGGTGCCACGGCACTCCAGCCTGGAGACTGAGTGAGACTCCATCTCAAAAAACAAATAAATATCCAATAGCTATACCCTTACACTGTCAAGAAAATGGAAATGGTCAATGGCTATTATCTAAAGATTTCATTCTTTCCACATACGTTTTTACAGTTTCACACTCCTCATCTTCCTTCCCTTTGGTGTGAAGGAAGAAACAGTCTACCACTCAAAAACTGAACTTCTAATGATGTCTTATACAAGTGCCTTCTACTTTTCCATCTTCACGTTGCAATATTTTGTCCTGTACTTTAGCCAAACAAAACTAATCACTAGTCCAATTCTTAACCTGGTATTTCTTCTATTGCTACTCCCTTCTCCTATAATGCCTTTCCGACATCTCTGCCTATACCAACTCACACCCTCCCTCAACTAAAACAAATCTTTTCCATCCCTCTATATCCTAAGAGTTACTTAAATAAAAACATTTTTTAAATTTCCTTATGCTACCTTCCATATATATACTATTCCTCTTTTCTTTCACATTTTATTGTATGAAAATGTTCAAACATACAGAAAAGTTGAAAGAATTTTATGGTAAACACCTATATAATCACCATCTAGATTCTACTATTAACATGCTACTACTTGCTCAGCACACTTACCTATCCACAGTCATTTCTTTACACATTAACACAGTTACTTTGAAAGTACCAAAGAAGTAAAACTGTAGAGTATACTTCTCCCTAAATAATTCAGCATGTTTGTCATTAAGTAGAGTTCAATATATTTCATTTTCTTTTGATGCAAAATTTAGATACAATGAAATGCAGAGATCTTAAATACATATATTCACTGTGTCTTACCAATGCATAGACCAGTCCACACAAGCTAACCTGTATCGAGATTTAGAACACACCATTACTACAGAAAATTTTCGCATGTCCCTTTCTGGTCTATCTCTCCCATTCAGAGTCAACTACAGTTCTGGGGTTTTTTTTCCCACCACAATAAATAAGACGAGTGGCCATTCTAAAACTTCATGTAAATGGAATCTTCGAATGTATCTTTATTTTGTGAAAGGCTTCTTTTAGCAAAATTTTTATGAGATTCATTCATGTTGTTGTGGTTATCAAATAGTTCATTCCCTTTTATTGCTGCATAAATATTCCCTTGTATATCTATACCATAGATCATCCACTCCACCACTGATAAATACCTGGGCTATTTCCAGTTTTTGACTACTAAGAATGAAGTTGCTATGACTTCATTATTAGACTTATTCATATGAATAAGTCTTCTTAGAACATATGTTTTCTTTTTCTCTTGGGTAAACATAAGGAGTGGAATTTCTCAGTAAGTATACGCTGACTTTTATAAGAAAATGCCAAACATCTTTACAAAGCAATTGCACCAATTTACATCACCAACAATGAGAGTTCCAATTGTGCCACATCATCGCAGGCATTTCATGATGCTCACGTGAAAGGTTTTTTCATTTTGGCCTTTCTGATTGGTGTAACATCTCCCCTTTTTTGAATATAATAGGCATTGTGTTGTACCATTCATGTTATTTTGCATATTATTCATGTATTTGTCTTGTCTCTATTAAACTATATGCTTCCTGAAGTTATGAATTGTGTATCAACTATCCTTTCCCTCCTGCAATATTTATAGCAGAGTGCTTTGCACCTGCTAGAACAATAAATATAACTTTCATTCAATTGTTCAATAAAACTTCTTTGCCTTTCCTGTTTGGATAAGCCAGGGCAAAAAAATTCAAAACGCAGATCTGTGAAATAAGGTAACAGATAATGAAGAGTTAGCAATAGCCCTCCAATTTTATCCTAGTCTTCTGCTAAATTACAAAACATCCTTAAAACCATTTATTATGCTGTCTATCCTATAATGATATCATATCTAGACACATGCATATAGAAACATACAGAGGCAGAAAATAAGCTCCATGTAAACTCCACCAGTGCAGGGATTTTTGTCTGCTTTGTGAATTCATTGATGGATTCCAGGGTCCACCACGTAATAGGCACACAAAATTTGTTGAATAAACACACACAAAATACACATTTCCATAAATGTGCCTTTGAAACAAATGGCAGGGAATTTAAATCATGAACAAAGCTTTTTAAGGCTATAGCTTTAACATCCTTAAACCTAATACTCATGAACATATCCCTTCGGATATACATTTCAGTTTCTGTCCAGGATTTTAAAGTATTTCCCAAGGTGTATCTTCACACCATCGGAATGGTAATTCTCTGTAATGTAATTACCTGACTTTGGGATGTATACACAATGAAATTTTTTTTTTTTTTTTTTGAGGCGGAGTCTCGCTCTGTAGCCTGGGCTGGAGTGCAGTGGCCGGATCTCAGCTCACTGCAAGCTCCGCCTCCCAGGTTTACGCCATTCTCCTGCCTCAGCTTCCCGAGTAGCTGGGACTACAGGCGCCCGCCACCTCGCCCGGCTAGTTTTTTGTATTTTTTTTAGTAGAGACGGGGTTTCACGGTGTTCGCCAGGATGGTCTCGATCTCCTGACCCCGTGATCCACCCGTCTTGGCCTCCCAAAGTGCTGGGATTACAGGCTTGAGCCACCGCGCCCGGCCCACAATGAATTTTAAGAGATAGTCACCCCAGATGTACCAAAATCAACGCAGCAATCAATGACATGTCATAAACCATAGTACAGAAGGATTGTCTATCTATTAAAAATCTCAGTTTAACTATTCATCTGGGTATCTATGCACCAAATAAATCAGGAGAATTTCAAGTGTCCATTCTCTTCAAGGCCCTAAGATGAAGTCCTTGAAACAGGTTACTATAAAGAGAATCCTTCACACCATTAAACATTTCCTGAATATCTAGCAATCAGTGTTCTAGGTACTATGTTAGGTGCTAAGGCTATAAAGATGAAATCAAGAAACCTATATTTTGGTGGAAGGAACAGTTAAGCAAATAAACAATTACAGAGCCATTACAGAAATATGTAAGAATATAAGAACACACAATAGAGGGCTCTAGATCAGGAACCAATTAGGATAAGCTTTTTGGCAGAAGTAACTGTTTGAGATGCCTGATCACATGAGCCAGCAAAGTAAGGGTCAATTCCAAAGGAAAATTTTGGTAGTAATCAAGCTCAAACACCAGTTTTCTCCAGACCAGCCGATCCCTTTCAGGAGGGCTCCTTTGACTACTGAAGGGCAGCTGAAGGACATTTGGGTTATTGACATGACAGCTGAAGGGCATCTGAGTTGTTTTCAGTTCTTGGTTATTATAAATAAAGCCACTATAAAAATGTACATACAAGTTTTTGTGTGAACATGTTTTCATTTCTCTGGAGGTAAAAAAAAAAAAAAGTAAGCTTACTTCAACTAAACTTGGTCCTTGTTTGTGAAGGGTGTCATTACAAAAAAAAAAAAAAGTATGTGACAAGTACATAGCTTCCCTAAAGGTAAATATTATCATGCAATAATCATTAACAGTTACTAACTGAATATGTACCCCAAAAAGATGATAATGAAGAAGGAAGCAAAAGCAAAGCAAAACTTAGATTAAGATCCAAAGAGAAGTTACTCAATGTTTTAACTTAATTGCTCAACAATTATTTACTGAGAACTCATTATGTGCCAGGCACTAGGATAATACTTGGGTTCACTGCTAGACAAGTAAACAAACAAATAAATACACAATTACACCCTACAAGAAGAGGCATGAAAGAATAGGGTGCTAATAGGAAAAGACAGGTTTCTGGAGAATAAGACATGGAGTCAGGGGAAACTTTCCCTGTTTCCCTGTTACAAAACTTAAAGAATGAATAGGAGTTAAGAGAAGGTGAGGACAAGGGGTGGAAAGACTGTTTAGGCAAAGGGAAAATACAAGGGCTGGAGATATGAATGGGCTCAGGATATTTAAGGGTCTGAAGGGAAGTGTAGCTAGAAAAAAGACGAACAAGAGAAGAGACTACAAAAGTCAGCAGATCCTGATAAGTCTTGTTAAAGATTTGAGATCTTATTCCCTAACAACTTGGTTCAACTTAAGAGCGTCAACTACTTCACCTATCTCCAAATATTTTAAGAGAAATGTAGAATTTCAAAGCAGATCTCAATATCAAATGTGTAAGTGTTTCTAACAAACAACACCATTTCCTCTAAGCCTCAAGTGTTATTAATAATATCAGTACCGATGCTTAACCTGAAAATATGACATTTCTTCTTAAGCCCTTTCATCAGTACTGCATTTTATATATTATTTTATACATTCAGTATTTCATCTAATCCTCACAATAAATTGGTCCAATTTTTTCTAGCAATTTTATGCTAGAGTCTTGAAATCTTTGATACCTCAAATTGAAAAAAAGTGATATTTTTATTTTAAAGTTAAATGACATTCAGTTCAACAAACATTCATTTACCTGCTAGACAAGTTACCAGTTTTCAAAGAGATTTTTAAAATGGATATTGGCCTTTCAAAGTTTAAAAAAAATTTTTTTTTTAATTTTAATTTTTACAGGTACATAGTAGGTATATATATTTAACTTACTCCTTTTTAAAAACAATTTCTTGCCTGCATGCTGTTTACCTCATGAAGTCATTTGTAACTAATTCTACTGTAAATAACAATCAAGGAGAAACCTAAATTTGTATATTACAGGTTAAACATCACTAATCTGAGTCCCCAAAATGCTCCCAAATCCAAAAATTTTTGAGCACCAACATGATGTCACAAGTGGAAAATTCCACACCTGACCTTATAGTGACAGATCAAAATTAAAATGTAGGTACACAACATATAATTTATACGTATCCCCCTCTCTTTAGATGTAATATCATTCCCGTGCATGCCTCAACTCCCCCTTGCAGGCATAACCACAAAAGGTTAAAAAAAAAAAATCACATGTGTACGTGTAAGAAAATGACTGCTTATCGGTAGCATACATATTCAGTCAAGAGTAATGGTGATGCCAAACAACCACACAGTGTCCATATGAGTGACTGAAATAGCGACACCTTTGCTTTCTGATGGTTCAATGTACACAAACTTTGTTTCATGCACAAAATTATTAAAAACATCACATAGGCCAGGAGTGGTGGCTCACGTCTGTAATCCCAACATTTTGGGAGGCCGAGGCGGGTGGATCATGAGGTCAGGAGTTTGAGACCAGCCTGGCCAACATTGTGAAACCCCATCTCCACTAAAAATACAAAAATTAGCCAGGCGTGGTGGCATGTGCCTGTAAATAATCCCAGCTACTCGAGATACTGAGGCAGGAGAACTGCTTGAACCCTGGAGGCAGAGGTTGCAGTGAACTGAGATCACGCCACTGCACTCCAGCCTGGGCGACAGAGCAAGACTCTGTCTCAAAAAAAAAAAAAAAAAAAATCATATAAAATTACTTTCAGGCTATGTGTATAAGGTACACATGAAGCATAAATTCATCTCCTATTTAGACCTGAACCCATCCCCAAGATACCTCATTAAATACATGCAAATATTCCAAAATTAGAAAAAAGGTGAAATCTGAAACTCTTCTGGTCCCAAGTATCTTGGATGAGGGACACTCATTCTGTATTCTATATAGCACAATCTGGATCTTGATACTGTAAGTCCATGTCTTGCTTTCTAGTTTCATGCATAAATGCTCTTTTATCTATTTTTATTATTACAATTAATTCTTTGAGAAAATAAAGGTAAATATAAATACAATCATGAATTCACAGCTCTTCAAAAAAAGAAATAAATGTAAAACCACATCATACAACTATTACTATCTAGCTGATCCATTTTTCCCCTCTACTCAATAACTCTTCCTCTCTCTCCCAACACATTAGATATTTTCCTTGAAAATCTGCCTATTTACATCATCTACAATCAAGAAAGTTTACTTTTACGTGAAAGTGTATCCTTTTTTCACCTGAGGTCAGGAGTTCGAGACCAGCCTGGCAAACACGGTGAAACCTTGTCTCTACTAAAAATATGAAAATTAGCCAGGTACGGTGATGGGCACCTGTAATCCCAGCTACTGGGGAGGGTGAAGCAGGAGAATCACTTGAACCCAGGAGGTGGAGGTTGCGGTGGGCCGAGATCGCACCACTGTACTCCAGCCTGGGCGACAGAGTAAGACTCTGTCTCAAAAAAAAAAAAAAAAGGAGTGTATCCCTTTTTTCTCCCAATTCTCCTTGACTGGAATAAAATGATGGCACTTATATATGGTGCTTAATTAAACAGAAAAAAATGATCTAAATGACTAAAGTCATTTCAGATCCATTCATTTTGTATCCCCAAACAGACTGGAAACTCAAAGGCAGCTACTTTCTGTATGTGCCTCACTACCTAACAAAAAACTTTGAATGGAGTGGTTACTCAAATATTAGCTCCCTTTTCCCCACAGTGGGAAAGGCCGTGCTAGGTACTTTCACATATCCCTCTCATTTCATCCTTATGACGAAAACCCTGCTGCAGAATATTACTATCATTTAACAAGCTCTGAAGAGGAAAAGACTCAGATAAAGTAGCTCATTCCAGTGGCACAAGTTCTTCCCTCTACATCTTACATGCTATTTCTTTTATACCTTTAACACCTTACAATATAATGTTTTATTAAGCAATTGGCTGCTTAATATACATGAAAGTATCCGTAGTTTTCACTTGCTCCATATTCAACTCTGAAAGGCAACAGCACTAGGTGACTGGTGCTTACAAGGGCCAAAAGGTGATCTATTCTCAGTGAAGATGTGTGTGGTGTAGAAGTAAAGTGGAGACCAAGCGGGGAAAAGAACTGTTGTTCAATTATTGAAAACACACTGAAGCATCTTCACTCGGAAGAGAATACCAAAACCACACAAAGGTAAATTCAAATATAAATACAAAAACATCTCTAAAACAAAATAGTGAAATTCATGTCTGAAAATCTATTTTAACACTTTATATCATAATTCAATTCATACATGGCTTAATCTTTCTTCCAGCTGCTATGTTACTAAAACACCTTCCTTCACTAATTCTATTCATGTTTTACTATAGCTATTATTTTCCTGCTTAGTATACCTAACAGCCTTCAAACAACTTTGTAAAGTCTATTCTGCAAAATTCTGTGTAAACATTCTAACAATATAAAATTGAAAAGTCCATTAAACCTAAAAATAGCACTACTAGAGCTTAACAACAAATTACTTAATTTAGAGCTTGAACCACATAAAAAAAAGCTGTTCAAATATCCTATTCTAGAATGTTTTGTTTTGCCCCCCCCCCTTCTTTTTTTGAAGGAGAGGCATCCAAATCTGCTTCCCTGTCATTTCTGGCAATCATTTTACATTCTTATGCCATTCATATTTCACAAAAGAGTAAACAAACTCAAAGGGGTTAATAAAAAAAGGGAACTAGTAAGTGGCACAGGAGGATTTAAACCTAAGACACAGAACCAGTGTTCTTTTCAGTTGCCTTCCTGCTGAAGGCAGGAGGCTGCAGATACTTTCAAATTTAAGGCTACTTATATATAGCTTTAAATTTGAGCCATTTATTTGGTATCATAACTATCTTTCCAATTAGGCATATTTTTATCTGTACATTTGATAGTCATTGCTTCACTCTTAACCTATGTATGTATTTTTAATTATGATTTTGAATCAAGCATCTTCTGTAGAAGAAATCACTGAATTGTGGAACAAACTTACACATATTTTAAAAATTTACATAATCCACCTGTAAGACATCAAATTATCCATGTCTGTAATAAACTGAAAGAAGTAATTGATTGTGTACAGTGCAGGTGAGGACAGAGTAAAACAGACTCACATTTTTAGTGGTCAAATTGGTGCGAAACATTGAGAACAAATTGGTAATGCTTATAATAAGTGGTTTAATACATTCCTTCATTTTCACCCAGAAGAGTCAGTTTGGAGATGCTCAGCTAAGGAAATCATCCTACTTTAACTGGAAAAAATCTTATGCATCAAAATGTTCATCACAATATTAGCACCAGAGCAAGCATACAATAAATATTTACTATTTGAATGAATAAGCAAATGAATGAATGAGTGAACTACGAATAATAAAAACCTAGAAACAGAATTGGAATGGCTAATAAAATTATAAACATCCAAATTAATACTAATGATAAAAACTTAAAAAATCAGCTATATGGTAAGTGGGATTAAAAAAACTGTATAGTACAATCACAAGAATTTTTTAACCCACAAATATACAAAATACATTTAGAATACACATAAAGTATATAAAAATACACACAAACACATAAAAATCAGGCAAAAGGAGTATACCAACATATTAACATAGGGTAAAGGGTTGATGGTAATTTTTCTCTCTTATTTCTTATTTTCTAAATTTTCTATAGGGCAGACATATTACCATTAGTATTTTTTAAAAAGCTAAAACACATCAATATTTAGCCAATATCAGTAGGAAAAAAAGTGGCTTGCTTTAAATTGCTTATTGTATACAGAGTGGTTATTTATTTATTTATTTATTTATTTTTGAGACAGAGTCCCACTCTGTCATCCAGGCTGGAGTGCAGTGGAGCAATCTCAGCTCACTGCAACCTCTGACTCCCAGGTTCAAGTGATTCTCCTGCTTCAGCTTCCCAAGTAGCTGGGACTACATGTGTACACCACCAGGCCCAGGTAATTTTTTTGTATTTTTAGTAGAGACAAGATTTCGCCATGTTGACCAGGCTGGTCTCGAACTCCTGCCCTCAGGTGATTTGCCCGCCTCAGCCTCCCAAAGTGCTAGGATTACAGGTGTGAGCCACCATATCCAGCCTACAAACTGCCTATTGTACTGATTCTACATAAATTATCTCAGTAAGTCTCTTTACATCCATGCATAAATTTTTAATGTATTTCATTAATATATAAATAGAAATTATAATAACTCTATCTCCCCTCACTCAAACGGTCTCTTAGGTATATCAGTATATACGAGAGAGGCAGGTGGGAAAGGTACAGCTGTCATCTACAAGAAAGTCCCTGTGAAAAAGATTGTAAGAAAATTAAAATGTCTTTTGATATATTTTCCAATCACCCTAAGAACAGGCAGGCCCTGTCCTTCTTTTAGCACTACGAAAACTCATCTGCTCATGATTTTAATTTACAATAAACATATTTTAGCTTTCAAAGACAACTAGAAAGATAAAATGGAACTCTGGAACTTCTGTAAAAAATCAGGGGGAAAAAATTTCTGAGTGTCCAAAGAGATTTAGCCTCTACCAATAAAAACATCATCAAGGTTAAAAAAAATAGAAAAGTGAAACAAAATAAAAATTAAAGATCACGTGGTATATTTTCTTGGGAGGGAATGAAAATTAAGAAATTGATAAACAGAGCAAGTGCCTACAAAGATGAAAGTTCACTCTACTATTGCTACTTTTGGGCTTAACCTAACTTTATTACTGTTTATAAAAATAAATCTGTTCAGGCATGGTGGTTCATGCCTGCAATCCCAGCGCTTTGGGAGGCCAAGGCAGGAGGATCACTTGAGGCCAGCAGTTCAAGACCTGCCTGGGCAACAGAGCAAGACTCTATCTCTACAAAAAATTTAAAAATTAGCCGGGTATGGTAGTGTGAGCCAGTAGTCCTAGCTACTCGGAAGGCTTGAGGCAGGAGGGTTGATTGAGCCGAGGAGATCAAGATTATATTGAATTATGATCCTTCTGCTGTACTCCACGCTGGGAGACAAAGCAAGACCTAGCCTCTATATATTAATCTATGTATCTTTCTTACTTTAAAAATTGGAAGATTGTTATACTGTATTCTGTGGTATATAATAGTGGTTCATAGTACTTTTAATGGAGTGACCTCCATTATCAGCCTAAGGAACAATATGACGGCTTGCTACATACACTAAATTTCTGAAGAATAGATTTCTTCGTAAGAATAGGTATCTGGGGTTGAAAACATTTAGTTAAGATGCCAACTAACAATTGATCTTTCCCATATAAAGCTTTCTTTAAACAATGCTAACTCTTACAGTCTCTTGCACAGTAATTAAAGAGTGGAATCTTTTCTGAAAATTCACTTCTATTTAAAACAGGGTGAGGATCCAAAGCATTGTATTTGATTATTTCAGATATTCAAAGAACACACTGTTTGTAGTAGTGGAAGCATCTATGATAACTACCATACCTAAACTAGATTCTAGCTTTACTTTTATTCCAAAATAGGAAGAAGGCAGTTAATAATAGAAGACCCAAATGCCTTTGAATTTTTTGCTGAAACTAGGAACTGCTTTTCTTGTAGTCTTTTCATTTTTTAGCTCCCTGTCATCCACAATCCTTTAAAACACAGAAGTTCTAAACTTGGAATCAGATTATCCAATAAAAACAAACAAGATTTCAGTAATGGAAGAAATGACTTAATATGAAAGCAGAAGCTAGGAGAAAAGCAGGTATATAATCTCATATACTTAAACTGAAAATGAAACAGAAACATTTAATAAGGCTTTTACACAATGTCTTCTGATACAGGAACATTTTAAAGAAGTTAATGGAAATACAAAATACTAACAGAAGACCTGTGACCAGCTAGTTTGGTGTTAGATTTCAGTCATTATATGTTAACACTGTTCAGATAAAGGTATTCAAAATCAAAGGCTGATTAAATAACCATATGCCAACAGGATCCACAATTTCTTGTTATATACCACCCATGATTATAAACAGTGAGCCCTGGAACAACAGAACACATTAGCTGGCAAGAATAAGACCCTGGTGTACCCTGGATGCATCCAGGAAGTTTGTGGAACACCCCATTGGGGTAGCTTTAGGAGATAACTGACCTACTAGATTTGTTCTGGTCTATCAACTGACCTATAATTAAGACCCAGGGATTCCTAAGGATACCATGAGGATGGAACCTGGTGATTCAAGTAGTCCAGAGGCACTATGGCATAGTGTTTGTGAGAACAGTGTTCAATCAAACTTCTCAGGTTCAACTCCCAGCTCTGTAATATAAGCTTTGTTGTGTGACCTTGCAGTCACATCTGTACCTCATTTTCTTCACTGGTCTAATGGAATAATAAAATGAATAATACCTCATATGATTAATGTGATAATGTAGCTGCCTAAGTCATGTCTGTTATATCCTTAAACACTATTATATAAGTGTTTACTATTTACTATTCCAACCAAATAGGTCCCTCCGAAGTCTCAAAGATATTAATTCCCAAATAGGTCCTTCTGAAGACTCAGATATTAATTCCCACAACTCTTACTAGAATCTGTTGCAGTATGAACTTAAAAGCTCTGCACCCCGGCTGGGCACGGTGGCTCATACCTGTAATTCCAGCACTTTGGGAGGCCAAGGTGAGCGGATCTCAAGGTCAAGAGATGGAGACCATTGTGACAAACATAGTGAAACCCCATCTCTACTAAAAATACAAAAATTAGCTGGCTGTGGTGGTGTGCACTTGTAGTCCCAGCTACTCAGGAGACTGAGGCAGGAGAATCGTTGAATCCAGGAGGTGGAGGTTGCAGTGAGCTGAGATCGCGCCACTGTACTCCAGCCTGGCAACAGAGTTCCGCCTTAAAAAAAAAAAAAAATTCTGCATCCCAACTACAGCCTCTGCTTAATGTCATACTGGTTTGTTGTTGTTGTTGTTGATGATGATGTTTTCAGACAGTCTCACTCTGTCGCCCAGGCATCATATCTGGCTAATTTTTGCATTTTTGTAGAGACAGAGTTTCACCATGTTGGCCAGGCTAGTCTTTAACTCCTGATCTCAGGTGATCTGCCCACCTCGGCCTCCCAAAGTGCTGGGATTACAGGCCTGAGCCACCCTGCCCAGCCTGTCATATTATTTCTATAATTGAAAAAGGGGAGGAATCATTCTGTAAACTGACAACAAATAATATTCATCATTTGGATGGGGATAAAGAAAGCAGTTTACTGGATAAGAAAAGAGCCAATCTGAATTAGTCTAAAAGACCTAATTCGAACATCATGGGATGGGATAACTACAACATCTAATTAAAATGAACCTTAAGACCAGGCACAGTGGCTCATGTCTATAATCCCAGCACTTTAGGAGGATGAGGCAGGAGGATCACCTGAGGTCAGGACTTCGAAACCAGCCTGGTCAACATGGAGAAACCTTGTCTCCACTAAAAACACAAAAATTAGCTGGGTGTGGTGCCAGGTGCCTGTAATCCCAGCTACACAGGAGGCTGAGGTACAAGAATCGCTTGAACCTGGGAGGCAGAGGTTGCAGTTAGCCGAGATGGCGCCACTGCCTGGGCAACGGGCAAGACCCTGTCAAATAAATAAATAAATAAATAAATAAATAAATAAATAAATAAATAAAAACTTAAATAGTATACTTCAACGTATAATCCCCATGACTTTATTCTTAAAAAAAAACTTTTCCAATCTTATAAGAGCTATATAAAATTAAAATGTTTTAAATCTAGTTTATTCTACTATGATTTCACTCCTTAGTTAATGCACTATTAGAACATACATGTATATATGTATAGAAACACACATAAACACATCCAATTTCAAAGGCTAGTCATAACACAAAGATGAATGCTAACAGTCAAATCATTCAGTAATTTATTAGTTCAGTGTTACGTATATGTAGCTATTAAAATAGAGAATATAACTAGTGGCTAAAAAAGTTAGTATAGTATTACTAATTTGAAAAGGGAAAGTAGAAAGAAAAAAGCCCTAACTTCTTAATTTCTAACACAAATCCCTTGAAACTTAAGCAAAGAATTCTGAAGATTAATATAAATTACTGACCAAAAAAAACCCCATAACTTTTTCAGTAAATAGAAAACTTACAGCATCAAATAAAATGAAGAGAGACTGGAAGGGATATTTTTATCTCTAAGGTGAACTACTGAAATGGCTTGCTAGCAGCCATGTCCTAACCTATTTACCCCTACTACCAAATTAATCTTCCTGCAGTAGCCCTTAGTTCATTTAATCTACTGTTAGAAATTCACAATTTATGAATTTTAAGTCTACACTTCCAGGCTTGCTACAATTCATCTGCTCACTTTTTCACACACCTTTTTTCCATTTCCTAAAACCAACAACCCTCCAGGCCCAACACCCTGAGATTCCATTTCTATCACTTGGCTTCAGCTCCTTCCTCAGCCTCTCTCCTCTCCAGTGCATTTTATCCTAAGCGAACTAACACAGGAATAGCAAACCAAATACTGCATGTTCTCACGAGTGAAAGCTAAACAACAAAAACACATGGACACAAAGAGGTCAACAACAGACACTGGGGCCTACCTGAGGGTGGAGGGTGGAAGAAGGGAGAATATCAGAAAAAATACCTATCAAGTACTCGCTTATTACCTGGGTGACAAATAATCTGTACACCAAACCCCCATGACTGGCAGTTTAGCTATATAACAAACCTGCACATGTACCCTGAAACCTGAAATAGGAGGTTTTTTTAAAGACTATTAAAAATTCTAGCAAAATCTGTTTTACCTTGTTTGATGGAGCATCTCTCAAACATATCATAATTTCTTTTTACTTAGCATGCCTTTTAACATCTTGTAAAGCACCAGCTTTTGACTAAAAAGCCATCTGAGAAAGAGCTCTGGCCTCTACTCCTGTATTAGCCTCTGGAACTGGCCTCCAGGCACAACTCTCCCCTCCACCTCCCATTCCCCCCACCCAATCTGTTCTACAGCCAGCAGCCATCTCTTAAAAATGCAAATCTGATTAGCACTAAAGCAATTAAAACACTTCAATGCATTTCTAGGGGTCTAGTGTGAAAATGAGCTTATCAAGGTCTCCTGGATCCTGCTAGATCTGACCTCAGCCTATCATTACACTGTTTGCTACCATTCTTCTCACCCACTATGCTCCAGTCACACTGGCCTTCTAGTTCCTCTGCTAAGCATGCTTCCTCCAAAGCGCTTTGCTCTGACCAGAATCTATTTCTTCACCTTCCACCAAGATTCTACCTCTCCACCCTCGACCATCAACTCTTTACCAAGTTACAACTATGGGTCTTTCAGTTCTCACTTCAATCATGACTTTCACAGAGACTCCATCCAAACTCTCAAAACCTTCTGTTCCTGCAAAACACTTTATACTTTTCCTTCAAAATACTTAATACAACTTGCATTGATATATTTAATGAGAAGAGGGTCTTTTTTGCTAATGTCTGTATTCCCTAGCTCCCAGTATTATGACTGGCACACACAAGGCAGGCAAACATTTTTTAAATTAATGAAACATTGCTGGGCATGGTGGCTCACACTGGTAATCCCTGCACTTTGGAAGGCCGAGGCAGGAGGATCGCTTGAGCACAGGAGTTCAAGACTAGCCTGGGAAACATAGCGAGACCCCCAACTACAAAAAAATAAAAAACAATTAGCTGGACATGATGGCATGCACCTGTTGTCCCAATTACTCAGGTGGTTGAGGTGGGAGGATTGCCTGAGCTCAGGAGGTCAAGGCTGCAGTGAGCTGTGATTGTGCCATTGCACTCTAGCTTGGGTGACAGAGGAAGGCCTGATCTTTAAAAAAATAAATAAATAAAAATTAATAAATAAAATTAATAAATCTCTGATAATATAATCATCACCTAATCATAACAAGAGAATCCCTATCAACTATAAACATTTTTATAACTAATCGCTTTAACAAAAACTTTCAGCAATCTCCTGTGGAACTTCAGCTTTAAAATGTGTATTAATCCAGAGTACATGTTTCCACTGCTATTGCATATGTACAACCAAGCAAGAGATAAACAAATTTTAAATATATTTGAATACATTTGAAATCTCACATACTTCTTATACCAGCAGGGTATGAGAATTCTAGTTTCTCCACATCCCTTCCCAGCATTTGGTATTATCAGTCTTTTTTAATTTTAGCCATTCCAGTGGATATGTACTGGTATCTATTATGCTCTTAATTTGCATTTCTCTGGTGAATGAGATTGAATAACTTTTTGTATGTTAATTACCATTTGAATATTTTCTTTTGTGATGCATCTGTGTATTTTTCTTATTTGTTTAAAACACACATGTGCACACGCGTGTGCACACACACACATCTTTTCCTTTATGGGTAATAATCTTTTTGTGTCCTGTTTAAAGATCTTTTCCCCACCTGAAGGTTATAAAGATATTCTCATAGTTACCTTCTAGAGTATCTACTACTTTTGTATTTCACATTTAGATCTACAATCCATCTGGAATTTATTTTTGCGTATGGTATAATGTATGGGGTGTGTGGGGGGGGATCAAGATGAACTTTTTCCCCATATAGATAGGTTGACAAGACTCTCTCTTCTTCACTTTTCTGAAATGCCACCTTTATCATAAATCAGGTGTCCATATCTGTCTGGACGTTTTTCCAGACTCTATTCTGATCCATTAGTCTGTTGTCTAATTTTGCACTAACACCACATTGTCTTAATTACTGTGGCTTCATAAGTCTTACTGTCCATCAGAGTCAGTCAGTCCTCTGACTTTCTTGTTCCTGAAGACTGACTTGGCTGTGCCTGGTCCTTTTCATTTTTATATCAACTTGCCATTTTTCACACATGCATACACAAACACACAATGCACACATATCTGGGATTTTGTTTGAACTTGTATTGAATCTGACTGGTTTGGGAAGAACATCTTTACAATACTCACAGTCTTCCAAACCATGAACATGGTATATCCCCTCAATTATTTAGCTCAGTGTTTCTCTTAGCCCCTTATAGAAGTCTACAAGGTTAATACTCTCATTCTCTTACAAGCATATGGTGGAGTTTTCCAGGAGCCATGCATGTGACATCACAATAGGCTAGATGCAGAAGAGGATATGAGAATCCAGTTGTCTTAATTAAGACTTTTTAAAAAATGCCCAAAATTGTAAAACGATGCCACTCTTTCTGTTTTGTAAAATACATCTATTTTTCATAAGCATAATATTTACGTTGGAATGTAATGGATTATTTTAAAATAAATATTTAAAAGTTTTCTCAGCTTTATTTTCGAATTTAGTAAATACAGACAGCCAACATAAACAAAAACCTCTTTGGGTTGCTCAATTTTTTTTTAGTATTAAAATAGTAACAGACAAAAAATTAAAAATACTATTTTATTGCAGTAATGTGCATTCACATGAAGTTGTAAGAAATAATACCAAGATATCCCTTTGTCTAGTTTCTAATGGTAAAACTTTGCAAAACTATAATATAATTAGAATATTTACAGTGGTATAATATACCTATATTCATGTTTACCCAGTTTTATTTATTTGTATAGTGTGTCCTCGATTTTTAATATTATAAAGGGGGTCCTAAAACCAAAAACTCTGATAACTGCTGATTTAAAATTTCTTTAACATTTGTTCGCACTTTTTTATTTGTACAGACTCTACATTTACACAATTGATACTGGCATGTTTCTGAACTTGCTTATTATTTCCAGCTTTATGTCCCCATCATCTCCTCAAAATACATGATTACAGTCAGGTAAGTATGTTTTTTTAGAGGGGTTCAGTCCCATCAGCCACCACTGACAACCTTGTATGATACATGAACAACTTGAAATGAATCATTTGGTCCCTTTCCTGGAAATCTGGAATTAGAACTCAGAAGGAGATAAATCTCTCTAGATAACTAGATCAGAATGTAAACTCGGGAAGCGACCTTATTTTCTGCCTTCTAAACTGGGAAAACAAAAAATCTAGTTTGCTATAAAAAAGAATAATCTGGATTTGTTAGAAACAATAACGAGAAATTTAGAGAACTTCTTGAGTTGCATATAGTAACTGATGCTAATTCATTCCAGAAGCCCAGGTTCTACGAGCTACTATAATATAAATTATTTAGGCCAGTTACAATGGGTTTTTCTTACTTATAACCAAGACTCTTAACTAATATGTGCACAAAGTCCTTCTACCAATTTCCTACTAGAGGTTGGTCTAACATTGTGGGTAAGTATGCGGCTTTGAAAATTGATTCCTTTTTGTTTTTCAAGGGGCTCATAAGAAAATAATTGAGTTGATGGAGTTCTGGAAATCTTAGGGCATTTTAAGACTCCAAGAACCATACTGTGAAGTACGTGTGCTTGCTTATGTGTGACAATATATGCATGTTTATGTATAAATTTGTTAACAATTCTAGTTTGGAACACAAGTTTGTTTTTCTCTGTAGAACTAACTTTGTTATATGAAGCCATTCCCTTGGCAGGTCACTGGTAAGATCTGCTGAACAGCAAACAAATCTAAAAACCTAGACACATTCTACAGATGTGATCTTACAATGCAGAAAAACAGATTTTTTTTTTTTTTTTAAATCTAGGCTTAACACTATTTTTGCTTTACATTAAATTGGTATATTTTTAAATTATTATACTGTTGTCAGACACCAAGTTTGCTGTTAAACTTCCAATGACTTATTTCTCATATGTCTGTCAAAAATGATCTCTACCAACCTACACTCATCAATTTTTTAATGTGGAATTTTAAATTAATACTCATTATCTTTTCATCTTATTATTTAAAACCCACTACTTCATGCTTTTTGAAGTTCTCTCTCAGCTCCTACAGCTTTATCTGCTTAAATGTTACACAGGATAGGGTCAAGATTAAGAACACAAGGACCACTATGTTAGTCTTCCCTTTGGGTTGACATTGAGTGATCAATCAGCAGGCTGACATGTATACAGTAGTTCACCCAGCTGTTAGTCAGCCTAATCCTGATAATATTCATGCCAAATTTTTGTCATGTTAACCATAAAGATATAACAAGAGCCTTTCCATGTGTTTTACAAAAAGAATCAAGCTATACTGTTTGCAACATTTTCCCCCAGTTATATTTATAAACCTTGACCAAAAAGGAAGTAAAGATAGGTCAATATAACTTGTTTTCAGAAAACTCAAACTGGCGTCTAGTTTTCAACACAGTCTCTTCCAGAACTATCTGTTTAATAGTGGATATTAGAATTTTGCCAGTGTAGGCCGGGCGCGGTGGCTCAAGCCTGTAATCCCAGCACTTTGGGAGGCCGAGACGGGCGGATCACGAAGTCAGGAGATCGAGACCATCCTGGCTAATATGGTGAAACCCCGTCTCTACTAAAAATACAAAAAACTAGCCGGGCGAGGTGGTGGGCGCCTGTAGTCCCAGCTACTCGGGAGGCTGAGGCAGGAGAATGGCGTAAACCCGGGAGGCGGAGCTTGCAGTGAGCTGAGATCCGGCCACTGCACTCCAGCCTGGGCGACAAAGCGAGACTCCGTCTCAAAAAAAAAGAATTTTGCCAGTGTAGAGAAGAAGACCATTTTAAACAAATGTACCTATAAACAACAAATGTATATGTAAATTAAATGCCATTCCATCAGTTGCCTTCCATCTTCCTATTCTTGTTCTGGTTTGTAAATTTTAAAAGTCCTCTTTTCACTGCCTTCAAAAATACTTTCACAAAATTCATGTAACTATGGGCTTCAACACTCCTGATTCTAAGAGACTTGGGGCTGTTTTTTCAATTCATTCTTAGAATGGATATTCATCGACAAATGCTTTATACATTCATAAAGAATGGGGCAAAAGAACATACTGTATAAAACTGCTTTTCTAATTCTTTCTTCTACATTATCTCCTATTGGAATTGTTTAAAATTCTAAAATCCAAATTTTATCTTTTAAAACCCTTTGTCCTTCAAAAATGACTTGCCTTTTCGGTAATTATATTTAGCTTTTCTCTGAACCTTCTGTAGTCCACTTGCAAAAAGCTACAAAATACATCTAACCATATCCAGAATTCCATTATTTGCTTAAAATACTCTCCCAAGGTGTTCATCACATCATCAAGCAGTCATTCCTCATGAAATAAAAGGTTCAGAGAAAAGGTGAGTATAATACAGAAATAAATACTAAACCATCAACACCAGCTTCCTTGAGTGGCCAAAGACTAGCAAAGTAAAATTCATTAATTATATCAACGTTTCTATATTTAATCCATTAAAACATTACTGGGAATAGCCATTTAGGCATTTTTCTCCAATTGAGATTTTTTTTTTTCTGCTTGTTGTAAAAGATCCAAAAGTGACATAATTCAAAATCTGTATTTCCCTCCCAGAGACAACCACTGTTAACAGTTGAGGTAATTTACCAGACTTTTTCCCTATGCAAATAACCCCCCAAAGGGCTCATACCATACATACAGTCTTGTAATTAACATTTTTACATTTGAGGGTTTTTAAAGCGAGAAAAACTTATATAGTACTCCCACATATAAAGACTGGCTGTAAATGTCAAGAATGGGTTGAAAAGGCAAAAAGATGCCATGTTATGTAGAGTTAAGAGTTTAATATGTAACAATGATTTCCTATTTCATATAAGCTGAAACAAATCTGCTAATGCTTACTCAAAGTCAAAATAACCCAAACAACCTTTCTGTACAACTATTACTTTCCTCATTAACTACAACTTTTAAAAATATTAAAATTTGCAAAAAATCCTCGAATACTCAAAGCAAGTCATGTAATATTTTGAGCAAAAAAGAAAAAATATTAAATCTATTAGGCATAAAAAAGTGTATAAAGGTATAAGTTTCTTAGTTATAACTAATATTTTCACCTTTATTTTCCCTGAAAAATACCACTTAGTAAATTTAGAAACTGAGGGAAGTTAGAGATCGTTAAAATTCTTTCACTATACAATTATTAGAAAAATCCAACATGCTCTGAGAAAATGTATTCTCACCTATTTTAACCTGTGACTTTATTTTCATAGCGTACTATTTCAGTTAATAAAAGACTTGTAGATTGTTACTACTACCACTCCTTTATTCCTTTCCAACAGTTCTGTGATCCACTCCTCCCCATACACTTCCGTCACATACATAATATCATAAAAGTAAATCTGGCTTTACTTAGAAGTTCTTTACTAATTCTTCTGAACTGAAAAGTACGGAAAAACAAAATTTTGCATATATTTTTAGGCAGTTCACTGAAACCTTAAAAAAATAATAATAATAATCACGAATCTGTATCCTGTGTTTTTTCTGTATGTTCATAAATTGTTTTCTACTTGGTCTTCATATTTCCAGGGAATCAGAGGGACGTAAAAGAACAGACTAAATTCAAGGAAAAAAAACACACTCCAAGCATGATCTCCAAGTATTACTTATAGTTAGGCCACCTCTCCTCCGTGTGTGCACAACATCCTGTATAAATAGTCTTTAGCGTACATTTTACACTTGATTTTCGTTTCTTGTTTACTTGACTGTCTCCCCCAGTATCATTCTGCAATATCAATATTCTGCTGCTGACCTATACAGTAAGCACACAGTATTACTGCATGCTGTGAAAAGCACCTTTATCACCTAGTTGTCCAACCAGAAAACAGGTGCATGCACATCTTTAATCCCTCAAGCCAATCCACCTCCAATTCCTACCAATTCTATTTCTTAAATATATTTTAAGTCCATCTACTATTTTCCAACCCTACTGCCACTAAGCTAACTCATCTCATAGTCATCTCTCTCAGACTACTCAACTTCCTCAACTGTCTCTCTATTTCCAGCTTTGTCCTCTCTTTTCAGTGCCTTGTCCACACTGCAGCCAAAAGTGATTTTTCTTAAAAAAGAAAAATTGGTTGTCCATTTAATCTGATTAAAATCCTTCAACTGGCCAAGCACAGTGGCTCACGCCTATAATCCCAGCACTTTGGGAGGCCGAGGCGGGCAGATTACTTGAGGTCAGGAGTTCGAAACCAGTCTGGCCAACATGGCAAAACCCCGTCTCTACTAAAAATACAAAAATTAGCAAGGCGTGATGGCATGTGCCTGTAATCCCAGCTACTCAGGAGGCTGAGGTTGGAGAATCACTTGAACCCAGGAGGCAGAGGTGGCAGTGAGCTGAGATCAAGCCACTGCACTCCAGACAGAGCAAGACTTTGTCTCAAAAAAAAAAAAAAAAAAAAAAAAAGACAAAGAAAAAAAAGCCTTCAACACTTCTGTTCCTTTCCAGGTCTTCACACATGCTATTTTCCCTCTCTCTGAAATAGTTTCCCATAATCTTCCCTCCCTAACAACCTTGGCTAACATTTACTCATCACTGAGCAGCTCACACATCAACTTTATCCAGAAAGTCTTCTCGGCAGGGCGCGGTGGCTCCCTGTAATCCCAGCACTTTGGGAGGCCGAGGCGGGCGGATCACGAGGTCAGGAGTTCGAGACCAGCCTTGTCAACATAATGAAACCCCGCCTCTACTAAAAATACAAAAATTAGCCGGGCATGGTGGTGCATGCCTGTAATCTCAGCTACTCAAGAGGCCGAGGCAAGAGAATCGCTTGAACCCGGGAGGTAGAAGTTGCAGTGAGCCGAAATCCCACCACTGCACTCCGGCCTGGGCAAGAGAGTGAGACTTGTCTCAAAAAAGAAAAAAGTCTTCTCCCCTCCCCTAATCTAGGTGAAATGTGCCTTCATAAGCTTCCATACTGTAGTATTACCATTACATATCATTACATATACTGATGTAAATTTATAATTGCCTGTGTATTTATCTATACATTCCAGTAAATTTATAATTGCCTGTGTATTTATCTATACACTCCAGTAGACTACAAGCTGTGTTAGGGCAAGGGCAATGTCTGGCTGTTCTGTTCACCATCATAATTATAGTGACTAATACCAAGCCTAGGCTGAGGCTGGGGAACTCACAGAAGATAATTACTCTAGCTCTGTCAGTGCCTCAATTTTTAGTAGTAAACACTGATAAATGTATACGTTCACTTTTTTTTAATGTCAGATATCATTCACATCCCATAAAATAACCCATTTAAAGTGTACAAACAAACAGATTCACAGAGTTGTGCAACCATCAGCACAATTTTAGAACATTTTTGTCATCCTAAAAAGTTGTACCACTAGCAGTTACTCACCAACTCCCCTCAACACCTCTAGTTTCTGGCAACCATTTGTCTGCCTTCTTGCTTCATACACAGATTTGCCTATTCTGGACATTTCATATAAATGGAATCATACACTATGTGGTCTTTTGTGACTGGCTTCTTTCACTTAGCACAATGTTTAAGATTCATCTTTGCAGCAATTATCAGCACCCCTTTTTTGCTACTGAATAATATTCCACTGATTCCAGGGACAAAACATATCACTTTATTCATCAGCTGATAAGACATTTGTGTTTTCATCTTTGGCTATCATCAATAATGCTGCCATGAACATTACCATACACATTTCTGTGTGGACACATGTTCAATTCTATTGAGTATACACCTAAGAGTAGAACTGCTGGGTCATATGGTAACTCTGTTTAACCTTTTGAGAAAATGCCAAACTGTTTTCAAAGTGGCTGTACAATCTTACTATTACCACCAGCAGTGCATGAGGGTTCCAATTTCTCCATATCTGCTGTCATTTAAATATCCCTCCCAAAACATATGCTGAAACTTGATCCCTAATGTGGCACTGTTGAGAGCTGGGGACTTTGGGAGGTGACTGCATCAGGAGGGCTCTTCTCTCATAAATGGATTAATCCATTCATGGATTAAAGGGTTAATGAATTAATGGGACTCTCTACAGAGTCCCGAACAGGCAAGAAGGTTCTCACCAGAGCTGACCCTACAACCTTGGACTTCTTAGCCTCCATAACTGTAATAACTAAATCTTTTTAAATAATCCAGTTTCTGATATTCCGTTATAAGCAACAGAAAACAGGACTAATACAACATTCTAGTCACTACTTGTTATCTCTTTTTTATTACAGCCTTCCTAGTAGGTGTGAACTAGTATCTCATTGTGGTTTTGATTTGCATTTCCCAAATGGCTAATTTCATTTTACTGTGGACTCTATGAGAGTACTGTTGGTATTATGTTTTGCTCAAAAATGTGTCTCCTCAGCACTTAATAGTGTCTGGCACAGAAGAGATCTTTAATATATGTTAAATGAATATATAAAAGATTTTTTTTTAGGTGTGTACATAGTAGAGGAGATGGACTGTATGTGAGGAGAAAACAGAAAATGACCCTGAGATCCTAGCTTAGTAAATGGAAGACTGATACAAAACATAAGATACAGATCATATAAAAAGGAGGACAGGTCATATAAAAAGAAAGCTGAAACCACAGAAATAACACTAAAAACAAAAACAGACATACGAGAACCTTGGCAACATTCATCTTCAAGAAAGAAACTGACAAAAAGGTACACTCAACAGGGGCATTCAGAAGACAAACCAGTAGTGAATAGCGTCATAAAAGGCTCAAGACATCTGCTGATAAGTTACCTATAACTTACAGAGCTTTCTCAGGGATGTCTTCCATGACACTCTGGGTTAAGCCCGCCTAATAAAGCCTTTAATTTCACCTTGTGTCTCGTCTCTACCACTTATTTACATTGTAATCATTGGCTCATGCTGCCACCTCAACCAGATTGTATACTACATGTAGCCAGGGACCATTGTTTTTAGAGATTAGTACGGTGCTGGACATATGATAAATGCTGATCTCTATGTTTCTTGCATGAATGAGTTATTCACTAATTTAAATGAATAACAGCATCATATAAATGAATACAGATATTGTTTAATATTTTAATAACTTCAAAATTTTCAAACATTAGAACTAAACCTTACATAAAGAAAAAAGAAGAACACTTTTTACCTTGTCTTCCCCAATTGCTTCCCTGAGTGAAATACGACTAATTTTATTCTCACAAACACACACACACAGAGTAATAAAGCAATAAAATAATTTTCCTCAGCTGGGCATGGTAGCGCATGGCTGCAATCCCAGCACTTTGGGATGCCAAGGCAAAAGGATTGCTTGAGCCCAGGAGTTTGAAACCAGCCTGGGCAACACAGTAAGACCTCGTCTCTATGAATAATAATGATTTTAAAAGTTAGCCAGTTGCGGTGGGCACATGCCTGTAGTCTCAGCTACTCAAGAGGCTGAGGTGGGAGAATCACTTAAGGCCGGCCAGTAGAAGCTGCAGTGAGCTGTGTTCACACCACTGCATTCCCAGCTTGGGTAACAGAGCAAGACCCCATCTCAAAACAAAAAAATAACAATAAATAAAACAAAAATGTACCTATGGGTGACATACAGGGGATAACATTATCGCATGAATTTAACAGGTGTGTCAACATGAGTACTTTCAAGGTTAGTTTTCCATTTTCAATATACTAGAAACTTTATTAAAAGTGTCTTTTGCAGGCCGGGCGCGGTGGCTCAAGCCTGTAATCCCAGCACTTTGGGAGGCCGAGATGGGTGGATCACGAGGTCACGAGATCGAGACCATGCTGGCTAACACGGTGAAACCCCGTCTCTACTAAAAAATACAAAAAATTAGCCTGGCGAGGTGGCGGGCGCCTGTAGTCCCAGCTACTTGGGAGGCTGAGGCAGGAGAATGACGTGAACCCAGGAGGCGGAGCTTGCAGTGAGCTGAGATCTGGCCACTGCACTCCAGCCTGGGCGACAGAGCGAGACTCCGTCTCAAAAAAAAAAAAAAAAAAAAAAAAAAAGTGTCTTTTGCAGACTTGGAACTAACCCAAATCCCCATCAATGACAGACTGGATAAAGAAAATGTAGCACATACACACCAAGGAATACAGCCATAAAAAAGAATGAGTTCATGTCCTTTGCAGGGACATGGATGAAGCTGGAAGCGATCATTCTCAGCAAACTAATACAGTAACAGAAAACCAAACACCTCATGTTCTCACTCATAAGTGGCAGCTGAACAATGAGAACACATGGACACAGGGAGGACCATCACACACCAGGTCCTGTCAGGGGCTCGGGGGTAAGGGGAGGGAGAACATTAGGACAAATAACTAATGCATGAGGGGCTTAAAACCTAGATACGAGTCGATAAGTGCAGCAAACCACCATAGCACATGTATACCCATGTAACAAACCTGCACGTTCTGCACATGTATATAAAGTAAAATTTTTTTACAAAAGTATTTTGTATAAGCAATCATTAAAATGGCACATTATTTTGAGCAAAACATAAGATTGCAGGTAAGATTTCTAAGAAACAATCCTAAGGAATACAATGTGATGAGTGAGTAAAGATGTACATGGTATAGGCTGGGTGTGATGGCTCATGCCTATATTCCTAGTACTTTGGGAGCACGAGGCGGGTGAATCACCTGAGGTCAGGAGTTCAAGAACAGTCTGGCCAACATGGTGAAACCCCGTCTTTGCTAAAATACAAACATTAGCCGGGCATGATGGCAGGTGTCTGTAATTCCAGCTACTCGGCAGGCTGAGATGGGACAATCGCTTGAACCCAGGAGACAGTGGTTGCAGTCAGCTGAGATTGTGCCGTGCCACTGCACTCCAGTCTGAGCTACGGAGGGAGACTTCATCTCAAAAAAAAAAAAAAAAAAAAAAAAAAAGATGTACATAATATTCACCATATCATAAAAAGTAGAAAATACACTAAATGTTCACCATGAAAAGACTAGGAAAATAAATCCGAGATGCATATACACATGCACAGCACAATGGAATACTACATACTCATTAAAAGGGAAAATGTATATGACACATTCGTTAATGCATTAATGAAATTCATTAACACAGAAATGTTTCTTGAAATATACAATGTTTCAAAACCGGTTATAAACCAGAAAACCAGGTATGATCCCATTTATAGAAAATTACATACTTGTACAGAGATATTTAAAAGGATGTTAAACTTTTAAATGGAGCAAACCCCAGTCCCGAAATTTTGGATAACATTTAATTTTTTACATTTGTCATTAGTGTTTTAATTAAATAATTATTCTTAAACTTTTACAACTATTTTTATTTGGGATAAATTCACACACAACAGTAAACATACAAAAGTAAGCCATGTTTAAAAATAAAAAGGAGAGCTGGGCATGGTGGCTCACGCCTGTAATCCCAGCACTTTGGGAGGCTGAGGTGAGTGGACCGCCTGAGGTCAGGAGTTTGAGACCAGCCTGGCCAACATGGTGAAACCCTATCTCTACTAAAAATAAAAAAAATTAGTCAGGTGTGGTGGTGGACGCCTCTAATCCCAGCTACTGGGGAGGCTGAGGCAGGAGAATCACTTGAACCTGGGAGGCGGCGTTTGCAGTGAGCCGAGATTGCGCCATTGCACTCCAGCCTGGGAGACAGAGCGAGACTCCGTCTTAAAATATAAAATTAAATTAAATTTTAAAAAAGGAGATGGGGACGACCCATATAAAAGCAAGACACTGGAGACTTAATCATTACTTATTAAATTTTCATGTATATCAAAAAATAATTGAAAACACTGAGAAGATCAAAAATATAAAGGCATTTTAGCTGTAAAAAATGATGGTTCAAAGAGTTAAATAGCAATAGGCATTTTAAAAGAAACAATCTTGAATATGCTACAAAGTTCTTAAGTAGATTGTATGTGCTTGGAAGGAATACAGAAATTGCTGAATATGTCATCTGTTCAAACCTTTTAAGAAAAACTGTAGAAATTACAGTATCTTTAAGAAAAACAATAGCTCTTAATGAAATAGTGTCATGATCTAGAGACAGCAGCATCACAATCTTTTTTTAAAATGTAAGACCTGGTCTCACTCTGTGGTTCAGGCTAGAATGCAGTGGCATGATCACAGCTCACTGCAGCCCCAACCTCTTGTGCTCAAGCAATCCTCCTGCCTCAGCCTCCCGAGTAGCTGGGACCACGGACCTGTGTCACCATGCTCAGCTAATTTTTAAATTTTTTGTAGAAACAAGGTCTCACTTTGTTGCCCAAGCCAGTTTTGAACTCCTGGCTCAAGCGATCCTCCCACCTCAGCCTCCCGAAGTGCTGCGATTACAGGCATGAGCTACTGTGCCAGGCAGCACCAAAATCTTTTGCAGAAAACACAAACATGTACAAAAAAGACTATGTTCATAACCTATAACATTGACTTGTTTCATCAAACTCTAGAACACAAATGAACAGTACTTTAGGTTTAGAAATTCTGAAGCATACTCAAATCCAGACAATGTAAAAAAGAGTTAACTTAAATCCAAGGTGACCTATTTATGATCATATTCCACTTAAGAATAAGCTTTTTAAAAAATATCATGTAATCACGGATATTTATTAACCATGATTACTATATGACCTACCTTTATTCACCAGATACATCTTTGAATGATACCATTTTCAAAATTTAAAAACTCTCCTGAAAGAAAAAAACTCTCAACACTGAGGATATTTTTTAAAAATGTTCTGGAGCTGAAACTCCAATAGAAAAGTTCTTTAAGTGTTCCATGTAAGAGTATAAATATTCAAATAAGTTTATAACCATCTAAAACAATTTTGAAAGCTAAAAACATATAATTTGGGATGTTTATTACAAGTAAAGGTAACTGAGTATTTACGTGTACGTGTATGTGTGTGTGTAGCAGTCCATGAAAATATACTTTCCCACATGGTTATTAATCTTTAAGAGGGTGCCAAGTACATCTCACCAAATGTATTCTCCTTTGCACTATGCAGTACTCAAGAAAATGACATGAACTTTGTACAGTCTTATGATTTTATTGTTAGCGGTCATGTTAAACTAAGAAAATAGTAATTTCAGCTCAAATGTGAGTTAAATCATCAAGTTAAAGTGAAGCTTTTTATTAAGTGAAGCTCTCTCTGCAGAATATCTCACTCAATATACATAACATTTAAATAGACTACTAAAAAGGTGACAGCTGAGGAATGCTTTCACTTCTTTCCATGGTTTCTACTGAATGCCATTTCAGAAATGCCTATATAACACATGACAATCTGGAATGTCTCCACCCATGAAAGAGCATTTGAGTTGGGCAGCAAGCACACTTAGGGGAGTAACACAGAACTCAAGCATGTCTTTTTATGGTTAGCCAGCATAACAATGAAAAGATAAACAACCAAAACACTAATAAGGTCAGAAAATACTGACATAGAGGGAGCCATAGTAAAAATGTTATTTGGAAAAAAAAGTATGAGTAAAATAACTAGAAAATATGTATTATTTCTAATGTTACCATGCTAAAGATTTCCTTTTTCTTTCTTTTCTTATTCCTTTATTGGTAGAGACAGGGTCTCCCTATATTGCCCAGGCTGGTCTTGAACTTCCGGGATCAAGTCTCTCGCCTTGGCTTCTCAAAGTGCTGGGATTACAGGTGTGAGCCACTGCATCCAACCTAGAGATTACTTTTCTAAATGAACACTCAAGGATTTGTTTAAAGAATTTTTAAACTAAGTTACATAAACTGAAGCTTCTATTGATAATCAGTAATAGATTCCATTTCAAAAATAAATCTAACTTCCCGATAATTTTTGTCTTTAAGACAGAATCTCGCTCTGTCGCCCAGGCTGGAATGAAGTGGCACAATCTCAGTTCACTCCAATCTCTGCCTCTTGGGTTCAGGCGATTCTCGTGCCTCAGCCTCCCGAGTAGCTAGGATTATTAGGCATGTGCCCCCACGCCTGGCTAATTTTTTTTTTCTTTGTATTTTTAGTAGAGACAGGGTTTTGCCACGTGAGGCTGATCTCAAATTCCTGAGCTCAGGTGATCCGCCTGCCTCAGCCTCCCAAAGTGCTAGGACTACAGGCGTGAGCCACCATACCCAACCACCTAATAAATGTTTTGATTGTAATAATGGCTACTTTTACATTGTAAGTATTATAAAAGTAAGTGGTTGATGTAAGTTTTTTATTAGGACATTTTAAAAGTTTGTCAGTGTGTTATATTTACCCAAATTATTATTTTGTATTCTATGAATTCTGCTCTTCAAAATATTAGTTTACATTGTATCCAATTTTTTAAAATCATTAAATACTTACTGTGTAGCTACTAAAACAACATGCAGATACAAAAGGAGATTTAAAGAAAAAAGAATCAAAGTCCCTACCTTAAGGGTACCTAAGGGACTTCTTTTTTCCCCCCTAGTATCCCTGATACGAAGTTTCCTACAATCTGTCTCCAAAAAGAGTCAAATAGGTACATGTATGTATGTATAAAAAATTTACTGTAAATGATTTAAAAAAACTAAAACAGGCTGAGTGCAGTGGTTCATGCCTGTAATCCCAGTACTTTGGGAGGCTGAGGTGGGAGCATCACTTGGGCCCAGAAGTTTGAGACTAGCCTGGGCAACACAGGGAGACCCTGTCTCCAAGAAAAAAAAATTAGCTGGAAGTGGTGGCACATGCCTGTATTCCCAGCTGATAGGGAGGCTGAGGTGGGAGGATCACTTGAGCCCAAAAAGGCTACAGTGAACTATGTTCATGCCACTGCACTCCAGCCGTGGTGACAGTCTATCACGCTGTCTCAAAACACACATATATACATCACACTCACACACACCTACACACACTCTACAACTGAAACAATATAAATTGCTATTAGGGTAAAGAAAAATAAAGGTAATTAAAAATTAAATTATATGTCCTGAAAAAAGGAGTGTTTCTTGTTGCTGCTGATGTATTCTGCACATAATAAGTCAAAAATAATCTTGGCACTTCCTAAAATTTAGGACAATTTTGAATTCTGAGATTAATTTAGATACAGTACTACTGCAGTTCAATTACCATAGAAAGGTCTTAAAAGTATAGGCTAGCTAAAACAAAAGTGGATGAAGAAAAAAATGACATGTGTGTTTCACTTGATTTTTCAGTTAATTTACAGAGAAACCTCCAACTACTAACCACCACCATAACGACGAAAAGATTTAAGAATATTTTCTTCTTCGGACTTTAAAGAAGATACCTGGCATAGGGTAAAGTTTGAGCTCTGGAATCAAACAGACCTGCAGAAGAATTCCAGCTGTGCCATTTATTTTCTTGTTAACCTTGAGCAAGTGAAAAAGCATGTTGTGAAAATTAAACTACTGTTTGGTAAAGCACTGCTCCTCAATAAAACACTGATTAAGTCATGGCTACTACATATCTGACTCCAACTGACTACATATCTAAACTTATAATTGTTGGAGGTCTTCAATCTTTCAAAGAGGTATACCAAAATACCAATACCTCATCATCTTTTCAACCTTATTGTGGAGCTCCACAAACTTTCAAAAGAAGGGTGGAGTAAAAGATGGCAATTTTTTGCAGGCAGAGGCAATGAAAATAGCAACTCCATATAGTGTCAAGAAGTAACATGTTACGGTGGTAACAAAACAATGTTTTATGCCTCCCCCTATTAAAAGGTTTTTAAATAGTTTTCTTTCAAAAATCATCTAATAAGATTTTTAAAGTACTTTTCTTACGTGAACTGTAATTTTTAAATGTGGTAATAACAAATGGATGATGAAAAACATTTCCTCTATTCCATCCACTGTTTCGACCTGGCTATACTAGAAAATGCTCAGTCACAGCTTGCAATCATACTGTAGCTGAGGCACATGAAAGATGGTCTTGGTTATGACACCTCAAAGTCAGACCACAAAAGTGTTGCCAGGAAGCATAGAGGCAGCAACTACAGAAAATGCATTATAACAGCAGCAGTGAGGGAACTGGTGCCCTACTAGCACACCCCATATATGGCTAGGGTTGCCCACTTATCTGTAGGAAGTGAGGGGCCAGTTTGGGGTTGGGAGGGTTTTGTTTGTTTGTTTAGGTAGGTTTTTAAAAATGGATTTAGGATGATTTCAATAAAAACTTTTGAAAGGCATGAGCATAAGTGTTACAGCTTTTCTAAAGAGAAAACTATGCAGAGAAATATTTTACACTGCACATTCTTTTAGACACAAATTTTAATGCTCAAGTTATCCGATAGGTTCTTTCAAGATCTTAACATTCTCCATCAAAAAAAGGGTAAATAGTTACGAACTATAAACTCTTAATTCAGATTTTTCAAAATAATCAATTAAATTATTTGTTAACAAGCAACTCAAAATTAATTGCTTCCAGTGTCTTTTACACTTCACATCTTAAGACTACAGTATTCCTTTTACTGACAAGAGAATCACATATTTTACAAAGGTGCTTAAAATGGCTCCCTTAGAAGTAGATCAAATTTGTACTTTAAGAGCAAAAGGATTTCATATTAAATCTATCTGTAAGTCTGTCTGTACTGGAAAGTAAAAGAAAAACTATTTTAAAATTGTAATAGTATAGAACATGGAACTTCCTACTTTGTATTCCTCTAGAAGTGGTACCCAACCTTGGCATCAGGAACCAGTTGCGTGAATGACAATTTTTCCACAGATGGGGGTTGGAGAGTGGGGCCAGATGAAACTGTTCTACCTCAGATCATCTTCAGGCATTAGATGCTCATAAAGAGCACACAACCTAGATACCTCAAAAGCACAGTTCACAATAGGGTCCGCGCTCCTATGAGAATCTAATGCCGCTGCTGATCTGACAAGAGGCGGACTGCAGGCAGTAATGCTAGCTCTCCAGTGTGTCGCTCACCTCCTGCTGTGTGGCCTGGTTCTTTACAAGTCATGGACCGACCTGTCCACGGCCCAGCCATTTGTGAACCTCTGCTCTAGAGGATCTAGCTCAGACTCTTAGAAAGTGAGTAATTAATTAATGACTCGACTGGATATATTTTTCTACCACTTAACCAAGATCTAGACTGCTTTAGAATTTAAAAGAAAGGAGGTCAATATTAAGAATTTTTTAGGCAGGCCACGGTGGCTCACACCTGTAATCCACTTTGGAAGGCCAAGGCGGGCAGATCACTTGAGGTTGGGAGTTCAAAACCAGCCCAGCCAACATGGTGAAACCTCATCTCTACTAAAAATACAAAAAAAATTAGTCAAGCGTGGTGCCACGCACCTGTAATCCCAGCTACTCAGGAGGCTGTGGCAGGAGAATCGCTTGAACCTGGGAGGCGAAGTTTGCAGTGAGCCAAGACTACATCACTGCACTTCAGCCTAGATGACAGAATGAGACTCCATTTCAAAAAAAAAAAAAAAAATTTTTTTTCAAAGTAAATACATTGAAATCCACAACAAAGTTTTTAATCTGTTTCATAAACACACAAATTCCATTATGTGCAAGAACAATATGCTAAGTATCTGATGCGAAGGTTTCAAAAATGTATTTCACAACATACAAATAACTCTAAAACTTAACTATTGATGATTTGAAGTAAAAAGATAAAATTCAATAAACCTTTAGTGAGCACCCACTATGTGCTAGGCTCTGGAAATACAAAAATGTGGACGATTAGGTCCTCAGAAGCTGTAAGGGACGACAAACACAAACACTATTCAGTAAAAAGTGTTTTTATTGCAGGAGAGGCAAAATATAAGGTACAGTGAACACCCCAGAGAAGAGAATGAGAATCTTGAACAATGACTAGAATTTTAACTGGCAAACGAGGGAGACAGCATAAAAAGCATGGCTAAAGGCATGGAAATAAAAAATGTAAAGATCTGGTTAAAATGTCAGCAAGTTAACCCATTTCTATAAAGGATACAACACAATGGAGATATATCAACCATAAGCTAAAGGATAAAATGTATTATATCCAAATTCAGAGAGAGGAGTGACATCATCAGAGTGATACTGTTCAAAGATTAATACGACAGCAATATGCATGCTAGATTAAATCAGGGAGTGAACAGAGGCAGGAAAAACAATTAAGCTATTACTATACTCTAGGGATAAAAATAAGGTCAGGTGCGGTGGCTCACGCCTATAATCCCAGCAGTTTGGGAGGCGGAGGTGGGTGGATCACCTGAGGTCAGGAGTTCAAGACCAGTCTGACCAACATGGAGAAACCGCATCTCTACTAAAAATACAAAATTAGCTGAGCGTGGTGGCACAGCCAGCTACTTAGGAAGCTGAGGCAGGAGAATCGCTTGAATCCAGGAGGTGGAGGTTTCGGTGAGCCAAAATAGCATCACTGCACTCCAGTTTGGGCAACAAGAGTGAAACTCTGTCTCAAAAAAATAAAATAAAATAATAAAGGTATGAACTAGGTTGCCAGTAAAGAATGGCAAGGAAAACAACTGATGCCAAGGTAATTGTAAAGAAAAGACTGAGCTAGAAGATAGACTGGATTATACATAGACAAGGGGAATGAGTAAACAATAACTAAAATGTTTAACTTGATCTAAAGATCACTGACAAAAACAGGGACATCAATGAGAAGAGTAGGCTTGATGAGGAAAGACAGACCTGTTGTAGGCTGAATTTAAAGAAATTCCTGACAATGATGTAAAACAGTCTTATAACCAAATTAATAGTACTTTAAAATAATTAGTTAAAAAGGATGCTGGTAAAGTCTAAAGAAGTACCTCTAATGTTAAGGGATAAACGTAAAATTATAATACTGAATTGCAACTATGAAAATCTATGTTTGAACAGCAAGAAATCCTTTGAAGAAATCACAAAGGTTAACGTGAATACAGTAGTTGCCATTCTATGGCAAAGGGGGTGAACTTGTATTTACTATATTACTACTTAAAAGACATTATTAAACATAAAATTGCAATACATTTAATAATATTTCATTTTAAATCAATACATAACCCAAAAAAATGGAAATGAGGCTTGGAGCTTTGCAGAAATGACGGAACTGTAAACTGACTTGGAAGTCACTGGTGCAGAGGAAAAAGAAAAGATTTTAAGGTTAAAATCAACAGGCTAAACTCAAAACTGCTAGACAAAAATCTCAGCCCTATATTTTATGCACACCAGTATCAGTAAGAATCAGCAATAAGGCATTCTATATATAACCTTATTAATCTCCTTAAATCTTCATAAAGTATGCCAAAATAGAGATATAATTACATACTGTAAAACTCTACCAGGTAGCTATGAAATCAGAAGCTGATTATTGCCCCATTGGTAATAATGAAATTCTACTCTAGACCTCGGTACTAGAAAACCGGAAATTTATATCTATGGTTAACTCTGTGCTGTTTTGTAGCTTTGGGGGTCAGGTCCCGGGTGGAGTGGGTGGGGAAGAAAGGCTATTCTGGAGACTAAGATAGGAAATTTGACAAGAAACACTGCTTTTTCTTCTATATAGAGAACATATTTCTATACAAAAAGAACAGCTGAAGACTGGATATCTTTTATAACTTCTAATGAGGGAGCACATTCAACAAATTAATAAACCTTTCAATATAAGCTGTTTATATTTAAAATAAAAGCAAAATACTAGATTTTGTATTTTGTAAAAGTATATTTGTGGGTTGTGACGTTCCTAAAACTTTTCTCTAGACAATGAAATTTAGAACACTTGATCAAAACCAAAAAGTAAATAAATATTCAAAAAAGAATAAACAATAATTAACCCAGTAAAACATTTTAGGTATTCTATGATCTTTTGAGGTTAAATTTTTAAAAAACTATTCAAGGACTATTAAATCAGTGATTTTAGTATTTCGAATTAAGTATGGAAAACAAGCTAAGTTTAGAGATTTTTCTTAAAAGTTTAAAATTTTCTTGTGTGTGTGTTTATTTACTGTCTTTCACTAGCTGTTGTCCTAAATTTGCCCAAAGTGAACTCCCTATTTTCATAGTAACAATGGGAAAAAAGTACAAGAGTTGATAAATAAGAAATGAGAGTGAAGAAAACATAACAAAAATTTTAATGCTTGATATTTTAAAGATTTTGGCTTCACTGATTTAAGGAATTTGCAGATAAGGAAAAATGTTATGGAAAAGAGGAGGCGGTTGGAAATTATCGGGTCAAACACTCATAGTGACAAAAAGTGACAGAAAGGTATTATGCAAATGGTGTAAATTTAGAAACTTCTGTTTAAGTGTTTGTCAACTAAAACAAAATACCCAATAAAGATACAGCTACACAACACCAAACTGACCACTGAATTCAGTTAATCAGGAAGACATTGGTAAGTCTGACAATTCTTGCAACATGTGAATATTGAGAGGAGGAAAAAAGATCTTAAGAAGACAGTTAAATGTATTTTCTCTTCCTCCCTAAACCAGTATTACAACAATGTAAATATCAAAAATTTTCGTCTTCCTCCAGGCCAATACAATTGGGTTCCTCCACAACAATAGTAACTTTAAATTTCTATTTGACGATTTGAATAAAACATATTGATGCAAACAATTATCCAATTATCCTGACCTCCTACAGTAATAATCAAAATCTATTTCACACTAAAACACTAAAACGTGTAAAGTACACTTGAAAGAAATTTGAAGATTCATCTTACATAATTACATTATCATTTTTAATGCCAAAAGTTTCTTTCATTCTCAACACCATGGTTTTAAAATCTTAAGAGTTATGATATGCCTTAAATAAACTTCACCCAAATAAAAAGTTTGCTATGCATTAGAGAATCTAAATTAATGAAATAGAAAAAACGCTAGATACCCTGTTATATTTTTACTGGGTGCCACATTTTTAATTCCATATTTGTCCTGCAATTTGTCAATAATTTCAATGTATCCAGTCAACTTTGTAAACAAAGGCTATACTCCAAGTCTGATACGAGAATTCCATTACATAAAATTTAAAATGGTCATCACTCCCTTAAACAGTAAGCAATACAAGGAAAAATGTCACTACACACCTCTTTTAAAAAGGCATCAAGTTAATATTCATGAAATATAATAAAGCCTTGAGTTTTCAACCTCCCAAACAAGTTTTTACTACAGCATTACTCGAAATAAGGCTATGCATCTTCCACATACAACGAAGGCAACTTTGAGATAGCTTACAAGTCTTTTCATTGTAAGGGAAAGCTATTGCTGCAAAGTCATTTTCTATTATAGTTATTCCAAGTTGCCCGCCAAGAAAATCGAAAAAGCCTATGTCTTGTCACCTATTACCATCACTTAAAAATTGCTTTTTATGCAGAACTCTACATGGTTGTGTTGCTTTTGGCCTGTTAAAGGCAAGGCAACATTATCTCTGGATTGCCAATAGTTTCTCCTTATTTGGCTAACATTGAGAGATCCCAATCAGACTACTATAAAACTTTAACATGCACAAAGCATCCATTTTGAGAAAAGTTTGTGACCAGTCTTTTTTTCTTCCCACCCCCAAAAGAAAAATCAGAGCTTGGTAACCGGCTTTGAAAAGAGTGTCCCCTATTTATTCTTCTCTTTCTAACACCAGTGCACACCCCAGGACCTGGGGCTCAAGGATCTCTGACATTGCGGCAAACTTCGAGTATCAGACTCAACACGTTCCGGTCCGGAGGTGGGCAAACCCTTTAGAGGGCTTCCTTACTCTACCCATTTCCATCCCCTTCCTTTCAGCCGGTGCAGATCAGCTAATTACACCGTTTTCCCCTCCCCAGTGACCAAGAGTAATAAATGAGAAAACAGGAAATCGTTCGCTCAGGGCACTCGGCTTAGGGCTCTAGATTACTATTATCATCATCATTTGTAATCAAGTCCTCAAAAGTGCAACAAATCCAATGCCTACCTACAAGTCAAAGATGTTCATCTGCCTAAGCGTCCCTAATGCCTCTTGTTAGTTTTCTTCCTTCAGCATCCACCCCTCCGAATTTATCACTGACACGGGGGCCCAGGCACAACCCCACTACACCCCTCCTTGTCTCGACCCCAAATCCCAGACTCATCGCACCAATGGCCCTGGGGCCCCAAGACGACCACAGTTCCTTTTCCCCTGTGCCCCGGAAATCACCCGGTTCCCAACTCCACCAGCAACTGTTCTGAAGGGGGCCTCAAGCCCAGCGCCCTCCCCTCCACCAGCTCTCCCTCCCGCCCTCTCGGGAAACCGCCCCCTCACCCCGCAGCAGGGAGTCTCCCGCCGCCCCCAGCCTCAAGAGGTGGAGAACTGAGGGCAGGCCCCGGCGGGAGGCCGACGAGGACCCTCAGGGTCAGGAGAGCCGGCGACTGGGCGCACAGACCTGGTGCAGGGCAGTGAGTCCGTCCACATTGGCGTAATTGATGTCGGCGCCGCGGTGCAGCAGCTTGAGGACCTCGTCCGTGTCCCCGCTGGAGCAAGCAGCCAGGAAGACGGCGCCATCGTCGAACTTCACCTTGGTCTTCTGGCGCTTCACCACCGGAGGCTCGAGGTCCGTCTCGGAGCCGATCCAGCGCTTCAGCTGCTCGTTCCGCTTCTGCTTCGCGTCCGCCATCTTCATCCCCTCTCCTGCCGCCGGGTCTTCTTATCGCGAGGGGTGGAAGGGGGAGGCGGAGAGGGAAGAGAGGGGAGGCAGGGGGTGTGTGAATGTTTCTATGAGTGAGGGCCAGAGGAAGGCTGGGAACCGGGAGGAGACGCTCGAGACTTCCAGTATCCCACAGAGCACTGGGGCGGCGCGCCCGGCCGAGCGGACCTCCCTTCCTACAACAGAAGCCCTCCCGCCCCCAGCACGGCCACCCGTCACCGGCGGCCAATCTAACGTAACTTCGCGAGATCCGGACTGGGAGGTGCCCTTCGACCAGTGCGCATGCGCCCTGGGCCTGCGCCCGCCCCAGGAAAGGCGCTCCCGCGAACTGCGGCGGGGGTGGCTGGGCCACCGGAGGGAAGCGGGTGTGGCCCAGGCAGCGGGGGCTGGGACAGACCTGGAAAGGAGGAAGCGGGGAAGGAAGGTTGTCCTGCCGGGCTGGGGGCTCCCGGTAATCCGGAGGCCAGCAGTGGAACTGCAAGGGTCTACAGGGCAGATCTGCCTCCCGGCCTGTTTCAGCTACGCCGAGTCGTTGGCTCAAGGCGGAGGATTTTCCTATTGGCTGCGTTATTTGAATGGAATGGAGGATAGGTCGTGAAGTAGGTGCTGGTGGTTGCTCTAAGGAACTCAGATGAACTTGGGCATGTCAGAATTAATAACCTTTTAAAAGTGAGGTCTGTGTAGCCGAGGGTTTTAATGGTAAGTTCTTGAGGTGACCACCTATTGGCCAGGGTTGACCTGCGGTAATTGCGGTGGCTTCCTGCCAACCCCCACTTTAGAAATGTTTTTCCTCTTCTCTTTACTTTTGTTTTGCTTTCTCTCACGCTTGAGTTCTCTTCCTTCAGTGCTTTAAGCCTGTTTCGTAGGACCCATGATGAGCTTAGCTCAGCCTGATTACTGGTCCTTACCTTTTAAGGGATTTCTGGTTACAGCTCCATCTCTTTCTAAGGAGGGTTAGAGACCTAGCTGCGTCTAGTATTTAAACGGAATGTTAATGAAGGCTATTAATTCAACCACTATTTTTTGAATACCTACTATGAGCCAGTAACTGTACTAGGCACTGAATATACAATGAAAAATATGACATTTATTTGAACCACCTCTTGAGTTCACTTGCCCAAACAAGACTGTAATTTATCATCTTCATAAAAAAAGACTTTAACTTTGCCTTGTATGACCACACGCGCACACACATAGGATTTGTAATACTGATGTCTTATGAGCCATCTATCTACAATCTCCACCAATTGATTTTACTGAACACTATATCGTTATTATCCACTACTATTTTCAGAGCATTTAGAAAAGTCAAAAACCACAAAACCTTACCATGGAAGATTAGGGGTCGTCTAGATTGAGTCCCTCAAGAACTAGATAATTTACTTAATTTTACCCAGAAGTAGGATTAGAATTCACTCAGCAAATACTATGCACCTGTTCTGGGTAAGGCATTGTTTTGGGTGCTGGAGATAGAGCAGTGAACAAATAAGCTTTTCTTACTGTCAGCATAATGCCTTTTCCAGTAGACTACACAGCCTATCATATTGAGAAAATTATTGAGTAAAATATAATTAAGAAACTACTCTGCCTGTGAGACAATTTTCTGAACCACAATTAATAGGATAGTAATAGAATCCAGGTTAGGGTAAAAATATTTCCTCTGAAAACATTGTAGAAATAGAAAATGAATGTAATATTCATAAGATGTACCATTGTATGTTCATAACATACATTAATGATAACATCAGACCTTTGAATATTCATGGTGTTAGGTGCTGAAAAACATTGTTAGCAGTGAAATGCAAAATCCCTATCCACAGAATACAGCTCAGAATAAAAGAAAGGAACTTGAGGATTTCCTTATCAGCTCCTCTCTCTACCTAGGCAAACTGACAGCATATACTGTTTTCCAAGAATGTTATGGCATATTTGGTAGCTCTTAAAAGTGCCCTTGAAATATAGATGGGTATCTCAAGTTTTCATTCAGGCAAAAGGAGTTTAGTGGGAAGTATGCTATTCCTGATTCAAGCACTTATTTCAGGATGCAAAATTAATAATAGTTTATTAATAAAACATAATTAAGTTCATTCAGTTCCCAGAAGCTGTCAGGGAAAAACCAACCAACCAACCAACACCAAGACTGTTATCATGTGCAAATTTCACTGAATTTAGTTTTTCTTCTTTCGTGGCTCTAAGGTTCAAGATACTCTATGTTAATATTGAAAGTGCTCTTCAACTGCCACCTACTTTGTCTTTAGGGAGGGTTTTTTTTTTTTAATTGTTGTTAGTGAATTAATGGTACTGAAGACCTTGGGTTAATTCCAGAACAAGCAAAATTTTTTATTGACACACACAGTCCCGGCACAGTGACTCACACCTGTAATCCTACCACTTTGGGAGGCTGAGGAGAACTCTGTCCAGGAGTTCGAGGCTGCAGTGAGCTATCTGCACTACAGCCTGAGCGACAGAGCTAGAACCTATCTTTACAAAAAAAAAAAAAACAAAAAAACAAAAAAACAAAAAAAACACAGACACAAATTATCCCTAATTTAAATCTGAGATACTAATTTACGTTTATACACTTGAGAATAGAACAGTCAACAAAGACCTTGTTTCTAAATCTTCTGTATTCTACACTGGGCCAAACTCTCTTCCATTGCATAATAATTTCTTTCCAATGTTTTATTTAAGAACCTGAAGAAAAGGCTGGGCAGGGTGACTCATGCCTGTAATCCCAGCACTTTGGGAAGCTAAGGTGGGCGGATCACCTGAGGTCACTAGTTCGAGACCAGCCTGGCCAACATGGCAAAACCCCTGTCTCTACTAAAAATAAAAATATTAGCTGAGTGTGGTGGCATGCACCTGTAATCCCAGCTACTCGGGAGGCTGAACCCAAGAATACAGAAGAATTACTTGAACCAGAAGGCAGAGGTTGCAGTGAGCCAAGATCACACCACTGCATTCCAGCCTGGGTGACAGAGCAAGACTCTGTCTCAAAAGTAGAAAAAAAAAATTTTTTTGGAGAAAAGTTTACAATCTGTTCACATCATAATTTATTTAGTCCTACACAGGGAGTTGACCAGAACCAACACGGAACCACCCTAACTTGCTTCAGACTCCATTGCTAGATCAATCCTGATTTCTAGATCATAGCATCTAATCCTTTGCCTTGCCTCTGGATTACAAGGTGAGTTTCTAATTTAGGGTAAATTTTCTGCCACATCCGACTTCATTTCAAGAAACTAAGCCTATCACAGTACAAGTAATAGCTGATATGCTCATGAAACTTCTTTGGTCTCCCAAAACTGGGAATCAGATGAGTGTCTGGCAACAATCTAAAGTGCAGTTATGCTGCTAAAGAAATAACTCATCTTCATTGCACATGACTCCCAACCTGTATCATGTGTCAGAATGTCACATGTCCCTTTCATAGGAATTAATTTAATATTTCCCAAACTTTATCAATTTTGTTGCCAAATTCAAGAACCACAAATACTGGTATTTCCTTAATGTTTTCTTTAACCTTTTTAAGACAAATTTATTTTAAAGCAACATTATGTTGCTTTGGTAAGTGAAAAACATTTTCACTTGACATAAGACTGTTAAAGCAAATACAATGAAAACAAAACATTAGTTAGGTTGTCTGTCAAGGGCCTGAGCCCAAGCCATGCTCTCAGTTTGTTAAAAAAGGGATATTGGTAAGGGTTGGACATACAAGCATCAATCTAAGATTTTTCAATTTAGCATAATCAGAAAGATTAAAAGATAGTGAAAAAAGAATATTTTGCTAAGTGCTTCACTGTTGTTTTAATGTTACATCTACCTGTTATAACATTACCTCATATACCACCAGTCTACGTGTCCTACACTTTAGGAAGCTGGCTGACTTTAATTAGTATGTGTAATAATAATTATGACTAATTAAGTGAAGGTTACAGGATAGGCCTTAGTGGCACACCCAACTCAAGGTGTCAAGGCAAGGAATTGGCAGGAAGGCCAATTTGTATGAAATATCTGTACTGAAGGAATTTCAAAAATAAGAGTCATTCTCCATGGCACTGAAATTACAAGAATAAATTACAAGATGAAGTTTTCTTCAATATCTGGAAGGCAAGTTTAAGTGTATGAGTTCTGTCTTGGATCACTAGTATTTAGTTGAGGGATCCATTCAATTGTCCTTCAAATCAAATCCCAGGAAAAGCTTTAAAATTCCTTTACAGACCAGAGTGCAAAAACAAAGTAAGGTATTCATGAGAACCAAAACATGCTGACCATGCTCAATTTTGGCAGGTGGGAATATCAGCTTCATGTGGTTGTCTTAAAGATTAAATGAATAATGTATGTGAGAGAGAAAAAAATTTGAGATTTTGTTTGTGTTCTTGTATTTGCCTTTTCCTTCCCTTATTTAAACTGATAGCAACTCTGCTTCTTTGCCTCAGGGCAGGTTTGTGGCAAGGAAGAAAGCAGAAGTTGCTTTCAAAACATTTTCCCTCCTAACTTGAAATGTCCACCCACCAATTTCTATTTAATAAGAGTTTAGGGCTAGTGATCTGATTGGAATTAGTATATGAGGGTGCTAGAAACTTAATGAAGTTCTATTTGCATAGCACTATAAATCAATAAAAATAGCAGTTTTCTAAATTTGCCTTTATTTTCACTTTACAAAAATTTTGACCATAATTCCATGGAATGTTATTTTTACTTAGGGTGGAACCAAGCAGAGGGGTTCACCCAAGCCATCCTTGGGTGTTTCCATGGGAAAGAAGGATTTCACTGAGAATAATAAGTGACACCAAGGCTCAAAAGAATGAGAGAGAAGTCTGTGGTCTCTCGAACAGTAAGGATTTGCTCACAGATCTCTGGAAGTAGCCAGAATGTGACAGGATCTCAAAATGAATGGCTGCTTCATGGAGGCTGGTACGTAAGCCTGGGACTCCCACTAGCCAAACATAGCTGTACCACAAACATGGCTGAAATGTAGCAGTTTGGTGGATCTGAGGTCAGTCAGTAAAAATGTATTGATTGGCACCTGTTCTTTGTCAATCATTATTCTGGGTTCTGGGGACACAGGAGTGAATGAAACAAATGAAGTACCTGCCATCAATGAGCTTACGTTCTAGTGAGGAGGGACAGAAAATGAATACATTTTAATTCAGATACCGCTAAATGTAGTGAAGAAAAAAATTGGGCTAAAGAGAGCGAAAAACAATTTCTGAAGTTACTCGCAGTAAAGAGTGGGAGAAGAAAAGATACTGATTTAACCGGGAAAGATCTGAGCTGAGGGTGTATCCAGGTTTTCTGGAACCTGATATTGTTACAGTTTAGAGATTCTTCTTTAAGAAAAAGGATTTAAAATTACAAATAATTAAGTTCAGGGCCTTGGAAGGGGTCCACTCAAGTGAACAGAAAATTATGTGCTCCTTATAAAATACATGATTTAAAACTACAACAGTGGCTGGGCGTGGTGGCTCATGCCTGTAATCCCAGCATTTTCCCAGCACTTTGGGAGCTGAGGCAGGTGGATCACGAGGTCAAGAGATCGAGACCATCCTGGCCAACATGGTGAAACCCCGTCTCTACTAAAAATACAAAAATTAACTGGGCATGGTGGTGTGTGCCTGGTGTCCCAGCTACTTGGGAGGCTGAGGCAGGAGAATCACTTGAACCTGGGAGGCTGAGGTTGCGGTGAACTGAGATTGTGCCACTGCACTCCATCCTGGCGACAGAGTGAGACTGTCTCAAAAAAAAAAAAACAAAAAACTGTAACAGCAATTGAGTGTATAAACACTCAATTTGTTTCCTCAGATCTATAACCAAGGATTCTAGAACATGTGTGTCAAAACCCAACTCTCAGTTTTATTAGGTATCACTTAACATCAGTTTAAATCATTCATTTATTCACCATTCATTAAGCCAGTATTTCTGAGTACCCTATTGGTACTCTGTATGTACCAAGCCCTGTGTTAGTGCTAAAACTATAACAATGTAAACACTCATTCCCTGCAATCAACAATGTATACTGACCAAAGATTCAATTCCATGATCAAGCATAGCACCATTAATAGTAGAGCCACCTCCATTATGTGCCTAAGCATTACCTAAATTTTAGCCTGAGTTTAACCAGGCCTTTCAGATCAACTGTCACTTTACTAGAAACATGGAAGTAACATATTAAATGATACCACACATACTTAATCAGAAAAACCTGAAATGTAGGTTAATCTCTAGGGCACTGGCCTGGTCTCTTTTAAAGTCAGTGTTGTAAAAAACTTAAATAAAAATGTTCTAGATTAAAAGATACTGAAAACCATAATGACCAATTAAGCTTGTAAATTTTGATTAGGTTCCAGTTTGGAAAAAAGTTATATATAATTGATTATTGGAAAACTTGAATATGGATTGTGTTTTAGATGATATTGAGGAATTTTTGTTATTTCTGTTCTAAGATGTAATAATAATGTGATTTTGTAGGAATGTATCCTTAATTTAAGGAGATGAGTATGTTAAATATGATGTTGACAACTTCCTTTCAAATGATTTCATGAAATAAAAAATAAATACAAATGCATGTAAGTAGATAATGCAAGTTTGGTAAGATTTTAATTTCTGAATTTAGGTCACAGGTATCCAAGTATCTTTTACTATTTTTTCAACTTTGCTGTTTGATATTTCTTACAATAAAATATTGAGGGAGAAAAAGAATGGATTATGGGAGACCGTGTTGTGATTCTCTAATAATTAGAGTCAATGCCATTACTCCAGAGATATTTGGACATGTGGGTGAGGTGTTTTTGATTATCAAAATGATTGTGGAACACTACTGTGGTTTAGTGAGGAAGAGAGTAATAACTAAATAATTTGCAATGTGTGGGAATTTTCCAAACAATAACTAAGTACCCTTCCCAAAATGCTAATAACCCCTGTTGAGAAATACTAAAATTAAACCCATAAATAGCTCATACAAAAAATATTTCCTTGACCTTATATACAACTCTAATGTTTGTTCTCCAGTTCACAAAACAAAGTACTCCTGATAAAAAGTCATCTATATTCATGGTTTACATGTCCATGTTTTCTTTCTTTCTTTCTTTCTTTTTTTTTTTATTATACTTTAAGTTCTAGGGTACATGTGCACAACCTGCAGGTTTGTTACATAGGTATACATGTGCCATGTTGGCTTACTGCACCCATCAACTCGTCATTTACATTAGGTATTTCTCCTAATGCCATCCCTCCCCCAGTCCTCCACCCCGCAATAGGCCCCCCGTGACGTTCCCTGCCCTGTGTCCAAGTTTCCTTACTGTTCAGTTCCCACCTATGAGTGAGCTCATGTGGTGTTTGGTTTTCTGTCCTTGTGATAGTTTGCTGAGAATGATGGTTTCCAGCTTCATCCATGTCCCTGCATCCTTTTTTATAGCTGCATAGTATTCCATGGTGTATATGTGCCACATTTTCTTAATCCAGTCTATCGTTGATGGACATTTGGGTTGGTTCCAACTCTTTGCTATTGTGAATAGGGCTGCAATAAACATACATGTGCATGTGTCTTTATAGTAGCATAATTTATAATCCTTTGGTTATATACCCAGTAATGAGATCTCTGGGTTAAATGGTATTTCTAGTTGTAAATCCTTGAGGAATCACCACACTGTCTTCCACAATAGTTGAACTAATTTACACTCCCACCAACCGTGTAAAAGTGTTCCTATTTCTCCACATCCTCTCCAGCATCTGTTGTTTCCTGACTTTCTTTTTTTTTTTTTTTTTTTTTGAGATGGATTCTTGCTCTGTCACCCAGGCTGGGGTACAGTGGCACCATCTCTGCTCACTGCAAACTCCACCTACTAGGTTCATGCCATTATCCTGCCTCAGCCTCCTGAGTAGCTGGGACTACAGGCACCCGCCACCACACCTGGCTAATTTTTTTTTTTTTTTTTTGGTATTTTTAGTAGAGACGGGGTTTCACCGTGTTAACCAGGATGGTCTTGATTTCCTGACCTCGTGATTCCCCCGCCTCGGCCTCCCAAAGTGCTGGGATTACAGGTGTGAGCCACTGTGCCTGGCCTGTTTCCTGACCTTTTAATGATTGCCATTCTAACTGGCGTGAGATGGGATCTCATTGTGGTTTTGATTTGCATTTCTCTGATGACCAGTGTTGGTGAGCATTTTTTCATGTGTCTCTCGGCTGCATGAATGTCTTCTTTTGAGAAGTGTCTGTTCATATCTTTTGCCCACTTTTCGATGGGGTTGTTTGGTTTTTTTCTTGTAAATTTGTTTAAGTTTTTGTAGATTCTGGATATTAGTCCTTTGTCAGATGGGTAGATTGCAAAAATTTTCTCCCGTTCTGCAGGTTGCCTGTTCATTCTGATGGCAGTTTCTTTTGCTGAGCAGAAGCTCTTTAGTTTAATTAGATCCCATTTGTCTATTTTTGCTTCTGTTGCCATTGCTTTGGCTATTTTAGTCCTGAAGTCCTTGCCCATGCCTATGTCCTGCATGGTATTGCCTGGGTTTTCTTATAGGGTTTTTATGGTTTTAGGTCTAACATTTAAGTCTTTACTCCATCTTGAATTGATTTTTGTATAAGTTGTAAGGAAGGGATCCAGTTTCAGCTTTCTACATATATCCATGTTTTCTGTTCATTCCTCAGTCCACTCAAGTTTGGTTCAACAACCACCTTCCTTTAAACTAGTTTTATCAGGATTAGCACTGATGTCTTTGCTAAATCCAAAGGGTGCTTTACATTATTTGACCATGGTGAATATTTCCTCCCTCTGGAAATTTTCCCTTGTCTTCCATGATACTACTTTCTTCTGGGTTTTCCTAACTCTCTAATTACTTTTCAGACTCCTATTATAAGCCCCCTTTTTCTTTGCCTACATCTTATTTCACAGGTTTCATCTTTAGCTCTCTTTTCTATTTAATTTTTCTCAGATCCCCACCTCAAGGCAAAATATTGCACCTAAGGCCCATACCTATTTACACAACTGCCTACTGACATGAAATCTTCAAGCCTAACACACATGAAATGGAACTTAATATCCCCTCACATACACTTCCTTCTCTTATAGGCTTTATTTCAATTAATGACTAGGATCTACTTAATGCTTTAGGAACCTATCCAAGAGACATGGATTCCAAATGGCAAGGGAGGGGAGTGGTAGGGAAACAGATGGCTTCCAGGAGGAGGTGACACTTAAGCTAGGTGACTAATCAAGGGAGAATTGAATGAGGTATTTGGAAGTGATGCAATGTGAGTTAGGGAGGACACTCTATGTGCAGGAATAGAAGCAAAAGCACAAAGGAAAATAATGCTACACTTTTTTTCTGAAAGTGGAGAGTAACTCAGAATTGATGAAGTATACTTTTTTTTTTGGGGGGGGGGCAGGAAGAATGGGCAAGAGATATGGTTGGTAAGGTAGGCAGAAAATAGATCATGAAGAATCTTTTATGCCATTCTAAGGAATCTGGATCTTATCCTATCAGGTCAGAGTTCACAAGTTGATTGTTCACAGACTACACAAGTGGCTTGTTTGGCTTATGCCGTGCTTTAAAACTTGATGAATTATTTGTTGACATTTAAAAGCTAAACGATTTCACATAAAATCTGGATTTCCAGTCTCTTTTGAAGACCTGGAAGTTCTGGCCACATTTTCTCACATTTGACAGGCTCTAATGTCACCACTCTGCAATAGTCCCCATCTAATCTGCTTTGTTCAGTTGTCACTTGGTGCTACCTGTCTGGCCCCTGAGAGCTTTGGCAGTTGCTACTTCTGCTTCAGATGATGAGAAATTATTGAAGCAAGAGAGTAATACCAGATATTTGGGTCAGAAAGATCATTCTGGAAGAAAAATAGAGGACAGGTGCTGGGGCATAGGGAAGAGTGCCCTAAAGAAATGAATGCAAATTCTAGAGTAACAGTGCATGTGTTTACAGAGGGAGAACAAACATCACTTTGCCCCAGACACCATTTATCCTCCTAAACCACTGTATAGCTCAGAGGAGACAAGACTCATGCAGTACTGAGGTGACAGCTGAAGATGGCCTCAGAGCAATGACAGTACAGATGGAGAAGAGGGGCCAGGAATCAATAAAGCTTAATTATTGATTGTATGTGGCATGTAAAAACTGGAAGGAATATAAAATAATTTCCAAGTGAATGATAGAGAACAAGGTGCTAAAAATTCTCACTTATCACACTAATAAAAGACTTCTGTATTAATTGAACAAATTTGCTTTCATAATGATTACCTTACTAGATCTATTTTCACATATGCCTAGTAACTATAAATTAGTCAATTATACATCATTTCTAAGTAAAACTCCAGGAAAGGTAATTAAATGCAAAATGAATGGAAATTTTAAGAACTTAACGATCACTAGGAACAACTAAAGGTTTTCTGAGAAATGAGCCATGCTAAATTAGGCTCGCTCATCATTTTGTTGCTTGTGTGTTTGTTTTGTTAAGAATGCTGGGGTAAGTCAGTATCACGTAGCGATAGAGTCTGAGAGAGTAGGCGCAATTAATAAAACTTCTCTAAGCTGCTTTGTCTTGATAGGTACATGGTAGTCATTGCATTTCTTAACCTGAACACATTATTTCTCATACTGTATCAGGTTTCCATTTTTCTTTTTTCTTTCTTTCTTTCTTTCTTTTTTTTTTTTGAGATGGAGTTTTGCTCTTGTTGCCCAGGCTGGAGTGCAATGGCGCGATCTTGGCTCACCGCAATCTCCGCCTCCCGGGTTCAAGCGATTCTCCTGCCTCGGCCTCCGGGGATTACAGGCATGCACCTGTAATTTTGTATTCTTAGTAGAGATGGGGTTTCACCATGTTGGTCAGGCTGGTCTCAAACTCCTGACCTCGTGATCTGCCCGCCTTGGCCTCCTAAAGTGCTGGAATTACAGGCGTGAGCCACCGCGCCCGGCCAGCTTTCCATTTTTCGAAATGATTCTCCACATTATCCTAGTTTATCTTTTTCAATTTTACTTTCCATTTTTAATTTTTTCATTTGGTTTTCAGTCACTAATTGAGTGACAGTGTTTTCTTCTACCTATTGAACTTTAGATATTTCTAGTTTTGCCAAACTATATGACTTTTATTTAAATCCTCAATATTATTACACCTACTGTATATATCTTTACCTCTCTGACTCATAATCTCATTTCTCATACACACATGTGTACACACACAATATATGTATATATATATTCTATAATATACTATATGTAAATTATTTAATTATTTTACTTGCTTTCATTTTTCATTATTTTCAAATTCATCCTTTTGAGTTTTATCCATGTCTTATTTTTATTATTACAGATAAAATTCTATATGACATTCTTTTCATATCTTTTATACCCTATTATGTAGTTACTCCAGTAACTAGTTACTCCAGTAATTACATAATATACATATAATATATACATATAATGTACATAATAGACATATAAAAATAAAGAAGCTTGTATATGTTTCATTCATACCTATGGTGGTAAAAGAAGATATGAAAAACATACTGAGAGGAATAAGGGTTAGATTCGCCACATGCATATAGATTTGTAAGACATGAACAAGTTGAAATTATAAATGAGAATGACTTTATTTTTAATTACATCCAAGTAGGCAAACAGCCAAGATCTTTCTGTCTGAGAAAGTAATTAATTTTCACTTTTCTTTAGAATAGGTTAAAGACAAATTTTAGAGTAGATAAGAAAGCTGTTTCTCTGTTCATTTTCATAAAAATCACTGCAATATTCTAATCTCCCAGGAATAGGAAATGTTTATATGGCATCAGATTAGTTGAGATCTGAAGTGAAAGCTTGAAAACCTGTTTCAGTGACATTGTTCTTGTACTTTTATAGCATTCTTGTGTTTTTTACTGTGACACTCTGTCTGGTTCCCTTTATCTCCAGATTCCTATTACAGGTCAACCCTGTTTACTTCATCTCTAGAGGTAAGTTGACATAGTGTATTTTTCTCAATTGTAAAGGTTTCTGGTATGCTATTGACTTAATTCTGAAAGTAAGACAAATATAAGAAGAAAAAAGGAAAGAACTAATTTTGGCACGATGAAGCTGTTTTAGATATTGATCATGGTGATGTTTATATGAGAGTATACATTTGTCAAAGCTCACAGAACTATACATGAAAAAAGCTGAAGCTTACTGTGGGTAAATTATGTTTCACTAAAAAGAGAGAGAGAACCTAAGACTGTCAGTCACAGCCAGGAAAAACTCCTATGCCATATTCAAATATCACATTCATATTCAGATGAAAATTTTTCTGTTAATACAGTAAATATTACTGATGTGACCTATATAAATCCATTTTAGCTTATCTACTTTCATCTTCAAAACTTTGAATGAAAATAGCTTCTCAAAAGCCATTCACACGCTAATCATTGGTTTTTCAGAAGTTTACATTTAAATATAAGTTAACAGTACTAAATTGGTTAATCAAGTGTGGTTGATGGCCAGCCTCCAGGATGGCCCACAGTGCATCTTGCCTCGGGGTGTTCACACCCCTGTGTAGATCACTTCCACAGTGAAAGGGGCTGATATATGTAAGGAACAGGATATTGAGGAAATGGCAGTGTGACTTCTCATCCTAGGCCATAAAAGCATTATTAAAAGTTTCTGCTTTGCTCTCTCAGGGTAACATACTCATTGCGGAGGAAGCCAATTGCTTTGCTGAAAGGATACTCAAGCAGCCCTATGGAGATGTCCACAGAGCAAGGAACTGTTCCCTGTGAGGAAGCCATCTTAGAAGGGCATCCTCAAGCCTGAGTAAAGCCGTCTCGTGACTGATGTCTTTTTTTGAGACGGAGTCTCACTCTGTACCCAGGCGGTAGTGCCGTAGCAGGATCTCGGCTCACTGCAACCTCCGCCTCCCAGGTTCAAGCGATTCTCCTGCCTCAGCCTCCCAAGCAGCTGGGATTGGCTAATTTTTGTATTTTTTTAGTAGAGACGGGGCTTCACCATGTTAGGCTGGTCTCGAGCTCCTGACCTCCGGTGGTCTTTCCGCCTCTGCCTCCCAAAGTGCTGGGATTACAGGCGTGAGCCACCGCTGCCGGCAGATTGATGTATTAAATGCGACCTATGATAGACCTAGAGCCATGCCACCCTCAGATTCGTGACCCATAGACACTGTGAAATAATAAATGCTCATTGTTGTTTTAAGCTGCTAAGTTTGGGGAATATTTTTGTTATATTGCAATAGACAATAAATACACTAATATTTTATTTTTCTGAAATATATTCAAACTCATATACTCTAGGCCCAGCTACACTGACACAGAATACCATTTGCTGGAATTTTAAGCTCAATGATATTAATTAATAAAGTGAAGATATTGAAATATGTAGACAACACATTGATTCTAACTTCTAATACAAACAAGATGCTGAAGAAGTGATAGTTTTTTGTTTGTTTGTTTTGTTTGTTTTTTTGGTCAGAGCCTGTTTATTTCAAGGAACTGAAACCTAATCAGAGTAGTTTAAGTAAAAACAGGATATATTGCAAGGATAAAACCTCGCGGAAGAGAAAAAGCTGAGTTCTTGGAAATTGGAAAGTTGTCAGGTGGTACTTCCTTACTTCTTCCTCCCTCCTTTGCTCCCGTTTTCCCTCTCATTATTTTCTCTCTTCTGTTTCCATGCTTGTTTCTCTACCTCCTTCTCCTTGCATCTCTTCTCTCTTTCTGTCTCTCATTCTCTCCATGTCTGTTCCTCTCCTCCCTGCTTTAATTTTCTCTACTCCTCTTTTCTTGTTCTCTATTTATCCCTCCTTTCCTCCTTCCCTCCGTCCTCCTTCCTCTCTGCAGCATTCCAACTTTCCTTCCCCTCTCTTCATCCCTCATCCTCTTGTCTCCTCTTCCCTCTTTTTTGCCTTTCCTTCTTTCTTCCCTTCTTTTCCTCTCTCCTTCCCTCTGCCTTTTTTAATACGTCTCCCTTTCTTTTTATATTTCTCCATAATCTCTTATCATTCTTACTATTTGCGGTTTTTTTTTACTCTTCTCTTCTGAAGGATGCCTGCTTTTCCCCCCTAACTTCTGTCTTGGGCTGTTATCAACTCTGATCCCAGTTCTAGGTGGCCTTTACAGGTTCAGGCCTACTAAGTTTATAGGAGAAATTGCAAAGTGGCTATCCATAGCTGAATTTGGCTTACAAATGTGTTTTGCTTGATCCAGTCTCTGATTCTCCTCGGTTTAATTGTTGGTCATAAATTCAAAATATAAAAGAAGTATAGGTTGGGCTCAAACACAAAACACTTTTCTACACTTCAATAGTCCAGAGCATATCTTTGCATATTACAGATTAGTCTCAAAGTGGATATTCATTGTAATGAATTATGAAGAAAATATAAAAGTTTATTCAGATATTTCAGAAGTCAGAAGCATTCTTTGTAAATATTTTCATAAAATATTTTTAAAGATGCTTAAAATATAAGCTCTAGACATGTAGAAAATTCGGATATGAGGACAATCACATTTCAGGGAATTTTAATGAAAAGTTAATTATATTAAATAAAAATAAAGTTGAATTGTTAACTTCTTTTTTTTTTTTTTTTTTTTGAGGCAGAGTCTTGTTCTATGTCCCAGATTGGAGTGTAATGGCGCAATCTCAGCTCACTGCAACCTCTGCCTCCTGGGTTCAAGCAATTCTCCTGCCTCAGCCTCCCAAGCAGCTGGGAGTACAGGTGCCCACCACCATGCCAGACTAATTTTTGTATTTTTTTTTTTTTTAAGTAGAGATGGGGTTTTGCCACGTTGGCGGGGCTGGTCTTGAACTCCTGACCTTAAGTGATCGCCTGCCTCGGCCTCCCAAAGTGCTGGGATTACAGGCATGAGCCACTGCGTCCGGCTGAATTGTTAACTTTCTTTCATTGTTTTAGAAGAAACATAACATAAATATAAGACGCCCGAACATAAATATAAGATGCCCTAGCTTTTAATGCAATAGAGTCCAACAACTCCTAAGACACTAACTCCTTTAAAATTAGAGTTTTAAATGATACAAAAAGTATTAGAGATCAGCATTGACATCACCCTATACTAACAAGCATGAAACTGTTTCAATAAGTAGCTAAAAGACAAACTTCCTTCTGTCCATGGGCATAAATTAGGGAGTTCTTTATTGTAGGGGGGTGGGGGAGGATCTCACTCTGTTGCCCAGGCTGGAGTGCAGTGGCACAATCTCTGCTCACTGTAACCTCAGTCTCCTGGACTCAAGTTATCCTCCCAACTCACTCCCTCCCCTACCAAGTAGCTGGGACTACAGGCGTGCACCACCACACCTGGCTATAAATTAGCAAATTCTTGTATTCCTAACTAGTTACTTGTAAGAATGAATTGTGTGGATTTGTTTTCATTCTCCAGCTAGTTCTAATATCCTTTAAGGCAGACTCAAATTTTTTCTGTCCTTCTATATTGTGAAGCATCATATTTTTCACATTGTGCATGCTCAACAAATGCTTGTGATTGACTGATACTATAGTTTGCAAGTGGGACCCTATCAAACATAATTATTTCCAAATGTGCTGCATACATGTCAATTGCAACCATTTCTTTGAGCAAGAATCATAAATTAAGCTCCTGCAAATATCCAACTGAGTACTTTTTAATACTTTTTTTAAAAATTAGAAAGCGAATTCATTATCTTTGAAAAATTATCAGGAAATAAAAAATATAAAGAAGAAGATAATGTCACTTGTAATATCATTACCTGGAAATTTACTAATTTTTTGGTACACAGAGTATCTTCTATATTTTTTTCTTTGAAAACACTTGTAAATGCATGCAGTTAATTTTTTAAATTTTTCATCTTGGATATAGTTGACAAATAGAAATTGTACATATTGAAGGCTTATAATTTGTTGTTTTGTTATATGTATTCATTGTGAAAATACCATCGCAATCAAATTAGTTAACATAACCATCACCTCACGTAGTTACCTTTTTTTGTGTGTGGTGAGAGCACTACCCTCTCAGTACATTTCAGGCAAACAATGTGGATTTGTTAACTGTAGTTACCATGCTGTACATTAGATCTTCAGAATTTATTCATCTTCTATAACTGAAACTTTGTATTCTTTGACCAGTGTCTCTCTATTTTCCTCACCTTCCATACTGTGGCAACCACTGTTCTACTCTCTGCTTCTTAAGTTTCACTATTTTAGATTCCACATATAAGTAAGATCATGCAGTATTTGTCTTTCTGTGTTAGCTTATGTCATTCAGCATAATGTTCTCCATGTTCATCCATGTTGTCCCAAATGAGAGGATTTCCTTCCTTTCTAAGGCTTAGTAATATTCCATTCTATACAGTTCACATTTTCCTTATTAATTCATCTTTGTTTAGACACTTAGGTTGTTTCCATCTTAGGTATTGAGAATAATGCTACAATGAGTATACAAGTGCAAATACCTCTTTGAGTTGCTGATCTTTTTTTATTTTAGATATGCTGTGGTTTGAAATGTCCCCCAAAATTCATGTGTTGAAATGTAATCCCCATTATTGTGGTATTAAGAAGTGTGACCTTTGGGAGGTGATTAATTCATGAGGGCTTTGACCTAGTGAATGGGATTGGCACCCTTACAAAAGGGTTGGAGTACTCTCTTGCCCCTCTGTCCCTTCTGCTATTTGAGGGCACAGCAAACCTCCTTGCTGGAGGATGTAGCAACAAGGCGCCATCCTGGAAGCAGAGATCAATACTCACCAAACACCAATCTTGCCAGTGTCTTGATCTTAGATTTCCCAGCTTCCAGAACTATGAGAAATAAATTTCTACTGTTAATAACTCAGCCTGTGGTATTTTCTTATTCAAATGGATTAAGACAATGTATACCCAGAAGTAAGACTGTGGGATCATACAGTAGTCCTATTTTTAAATTTTTGAGGACCCTCCATTCTATTTTCCATAATGGCTGTACCAATTTCTATTCTCATCAACTGTGTACAAAGGTTCCCTTTTCTCCACATCCTCATCAACACTTGTTATCTTTTGTCTTTTTTATAGTAGCTGCCCTAACAGGTATGTGGTGTTATCTCACTGTGGTTTTGATTTGCATTTCTCTGATGATTGGTGATGTTGAACATTTTTTCATATGCTTGTTGGACGTTTGTGTATCTTCTTTTGAGAAATGTATATTCAGGTCTTAGTTCATTTTTCAATCACAGTACTTGTTTTTTTGATATTGAGTTTTTTTAGTTCCTTATGTATTTTGCTTTTAACAATTTTTTTTTTAATTAAAAAAATTTAAATAGAGACAGGGTCTCACTTTGTTGTCCAGATTTGTCTCAAACTCCTGGACTCAAGTGATCTTCCCACCTCAGCCTTTCAAAGTCCTAGGATTACAGGTCTGAGCCACTGTGTCCAGCTGAGTTCCTTATATATTTTGGTTATTGTACCCTTATCAGATATTTAGTTTGCAAATATTTTATTATTGTTAGTGAAAATGGAATTATTTTCTTAATTTCCTTTTAGATAGTTCATTATTTGTGTATAAAAATGCCAGTAATTTTTGTATGTTAATTTTATATCCCACAACTTATTTAAATTTGTTCTAACAGTTTTTTGGTTAGGCTTTAACATTTTCTACATATATGATACTGTCATCTGCAAACAGTGATAATTTTTCATCTGCCTTTCTTATTTGTATGTATTTTCTTTTTCTTTCTCCCTTCCTTTCTCTTCCTTTCTTTCTTCCTTTTCTTTTTTTTTTTCTTTTGTCTAATTGCCCTGGCTATGACTAGTATATGTTGACTAAAATTAGTAAGAATGGGCATTCTTTCCTTGTACTGGATCTTAGAGGGAAAACTTCCAGTTTTTCCCCATTGATTATGATGTTTGCTGTGGGCTTTTCATATATGATCTTTATTGTGTTGAGATAAGTACCTTCTATACCTATTTTATTGAGAGTTTATTTTTTATTATGAATGGACGTTGAAATTTGTCACTTGCTTTTTCTATATTTATTAAGATGATCATGTGGTTTTTATGTTTCCTTCTGCTAATGTGGTGTACCATACTGATTGTTATTTGCAAACCAAACATCTGAACCATCCTTGCATCTCAGGGAGAAATCCCACTTGATCATGGTGTATAATCCTTTCAATTGCTGTGGAATTTGGTTTGCTAGTATTTTATTGAGGATTTTTGCATCTGTGTTCATTGGGGATATTGACCTATTGTTTTCTCTTCTTGGAGTCTTTGTCTGATATCATGGTCATCCTGGTTTTGGTAGCACGGTGATGCTGGTATGACAATTCCTGTTTTCTTTTGGTTACTATTTGCATGAGATATCCTTCTGCATCCCTTCACCTTCAGCCCGTGTGTCCCTAAATCTAAAGTGAATCTTTTGCAGACGTCATATAGTTAGGTATTGTTTTTATTTTTGTTTTTAAATTCATCTAACCACTCCATGTCATTTGTTTGGGGAGTTTAGCCCATTGGCCTTTAAAGTAATTTTTGATAGGTAAGAATTTACTCTTACCATTTTGTTAATTGTTTTCTGCCTGTTTTGTAGTTACCTTGTTCCTCTCTTCTCCTGTTGTCTTTCTTCTCTTGTGGTTTGGCAACGTTTTTGTGGTGGTATGCTTTGATTCTTTTCTCCTTTTTATTTATCTGCTGTAGGTTTTTTCATGGTTACTATGGAGTTTACATTAAACCTTTTCTAGTTATAGAAATATGTTTTAGGCTGATAACCACTTAACTTCAATCATTAAACCTTTTCTAGTTATAGAAATATGTTTTAGGCTGATAACCACTTAACTTCAATCACATACATACATACTGCATATTTTATTTCCCCTTCACACACTCTATGTAACTGATGTCAGATTTTGCCTCTTTCTATATTGTGTTTTCATTGCAAATTTCTGTGGTTATAGTTATTCTGACTAGTTTTGTATTCTAATTTATATATAAGTGTTAACAGTAATTTTATTGCCACAGTTACAGTATTATAATATTGTATGTTTGTGTTATGTTTACCTTTATAGTGAGATTTATACTTTCATATGCTTTCATGCTGTTGTTTAATGTCTTTTTATTTCAATTTGAAGAACTTCCCTTAGCACTTTTTGTAAGGCAGGTCTAGTGGTGACAAATTCCCTTAGTTTTTATTTGTCTGGGAAAGTCTTTATCTTTCTTTCATTATTAAAAAACAATTTTGGCAGATAAAATCTTCTTGGTTGGCAGGGTTTTTGTTTGTTTGTTTGTTTGTTTCAGCACTTTTAACATATAATCCCACTCTTTCCCGATCTGTAATGCTTCTGCTGAGAACTTTGCTGATCTGTAATGTTTCTACTGAGAAGTCTTATTTGGGTTCTTTTCTGTTTGACTAGTCACTTTTCTCTTGCTGCTTTAAGAATTCTTTTTCGTTTTTGTCTTTGGCCTTTGACAATTTAGTTATAATGTCTCATTGTAGACCTCATTGGCTTCAATCCATTTGGGGATCTTTGGACTTCATGAATCAGGATGTTCATTCCACTCTCTAGGTTTGGGAAGTTTTTAGCCATTATTTCTTTAAATAGGCTTTCTCTCTCTTTCTCTTTCTCTTCTCCTTCTGATAAGGCCATAATGTATATATTGGTTCACTTGATGGTGTCCGCTATTAGTTCTACACTTTTTTCATTTTTTTTCGTTTTGTTTCTCTAACTAGATATGTTCAAATTAGTCTTTGAGTTCATGGACTTTTTCTTCTACATTACTAAATCTGTTGTTAAACTTTTTATTGAACTTTCATTCTTTTTGCTCCAGGATTTCTATTAGGTTCTTGTATATAGTTTATATTTTCTTTGTTGCGCTTCTTATTTTTTTTCATATATTGTTTTCCCAATTCATTTAGTTGTTTATCTATGTTATTTTGTAGCTCATTGAGCTTCTTTAAGAAAATTATTTTGAATTCTTTGTCAAACAGTTAATAAGTCTCCATTTCTTTAGGGTCAGTTACTAGAGCTTATTAGTTTGCTTTGCTGGTATCATGTTTGCTTGATTCTTCATGGTCTGTGTAGCCTTGAGTTGGTGCCTGTGAATTTGAAGGAGTAAACACCTTTTCCAGTCTTTACAGGCAGACCTCCTTCTGCTGTGGCCTTGAAGTGATGGGACTGTCTCCTGGGATCATGGTTTACCGAGGGTGGAGTTGTGTCATGTCATTGCTGCTGAGTCTGCAGTGAGGTCTGCCATTGGTGAGCCTGATACTGGGAACGTAGGCAGGTGTGAATCTTGACTGGATGGGACTGCCTCTGTAACCATGGTCAAGCAGGGCTGGAGCCAGGTCAGGAGGCCACTTCTGGTCTGCAGGTGGACCCACAGATGGCAAGACTCTACCAGGGTTACAGATGGTTGTGGCTCCTGCTAGATTCTTGGGTGAGCTCCTGTTGGGTTCTGGATGGGTTGCTGAGTGGGCAGGACTGCTCTGGGACTGCAGTACAGCAGAGTTGGAGCTAGGTTACAGGGCTCCTTCACAGTCTAGTTAGGTCCGTGCTTGGCTGGCCTTTTACCAGGGGCACAGATGAGTGTGGCTCCTCCCTTGATGGTCCCTTGGTGGAAGGGGCTAGTGGCAGGACTGTGAAAAAGTGGGGCTGGAGCCAAGTCCACAGCGATACAGGGCTGCTGCTTGTCTGCAGCCAGGACCATGGTCACTGAGTCTGCCACTGGGGTGTGAGCCTGTTTTCTCAAAACAACCCTCTTGGTCTTGGGTTCCACCAATACTTTGCAACCTTCTGCTAGGATCTCAGAGTTCTCCTAAAGGCACTTTTGTCCATGGATGACTGCCAAATTATTATTTCTCTTGGTGTTGAGGGTGGGCATAAGCTGGGATCTCCTATTCTGTCATCTTGCTCTTTATCTCTTGGCATACATTTTTAAAATACAAAAATGGGATCACTTTATACATACAGTTTTATAACTGTCTTTTCCATTTAGCCATATATTAGGGACACCTTTCCATGTCAATGAATATTGGTCTACAGTATATAAATATCATTCCATGTACTGTGCTTTAATCAATAATTTTTTGTTGATTTTAAGGCATTTACATGTTTTGTATTGTAAACAATGCATAGTTGAACATCATTGATTTACCTTTCTTTAGAAAAAAATTTCCAAAACAGAATTGCATAACAGAAGTTCAAGCTCCACGCATGAGGTCAATAAATACTTGTTGAATAATCATCAACTATGTGACTAATAATGGGGACACAACTATTGTTTAACTCATTTAGAATGGTTAATCTTTTAGACATATGAAGGTATATTATAAAAGTGTGTATATACACTTTTGCATATAGTAGCTGGGTCTACAGGTGCACACCACTGTACCTGGCTAATTTTTCTGTTTTTTGTAGAGACAAAGTTTCGCCGTGTACCCAGCTGGTCTCAAACTCTTGAGCTTAAATGATTTGCTTGCCTCGGCCACCCCAACTGCTGGAATTACAGGCGTTAGTCACTATACCTGGTCTGTAAAAGTATATTTTTAAAGTCTTTATAATAGCTTCACTGACAAATATTTTGAGATGCTTATTCAGAGGGAATATTTGTGGTCTAAAGTTTTGGAGAGACCCAATACACTGTTAACTTGTAATCCCAGCACTTTGGGAGGCCTAGGCAGGCAGATCACTTGAACTCAGTTCAAGACCAGCCTGGGCAACATGGTGAAACCCTGTCTCTACCAAAAATACAAAAACTTAGCTGGGCATGGTGGCACACATCTGTGGTCCTAGTTACTTAGCAGATTGAAGAGGGAAGATTGCTTGAGTTCAGGGTGCAGAGGTTGCAGTGAGCCGAGATTCTGCCCTTGCATTCCTGCCTGGGTGACAGAGTGAGACCCCGTTTCAAAACAAACCAGCCAACAAACAAACAAACAAACAAAATATATATATATATACACACACACACACACTTAACTATCAAATATTGATAGCAATATTTACTGTGGGGAAATAACAAACCACAGTTGTTCTTGCGGTTGATATTAGCAGCAGTGTCATACATTAATAGTGTCCCTTACCAATGACTTAAACATTTTAAAAACAGAGATAATAATCTCAGAGTTGTTGAGAGGGTTAAGTGAGATAATCCAAGGTGCTTGTCAATGGTAAGCAGGTAACAAATACCTGTCCTACTTCCTAGCATTCCTAATGATGCCCTACTCCTAGCAGGTGCTCATTAATGCTGTGAAGATACTGGAGTTTTCAATCGTGACATATTAACAATGACCATTAGACTTTATTTCATATTCAGATAGAGTTTTGTATACTTTTGAGTGTATTCAAATGACTACATAAAGCTACACTAATTTTATTGCTTGTTAAAAGGAAGATAATCATTGAAAAGTATGAATTACAGTTTTTTTTTAAAAAGTAAGGATAGTTTTCTTTCTTTCCTTCCTTCCTTCCTTCCTTCCTTCCTTCCTTCCTTCCTTCCTTCCTCCCTCCCTCCTTTTTTTTTTTTTTTTTTGAGATGGAATCTCACTCTGTCACCCAGGCTGGAGTGCAGTGGTGCAATCTCAGCTCACTACAAGCTCCACCTCCCAGGTTCACACCATTCTCCTGCCTCAGCCTCCCGTGTAGTTGGGACTACAGGCGCCTGCCACCACGTCTGGCTAATTTCTTGTGAGTCGAGGTTTCACCATGTTAGCCAGGATGGTCTCCATCTTCTGACCTCATGATCCTCCCACCTCAGCCTCCCAAAGTGCTGGGATTACAGGTGTGAGCCTGGCCGATAGTTGCATTTCTTTTAAATTCATCTAATAACTATAAATAATCTAAAATTCTATAAATTAGTTGGGGAATACATTTTGTCATATAAGTAACACTTTTTTTTGTTTGTTTGTTTTGTTTTGTTTTGTTTTGTTTTGAGACAGAGTCTCACTCTGTCGCCCAGCCTGGAGGTGCAGTGCAAGCTCCGCCTCCCAGGTTCAAGTGATTCTCCTGCCTCAACCGCCCGAGTAGCTGGGACTACAGGCACGTGCCACCATGCCCAGCTAAGTTTTTGTATTTTTAGTAGAGATGGGGTTTCACCGCGTTAGCCAGGATGGTCTCAATCTCCTGACCTCTTGATCTGCCCGCCTGGGCCTCCCAAAGTGCTGGGATTATAGGCGTGAGCTACTGTGCCCAGCCTAACACTGTTTTGTTTTTGTTTTTGTTTTTGTTTTTAACTTACCAGTTGCAAGTAAGTTATCATGTGCAACTAAAACTTTTTGAGATATCTGCACAACCTGCACAAATAATTTAAAATCCTCTTTTGGCCAGGTGTGATGGCTCACACTTGTAATCTCAGCATTTTGGGAGGCTGACGTAGGAAGATTGCTTGAGCTCAGGAGTTCAAGACCAGCCTGGGCAGCATAGTGAGACCCCTATCTTTACCCAAAAAAAAAAATTCTTTTAATTAGGGGAGTATGTTAGCACATGTCTGTAGTCCAAGCTACTTGGGAGGCTGAGGTGGGAGGATCCCTTGATCCTGTGAGTTTGAGGTTACAGTGAGCCCAGATTACACCACTGAACTCCAGACTAGGTGACAGAGTAAGACCCTGTCTAAGAAAACAAAACAAAACAGAAAAGTCAAACCCCTTTTCCCTCTGAAATCTCATTCTCTTAGAGAATCTTTTACTCGCAATTAAAGGTAAAATTTATCAACCCAGATTCTTTAAAGTATAGGTCGACTTAATGTGATTTTCTCACTGTGTATGTTTTTATATAAGCTGGATAAAAGAAAAATGGGAAAAAACTATCTTTTCCTTGAGACCATTTAAATTTTAATTTTAAACCTCACATAGAAAGCAGTGTTCAGTTTGAAGTGAAACATTGTATAGCAATATATTAGAGATCCTGGGGCAAGTTCAATCTAATTCAACTAATAAATATTGAGCACATGTTATGAGTTCAACACTGTTGGGAATACAAAAACAAATTTAATCTGGATGTTAATGCTGGGAGAGAATTTAGGAATAATTTAATACAAACCCTTCAATAGACAGAGGAGGAAATTAAAGGTCCTGAGAGATGAAGTGGCTTTCTCACAGTGAGTAGATAAGTAGCAGAGCCAAGATTAGAACACTTCCAATTTGGTATTCCTTGCATTGCCTCACACTCACTGCTCCAAGGTTTTACAAAAGATACAGTTTTTACATTGACTAGAACTCATGTGGCTGGGCTATCCCAACAAAACAGGTCGGGAAAATTTCCGTGATAGTCAGCATCTCAAAATAGCAGCTAGTCACTGCAGCTTTGTTCCCAACTCTGGAAGAATGAAAGAAATTCTAATTATACAACTGGCACTGGACAAATAGTCCCTCTCACCAAACATTTGAGAGCTAACTATGTGCCTGGTTCTGTGTTATACCTTAGGAATATAAAGTAGACCCCAAACAATCCTTGTCTTTAAAAAACTAATAGTGTAGTGAAGGAAATAAACCTATGAAGAGATAACACTAGTAATATTACATAGCCAAAACCAATGCCTAGGAAAATGCATTCCAATTTTTTTTTCTTTTTTTCATCATTATTTGTTAAAATTTTGTTATAGTGAGAGTGTTTTGGCCAGGACACAAATACCCAGATCTTTCTTCAACACCCCTCCAAGAAGTGCCCGTGGCAGAAATTTGCAAAAGAAACAATGGCAAAGCAAAGCAAAGTTAGCCCTTGACTCCAAACCTCAATGCAGAGAAATAGGATAGTTTTAGGGGAGCAGTCATTACGTTGGTCTAGTTGGGTTTAAATGACCTGGCCAAAGCACCATGTTACATTCAAACCCAGATTTTAGATCTTATTCTGGTTGCATGGAACAAAAATGTGTGTGTGAGAGAGGGTGGACCAGCTGATTCAGCCTCTGCCATTGTGGGTCAGCCCCACTCTTAGTGCTCTGATGGCCTGAAAGAGAGAATCACAGAGAGCCCCTGCTGCTGATATTTTATACTGGGAAATCCCACCACTAGCAAATGTGGCCTCATCAGTGACTTTAAAAGCAATAAGCACCTCCTCTTTACTTTGACAGTTTGGTGCCCTTCCAGAAGACATTTCCTCCTTAGAGTATTCTGTTTTGTTTTGTTTCCTTTTTTTAGTGCCAGATAATCTCCTTGAAAACTTCACTTAAATTTTATTAAAAAAACATTCTTTTCTTTTTTCTTTTTTTTTTTTTTTCGAGACAGAGTCTCTCTCTGTTGCCCAGACTGGAGTGCAGTGGCACAATCTCTGCTTACTGCAACCTCTGCCTCCCAGGTTCAAGCGATTCTCCTGCCTCAGCCTCCCAAGTAGCTGGATTACATGTGTGCACCACCACTCCCAGCTAATTTTTGTATTTTTAGTAGAGAAGGGGTTTCACCATGTTGGCCAGGCTGGTCCCGAACTCCTGACCTCAACTGATACACCTGCCTCGGCCTCCCAAAGTGTTGGGGTTACAGGCGTGAGCCACTGCCCCAGCCCAAACCATTAAATTTGGATCAGTCCTTTTCATTATATCATATCATCTATTATACCCAGACTAAACATTAGTGGCCACCCTGTGAGGTGCAGATAAAAACAATGTATACTCTCAGTTTCCTTTCCTTGAGTTAATAGAAAAGTTGAAAATTTTAACAGAGGAGCTGATCGTTCACATAGAGCTTTAAGTGTTTTTAGATGGGCCATGAGAAGTAAAGCAAACATTTTGAATTATTACAGCTCTACAATTCTAGTGTGAAATGATTTTTATTTTTTAAACTTGTTTGCCCAGTTAACTTTGGCATTACACAAGAAATGGACAATCTAACAGAATCTGATGATTATCTCATGAGGAAATACAGCTACCTATATTAGAAAGCAACAACATGGCAACTTTCTTCTTAAGAGCTTTTCTCTTTTAATCTTACCTCTCCATAAATACGATCTGAGTAATCTATAACTCTAGATGCTTGCTTTTTAAAGCTTATTGCTTTTAATGACATTGGGCTCATAAATTTTTGCATGTTAAACCTCAGTGGTTCCCCCAAAACACATTTTTGTTCTCCCATAATAACATGCATTTAATGAGCTTGTTTATCAGATACCAATCTGCAGGAAAATTAATCATTTTATTTATGTACTCAATTCAATCCAACATACATCGATTGCATGCCTACTATGTGCCAGGCCCTATGCCAGGTGCTGGGAGTAAAAAGATGTATAAGACAGAGTTCTTGCTTTCCAAGAATTCAGTGTGTAAGTATAAATAGACTAGATATCTATAATAAAAGATTGAAAAATGCTATAAGAGCAGTAGGAGTATAGTACTGAAGGAGACAGAACATAGAGGCATAATTATTCCTGGGTAAAAGGGAGAACGGGGTTGGAAAAGAGAAACTACTGGGATTGGTGCCATTACCATATGGCTGCACCCATGATGATTTTGAGATTCTGATTTGATGTGCTGGTCTAGCTGCTGCTTCTCTCCCCTTCACTAACGATTCCAAAATTCATAATTCTTCATATAGCTCAGTACTTTTTTTTGTATTTCTTCCTGTGCCCCTTGTCCTCTTCCTCTTTAGCAAACCACCTTTCTTCCTTGTTCATAGAGCAAATTGTTTCTTTCGTATGAACAACCTCAATTTCCTGCTCTCCTTCCCCATTCCATCCCCCCACCCCCAGTGTTTTCTATGAAGATATTCTGGCCACAAGTTTAAAGTTTAGACACATCTTCCAGTGCTTCCAGTGCTCTGGATTACATGAATTCTTGCTCCTTGGAAGAATTTACTGCGTCAATGATTTTCTCCTTTTTTGTATTTTCATCCTTTCCCTTTGGCTTCTTCTTTGCATTCAGATGTCCTCAAATGTCTCCCATCTTTAAAAAGTAACACAAAACCTCCACCTCATTTTTTACTTTATTTTTTTAAATTTATTTATTTTCAGATGGAGTTTTGCTCTTGTTGCCCAGGCTGGAGTGCAATGGTGCAATCTCAGCTCACTGCACCCTCTACCTCCCATGTTCAAGTGATTCTCTTGCCTCAGCCTTCCAAGTAGCTGGGATCACAGGCATGCCCCACCACATCTGGCTAATTTTGTGTTTTTAGTAGAGATGGGGTTTCACCATGTTGGCCAGACTGGTCTTGAACTCCTGACCTCAGGTGATCCACCCACCTCAGCCTCCCAAAGTGCTGGGATTACAGCCATGAGGCACTGTACCCAGCCCGCCCGCCCGCCCTCCCTCCCTCCCTCCCTTCCTTCCTTCCTTCCTTCCTTCCTTCCTTCCTTCCTTCTTTCCTTCCTTCCTTCCTTCCTCTCTGTCTCTCTTTCATTTTTTTTTTTTTTGTCTTGCTCTTGTCCCCCAGGCTGGAGTGCAATGGCGCAATCTCAGCTCACTGCAACCTCTGCCTCCTGGGTTCAAGTTATTCTCCTGCCTCAGCCTCCCGAGTAGCTGGGATTACAGGTGCCTGACACCACGCCTGGCTAATTTTTGTATTTTTAGTAGAGACAGGGTTTCACCATGTTGGCCAGGCTTGTCTTGAACTCCTGACCTTAGGTGATCTGCCCGCCTTGGCCTCCCAAAGTGCTGGGATTACAGGCATGAGCCACCGTGCCCAGCCATTTCTTACTTTAATAACCCTGTCTTTCTACTCTCTATCAAGCTCCCTGACAGAAGAATTTACCATTTATTTCAATGCTGACTACTATTTGGATACTTCTTCCATACTTCACTAAAACTTCTTTGACAAACTTCATCAATGCTTTCTTGTCAAATTCAATGTTGTCTCTTCAGTACTACTCTTACTTATCCTCTCTGTATCATTTAATATGGTTAAATATGCCTTTCTTCTTGAAAGTATCTTTTACTCTAGCTTTCAATATACTGCTCTTTCTAGATTTACCTTTTACTTTTCTATTATGTCCTTTGTTGTTTTCTTTTGACTTCCATTTACATCTCAAGGAGTGATTATTGGCTCAAATAGTGAAGAGAGATAGCCTTTTAATACTCCCCAAAACACATGGACTACACATGGGAGCAGTGTCACCAAAGAGAGAGGAAATGATGCTAGGTCAATTCATCCATCTTATATCTCTACATCTATTTAATTTTTTAATTTTTTCTTTTGTCTGCTTAGCACCATAGGGTGGTATTAAGCTCACTCCATAACTCCAGAATTGGGCAGATGATTTCAGTCTGTCCAATCAGAGTTTTCTACTTCCTAGTTATAGTAATTGGACTAAGGAAGAGCAACAAGACTATTTTCTGAGTCTTTTATTACAACTACAGGGAAAGAAAATGGCACAGTTCTGCTGTACCTGAAGTTTGGGTAATGTATATGTAGTGTTGCCAGGTGTCACTGTAAGGAATAAGCCTGCCTGACTGAAGAGCAGAGTCAGAAAATAGAGATAAACTAAATTCTTACAATATCATTTGAGTACCTGGAAAGATCCAGCTGTCCTAGGAGCCAATTATTAAATTGGTCTTTTCAGTCACTTAAGATCACAAATGGTTATCATTATTATGATGATGATTATCATCATTATTGCTTAAACTTGAGTGTCTGTTTACAAACTTGGAATCACAAAGGAAAAAAAGGTCCTATCTAATAAGGTTTTCCTGACTTCTAGGCCCTTGCTACTCAGTGTGGTCCCAGAACCAGCAAGATTGTATTGCATGGGGGTGCATTAGAATGCAGAGTCCCAGATTCTACCCATACCTAATGAATCAGAATAAGCATTTTAATAAGATTCTCTACGTGATTCACTTGTACAATGCAGTTTGAGGACTACTGTTCTTGGATCTAACAGTTTTTCTCTCTCCCTTTTTGTTTTTGGTTCTCTATGACCGTCATGTTCACCTGGGCAGGGAAAATGTATCCCAGAGATAGCAGAAGAGAATCTTCCTGACCAGTTGACGATCACTGCTTCACATGTCCTGCTTCACGTTTTGCATCCACTTCTGTGGTTTTTGCTACCACCTACAGAAGATTGACTTCCAAATGATGCCTACCAGAAATGTGAACCTGGATGTTCCACAGTGTCTGAAATGCAATTTCTAAATCTCAGTTCTCTCACCCTCCCTCCCTTTCTTCCTAAATTGTATTCTTAGTAAATGACACCTATTTCTCTGGTTTTAATTTCCTTACCTCTCTTTTCCCCTCCACTGCAATAAGCTCTCTGGCACTGAAACTTGAACTGATGTGATCACCAATGAGCTCCCTATTGACAAGTCAATCGTATCTTACTAAACCTCTCTGGGTATTGACGATTCTATGCTTCTTGAAGCTGTTTCCTTCCTGGTCTTTCTTGTTATGATCCACTTTTGGTTTTCTTGCTCTGTTTCTGACATGACCTTTTCATTTTCCTTTGTTTATTTTTCTTATATGGCCTGCCCCTTCACATTGGTTTGCCTAGAACTGTGATCTCAGCTCTTTCTTATTCTACAGTCTCTGGGCAATTTCGTCTAATCTGTGGTTTTTATAACATATTTAGCAAATGTTTCTTGAGCATCTACCAAATATCAGTGCCTAGAACTAAACCTGAGATATACTGGTGGTGCCTTTTTGAATAAATGCATGCATGAATGAATATTCCAGGCGTTATTTGTGGTAGATGCTGGAGATACATGTGTCAATAAGATTGGGTTTCTTCCTACCCTCGAGCCAGCCACAGTGGTTTCACATCTGTTACTCCGAATTATGTGGAGTCACATCTGTTACTACAAATTATGGCTTACTCCTGAGCTCCAGACCCACATATTCAAATACTTTTTTGTATTCTCGTCATCTTGTCCTCCATGTACCTCAAGTGTAACATGTTCAATGTTGTACTTCCTTACCTTATATTTGTTCATGTTATTTTACCTGACTCGGTGAATAACAGCATCATCTGTCTGATGGCCCAAGCCAGAAATCTGAGGTTCTAACTAATCACCAGCAGCTATCTGTACAATCCTCTTAATGTCTGTCATTCTTTTTTCTCCACCCTCTTTGCTATTGTTTTAGGACCTTTATGCATTATCTCTTGCTTGAATTATTACAATTGCCAGCCTGGAAGTAACTACTTTAAATTCTTTCAGCTAATTCTTTGGGTATCAAGATTTATATCTTAATAACACATTTATTTGCTACTTCCTGATTTTTTTCTGACTTAAGCTTTATTTATTGATTTGCCACTTTTAAAGATAAAAATTCAGCCCTGTTTTTATCTTCCCCATATTTACTATACACAAATTCCTTCTGAGCACTCAGTCTAGCAATATGCTTTTATTTTTATTAGATCAATGGTCAGTGTCTATACTATTATGACAATGAAAATGCTAATAACCAACTGAGCTGTACTTAGTACCTAACATTGTATTTCCTTTTCTACACATTTTTTTCCCTGAAGATAATTTTTATGGTTGTTTTGATTCCTTAACTGTCTACTAAATTGGACAGTATGAAATTAATAGTTTTATAGGACAAAATTATTGAATATTGGCATTATGTGGTTCAAACTGGCATATTCTTTTTATTAACGCCTAATTCTCTCCTAGTTACCCACATATCTCAATACTTTTAGATGAAGTGTTCTATCACTTTCAATTTATTGATACCTTCTGATGAATCAAGTGTTTTTTTCATTTTCATCTTCCTGGAGCCTTCTGACTTGCTCGAATCTGAACTGGTTGCCAGCAGGGACACAGCTGTCATCCTAGGGTTCTTTCTTGTGTGTTAGCATCCTAGAGATCTGTTCCTTATATCCTATGGCTTTTTATTTTTCAGTTTATTCCCTCATTTTGAAGGATCAAATTTTCTCATAGCTTCCTGAGAAAGAGTGAACTAAAGGTAAAGTTTTGAGACCTTGCCTATTTAAAACATCTTTATTCATCCGTCACAATTTGTGGCATGGTGTATCATTCTATGTTAAAAGTAATTTTCTTTAGAATTTTGAAGGCACTGCCACAATGTCTTTTAGCTTTCAGTTTGCTAAGAGGTCCAAAGCCATTCTGTTTCTTGATTCTTTGTTTCTGATCAGATATTTTCCTCCGGAATCTTTTCTTTTTCTTAGTATTCTAAAATGTGATGATGTTATGTCATGGTGGATGTCCAATAAGTGTCCTGTTGGACTGGGTACTCCGTGAATACTTTCAATCTCACTGGCCTGGCTTGGGTCACATGCCTACTCCCAAACAGATTGTGGTAAACAGGAGAATGCTGTACTCTGGCCAGTTCTAGGTAATTTGTCCATCCCTGGAACTGATAATTGGGTGGAGGTACATGGACTGACAATACAAGAAGGGAAATTCAGTGTGCTGTTATGAAAAGAAACACAAAAGATTGAGGAGACAAACCTAGAGGCATCCACTGTATAATGTAAACAAACTCTCTGTGTATGTGTAGCTTGATGGAAACCTGATTTATAATCAGGATGCTGAGTTTTGAATGACTGAATTTGCTATTGTCCAAATGATCTAAATGACATTCAGTGATTCACAGTCACCATTCCAAGCATGCAATTTATAATAAAGAGAGAAGTAGTATCTTATATTTTATGGAAAGCTTGATTAACTTTTATTCATTTTTAAGAAAATATGTGAAAATGTCTAGTTAAATGGATTCTATAGATGCAACCATAAATATATTTATTTCTCAAAAGCCTGAAAATATGTGCCCATTTATGTAGTGCTAGTTGATGAAGTAGCCAGGAGCCAAATCATTTGTGTGAAAGAAATGGGACCATGTTCCCAGAATAGACCAGTAGCAGGTCGAGGCAGGAGAATATCTTGAACCCAGAAGGTAGAGGTTGCAGTAAGTTGAGATCATGCCATTGCACTCCAGCCTGGGTGACAGAGGGAGACTCTGTCTCCAAAAAAAAAAAAAAAAAAAAAAAAAAATCAATGTATGCCTTTTTATATAGTTTTGGTTTGAATCAAGTAAGTATTTTACATATTAAATAAGAAAAGATTAATTTCAAACCAAGAGTCTCTAAAACTGAAAAGATAAACAAATAAGTCTTGCTATATGTCAAATTGCAAACATAACCACACACACAGAAAAAAAAAATTTCCAGTAGATGTAATACTCTGTGCATCCTACTGAGATATAATGAAATATAATCTAAGGAGTAAAGGCCAAGTGTGGTGGCTTACACCTGTAATCCCAGCACTTTGGGAGGCCAGGGTGGGCGGATCACCTGAGGTCGGGAGTTCAAGACCAGTCTGACCAACATGGGGAAACCCCATCTCTACTAAAAATACAAAATTAGCCTGGCATGGTGGCGCATGCCTGTAATCCCAGCTACTCCGGAGGCTGAGGTAGGAGAATCTCTTGAACCCGGGAGGTGGAGGTTGCGGTGAGCTGAGATCTCGCCATTGCACTCCAGCCTGGGCAACAAGAGCGAAACTCCGTCTCAAAACAAACAAAAAAGAAACAAAGAAAAAAAACCTTAAGCATCTCTCTGATTTTTATTGTTAGTATAATATTACTATTATAATTTTTAAACCATTATTGCATATTTTTGGGAAAAATACATAAATATTTAAGGAGACAAGATTTTCAGTGTAAGAAAAGGATAACACATAAGTATGAAATCGAAGAACTTACAAAAAAAATCATGTAATGTTGAGTTTGAATTGGAAATATCTCTGAAGGAACTAGGTTCCCTTAAAGAAATGGCTAATTCAAAGTCTGAGGCAGTTAGGTAAAAATAGAGCCTGCAGTGTCTTGTGCCAGAAAGCAAGGAAGTCCTCAAACAAAGGAACTGGCTTGAAGCAGCTTCCATTGACCAAATTTGGAACAAATTAAGCATCTCTAAAGAATAACTAAATGATTATAAAACATTGAATAAATAAAAATCCATGAGTTCTGAGGAGAGAGAGAGAGAGAGAGTCATTTGCTACAAGTGGAGGAGACATTTATATCAGCATCTTATTCGGAAAATAGGCAAGAAATTATTTACCATGTCATTTTTTTAAAGAACTGTTGAAACCAGTTAATGTGTGAAACCTCTTTTTTACAAAAGAATGTCAGCTTTTTAATATTGAAGAAATAATAGAATTAGAAAAATCATCATTTTGGAACCTCTAATGAAATATTGATTCAGGCAAAAAAGCCAAAATCATTAGGTGAGAAGCTGATGGGGAAGAAGATACTCACATAGTGTGTCCAAGTATCAGCTCGCATTACCTGTTAATTGCAAAGGGGAAAAAACTTTGCCTTTAGAGTGGAGATACTGATCACTTAACAAAGTGATCAAACCTAGTGTTACTGACAGACAAGTTGAAACAATGTGACTCCCAGTGTGATCATGCGATCATAGCATCCGTGTGAAGTATCTGTGAAGTATCCCCAACATGCTTACTCTAAATCTAATCAAGCTCTTAGACCCAATTCCCAGTTTACAGGAAAAAGAAGGATAAAAAAGGAACCAGCTAAATGACACCAGGAGGAAACTTCAAATTCCCAAAAAGCAGTTTTTTGTTTGTTTGTTTGTTTGTAGCTAGCAAAGAGTTTAATCAATGAAGCCTGAAGGATCTTTTAGCTTTGAAGGTAGACACACAGGTGTTGCTTCCCTCAGCTTTTACTGTGAGCCTTATTCTTTCATAAAGATAATATGCTGCTGCTGCTGTTGCCGCTGCTGCTACTGCTGGTCTGGGCATTATGTCCAACTGTAAAGGAGTATTCTTATACAGAAAAACAATTCCAATTTCAACATAAAAAAGCAATGTAAACTTGAGAAACATTGAGCTGTACCTAGAACTGATGTCCTTCTTTTCTAAATAGAAGAAGAAATTGTTCTTGTCTAAATACGGGCATTTTGATTGCTTGATTCCACTGATCCCTATTAGCTGCTTGCTACATTAAATTCTCATTGGATGTGCACTTGCCTTCTTTGTCATGAAAGTAATTTAATCTCTAACATTGATTTTTAAAATGTTCTTTGGACTTCTAACTGGATCACTTCTCATTGATGCTGTTACATTGCTATGGCATTTTGAACTTAGTAAATGACATTAAAAATCACCTTTCTTAAATTGCATTTAAGCTTAGGCGAAATAGCAAAGAAGCATATGCTTTCTTCCTTTCCTACAAAATGAAGAGAGCTTAAACTAAGGGTTCTCTTTGGTTTGGAGGAGAGAAAGTCAGGGAGATGGTAGAGCAGCTGCGTCTTGTTTTTGAGAAAAGAGAAAATTCAGGCTCATACTTTTACAGCTGCCAGGCAGCAAAGCTTCTGTGCAAAACTGCCCTGTTTTTGCCACTGGCAACTCCACCCTTGTTTTTCCCAGAAACACCCTCCAGTTTCCCTTTCTTTAAACTATCATTTTCCTCTCCCACTAGTTAGCAGGATAATTGCTATTAAATGATAACTAAGTAGATTTTCTTATACAGTTTGAAGAAACCAATTAATTTTATAGTCTTGCTATATTCATGTTAAATCTTAGGTAGCATTTCTATCTTTTATATATGGGTACAAGAACTAGGCTAAAGGTAGAGAAACATGTTTACTGCATATGTGAATAGATCGCCTTATAGTCTTAACAAGAACTCACCATTTTAGTCTAAGCTAGTAGTTCTCAGTGTGTAGTTCCTGGATTTACAGCATCAGCATCATCTGGGGACTAGTTAAACGTGCAAATTTTTGGGCATCAACCAACTTTCTGAATCAGAAACTAGGGTTGGAGACCAGAAATTTGTTTTGAAAACCCTCTAGGTGATTTCTTTTGCACGCTAACATTTTCGAACTACCTCTATGCCATGAGATTCCCTATATTCCTTTATTAAGTCAGCAAGCATGTTTAAGTGTGTTCTTCGTACTATGATCCGTAAAGAAATAATATAAAAAATCTCTATCCTTAGAGTAGTAATATGGTATGTAGGGAGAACAGAGTTCACACAACAAGCCATAACAGGCACTTCTGATAATCTGCTTTCTCTACTTCTGGGTTTTCCTAGGTAAGGGTCTGTACATAAGAGTGGATGAACCATACTAACCAATGGTGAGGAGGCAAAATTAACATATGTATTTGTAGAAAAGAACAGCTCCGGATGTGGTTGAAGACACCAAGCTTCAGACTCTGAAAATATAAAAATAAGATTTTTTTTTCTATTTTATATTGAGAAAGAATGGCTAATCAAGAGCATTGAAAAATGGTGGGAGAGATGATAGGCGAGCTGGGATAATCTAGCTTGAAAGGAAAATTAAACTATACACTGTCTACATAAACAGCATTATCTTAGCCTGTTGACTCAGCTGGTTAGAATTCTAAGTCACAGATTGAATTCCCTACTGAGAATGGATGAATATTTTCATTCTCTGACTACAATCTACATCCCGCCTCACAATCCAAGATATCAAATACAGATGGAATGAGGGATGGGTGAAGGATTGTGGATCATTACACATTCATCCCTCTTCAGGGGTGAAAGCTACTGAAGGTGGGTGGCAGCACCATCTTTGTAGGAGGTAGTAGATAATAAATGGTAAATTTCTCAAATTCTTTCCCAAAGCTTTCATTGGTATGAAGATTTTTTTTTCCATTTTTAAGGTAAATTTGCCTTTTTAAAGAAAGAACATAATTTCTCAAGGAAAGTTTGTAAGGTATAATTTGTATGACTATGATAATTTTTATGTTATATAACTAGTAAAATGTTTCATTTGGCAAAAATATATCAGCATATAAGCATGTAGCTCTCCTATGCACATTAAATAAATCTTGACCATATTAAAAAATTAGAGGTTAATCTCTTGCATCCTTATAAGGAGACAAAAATTAAATGCCTCACTCTTAAATATAGTAGGTGGAATCCACTAACATTAGCTATGGATGCCTCAAAGTTTCCATGCAAGATCTTGTTTCTAACTAAGCCGTAGGGAATTTCCTCAAGGTAGAACTTGAGCATAATATCTGTTCTCAGCAGATTGTTTTATAAAGTTTTCGAGTGTGAAGTTATCATAAAAGATGAACATAGAGTGGAATACTCATATGCCCAGTTTTTCCCTATGTGTAATGTTTGAATAAATAGGAAAAGTTTATAGTGGATGTAATGATAGTACTGAATGCCAGTGAAAAAAGAGAAAGTTTTCTTTGTATTTCCCCATCTTTTAACACCAGGAAACCTTCCTACATGTTTCAAGGGAAAACCCAAAAGATTGCTTTTTTAAAAATATCACTTTTAAATTATAAAAAAAGGTAGGATATCTATACACACATAAATGCATTCATAAATTGATATCCGGGTACCTCGATCTTGGGCTGTATTCATGGAAATATGCCATGCTTTGTATATGAGCATAATGTCATTTGTCACCTATCATTAAGTCTGTTTTTCTAATACAGGGATGAATAACTATATGGAAATTTGAACTTACAAAAATATATTTTTAAAAAGCAGTTGATAATACATTGATTATTTAAACTTGATTTTCTAGTATAAAAACAACCAATAAAAAGCATTTTGTTTTCTTTTTGTTTAAGGGGTCATACAGCACTTCAAATGTTCATTTTAAAAGCATTAAAGAGAATACTTTGGTTAAAATATCAATATACTCCATAATAGTAGGGGAAAATAAAATTTTAATTAAAGAATTCACCAGATAATTAAATTATACTTTCTATGAAAACCAGGGATTAAAACCTGAAATGTCTTTAGGAGTCAGGCAGGTAATATAAATGATGAAGCAGGCTGTGCATTGCATGGAGACAATTCTTGAACCGAAGAGTTTACATTTAGCCTAGAGGAGGTAGCTGGACTCAGCTCAGGACTCCATATAGTGATACAAGTATAACATTTTTAGATCTTTTGATTGTCAAAAGAAACTCCAAATCTAGACTTTTTCTTTTTTTTCTTTTGAGACAGTCTCACTCTATCTCCCAGGTTGGAATGCAGTGATGCGATCTCTGCTGACTGCAACCTCCGCCTCCCAGGTTCAAGCAATTCTTCTGCCTCAGCCACCCCAGTAGCTGGGACTACAGGTGCCCACCACTACACCCGACTCATTTTTGTATTTTTAGTAGAGACAGGGTTTCACCATATTGGCCAGGCTGGTCTCAAACTCCTGACTTCAACTGATCTGCCTGCCTGAGCCTCCCAAAGTGTTGGGATTACAGGCATGACCCACCACGCCTGGCCCAAATCTAGATCTTTTAAAAATACAACCTTTAAATCATTTAATTCTGGGAATTAAGTAATTTTTTAAAAACGTTGTGTTTTTCAAACAAAATATACCTGCTGGATATGATTTGCTCTGTGATCTATCAGTTTGTGACCCTTCATTTTAACCCCAAATTGCAGTATTCTCATCTGTCTTTCTCTGGCATATAAAATGCTGAATGCCAGGTGTAGATAATCTCATGCTATTGTAAAATGTAAGTGAGGAAATAACCAGGCTTGGTGTTACATGTGTCAGGAGGATTGCTTGAGCCCAGGAATTCAAGGTCAGCCTGGGCAACATAATGAGACCCCTTTTCTATAAAAAGAAGAGAGGAAAAGACTGACTATCATTGAATATTTGTTAAATATTTATTTGGAAAATTAATACAATATGCATTTTGGGGGAGGTGAAGGCCTCCCCAGTATCAGCATGCACACCCATTGGCACGTGAACTTGTTTCCACAGAATGAGTAAAATAGGAATGTTAATTTTATTGACCCAACACCACTGACTCATTGGGAAAAAAAAAGCCAGAGAGAGAGACCTCTTTCTCTCTCTCTGTCACACACACACACACGCACAGTGTGTAACATCAGTAGGAGTCATTGTACAATAGCATATCTGAAAGGCCAAGGTCCGTATCTTTACAGATTAAGCTCTAATATATCTTCAACTTCATACTGGGTGTCTAGTAAAGTATGTGTAAACATTAAATAGAGTTTCCAGGACTTATTAGAGCATACTGTTTGAAAGTGACAGAGGTCTTGTCTTTATAATTCTTATTGTCATTGAACTTCTAACACATGCAGACACAATATGGATCATTAACAGAAAAGGTCAGTTCTTGCTATGAATGAATGAGCTTGTTTTTATGAATTAAAGAGATGTATGTTGAGAAAAAGATAAGGAATAGTGGGGTTTTATTGTATTGATAGTTTAGAATTATCATCTCAGGTGCATATTAAATGTGTTAGAGGGTGTGCATTTTTAAAGTAAGCATTTAAATTTTAAGTATAACATACATATGGAAAAGTGCCTACATCATTAAACAGATTAATAAAGTTTTACAAGGTAAACACATTTTGTTTACTTTAGTGAAAGTAAACACAAAATAATACACAAGGCTGTGTATTATTTTCAAAGAACCAAGCTTGAAATCTTTTGAAATGACTTCATAATGCATTTTGCATATTTGGTTATTTCTGAAATATACCTCTCAAAACAACATTACCTCTAACTTCTGCAGTTTTATTTCTTCCCCCACCCCACCCTTTTTTTTGTTTCTGATGACCCTTTGGTTAAACTTTGGATCATTTATTTCTGTAAACCATTCATCACCTAGAGTCTTTTCATTACACAACACCAAGGCTGTATCTTGAGCAAATTCCCCTTCCTAACTTCCTTCCTTCCTTCCTTCCTTCCTTTCTTCCTTCCTTCCTTCCTTCCTTCCTTCCTCCCTCCCTCCCTCCCTGCCTCCCTCCCTGCCTCCCTTCCCTTCCTCCTTTCCTCCCTTCCTCCCTTCCTCCCTTTCTCTCTCCTTCCTTCCTTCCTTCCTTTCTTTCTCTCTCTCTCTCTCTTTCTTTCTCTTTCTTTCTTTCTTTCTTTCTTTCTTTCTTTCTTTCTTTCTTTCTTTCTTTCTTTCTTTCTTTCTTTCTTTCTTTCTTTCTTTCTTTCTTTCTTTTTCTTTCTTTCTTTTCTCTCTCTTTCTTTCTTTCTCTTTTTTGAGACAGGGTTTTGCTCTGTTACTCAGGCTGGACTGCAGTGACGTGATCATACATCACAGCACCCTGAATCTCCTGGCCTCAAGCTATCCTCCCACCTTAGCCCCTCAGGTAGCTGGGACTATAGTTGTGCACCACCATGCCCAGCTAATTTAATTTTTTTTTTTTTTTTTTTTTGTAGAGACAGAAGTCTCCCTACATTACCAAGACTGATCTCAAATTCCTGGCCTCAAGCAATCCTCCTGCCTTGGCTTCCCAAAGTGCTGGGGTTACAGGTGTGAGCCACCCTACCTGGCCCATTAGTATTGCTTCTGAGTTATTCACTGGAGTTACAAGATAAACATTCTCTAATCTGATACTTACTTTTTGAAAAGAAGGACACAAATATTACTTAGGCACTTCAGTCACAGTATCTAAAAATGTATAAATAATGCCATTACCTTTTAAAAATGATTAAATTTCTGTATTTTATTTATTTGTATTTATTTATTTATTCATTTTGAGATGGAGTTTCTCTCTTGTTGCCCAGGCTAGACTGCAATGGCACAATCTTGGCTCACTGCAACCTTTGCCTCCTGAGTTCAAGTGATTCTCCTGCCTCGGCCTCCCGAGTAGTTAAGACTACAGGTGTGCGCCACTCACCACTATGCCCAGCTAATTTTTTTGTACCTTTAGTAGAGACAGGGTTTCACCATTTGGCCAGGCTAGTCTCAAACTCCTGATCTCAGGTGATCTGCCCTCCTCGGCTTCCCAAAGTGCTGGGATTATAGGCGTGAGCCACCACACCCAGCCTAAATTTATGTATTTTCAAATTAACTTTCTTGCAAAGAAGAGGAAGAAGGCAGCACATTCAGAAAAATGTATTATTAAAATTAGAGCCTATCATTAGATTCATCTGAGCAATTTTACTATAAAGCATATACCTATAAACATGTAATGTCTCCTGTTTGAATAGTTAAAGCAGGTCACATATCACAATCAAAACAATGATAAACATATGTTGTAACCTAGTAACATGATTTAAAATTTCACTATCTTACATAATCAAAGTATCATTTAAGTAGGTGAGCCAGAATGATTACATGTACCTAAGACTATTAATCAAAAAATTCAGAATAAAGTTTATTGTCTGCTTATGGTAAGAATGCTATTGTGTCTGCCTAGAGTTTCTGATTGACTACTTACATGAAGTTAGACTGTGATGGTAGTGTTTTAAATTGACACCCAAGGATTCTCTGGACCTTCTTCAGAGTGATTATGCAAAGTAGGCTATCGATAATTATAATTGAGGGAGACAACCCAAATTTGGACTGTTTTCTTTGATCTTCACAGATAATAATATACATATTACAGAACCACAGGCCATTGCATCAGTAAATTACTAATGAAAGTGTATCCGCTGGGCGCGGTGGCTCAGGCTGGGTGCCGTGGCTCACACCTGTAATCTCAGTACTTTGGGAGGCCGAGGTGGGTGGATCACCTGAGGTCAGGGGTTCGAGACTAGCCTGGCCAACATGGTGAAAGCCCGTCTCTACCAAATATACAAAAATTAGCATGGTGGCTGGTGCCTGTAATTCCAGCTACTTGCGAGGCTGAGGCAAGAGAATCACTTGAACTGGGCAGGCAGAGGTTGTAGTTAGCTGAGATCATGCCATTGAACTCCAGCCTGGGTGACAAGAGTGAGACTCTGTCTCAAAAAAAAAAAAAAAAAAAAAAAGAAAAAGTGTATCATGTGTTCTCAGTAAAAGAGTCCAGTAAAGTAGAATTTTCTCTGCTTTATTCAAATTTATTTATACACTTTATTCTAATTTATCTATATAATTTATTTTTATTCTTTTTTTTTTTGAGACAGGGTCTCACTCTGTCACCCAAGGCTGGAGTACAGTGGCACGATCTTGGCTCACTGCAACCTCTGCCTCCTAGGCTCAAGCGATCCTCCCACCCCAGTCTCCTGAGCAGCTGGGACCACAGGCGTGCACCACCACACCAGGCTGATTTAATTTATTCTAATTTAAGAAATTCTGAATTTATTTCTAATTCAGAAATAATTTATTTCTAATTCAGATCTACTGTACTGTAAGTACCTAGACAAAATTCTTCATGGAATGCTCCTAGAGCAAGGCACTGATAATGATGTTTTGTGTGTGGTTATATGACTAGTAGAGAGTTAAAAGTATTTGTGTGTATAAACACTGGATGATTTGGTCCACTCAATAGACACTGTGTTAGGTACTAAGGATTCAAAGGTGAATTTTCACCTTGAGAAACTCAGTAAGTCAGTGGGACAGACACATAAACCCATAATTGCCATATGATATTGCAAATGTAAAGTAGGAAGCAGGCACAGAATGCTATAGAAACACAGAACTATGTGCACTATGGTTTTCATGAGTGTGCATCTCCAAGTAGGGAATCCAGTTTGGGGAAAATTTAAATATAAAAGATAATGAGGGCCTGAATCAGGGCAACAGTCTGAGGGAGTCAAGCAATACATAGGAGGTTTAAGAGGCAGGATTTAATGATTGATTAGATGAAAGGAGAAATATAGATAGAAAGAGAACGAGATGATGAACAGAGAAAGAGGTGATGAACAGGCTTAGATGAAGGTGCTGTTAATTGAGATTGGCAAGACAGGAGAAAAACCAGGTTTGGAGGAAATATGGAACTGATTGGGGCAAGGAGTTGAAGTTAGGGTACTTGTGGCATATCTTTGTAGATATGTCAAACACACAGTTTAATATAAGAGTCTGAAGCTTGATTAATGATGAAGTGCTAGTACTAGAGGAGATACTGAAGACCCAGGATAGTAAAAGAATAATAAACTGGTCTCCTTGGTGACACTCTGAACCTTATCATTATCCTGATCATTCATCTAGCATCTTAAATACCTTACATCCCCTAATTCCTCTCTGAATGCTACTACATCCTTGACTTCACTAAAACCAACCATGTGCTTATTCAAGGAAGCATTTGAGAGCTTAATATCAAATCAGCCTTGAGGCTGTTGCCACTTTAACATTATCTGAGATCTTGACCCTTTTCTTAGTGTTAGCAACATTTCTTAATCCTGTTGGCTTTTGACTGTATCATACTTCCCAATCCATACTCCCATAAATGCTCCCAGGGACTGGAACCATATCTAGACCTCATGTCTGGTTCCTTGCTGCAAGACTGCCTGACTCAGGATGGCACCCTCGTGCCTGGGCCTGCTACTTCTTTGTAGTGAACTTCTATTGTTTATGGATCCCAACGTTCACTCACACTCCTTCTAGGAAAGAACTTCAACAGATTTCCAAGTGGTGAATTTCTCCCTTCTCCCATGGCGCAGTTGGTTACTGTAAAGCTGACCCCAAGCCATTCTCCAAGAGTCTGCAGACAATTAGTACTTTACATTACCTTAACTCCAGCGATTCCCCTCCCCTAATTCGTGTGTGTGGATGATTTCTCCCTTTTTCTGCTGGATGTGGTGCTGGTGATCTGAGAATGAAGTCATTCAAAGGAAAAAATAAAGAGACTGTGTCCTGATAATAATAACTAGACCCTCCTTTGAGCTGTTTCTAACCCCAGATCTCAACCTGGGCTACTCAGTTATGTTATTTTTAGCATAAAAGAATTTGTGTTGGATTTTGTTACCCTTCAACTGAAAAAAAATCAATTTTCTTTCTTTCTCTTTTCTTTCCTTCCTTCCTTCCTTCCTTCCTTCCTTCCTTCCTTCTTTCCTTCCTTCCTCTCTCTTCTTTCTTTCTCTTTCTTTCTCTCTCTCTCTCCCTTCTTTCCTTCCTTCCTTCCTTCCTTCCTTCCTTCCTTCCTTCCTTCCTTCCTTCCTTCCTTCCTTCCTTCCTCCCTCCATCCCTCCCTTTCTCCCTTTCTCTTTTCTCTCTGTCTCTCTCTCTCTCTTTCTTTCTTTCTTTCTCCCTCCTCCTTCTCTCTCTCTCTCTGTTGTTTTTTTTTTTTATATACAAGGTCTTGCTCTGTCATCCAGGCTGGAGTGCAATGGCACAATCACAGCTCACTGCAGCCTTGATCTCCTGGGCTCAAGTGATCTGCCCACCTCAGTCTCCTAAGTATCTGGGACTACAGGTATCAGCCACCACCCCCAGCTAATTGAAAAAAAAAATTTTTTTTTGTAGTTACAGGGTCTCCCTATGTTGTCCAGACTGGTCTCGAGCTCCTGGGCTCAAGCAATCCTCTGGCCTCGGCCTCCCAAAGCATGGAGATTACAGGCGTGAGCCACCATGCCTGGTCTGTTTTGGTTTTTAAAAGAAATGTGTTGGCTCACATGATTGACAAATAGAGTAGTAAATCCCCAGATACGGTGGCAGCCAGTGTGGAAAACTGTTCTCTCTAGAGAAGCTGGAGGTAGGAAAAGGAGGGCTGGGTTGGGGGGTTGGAGATGGCAACAGCAGGGTCCTGAATGCCTGGACTGGCTGAGAGGGGCTAGGCTGTTTGCTCACAGGATCTTAAATCAGAAGTAACTACTAGAAGCAACATTGCGGGAACTGCCACACTCAGGTCTGGTCCCTGCTGAGTCACTAGGGTGAAGAAAGGGAGTCTGGATTCAAAGCCAAGTAAAATGGAGAAGGGGCACTTGAAGAGAGGAGAGGTTCCAATTAAGTCGTGGTGAGCAATACTTGGAAATATTCCACCAGCTTAGAGTAGGAAATCTTCTTATTTCATTACTGTGGCTGTGGACAGAAGAGCACTAAATCACTTAACGGAAAGACAGAAGGGCAGATTCTTGGACTTTTAGTCATCTCATCTTTAGGATTTGATTTGTATCCTGCTTGACACGGCTTACCTCTATATCCAGTCATCACCAGGCTTTTCTTTCTGCTTAGATCCATTCATTTAATCAACAAATATTTGTTGTCTATTAAGCATTGTGTTAGATGCTGGAGATGTAGCAGTGAACAAAACAAAACTGCTGCCCTCATAGAGCTTATATTCTATATATTCAGAGACAGAGATAAATGAACAAATAGAAATAACAATGGGAATAATGATAAATGCTATGAAGACAAATAGAGCAAGATCTGAATTAGGTCATGCAGAAACCTGTGGGACAAGCTTTGCAGGCAGAGGGAATAGCATGTGCCACAGGAGCATGCTGGATCTGTTTGATACAGCAAGGAGGGCAGTGCATGAAAGGGGAACTGGCAGTAGAGGAAGTCACAGGGATAGACAGAGGCTTGAGAATGTAGGAGCTTATGGGCCATAACAAAGACTCTGGATTTAGATGGTACTTGCTACTCTGATCCAGTTCTAAAATGCCAGCTCTTTCTGTTCAAGGTTCAGAGGGTTAAGAAAGAATGAATCAGAGATAGGACTTTGAGAGCTCAGGGAGTGGGTTAAACAGATGAGATAACAATGCTAAGGCTCTGGCCAAACTCATATCCCACAGTGCAACCACACCCTGCTTAGATTTCATTTCTATCTTTAAACTGGAGTTTAAGCAGAATGGGAGTGGAGGGTCAAACTGCCTCCTTGTGAGAATTCCCTTCTGATCTCTTTCCACTGTGTGCCTGGGCAGGGAAAATGGAAGATCGGCACAATTGAGTGTGAGATCAGAAGAGAATTATGCAACTGATACTCTAGTTAAAAGGAATTCTAGCATTCACCACTACTCCAAAATTATCAGTGGCTATTTCTGCCAACGCAAAGGTTGACACTGCAATGCTATACTGATTTACTCTTCATTTTAACAGAAAGCATAGTTCTATAACTTAAAGATACAAAGTCAAACAGAAGACCCTACATATTGTGATCTCTTAACTTGTCCTGATAAGTCAAACTTTTGGAAAGTATTGAATAATTTACCCTGCTTAGAAAAATATTCACTACTTGCTTTAAATGGTAGGCTTAAGAATGATTTTTCTTTCTTTGTTGAATGGTAATTCATTGTATGGCAGAAAAAAGAAACTTTGTTAAAATGAAAAAGACATTTGTAAATATTTTGTATCAAAAACATATATATTAGAAATGGATGCAAGTGAATGACTATACTCAGGTTTGGGGTTGGCAGAACAGAAGAATGGAATGGAATGGAATAGAATAGAATAGAATAGAATAGAATAGAATAGAATAGAATAGAATAGAATAGACAGACTCAAGTATTTTGAGAACTTAGATATTCTTTTAAATTATCCTGACTTTTTTAACATGAGAAAATTAAGTTTGAAGAAGTTTGGCCTAAGTTGGAAGCTTGTCTTTCAAACTTTGCATGAAAATTTAGGTAATCTGTTCTATCTGTTTTAACTTTTAGTTATCCCTGCTGTCAAAGGTAGTCATTTTATTGTGATTATATTTTTGTAGATGCACAAAAATCTGAAGGATGGTATCTCCCATGGGGTTGGTTATAGTATTTGGGGAGAATTAGCTAGTCATTTATTTCATAAATACAGGTCTATATCTATGTCTACATTTACATCTTACCTATATTTTAACTGTAATTAACATAAACAAATATATTTAATATGAGACCTAGCACACACACATACACTGAAAACAAAAGGTGCTTTCTTTTATTATTTGTTTTTCAATTCTATTTTATTCTTTTCTGTTTAATTAAAACTTCTGATCCTAATCCACTGAAATGATTTTATAACCCACTTTTGGGTCGCAACTCACAATTAGAAAAGAAGGTATGATTTTGAAAAAAAGTTATTTTGGATTGAGAACTAAAGTTTAAGCTATTAGCTAATGATGAAATCCATAATGGCTGTAAAGGGAAGGTGGGGATTATTTTGGGATCATAGTCCTAGGCTTTGATGGTTGCTATCATAGAATGAATTTATTCTCTACTCCTGGACCTGATGGCCAATGGCCATAAATTTGACCATAAATCTGTCTTTATTCTTGGTGTCATTGATTAGCTTAACTGGCCTCGCAGTACTAGCAAAAGTAGGTCACAAGTTCTTGAACCACTCACTCTATACTATGAGCCATAGATATTTGCTTATAGCTTTATACTTTTGGTTTAATTAGGCAGAGACAGAGAGGGAAAATTGAGAGCAAAGTTCATTACTGAATTTATACATGAGACTCAATCATCAATCCAAAGTTCACTTAGAACTTTCAATGAAACTGTGAAGGTTTTAATCCTGTCCAATGCATTGAAGTCCACATAAATCCCATATAAGTTAATTATTTTGAATAGATATGTAGCTTAAATATCTCAGAACACATACCATCTTTTTTTTTTACTCTGTATCCCTTAGGCAACAGCAATGTGTTGAAACTCTTTGTAGGGTATAGCTTTTGTTCTTGCCAACTGAATATCCATGAAGTCTATCCATGAAGTGACTCATATTTCCTCTTGACTACCATCTACTCCTTCCCCCTCTCAGTCTTGCAGTGTAAGTCATGAGGATAGGGACCAATTCTCAGAACCATTTGCTGTATCTTTGCAATACACCCACTCCCACCCCCCGCAGCCTCCCTCCCTGACACCAACTGTCATTGCACTTGAATCCTAAGGCATCCTCAACCTCACTCCAGTCTTCAGGGCCAATATTGAAGAAAGGCAAGAGTCGTCTAAAGAATTCTATGATGCAGCATCATGATTTTTGTTCCTAAGTTGGTTTCTGATTTTGTGCCTCAGTTCTGATGATGGGTTATCCACCCTGATAGCTGAATCCTGTCACTATATGTAAACTTGTCTATTCTCTGAAAACCTAACACTTTGCCTTTCTCTTATTTGATACTAGAGATTTAGATTATGACTGTATCAGTTGTCTGACTTCACTGGTACTACTGACCTGATTTACTGTCTCTCTTTGTTTTTCTGAAAACTCTTGGGAAACTGGACTACAGTCACTAGGCATCTCATGAGTAAGAGTGTTCCAGGCTAGGTGCAGTGGCTCATGCCTGTAATCCCAGCACTTTGGGAAGCCAAGGTGGGAGGATTGCTTGAGGCCAGGAGTTTGAGACCAGCCTAGGCAATAGCAAGACCCCATCTGTGACTTATTTCCTTGTAAAGAGCACCTGAGGAACTACTCTCCTATGCTACCCCAAATTTTTTGTTGCAATGTTCCAGATACTGACTATTGCCAACTCACTGGGACATCTCCCAGCATCTGTAGCTGAGTTGAATCTGAATGTCTGCCTCACTTCCATAGGTGAGTCTCTTACTAGAGGCTAACCCCTGCTCCCTCTTTTTTTTCCTGCTGTTTACTGGAACTTAGCTGGAAGAGTCTCAAGGCATGTAAAACTAACTTTTTATTGTCTTTCCCAATGTCTAAAAGGGCATCTTGTTCAGAAAATAGTTGAATAAGCATGGCCATTTGAAAATTAGTGTCAGATTTCACTTTGAGAGCTCAGATTGATTTACAAAAGAAAACTTGTACCTTAATATCTGTTTTAAATGAGAAAAACTTGAGAATAATGAGTCTGCATCTTCAAAATTTATTAAGAAATAAAATGTCAAAAGTTCAAGTTCAGAATGATGTATATTTAAATGCAGCGTCCAACCTGTTTCATTTTGGTGCTAACAACTTTTGAGTATGTTCCATGAAACCTCAAACAGCTTTTCAATTGTGTTTTTAATTTTGTTATTAAACTGTTTCATAGAGATTACAAAGAAAGAAGGAAAGACAGAAAGAGATAAAGAAAAGGAAGGAAAGAAAGAAGAAAGAAGGAAGGAAGAATTAATGAAAGCAAAAAAGAAACACAGAGAAAAAGAAAAACAGAAAGAAAAAAAAAGAGAAGAAACCAACTGGGTTCCTTTATAGTCCCCTGATGGGTCTATATCAGTCTCTGGGATCCTAACTCTACTGTAAACACAATATTGGGAATTTATTTTGAAAGGACTAGAAATTGGGTTTAACTTACTTTATTATGTGTCAAGTTTCAGTTGCCAGAAACATTCTGTCTATGGAGAAAGAAAATAGATTGTTTTGCTTCCTAAGGAAATGCGTTGAATTTGAAGTATGATGACTGAAAGTACGTTATGTTGGAAAGTTAAATGCAAGTTAACCAAATGCACATGGGATTGAAAATTTCTCTAAAGGTTCTTTGTGGATTTGGGTATACAACATTGGCACCCCCCACCTCTTTTTTTTTTCTTTTATCTTCTTTTCTCTTTCTTTCTTTCTTTCTTTCTTTCTTTCTTTCTTTCTTTCTTTCTTTCTTTCTTTCTTTCTTTCTTTTTCTTTTCTTTCTTTTTTCTTCAGATAAGCTTATCAGTCTTGCATAGGGATGTTTTCTGTGTCTGGGTCCTAAAGTAGCAAATAGATTTAGCTGTGAGGGAGTCAATGCAGAAGGAAAACAGTAAGATAGAAAGCAGAACAAAATACTGTTATAATTGCTTTAAATGTAGCATCACGAGCTATTTGCATTTTTGCCAATTTACTTAATTAAGCAACAGAATATGAAAAGTAGCTTTCAAGGGCCTCTCTGTCTCAGCCCAAAGGCAGACATGCAAACAAATAATTAGGATATAATGTAATGGCAAATCATAGTGGAATGAGAGACAAATTGTCTCCTGGATAAGTGAGTCATGAAGGCTTCAACAGTATAAGTGATGTTTGAACTGTGTCTCAAAGGGTGATAAGAATGTGCTGGATGGAGAGGAAAAGAAAAGCATTGTAGGGCAGTGAATAGCTAGAGCAAAGGCACTGATCTGTGAAAGTACAGGACATGTTGAGGGAAACAGTGAATGACCTGGTGTGGTTCTAGAAGTACACTATGTTGGGAAACATATACTATGTTAGGAAAAGGGTTCTTGGCATGACGTGGCTAGAAAAGTAGATTAGAATCAAGTGATGAAGAACCTTCTATGTAGATCATATGATTTTGGACTTGATCTCAGGGTCCTCTGAAGTTTTCTTTTAATTCAACATAAGTTTAATATTAAGAATACACATGATTTTTTTTTTTGTCATAGTGAAACAGGCCATTTGGAGAAGGGACATGTGGGAGTAATTCATTTCTTTGCTGAACGCAGCCATTATTTATACTTTTTCTGAGGTTTCTAACATGATAATATTTCCTTACATTTATCTACCACCATTCCAATATTGTTCCATTGCCCACTAGTTGTGATCTCCACACATTCATCAATCAAAGATTCATAAAGGTATCAGATCACCACAGTATTCCTTTGGCATGTCTGACACAACTTAATTTTAATGACAACTTCTTGTCCATAGTTTTTTTCTCTCCAGAAGGATGAGCTTTGCTCATGTTGGCTACTTACCAGGCTCAGAGCTGCCTTGAAACAGAATTTGCAGCCTCCCTCATGTGCCTGTGGTATCATTAAACGTTTTTAAGCAGAGGAAACCGCCACTTTCTGGGTCATTGCTGTTTCTCCCTCATGCTCTGTAACCCCACCTCAGCAGTATATTACGTGATCTTTTTATTTCCCCCTACCATTCCTCCCAAACTCTCACAGCTTCCTTAATACCCAGCCAATTGCCAACATCCTCTTTCTTCAAGCAACTGGTGATTATCTTTGCTTCCCAGAATGTATTTGATCCTTAGAACATCCATAGTTTTAAAAAATCTTACTAACCAGACAGTTAACATCCTTTTCATGGTCATCCATGGTTTGGTGGTCTTGGACATATGACCTCCATGTCAATTCAAGCAAGATCTGCACCCCTATTAGAGATTATAATAACTTTTAATAAATATTTATTGAATACCCATTATGTGAGGGATGTCATAGGCATTGAAAGACAATGATGAATAAAACAAATGAGACATCTGCCCTCAGGAGTTTATAGCCTGTAACAGGTGTGGGCAAACTACACCGCATGGGTCAAATCTGGCCCACCATCTATTTTTGACTATAAAGTTTTATTGAAACACAGCCATATTCCTTCTTTTGTGTATTACCTATGTCTGCTTTTATGCTACAAAGTGAGAGTTATATAGTTGCAGCAGAGACTATGTGACCTGAAAAGCCTAAAACGTTTATTATTTCACCCTTTGCAGAGAGAATTTGCTAATCCTTGGCCTAAACCATGCTTCTTGAACAATCTGTAATGAAAGATTAGTTAAAAATTTAAAAAATATATTGTAGACATGTTTTCTAGCTTTTAATAAAAGTGAGTTTTTAGAAAAACAAACAAAAAAATCAAACATACAAAATACAAGCTCGGAATACTATGTGAAATTGTTATATAAGTTTCTAAATACTTAATCTTAGTTTCTGTATTTATCTCCTGAATGATGAGTAATAAATAGTTTGCAGACAAGCACCCATGAGCTTTGAGACCACACTTTGAGTAGTGCTAGCTTAGAAGTGAAGACAGAAATCAAGCAAATAATAACACTAATAATTATCCTAGATCAAATTTTACTAATAGCTATGACTAAAAATCATAAAGTGATATGAGGCTTAATTTTAGGGGAGACCAAGATAGGGTTTTCTGAAGGGATGAACTTTTTACTGAGATTATACAGTGAATGTGAATTAACCAGAGACAGAGTGTGTGTCTTTGCTGGAGTCTGATGATGTTAAAAAAACATCTATGGCAATGGAAATACATGTGTAAAAGCCCTAGGTGGGAACGAGCAGGAGAATAGGGTCTAGAGGCAGAGAACCGAAGGCTGTTTCATGCCGACTTCCTGGAACTAAAAAGAAAGGAGAACCCTAACTTTCCATGCCTAAGTAACAAAAGGACCAGAGGCTACTCCCTTTGCAAACCCGCTATCTTTTCTGCGCGGCAGATGGGAAATTGGCTGTCCGCAACAAATCATACTGATTATGGGTCCAGTCTTCATTTGCAACTTTGTAACTTCACTCCAACCTCTGAATGGTTGCTGTCCACAACTAATCAGACTGATTGCGGGTGGAGTCTTCGTGTGCATAGAGGTACTTTGTAACTTCACTCTAGCCTCTGATTGGTTGCAGAAAGCAACGTTTGCACAGGAGTGTGAACTTTATAATTTCACTTCAGCCTCTGATTGGCTGCTTTCTGCAACCAATCAGACTGATTGCAGGCTACCACTTCATTTACATGAGGTGAGTATGAAGTGGCCAATGGGAAACTTCTAGTGGGTATTTGGACCCAAGAAGGTTCTGTATCCAAGCCCTTGAGCAGCTGTTCGGGCTGCTGCCACACTGTGGAGTGTACTTTCATTTTCAATACATCCCTGCTTTCGTTCTTTTGTTGCTTCATTCTTTCTTTGCTTTGCTGGACGTTTTGTCCAATTCTTTGTTCAAAACGCCAAGAACTTGGAAAACTTGCGGTCAAGACCCTCTACCGGTGACAGGCAGAAACTTACTATGTGTCTGTAACTGTGTTAAACACTTTATATATATTTCTCCTGTAATACCCTCTTCAATCTCTAAGGTCGTTATCATCATCTCACTCATGCTTTTCATCATAAATTAAGCAATTCGTTAACATGCCCTTTTTATCATCTATTTTATAGATGAGAAACCTGAGGAGTAGAGCTGTGAAATAACATTCAATATCACTTAGGTGGCTAGTGAGGCATAGAGTTGGAATTGGTTTCCAGGGGTATTTGATATCACAGTCTGTGCTTTTATCTATTGTGCTATGCAAGTATCATTTTTAATCATAATAACCCATGATTTCAACCCTGGAGGCATTTGCGTCTAGTTTCCAGCAATCCTAAAGAACTATCTTAATTTTACTGTCTTCCTTGGCAAAGCAAGAACATATAATTAGCTTTATCAAATTTCCAACAATTTCCACATAAGTGAAGAACCAGGCTAGTCAATGAAGACTAGAATTAGGTACCACAGCCTTTGGTAGTACCTAGTAGGAGAGGTATATGGCTTGTATCAGAATTAGGTTTGTCTGTGAGTAATAGAAACCCTAAATAACACTTGCTTCAAGACTCAAACTTGTTTCTCTATTATGGAAAACTCCCAGACAGCTTATCCAGAACTGTATTCCAGGAAGTCACCAAGACCCGTATCTTGTGTTCTGACATCCGTAGCAAGCCATCTCATACTCCAAGATGACTGTTTGGACACTGTATTCATTTCTCAGGGCTGCTGTAATAAAGTACTACAGACCAGGTGCAGTGGCTCACACCTGGAATCACATCACAGCACTTTGAGAGGCCAAGGGGGGAGGATCACTTGAACCTATGAATTTGCGACCAGCCTGGGCAACCTAAGGTGACCCCTATCTCTACAAAAAAATATTTTTAGGCCAGGAGTGGCGGCTCATGCTTGTAATCCCAGCACTTTGGGACACCGTGATGGGAGGATTGCTTGAGGTCAGGAATTTGAGACCTGCCTGGTCAACACAGTGAGACCCCATCTCTATTTAAAAATATATATATAGATATAAATACAAACATATAATATATTTATATATAGGATTATATATAATATATAGTGTTATGTATTAAATATGATATATAATATATACTATATAATGTACAGTATGATCTGTATTATATATATATGTTAAATATGTATATCTTTAATTAGCCAGGCGTGGTAGTGCACACCTGTAGTCCCACCTACTCAGGAGGCTGAGGTGGGAGGATCACTTGAGCCTGGGAGATTGAGGCTGCAGTGAGCTATGATCATGCCACTGTACTCCAGCCTGGGTGACAGAGTGAGACTCTGACTCTAAATAAATAAATAAATAAAGTGCTACAAACTAGGTGGTTTAAAATAACAGAAATTTATTATCGTAGCTCTGGAGGCTGAAAGTTCAATGGTAAGGCCTTGGCATCACCAAGGTTTCTCTGAAGAATGTGGGCGATCCACTTCTTTGCCTCTTCTAGCTTATGATCTTTGCTGGCATTCCTTGACTTCCTTGACTGGCAGATCCATCGCTTTTATTTCTGCCTCTGTCATCACATGACTATGTTCTGTCTGTGTGTCTCTACATCATCTGTCCTCTGTCTCTGTGTCTTCACATGGCATTCTCCCTGTCTGTGTGTTTCAAATTACCTCTTCTTATATTTCTTCTTCTGGAAATATAATGACCTCTTCTTAACTTGGTTAAACCTATAAAGACCTGTTTTCAAATAAGGTCACATTCACGAGTACTGGGGATTACGATTTCAGCTTTTTTTTAGGGGGAAGGAGGAGGTCGTAACAATTTAACCCATAACAGGTTCCAAAATCATGTTTACATTCCAACTTTCATAAATAGGAGATCATGCCTGTTTCTCTTAAGAATACTTTCTATTATATATGATGTACAGAAAAATTCTGCTTACACTGGTCCTGCATAGTTGCAAATGAGTTTGTCAGATTTGTGCCCAACTAAATCAGAGGTTCTGGTACTAAGGAAGAAGGAATGCATCCATATGCGATGACAGCAAGCAGTGCCTACCATATGGTCTATAACTACTCTTCACACCTGCTACACTTAGTCATTTCTTGATCTATTGGATTGCCATGTTTGACACTCCTACCAAAACCTTCTTCATAACACACATCACCTGTTTTAGGCTGGAACAGAGATATAGGAATTCCTGGAAGTTTTTAACAAGCCACTACCATGGTGTAGTGGGGAAATATAATTGGAATCGGATTGTAGTTGTATAACTTACTGATGTGATCTTGAGCTATTCAGTAAGTTCTAAGTCTCAATTTCCTCATCTGTAGATTGGGGATAATCATTTCTGCCTCATATAATTGCTGTATTGCTTCAGTGGGATAGTATTTGAAAGTTCCTGGCACAAATAAGATATGTTATAACTGTTAGCTATGAATCTAGACAGGAGAAGCAGGAGGAAAAGAAAAAAGGAAGGAGGTGGGGGAGAAAAATGGCTTTCTAGATATAACAGTCTCATTTAAAGAGAAGCTTGAGAAAAATGGGTATTTCCTTCAGTGTCCTTTTAAGCAAATCATGGTTCTTTTGAGACAACAATGATCTACCTACTTTCAGCAGTTCTTTTGATATGATATGTAACCACTTCACACTATAGTGAATTATTATTTGAGGAGTAGCCTTATCAGAAAGAAATATCACTAAACAGATAATATCACAAGTCCCTAAGAAGTGACAGCTATTGTGATTGCAGTAACTTAGAGGAGTCCAAATGATTTTTTGGGCATTATATAGGTAAAACATAGAACATTTCTGGCAGACATTTTTAATTTTACTTTTAAGTTTCAAGGTAAATGTGCAGGGTATGAAGTTTTGTTACATAGGTAAATGTGTGCCATGGTGGTTTGCTGCACCTGTCAACCCATCACCTAGGTATTAAGCCCAACATGCATTAGCTCTTTTTCCTTATGCTCTCTGTCCCTTTCCCCACCCTCCCCCAACAGGCCCCAGTGTGTGTTGTTCCCCTCCCTGTGTGCATGTGCTTTCATTGTTAAGCTCCTACTTGTAAGTGAGAACAAGCGGTGTTTGGTTTTCTGTTCCTGTGTTAGTTCGATGAGGATGATTGTTTGCAGCTTCATCTGTGTCCCTGCAAAGGACATGATCTCATTCCTTTTTATGGCTGCATAGTATTCCATGGTGTATATATACCACATTTTCTTTATCCAGTCTATCATTGATGGGCATTTGGGTTGATTCTGCATCTTTGCTATTGTGAATAGTGCTGCAGTGAACATATGTGTGCATTTATCTTTATAATAGAATGATTTATATTCCTTTGGGTACATACTCAGTAATGAGATTGATGGGTTAAATGGTATTTCCAGTTCTAAATCTTTGAGGAATTGCCACACTGTCTTTCACAATGGTTGAACTAATTTACATTCCCACCAACAGTGTAAAAACATTCCTAGTCTTTCACAGGCTCGCATTTGTTGAGCATTTGTTGTTTCTTGACTTTTTAATAATTGCCATTCTGGCTTGTGTGAGATGGTATCTCATTGTGGTTTTGATTTTCATTTCTCTAATAATCAGGGATGTTGAGCTTTTTTTCACTTTTCTTGGCCACATGTATGTCTTCTTTTGAAAATTGTCTGTTCATGTCATTTGCCTACTTTTTAATGGGGTTGTTTTCTTCTTGTAAATTTGCTTAAGTTCCTTGTAGATTCTGGATATTAGACCTTTGTCTGACAGACACTGTAGCAAATAGCATTAGCTATTTGTCCCACAATATACATTCCCTCTCCCTTTCTGTGTAGTCAGTCAAATTTTTAGCTGGGACACATGGCCACCTACTAAATGACATTTTTCAGCCTTCCTTACAGGTAGATGTGGCTATATGATCAAACATTTGCAAATGGATATGAACATAAGTAACATATGCAAATTCTGGTCTTTTTTTTTTGAGATGGGGTCTTGCTCTGTCTCCTAGGCTGGAGTGCAATGGTGCCATCTCAGCTTGCTGCAACCTCCACCACGCTGGTTCAAGTGATTCTCCTGCTTCAGCCTCCTGAGTAGCTGGGATTACAGGTGCGTGCCACCATGCCTGGTTAATATTTCTATTTTTAGTAGAGATAGGGTTTCACCATGCTGGTCAGGCTATCTTGAACTCCTGATCCCAGGTGATCCACCCACCTTAGCCTCCCAAAGTGCTAGCATTATAGGCGTGAGCCACCACACTTGGCCCTGGTCATGTCTTTAAAAGGGAGAGATATGTCCTTCCGTTTATATTTTCTCTTTCCTGTTACCTGGGATGTGGATGTGTTGCTGAACATTTTTTGACATGGGCAACTGCTTAGGACAGCAAAACAACAAGATGACAGAAGCCTAGGTCCCAATATCAAGGAGCTGCTCTTCCAGCCAAGTTTTGCTTAAACTTGGATTGTTACATGAAAATAAACTATTTTGCTTAAATCACTGTTATTTTGGGGTTTTGGTATAGCAAATGAACCTGTATCCTAAAAATGACAGGTTTTGGTAGCCTAAAGTGGGCACTGGCTGAGTGGCCAGGCAGTGGGTACAAGAACACAGTTAATGTCATCTAGAAGGCTGTCCACATTTATTATACAGTGGAAAAATATTTGGAAAGCTGCCATCCACAATAACTTGGAAAGCAGACCAAATGCTTGTGGAAGCCATAGCTTTAAAAGAAAAAGTTAAAAAAAATTCAAGGTGTTGGAATGTATTGGCTGCTTCTTTACTTCTTTCAGTAAAGTTTTCAAAACAGATATGGATTGAGTCCAGTTGCAAACAAAGATGAAAGAGAATACAACTTTCCTAAGAGAAGACTAATCATTGAGAAATTTAGGGCCCCCAGAAGGTTGAAAGAACCAATTGCTTCTGCAGTACGAATGAAAGTAATGACAAGCAGTGGCTATGAGGAGTAGATGTGGCAGGAAGATAGTTTCAGTTCCTCTTTACTGCCAGCTCCCTCCCCAGCAAGTCCAAATAAACATAATAATATTTTCAAATAGATTCTCATAAGTGTTCAATAAGGCATCTTTTACAATTTTTAATTTTTCTACTGGAAATAACAATTTCAGTAAAAGGAATGTCCTTACTATTCAAATAGAGCCTTAAGTAAATTTAGCCAGCCCAAAGATCTTCAAACTAAAATATGCACATTCTTGGGTTACAAGAAGAATTCCCAGGGGAGCACTTGGACACATATAACTTTAACTTTCATGTTTATTTTTTTGCAAAATTGAACTACCTGAGAATTTCCCCATGGTCAAGAGCCACTGTACTTATTTATTGTCTTTCCTTTCACAATTGCCCTTGTCCCACTTAACTTCAAAAGGTCTACTACTTCTCTCCCATCTCCAATCTTGTAATACTGTAAATGTACAATACTTTATATTTGCAATGATTTATGGCTAATACATATAATAACCAGATGATTTTTAATGAAACACTTAGACCATTGAGATCATAGGGAAAAACCTATTTACATAATTTCAATTTATATACATAGTTTTATTGCAAAGAAATATGATGAAGGTGATCAATCTGAGGGTGTAAGCACAAAAATATATTATATTAATGTACAATTCTGTGAGGGAGTGAAAAGGAAACATGAATTCAAGGAGCAAACGGAACTATTAAAGAGAAACTTATTGACATTTAGAAAAACGAATGATGGTAGTGTTAAATCACCATATTATTTACATCTTTTAAGTAATATAACATTTTATTTTTAAAATGTCAATATATACAATATGTTGGATTTGCCTCTTTTGCTACTAGTGGTTAGACTTATGAGAATAATTTTATATTTAGATTTTAAAATGTTTGAGGGACTTCATAGTATCTAAGTGTTCTTCAATTGTATATTCCAAGCAAAAATGTTTTAAGACCACATGTCTTTTTCTTTCCTTCCTTCCTTCCTTCCTTCCTTCCTTCCTTCCTTCCTTCCTTCCTTCCTTCCTTCCTTCCTCCCTTCCTCCCTTCCTCCCTCCCTCCTTTCCTTGCCTCCTTCCTTCCTTCCTTCACTCCTTCCTTTCTTCCTTCCTTCCCTCCTTTCTTTCCTTCTTTCTTTCTCTTTTGTTTGGAGATGGAGTCTCGCTCTGTTGCCCAGGCTGGAGTGCAGTGGCGCAATCTCGGCTCACTGCAAGCTCCACCTCCTGAGTTCGAGCGATTATCCTGCCTCAGCCTCCCCAGTAGCTGGAACTACAGGTGCATGCCACCACATAGGGCCAATTTCTATCCCCTATGACACCTAAATTACTCCCCATAAGCCCCTTGTAGATGTGAAATTATAGCCCCTCTGTTTGCTCCTGAGCAAATAATCCTTTGTTTAGAATGGCTGATGAGCCCTGGATGGTTGTATATTGTCTAGGGAGCCAAATGAGGTCAGCAGAAGTTTTGTCTGCATGAAGTATAGAGGAGGTTAAGCTTCAGACTTGGGTATAATAGATGGTCCTTTCAGTTTAAGTATAAACAGTAACAGTAGGTTATTTGAGGTGAAGAAACATACATGGAAATGGTAACAATGTGCTCCTTTCTTCTTTTTATGAGGCTTTCCTTTTCTTTCAGAAAAGTTGAAAATATAACTTTCTTAGTCCTTCCATATTTGATACTGTCACTTGGAGATAATCTTGCTGAAACAGTGTTACTCTACATGTTTTCCTTGTATCCAAAGCAAATACCAGTTTCCAGACCTTTGTATTTTTCAAATAGGACTGTTAGAGTTCTCAATTATGAACTACATTCATTCTGCTATAGCTAGAAGGCTTGGCAAGCGTTTTATAATGGAACATTGTATACCTTATTAGGTTTGTTACTTTTTTTTTTTAACAATGGAGATTTGGAAGAACAAGTCAATGGAATGTTTTATAAACACTTTAGCTTGATTTTCTAATAAGGAAAAAAATTGTTAGACTTGTATTAGCACACTGATCAATTCTTAAATTATATGAAGATAAGGATAGTCATATTAATAAAACTTTAATTTCTCTTTAGCAGAAGAAATTTCCTCTCCACTATAGTTTGTACTTATTGTTCCTATTAAAGCCAACTACGAAAGACTAACAAAGTATGTTATAATTTGCCTTCTAACTGGAATATATTGATTTTTTATGTTTTACCAATTTTTTCCCATTGAAATAAGAGAAATAAGTCTTGCATTTACTCGTGAAGTTGAATATTCAGTAGGGACTCTTATCCAGCCATATTTCTCTTGGAACTGCTCATTCTACAGCAGGAATGTCTCCCTCTCCTATTTCTATGAAAATATCCACTTCCAAAGTACTAAATTGATTGGACCTAGGATTGGAGCTCTCCTCCCCTTCTCAACCTAAGCCAAACCAATCTGACTCTCTTTCAGGAATTTAGCAGCAGGGCTGAGAGACTGGAATTTGTTCTCTACCTGTGACTGAGGCTTTTGCTTATTTTCTTGAAGCTGAGGACATAGCCTGCCTTTGCAAAAGAAAAGATGTCTGATCCCTAACATTAATCAAACCAGGAGCAAGACTACAAATGGTGGCTCTCATAACTGCATTTAAATATCTGAAAGGCCACAAATTAAGAAAACAAACTACAAAATAAGTTTGTTTGTTTGTTTGTTTGAGACAGGGTCTCACTCACTCTGTTGCCCAGGCTGGAGTACAGTGGCATGATCTTGGTTCACTGCAACCTCTGCCTCCTGGGTTCAAGTGATTCTCGTGCTTCAAGCCTCCTGAGTAGCTGGGACTACAGGCACCTGCTACCATGCCCAGCTAATTTTTGTATTTTTTGTGGAGATAGGGTTTTACCACGTTGATCAGGCTGGTCTTGAACTCCTTACTTCAGGTGATCCACCCCCAACTTGGCCTTCCAAAGTGCTCTAATTACAGGTGTGAACCACCACACCCAACTCAAAATAAGGTCTTTTCTATCTTTATATCTTCACAAATAGATTTTATAACTATGTGGGAGATGAGGTTTGAACATTTGAAACTCTGTGATCCCTTGGAATTTTACAATGGAAAGTGACTTTTGGGGGAGAGATGCCACGTGGTCTTTTCCCTTTTCCATCAAGTACCAGTAAGGGCCACACATTGCATGTATATGGACACCTCAGGATCCTATCCAAGCACCACCCACAATCCTCCTGTACAGCTGCCCCTTGACTATGCTTTGGGACCAGAGGGGCACACTGACGGAACAGACAGACCCAGGGAAGAGGCTAGTGCAGGCCTTGGGAATAAACTCAGGTATTTTCTTCCCGAAAATTCTGGGGCCTCAAGTGCCCACATCATGTTGTAGAAGGGACTATGTAGGCTCTGGAAGGACACAATTTCATAAACGCATGGACTCCTTGACTCATTGGGAAGGGCACAGGTAGGGACAGGAAAGAGTGGGGCCCTCTTAAGGCCCTCTTTCATAGCTCTGCTGTTTTTCTGCTCATTTTCTGTAAAGCCACCATGGCGTTCTTATACAACATTTCTCCATTTATCTTAAGCTAGTTCGACGTGGTTTACATTAGTTGTAATAAATGAAACCTAGCAAAATCAGGATGCCCAACTAGGAGACTTTGAATTGCTGATCCAATTAAAATTTTATTACCTGAATTTATGTATTTATGATACTTTTAGTGTACAAAGTGATTTCACATTCACTTTATAATTCCCACAGTACCTTATGAGGTAAGAATCTCTTCCCCTTTTGCAGATATAGAAACAGAAGCTCAACTAACTTGTTCAACCTGCCAAACAAGATTCCTTACGGATCTACTTCTTTCCAGATATTGATGTGCTTAAAGAAAGTAATCAGTTGGTGCTAACAGTAAAGCAAAGTGCATGTTAATAGGAAAGTATCTCTTCTCACAAAAACTATTAAGAAAAGAGAAAAAATAGGTAAAAATATTATTTTTGAAAAATAGACAAAAACATCATGCAAATGGTAATCAGGTGTGGTGGCCCAAGTCTACAATTCCAGCACTTTGGGAGGCCAAAATGGGCAGTTCCCTTGAACCCAGGAGTTGGAGACTAGTCTGGACAGCATAATGAAATCCCGTCTTTACAAAAAATACAAAAATTAGACAGGCATAGTGGTGCACACCTGTATTCCCAGCTACTCTAGAAGCTGAGGTGGGAGTATCAACTAAGCCCCGAGAGGTTACAGCTGCAATGAGCTGTGATTGCGCCACTGCACTCCAGCCTAGGTGACAGAGCAAGACCCTGTCTCAAAAAAATGCAAATGGTAAGAATCAGAGACTTCAGTTGGTAGTGTCCTTTCATTTGGTGGCCTGCACCAAATGCCGAGCCAAAAGTATACTTTCTAAGTGTGGGTGTCCAAGGTGTAAAGCCAAGAAGGACTTTTTCCAGAGTCAATGGGAATTTAGGATGGGGAAGGGAAGCAGGTATTAAATCTCCAACTGAGGTATGCAGGGATTCTACAGGTAGCTGGTTCTATCTCTGGTTACAGAATGAAAACGTAGGTGTGGAATGTGGGAAGGGCACTCTTCTCTGGTTTTGGCAATCTGCCTCCCTGAAAATGGAGTTGGGGCAGATGCACAGAGAATAAGTCTACTGGTAGTTAATAGCCCCTTTGAGCAGCCCAAAGAATGGTGGTTGCTGTATGTATGTATGTGTGTGTGTGTATGTGTGCCCTTCAAACCAACTAATATGCTGCAATAATTATGGTGTATTTGTTCATTTTCACACTGCTATAAAGATACTATCTGAGACTGGGTAATTTATAAACAAAAGAGGTTAAATTGACTCATAGTTCCACATGGCTGGGGAGACCTCAGGAAACTTACAATAATGGCACAAGGTAAAGGGGAAACAAGTACCTTCATCACAAGGTGAGAGGAGAGAAAGAGAGAGCTCAAGGGAAACTGCCACTTTTAAACCATCAGCTCTCGTGAGAACTCCCTCACAAGAACAGTATGAGGGAAACCACCTCCATGATCCAATCACCTCCCACCAGGTCTCTTCTTCAACACATGGGGATTACAATTCAAATTTGAGATGAGATTTGGGTGGGGACACAGAGCCAAACCATATAATTCCATCCCTTTTAACTCCCAAATCTCATGTCCTTTTCACATTTCTAAACCAATCATGTGGCTGGGTGCAGCGGCTCAAGCCTGTAATCCCAGCACTTTGGGAGGCCAAGGCGGGCAGATCATGAGGTCAGGAGATTGAGACCATCCTGGCAAACACAGTGAAACCCCGTCGCTACTAAAAAATACAAAAAAAATTAGCCGGGTGTGGTGGCAGGTGCCTGTAGTCCCAGCTACTTGGGAGGCTGAGGCAGGAGAATGGTGTGAACCTGGGAGGCAGAGCTTGCAGTAAGCTGAGATCACACCACTGCACTCCAGCCTGGGTGACAGAGTGAGACTCCGTCTCAAACAAACAAAACAAACAAACAAACAACAACAACAAAACCAATCATGCAATCATGCATGACTTTGGAAAAGTCATAACTCATTTCAGCATTAACTTAAAAGTCCAAATCCAAAGTCTCATCTGAGACAAGGCAAGTCTCTTCCGCCTATGAGCCTGTAAACTCAAAAGCAAGTTAGTTACTTCCAAGATACAGTGGGGTACAGGCATTGGGTAAATGTTCCCATTCCAAATAAGGAGAAATTTGCCAAAACAAGGGGGCCACAGGCCCTATGCAAGTCCAAAACCCAGCAGGGAAGTCATTAAATCTTAAAGCTCTAAAATGATCTCCTTTGACTCCATGTCTCACATCCAGGGCATGCTGATGCTAGGGGTGGGCTCCGAGGGCCTTGTACAGCTCTGCCTCTGTGGCTCTGCAGGGTACAGCCCCTGTGGCTGCTTTCACAGGCTGGCATTGAGTGCCTGCAACTTTTCCGAGCACACAGTACAGGCTGTCAGTGGATATTCTGGGGTCTGGAGGCTGGTGGCCCGCTTCTCATAGCTCCACTAGACAGTGCCCCAGTGGGGACTCTGTGTGAGGGCTCCAACCCCACATTTCCCTTCTGCACTGCCCTAGCAGAGCTTCTCCATGAGGGGTCCACCCTTGCTGCGGACTTCTGCCTGAACATCCAGGAGTTTTTATATCTCCTCTGAAATCTAGGCAGAGGCTCCCAAAGCTCACCTTTTGCACACCTGCAGGCCTTTTGCACACCTGAAGGCCCAACACCATGTGTAAGCCACAGAGACATAGAGCCTCATTGTCTTGGCTATTAACATTCAGCTCCTTGTTACTTATGTAAATTTCTGCAGCTGGCTTGAATTCCTCCTCAGAAAATGGGTTTTTCTATTATACCACATGAACAGGCTTCAAATTTTCCAAACCTCTATGCTCTGCTTTCCTTTTAAACATAAGTTTCAATTTCAAACTATCTCTTCATGAGCACATGTAACTGTACACTTTCAGGAAAAACCAGGTGACATCTTGAATGGTTTGCTGTTTAGAAATTTCTTCTGCCACACCCTAAAATCATCTATCTCAAGTTCAAAGTTCCACAGATCTCTAGGGCAGGGGCAAAATGCCTTGTCTCTTCACTAAAGCATAGCAACTGTGACCTTTGCTCCAGTTCCCAATAAGTTCCTCATCTCCATCTGAGACCATCTCAGCATGGACTTCATTGCCCATATTAGCAGTTTGGTCAAAACCATTCAACAAATATCTAGGAAGTTCCAAACTTTCCCACAATTTCCTGTCTTCTTTGGAGTCCTCCAAACTGTTCCAACCTCTGCCCGTTACCCAGTTCCAAAGTTGCTTCCACATTTTTAGGTGTCTTTATAGTAGTACCCCACTTCTGGTACCAATTCTCTTTTAGGCCATTTTCACCCTGCTATAAAGAACTATCTGAGACTGGGTAATTTATGAAAAAAAGAGGTTTAATTGAGTCACAGTTCTACATGGCTAGGGAGGCCTCGGGACATTTACAATCATGGCAGAAAGCAAAGGAGAAGCAAGCACCTTCTTCACAAATTGGCAGGGGAGAGAGGGGTAGGGGAACTACTACACACTTTTAAACCACCAAATCTCATGAGAACTCACTTGCTATCATGAGAACAGCATGGGGGAACTGCCCCCATGATCCAATCATCTCCCACCAGGCCCTTCCCTTGACATGTGAGGATTACAATTTGAGATGATATTTGGGTAGGGCCACAGAGCCAAACCATATCAGAAGGCCATCAGTGGAGGGCTTTTATGCACAAACACTTGGTAACAAGAACTATCAAAAAAACTGCAAAAATCACGATCTTGCGCAAAGGTCACTGCAACTGTACACACACAAAAAATTTCTGTCAGGACATCTGCCCAGTCACTGTCTATCCAACTTTGAACTGGCATCATCCTTGTTAATCTTTGTAACCAAGGATAATTATCCCAAAACAATTATGTAATCTTCTTAATTTTTTAAAGAAAACTTTGTCTTCTTTTATCCTCTGAATATGCACATTAGTTTACTATCCATTGTATTCCCATTGCAATGCCTTTTCCCAAATAAACATCATTTTCTTTTAGAGTCTCTCTCTCTCTCTGTTTATGATTTAGGTTGACAAGGGTTTGCAAATGGAAATTTTCTAATTTTATCATTTCATTTGCATTTATTAGCTGGTATATTTGATGACTAGAGTGACCTTTCTCATATATCAAGGATACTTGGTTACCCTGAAATACAGTTTATACAAGAAAGGAAGGACAAGTGCTTAATTCTTTTTATTTTACTATTAATTTACAGAGTAATGATTTAGTGCTCCAGCAACTTTCTGTGATATTTAATGAGTTTTGTTTGGAGCTCCATCTGCCTTGCTTTTTAAACTGATTAACTAATTATTAATTCTTCTATGTTCGTGTGTTTTACTAAATTGCATCTTTATATTTTTGATACTTAAATTGTCTCATCTTTGGTTAGTGGGAACTTCTTCAAGCAAGCTCTGTGTCCCTGGGACATGGTCTGATTATCCTTTGGTAACGTTTTTGCTTTCTGGCATATCATGATATCGCATATCCATACTGTACTTTTCCTGCCTCAGATGTGGGACCAACCACTTTTGGAAGGTGTTCTAGTTCTTTTTGGTGGAAAATAATAATAGCCTAGAGGCCAAGTACTAGGATGATATTGCTTCTAAGACTTTTTTTATGAAGAGAAATAGGAAAAATGTATTTTTACAGTTAAAAAATTATTACATGAAATTTTCACATAATTTTACATAGTCAATTTTACTTTCTATAGAAAGACTGCTTTTGAACTTCTCATCTAGTGGTGGCAAGCATTAAAAAATTTATTTTATCAGAATAATAATAAAATTGTCATAACTGATTTCATTTAAAGCAAAATATGGTACATGTCTCCTGCACTTAGTAATATGAGTGCACAAATATCTCTTTATTAAAAAATACAAAATACGTTATTTCTAGGGATAGAGAAAGACAGTAGTCAGCTATTACATATATTCCCAACTGAAGCTGATAACTGATGAATATAGTGATTTTTCTCAAACGTCAACTAGCCCTTTATTTCATTATGTTCAACTGACTTCTTGGAAGTTAATGGGGAAGAGTGTTGTTTTCCCATCATAGTTCTTTAATTGTGATAAAGCACATTTTCAGAATTGAAAAGGCCACCTCCCATATCCTCTTCACTCATACACCCATTCTGTCCATGGCAAATTTTTTGTTTTCTTTAGAAATTACAGCGATTGCAAATTCTGCTGTGGATAACAAAGAAGCCACACCAGCAATATCAGTCAGAGCTGTTCTTACAATCATAATTGGCTTAATTATTCTTTTTTATTTATTTATTTTGAGATGAGCCTCACTCTGTCGCCCAGGCTAGAGTGCAGTGGTGCAATCTTGGTTCACTACAACCTCAACCTCCTAGAGCTCAAGTGATTCTTTTGCCTCAGTCTCCAAAGTAGCTGGGATTACAGGCTCCCACGACCACACCCGGATATCAACGATGCTTTTTTTTTTTTTTTTTAACCATATTCATAGAATCTTCAACCATAGCATTACAATGGACTTCTGAGAAACTTTGCACATTTTCTTAACTATTAATTACATTTCAACCCTTGCATTCTTAGCAACATTCACTGTAAAAGTTATGCATCTCTATTAATTATTTATATATGAATTTTAAAATTTTCATCAGTTGGAATTAGCGAATCCTGATCTGGAATGCACCAAAACAAAACTCTCAGTTCTCAGGAACTGCACACAGCCAAACCCAGCGTCCAGCCAGATCAGGCCAGCCTCTCTGTTCTACCAGGTGTGAAGCAGGAGGAGTTAGCTGCATTTAAAAAGATTCGTCCTTCCTTCTATTCTGCTCTTTAAGAGTAGTTTTCACAGCATTTGGGAATCTGTAACTCTGTCTTTAAAAAAATTATTCTATGTTACTTGTCCCACCAAACTTCAGTGCAGTTACTCCACCTGAAAGTTTGCCAGACATTCAAGGATGTCTTTGGTTTTATTTTTACTAGTACTAATATCTAACTCTTTAATTCTGACATGTCCTACAATGTAAGTTGCAGATTTTACCAGTGTGTCACTTTGACATTGTCTTCTATGCAGGCTGTGAGGACATCTTCCAGTTTAACAGGTTGTTTTCAGAATTTCTCACCCATGTCCCATTCCATGCAGGGTTCTTTCCTTTTGGGGAAGCCTATTTTAGCAATTTCAATATTCCATGGATCTCAGTACACTTCAGAATTTCAATTTATCTTCTCCACATTCACTACATATCTGCTGGGCTTGTGTGGCTCTCTGGTGTGAGGTGTTTGGGCTAAATTACTTATATTTTGGATTCTTGAGAAAGACTTGTTACATATGCAGCATGCAGGCTTCCCCACCCATCCCCGCCTCCTCCAATACATTACTTGATCTCAATGATTTCGAGATTCTGTGAGGTTTTCTTTTTCTTTTTTTCATTTTCATATATTTGGTAGAATTCACTAGTAAAGCTGAGGCTTTCTTTGTGGGAAGGTTTATTGAAATGAATTTAATTTCTTCAATAGATATAAGGTTATTCAGATTTATTATTCCATCTTGTGTTGGTATTGTTAAGATGTATTTTAAAAGAGATTTGTTCATCTCATTTATTCAATTTATTGGCATAAAATTGCTCATAACATTTCTTATTATTCTTTTAATATCTGTAGAATTTGTAGTGATATACTTGTTTTATTTTCTAATATTTATAATTTGTGTCATTTTTCTGTAATTCCTGATGTGCCTAACTTTGAGTTTATCAATTTGTCAGTCTTTACAAATAATTCATTTCAGGCTTTATTAATTTTCTTTATTGTTTTCTATTTCATTGATCTAATCTCTTTATTATTTTCTTCTTTTACTTTTTTGGCTTTTCTTTTGCACTTCTTTTCATAGTTTCCTAAGGTGATTTTAAACTTTATTTTTTAATATAAGAATTTAAAGCTGTAAATTTTCCTCTAAGTATAAATTCTGATATATTTTCCTTGATATTCAGCTTAAAATTCTACTTTTGAGATGTATTATAATTGTCATTATTTTTGAGATGTTTTCTAATTTCCCTTGTGATTTCTCCTTTGACACATAAGTTATTTAAATGTATGCTATTTAATTTCTAAATATTGTAGGTATTTTAAATATTTTATTGTTGCTGATTTATCAAGTAATTTATCATTTGATAATTTGATAATTAATGTGATAAATTACTTGATAAATTATTGATACTTGATAAGTAATTTATCATTTGATTACTTCCATTATGATCAGAGAACAAAGTCAGGTCAGGATTTCAATCCTTTACGTTTATTTGATATTTATTAATACTTGTTTTAGAGTCCACAATATGTTCTATCCATGTGCACTTGAAAAGATCATGTTTTCTGCTCTTTCCGGGTGTAGGGTTCTATAAATATCTTCACATCATGTAGGTTGGTACTGTTTTTCAATTCTGCATTTTTGCTGAGTTCATGTAATTGTTATATCAATTGCTGAGAGAGGAGTGTTAAAATCTCCAATTATTGTTTGTTTACATTTCCACTCAATTTTGTCAATTTTTGTATCATGAATTTTGAAACTTTGTTATTAGGTCCACGTACATTTATGATTATAATGTATTACTGATAAATTGAGCTTTTAATAACTATGATCTCTATTTCTGGTAATGGTCTTTATCTTGAAGTCTATTCAAACAGATATTAATATGTCCTTTTAGTCTTATTATGCTTACTAGATACATGGTATATCTTTTCCTATCCAGTTCCTTTCATCCTGTGTATATAGATTTCAGGTTGTCTTTTGTAGGCAGCATATAGTTGGATGTTGCTTTTTACTTTATTCTAACAATCTCTTCCTTCTTGTATAATCTTCATTTTGATTTCTTCTTGTCTTAATTTGCACGTAGGAATGTCAGTATAGATGCTTCTTGACTTATGATGGGGTTACATCTCAATAAACTTGTCATAAGTTGAAAATGCATTTAATACACCTGACCTGCTGAACATAATAGCTTTGCCTAGCCTACCTTAAACATGCTCAGAGCACTTAATTAGCCTACATTTGGGCAAAAATCACCTATCACGAAGCCTGTTTTATAATGTGTTGAATAATTCATGTATTCTATTGAATACTGTAATGAAAATGAAAAATAGAATGGTGCGGTACTTGAAGTATGGTTTCTATGGAATAAATATTACTTTCACACCATCATAAGGTCAAAAAAATTGTAAGTCAAACATTGCAAGAAGGGGACTATCTGTATTATATTGAATACTAGCAGTGACAGCACTGTTCCTTGTCTTGTTCTGGATCCTAAAAAACATATATAAATTTTCACCATTAATTGAAATGTTTGTTTTAGTTATTTTGTAGATAGCCTTTGTGTCTCTGTCAAAGTAATGAGGTTCTATTCCTGGTGTTCTTAGACTTTTCTGCATATGCGTTCAATTTATCAAATGCTTTACACACTTTTAATTTTTATTTTTAATTTTCATAAATTTAAGGAGTACAAGTGCAATTTTGTTACATGGACAAATAGTGAAGTGGTGAAGTCTGAGCTTTTAGTGTATCCATAAACCGAAGAATGTATATAGTACTCATTAAGTAATTTCTCATCATCCACCTCCCTCCCAGCACCCTACACTCTTGAGCCTCCAATATCTATCTATCATTCCACACTTTATGTCCATGTGTACACATTATTTAGCTTCCACTTAATATGTGGTACTCTGTTTCTGAGTTGTTTCACTTAAAATAATGGCCTCCAGTTCCATTCATGTTTATTGCAAAAGACATGATTTTATTTTTTTTTAAATGGTTGAATAACATTGCATAGTGTATATGTATACACCATATTTTCTTTTTCCAATCCTCCACTGTGAACATTTTGGTTGATACTGTACCTTTGTTTCCATATCTTTGAGATGATCATATGGATTTTGTCCTTAATTCTATAAGTGATGGATTACATTTATTGATTTGTATATATTGAACCATCTTTGCATCCCTACTTGATTATGGTGTATTATCTTATTGAGGCAGGGTCTTGGTCTGTCACACAGGTTGGAATGCAGTGGCACAATCTTGGCTCACTGCAACCTCCATCTTCTAGGCTTAAATGATCTTCCCACCTCCACCTCCCGAGTAGCTGGGACTACAGGCACGCACCGCCACACCTGGCTAATTTTTCTATTTTTTGTAGAGATGGGGTTTCACTATGTGGCCCAGACTGGTATCAAACTCCTGGACTCAAGTGATTCCCTGCCTTGGCCTCCCAAAGTGCTGGGATTACAGGAGTGAGCCACCACACTTGGCCATATAATCTTTTTAATGTGGTGTCAGATTCAGTTTACTAGTACTTTGTTGAGGATTTTTGCTTCTGTGTTTATCAGGGATATTGGTCTGTAGGTTTCCTTTTTTTATTGTGTCTTTGTCTGATTTTGGTATCAGGGTGATACTGGTTTTGTTGAATCTGTTAGGATAAATTTCTTCCTTCTTGATTTTTTGAAATAGTTACAGAAGGACTAGTCCTAGTTCTTCTTTGTACATTTGGTATAATTTGGCTGTGAATCTGGTCCTGAGCTTTTCGTTGTCATTGTTATAAGACTCTTTATTTGTTTATTTACTTACTTACTTTGAGACAGGGTCTCTGTCTGTTGCCCAGGCTAGAGTGCGGTGGCACAACCATGGCTCATTGCAGCCTTGACCTCCTGGGCTCAAGCCATCCTCCCTTCCTCAGCCCCCAAGTAGCTCAGACTATAGGGGTATGTCAGCATGCCTGGCTAATTTTTGTATTTTTTGTAGAGACGTGGTTTCACCACGCTGTCCAGTCTAGTCTTGAATGTCTGAGTTAAAGCAATCTGCCCACCTGGGCCTCCAAAGCTCTGGGATTATAGGTGTAAGCCACTGTCCTTGGTCGGGAGACTTTTTAAAATTGCAGATTCAATCTCACTACTCATTATTGGTCTGTTTAGATTTCATATTTCTTCCTAGTTCAATCTTGGGAGGTTGTACATTTCTATACATTTATCCATTTGCTCTAAGTTTTCTAGTTTGTGAGCATATAGTTGTTCATAATAGTCTCTGATGATCTTTTGTATTTCTGTGGTATCAATTATGATGTCTCATTTTCCATTTCTGATTGTTTTTATTTGAATCTTCTCTCTTTTTGCTCAATCTAGCTAGCAATTATCAATTTTGTTTCTCTTTTCAAAAACCAACTTTTCATTCTGTTGATACTTTGTTTTTGTTTTTGGTTTTGGGGTCTCTATTTGATTTAGTTTTGCTCTGATCTTTATTTTTTTCTTCTGCTAGCTTTCGGTTTGGTTTGTTCTTGTTTTCTACTTCCCTGAGGTGAGACATTAGGTTGTTAATTTGTGATCTTGCTAATTTTTTGATGTAGTCATTTAATGCTATAAACTTCTCTCTTAGCACTGCTTTTACTGTATCCCAGAGGTTTTGCCATGCTGTGTTTCTATTTTCATTCATTTCAACAAATTTTTAAATTTCTGTTTTAATTTCATCAATTACCCATAAGTGTTTAGGGGCATGCTGTCTAATTTCCACGTTTTTGTATAGTTTCTGAGGTTCTCGTTGGTATTGATTTTTAGGTTTATTTCACTGTGATCTGAGAAGATACTTGATGTGATTTTGATTTTCAAAAAATTTTCAACACTTGTTTTGTGGCCTAACGTATGATCTGTTCTGGCAAATATTCTATGTGTTGATGAGTAGAAAGTATATTCTGCAGTTGTTGGTAGAAAGTTTCATATGTGTCTGCTAAGTTCATTTAGGGTAAAATCCAATTAAGTGTAATGTTTCTTTGTTGATTTTCTGTCTCAATGATCCATCTGGTGCTGTGAGTTGGATGGTGAGATTTCCCCCTATTATTGTATTCCTGTCTGTTTCTTTCTTTATGTCTAGTAATATTTGTTTTATGAATCTGGGTACTCCACTGGTTGGGTACATATATATTTAGGGTTGTTATAGCCTCTTGTTGAATTGACCCTTTTGTCATTACATAAAATACTTTTTTGTCTGTTTTTTACTGTTTTTGATATAAGTCTGTTTTGTTGTTGTCATTGTTAATGTAACTATAGTTATTCCTGCTTGCTTTTGGTTTCTGTTGCATGGAATATCTTTTTCCAACCCTTTAATCCAGTCTAAATGTGTTTACTAATAAGGCGAGTTTCTTGTAAGCAGCATATAATTGGATCATGTTTCTTGTTTATCCATTCTGCCAGTGTGTGTCATTTAAGTGGAATATTTAATCCATTTATGTTCAAGGTTAATATTGTTATGTGAAGTTCTGTTTTTGACATATTGTTAATTGTTATCTACTTGTTTTATAAATCACTTGTTTCTATCTTTTTCTCTGTCTTTCTGGTTTGGTGGAATTCTGCTTTGTTGACATTGGATTCATATCTATTTCTCCACTGTGTAATTGTTTTTTATGACAGTGAGTTTTATACTTTTGTGTGTTTTTGTGATGGTGAATATAGACCTTTTTTTTTCCATGTTTAGGATTCTTTCAAGAATTTCTTGTAGGGCTGGTTTAATGGTGACAAATTTCTTCATCATTTGCTTGTCTGGGAAAGACTTTATTTCTCCTTCATTTAATCTTGCTGGATACAAAATTTGTGATTGGCAGATTTTTTCTTTCAGCAATTTGAAAATCCCTTCTCATTCTCTTCTGGCTTGTAAGATTTCTGCTGAGAAGTCCATTGTTATTCCGATGGGTTCCTTTTATAGGTGATTACACTTTTCTCCTGTTGATTTTAGAATTCTTTTTTTTTCATCTTGACTTTTGATAGATTGATGACTTTATGGTGTTGTGAAGTCCATTTTGTAATGTATTTGCCTGGGGATTTTTGGGTCTCCTATACCTGGATGTCTAAATCACTTGATAGACTAGGGATGTTTTCATCAATTATTTCCTTAAATAGGTTTTCTAAAGTTTTTGCTTTTTCTTTCCCCTTGGGAATACCAATAATTCATAAGTTCTGCTGTTTTATGTAGTCCTATTCATCTTGAAGGCTTTGTTCATTTTTTAAAATTCTTTTTTCTTTATTTTTTTCCTGACTGGATTATTTCAAAACATCTGTCATCAAGTTATTAGATTCCTTCTTCTGCCTGGTCTAGTCTATTCTTGAAGTTTTCAAAGGTATTTTGTAATTCCTTATATGATTTCTTTTTTATTTCTAGAACTTCTCTTCAGTTTCTTTTTAAAGATAATATATATCATTGATAAATCCTTGGTTTATATCCTGAATTGATTTGCTGATGTCTTTCTATTGGTTTTCAAGCTTTTAAAGAATCACTGTTTTGAGTTTTAATCTGGCAGTTTGAGGATTTATTTTTTGTTAGGATCCATTGCTAGAGAATTACTGTGTTCCTTGGTTTGGAGGGGGGCGGTGTCATAATTCCTTGCTTTTTTGTGCTTTCCATATTATTATTCTGCTTTCAGCATGACTGGAGAAATAGTAGCTTCTTGTTTTTGAATTTACTTTCCTTGGGGCAAGACTTTTTTTTTTTTTGTCTTAAGTGTATGAGTATAAAGTAAGTTCGCTAGGACCATTTGACTTTGCCTCTGGGTGTGCTCAATGTGAAGACTCTGTATGACTTTCTTGGTTATAAATAGTCTTGGTGTTTTCTCAAACATCAGTTGTTAGTAGTGGTGTACTGGATGAATGAGCAGGCTCATGACCTCCTGAGTGGACAGGGTTTAAGGGCAATGGTGGTAGCATAGATTGCAAGAGCATCATTTTGTTCTTGGGCATTGTGTACATGTATCAGCAGATATTGTAATAAGCTATGTTGGCCAACCTCCTGGACAGTAGATGATGCTTTCAGGTAAGAGCCTGCTGCAGTGGTGGCAATAGGGTTTATTCTTGACTTCTATTAACATGCGTAGTTCTCAGGTGTCTCAGGTGATATGTTGGGCTGTGGGATGCTCAATAGTCTGGGTGCTGTGCTCCGTCTTGGGAGATTGGGCAAAGCTAGGTGGAAGTGGAACAGGGCCTGAACTTCGACTCCCCAGTATTGGGCATAAGCACTAGCCCTGACAGGGTTAGGGGGTAGTCCTCAGTGGTCTGGAGAAATGCTTGGGTGAGGAGCATAGTTGCTGTTGCTGTGCTGAGTCTCAGTACAGGGAAGAAAGAGTGGTCCTAGTGCCATAGCCTAACAAGTGAAGTGGGACCTTCTCTCCTCTTATGCCCCAGACCCAGCAAGGCAACTTCCTCATCCCCACTGTGGCAGCCAGTTGGGACACTTAGTCACTGAGGTTTGCTTCCAGTCAGTGAAGCTTCCCTAGGCCATAAAACTCACAGCTCAGTCAAAACCATGTTGACCAAGTAACTCTCCTCCTGCTTCCTGCCTGTGAAGGATAGGAGCCTGGTTCCAGTGCCAGCAGCTGGTGCACATACTACACTAATTTCTCAGTTTTGGCTGTGGGAGCCCGTTCCTTGCTAAAGCCCCAGATCTCCAATCCCCAGCTCGAGTCTCTAATGCTGAGATGGCTACCACTGCTTCTAACTTGCAGGATCCTGCACAACTTGTTAGGAGCTAAGATCAAGAATGGGATCCTTCTATTGGTGTCTAGGTCTGGGAACGTGTGTGGGACACTTCCTGGAGACATTCCTTCTCACAGTCTCCTAGCTGCTCCCAAGTTAGATCCAGGGCTTGGGAGCATCCAGGTGCTCTCCTGTGACCTGGATTGTACAATTCCTCACTAAGAAGATGGGTCATGGAGAGACACTCACTCATCCTCTCCTGTATTAGGGATTCACCTATGGTTTTCAGCTGAATTCAGCCATGTAGGCTGCCTGCCTACCTTCTCTTTCCCAGTATCTTTCACTTTTCTGTTGAACTCTCATGTTCTTTCTTGGATAAAATTTCAAAGTGCGAATCTCTATACACTATTTATTTTCCTACCTCCCTCCCCCCTGCCCCTCCCCTCCCCCCCTCCCTCCCTTCCTTCCTTCCACTTTTCTGTTGAACTGTCATGTTCTTTCTTGGATAAAACATCAAAGCATGAATCTCTCTATACACTATCTTGCTTCTTCCAAGTGGGTGAAGTGTGCTGGAAAAGCCTCTATTCTGCCATCTTGGAAAAGAATGCAAAACAACCAAACCAAACAAACAAACAAACAAAAAAACCCTTTTTTAAAAAAAGTCTACTAATTTTTAAAAACGAATCTACAAAAATTATAATTTTTTTCAGCATTCTTTTCCAGCCTGCCTGTTCTTGTAGTTTTTTATCCTCACTCTTAACTGAGCTCCTGTGCTGCTTTGATGTTATTATCTTCCTGTTGATTCCAGGCTGGCTTTGTTTCACTGTTGCAAAGAGACGAGCAATGACATCCTAGGGTAGTATTGTGAAAACAAGTGGGCATCATTACCAAGTTATTTGCCGGCCTCCCCCTCTTATTGACTCTCAGTCTTCTACATTAGGTTTCCATTTTACTCTCACAATCCTTCCCCCAGTTATACCAGGCTCTGACCTCAACTTCTCTCCCTAAAAGCTTCTCAACCTTTTGGTGCAAAGTTCTGGGATTCCTTAATTTCTATGTCATTTCTGTGATATTGTGTCCAGAATTGGTGGGTTCTTGGTCTTGCTGACTTCAAGAATGAAGCCACGGACTCTCCTGGTGAATGTTACAGTTATTAAAGATGGCGTGTCCAGAGTTCGTTCCTTCTGATGTTTGGACGTGTCTGGAGTTTCTTTCTTCTGGTGGGTTCGTGGTCTCGCTGACTTCAAGGGTGAAGCTGCAGACCTTTGCGGTAAGTGTTACAGTTCATAAAAGTGGCACGTCTGGAGTTGTCCGTTCCTCCCAGTGGGTTTGTGGTCTCGCTGACTTTAGGAGTGAAGCTGCAGACCTTCATGGTGAGTGCTACAGTTCTTAAAGGTGGCGTGTCTGGAGTTGTTCGTTCCTCCCGGTGGGTTTGTGGTCTTGCTGACTTCAGGAGTGAAGCTGCAGACCTTCGCTGTGAATGTTACACTTCATAAAGGTGGCACATCCGCAGCTGTTTTCTCCTCGGGCCGGGAGTTGTTCCTCCCTCCCGGTGGGTTTGTGGTCTCTCTGGCTTCAGGAATGAAGCTGCAGACCTTTGTGGTGTGTGTTCCAGCTCTTAAAGGTGGCACATCTGGAGTTGTTGGTCCCTCCCGGTGGGTTCGTGGTCTCACTGACTTCAGGAGCGAAGCTGCAGACCTTTGTGGTGACTGTTACAGTTCAGAAAGGTGGCAGGTCCGGAGTTGTTCATTCCTCCCATCCGGAGTTGTTTGTCCCTCCCGGTGGGTTAGTGGTCTCCCTGGCTTCAGGAGTGAAGCCGCATACATTTGCGGTGAGTGTTACAGCTCATTAAAGTGGCATGGACCCAAAGAGTGAGCAGCAGCAAGATTTATTGCAAACAATGAAAGAACAAAGCTTCCACAGCTTAAAGGGGAGGAGCACGTTGCCAGTGCTGGCTCACATGGCCTGCTTTTATTCCCTTGTCTGGCCCCACCCACATCATGCTGATTGGTCCATTTTACAGAGCGCTGATTGGTGTGTTTACAATCCTTTAGACAGAAATTTCTGTAAGTCCCACCCATCCCAGAAGCCCAGCCCTCTTCACCTGTCACTGGCACTTGCCAGGGGACTTCGTAGCACCTAGCCCCAGCACTCCAGCAGCCCAGAGGGAGCCCGTCCCTTGATCAAGCCCAGCAGGCCTAGGCCAGGTGTACCGAGTGCGGCTGCCGAGCCCACGCCCACCCCAAACCTGCCCGGTCTTGTGAGCCCGGCGCGCAGCCCCTCACTCCACACCTCCCTGCCAGCAGAGGGAGCTGGCTCCCTCATGGGCTAGCCCCAGAGAGGGGCCCTCATAGTGCAGCGGCAGGCTGGGCTTCTCCAGTGTGGCCAGAGTGGAGGACGAGGCCGAGGAGGCGTGGAGAGCGAGCGAGGGCTGCTAGCACGTTGTCACCTCTCAACATCTTCAGAGTTTGGTTTTAGGGGTGGTAGCTTTGTTAACTTGCCATCTTTTCTGGAAAAAATAATAGATTATTTATAAAATAGAAATTTTATTTATCTTGTACTATAATTAAGATTTTCTAATAGTTATCAGTGCTATCTTTTTTTTTGTTTTTTTTTTTTTTTGCTTTTTTCTGGGTACATGGTAGGATTGTATTTCCCTATACTTTTGCTGAAAATCAGTGTAGCCATGTGAGTTGCTTTGCACGATGAACAGCGAGCAGAAGTCTATGTGTCACTTCCTCTGGAAGGCCATAGAGCCAGTGCATAATCTATCATTTTCTCTTTTACTGTCAGCCATGTGATTAAACATGCTCTAACTGAAAGACTGGCAAATTTCTGTAAAGAACCAGAAAATAAATATTTTAGGCTTTTGTATGCCCTATGGTCTCAGTTGCAACTACTCAGCTCTGCCATTGCAGTGCAAAAATAGCCATAGGCAATACATTAATAAATGAGCATGGCCATGCTCCAGTAATACTTCATTTGAGACACTGAAATTTGAATTTCATATAATTTTCACATACCACAAAATATTATTGTTGTTTTAAAGTGGTTTTAGCTCTTGGATCATACAAAATAGGGCAGCAGGCCAGATTTGGTCCACAGGCCATAGTGTGTCAGCCGCTTTCTAGATAGACAGTACTTGAAAACTTTGATTCCCAGAGGGAGGGTAACACAGAGCAAAGCCCCTGCTTACCCACAAAGTATATTCGGTGTGTGGAATAAAAGGGAAACTTGTTATTTTAAGTCACTAAGTAAAAAAAAATACAACAAAACCTAACTCAATCTAATACACTAATATTGTTTTTAAATGATAATACAGCAATGAATAACTAGAAAACAAAGGTTAAGGGAAAGGAAAAGAGAAAGAGATGCTGAAAAAAAGCCAAGGGGAGTTTGAACTGAAAGTTAACTCATTAAAATTTTGAAAGATCATCCTTTCTTTTCATCTGAACTCTGTATCTGTAAATTCTGATCGTCTGCGCATTTGCACATTTAATAATGTATCTTTTACTCTTTCTGGGATGCTGAAATGTTGATCGCTTCAAATAATTAAAAAAAAATAAAGTCATGGAAGTATTTTAAAGGAGATCTGAAAACTGCGTCAGAAAGTCAGGAAGGCCAAAATAAGGAGCTCTGTTAAGAGACATTCCATCAACAAAAATATCTCTTCTCTTCTCTGCCATGGCAACTCCAAAATAGTAAAGAATATGTAATATACAGTATCCTTATTTGAACCAGGATGCTGAGAATCGTGCAGGCAACAAATGTCTATTTTGGTGGCAAGAAGGAGCGTATTATGAAAAGAGATTGTTCTGATTCTTTAGCTTTTGTTGAGATTTCCAATTGTGAATAGCAGAATTCCAGAGGCACTCAATGTATCCACTTTCCAACTTATAATTGTATACTCACCTTGTGTATCTTTGTAATCGTTGGAGTCCTGATTCTAGCATGGTTGGTTGTGTTAAATAATCTTTTTCTTTGGACATGCCAGAGTAGGACAGAGAGGAAGATATTTGTGGTGATACAGGTTGCACTTGTCAGAGCCTCCTGCCCTAGAACTGTTGGTGGGGAAACAGTCCTTATTTGATCATTTTTGGGGAAGGAAATTAAAATAAGTTGTGTGCAGAGGCTCTAACTCCCTCAGGGCAGCTGAGTGGGAGAGAGAGAGTCTCTTTGGAAAATCCACAGTTTATTCTTCCAAAACAATGTAGCCTCTAAGAATTCAGAAACATTTGGAGAAAGTACAGAAATGAAAAGCATTATTGTGTGAAGTTCAAACTCTCAAGAAAAAAAAAGGTGTTTTATAAAAAGTTCAGACTTTACTTTTTGCCTTGGAAATCCTGTGGACTACAATGATAGGATTTGTTTAAAATGTTGCACTTAAATATTTAAATGTAGCAGGCCCTATGTGTTTGATTTCTTTGTTTAACTGATGCATAGTTTCCCAACTATGTAGTGACTGGTGTAAAGTGTGAGGCTGTTCTATATTTATGTGGTTCAACTTTCCAGAATATTTGGATACTGGCCTTAAATATGTACAGTATTATTCCCTTGCAGCAGTTTTGTCAATGCCCAAATATATTAATGTTATATCCCCAAAGTCCTCTCTTCTGACAGATGGCTAACAAGGAGAAAAGTAAATTAAATTTATTAAGTCATTTATGAAAAATATAGGGGCTTCCGAGAATTATAAAGCAAAGTTTCCATTCACTATGTAGAAAGTCAGATGCCTGGTAAATCTTTTATCTATTTGTGGTTTAAACAACTTTGCCTTCAGCATATGGATTTTGTGTGCAATGTCAGTATGTAATCTGAAGGAATTACAATAATTTAATTGCATGAAACACAGAACGGGGCAGTAAGAATTTTAAAAATAATGATTTAGCTGATTTTCTATCAGAAGCATTGAGAAAAAATTTCTGAAGGAGAAAAAAGTGAAATGTTAGTCTCCGGTAACATTGTCTAACAAAGGTTTGGTTGTCTAACAAAGGTTTGGTTTTACTGATGCCCTGTGGCACCGATACATTGTTCTAAAGTGTAGAGAGGTGAATGTGGATGCCACGGTCTGGTCCTGACCTTGCTAAATACATGGGATCTCTCCCTGAGGCAGACCTTCATTGGAGTGAGGTCAACAATAAGAATCTGGCTTTGAAAAAATCATGAATTGACAAACAAGCAGAGAATCTGAAAGGTTACATTTTCTACCAGTGAAACTTTAATAATCCCCAGGAAGACTGTACACATTTTAGAATAAGTAGTTTTCACTCCTAGGAATTGAACCCCAGGGCAAAGGTGAATGAAAGGATATAAAATTAGCTTGAGAAACAAAAGAAGTCTAAGGAGAGTTTATATTATAAAGTGCATGCTGGATTCTATAACATACAGTGATCAAAGTAAACATGATTTTAAATGATACAGATGTCCCAAGATATAAAGCATTCTGTGGTTCTAAGAGTTCTTAGGAGGCTGCACAAACTCTTATAGTTTAGATAACATGATATGATGTTTCTGTGTATTCTATAGGAAATCATTAATCTAAACAATTCTGTACAGCTTCCTAAAATACTTTATCAACCCTAGAAGAATATCTTTCTTAAAATACTATGTTTTTCTGTGATTATTGCTCTTAGTCTAATTTTAGGAAAAACAAATATTATAGGCTAAATTGTGTCCTCCCAAATTCAAATGTTGAAGCCTTAAGCCCTAGTACCTTAGAATTTTACTGTAGTTGAAGATAAGGCCTTTGAAGAATTGATTAAGTTAAAATAAAACTTCTAGGATGGGTCCTAATTCAATCTGACTGGTGTCCTTATAAGAAGAGGAAATTTGGAACACAAGGAAACACTAGGAATGTGTGTGCACAGAGAAAAAAACCATGTGAGGAAATGGGAGAAGGCGGCCATCTTCAAGTCAAGGAGGGAGGCCTCGGAAGAAACCAAACCTGCTGACACCTTAATCTTGGACTTCTTGACTCCAGAACTCTGCAAAAATAAATTGTTGTTTAAGCCACCCAGCCTGTAGTATTTTGTTATAGAAGCTCTACCAAACTAATACAAGACACAGTGATGCTTTACCTTTTCCCAAAGCCAGGAGATCTCTATTGGGAAGAAAATGAACTGTTATAGGGGAAATCAATGAAATTTTTAGTTAGGCTTTTTGCTTTGTTTTACCTGGATACAAACCTTAGTGTGGTTTTCATTGAGAATGTTAGGATGAAGAGGTCAGGAAGCCAGATTTTTCAGACCACTGATATAGAAAAAACATTCACTGCTTTACCACAATCCCAAGAGAAACCAGTCAATACTTTTGATCTTGAATATATGAGTCTTTCTGATAATCTAGTATCAAAAAATGTCCACCTATCCTACACCAGCTTTAATATTAAGAAGATATCTTGATGAAAAAAATAGGAGGAAATTGGCTTTTACTTAACTGCAAAACATTAAAAATATTTGCTTACTTTGGCCTCATGGAGGGGTAACCGTTATTTGCATTTTAAAGGTATAGAAAGGAAAATATGCAGATGTTTAAGTTTTCTTTGGTTACATAGGTCAAAATCTTTAGCAAGATGAAGACTTTTTCTTTTTTTTTAATATTTATTTTTGTGGATATATGGCAGGAGGAAGCCCAATTACGGCAGCATTCTGGAGAGGGTAATCTCGTCTTACTACACATACGATAGAATCAGAATGTGGAGTATGTCTAGAGCAGGCTCAGGGGATTAGGATGGCCTTACTAAAGGCTGTGGGGGAAGACTGGATTATCAAAAGCCAGAAAATTACCTATATTTGGAATTACATTCAAATACACACACCAAATTCATGTTCCTAATCCACACATCAGAAGTCTAGAAGTCAATGGGGTCGTCCTTCAATAAGACAAGATGACACATCAGGCAAGCAGTGAAACCCAGGAGTTAGGTGGAAAGAACAATGTCCCAAAGTATCACAGTTCACAAAGGCAGGAATTGAAGAGCTAAGTTATAACACAATCAGTTCAGAAATGTGTACATGTAAGAAACATAAACTTGTATATGACATTCCTATTATTGAAATTAATGTCCATTTTGAGCACCTGTTACACTGAGCGACTGAAATGTGCTCTTAGTCAATTCAGGATTTCACCATCCCTTTTTCCAAGCTTATGGCCAATTTCAAGCACCTTTTATATACTATCAAGAGAGTGGCATGAAGGAGATCTGAGGTTTTTACATCTGGCCTCAGTTGTTTTGACCAATTCATCCAGGAGTGTGCTGAGATGGACATTATCTATCTGGTTCTTGTTTATCAATCCTTGCAGGTTGCTGCTGAACTATCTCTTGGTCTTCGGAGGAGAAATATTTTGTTCCTAGTCTGCCCCATTAAGGGCTATAGGGTCTCTATGAGCTGTCTTAACTTCTCTTTACATATATGTACCCTGCAGCCAATATGACTCCACAGATCCTGCACTTCACTGAGCCCCGGAAGCTTAGACCTTATTTTCACGATTATTATCCAAGAAAGGAAACTCCACCACCTCATTCTCAATTTCTCCCACTCTCCTTCCGTTTATTTTGAGTAATGTCAAGGTATACGACTCTTCTAGAGGTCCAGAGTCCAAGTCCTTTTCTTGCATTTTCTGAGTCTTTTTCTCCCAGCCATTACTATTCTCAGATATGATTTCCAGTGAGAGCCATAAACACTGCCCAGCTAATAATAGGAGCTCGTAAAGTTATCGTTTTATTTTTATTTAGTGCTTTTCAATTTATTTATTTATTCATTTTTCAATTTTTTAAAATGTTTTTTCTATTATTATTATTATTATTATTATTATACTTTAAGTTCTAGGGTACATGTGCACAATGTGCAGGTTTGTTACAACATGTGCCATGTTGGTGTGCTGCACCCATTAACTAGTCATTTACATTAGGCATATCACCTAATGCTATCCTTCCCCCCTCCCCCCACCCCATGACAGGCCCCGGCATGTGATGTTCCCCATCCTGTGTCCAAGTGTTCTCATTGTTCAGTTCCCACCTATGAGTGAGAACATGTGATGTTTGGTTTTCTGTCCTTGTGACAGTTTGCTCAGAATGATGGTTTCCAGCTGCATCCATGTCCCTACAAAGGACATGAACTCATCCTTTTTTATGGCTGCATATGTTCTATACTGTATATGTGCCACATTCTCTTAATCCAGTCTATCACTGATGGACATTTGGGTTGGTTCCAAGTCTTTGCTATTGTGAATAGTGCCACAATAAAACATACGTGTGCATATGTCTTTATAGCAGCATGATTTATTATCCTTTGGGTATATACCCAGTGATGGGACGGCTGGGTCAAATGATATTTCCAGTTCTAGATCCTTGAGGAATCACCACGCTGTCTTCCACAATGGTTGACCTAGTTTACAGTCCCACTAACAGTGTAAAAGTGTTCCTATTTCTCCACATTCTCTTCAGCACCTGTTGTTTCCTGACTTTTTAATGATTGCTATTCTAACTGGTGTGAGATGGTATCTCACTTTGGTTTTGATTTGCATTTCTCTGATGGTGATTGATGATGAGCATTTTTTCATGTGTCTGTTGGCTGCGTGAATGTCTTCTTTTGAGAAGTGTCTGTTCATATCCTTTGCCCACTTTTTGATGGGGTTGTTTGTTTTTTTCTCGTAAATTTGTTTAAGTTCTTTGTAGGTTCTGGATATTAGCCCTTTGTCAGATATGTAGATTGCAAAAATTTTCTCCCATTCTGTAGGTTGCCTGTTCACTCTGATGGTAGTTTCTTTTGCAGTGCAAAAGCTCTTTTGTTTAATTAGATCCTATTTCTCAATTTTGCCTATTGTTGACATTGCTTTTGGTGTTTTACACATGAAGTCCTTGCCCATGCCTATATCCTGAATGGTATTGCCTAGGTTTTCTTCTAGGGTTTTTATGGTTTTAGGTCTGACATTTAAGTCTTTAATCCATCTTGAATTAATTTTCGTATAAGGTGTAAGGAAGAGATCCAGTTTCATCTTTCTACATATGGCTGGCCAGTTTTCCCAGCACCATTTATTAAATAGGGAATCCTTTCCCCATTTCTTGTTTCTCTCAGGTTTGTCAAAGATCAGATGGTTGTAGATGTGTGGTATTATTTCTGAGGGCTCTGTTCTGTTCCGTTGGTCTATATATCTGTTTTGGTACTAGTACCATGCTATTTTGGTTACTGTAGCCTTGTAGTATAGTTTGAAGTGAGGTAGCATGATGCCTCCAGCTTTGTTCTTTTGACTTAGGATTGTCTTGGCAATGCGAGCTCTTTTTTGGTTCCATATGAACTTTAAAGTAGTTTGTTCCAATTCTGTGAAGAAACTCATTGGTAGCTTGATGGGGATGGCATTGAATCTATAAATTACCTTGGGCAGTATGGCCATTTTCACGATATTGATTCTTCCTATCCATGAGCATGGTATGTTCTTCCATTTGTTTGTGTCCTCTTTTATTTCACTGAGCAGTGGTTTGTAGTTCTCCTTGAAGAAATCCTTTACATCCCTTGTAAGTTGGATTCCTAGGTATTTTATTTTCTTTGAAGCAATTGTGAATGGGAGTTCATTCATGATTTGGCTCTCTGTTTGTCTGTTACTGGTGTATAGGAATGCTTGTGATTTTCGCACATTGATTTTGTATCCTGAGACTTTCCTGAAGTTTCTTATCAGCTTAAGGAGATTTTGGGCTGAGACAATGGGGTTTTCTAAATATACAATCATGTCATTTGCAAATGGGAACAATTTGACTTCTTCTTTTCCTAATTGAATACCCTGTATTTCTTCTCCTGCCTGATGGCCCTGGCCAGAACTTCCAACACTATGTTGACTAGGAGTGGTGAGAGAGGGCATCCCTGTCTCGTGCCAGTTTTCAAAGGGAATTTTTCCAGTTTTTGCCCATTCAGTATGATATTGGCTGTGGTTTTGTCATAAATAGCTCTTATTATTTTAAGATATGTCCCGTCAATATGTCATTTATTGAGAGTTTTTAGCATGAAGGGCTGTTGAATTTTTTGAAGGCCTTCTCTGCATCTATTGAGATAATCATGTGGTTTTGTCTTTGGTTCTGTTTATGTGATGGATTACGTTTATTGATTTGCATATGTTGAACCAACCTTGCATCCCAGGGATGAAGCCAACTTGATCATGGTGGATAAGCTTTCTGATGTGCTGCTGCATTCAGTTTGCCAGTATTTTATTGAGTTAGGGAGGATTCCCTCTTTTTCTATTGATTGGAATAGTTTCAGAAGGAATGGTGCCACCTCCTCTTTGTACCTCCAGTAGTATTCAGCTGTGAATCCGTCTGGTCCTGGACTTTTTTTTGGTTGGTAGGCTCTTAATTATTGCCTCAATTTCAGAGCCTGTTATTGATCTATTCATGGATTCAACTTCTTCCTGGTTTAGTCTTGGGAGGGTGCATGTGTCCAGGAATTTATCCATTTCTTCTAGATTTTCTAGTTTATGTGCATAGAGGAATTTATAGTATTCTCTGATGGTAGTTTGTATCTCTGTGGGATCAGTGGTGATTAAAGATATTGTTAGTAGCATTTATTAATGACTTGAGTTATTTTCCTCCACCCCAGCTTTATTAAGGTATGATTGTCAGATAAAAATTGTATTGTATAATGTTATAAAATGACTACTACAATCAAATTAATCCATATATGTATTACCTTACATAGTTACCTTTCCACCCTGTGCATAACACTTAATATCTATATACTCTAAGCAAATTTCAATTATATAAAACATTATTATTAACTATAGTCACTATGCTGTACATTAGGTCTCCAGACCCTATTGATTTTATGACTGCCTCATCTACTCTCTGTTTCTGTGAGTTCAACTTTTTTTCAGATTCCATATATAAATGAGCTCATACAGTATTTGTAGTTCTGTGTCTGGCTTATTTCATTTAGCAAAATGTCCATAATTTCGTCCAGGTTCACTCATGTTGTTGTAAATGGCAGAATCTTCTTCTTTTTAAAAGCTGAAAAATATTCTCCCTATTATATGCATGTATACAATATATATGATGCAATATTTTATTTATTTATTTATTTATTTATTTATTTATTTAATTTATTTTTGAGACGGAGTCTCGCTCTGCTGCCCAGGCTGGAGTGCAGTGGTGTGATCTCAGCACACTGCAAGCTCCGCCTCCCGGGTTCACGCCATTCTCCTGCCTCAGCCTCCCGAGTAGCTGGGACTACAGGCGCCCGCCGCTACACCTGGCTAATTTTTTTGTATTTTTAGTAGAGACGGGGTTTCACTGTGTTAGCCAGGATGGTCTCGATCTCCTGACCTTGTGATCCACCCGCCTCGGCCTCCCAAAGTGCTGGGATTACAGGCGTGAGCCACCGCGCCTGGCCATATTTTCTTTATTATTAGTCATCCATTGATGGGCACTTAGGTTGTTTCCATATCTTGGCTATTGTGAATAATGCTGCAATGAATGAACATCGGAGTGCAGATACCTCTTTGAGATGATTTTACTTTCTTTGAATATGTACCAGGAAGTGGGATGGCTGGATCTTATGGTAGTTCTATTTTTAATTTCTTGAGGACCTCTGCATGTTTCCATCAATGGCTGTACCAATTTATATTCTCACCAATAGTGTACATGTCCTCTTTGTCCACATCACCTCTATCACTTATCTTTTGTTTTTATGATTACCATGAAGGTGTGAGGTGTTGTCTCATTGTAGTATTGATTTGCATTTTACTGATGATTGGTGATGCTGGGTACTGTTTTTGTGACAGTATCATACTTTTATGATTATTATAACTTTAAGATATAATTTGAAATCAGAAATATGATGCCTCCAGCTGTGTTTTCTTGCTCAAGATTTTTTTAGCTAGTCAGAATCTTTTTTACGGTTTCATACAAATTGTAGGATTATATTTTCTATTTCTGTGGAGAATGCTATTTGAATTTTGACAGGAATTACAGTGAATCTGTAGATTGCTTTGGGTTGTATGAACATTTTGACAATATTAATTCTTCCAATTCAAGAACATGGGCTATCTTTCCATTTCTTTGTGTCTTTTCACATTTCTTTCCTGTTTTATAGGTGCTGGTGTACAGATTTTTCATATCCTTGGTTAAATTTATCCTAAGTATTTTATTCTTTTTGATGTTCTGGTGAATGAGATTGTTTTCTTAATTTCTTTTTTGGATAGTTTGTTGTTAATGTGTAGAAATGCTACTGATTTTTGTATGCTGATTTTGTATCTTGCAACTTTACTGAATTTGTTTATTAGTTCTAACAGTTTTCTGGTGGAGTCTTTACGTTTTTCTGTTAGAACTAATAAACAATTTCAGTAAAGTTGTAGGACGTCATCTGTAAACAGGGACCATTTTATTTCTTCCTTTCTCCTTTGGATGGCTTTTATTTCTTGCCCAATTGCTCTGCCTAGGACTTGCAGCACTATGTAGTGGAAGTGGTGAGAGTGAGTATCCTGCTCTTGTTCCTAACATTAAAGGGAAGCTTTTCGTTTTTCACTGTTGAGCATTTTGTTAATTGTGAACTTTTCATATATGGCCTTTGTTATCTTGTGGTACATTTCTTTTATTGTCTCTTAGTCCTTTTGAGCTGCTATCACAAAATACGAACTGGGTAACTTATCAACAATGAACATTTAGTTTTCACAGCTATGCAGGTTGGAAAGTTCAAGATAAAGGCACTGGCATATTTGGTATACCGTGAGGATTTGCTTTCTGGCTCATAGGTGGCACCTTCTCACTCTATCTCCACATAGTGGAAAGGGTGAGTATCTCTCTGGGTCTCTTTTATAAGGGCACTAATGAAGGCTCTGTCCTAGTGATTTAACTACCTCCCAAAGGCCCCACATCCTAACACCATCACCTTGAGGGTTAGGATTTCAATAAATGAATTTGGGGGAAACATAGTTACTCATACTATAGCATACACTTAATTTATTGAGGGTTTTATCATGAAAGAATTTTGTCAAATGCTTTTTATGCATCTATTGAGATGATCATGTGATTTTTATCCTTCATTTCATTAATGTGAGTTATCACATCTATTGATTTGTGTGTATTGAATCATCCTTGCATCTGAGGGATAAATCCAACTTGGTCATGGTGTATTGTCTTTTCAATGTGCTATTGAATTTGGTTTGTTAGTATGTTGTTGAAGATTTTTGCACCTGTGTTTATCAGGGATATTGGTCTATAATTTTCTTTTCCTGTAGTGACCTTATCTGTCTTTAGTATCAGGGTAATGCTGGCCTTATAAAATGAGTTTGGAAGTGTGCCCTTTTCTTTAATTTTTTGAAGAGTTTAAGAAGGATTGTTATTAGTTCTTTAAATATTTGGTAGAATTAAACTATGAAGCCAGCTTTTCTTTGATGGGAGACTTTTTATTGCTAATTCAATTTTCTTACTAATTATTTTTCTGTTCATATTTTCTATTTCTTCATAATTCAGTCTTGGTCAGTTGTATGTGTCCAGAAACATATCAATTTCTTCTAGGTTATTCAGTTTGTTGGCATTTTCATTCACAGTGTTTTCTTATGGTTCTTTGTATTTCTGTGTTTCTGTGGTATCAGTTGTAATGTCTCCTCCTTCACTTCTGATTTATGTATTTGAGTCTCTTATTTCTTGTTATCTTAGTCAGTCTAGATAATTTTGATTTTATCTTTTCAAAAAACCAACTTAGTTTTGTTCACCTTTTCTATTTTTTTTTAAGTTTCTATGTCATTTATTTATGTTCTAAACTTTGTTATTCATTTCCTTTTGCTAACTTTGTTCTTCTTTTTCTAGTATATTGTGGAGTAAAATTGGTTTTTTTTTTGAGGTCTTTCTTTTTTCTTAATATTGGACATTATCACTATAAAAGTACCTATTAGAACTGCTTTTGCTGCCTTCCATAAATTTTGTATTTTGTGTTTCCATTTTTATTTGTATCAAAATATTTTTATTTACCTTTTAATTTCTTCTTTGACCCATTGGTTGTTCAAGAGCACATTGTTTAATTTCCACATAAAGGTACTGAGTATTCCTAATCCAAAAACCCAAAATATGAAGTGCTCAAAAATCTGAAACTTTTTGACCACAAACTTGAGGCTCAAAGGAAATACTCATTGGAGAATTTTGTGTTCAGCTTTCAGATTAGGGATGTTTAGTTGGTAAATATAATGCAAATATCATGAAATTTGAAAAAATCTGAAATCTGAAACACTTTTAGTCTCAAGCATTTTTGGATAAAGGGTACTCAACCTCTGGATTTTCTAACTTTCCTCCTGTTATTGAGTTCTAGTTTCATACCATTGTTTTCAGAAAATATACTGATATGATTTCAATATTTTTAAGTGCATTAAGACCTGTTTTATGGCCTAATACAGAATTTAACCTAAAGAATATTTTGTTTGTACTTGAGAAGAATGTGTATTATGACACTGTTAGAATATTCTGTATACATCTTTTAGGTTCATTTAGTCTTGAGTATAGTTTAAGTCTAATGTTTCCTTATTAATTTTTAGTCTCCATAATCCATCTATTGTTGAAATGTGGATATTGAAGTCCCCTATTACTGTTGTATTGCTGTTGATTTCTCCCTTCAGATCTGTTAATATTTGCTTTATATATTTAGAGGCTCTGTAGTCAGGTGCTTATATATTTACAATTGTTATATCCTTTCATGAATTGATCTTTTTATTATTATATAATGACCTTCTTTTTTTGCTTTTTACAATTTTGATTTTGTCTGATTTAAGAATAGCTACCCCTGCACTTTTTTGCTTTCCATTTGCATGAAATATCTTCTTTCATTCCTTCCTTTTCAGCTTATGTGTATTCTTAAAGGTAAAGTGAGTTTCTTGTAGGCAGCGTATAAGTGGATCTTTTTTTAAAATCCACTCATTCACTTCATCTTTTGAAGAACTTAATCAATTTATATTTAAAGTAATTATTGATACATAAAGCCTTACTTTTAACATTTTGCTAATTATTTCCTGGCTGTTTTGGAGTTTCTTTGTTCCTTCCTTCCTCTCTTCCTGTCTTTCTTTGTGATTTGATGTTTGTTTGTTTGTTTGTTTTTGTAGCAGCATGTTTTGATTCCTTTCTTTTTATCTTTTGTGTATTTACTATAGGTTTCTGCTTTATGGTTACCACAAGGCTTACATAAAACATCTTATAGTTAAAAAAGTTTATTTTAAGCTAGCAGTTTAACTTTGACTGCATACATAAACTCTACACTGCAGCTTTCTCCCCTCATTTTATGTTTTTGATGTCACAATTTATATTTTTAATATTTTCTATTAATTACAAAATATTATAGTTACATTTTAATACTTTTGTCTTTTAAGCATATTAGAGTTACAAGTCATTTATATATTACCATTACAGTATTAAAGAGTATTCTGAATTTGACTATACATTTACCTTTGCCAGTGAATTTTATACTTTCATAAATTTACATGTTACTAATTAGCATCTTTTCATTTCAGCTTGAAGAACTTCCTTTAGCATTTTTTCTGTAATGCAAATCTAATGGTGATAAACTCCCTCAGCTTTTGCCTTCCTGGAAAAGTCTTTACCTTTCCCTTATTTTTGAAGGACAGCTTTGCCAGGTAAAGTATTTTTGGTTGGCTATTTATTTTTATTTTCAGCACTTTGAATACACTGTTTAACTTTCTTCTGGCTTGCAAGGTTTCAGCTGAGAAATCCACCAACAGTCTTGTGGGTGTTCTCTTGTATGTGATGATTCAGGTTTTTTTTTTTTTTTTTTTTTTTTTTTTCCCTGGCTTTCATAATTTTCTATTTGGCTGATTTTTGACAGTTTGATTATAATGTGTCTTGGTGAAGTCCTCTTTTGGTTGAACTTATTTGGGAACTTTTCAGCTTCATGTACCTGCATGTCTACTTCTCTCCTTTTCTCTCTCTGTTCTCCTTCTTATACTCCTATAATGTACATAATAGTTCTCTCAATTACGTCCCACAAAATCCCATAGGCTTTTGCCATACCTTTTTTTCCCCCTTTTTTCTACTTTGACTGTATAATTTCAACTGACCTGTCTGAGTTCATAGATTATTTCTTCTGCTTAATAACACCCATTGTTCATTCATTCAATTGCATTTTTCATTCAATTTATTGTGTAATTCAGTTTCAGCTTTCTATTGGTTCTTTTTCTGTGTGTGATTTATATCTCTTTGTTGAATTTACTGTTTTGCTCAGGTATTATTTTTCTGACATTGTTGACTTGCCTACCTGTGCTCTCTAGGAGCTCACTGAGCTTCCTTAAGACAATTGTTTTGACTTTTTTCCAGGCAATTTTTAGATTTCCATTTCCTTAGTGTCAATTGCTAGAGCTTTATCAATTTCATTTGATGGTGTCATACTTGCCTGATTCTTAATGATTCATGTAGTCTTGCATTAATCTTTATGCATTTGAAGGAACAAATACCCCTTCCTGTTTTTACAGATTAGTTTCAGTAATTAAAGACTTTCTCCCCCCTGGTCCTCAGACTGATGGGATTGCCTCCAGGATTTCAGTTGATTGTGGCTGGAGCCAAGTTATATGGCTGTAGCAGGTCTAGAGTTGGGTCCATTGTTGGTATGCCTGTTACTAGATGTGTGAGCAGGATGATTCCTGCCAAATGGCCAAGGGACAGAACTATCTCTGGTACCATCATTGAGCTAGAGCCAACTGGATTATGAGGCTACTTTGGGTCTTCAGTTCAGTCTGTAGGCAATGAGCCAGTTACCAGTGATATGGATGTATGTGGCTTTCACTGGGTCCTTGTGCAGATGTTTGGGTAGGCAGGACTGCTTATGTGACTATAGTAAAGTGGGACTGGAGCCATGTTACAGGACTACTTCAAGGCCTGCAGTCAAGACTGAGGTCAATGGGACTGCCACTGGGAGATGAGATGGGCATGTCTCCTGCTGGTTCTGCAATTGGGCAGAACTGCCCCAGGACCATAGCAGAGTGGGGCTGAAACTGAGTATCAGCATTATTTCAGGGCTCACACCTGGTACTGAGGTAATTGTACCTCCTGCCAGGGCATTGATGAGCGTTGCTGGGTTCCTGGGTGAGCAGAACTGAGAGGAGGGCTGGAGCCAGGTCGCAGAGCTGCTTCAGGATCTCCAGTCAGGTCCATGGCTCATGAGTTTTTTATGTGGCTCCTTCTTGGTCTCTACGTAAGCAGGAATGATTCTTGACTGGTGGTAGGTCACAGCTGAGTAAAGGCTGCAGGGCCATTTTGGGATATGCAGTTGAGTACACAGTTGGTGGGCCTATTACTGGGGACATGGAGAGACATAGCTCTTCCTCTTTCCCTTGGCAGATGGTGCTGGTTGCAGGAGCATATCCAAGTAGTGCTAGGGCTGAGGTCAAAGGGGAATGGGGGCTATTTCTGAGTTTGTAGCTAGGACCATGCCCAGTGAGCCTAACTTGGGCATGAGTCTGCATTCTCAAAACAGCCTTCCTTGGTCTTGAGCTCTACCAGGGCTATGCAGTCTCCTACTTGGGTTCCAAAGCTCCCACAAAGGCACTTTTGAACATGAATGGCTGCCAAATTATTGCTACTGTGGCAGTGGGGCGGGGGGGGGGGGCGGATATCAGTGGGGACCTCTTATTCCACCATCTTGCTGACATTCTTTCCTGAGCTCCTTTTTAAAATTTGCTTTTGAAGTTCTAAATCCCGGGTCTTAGAAACTCAAAAGTCAAAACTATTGACATTTTTGCTCTCTGTCCTAAATTGCCTAAAGTGTTGCCTAAATGGGAGAATGAGTCATATGCGAACAGGAAGTATGGCAAAATAAAATTAAACCAAACAACCAATCCCCCCCACAAAACAACTCTCTCAAACACATAAAATTGGTGTTTATAACAAAACTAGACAAATGAATAGAATTGGAACTTAACTACTAACTCAAGTCCATGAGCCAAAAGTCTGGTTGCCAAAGCCAAGAAAATGATCCAAAACTTAGACAGGTTGTTTTATAGCTATGTATCTATTTTTTAAAATTCATGAGCTTAGAAAGGTTTAAATAGTCATGAATTGAAAATGAAGTATAGTCATCACTGACAATGAGAGATCAGAAACAGGTCTAGAATAATTTTAAAGGCGCATTAAAGGTAATGGCTTCAAAGACAATAAATTCTTGCCTCTGGTTTATATTCAGGCTCTGTAGTCATATATAAGAGACAAGTTTTTAGCAGTTAAAGGTAGGGAATGGAGAGAAGTTCTGGCTGCTAAGTTGATACACAACTGTAAAGTGGGACCTGCCGGATCCAGATTTGACATATAGCAACACTTGAAAGAGATTCATTATTTTAAACTCAGATCTTTATAAGAAAAATATAATGGATTAAAAACAGATGAAACTACATTGAAGAACAGATTATGTACAGTTTATATAGGCTAAGAGTGGTGTAGTACAGTGATTGTGAACATGGACCCTGAAGTCCTAGAGCTTGAACTACAAACTTGATTTTATCACTTACTAATCTTTTCACCTTAAAGAAATTGTTTTGCCTCTTTGAATTTCTGTTTCTTTATCTGCAAAAAATGGGAATAATAATAGTAGCCACCCAATAGGGTTATTTTCTGGATTCAAAGTTTGAATGAATGAATTTACTTGAAATATTTTGATAAGTCCTCAATAAAATTTACTTACAGTAATATTATTATCATCATTATTATGTGATATTCTATGTATTCACAGGATTAACTTCCAACTCTTCCTACTAGAATACTGGCAAAATCCTTACGGAGGTGTCACTAAGTGAAATGTATTGATTTTTGCCTCTGTTCCGGCTGGAACCATGGAAGGTGTCGAGGAGAAGAATAAGGTTCCTGCTGTGCCAGAAACCTCTAAGAAAAAGTGTAGGAATTTTGCAGAGCTGAAGATCAAGCACCTGAGAAAGAAGTTTGCCCAAAACATGCTTTGAAAGGCAAGGAGGAAGCTTATCTATGAAAAAGCGAAGCATTGTCATAAGGAATACAGGCAGATGTACAGAATTGAAATTTGAATGGCTCAGATGGCAAGAAAAGCTGGCAGCTTCTATGTACCTGCAGAACCCAAACTGGCATTTGTATTCAGGGTCAAAGGTATCAATAGTGTGAGCCCAAATGTCTGAAAGGTGTTGCAGCTTCTTCGCCTTCATCAAATCTTCAGTGAAACCTTTGTGAAGATCAACAAAGCTTCAGTTAACATGCTGAGGACTGTAGAGTCATATATTGCATGGGGTTACCCAAATCCGAAGTCAGTACATGAACTAATCTATAAGAACGATTATGGCAAAATCAATAAGAAGTAAATTGTTTTGACAGATAACACTTTGATTGCTGGATCTCTTGGTAAATATGGCATCATTTGCATGGTGGATCTGATTCATGAGATCTGTACTGTTGGAAAATGCTTCAAAGAAGCAAATAACTTAGTGTGGCCCTTGAAATTATCCTCTCCACAATGTGGAATGAAGAAAAAGACCATCCATTTTGTAAAAGGACGAGATACTAGCAACAGGGAGGACCAGATCAACAGGTTTATTGGAATGAACTATGGTGTCTTCCATGATTATCTTTCTAATCTGATCAGTTAATAAACAGTACATGCTCTCAGATTAAAAAAAAGTGTATGATTTTTTTCTTTTTCCTTTTTAAATGTATTCCCCTGATTATTTGGCATTTGCTGACTCTCCTCTGTGTTCTGTGCGAATTCACCTTCCATTCTTGTTTGTGTCTGAGTAGTTACTTTGCATTGTCAGGAATATCTCCACCTCCTTCCCACCCACAGAGGATTATCAATATTTCCATCAGAACTTGCTTAGATTCCATCCTTTCGATTGTAGTCAGCATCAATTGTATGTTTGCAGTTTTCTTCCCATTTAGGATTGTCAGAATTTGTGCAGTTGCTGAAACTTAGAGAGTTGGAGTTTACTCATTCACCAGTATTTACTGAACTCCTCATAGGTGCCAGGTAATGTGCCAGGTGCTGAAGTACAGAGTTCCTGCTCTTATGGAGCTTTCAGAGTAGACAGGCTCTGTAAAATGCCTGTTACTGTTGTCCTCTCCCCAGGGATGACTGAGGTGCATTTCTCCTTGCCAAGCCTCTTGTTCTGCAAGTTCTCTGACATGTTAATGATGTGGGAGAAAGTTTCATACTCTGTTTTAGCATAGACGTGAGAGCAAAGAGATGCCCATTATCTCCTTTACTGCACAGAACTCATTCATTCCATAATTCTTCTTGTTGTGTTGCAACATTGCCTCTTTGGCTCCAGTGGCACTTGTGAAGGATGAAGCCTTCTCATTTTTGCCATTTCTTGCACATTTGTGTGTGTGTGTGTGTGTGTGTGTGTGTGTGTGAAAGAGAGAGAGAGAGAGACAGAGAGAGAGAGAGAGATGCACTAGGAGACTCGGCTTCTCTAAGAGAATTTATATTGTATTATACAATGAATTATATTGAAATATATGGACTTGATATTGAAATATATGGACTTCGTATACTAGAGAGTTTATTTGTGAACCAGATAAACTGGGGTTACAACCCTGAGTCTTCAGCTTGTTAGCCATGTGTGTTTAGGCAGTATTATTCCATAAAGTTCTCAGACTACTATTTTCTCCTCTACAAAAGGGACAAATAGCTCTTACTTTGGATGACTGCTATAAGAAATGAGACAATGATTTAAAGTCCCTGGTGTAGTGCCTCAAATTTAGCACTGAAAAAAATGAAAGCTTGTATATTGCTTTATGCAATTGTTCCTATTATTTGTGTTCTGATGCTATAAAAGTCTATCAATATTTATTGATTATATGCCATACAATTTCTGGGCATGATTCAGAGATTAAGAGAAAATATCCAAACGGCATTATCTTTTGGGGCAGGGAAATCCACGGAAGAAAAGAAAAGAAAATATGAAGAAGGTAAGAGAGTAAGAAAGATCATAGTCAGGAAATTCAACAGCCCTTCATGCTAAAATCTCTCAATAAATTCGGTATTGATGGAACGTATCTCAAAATAATAAGAGCTATTTATGACAAACCCACAGCCAATATCATACTGAATGGGCAAAAACTGGAAAAATTCCCTTTGAAAACTGGCACAAGACAGGGATGCCCTCTCTCACCACTCCTATTCAACATAGTGTTGGAAGTTCTGGCTAGGGCAATCAGGCAAGAGAAAGAAATCAAGGGTATTCAGTTAGGAAAAGAAGAAGTCAAATTGTCCCTCTTTGCAGATGACATGATTGTATATTTAGAAAATCCCATTGTCTCAGCCCAAAATCTCCTTAAGCTGATAAGAAACTTCAGCAAAGTCTCAGGATACAAAATTAATGTGCAAAAATCACAAGCATTCTTATACACCAGTAACAGACAAACAGAGAGCCAAATCATGAATGAACTCCCATTCACAATTGCTTCAAAGAAAATAAAATACCTAGGAATCCAACTTACAAGGGATGTAAAGGATTTCTTCAAGGAGAACTACAAACCACTGCTCAGTGAAATAAAAGAGGACACAAACAAATGGAAGAACATACCATGCTCATGGATAGGAAGAATCAATATCGTGAAAATGGCCATACTGCCCAAGGTAATTTATAGATTCAATGCCATCCCCATCAAGCTACCAATGAGTTTCTTCACAGAATTGGAACAAACTACTTTAAAGTTCATATGGAACCAAAAAAGAGCTCGCATTGCCAAGACAATCCTAAGTCAAAAGAACAAAGCTGGAGGCATCATGCTACCTCACTTCAAACTATACTACAAGGCTACAGTAACCAAAATAGCATGGTACTAGTACCAAAACAGATATATAGACCAACGGAACAGAACAGAGCCCTCAGAAATAATACCACACATCTACAACCATCTGATCTTTGACAAACCTGAGAGAAACAAGAAATGGGGAAAGGATTCCCTATTTAATAAATGGTGCTGGGAAAATTGGCTAGCCATAAGTAGAAAGCTGAAACTGGATCCTTTCCTTACTCCGTATACGAAAATTAATTCAAGATGGATTAAAGACTTAAACGATAGACCTAATACCATAAAAACCCTAGAAGAAAACCTAGGTAATACCATTCAGGACATAGGCATGGGCAAGGACTTCATGTGTAAAACACCAAAAGCAATGGCAACAAAAGCCAAAATTGACAAATGGGATCTAATTAAACTAAAGAGCTTCGGCACAGCAAAAGAAACTACCATCAGAGTGAACAGGCAACCTACAGAATGGGAGAAAATTTTTGCAATCTACATATCTGACAAAGGGCTAATATCCAGAACCTACAAAGAACTCAAACAAATTTACGAGAAAAAAACAAACAACCCCATCAAAAAGTGGGCAAAGGATATGAACAGACACTTCTCAAAAGAAGACATTCATACAGCCAACAGACACATGAAAAAATGCTCATCATCACTGGCCATCAAAGAAATGCAAATCAAAACCAAAGTGAGATACCATCTCACACCAGTTAGAATAGCAATCATTAAAAAATCAGGAAACAACAGGTGCTGGAGAGGATGTGGAGAAATAGGAACACTTTTACACTGTTGGTGGGATTGTAAACTGGTTCAACCATTATGGAAAACAGTATGACGATTCCTCAAGGATCTAGAACTAGATGTACCATATGACCCAGCCATCCCATTACTAGGGATATACCCAAAGGATTATAAATCATGCTGCTATAAAGACACATGCACACATATGTTTATTGCGGCACTATTCACAATAGCAAAGACTTGGAATCAACCCAAATGTCCATCACTGACAGACTGGATTAAGAAAATGTGGCACATATACACCATGGAATACTATGCAGCCATAAAAAAGGATGAGTTTGTATCCTTTGTAGGGACATGGAAACAGCTGGAAACCATCATTCTCAGCAAACTATCGCAAGAACAGAAAACCAAACACCGCATGTTCTCACTCATAGGTGGGAACTGAACAATGAGATCACTTGGACTTGGGAAGGGGAACATCATACACTGGGGCCTATCATGGGGAGGGGGGAGGGGGGAGGGGGGAGGGATTGCATTGGAAGTTATACCTGATGTAAATGACGAATTGATGGGTGCTGAGGAGTTGATGGGTGCAGCACGCCAACATGGCACAAGTATACATATGTAACAAACCTGCACGTTATGCACATGTACCCTAGAACTTAAAGTATAATAATAAAAAATTAAAAATTAAAAAAGAAAGATAGATCATAGTCAGGGATTTTTTTTTTTTTTTTTTCGTTATAAGACATAAAAGTCCATCAATCTAGCTTAAACCAAGGTGAGTTTATTAAACAGATTCTCAGCTATTAAAAAGGATTTAGGGTCAAAAATTGTGTATGTACTTCATGAAAAAATGGAAAGTTGTCAACAATTAGGGAGTATTTGTTCTCTCTTATGTTCTAGTTCTTGTTTTTGCTTTTACTTGTCACATGGCCTCATGTTTCTGATTGTTTCTGAATGTTTGTTACTTTGTTTTCTTCTGTCTGAAGTCTGGTTCTTTCTGCTTCCTCATCAGCATGATTACCCCCAAATGGCCACCCTAGTTCCTGACATGTCAGTATCTTTTTAGCTTTTGCTGACTCTCAGTACTGCGATTCTTAGTTCACGTTCTCAAGTGAGTGGATCTGATGGGACCAGCAAAAGGGGCAGAGGTCCACCTGCCATCCAATCAGCTCATAGCCAAGGAGGAAGGAGGTGATGTGATATGAACAACTGCGACGGTAGAGTGAAGAGGCAGCTCTCAGACAAGAGGGCATGAGCTGGGCAGGCACCCTAAAATTTGTTGATGACAAATAAGCCAAATACCTAGGATGGCTTTAATTCAGAGCGTGGCTGCTGAGGAACAGTTTGGAAACATATCTTATGGCAAAGATCATGTGTGTGTTTGTGTGTGCATGTGTGCGTGGGTAACGGGAGTGGAGAATCGGGCGAGAGAGAACAGAATGTACGTTATAGAAACCAAGCCTAAACAGGAAGGAAACTAACCTTCCAGATACCAAAACTGGATCTAAGAACAGTAGCTTCTCCTAGGGCTGGAGGGTGGAAATCGTTTGGACTATCCAGAAAACTGGATCCTGGAGGACAGAATCTAAAAGAAAAGCCTTCTGATTTAAGGGGTGTGTGTGTGTGTGTGTGTGTGTGTGTGTGTGTGTGTGAGACAGAGCTCTTAGTAACAATTTCTTGGTGCAGCTTTAGCTTGCACGTGTACCTAGAGTGGGCTTCCTGTACCTTCAAGAGGCCCAGATCATTCTAGCCCTTCAAACTTTTATGTAAACAATAAAATGAGAGTAAACAATAAAAAAGAGAAAGTTAATAGAAATAAATGACAGACAGAAGAGAGATATTAACTGTTTGGTACATTACACTTAGACGAAATTAAGAGCTGGGAAACTACTTCAGATACATTAACCTTTCAAAAACTTCCATCCAGAAGTTCCCATCCAATATGGTCAGTTAGCTGTGTCATTGGATAGTGTGTTTGTGTTGGCCAGAAATGGAAAGCGGAGAAAGAGTTACTACCAGAAAAGAATTGGAAGAGAAATGTTTGGGTCCAGGGATTCTTTTTTTTTCCTGAAAAAAACCTATTTTTTCTTTTTTACTCTTGGTTGGGTGGTAACAAAGACTGCACTCAAGCTCTAACAATAAATGAGTTGTGTCAAATGTAGCACATGTTTCCAAGCAGAATTTAAAAATATGTAGAGTTGTAAGAAAGTGTTAGCGATTATTTCTGGGGAATATGATTGAAGTAACTTGAGGAAGGAGTAGGAAGAGGGATGCTACTTTTTATTTTATACTGCTTTGTAGTACCTGACTAAAAAAAATTAAAAAGTGTATGTTAACTTTATAAGAAAACATAAATATCGTCTAAGTTAAAAATTCACAAAAATACATAAATACTAATAATACCTAATCTTCCTGGCTTGGGGAGTTAGGTTTTTGTGTAAATATTTTAAAAAAATATCTGAAGCTGACCATTTTCAATAGCAATATTGTAACTACTTTAAGTGAAAATCTCTCTAAGGTCCATACTACTCCCTTGCCTTCTTAAAAAGAAAATGTATCGATGATTCAGGAATATGATGATCAAAGTGTAGAGAAACTCAGAAAAAAGGCTACAAACTTCAGTATCTTGAATTTTATGTAAATATCTAATCTAAAAATAGTAAAACAGCATAATGCACAATTAAGATGTAAGTTATTCTTTTAAGAGTACAGTGTGCATGGTTCCAGGATTCTGGAATAAGGATATGGAAACAATGAAAAAATAAAAGTTAAGTAATAATGACCCCATCAAAGCCAACTGTTCTTAAGTATTTTAATATTGAATTGAGAAAAGGATAATACTATTTTATTGCTATTATAATCATGGCACTATTTTTTAAAATGACTGGAAACCAAATCAAATCCAATATGTTGCCTAGCAACTATGAGACACAAATACTTTACTTTGTTTCTTAAGCTAACTGACATTAAAACACTACCAAAGATTCCTAAAAATACCTGCCTTAGAGTTCAGTTCTCAGCTAATCTCTTTAGTTCTCAGACATGTTTTTTTCCCCCTTTAGAACATCTGATACTTAAATTCCTAATATTCACTTTAGCAAGTATATCAGTAATTCATCAGCTTTTTCTTCCTTTTAAATCTTTAGACTGTGCCTGCTATTTAAGTTACTTGTAATATTAACACTTTAGAATGAGAAATCAAATGCCATAAACATAAATAACTTAGCAAGATTTTTCTCTTGGCTTAGAACATAATTGTAAGAGAGATGGCGTATAGCTGAAAAGTTTTGGTGCTCAGCTGTGTGCTGAAGAAAGTATTTCCAAGTCTTTTACAAGTGAATTCCCACTGACTGGGCCCTCATCCTACAGAAACATGGTTTGTGGGGGAGGAGGAGGGAGTCTGTTTATAGCTCCATCACTCATGCTGTGTCATCAGAGCTGGATTATAAAAAGTTATGTCTTCTAGATCAGAGCCTTGCCTAAATAGGAAGTCTAGAAATCACCTAAACAAAGAGATGGCTATGTAACTCCCTGAAGGGGAGTTAGTTTATACTCCTGCTATGAGAAATATCAGCATGCCACTGTTTTTTTGGAAATGCATTTTAAAAAACATGCAATATTTTAACAATAATGAATTATGTTTAGTCTCATTTACGTGGAGAAAAATGAAGGCAAATCAGGTGGAGAAGATGTAAGATGAATAGAGATATAAGTACTACTTGTTTAAATTCAGAGAAATAATAATTATGATGCTCGCAAGTATTTACTGAGCATTTCTTATGGGCTAAACACTAGGTAACTGCCTCACATTTAATCCTTATAACAACATATGCACTGGTAGCTAGTGCTGCTCATCTTAAATATGAAGAATTAATGGAGAGAAAGTTTAGGTATCTTTCTTGCTCAAGGTACACAAGGAAAGTGGCAGAGCTAGTTTGTTCTTGACCAGGCAAGTGCAGTTAAGTACCCCTGTATTGTTCAGTATTAGCTAAAACCGGCCTGTATTAAAAATTTTTATTCTGTTCTGTTAAGATTATCAGATAATCAAAAGATTAACAAACTTACTGGCAACTAGACCATTTGTTTTTGCTTAATTTAATCAAGTTTTAAAAATTCATAATCAATGTATCTTATAATAGTTTCATCTTATGCATGTGGGCTTTATACCAAATCATCTTATTTTCCTCCTGTGCTTTATATAATTTTATTCTCCTAGAGCTCAGTTCAGAGCATAAGTATAAATGCTCAAAAAAAAAAAAATGTGCTGGATGAGTGAATGCAGTTTATATGTAGATCTTAGTTGTGATTTATTTCAGTAGTTGAGTCTTTCAGTATATATTGACTTTGTCAAGGTCTGGATGAGGTAGCCACACTAAGAGTGACATGAATCACAGTAATAGTTTATGCATCTATAGTGCTTCAAAGGTGTCAGACTCTGTTTTAAGTGCTTCACATACATTAGTTCATCTAATCCTCTCAATAACCTTAATGAGATAGGTGCTAGTATCTCAATTTTATAGATGAGAAACCTGAGGCAGAGAGAGGTTAAGGAATTGGCCACGGTCATATAGATTGTAAATTGTACAGCCAGTATTTGAACTGAGGTTCTCATGGCTCCAGAGACTTACCATCTATAGCTTACAGCTTTGATAGGGTCAAAAAGAGAATTGAATTATACCCATTTGTCTGGGAAGCATCAAGTTGTCTTTCCCTTCCCTTTCCCTTCATCTAACCTCATATCCCATTCCCTGCCTCACCCCAATCCCTTCTCTCACTTCCAAAGTGAAGTACACTTAGAGTGATTGTCTTAGTACACTTAGTTTGGGCTGCTGGAACAAATTATTAGGTTGGTGCGAAAGTAATTGTGCTTTTTTCAATTATTAGTTGGTACAAAAGTAGTTGTGCAATAACTTTTACACCAACCTAAATACTATAGACTATATAAACAACAGAAATTTATTTCTCATCATTCTGGAGCTGGAAGTCAGAGATCAGGGTGCCAGCATGGCTGGGTTCTGGTGAGAACCAGCTTGCTGGTTCCAGACTGTTGTATCCTCAAATAGCAGAAAGAGGGCAAAAGAGCTCCCCAGAGTCTTTTCATAAGGGCACTAATCCTATTCATGAGGGCTCTACCCTCATGACTCAATTACCTCTCAAAGGCCTCACCTCCTAATACCATCACACAGGGAATTAGGACCTTAACATACGAATTTTGGGGGAACATAAACATTTACTCCATTGCAACAACCAAATTATTTGTTAAATAGACAGATAACTTTGGAGAGTACAAGGCAATGTCAATTGGATGGAACACCAGAACAACAAGCATAAACCCAGACTGCCCTGGAAACTGGAATTTAGGATCATGATATATATGCTTTGGATTTGTTTTGTCCTTTTCTTTAGCGTGTGTAGCTGTATGGAGTAAGCACACTGAAATGGATGAACCAAATTTGATTTTATCAGCCCCTATGCAAGGATATTAAGCTGTGTCCAATATTTACAATAAAAAAGCTGTAATGTATAACCTTATGCTTTCATATTCCACATATATGTGTGGCAGATCTGTCGGATAACCTTTGCTAGGTAAAAAGTATGCATATTTATAGCTTTGGTAGATGTTGCTAAATCACACTCCAAAAGGATTTTACCAGTACCTACTCCCGTCAACATGAGTGAGAGTGCCCATTCCCAGTAGACTTGCCAACAGAGTATGCAATAAAAGTTTTAGATCTTTATCTTCCTGATAGGTGAAAAATGATATTTCAATGTGAAGTTTATTTGCATTTCTCATTTTAATTTCCTTTTCTATAAATCATCTATTTGTACTCTTTTCTACTTTTTTTTTTCTGTTCAGTGGATGGCTTTACTATTTATTTATTTGAGCCCTTAATATCCCTTTTGTGATACCTCAAACTCTTGGGTTGAGGTGATCCTCCTACCCCAGCCTCCTGGGTAGCTGGGACTACAGGCATGTGCAACCACACCCAGCTAATTTTTTGTATTTTTTATAGAGACAGGGCTTCACCATGTTGCCCAGGCTGGTCTTGAACTCCTGGGCTCAGGCGATCTGCCTGCCTCATCCTCCGAAAGCGCTGGGATTACAGGTGTGAGCAACTGTTTCTGGCCATTTTTAGTTTCTTACGGTAATGTTCACTTGTTCTGTTAGGCTTCCGTATTTTGAGTCATGTGTACAAACTGTCTTACACTGTCAGATTACATTTTTTAAAAACCCACGATGGTTTCTTCTGTAACTTTATAAATCCATTTTCCTCTCAAAATTTCTAATGCCATTTTATTATAGACTAAATACTGTTAGGTATTTACATCTAATTCTCGGCTTCCATAGTGTTCCACTGATTTCTCTGTTTAGTCAAGTGCAGGTACAGATTGTTTCAATTATTATAGCCTTATTATATATTTTAAATACCTAGTAAGTCTAGTCCCTCACTTTATACCTCTTTTCCAGAATTATCCTCTTTTGTATGTTCATTTTATATAAAAAATTTGGAATAAGCTTGCTTAGTTGAAAAAAATTCTCTAGTTATTTTAATAATATCGTGTTAATTGTATAAATTATGGTGGAGAAAATTGGTATTCTTATTAACTGTACCTTCCTATCCAAGAACATGGTATGCCTTTCCACCTGTCTAACTCTTCTTTGGTTCCCTTTCTCAGTGTTTTAAAAATGTCTTCCACAGAAAGATAAATACTACATGTTCTCCCTTATAAATAGGAGCTAAATAATGTGTACACATGCAAGTAGTGTGTGGAATGCTAGATGGTGGAGACTCTGAGGTGGGATAAGAGTGGTGTGGATGATGAGAAATGGGTAAAATGTGTGTTACTCCAGTGATGGATATGCTAAAAGCCCTGACTTCAACACTGTGCAGTTTATCAATGTAATGAAATTACACTTTCACTCCATACATTTATATAAATAAAAATAAATCTTTTAAAAATAAATCTTCACATAAATTTTGCAAATTTTGTTACATTTATTCCTTGGAATTTTTGTCAGACTTTTTTTCATTATATTTCCTAATGTGTGGATACATAAAAATGTTTTTTTAAATTGGCTTATAAATACACACACACATATATCCCAAACCCCAAACCATACACAAAATAAATAAGTTCTCTCTCTCCATAAAACCTAAAACTGTTGAGGTTTTATATCCTATCTATCTATCTATCTATCTATCTATCTATCTATCTATCTATCTATCTATCTATCTATCTGTCTGTCTGTCTATGTTTGTACATAGCATACAGACCACCTGTTATTCTTTGGAGTTGAATATTCTGATAAACAAGAATATATAAAAAGCAAAAATATGAAAATCGTTACACATATATTAGTTTTTGTATATTTCTTTAAGCTATCCCAGGGCCTTCCGCCCACTTACAGTTAGGCTGTGAACTGCTTCCGATTCATTAGGAAAAATGCTCTTTCAGCCAGCTGGTAAAGTCAAGAGCATGCCAATTTAAATTTATTTTCTTCCCTTTTGTCTCTATCTCCTCTTCCTCAGGAGTATCAAGTTATGTCAGTGACATCAGCTGGTACATTCTAACTTCTTTCAGAAAAGAAAGAAAAAAAACTGAAAAATGCACTATTCAAACTCCTTTGGTTCCTTGGTCGCATAGGAAAATTTGGGGAATCATTTCTCTCTGTGATACAATCTTGTTGGATGCAGACCATGTTTACTCAACTTAAGAAAGGGGACACATCTTCCCTTTTTAACAAATGTGTTTTATCTCACAGGATTCCATAGTCATTATAGTGAAAGAGAAACAGAACCTTGTGTTTAGACCACATGACTCCCTTCTCTTACCCACAGTTATTCTGCTTACTGACACCATTTTGCCATTCTCTTCGGTTGTCTCTTCTGGGCTCATGCTGCTGAGTGAAGATTTTTTCTTTTGCCTTTCTTGGTGACTGTACTAACATTGCTACCAGAGGAGAGGTGTTGACACATAACTGACATCCCCAAGGCCCAGCTTGCAGGAGACTGTGACTCTCACACCTATCTTTCTTTCTTTCTTTCTTTTTTGACTGAGGCTGGTCTTGTTTGATTTCTACCCCAAATGTGATTTTTAGAACATTTGAGGAAAATCTTTTCAGAAAATGAAACAAAATGAAAAAAAAAAAAAAAGATTCTCCCCTCACCACCCAAAATCTTTGTTATGATTTTGTTCCTGAAGATAATTTTAGAAAATCATTTCTGTATCATGGGAACACACATTTGCCTCTGGTTCTTGACAGCTCCAAGTGTTCAAGATGGGGACTTCTCTAAACAAATGGCTTAATGTGAAGATGATTTTGAATGTTTGGAAATTCCATGCTCGATGTGTGGAGGAGAAAGTGTCACTGTGTTAGGAGGTGAATATTTCCATTTGGACTGAATGCACACCAATGTCTTGCAAAGGAAATATTAACTGTACAATAGTTAGAAATTCAATTAGGATGTGAATTTTCTAGCCAAATAGTGCCATAAGGCAGCTCTGGAAGTCAGACAGACCTGGTTGGAAACTCTGGCTTCACAACATAGAAGGGTTATGAGCTTAGGTATAATCCTTAATCTCTCTAGACTTCATCTTCTTTAATCATTAATGGTGTGTGTGTGTGTGTGTGTGTGTGTGTAAATGCTAACTTTAATTTGGTTGAATTAGCTAAGATATATAGAAACACCTAACCAAGAAGTCAAAAAATAGTAGACATTATTTTAAGTTTTAAAAATGGCCATGGTAAGAATGTAACATAAACATTAAAAAATCTGAAGGCTGGGTGCGGTGGCTCATGCCTGTAATCCCAGCACTTTGGGAGGCCGAGGTGCCCACTTTGGGGGCAGATCATGAGGACAAGACATTGAGACCATCCTGGCCAACATGGTGAAAGTCCATCTCTACTAAAAATACAAAAATTAGCTGGGCGTGGTGGCACGCACCTGCAGCCCCAGCTACTCGGGAGGCTGAGGCAGGAGAATCACTTGAACCCAGGAGGCAGAGGTTGCAGTGGGCCGAGATCATGCCACTGCTCTCCAGCCTGGTGACAGAGCGAGATTCCGTCTCAAAAACAAACAAACAAACAAACAAAAATCTGGAATATGTTAAGTACCACCACAAAGTCAGAACTCAATGGACATTTAATTCAGCTCAATGTAGCTCAATGTAGCTGAATTAAATGTCCACTGTTAGTATAATATATTGCCAAGGCTCAGCTTTTAGGAGACTACTGCTCTCACATCTATCTTTCTTTCTTTCTTTCATTTTTTTTCTGGCTGAGGCTGGCCCTGTTTGATTCAACAGTGAGCTGTTAGTATTTTGAAGACAAAATGGTGTGGGGGTCATCTCCTTGGGAGCAACTGGGAACCACAGGGGAAGAATTCCAAACAATGGTAGGCTTCCTAAAACTACTGCTGCCATAAACCAAACATTCTTACATTTATAGCATGGCAAGGAAAGTTGGCTGGACTTTTTTCAATGGGAATTCACTAAGTGTACAAAAATCCCTAGAAAATGTGTGAATTCAGTCCCCATCCCCAAGAAAATTATTGTCTCATTGAGTTACTCAGTGAAGGAACTCAAGATATCAATAAATAAAGCAAAGAAACCCAGCCTTGTACTGAACTGAATTATGTACTGAATTTCAAAATGTGCTTCCAATGTAAAGGGTGCCAAAGCCAAATAGAGAGTCCCTGTTCAGATATTGTGAAGCTCTATTGCTTCTATTTGCCTGAGATCACTATTCCACTTCTCTCTCTGCTTTTTTTTTTTTTTTTTTTTTGGTTGAGTGGGAACAGCTTTTCTCCAATAGCGTGGTTGTAGAAGGGACTATCAATCATTGTTTCCTGACTTGTTCTTTGTACACTTCGCAAGCTTGTCCCCATCCAGGGATAGACAAGGGACCTGGGTTATACTAACAGATTAGCAGATTACCTTACTGTGCACAGGGATTGGTCATAAAATGAAAGAAAGACTCAAGTCAGGCCAAACAGCATCCTTTCCTGGGTATTGTTGAGCTGGAACCAGGGAATTTTTTTTTTTTCTCTTGGTGGTGGTGAAGCTAGTAAGATGTGAGTCTGGGGATGATGATAGACATAGTTTCAGCTTTATAAACAAATCTGTAAGAATGATGTCAATGGACAGAGAGAAGCAGAGATGGCAGAGAGAGAACAGAGAGAGAGAGAGAAGTGAGGCCATGGTTCCAGTTATTGCTGACATTGAGTTTTGAGTTGGGTTCCTGTCATTCTCAGTCAGAGTTCAAAGTTAAATGGTTTCATCCTGTAGGGCGTTGCTTACTTCATTTTCCTATTTTGGTCATCAGGATTATGACCGCAAGTCCCATGGAATCTGAGTCATGCTGCTCATGTAACAATCTCCAAAGGAATCCCTCTACATCAGACCACGAAAGGATTAGTTGAAAAGAATCAAAATAAGGATACTAATTAAATTTATATAATTGACTATATAATCTTCTCCTTTTTTATATTTAGAAATATAGTCCTAGTTTCAACACGTACTGGATTTATGACTTGGGGTAAGTGTCCTAATTTTTCTACACTTCTTTGCATAGCTGTAAAATGGGTATAATGAATCCATATGCCTTACCTAAGAATAGTGTAGTATAGGATAATGGTTGAGAACATAGTCTCTGGGAGAAAGACTTCCTAGAGTCAAGCCCTACTTCTACCATTTACTTGTTTTTGGTTTGTTGTGAATTTGAGCAAGATATTTTATCTTTAGATTTCTTAGTTTCCTTATTTGTAAAATGGTGATATTGTGAACTACATGTTTATGTCTTCCCAAATTTCATATTTTAAAATCCTAACCCCCAGTGGGATGGTATTAGGAGGTGGGGCCTTTGGGAGTTAATTAGGTTTAGATGAGGTCATGAGAATGGCGCCTCAGTAATAGGATTAGTATCCTTATAAGAAAAAGAGACTAAAGTTCACTCTTTAGGCCACATGAGGATACATGGAGAACACGGCTGTCTACAAACTGAGAAGGGTGCCCTCATTAGACACTGAGTTGGCTGATGCCTTCACAGTCTCCAAAACTGTGAGCAACAAATGTTTGATGTTAAAGCCAGCCAGCTTGTGGCATTCTGTTATAGCTTACCTGTACTAAGATAAACAATAACAATATTTACCTTATAAAGTTGTTTACACGTTTAGTGAGTTAATATATTTAAAGCTGTTCACATAACAAGTACTATATATAAATATAATGTTAATGATTATTATAATTACATTATTCAATTGTAACAGAGATTAAATAGAAGCCTTATCACAATGCCTTCTTCACTGTAAGCACTCTGTCCAGTTCTACACTGGTAGTTAGCATATCACTCCGATTAATTTCAATAAGGTAACACTTTTGCTGTGTTATACTTGTACTAAAACACCTTCAGTAGCTGTCTATCACCTGTAGATAATCATACTCCTTAGGCCATCTCTATCCTAATCATTCTAATCTATTTTCCAGGATTGCCTCACATGACCACTTCACTTAGTTAAACAATTTTCTCATCATTATCTGTCAAGAACTGTGAACAGTCTGAGATTTTACCTCATTTATAAGCTAAAACATTAACCTCTACAGTTTCAAGTTGCTGGCATTAGACACAGAATTCTTGAGTCATTACTCATGGTGCAGCAATCAGTATGAACTTCATTCTTGCACTGGTTACCTTTGCTTTCTGAATCCTATGGCGGGGGATACCAAGGGGCCCAAGTGGTTGCATGCAGTGGGTTTGTGTGATAGCTGGGGACCTACAAGCTTAGAGTATCTGGCATTCTTTGCTAGTAAACCAAAATACAATAGTGGTAGTTTCATAATGCTTAGTCACAATGTGGAATCTGAAACCATATTTGTTACTATGATGGATTAAAATCCATTGGTCTATATTGAATTTTGAATGAACCTTTTACCCATGTATGGCCTTGTAACCAAATGCACTGGTCATCTAGAAAATATTGGTTCCCCACGTTATGTAGAACTTCCAAATGTTGACACATTTCAATATATAATACAAAAAATCATATTTGTTAAGATTTCTAATATTCTAATTTTTCTAATATCCGAATTCATATGGATATTATCCTTTTCTAACATTCTCTGAAAAAATGGCTACTTCTACTTACAATTCAAACAGCTACACAATTGCTTTTCTTTGAGACAAGGACTGTTTCAGTATATCAGAAGAGCTTTATGTGTGCTTTCTATTTCATCTCACAGAATATATAAAAGGTGTGTAATCAAGAGTCAATATTGTGAAAAATCGATATATTTTACTACTTCATCAAAGATATTCTTTAGTGAACCTGGTATCGTAGAATTTAAACTGGGAGTGTATGGTGGTGATGAATAAAATGAAATTCTAGTATAGAATTCTAGTATAGTTTGCTTCCACTGCTCTATTCACGCTAAGTTGTCAGCAGTTTTATCACCCATTGTTTTTTGTACCATTAGTGCAAAAGTCAACACAGTAAAAAAGCCAGATAATATCTTAGTATTGTTATGAAAATAATTTTGGTCTTGTGAACTCCTGAAAGGGTCTCAAAAATTCTTAGATGTCCTTGGATCACACTTTGAGAACTGCTGGATTAAGGAGACCTGTTAGGAGGCTGTTATAAGAGGACATTGATAAGGACCTGAACATATAATGGAGAGCATGAAAGAAAAGGAATTTGATAAATTGAGTACTGTCTTAGTCCATTTGGGCTGCTATAACAAAATACCATAAGCTAGATAGCTTACAAACAGCAGAAATGTATGCCTTACAGTTGTGGAGGCTGGGAAGTCCACGATCAAGACATGGGTCTATTCAGCGTCTGGTGAGGACAGGTTTCCTGGTGCATAGAAGGCCCCTTCATGCTACATCCTCACATGGTAGAAGGGCAAGGCAGCTCTTTGGAGTCTCTTCCATAAAGGCACGAATCCCATTAATGAGATTCACTCTCATGACTTAATCACCTTCCAGAAGGCCTCACTCTTTTTGGATTAATTAATCAGTATTAATTAACAAAATATTAATGACATCCCCTTCCTCATCCCTGTGGATCAAGGCAAGAAGGGCCATTCGCCGACACAGATACCAGGAGCTGCAAACCTGCAGCAGTTTTGAGCAGAAGACCTCACTTTCTAATACCATTATCTTGGGGTTAAGATTTCAACACAATAATTTTGGGATGACACGACCATTCAGACTAGAAAACACATTGTTTCTAAGTTATGTGAGGAAAGTTCAGGTACAGATGTCTAGCAGCCATTTATTCAGCCATAAAATATGAGACTGAATATAGAAAATGACAACTTAATGATCTGCATTGGGGAGGCATCCACACAGAGGTGACAGATTGAAGACATGGGAGTGTGCACAGCATAATGGTCTAGGTCATGGTCTGTCTTGGTTTAAACTCTAGTTCTGCTACCTTCTTAACCAATTTGTGACTCGGTGTCCTCATCTGGAAAATGGGTAAAATAATGGTATCTACCTCAAATAGTTGTTACAAGGATTAAATGAGTTAATATTTGTAATGTGGTTATAACAGATCTTGGCACATAATAATCTATATATCTATCTAGATCTAAACGTAACTTTACTATATAAATGAAATACAAAAATGGGAATAAATGGAGATTTCTCTGGGAAAATACTGAGGGAGAAGAGAAGAGGGCTAAGAATTGGGGCAACCAATGTTTAAGAGAAAAGCAAAAGAAAAGGAGCCAGTGAAGGAGACAGAGTGATGAGGGAGGCAGGGAAAAACTCCAGAGTGGTGTCCTGGCAGCCTAGGAGAAGTTTGTCACATTGCAGACTTCAAGCAGGAATGTAAACTTTGAGATGGCGGGTGCTGCATTTGCTTTGTTCTCTTCTGCATCCTCTGGACTTAGCACAGTGCCTGATATATAGCAGGTGCCCAGTAAATATTTGGCAAATGAAAATGCCAAAGAGAAGTTGGAAAGATAAGGGCTTGAATATGTTTATTTATATTTAACAAAAATAGGTCAGCTGGGGACTTAGACCTCCCTATATAGTGCCATACTAATGTCAGAACTTGATGTTAAAATATTCTGAGACGGAGTTTCACTTTTGTTGCCCAGGCTGGAGTGTAATGGCTTGATCTCGGCTTACAGCAACCTCTGCCTCCCGGGTTCAAGTGATTCTCCTGCCTTAGCCTCCCAAGTAGCTGGGATTACAGGCATGCGCTACCATGCCTAGCTAATTTTGTATTTATTTATTTATTTTTATTTATTTTTTTGGAGAGATTGAGTTTCTCCATGTTGGTCACGCTGGTCTTGAACTCCTGACCTTGGGTGATCCGCTCTCCTCAGCCTCCCAAAGTGCTGAGATTACAGGCGTGAGCCACTGTACCCGGCCCTAAAATATTCGTAATTTATGATTTAACCCTTATAGCTATTGCCTGTTATTACCATGGTTTCATTATAATTTTGTGCAACTGGCCCCAAAGTCTCTTTTTAAAATAACTGCATTCTGCCTATGATCATAGGCATATTTTTAGCCTTTTGCTAAATGCCAAAATTAGTCATTAGATAGAAGAACTGGTCATCAACCAGGCCACTGGATGACTCAAGACTCCGTCATTTGACCTCATATTGAAAATATGAAGACAAAACAGAATGTGACAAGCAGCACTGTGGCAGTGTTTTCTGCTTTCCATTATTACTGTACAGGAAAAAAATCAGATTTAAAATACTGATTTTTCTTTTATTTGAGTATGTGGCAGGCAGTACATTGCTCTTTACTGCGAGGGAACTGGTTGTAAAAATCTTCACACAAGGAGGTAGACTGAATCCCCCCACTGTGTTTCTGGGCTCCTTAGACTAATGGATTCAATTGAATTGGTCTCAGATTAAATTTCTCTAAATATTACATTATTTTTTCTATTTCCTCGCTCAAAAAGTTTCTATGGAATACATATTCAAGCCTCTTTAATCTGGCCAAACTCCTTTTTTTCTGAATTCCCTCTGTGTAAACTCTGCATTACAGTCATACTAGTCTACTTTATTTTCTCAAACACTCGGTTCTCCACTTGTGTATCTTTTGCTAGATTTACTCCTAGATATCATATAGTATTGAAATATTTTCTCTGTTATATTATCCAATGGATTATGACTGGTGCTTAGGAATATGCTCCCAATTTTTGTATGCAGCTCTTTTACCCATGAATCTGTGGATTATTTCTAAATTCTAAAGGCTGAATATAGAAGCTATTGAATTTTCTGTGTAAACAAATGATATTTTTCACAAATAATGATAGTTAGGTCTCTTCTTTTCCAATTTATTATACCAAAAAATTTTATTGGCTTGCATTTACTAGAACCTACACTAAAATATTCAATAGAAGTAGCAGTAGCTGGCAACCTTGTCTTTTTCCCGACATGTAAAGGAATGCTTCTCAAATTTCATCATTAAGCTACGCGGTTAATAATGATATGTATGTGAGTCAGCATGTTACATGGTTAAGAGCTACAACTCTGGACCAATCTGGCTGGGTTTAAATTCCAGCTCTGCTACTTAGCTGTGGTGTTACGTTGGATAAATTAACTCTGGCTTGGTTTCCTTATGTGTAATATAGGAAATGACAGCATCTAAATCATAGAATTACTGTAAAGATTCAATGAGATAATACTTATAAGGTGCTTAAAACTATCTGGCACATAAATTCTCGGGGTCAGCCATATAGAATTATGAGTTTAAAAAATATGCAGTTCATTTCTAGTCAGTATCGTACTGGAGGTTCTAGTCAGGAAAATTAAGCAAGAAAAAGAAATAAAAGGTACACAGATCAGAAAGGAAGAGGTAAAACTATATGCACAGATGACATGATATTGTATATAGAAATTACAAAAAATCCACAAAAACTATCAGAGCTAATAAGCGCATTCAGCAAATTTACAGAGTACAAGATTAATATACAAAAATCAATTGTATTTCTACACACCAGCAATAAACATTCAAAAAGGAAGTTAGCAAAGTAATTCCATTGATAGTAACATCAAGAAGAATATTATACTTAGGAATAAAGGGAACAAAAGAAGTGCAAGACTTATAAACTAAAAATGATAAAGCATTTTTAAAGAAATTAAGGAATAGCTAAGTAAATGGAAAGGTATCTCTTGCTTGTGGCTTGGAAGACTTAATGTTAAGGTAGACATACTCCCCAAACTGATCTATAGCAAGAAAATCACTATCAAAATTCTATCTGCTTTTTTAAAAAGAAATCAACAAACTGATTCTAAAATTTGTATGTAAATGCAAGGGTCTCAGGGTAGCCAAATCAGTCTTAAAAAAGAACAAAGTTGAAGGACTCACACTTTCCTTCTTTTTAAAAATTTACCTCAAGAAGGTAGACACACACTTTCTGATTTCAAAAATTACTACAATGCTACAGTAATCAAGGCTTTGTGGCACTGGTGTAAGGAAAGACATATGATCAATGGAATAGAATATAGAATCCAGAAATAAATCCTTACATTTAAGATCAGTTGATTTTTGATAGGAGTGCCAAGATAACTTAAGAATATTCTTTTCAATAAATGCTGCAGTGACAACTGGATATCCACATGTAAAAGACTGACACTGGAATTGACTCACAACCTATACAAATATTAACTCACAAATGAGTCAACAACCTAAATATAAGAGCTAAAACCTTCAAACTCTAGGGAAAAAACCGTAAGAGTAAATCTTTGTGAACTTGGATGAGGCAATGATTTCTTAGATATGACACCAAAAGCATACTAGCACCAAAAGAAAAGGAATTGGACTGCATCAAATTAAAAACTTTTGAGCTTCAGAGGACATTATCAAGAAACTGATAAGACAAACCACAGAGTAGGAGAAAATATTTGCAAATCATATATTTGATAATCCAGAATACATGAAGAACCATTGTAAATCGACAATAAAAAGAAATAATCCAATTTTAAAATGGGCAAGGGATTTGAATAGACGTTTCTCTAAAGAAGACATACCAAGGGCCAATAAGCACATGAAAAGATGCTCAACATCATTCCCTAGTGAGAGAAATGCAAATCAAAACCACAATGAGATATCACTTCACATTCATTAGTATGGCTCTAGTAAAAAAGATAGGCAATAACAAATGTTGATGAGCATGTATAGAAATTGGAAACCTCATTCATTTCTAGTGGGAAGATAAAATGCTATAGTCCCCTTGTAAATGAGTTTAGCAGTTTTTTAAAAAAAATGCTTATAGAGTTTCCGTATGATCCAACAATTTCACTCCTAGATATCTATCCAAGAAAATTAAAATTATTTCCTATGCAAAAACTTGTACATTAATGTTCATAGCAGCATTATTCATAATAGCCGCCAAGTGAGAACAGCTCAAATATTCATTGATTGATAAATGAATAAACAAAATGTAGTGTATCCCTACAATGGAATATCACTCAACAACAAAAAGAAATGAAGGACTGATGGTTGCTACAACGTGGATGAACCTTGTAAATGTGATTCTAAATGAAAGAAGCCAGTCACAAAAGGTCGTGTATAATTTCACTTATATAAATGTCCAGAACAGGCAAATCCATGAAGACAGAAAGTAGATCAATGGTTTCTAGGGGCTGGGAGTAGGGACTGGGAGGGATATAGGATTTCCATAGGGCTAATGGATATGGGATTTCCTATTGGGGTGACAAAAACGTTCTGGAACTTGTAATGGTTGTACAATTTTGTTACTACACTAAAAACCACTGAATGGTACACTTAAGGGTGAATGTTGTGATGTGTGAATTACATCTCCCCCAAAATGTTAAAACATTGGTCAATGTAGCTTTCTACTATATCCTATTTTATTATGATATTTACATGTATGTGTATGAGTGAGATTGTTCTTTACTTTTCTATTCTTATATATTTAGTTTTGGTATCTGGACCCAAGGAATCTGACTTCTCTCTTACTGTTATTTCTCAACTGTCCAGGTCTAATTCCACCTTTGAACTAATTCCTATGCCCTCTTGCCTATGTAAGTATATAACTTCAACAAATTCTGCATCTCTTTCCTCTGTCATCATTTTCCCCCTCTCTATTTGGTAATCCCAGTGAGCCTTCAAAAATAGTATAATATCTCTTATTGTGAAGGAAATCTTCCTTCGACCCCACATTCTCCTCCATCTACTGCCACATTTCTCTATGATAGCAAAACTTATTGAAAAATTTATAGTCAGCAGCTCACATTTTTTTTCTCTCCATTCTCTCTTGCATCCACCTTAATCAGGCTTTTTTCTTCATCTACCTGTTAAAGCTACCAGTTACTTCCATGCAATGAAATTCTAATGATCAATTCTGTTATCATCTGACTTGAACTTGCAGAAGCATTTGCCACAACTGTAACTCTCTTCTTGAAGTATTTTCTTCAATTTACTCCTGTGATGTCACTTTCTTGGTTCTCATGTTACCTGATTCTTCTTCTCAGTCTTTTTTGTTGGTTTCTTCTTATATTAGTTTTCTCTTGTTGTGTAAGGAATTACTACAAATTTAGTGGGTTTTAAAGAGATACATTATCTCACAGTTTCTGTGAGTCAGGAGTCAGGGCATAGTCTAACTGGGCCTTTCGATCAAGGTCATACAAGACTGTAATCAAGGATGTGGCTGGACTGCATTCTTACCTGGAGGCTCAACTGGAGGAGATTCTGCTTCTGAATTCACTCAGGCCATTGGCAAAATAATTTTCTTGTGGATGAATGACTGAGAGCCTGGCTCTTTGGAGGCTGTTGGCTGAAGACCACTCTTGATCCTAGAGATCACAGATAATTCCTTGCTACATTGGCTTTTCCAGCATGGCAGCATACTTCCAGACCACAAAGAGAGTCTCTTAAACATTAAAGTTAAGCTAGTCCCCTCCCCATCCCCTCTTTTAAGATCTTTTGCCTGATTAAGTCAAACCCACCAGGAAAACCTCCCTTTTGATTAACTCAAAACAATTAATTTGGATCTTGATTTCATCTTGAAATCCCTTCAACATTGCCATACCCTGTTGTCTAGAAGCAAGTCACAGGTCCTGACACACAAGAGGGGCATGCCAGACCATACAAGCCATTAACACCAAGGAGTAGAAACCCTAGGGGCCATCTTACAATGCTTCCTACCACACTCCTCATCTGTTTGACCTTTACAACTGGAATTCCCTTGGGAGGTCAAGGCGGGTGGATCACCCGAGGTCAGGAGTTGAAGACCAGCCTGGCCAACATGGTGAGACCCTGTCTCTACTAAAAATACAAAAATTAGCTGGGTATGGTGGCAGGCACCTGTAATCCCATCTACTCTGGAGGCTGAGGCAAGAGAATCGTTTGAACCCGGGAGGCGGAGGTTGTGGTGAGCCGATATTGCGCCATTGCACTCCATCCTGGGCAACAAGAGCGAAACTCCATCTCAAAACAAAATAAAACTGGAATTCCCTAGGCTCAGTTCTTGGGTCTCTTTTCCTCTTTATCTATTGTGCTTGGATCTCTTTTATTTGCCTCCCCATATTTTCTTTCTCCCCTTCTCTTCTTTGGTTTGTGCTCTAGGAGGTGATTCGAGCACACCATATCAACAACTTCTTTGCCCTTGACTTTCTGTTGGAGGTTGGGAGGAGAGTGGGGTAGAGCATTGCTTCCATTAGCCTCCTTACTGCTGGGTTGCCTCCTTTGACTAAAGGTTACAGTTCTCGTCAAGGGGAGCATCTTTTATTTAGCTACCTTCTCTAGGTTTCTGGTAATTCCTCCTTCCCCTGGACCCATTAGACTGCCTGGTACTGGGGTAATACACCACCCTTTATTCTTTATCTGAAATTCTGCCACACTATTTAAATAGACCCTTTGTTAAAATCTTCTCAAATTGCATGATTGGAGTGCGCCACTTGGACTTACTCATAAATATACATGCTCTCCCTTTCTAATCTCGTTTAGTCTCATGGATTTAAATTCCATTAATCTACTGATGACCTCTACATTTTTTCCCATAGCCTGGACTTCTCCCTTGGGATTCCTACTTGAAATTTCCACTTGGATATATTCTATATACCACAAACTTCACAAGTCCACATCTTCAACTCTGATTCTTATCCAACTTCCAACCTCAAACCTTACCCTTCTTCATACTTTCCAATCTCAGAAAATGACAATATCAGTCTTCCAGCTACAGAGGCCAAAGAGTCTGGAGTTGTAGCCAGGCATGGTAGCACTTGCCTGTAGTCCCAGCTACTTGGGAGGCTGAGGTGGAGAATTGCTAGAGCCTAGGAGTTTGAAGCTGTACTGTGCAGTGATTCGGCCTCAATAGTCACTTCACTTCAGCATGGGCAACCTATCAAGACCCCATCTCTCTTCTTTAATGATTATTGATAGGCTGGTTTTTAATTGATACACAATATTTGTACATATTTATAGGGTACATGTAACATTTTGTTACATACATAGAATGTGTAATGATGAAATCAAAGTATTTAGGATATCCATCACCTCTTGTGTTAATCATTTCTATGTGTTAGGAACATTTTAAGTCCTCTCTTGTAGTTATATTGAAATATATAATACATTGCTTTTAACTATAACTACCCTAACTCTACCATAGAACATTAGATTTTATTGATTCTGTCTAATTGTATGTTTTTACCCATTAATCAACCTCTTATCCTCCCCAAAACTTACAAGCCCTTCCCTACCTCTGGTAACTATCACTGTTCTCTGCCTCCATAAGATCAATTGTTTTAGCTCTCACAGATGAGTGAGAACATGTAATAGTTGTCTTTCTGTGCTTGGCTTATTTCACTCAATATAATGATCTTCAGTTCCATCCATGTTGCAGCAAATGGTAGGATTTCCTTTTTGTTAATGGCTGACTAGTATTTCATTGTGTGTGTGTGTGTGTTTATCACAATTTCTGCATCCATTCTGTTTCTGGATACTTAGGTTGATTACATATTTTGCTATTGTGAATAGTGCTACAATAAACATGAAGGTACAGGTATGCCTTTGAGATATTGATTTCTTTTCCTTTGGATAAATACCCAGTAGAGGGGATTGCTGGATCATATCATGGTTCTGTTTTTAGGTTTTTTGGTTTTTTTAAATATAAATTTCCATATTGTTTTCCATAGAGGCTGTACTATACATTCCCACCAAAAGTGTGTAACAGATCCCTTTTCTCTGCATCCTAATCAGCATTGCTATTTCTTGTTTTTTTTATAATAGCCATTCTAACTGGAGTAAGATAATATCTCATTGTGGCGTTGATTTGCATTTTCCTGATGACTAGCGATATTGAGCATTTTTTCATGTATGTGTTGGCCATTTGTATGTCTTTTAAGAAATGTCTATTCATGTTCTTTGCTCATTTTTCAAGGGGATTTTTTTTTTTTTGTTCCTAATTTTTGCTTTTGAGTTGAGTTCCTTGTTTACTCTAGATACTAGTATCTCGTGAGATGAGTAGTTTGGGAATATTTTCTGCCATTCAATAGGTGGTCTCTTTACTCTGTTAATTGTTCACTTTTGCTGTGCAGGAGCTTTTTAGTTTAATACAGTCTCATTTGCCTGTTCTTGGTTTCGTTGCCTGTGCTTTTGAGGTTATTACTCACAAAATCTTTTCCTAGATCAAAGTCCTGGAGTGTTTACCCTATATCTTCATCTAGTAGTTTTATAGCTTTTATAGTTCTCTTTTAAAAAATTTGGGATCACTTCTGACTCCCCTCTTTCTTTCACACTATCCTTCTGATCCAACAACAAGCCTCTTGTCTCTCTCTTAAACATATCTTCAGACCATAACAATGTCTCGCCACCTCCACTGCTTCCCTCCTGGTCCAAGCCCTCGTCATCTCTGGTCTGGATTGCTTAAATAGGCTTTTAATTTGTCTCCTTGCCTCTTTCCATGCTCCTTGCCCTTCACTCCAGTCCTTTCTCACCAAGGCTGTCCTAGTGATCTTTTAAATACGTAAGTTATATTATGTTTCTCTTTGCCTCTAACCCTCACAGCGGTCTCACATCTCACTGGAATAAAAAGTCACAAACATGGAAATGACCTTGAAGATTCTATGTGATCTGGCCTTCTGCTCCAATTCTAACTTTTGCTCCTACCACTTTTCTTGCTCACTCCTCTCGTCACACTCTTCTCCTTGCTATTTCTTGAGCCTACCTTGCACATTTCTACCTTAAAGGCTTTGAAATTCCTGTGCCATCTGCCTGGGGCACTTGTCCCCCTGTCATTATAAGTGTCTCCCTTAAATATCACATTCTCACTAGATCTTCTCTAGCTCTCTTTATAAAACAGCATCTTTCCTTCCCCATTTGGTGTTTTTCTTCCTCCTTTGGCTTAGTTTATTTTCTCTTCGTAGCAGTTCCACCCTCAGACATTATATATTCACTTATTTATTTGTGATCTGTTTCCCACACTGGCCCCTCTCCCTCAACTAAAGTGTAAACTCAATAGCATAGGGACTTTGTTTTGTGCACTCATTTTTCTCCAGCACCCATAACACTGTCCAGCATGGAGTAGCTGCTCAAGAAATAGTTGTTGAATACATGATTGAGTAGATGAATGAAAAGTTATGATTAAGGTATTATCTTACAAGTTTGGTAAGCAATATCTAGAAAATCTGTAGAGTTGTTCTGGGGTTCCTGATCTATATTTGGGAATCGTGGTCCTGATTTTAAGGCAGTGTCTTTTTTTCTCCCACTTTCTCAGGTCCAGTGAGTCCCAGCAAGCCACAGTTCCTAACAGCAAGTGAATTGTTTTTTAAACTGCCTACGTGTTTTTGGAAGTCCCAACCCAGCTGCAGCTTCAGGCAGAGTGCCCAGTTCTGGCCAGTCATCTCTCTGAGCCTTGCTCACTGCGTTGGCTTTCTGTTCTGTTTCTGGTCCATGGAGATGTTTATCTTGATTTTGTACCCAGCTAATGTCATAGCGCTTTTATCTTTTTATATATTTCCAATCATGGCTGAATTTTTAGAACAGAGGGGTGTGGTAATTTACGAACTCACTAAACCATCTTGATTAGAAGTCCCCACACATTTCCAAACAATGTTTGAAATGTGGCCAAATTTAACATTCAGGAGACAGTACATAAAAATTCAGATTTACAGTTTATCTTGAAAATTTGTATATCTGGCAACACTAGGCCAGCATTTCTGTATGTGACAACCTACTGGAGGTGAGTACATGCTAAGACGCTTCAATGGGTCATGCACTGTACAAGTTGCCAAGTCCTCCCCACTGAACATTTTGTTAAACTTGACAGAAATGACTTCACTCCTTTGCTTTATCTGCCTAACCCTTGTAGGTATTTTAATTTGCGATCTCTATTTTGAGAATGGTCTGAGCTAAAGTATCAGATAATTTATTAAGAGGTTAGAAAATAAAAACACCAAAACTGAAATCAAAGCCCTTATTTTGAATAATATATGGGGGTGTGGAGGAGACAGAGAGAGAGAGAAAGAGAGAAAGAGCATATTTTATACCTTTTCTCTCTTTAGTGCAGGTTTTTTATTCTAGCTTCATAGTCACAAAGTTTCCAAACCTGCCCAACTGCAGCTTTTCCCTTATAGGAGACATACCCTTAAGGATTTTTTCCCCCCATGAAAATGGCATATAAAACTTTATATCAGGGAATGCCCTGGAATCCAGTGATGCCATTACAAAGCTGAGAATATAATGTGTCTACTGTTCTGTCAAGGTAAGAGCTCTCTAATTTATCAAGACAGAACTAACTCATTTGATACTGACAAACTTTTCTTCTGAAATTGAACTGAGTAGTTAAGAGAATCAGATATTTTACTCATGAAAAAATCTAGGTAATCATTTCCTTTTGCCCGTCTACCACAGATACTCTTCCCAGAAAAACCTGTGGTCAGTTTGAGGAATTCTTAACACTTCTGGAAGCCTAAATGTCTGATTTATACTGAATAGTGACTTCCATTCAAAAATGTACAGGCTTTGCAAGAGTACTCATGGAATGGGCATTTGCCTAGTTTGTGTGACTTGTGGAGCATCAGGAAAACCTATTGCTGTCTATGTTTGCCTTGCTAGTGGGTCGTGGTGCCAGAAGCAACCATATTTCCTACTTATTCAGGTTAATGCAATGAAACTATTATTGAATAGCAAGTAAATCCTCATATGTTTGTGCCATTTGTCACTTCATTACAGATTTTGGGTTTGAAAGGGCCATTTATACAATGCTGCTTCCTGAATACTTTGCCAGAAAACTTGTTACACTATGACTTACTGCTTATATATACTTATTACTTAACTGTGCCCAGGGCTTATTGGTGGTCCAGAAAGTTTCATTTTTGAAGGTGTGGTTATAGCCTGTTTTTCTATTCAATTGTTATTTCTCTCCCATAAAAAGTTAGGACTATTTCTTCAAAGCAAACATTTACTATTATTTAGTTACTACATTTCCAAGAAAAATTCACTATATGGGACAAGATTGAAAGAATATCAAACATCAGGCATGATTAAAGTTTAATAGTAAAATTATATATTATTATCTTAGTTTATTACAACCTTGCTTTTTCTCCTAAGTTTGAGTTGGATCAATTCACCTTGAGTTACAAATATTGTTTTCATTTATTGTTTTGTTGTTGCTTAAATATTAACACCAATGATTTGTTTCACTGAGAATTTGGTATCTTTTCAACAGAGAAAATCTTTAGCTGCTTACTTAGGAACTCGAAATCAAGTTACGATTTCTTGAGAAGATTTGGTTCATGGTAAGTGACAGAAAAATGGATTTTTGTGGGCCCAGCTATATCACCCAGAGGTGAGATAATTCCTTGTGAGCCATCTAGATTTGAGTTTTTCTTAAGTCAGAGCAGGGTCTTTCTTTCTAGAAGTTCCAACAGTTTTCACTTCTTCTTATTGTTCACATATGTCTAAAACTCAAAATGTTCATTTTGTTTTAACCACCTTACAGATTGGCCTACCCTGCCTGTTGGGCTCCTGAGATGTGTTGGAAGTTCATCTTAAAATTCTAATTTCAGTTGAATTATTCTTAAAAACGAGTCTGCCCTTTTTTGAGTCCCTAGTAACAGGATAAATTATTGCTATCACTATTACTGAACTACAATCTAGATGACCGGGACCAGCAAGGCCTTACCTTTAGTTAGATTTGTTTAGGGAAGCAAGACAGAGCCACTCAGGTAACTCTGTATGTGGATATAGTTCGTAAAGAAGTGAAGGGAGGAGTAGCATCAAAAGGGAGGCTTCCTAGAAGCTGTGGAAAGTGTCCTTCATGGAATCCCATTAATCGTTTGTTCTGAGTTCAGTTGCTACCACTCTAGTGATGTAATAGCAGCTTTGGTTCTCTCTCTCTCTCAAATTAAAAACTACTTTTGATCATATTGAAGTTCTAAAGACTATCAGCATTACCTTGGAAACTGTTAAAAATGCAGAATCTCAGCTCCCACCTGCAGACCTGAATCATATTCTGCATATTGACACGATCCCCAAATCTTGAAAAGTATTGCTCTCATATGCTGGCCTCTTTATTTTTCCCAAGTCCATCAGCTCCCATCTTTTTATCTCTGTTGATCTTTTCGTTATTATTATTTAGTTTAGATCCCATAGTCCATTATTTGCATAATGCTCTCACCAATATTCTCAACTCCCTAGTCCTGTTGCCTCACATTTTTTTTAACTTTGTCTGACAAATGTCCAAACCTGGATGAATGCATCTATATTCCTTCTGTATGCCTGCAGTCAAAAAGCCTGGCACTGCCACAGAAAGTCTCCCAACAGTGGTGCAGATACAGGCAGATTGGTGCCGACTCACGGGGCCTGTTCAGCTTGCCAGTTCTTCCATGTGTCCCTGGTAAATTCTCTTCCTCTGTCTACAACAATTGTTTTAAACATTCTACATTCTATTCAAACCTCAAATATTCTTAACTCCTCCTCATTTTCAGCAGATGACTTCACCTCCTACTTCCCGAAGAAAATAGAAGGCATCAGATGGGAACTCCCTCAGCTTCCTGCTAGCAAATCCATACAGTTCCATCTGGACTCATGTTCTTCTCTTTTCTTCCTATTTTAGTCTAGGGAGTATCCTTCTTATTTAAACCCAATCCCTCCACCTGTGCTTTGGAAACTGTCCGCTCATGCCTTCTCACTTCATTATCAACCTTACACTATCAGTTTCTTCTCCCATCCTCCCCCCATTTCTATTTATTCGACATACCCTTCTCAATTGGATTATTTCCAATTACATTTAAATCTTCTCATGCCTCTTCCATCTTAAAAACAACCTTCCTTGTCTCTCAACTTCTTTCTATGTTTCTTTCAACTCCTTTCTATCTTTCCCGTTTCTTTCAATCTAAATTTTCTAAAGAAGTCTCATTATTTGGTGAGTCCATTTTCTCACCTCAAACTCCCTCTTCAGTCCTCTTTAATTTGGCAGTTGTTCCTGGCACTGCACCAAAACAACTTTGGCTGAGGTCACCAATGACCTCCATGATTTAAGTCCAATGGACACTTTCCAGTATTTTTTTTCCAATCTCCCAGCACTCTTTGTTTTGTTGAGATGTGTTTATTTTGGCTCCAAAACACCATGATATCCAGGTTTCCTTTCTTACTTTCTAGCATTTCCTTCTCTTTTACTTTGCAGATGCCTGGGCTGTAAGCTTCTTCCTCTTTCCATTTTATGCTCTGTTATAGGTTAGCTTCTCTAGGTGAAATGTTGTTGAGATAGAGTTTAGGGTGCAAGATGGTTGTTATGAATCGATACCTGTGGAAGGAAGGCACAGAGGAGTTGAAATTTGATGCAGGCCTAGCAAAATTTCGGCCATTAGTGGGACATTCTGGATCATGGGTTCATCCCACATTTGACTGAAGTGGCCAGGCCTTCATATTCCTGCCATGCTTATTCATGAATTGTGGTGTCCCCAGAAAAGACATGAGGTCCTGTGTGGAGTTTTTCCCAGCTAAGGTATATCCTGAAAGAGCTAAGAGCTGGAGGTGTCAATCTGGGCATCAAATCCTTTGGTGGAGGTAGATCTGAGTAGTGTACCTCTGTATTTATTACATATTCTCTCTTCTAGATAGTATTTTTCATATCCATGGCTCAGTTTTCATCAATTGACTAATGATTCCCAAATTTATACCTTCATACCAGACCTCTGACTTCCTGACCCTTACACTCAACTGCCTATTGAATATTTTCACTTGGGTGTCTCAAAAAGATCTCAAGTTTATCATGTCTAAACCCCATCAATCAACAAACCTTGTCAAATTTATATCCTAAATATCTGTGAATCCATTTACTTCTCTCCTTCTCTACTGCTATGATTCTAGCCCATACTGCCATTTTCTCTCGCTGGACTCCTGCAAAGTCATTCTATTTGATTTTCCCATATCCACTCCTCCTTTCATCCATTTATTATATCGAAGCTAGCAATAGTTTCAAATGCAACTTTGAGTATATTAATTCCTCTCTATGACCCACTTCCATCACTTCAGGGACTTCCCATTACTGTTTTAGATAGCAGCCAAAATTATGAAGCTAGCCTTCAAGGGCTCCTATGGTCTGGCTTCTACCTATGTCTCCAGCCTACCATTACTCTACTTGACTTTTTTCCTCAATTTCTACATCCAGTGACATTGATTTTTTTTTCCTTAGTTTTCATAATGGACTCACAGAGAGTCTCATAGCCCTGTTTTCGCTACTCAAAATATTCTTCTTTCATTCTTCAGCTTATTAGCGATTACTTCTCCAGTTCTCAGCTCAAGCCTCATTTTTTCAGATAAGCTTTCCTTAAGTCTCTCATATTGGGTGAGGCTCTTATAGCATTCTGTTCTATTTCTTCATAGCACATAGGTTAGAATGTAAATGTATTCTCTTTTATGTGATTATTCAACTAACGTTTGACTTCCCTACTAGTAATCTCCAAGAGCATAGGACACCACTGTCGCTTTGCAATGTTTCCAGAACTTGCACATTGCCTTACCCAGAGCAGCTCCTTAATACAGTACATGTTTGTTGAATGAATGAAAATCTCCTAGCCAAAGTAACTGATAAGGTTGTTAGCCACCAGCCAATTGCTTTTCTTGGTGCTGAACTTTTGTTCTAGGCTACTTAAGAGGCTCTTTGTTCAGCCTATTGGTTGCTTCTGGGGAAGAGATTGGTTGAAGTCTGGGTAGTCTGATTCCATGCACTAACCTCAGTCAGTCTTGTTCTAGGAGCTACATCTGGTTGCTTTCTCAGAAGGTGCCTATTGCCATAATAGATCTTGGAGAACAAAAGGCTCTTCTCCACTTCAGCCCTCTCGTTTATTTACATTAGAGATTAAATAACATTCAATTTGAATCTTTGGTAGATCTAAGAAAAATAAAACCTACTCACACCGTGCTTCTCTGATTATTATGTGTAATGTCATTATAAGCACAATCCTTAGTAAGCAAGCCCTATCAAATGTGCTGTTAACTCTAATTGAGTAGAGTTGTAGGAAAGTTACCTTAGGAATGTTCACTGCAGCTAACTGATGTTGCACAAAATCTAAACACTTTGCTCATATAAGCTCATGAATACTAATGGCTTTGCTTTGATTGGAAAATTCTCAAAGTGATTTGCCAACACACAGAAAGTTCACCAATACCAGCCAGGTCTGAGGCTGCAGCTGGGGGCAGCTGTTTAATGCAGCACAATTAAGCCTTTCAACATGCAAATGCAAAGGAACACCTTATTCAACTGGAGCTTCAGGGGAAATTTAGAAAGGCATATGCAATTATGCAAATTGGACAGCTGCCAAAGAAAGAGTTGGCCAACATCTTTAATTTAGCAAAGAGGGTCATTATCAATTTTTATATATAAATCTCCATCTGTCCTTGGAGAAATAATGAGTCCCCTAGGATACAAAGTGAAGAGATGTTTTTCATGGAGAATCAGTAATACATAAACAATAACATTGATGCCAAGATACGTATAGCATCTGCTATAAAATACACAGCTATATCACATATAATTAAGCAGTGCTAAGCAGTGGCCAAGGTTTAGAATTTTCATTATGCATGAATTTTTACTTTTGTGTTGTGAATAGCTCCCTGGTAAAAGTGGGTAGAAGATAAACATCACTTAGCATGTTGTCTCCCAAAAAATGGCTTGGAAAAAAATCCGATCAAACATCTACAAACAACCAATGTTTGGAAAATAAATATTAATAAGTATATAGTTATAATTTTTCTTATTCTCAAAGTGAAATCCTGCATTCAGCTTTCACTGAAAAAATTCTTGTAGTTTCTCTTATATTTTTGTTTCTTGGGAAGCAAAGGGAGCAACTAAAAAGAGTTTCTTTTTTATGTCAAGAATAAATTGATTTGTTCAATATATAATCATGTTATTGGGCCCCCACAATGTGCAAGGCAATGTATTGGGTGTTAGGGCTACAACAGTGAGCAAAACTTAGACACAGTCCCTGCCTTGGCATTTATAATGCAGTGAGTATGACAGGCTATAATCAAGTAATCACACAAACAACTGTAAAGCCACAGCAGTGGCAAGGCGTATCAAGGAGAAGTACTTAGTACAGTGCTATGAAGATAAAAAATTAATCTAATGGTTAGGTTGATGTGGTCAAACAGGTCAGGCAGAGCTTCTCTGGAAATTGGAACTTTGAGCAGCATGGAAAATAAAAACACTTGCCTGGCAAAAATGAGAGCCTATGTGCTATCTCTGTGGAAGGAGGTTGTCTGGCAGGTAGGGAGAAGAGAAGGAAGGCTAGCAAGGCTGCAGTGGAGAGAGCTCATGGCAGGGTATGACATGAAAGGGGGTACTAGGGACTAAACCAGGCTGGGCTCTGTGTATCATATTAAAGTGTTTGGTCTTTGCCTTCAGAGCAATGGAACATATTAAAGAGTTCTAAGCAGAAGGTTCCGAGGTCCAACGTGTATTAACTCCTGTGTAATGTCAATTCCATTTAGATTGTCAATACATATTTGCTAAAACATGTGTGGAATGATAACCTGTATGCAGGATAGCTGCATATTTTACTTTATGTCACATCTTACACTTGAGATATTTTGAAAAGGAAGTTTGATGCCCTCTTCACCACCATTTTGAGAATGATTAATAAATTAATTAAATTGAATTCATTGAAATCTTAAAACACCTTTGTAAGTATTGAAACAATCTTGATCACTAAAAGATTTAAGAAAGGTGAGGACTAATAACTACTTTCAGTTTAGATGAACAGAGAATGTGAAGCCAGAAATAAAATGATGGGAATGTGTAGATAAGAAAGTGAAAAGTACAAGATTAAGTTTGTGTATTAAAAAATATAAAAAGTATACAGTCAGGTCTGAGTATTAAATGACAATGTTTAATCTGAATGAATGCAAAGGAGCTACTTGGAAAGTAAAATGAATGAGGACAAATGATATGTTTTTGAGCTTTTCTTTTTTTTCTGTTTTGCCAGATTTGCATCTTTTCCTTTTGGACAGCATCCTTTCTGCACTGTTAGACCTTCCATGTGATTTGAGTGAGACTGACCCTGCCTACCAACTCAGGGGTGGCCAACCAGAGTACTCTATTTCCTGGCCACAGTGATTGACTTAGTGAGGAGTCTGTGATCCCAGAAGGTACCATAGGAGTCATTCTTGTAATCATTTTTGAAGCTAGTGAGAGATGTGTTCTTTTTATGGGGCGGGGGGGGGGGGGTGGAGGGGTGGGGTGAGGAATAGCTATTGTAACAATGGATTAAGATTCAAGTGTTCTCCTTTGCCACTGATAAGGAAGAACTTGCCTGAAAAAGAAACCAATAGAAAGGAAAGCCGAGTCAAGAAATGGAGAAGAAGACATTGCCAATGACAAAAGTTAAACTTCTGGAATCAGCTACATATTGAAATTTCCTATTATATAGCCCAATGAATTTTCTTATGTGTTTAAGCTAGATTGAGTTGGGTTTCCATCATTTGAAGTTATGAATCCTTTCTTTGCACCAAAGGTGCAAAAAACTTACCCCAGATCAGTCTAACCATCTGTCTTCTCTCTACACCTGGGATCTTAAAAATGCTTATAAAAAGTGTTATAAGAATAGCTCAGAGATGCAAAGTTCTGCTGGAGATCACATAGCTTGTGGGTTTGTGCTATGACACAGTCATGGTTCACAGCACAGTTGGGACCTCAACACTACTTGGCAATATTTATTTATTTACATACCTATTTTTAATTGACAGAGAAAATTGTGCATATTTATTGTGTACAAGATGTTGTTTTAAAATATGTACACTAATGCTAATGGTTAATTAAGCTAATTAACATATGCATTACCTCACATAGTTTTTTTGTGGTGGGAACACTTAAAATGTACTCCCGGCAATTTTTAAGAATATAATGCATGTTATTAACTATAGAAACTATGTTGTACAATAGATTTCTTGAATGTATTCCTTCTATCTGAAATTTTATTCTTTGACCAGCGTCTCTCCAGCCACCTCACCTTTCCAAGCCACTGGCAACCACCATTCCACTCTCTACCTCTCTACTTCTGTGAGTTGAACTTTCTTGGATTCCACATATAAGGGAGATTATGTGGCATTTGTCCCTCTTGTGCCTGGCCTATTTCACTTAACATAATGTCCTTCAGGTTCATCCATGCTGTTGCAAATGACAGGATTTGTTTCTTTTTTAAAGCTGAATTGTATTGTGTATACATACCACATTTTCTGTGTCCATTCATCCATTGATGGACACCTAGATTGATTCCATACCCTGGCCATTGTGAACAATCCTGCAATGAACATGGGAGTGCAGACACTGGCAATATTTTTTGTTTTCTAGTTAGGGTGTCTCCCATTCCCTCAGTATTTATCTATTTTGTGAAAATCTCATTATGCCCTCTATCACGCCAGTTCTGTCTTCACTCTTAGTAGATGAGGCTGCCTTTTTCTTCACTGAGAAAACTGAAACCATCTGGTAAGAATGTCCTGCAACATCCTTTCTACCTGCCTACTGATGACTCAGCATCTGCACTCATCCTTTCTTCTTTTCCTTTGGGCACACAGGAAGATATGTGCTTCTCACTTCTCAAGATAACCGTATGTTGTGTTTTGGTTTTCTTTGGCATCACCTCCTTGCGGACCTTGCTTTGTCAATCTGCTTTTCTTCTGCATTATCAGTCTCTTGAAAGATATCTCAATTTCCTCACCTCTCATTCACACCTTAACTTGCTACAACTTGACTTCTGCCCCTAACTCAAATTGATCTGCTCAGCAAAGCTCACCAATGGCTTCTATATTGCCAGATCTTTTTTTCTGATCTTCATTGACCCCTCTTCAGCACTTGACATTGTTAAAGGTTTTTGGTTTGAAATGGTCTTCTTCCTTATATGATTGGCCATGAGTCTTCTCTCTGATGACCTTTCTACTCTAGCTTTCAGGTTGTTTTATTTTACAGCTCACCAATGAAGACTCATTCTGCCTCATGATGTGCACTAACTAATAATCATAACTCACATTTATTGAATGCTGATGTTGTGCCAGGCTCATTGGCTTATGTAATTATAATAACTCTTTGAGGTAGGTGCTAAAATTATCCTTGTTTACAAATTGGAAAGTTGAGGCTAAGAAAGGTTATTTAATTTGCTCAGGGCTATGCAGCTAGTAAGACATGCAGTCAGGCTGGAATCCAGAGTCTGCTTTACATGACTTTAAGTAACGAAAGTATAATATACAACAGAAAAGTGGACAAATGCTAGAAAAGAACCTGATGAACCTTCACAAGACAAACACGCTGTGTAGCCAGTATGCAGAAGGAGGAGCAGAATGTTCTCAGCTCTCCAGAAACTCCCTCATATCATCACGGCACTTCACAAAAGAGCAATCAATATTCAGATTCTAACACTACAGGTTAGTTTTGCCTGTTTTCAACTTTATATTAATAAGATCATAGAATCATACAGCATATATGTAAGATTAATTTATTTAGTGGTGAAAAGAAAAGCTCATTTACTGTTATTATATTTTAGGATATCATTGTGTAGATACACCACTATTTATCTGTTCTGTTCTTTAATTGATGTTTGGGTTGTTTCATGTATTTTTTCTACTGCAAATAGTGCAATGAATATTCTTGTACACATTTTCTGATGGACATTGTATAAGTGGAGTTGATGGGTCATGGGTCATGCCTATATTGGTTTTAGAAGATGCTGCCAAATGATTTTCATAATTGATTTTGTCCTAAGGATTGAATACTTCAGATACCATATACCCAGAATAAACCCATTATCTCCCCAGTAGAATAAAAAGGTTTCTCTTTTTTATTGATTATATCTCCCACCTGTGCTCTTCATCCAAAATTTATTTTTATATGTATGGAGGGTACTTTTATTCATGCCCTACTCAACATTTATTATTACATTGATCAAAATCTTTACTCCATTCACTCCAGAAATAGAATCTTGACCGGAGTGAAATTCTTTTGAGAGTGTGCTTTATTCTCTTCCTTCTTTATCCAGATGCCACAGGCACATCTGTTAGAAGCTCTTCTATTGTTATGTTGCTCTTCATGTGACTGCCTTTCATTTATCCATGCTGAAACATTATTCATGAACATTGGTATGGTAGTCAAAGATGTCATAGTCAGACCCTTTTGTTAAATTTTTTTTCCTGGGGCGGGAGGGAGACACACGACTTTGCTTCAATATTGCCACAGCAAGCAATTACTGTTGCACAGTGCTCTAATTGTTATTCCTAGTTGGACCAGCTGACTCAAACCCTAGAAAACCATGTGTGATAGAATACATACTGCCAACCCAGTAGTTTTCTGTAAAGGAAGCCCATTGTGAGGACTGATTTTCCACTGTACACTTTTGAATAAAGTCCCTCTTCATTCTTTGAGAGATTCCTCTATCCCACAGATATGCATAAGTTAAAGTCTTGCATTACCCAGCTGAAATGTTATGTGAACATATGCAAGCAAAAAGTCTCCAAATAATGTCCTCATGTGTTTGGCTGACTTGTATTTACTTCTTGATTGCATCACTCATATGCTCTAGCTATCTCTTCTACCATTTTATCAACTGGGGATAACACTTACCCTATCATCCATTCCCACTGTTAATGTTTATCAACGAAGAGAACAAAATAATCTCTATTTTGTTCTTCTTCCATGAAATACCCAGTGTTTTAAATATATGTAATATTAAGCAGTTTATTAGTACATACTCTGGAAATACATAGCTCATGATCTTCAAAGCATTAGGGAAAAAAATCTTTTGTTGAGAATGAATGCTTTAATTTAATGTAGGGGCATTGTAGTGTAATACAGTGGTGGCTGACATTCAGAGTTCCAGAAATTATTTTTCTACAGAAGTAATGTGGAAAATATGACTAGAAGTGAAATCATTTTCCACCTTTTAAAACTGAGCACAATTATCCACATTTACTGTGATCCACAAACTTGTAAGAAACAAAAAATCTCATAAATTGATTTTAAATGTGACTGATTAATATTCTTTAAATGTTACAATACTGGACCAAAACAGTCAGAACTGGCAAAAAAGCAAGAGTTGTGCTTTAACGATGCTTATTTTACTCTAGTTTGAATTACTTGAGCCTGATCTTCAATCCCAGGAAGTCTGCTCTTTTCCTTTTGCATGTTGTGATAGGTGTCTAATAATACCTACGTTATGAAGGTTGATTAAATAGCAAATAAGAGGAATTTCCTGTACCGTATTGTTCATGTCTGTTATAACTCTAAATGCTCTGCCATTTTTCCCTCTTTTTCTTTCAATAAGTTATTTGAAAATCTTTAATATTTCCCTTCACTATTATATTCAAGCAAACCTGACTGTTTAGAGAGCTTCTTTAGCTTTGTTCAGAGAGCAATATTTTTTTAAATATATTTTTATTTTCCTGAGAGGGCAAAATCTGTTGTAAATTGGTAGCTGGTACAGTTAACACCTCACTTGGACATTCATGGAGTGAGACCAGGATTTAGAGATCTTAGCCGAATCTCTTGGGTGCTGTGTCATTATGATAAAATTACTAAAATGTATCAGTTCCTTAATTGATAAAACGATACCTATAATAATGGCTCACATTTACCGAGCCAGGAACTATTCTAAGCACTTTGTTTACATCAACTAATTTAGTATTTACGAGAATCCCTGTGCTAGGTATGATTCTGCTCCCTGATTTACAGACAAACAGAAGATACTATTATTATCTCAATTTTGTGGATAAAGAATGGAGATCCAGGGAGGTGAGATTACTTGCCCAAGCAATACAGCTAGTAAATGGCATAGCTAGGAGATCAAATGGAGCACCCTAAACTATCTCTTAACCAGGTTAGGTTGTGAGAATTAAATAGACAATTCTGTGAAACACACATCACAACAGTGAATTTACCTAATAAGTGCTCAGTAAATGGTGGTGATTATTATTTTCATTGAGCCAGCAAGGAAGGAATAAGGCATGTTGGTGAGCATAGGAGGTAAGATATCTATCATATTTATTGCAGATATCCCTCCCATACCTAGAGCAGTGCTTTAAATGGATGAATGCATGCATGCATAAAGAGTCATCTTAAGGCAGCATTAAACTGGACAAAATTGATAGAAGCCCTCTATAAGGGTACAAAGTGTTTTAAGAGTATCATGAATATCCTGATTCAATTAATGGTCCTTAATGTTTCTAGAGTGACAATAAAGTTGAGAAAGGGTTGTAGGATTAGGAGAAATAAAAATAGGCTATGAGAGAAAGCCCTTAAAAATGTTACTATAATAATAATTTTGTCAGTTTGTTTTATTAATTGTAATTATGTCTACTAGAAAAAAGGGATTAAAAAAGAATGAAAAGAAAGGACAGGAAAAGAAACACACAATAAGATGTTAAGTAGTTGTAGATTTCCCATAGTCAAAAGAATGAACATTGTTTGGGTTCCTGGACTTAAAAAAATGATGATTTTATTCTGTCTTCAGAAATTTTGTAAGTCTGCATTTCAAATTACTTGTTGAATGGATATCAGAAATAATGCTAATGTAAAATTTTTTTGTCAATTCATCTTTCTATGAGAAGATTCATTCCATCGAAGTGTATATATTCACACGAATACTTCTAAGAACAATAGTGCTTTATAAAAGAGTAATTTTAGTTTAATAGCTGTTTTGTTTTCCTTGGTTGATAATAATAATAAAATACCTCATTTAATTAAAGAATGCATTTTATTTTTAATAGTTCAGGATAACAAGTCAGCTTTTATGGGTATATGCAATTCAGCAGAAAAAATTATTGAAAAAGAGACAATTTATTTGTTCTTTTCTTAGCTCATGTGTGTCAGTCATCTGTAAGTTGCTCATACAGAGGAAAAAAATGGTAAGACCTCAGCATTAAAATAAGCACAATCTCAATATTAAATCTTTTAAAAGTCCTGGGGTGGTTAAAACTTTTAATTCTTGAATGTTAGACTGTTTGGCTAATGCTATTTTTTTTTTTTGATGAGAAAATTAGATCATTAATTTCTGTAAAACTATTTTCTGAACTACATCCCAAATTTTATGGCTTTTTTTGGTATAAAGAAAGTTTAATTCTAAACAAAAATAAATTAAGGAAAATATATAACAGTATGGTCATAATCACTTGCTTTTAAATAGTGGAAGAGAACGTCATCACAAGTCAAATTTGCTCAAACAATTACAATTGTTATAGACTGAGTCTACTTGACAAATTTCTGCTTTCAGTATGCCTGTAAAGAAAAAGACACGCATTTTTCCTGTTTGCTTTATTTATTAGTTTCAGCCTTGGCAAAAAAAGTTACACATTTGTATGCACATGGAAAAATGCAGTATAACAATCAAATTAGTTTATGTGCTGTGAATACCTTGTATGTGTATTTTGAAATTAGATACAACTAAACTATCAGGAAGAAAAAGATTAGAAGTGATACAACTTAGGTTTTTATTATTTTCTTTGAGACAAATTAACCACTAGTACTTTATCCTCAAACATAAATAAAAAAATTAGAATTCAAGGGTTTTCAGTGAAACAGTTGCTAACATTCATGTGTTTTTTATTTGCCAGGCACTGGTCTAAGCACTTTCCATATTTTAACTCATTTAATCCTCATCACAAACCTATGGGGTTGTTATTAATTATTCCTATTTTTAAGAGGAGGAAATTGATGCACAGAGAGGTTAAGTAGCTTTTCCAGGGTGACACAGCTAGTAAGCAATTAATTACTAATTAATTACAATTAATTACTGAAACGTTTGGGGAACCTCTTTGTGCCAGGCCTATCTTAAGCACCAGGGATGCAGAAGTGAATGGAATAGAAGGGAATAAAACATACTGAGGGTTTACGATTTTAGATAGGGTGGCCGGCAAACTTTCACTGGGAGGGTGACTGGGGTAAATAAGGAATTAGTAAAAAAGAATTTTCTCTGCTATGTGAAATGAAGGAATATTTCTAGGTATGGAGACCTTTAGGAAAAAAAAAAACTATTTGATGATAAAGCATCTTGGGTCGATGATTAAATATAAAATATTAACAGCAACCACAGTGCTGGTCCTAGATATTTTTGGCTTGCTCCTCCGAATCCACCCTCTGCTGTTCTTCATGCTCCCCTGTGCCCCAGGAGCTTGAGAAGTATGTGCTACTTCAATGAGCTATGCTGGCCTTTGGTTGCTGGTTTGGTTTGGCCAATGTGAGTCCCAGCAAGAGCTGAAGGGAAGGAGGAGAGAGAGGGTGGGTGTTCGTCCCCTTGCCACCTCCCTGAGGTGGCTGGCTGCTTCTTTCTACCAAAGGCTGTGACTTCAGTCAGGTGGCTCCCTCCACAGGACTCTATCCTTTTGTTTCTCATGACTGTTCTCTTTCATCCCCTTCGCGCTTAGAATGGTAAAGATGTCCTCTTAGTACTAGGGGTGCAATTTCTCTAGACCCCACCCACTCCTTTGGGGAATCCCTTGATTAAGAGACAAATGCCTAATTCGAGTGTGATTTCCATTTCCTAATGTGATCCTGACTGACACAGTTGACATATTAGCTACATGGCTCTGTGAGTCTTCACTGTAATGATTTTGAATTTGCTTGTCATCATAAAGTCCTTCAAACCAATGAAAATGTATAAGTGTGTATTTATTAGGTATCTTTTTTGGGGGGCAAAAACCGGAAAGCTGGCTAGACAAATTCTAAAAGATCTCTAACATATTAGGTATCTAACACACTCAGTGCTTGCACTTTCCCTCCATTCTATCCCACTTTTAATTAAACTGTTTATATGATTGACTCTGAAATCCCCTTAAAATTAATCTTGTCTTCAGAGTAGTTTGGGTAACATCTGAGGACACTATGGATGGACATTGTTGGAGCAAGGAAGTACTCAAATCAGTGGTCATTTCAAAAAGAAGCAGTACTTTTACTTCCAGGGAACAATTTTAGGAAATGTTAGGAAGCTGGAGACAAATTATTCCTGAAAAGTGAGACTAATGGAATTTTTAAAGGAACAGTCAAACGTTCTTTTACCTTAAAAACCACGAAGGATAAGATTTTGAGAAAGTCATTTTCAGTATTTGAATAACTTCAGGGGAATTATAGATCATCAATGGCATATAAATGATAGAGGCAGTATACTGTAGAGATTAAGCATATGGGCCCTGGAGACAGAATACCTAGGTTTGAATGCCTACTCTGCCACTTACTTGTTGGATGACCTACCTTGGGCAGGTTTCTTATTCTTACAATAGCTCAGTTTCTTCATCTGCACAATGGGATAACTTCCCTCCAAGGATGGTGTCGTGATAAACAAATTAATACACAAAAAGCAATTAGAACAGTGCTTGACATATAATAAGCAGTAGGAAAAATAGGTTTAAAAAGACATTTTAAATCCAGTCCAAGTGAAATAATGAAAAATTGTGCAGCTACAGAATTAGAATGTTTTATAATAGCATTTCAAAAATGTTCTAAAGATTGCTCAGTGTTGACTATTTTTATTACAGTATTATTAAAATTTGTATAAATATTAAGTTAGGTTTAAACTTCCAATGCTTATGGTTGCTATATGACCATAAATCTAACATAAATGTACAAAACTACAAACCAATAAAATATGAACTTGAGACATTTATTAATGTAATAGATATGTGGCCGAAAGGAAATTGTTGCTTGTTATGAATACTATTACAGCATAGAATCTTTTGGGTTTGATGTACTTATAAAATCTTATAATGGCTCAATTTTACCACCTTTTTAAAAGCTTGCATAATAAGGAAATCTTTGTATAACCTGCCATGATACCATTTTTGTCTTTACTCGGCCCAGATAAATCATTTCGGTATTCAGTATATTTTCATTCCTTTCTCATTAGGCAATGACAAAGCAGTACTTCTTGCTGACAGTGTACCCATAAATATAAGCAGACACCCAGAAAGAAAAACTGAGCGGCGGTATTCAGTTATAAGATCATTCAAATGATCCTCAATCTCTTTTTTAATTATCTTATTTTTATGTAAGTAAACACATGACACTAAAAAAGAATCCACAGAGAACTCTCGACCCCTGAAAAGCTTCCAAGGATCAGTTTCTGAAACCATGATTTACAGTATGGAATTTTCCCCTCCGAGACTGTAGATATTCGTTAAACTAACTTCAGTAAAATTTTAGTGAAAACATATCTGATAGTCATGATATTATGAGGCAGGTAAAGAATGAATCCTTTAAAGAACAAAAAAATGTGTTAAATGGATTTCTGGGAAACAATGCTATATGAAGCATTATTTACACCTTATAAATAATATAATTTTCTAAATCATAATTTTTTTAATTTTTAATTTTTATCTTTATAGGGATGGGTTCTCACGAAGTTGGTCTGACTGGTTTTGAATTCCTGGCTTCAAGCAATCTTCTTGCCTCAGCCTCCCAAAGATCTGGGATTACAGCTGTGAGCCACCACACCTGGCCCATAGGAATTCCTTTTAACCAATGAAATAATACTGTAATAATTTAAAAATGAGATGAGCCTGAGCACAGTGGCTAACATCTGTAATCCCAGCACTTTGGGAGGCCGAGGCGGGCAGATCACTTGACCCCAGGAGTTCGAGGCCAGCCTGGGAAACATGGCAAAACCTTGTCTCTACAAAAAATACAAAAATTAGCCAGGTGTAGTGGAGCATGTCTTAGTCCCAGCTATTTTGGAGGCTGACACAGGAGGATCACCTGAGCCTGGGAAGTGGAGGTCGCAGTGAACTGAGATTGCACCATGGCATTCTAGCCTGGGTGACAAAGGGAGACTGTCTCAAAAACAAAACAAAACAAAAACCACAAAAAACCCAAAAACCAATAAATAACAATAAAAATGAGATGACAGATATATTACAGCAGCACAAACACTATAATGCTTAAGAATTTAAAAACATGTAAAGGTTCTGACTTACCTCGTTCATTTTTGATCTACATTGTTGCATTTCCACAGTAAACCGAGAGTAAACTCAAATTTACACAGTAAAATGAATCTTTAGCACTATCTTTCAAATATTCAGCAAGATATTAATGTCTTGATTTTCCATTAAGATCATTGTAGACGTTATTCACCTAAGTGGGAAAACTGGAAAAATGAAAATTTGATCAGAAAATTAGGCTTTTAATTTTGATTTTAAAAAGTTTATTGCTATATGGACACTACCATTAAGAGAAGTATTACTAACATCTAATAAAAAAGTTCCACATACAGGATGGATGCAGTGGCTCATGCCTGTAATCCCAGCACTTTGGGAGGCTGAGGTGAGAGGATCAGTTGAACCCAGGAGTTCAAGGCTGCAGTGAGCTGTGGTTGAGCCACTGCACTCCAGCCTGGGTGATAGAATGAGACCCTGTCTCAAAAAAAAAAAGTTCCACATACAACAAAGCAAATGAGTAGTAACTTCAATATCAAGGATCAATGTCACTATCAATAGCATCATGACAGTAGTTAACATTTATTCTAGTTTCTGCCAAATGACAGACACCATGCTAATTGCTCTATCTGGGTTTTCCAATCGAATCCTCGCAATAACCTTGTGATTAGGTACTATTACACCCATTTTGCAGTTAAGTAAGTAGAGTAGCCTGTCTGAAGTTACATGACCAGTGAATGGCACAGTTGAAATTTGAACCTGGGCAACCTGACTGCTGAGGCTGTTTATGTGACTCTAGAATGAGAAGTTTCCTAAAATAGTTCACTGGTTGGATCAGTACGTACAAGTAAAATATTTTTTTCAGTCCCATTAACAACCCCCTTCTCAATATGGACTTCTCACACAGTTACTAGCTTAAACCATAAATAAGGCTTCCATATATTAGTATTTAGATTGAACTATGGAGAACATCATTGCTAATAAAGTATAAAAAAGTCATTAATATCCCCTATTTAATAAATTTACAGTTATTGAGAGTACTAATTTTTTTCTTTTCTCACCATTAAATATAACTTTTATTGGTGTGTCTTACATACTCTTTATCAACTTGAGGAAGTTCCCCCCTATTCCTAGTTTGTTGAGAGTTGTTTTTTTTTTTTTTTTTTTTTTTAATCTTTAAGTTCTGGGATACATGTGCAGAACGTGCAGGTTTGCTACACAGGCATACATGTGCCATGGTGGTTTGCTGCACCCATCAACCCATCATCTACATTAGGTATTTCTCCTAATGCTGTCCCTCCCCTAGCTCCTCACCCCCTGATAGGCCCCAATGTGTGATGATCCCCTCCCTGTGTCCATGTGTTCTCATTGTTCGACTCCCACTTATGAATGAGAACATGTGGTGTTTGGTTTTCTGCTCCTGTGTTGGTTTGCTGAGAATAATGGTTTCCCGCTTCATGCATGTCCCCACAAAGGACATGAACTCATCCTTTTTTATGGCTGCATAGTATTTCATGGTATATATGTGCCACATTTTGTTTATCCAGTCTATCATTGATGGGCATTTGGGTTGGTTCCAAGTCTTTGCTATTGTGAATAGTGCCACAGTAAACATACGTGTGCATGTGTCTTTATAGTAGAATAATTTATAATCCTTTGGGTATTTAGCCAGTAATGGTATTGCTTGGTCAAATGATATTTCTGATTCTAGATCCTTGAGGGATCGCCACACTGTCTTCCACCATTTACACTCCCACTAACAGTGTAAAAGCATTTCTATTTCTCCACATCCTCTCCAGCATTTGTTGTTTCCTGACTTTTTAATGATCACCATTGTAATTGGTGTGAGATGGTATCTCATTGTAGTTTTAATTTGCATTTCTCTAATGATCAGTGATGATGAGCTTTTTTCCATATGTTTGTTAGCTGCATAAATGTCTTTGAGAAGTATCTGTTCTTATCCTTTGGCCACTTTTTGATGGGGTTTTTTGTTTTTTTCTTGTAAATTTAGGTTCTTATAGATTCTGGATATTATACTTTTGTCAGACGGATAGATTGGAAAAATTTTCTCCCATTCTGTAGATTGCCTGTTCACTCTGATGATACTTTTTTTCTGTTATGCAGAAGCTCTTTAGTTGAATTAGATCCCATTTGTCTATTTTGGCTTTTGTTGCCATTACTTTTGGTGTTTTAGTCATGAAGTCTTTGCCCATGCCTATGTCCTGAATGATATTGCCTAGGTTTTCTTCTAGGATTTTTTATGGGTTTAGGTTTTATGTTTAAGTCTTTAATCCATTCTGAGTTAATTTTTGTATAAGGTGTAAGGAAGGGATCCAGTTTCAGTTTTCTACATACGGCTAGCCAGTTTTTCCAACACCATTTATTAAATAGAGAGTCCTTTCCCCATTGCTTGTTTTTGTCAGATTTGTCAAAGATCAGATGGTTGTAGATGTGTGGTGTTATTTCTGAGGCCTCTGTTCTGTTCCATTGGTCTGTATATCTGTTTTAGTACCAGTAGTATGCTGTTTTGGTTACTGTAGCCTTGTAGTACAGTTTGAAGTCGGGTAGCGTGATGCCTCCAGCTTTGTTCTTTTTGCTTAGGATTGTCTTGGCTATAGGGGCTCATTTTTGGTTCCACATGAAATTTGAAGTAGTTGTTTCTAATTCTGTGAAGAAAGTCAGCGGTAGCTTGATGGGGATATCATTGAATCTATAAATTACTTTGGGCCATATGGCTATTTTCACGATATTGATTCTTTCTATCCATGAGCATGGAATATTTTTCCATTTGCTTGTGTCCTCTCTTATTTCCTTGAGCAGTGGTTTGTAGTTCTCCTTGAAGAGGTCCTTCACATCCCTTGTAAGTTGTATTCATAGTTATTTTATTCTCTTTGTAGCAATTGTGAATGGGAGTTCACTCATAATTTGGCTCTCTGTTTGTCTGTTATTGGGGTATAGGAAAGCTTGTTTTTGCATATTGATTTTGTATCCTGAGACTTTCCTGAAGTTGCTTATCAGTTTAAGGAGATTTGGGACTGAGGCAATGGGGTTTTCTAAATATACAATCATGACATCTGCAAACAGAGAAAATTTGAATTCCTCTCTTCCTATTTGAATATTCTTTATTTCTTCCTCTTGCCTGATTGCCCTAGCCAGAACTTCCAATACTATTTTGAATAGGAGTGGGGAGAGAAGGCATCCTTGTCTTGTGCCGGTTTTCAAAGGGAATGCTTCTAGCTTTTGCCCTTTCACTATGATTTGGCTGTGGGTTTGTCATAAATAGCTTTTATTATTTTTAGACATGTTCCATCAATACCTAGTTTATTGAGAGTTTTTAGCATGAAGGGGTGTTGAATTTTATTGAAGGCCTTTTCTGCATTTATTGAGATAATCATGTGGTTTTTGTCATTGTTTCTGTTTATGTGATGGATTACTTTATTGATTTGCATATATTGAACCAACCTTGCATCCCAGGGGTGAAGCCGACTTGATTGTGGTGGATAAGCTTTTTGTTGTGCTGCTGGATTTGGTTTGCCAGTATTTTATTGAGGATTTTTGCAATGTTCATCAGGGATATTGGCCTGAAATTTTCTTTTTATGTTGTGTCTCTGCCAGGCTTTGGTATCAGGATGATGCTGTCCTCATAAAATGAATTAGGGAGGATTCCCTCTTTTTCTATTATTTGGAATATTTCAGAAGGAATGGTACCAGCTCCTGTTTGGACCTTTGGTAGAATTCGGCTGTGAATCTCTCTGGTCCTGGGCTTTTTTGGTTGGTAGGCTATTAATTACTGCCTCAATTTCAGAACTTGTTATTGGTCTATTCAGGGATTTGACTTCCCTGGTTTAGTCTTGGGAGGGTGTATGTGTCCAAAAACTTATCCATTTCTTCTAGATTTTCTAGTTTATTTATGTAGAGGTGTTTATAGTATTCTCTGATGGTACTTTGTATTTCTGTGGGATCAGTGGTGATATCCCCTTTATCATTTTTTATTGTGTCTATTTGATTTTCTCTCTTTTCTTCTTTATTAGTCTGGCTAGCAGTCTATCTACTTTTTTAATCTTTTCACAAAACTAGCTCCGGGATTCATTGATTTTTTGAAGGGTTTTTTCATGTCTTTATCTCTTTCAGTTCTCTGATCTTAGTTATTTCTCATCTTCTGCTAGCTTTTGAATTTGTTTGCTTTTGCTTCTTTAGTTCTTTTAATTGTGATGTTAGGGTGTCAATTTTAGATCTTTCCCACTTTATCCTGTGGGCATTTAGTGCTATTAATTTCCCTCTAAACACTGCTTTAGCTGTGTCCCAGAGATTCTGGTACACTGTGTCTTTGCTCACATTGGGTTCAAAGAACTTATTTATTTCTGCCTTAATTTCATTATTTACCCAGCAGTCATTCAGGAGCAGGTTGTTCAGTTTCCATGTGGTTTTGCTGTTTTGATTCAGTTTCTTAATCCTGAGTTCTAATTTGATTGCACTGTGGTCTGAGAGACTGTTTGTTATGATTTCCATTCTTTTGCATTTGCTGAGGAGTGTTTTACTTCCAATTATGTGGTCGATTTTAGAATAAGTGTGATGTGGTGCTGAGAAGAATGTATATTCTGTTGATTTGGGGTTGAGAATTCTGTAGATGTCTATTAGGTCTGCTTTGTTCAGAGCTGAGTTCAAGTCCTGAATATCTTTGTTAATTTTTTGTCTCACTTATCTGTCTAATGTTGAGAGCTGGGTGTTAAAGTCTCCTATTATTATTGTGTGGGAGTCTAAGTCTCTTTGTAGGTCTCTAAGAACTTGCTTTATGAATCTGGATGCTCCTGTATTGGGTGCATATATATTTAGGATAGTTAGCTCTTCTTGTTGCATTGATTCCTTTACCATTATGTACCGTCTTTCTTTGTCTTTTTTGATCTTTGTTGGTTTAAAGTCTGTTTTATCAGAAACTAGAATCTCTGATAGGACTAGCAAGTCCTCCTTTCTTTTGCTTTCCATTTTCTTGGTAAATCTGCCTCTAGCCCTTTGTTTTGAACCTATATGTGTCTTTGCACGTGAGATGGGTCTCCTGAATACAGCTCACCAATGGGTCTTGACTCTTTATCCAATTTCTCAATCTGTGTCTTTTAATTGGGGCATTTAACCCATTTACAATTAAGATTAATATTGTTATATGTGAATTTGGTCTTGTCATTATGATGCTAGTTGGTTATTTTGCCAGTTAGTTGATGCAATTTCTTCATAGAGTCGATGGTCTTTACAATTTGGTATGTTTTTGCAGTGGCTGGTACCAGTTTTTCTTTCCATATTTAGTGCTTCCTTCAGGAGCTTTTGTAAGGCAGGCCTGGTGGTGACAAAATCTCTCAGCATTTGCTTGTCTGTAAAGGATTTTATTTCTCCTTCATTTATGAAGCTTAGTTTGGCTGGATATGAAATTCTGGGTTTAAAATTCTTTTGTTTAAGAATGTTGAATATTGGCCCCCACTCTCTTCTGGCTTGTAGGGTTTCTGCAGAGAGATCCGCTGTTAGTCTGATGGGCTTCCCTTTGTGGGTAACCCGACCTTTCTCTCTGGCTGCCCTTAACATTTTTTCTTCATTTCAACCTTGGTGAATCTGATGATTATGTGTCTTGGGGTTGTTCTTCTCAAGGAGTGTCTTTGTGGTGTTCTCTGTATTTCCTGAATTTGAATGTTGGCCTGTTTTGCTAGGTTAGGGAAGCTCTCCTGGATAATATTCTGAAGAGTGTTTTCCAACTTGGTTCCATTCTCCCCATCACTTTGAGGTACACCAATCAAACATAGGTTTGGTCTTTTCACATAGTCCCATATTTCTTGGAGGCTTTGTTCATTCCTTTTCATTCTTTTTTCTCTAATCTTGTCTTCTCACTTTATTTCATTAAGTTGATTTTCAGTCTCTGACATCCTTTCTTCCACTTGATCGATTCAGCTGCTGATACTTGTGTATGCTTCATGAAACTCTTGTGCTGGGCTTTTAGGCTCCGCCAGGTCATTTATGTTCTTCTCTAAACTGGTTATTCTAGTTAGCAATTCCTCTAACCTCTTTCAAGATTCTTAGCTTCCTTGCATTGGGTTAGAACATGCTACTTTAGCTGGGAGGAGTTCGTTATTACCTACCTTCTGAAGCCTACTTCTGTCAATTTGTCAAACTCATTCTCTGTCCAGTTGTGTTCCCTTGCTCGCGAGGAGTTGTAATCCTTTGGAGAAGAAGAGCATTCTGATTTTTGGAATTTTCAGCCTTTTTGTGCTGGTTTTTCCTCATCTTAATTTATCTACCTTTGGTCTTCAACGTTGGTGACATTTGGATGGGGTTTCTGTGTGGATGTCCTTTTTGTTGATGTTGATGCTATTCCTTTCTGTTTGTAATATTTCCTTCTAACGGTCAGGCCCCTCTTCTGCAGGTCTGCTGGAGTTTGCTGGAGGTCCACTCCAGATCCTGTTTGCCTGGATGTCACCAGTGGAGGCTTCAGAACAGCCAAGATTGTTGCCTGTTCTTTCCTCTGGAAGCTTCGTCCCAGAGGCACACCCACCAGATGCCAGCCAGAGCTCTCCTGTATGAGGTGTCTATTGACCCCTGCTGGGAGGTGTCTCCCAGTCAGGAGGCACAGGGGTCAGGGACCCACTTGTGGAGGCAGCCTGTCCCATAGCAGAGCTGGAGTGCTGTGCTGGGAGTTTTGCTGCTCTCTTCAGAGCCAGAGGCAGGAATGCTTGAATCTGCTGAAGCTGTGCCCATAGCTGCCTCTTCCTTCAGGTGCTCTGTCCCAGGGAGATGGGAGTTTTATCTATAAGCCCCTGACTGAGGCTGCTGCCTTTCTTTCAGAGATGCCCTGCCCAGAGAGGAGGAATCTAGAGAGGCAGTGTGGCTACAGAGGCTTTGCCCAGCAGGAGTGGGCTCCGCCCAGTTCGAACTTCCTGGTGGCTTTGCTTACATGGTGAGGGGAAAACCCGCCTACACAAGCCTCAGTAACAGCGGACGCCATCCCTGCACCAAGCTCAAGTGTCTCAGGTTGACTTCAGACTGCTGTGCTGGCAGCAGGAATTTCAAGCCAGTGGATCTTAGCTTGCTGGGGTCCATGGGGGTGGGATCCACTGAGCTGGACTATTTGGCTCCCTGGCTTCATCACCCTTTCCAGGGGAGCAAGGTTCTGTCCTGCTGGCGGTCCAGGCGCTGCTGGGGTATAAAAAAACCTCCTGCAGCTAGCTTGGTGTCTGCACAAATGGCCACTCAGTTTTGTGCTTGAAACCCGGAGTCCTGGTGGTGTAGGCACCCGAAAGAATCTCCTGGTCTCTGGATTGCGAAGAGCATGGGAAAAGCATAGTATCTGGGCGGGAGTGCATTGTTCCTCAAGCACAGTCCCTCGTGGCTTCCCTTGGCTAGGGGAGGGAGTTCCCTCACCCTTTGCACTTCCCGGGTGAGGCAATGCCCCACACTGCTTCGGTTCGCCCTCCGTGGGCTGCACCCACTGTCTAACCAGTCCCAATGAGATAAGCTGGGTACCTCAGTTGGAAATGCAGAAATCACCCGCCTTCTGCATTGATCTCACGGGGAGCTGCAGACCGGAGCTGTTCCCATTTGGCCATCTTGCCTAATCTCTAAACTCCAAGAGAACTAATGCTTTTATTTATTTATTTATTTATTTTTTTGAGATGGAGTCTTGCTCTGTCACCAGGCTGGAGTGCTGTGGTGCAACCTCAGCTCACTGCAACCTCCGCCTCCCAGGTTCAAGCAATTCCCCTGCCTCAGCCTCCCAAGTAGCTGGGATTACAGGCACATGCCACCATGCCCAGTTAATTTTTTTTTTTTTTGTATTTTAGTAGAGACAGAGTTTCACCATGTTGGCCAGGATGGCCTCGATCTCCTGACCTCGTTATCTGCCCACCTCAGCCTCCCAAAGTGCTGGGAACACAGGCGTGACCCACTGTGCCTGGCTAGTACTAATCTTAATGAAAGGGAAATACTCCATACATTTGGCAAATCAAAGTTACACAGATAATTAAAATGAATCAGTTATTCTTTAATAGATCTACTTTTTGTTAAAATTGTACATAAAAAATTAGCTTTGGACCTCAAACTACCAACTGTGTGATGAATTTGTCCTTTGCCTGAATTTGTTTCCTCTTTAAAACGTTAACCAGAAGCAATGCAGTTTTGGATGCTGAAAGCAAACATGGAATGCATATATTTCATGTAGTCTCACAAAGAAGAATTCTCAACAAGCCCAACCATACAACTAAATAAGGTGGCATTGAAAACATTGAATATAATATATCAACAAAGTAATTTTGAATTGTTTTAAATTCCAGGATGGAAATAAACAAGTGGAACATCATGTCTGTTCTCTCGATGAATATGTATTTTTAAACAAAACAAAAAGAGAAAAATGAACAATAACACTGTATATTATTACTTGGCTTTGTAATTTTTATTTTTTTAACCTATGGGAGATGTGTAAACTCTTAAAGGTCATGAGACAGAAAGGAGGGCAAGACATTAGTGTCATATTAGTACCATTTTTTCTGTTTATAAAAGTAAACTGTGATCCTTGTAAAAAAAAATTCAACAATACAAAAACGTATTTAAAGGGAAAAATATCCTGTAATTCTATTTTAGTTTGTCATCTTAGATTTTCCCTCCACACATAGTAATATGAAATGTATGTATGCCACATCCACATTTACAGGTAAATATCTTAAGTAAATATACTGTTCTATATATACACATATACATTTTCTAGTAACAAAAATGAGATCATTGTTGCTCTTTGCAACCTTTTTTTCATTGTAACAGTATATCTTGGACATCTTTCAGTGACATTACATGATTTCCCCCAGGCGCAGCACGCTATTCCATTGTACCATAATCTGTGTAACTAATCCTTTACTGGTGATATTGGGGTTGTTTCCAGCTTTCTGCCATCATGACAACTGCAGTAAATATACATGTATATATTAAGTTTGATAGAACTTGGTGACCGTATCAGTCAGGATAGGCTAAGTTATGCTTTATTAGTAAGCAGACCTAAAGTCTCTGGCGCTTGAGGCAATGTAAGTGCATTTCTTGTTTATGCAAAGCACTCTGCGGGTTTAGGTGACACTTCAGAGAAGTTGCCCTCCATGTGTTGGCTCAGTATTAGGGGGTGCTCTGATCTTGTGATTCATCCATGTCAACAAGTACTTTTATGATTACTGTGACAGAAGAATGAACTAGAAAGTCAGGCACTGGCAACTGAACCCTTTCTTTTGGAAAATCACCTTTGCAACCATATTATTCATCTAAGGAACTAATATGGTCATGCCTCACTCTCATAGAATTGTGAAATGTGGTTTTTCTATGTGCATGTAGTAGAGGAGATTTGAATGCTAGCAAATAGTCAAAATGACTACCATAGTGATTGATTCACTGATTGTGGACAGTGAGATAGGAGTCCAAGATATCAAAGAGTTTTTAAACTTAAGTAAGTGAGCATAGGAATGCCATTAATTAGATCCCAGGGTTCATCTGGAAATGGTCAGTTAACTAAGACAGAACACAGACCATGGGAAGAGATGGGGATCAGAAAGGATACCTGCTCCCGGACTGGAAGAATTGCCTCAGCAACTACCTGCTGTGGTCAAAGATTTTTAGTCTGGAGAACAAAATGTAATTTTGAAGGGGAAGCTGCAATTTCAGTCATAAGGTAGGCAAATAGCTCGCAGCAACGGAAAGGTGAATACGAAGTCCTGTTATCTCAACAGGTAGTTGGACATCAGGACTGGAAATAAAAAGTTGATGACACTTAGAATTTCAGTCTTACAATTGGCCTTGGAGAGTGAAATGGTTCAAGGTGCCAGGATGGGATTCAGGATCAGAAATACAGTATCTCTGGGGGATATAACAAGACTGGCCCATTGGTTCTCAAAATTTATGTGTATCTAGTGCACTTTCTAATACTAGAAAATAATTAAAGATGAACATTAGCTTTAAAAAGGAGGTATCTTTGGAAAATTGAAAACATTATATGATTATTGCTCATATCCATAGGTATACTTTCACACTGAGAATCTGTTTGAATAGACTCATTTACTGTCCTAAATGTCCTCTCCTATATTAAAATGCCATAGAGATCCCCAAACTGTGTACATCTATTATGCATCAAAAAATTATTTAAAAAATAAAATGCTAAAGAGGCACTTGTCTTTTTACTACTCTTCAGCTGTTACCCTGTCTCTCATACTCTTCACAGGCAATGTTACCTCTTGACTCTTTTACAAAGAAGATTTTTGAATCATTTATTGATTTAGAAAGCAGCACTTTTAATTAATTTTAATTAAACGTATTTGTTGAGATAATTCACATGACATAAGATTCACATTTTAAGGCATGATATTCCATATTTTTCATATATTTACAGAGCTGTGCAGCCATCACCACAATCTATTTTGGAACATTTTTATCACCCCGGAAAGAAGCCCTGTATCAATTAACTGTCATTCCCCTCACTCACTAGGCCCTGGAAACCACTAATAAACTTTCTGTCTCTATGAATTTGCCTATTGTGAACATGTTATGGAAAAGAAATCACATACTATGTAGTCTTTTGTGTCTGATTTATTGGAATAATGTTTTCAAGTTCATTCATATTGTTGTATGAATCAGTACTTCATTTCTTTTTATGACTGAAAAATATTCCATTGTATGGATGTACTACATTTTGTTTACTTATCAGTTGGTGAATATTTGAGTTGTTTTCAGCTATTAATAATACTCTTTCTATGAAAATTCATGTACAAGTTTTTGTGTGGGCATATGTGTTCATTTCTCTTGGGTATATTCCTAGGAGTAGAATCGCTGAGTCATACGACAGCTAAAATTTTGAAGAACTACCAAAGTGCTGAGTCACATGAAAACTAACATTTTGAAGAACTACCAAACTGTTTTTCCAAGTGGTTGCATTGTTTTACAATCCCACTAGCAATGCATAAAATTTCCAATTTCTCTGCATTTTTGTCAACACAAATTATTGTTTCTTTTGATATTAGCCATCCTAGTGGATATGAAGTGGCATTTCTTTGTGACCCATCTACTTCTTAACCTACTTTAATCTGGCTTCCATTCTGTAACTCCACCAAAATCAGCAATCATTATAATCATCATTGTGGTATATATCTCTAATCTAAAGGATATATTCAGTTCTCCCCTTAATTGATCTTTTAGCAAATTTGACACTGTTGAATCTCCTTTCTGGAATATTTTATTTTCATGGTTTCAGGGCCTGAACAAACTCCTGGTTTTCTTATTTTTTTCCTCTGTTTATTTCTCTCTTTGCAGTTTGTTTTGTTCTATAGGTTAACAAGTCGTGGAGTTCCTTAAGACTTGCTCCCAGGTCTCTCCTCCTTTCAGTCTACACTTTGTTTTAATGCCTATGTCTTATACTACTATCAGTAAGCAGATGGCACTCAAATTTCCATTTTCAGCTCAGATCAGTCCTCTGTGCTCTAAACATGTTTATCCAATGGACAATTTGTTACTTCTCAAACACAACTTAAAATTAATCTGTCTAAGAGTAAACACATAATCTCTCTCCTTTCTCCTATCAGTCTTTTTCTATTGTTTCATATTTGGAATGACACTCTCCTTCATCAGGTAGGCAAGTCAGAAATCTTGGCATCATTCTTGGCTCACTTCTCTTCCCTTACTTCCTACAAGCAGTCCTCATCAAGTCTTGCAAATATTACCTACTAAATATCTCTTAAAACTGTTTACTTTTTTCTCTATATTAATGTCACTACCCTAGCTTAAGCTGGCATCACCTACATCCTGGATTTATGTTAGGATACCTATTCTTAATTGCTCTATCTTCAGCTACTCTGGCTCTCTCCAATTTATTACTCATACTGTAGCCCTAGTTAGAAGGATCCACTCCTATCCCTTGTTTAAAACTATTCAACAGTTTTCAAAAAGAGAAAATTATAGACTAATGTCCCTGATAAACATAGATGCAAAAATCCTCAACAAAATACTAGCACAGCAAAAAGATAACACACCATAATCAGGTGGAATTTATCCTAGGGATGTAAGAATGGTTCGATATGTGTAAATCAATGAACTTGATATATTACAAACAGAATTTAAAAAAAAACCATATGGTCATCTCAATAGATACAAAAAAGGCCCTCAATAAAATTCAGCATTCCTTCATGATAAAAATTCTCAACAAAGTAGGCATATAAAGAACGTATCTCAAAATAATAAAGGCCATATGTGACAAACTCACAGCCAACATCATACTTAATGGGGAAAAGTTGAAAGCATTCCAAGAACTGAAACAAGACAAGAGTGCCTGCACCACTCCTATTCAACATAGTACTAGAATTCTTAGCCAGAGCAATAAGACAAGAGACAGAAATAAAAGTCATCCAAATTGAATAAAAGGATGCCAAATTATCTCTGTTCACTGATATAAACTTATATCTAGAAGACCCGAAAGACTTCACTAAAAAACTTAGATTTGATAAATAAATTCAGTAAAGTTTCAGGATACAAAATTAACATACGGAAATGAGTAGTGCTTCTATGTGTCAATAACAATCTAGCCAAGGACAAATCAAGAAGGAAATCCCATTACAATAGCTACAATAAGTAAATAAGTAAATAAATAAATAAATAAAAATATGTAGGAATATATTTAACCAGGAGGGTAAAAGATCTCTACAAGGGACCCTACAAAACACTGATGAAAGAAATTGTTGATGACACAAACCAGTGGAAAAACATCCCATGCTTATGGATTGGAAGAAATAGTATTATTAACATGACCATGCTTCCAAAAGCAATCTACAGATTCAATGCAATTTTTATCAAAATACCAATGTCATTTTTCACAGAATTAGAAAAAAACAATTCTAAAATTCATATGGTGTAAAAAAGGAGTCTGAATAGCCTAAGCAATCCTAAGCAAAAAGAACAAAGCTGGAGGCATCACATTTCCTGACTTCAAATTATACTACAAGGCTATAGTAACCAGAACAGCGTGGTACTGGTATAACAATAGAAATATGATCAGTGGAACAGAATAGAGAACCCAGAAATAAAGATACATATCTAGAGCCAATTCATCTTTGCAAAGTCAACAAGAATATACACTGGGGAAAGGACTCCCTTTTCAATAAATGGTGCTAGGAAAATTCAATTGCCATATGAAGGAGAATGAAACTGGTCCTCTGTCTCTCACCATATATAAAAATCAACTCAAGATGGATAAAAGACCTAAACATAAAATCTGAAACTGTAAAAATACTAGAGGAAAACCAAGGAAAAACTCTTCTGGACTTTGGCTTTGGCAAATAATTTATGAACAAGTTCTCTGAAGTAAATATGATAAAAAGAAAAATAGACAAATGGGACTTAAACTGAAAAGCTTCTGCACAGCAAAAGAAACAATTAACAGAGTAAGCAGACAACCTACAGAATGAGAAAAAATATTTGCAAACTATGTATCTGACAAACAGCTAATATGCAGAATCTACAAGTATCAATTCAGCAAGGAAAAAAGTGGGCAAAGGACATTAACAGTTTTCAGCAGGCATACACATAGTCAACAATCATGTGAAAGAATACTCAACATCACTAATCAGAGAAATGGAAATGAAAACCACAATGAGATAATCGTATACTAGTCAGAATTTTATTTTTTTATTATTAAAATATCTAAAACCAGCCAGATGATGCAGAAAGGTAATGCTTATATACTGTTGGTGGGGATGTAAATTAGTATAACCTTTATGGAAAACAGTATGGAGATTTCTCAAAGAACTAAAAATAGCAATCTCGCTACTGGTTATATACCAAAAGGGAAATGATTCATTATATAAAAAAGATATCTGCACTCATAATGCTTATCACAGCACTATTCACAATAGCAAAGATATGGAATCAACCCAAGTGTCTATCGGTGGATGATTGGATAAAGAAAATGTCGTGCGTGTGTGTGTGTATATATATATATATATATATACACACACAATGAAATATTACTCAGCCATTTTAAAAAAAGAATAAAGTCATATCTTTTGCGACAATATGGATGGAACTGGAGGCTATTTTTTAAGTGAAACAACTCAGAGACAGACAAATACCACATATTCTCACCTATAAGTGCAAGCTAGACAATGGTTCCACATGAACATACAGAATATAATAGACATTAGAGACTACAAAGGGTAGGAGGGTGCGAAGGGGGTAAGGGTTGAAGGATTACTTATTGGGTACAATGTTCACTGTTCAGGAGATAGTTACACTAAAAGCCCAGACTTCTGCTGGGCGCGGTGGCTCATGCCTATAATCCCAGCACTTTGGGAGGCCGAGGTGGGTGGATCACGAAGTCAGGAGATTGAGACCATCCTGGCTAACACAGTGAAACTCCGTCTCTACAAAAAAATACAAATAATTAGCCGGGCGTGGTGGCATGTGCCTATAATCCCAGCTACTTGGGAGGCTGAGGCAAGAGAATCGCTTGAACCCGGGAGGCGGAGGTTGCAGTGAGCCGAGATGGCACCATTACACTCCAGTCTGGGCAACAGAGTGAGACTCTGTCTTTAAAAAAAAAAAAAAAAAAAAAAAGCCCAGACTTCACCATGATGCAATATATGGATGTAAGACATCTGCACTTGTACTCCCTAAATATGTAAAAATTAAAGAAAAGTGAAAACAGTCTCCCTCCCTCCCCAAATAAAACGATTTGACAGTTTTCTATTGATCTTAGAACAGTCAAAATTTTTGACTGTGATCTACAAGGCCAGTAGTAGTATGGTTACAATCTACATTTCCATCATAAACTTCCTCCAGCAAGTCTATGATGCCAAAGTTAGGGCTCTGGCTGGGAGGGAATGAGACTCTGAGACACACGTTTGGGACATTTGAGTTGATGTACTTGAAATTCTTGAAACCCCAGATCATCTTGAACCCTGTGGTCCTGCAGATCTTGAACCCTGTGGTCCTGCAGAAGTGGCTCACTTTTCCTTGTTAGAAGCTGTTCTCCTCCCCTGCTGACTTTTGTCCCCTGCCTAACTAGAAGATGATGCAGAAGTCTCTGCCCATGTAACATGTTAAGCTCTCCTCCTGTCCCCAGGTCAATCCTCACCTCCCTCCTAACCTCCAAACTGATAACTAGAATCAACTTAAAACATACTGCAGCTGGGAAAGTACTGGGCCTGCTAAGGGAGGAAAAGAGCTATGTACCAAGAGACAAACACTAGTCACATGATCATTAGGAGTGCATAAATGCTAGAAAAGCAGGGAAAGAACGTTTAAGGTTTTATTGTATGGGAGCACCCTCCTGTGATACCAGATTTTATACCTTGGCAAGAACCCAGGGAGATTATGGCAAACACTGTTTTCTTAGAAAAAGCGATGGTCAACTAAATGAAGTAGAAACCTCAGAAGTACCATGGCAGAATGTGAAGTGGATATCAAAAGGCTTAGATAAATAAGCATATCATAGGGAATGACACTAAATAGGGCTGGAAAACACACCAGCTGACATTTTTCTGCAGGGACATCTTTGTGTTTACCAACGGGATGAGGAATGTGCTAGTGAGAGGGGCACCCATGCCATTGAGAAGCTCACCGGTGGTTCTCTTCTTCACTCCAGGAGATGCTGTTCTATCTCACTGACAGCAGTTGTCATGAGAAAATACCAAACTAGTAGAGGCCAGGTGGTATTACTTAACTGCCAGATGCAAGACAGGATTAATGATCATAATGAGCAACAAGTTTTTGGCATGGCAATCATGGGATCCAGGCTCATGAAGAACTATGGAGATGAATAATAGGATAGGGCATCCTTAGGGGAAAGACAGGTAGACATCCAACAAGGGTAGTTCCTGATCTATACAATCAAGGATAAGTGGTCTAAGGACAGAGAGCAGCTGCCCCAATAAAAAGTCGATTTCTGAACCTGACCCAATTTGCATATCTGCAACCCCTTGACTGAATGAGAGTCGAGGTCCTTTACAAGAATGGATTCTATACCCTATAGCAAGTGTATTCAGTAAAGTTTCTTCCAGTTTATCCCTGAAAAGACCTATGGCCATGTAGTTGGGTAATAACTCTACACTGGTAAAAGGAGAACACTTAAAACATTTTGAGGGTTACTGAATTATTAAATATGGGTCTGAGTTGACATTGATACTTATGGACCTAAAGAATTATCCTGGGCTCCCTGTTGGAGTGGAGTATATAGGGAGCAAATAATAAAATGCAACTGTGGCTCAGATTCAGCTCACAATGAATCAGCTATATCCATACACCCACTTGTAGTCATTTCCCTGATACTTAAATGTATAACTGGAATGCACATACTTGAAAATTGGCAGAAGGAACACATTGATCCTTGACCTGTGCAGTAAGCTCTATCACCATGAGGAAGGCCACTTGGAAGCCTATCAAATCACACCTCCACCCTAGCCAAATAGTAAATATAAAATAATATTGAAGAATCAAGGGGAGAGAATGGCAGAGATCAAGGCCATCCTTAAAGACCTAAAAGATGCAGAGATCATGGTCTCCATCATATCTTCATTTAAATCATGAGTCTGAGCCCTACAAAAATCTGATGGATCCTGGAAGATGATTCTGAATTCCTGCAAACCCAACCAAGAAGTAGCTCCAGTTGCTGTCACTTTGGTAGAAGTGGTATCTCAATTGGAGCATATTAACACAAATCCAGGTGCAGAGTATCTAGCCATAGATCTAGTGAACACGATCTATTCTGTCCCATGGGCAAATCTTATAAAGTCTCAATACTTCAATTTACTCATCTGTAAGTTGGGGAGAATATCTACTTCAGGGAGTCATTGTGAATACTAAGTTAATTAATGCATATAAAGTACTTAAAACAGTACTGAGCACTGTAGTTAGCACAATGTAAGTATTAGTTGTTATTTTTTTGTCAGGGGAAATGGTCATATTATCTCTTTATAAAAGTAACTTGCATATTATGTACAAGTTACATTATTTATTCTTGTAAGGAAGAGAACGAGGAACAACAAACAGGTAAATAAATACATTAAATTGTTTCCTTGCTTACAGTCTATTCTTTGCGGGTTTGGTGACTTTGTGGGTTTGGTAGCTCATGCTTGTAATCCCAACACTTTGGGAGGCTGACATCGCCAGACCATGTCTCTACAATTTTTTTTTTTTTAAATCAGCTGGGTATAATGGCACATGCCTGTAGTCCTAGCTACTTGGAAGACTGAGGCAGGAGGATCGCTTGCACCCAGAAATTTGAGGCTGCAGTGAGCTGTGATTACACCACTGCACTCCAGCCTGAGTGAACAGAGTAAGACCCTGTCTCTTAAAAGAGAAAAAAAGAAAAAGATGAAAGAACATGTAAGCTCTTTGAGGGTGGGGACTATATCCCAGCATTTAGAATTGCAGCCAGCATGTCGCAGGCTTTTATAGAATATATGTGATTAGATATTGTCAAGCCCAAATCCTATTGACCCCTGTGGAAATGGCACCAGGTTCAACAGACAGAAGAAGAGACCCAGAGCCAGCAAATGAGTCATGGGATTTTATTGGAGACTTTCATACAGCGGAGAGAGTCCAGTAGTGGCAGGCTGGGCAGAAGAACTGCAACTGCTTTCAGATCATAAAGCATTTTCACTTAGCACTCTTTCCCTAACAACCTTCACCTGGCAACCTTAATTCAACCCAAAAGTCAGGCCTCGAATTGCTGTGTGGCTGGTGTTTCACAGGATGGGCTGGGGCTCAGATGTTCCTCATAGACAAAGAAGGAATCTCTGGGTTGGCCACTCATGGATCCCTTAGATTAGAACACATTCAGGTACCTCTGCCATACAAGGTCATTCTCAGGGTATGCTTAAGTTATTGCTATTAGATGCGTTTACCCTACAGCTATACATGTATGTGGGAGGCAGGGATGTATCTGTTTGTTTCCTGTTGATTGATCTTTTTTACTCTCTTATTGGTATCCTAGGAATAACCTTAGTCTCCAGTGGAAGCAGAAACAAATGCTCAAAGAAATCTCTAGCCTAAGTGTGAGACAGAAAGATTTTGCTGCCTTTTTAAAGATCATAATTTCATGTCCAAAAATTAGACTCGAGGTTGGGGGAAGGGAGTAGAGGCATGCAGAAGAAGCTGGAGAGAGGGAGGTGTGAAGGGAGTGGAATTATAAAGATAGGAAGGGGAAGAAGGAGTTCTCATGGTACGTGAAGACTGGGAACAGATGGGGAAGGGACATAGAGTGCCGATTTCCTCAAGCCTGGATCACCTGTGGACATCCTATCATCCAACAGTCCTGAGAGAGGATGGGGGATTCAGGTGCATGTGGTTGTAGGTGCAAAGGGGGAACCTCGCTCCCTGTTGAAGGTGAAAGTGGACAGAATACAGACAGTGGCAGACACACAGCCCCTGTTACTCAACATGACCACCTCCCATGTCCCAGGATTGTGGAAATATTAGCTTGATAATCATTACAGGAACTCTGTTTTACAAACAAAACACACACACACACACACACGGATTAGATCAATTATGTAATTTACAAAAGGCCATAAAGCAGCTAGAATCATGGCTTGGATGAAAACTCAGCTGTTTCAATTCCAAAATTAGATGGTTAACCACCACAATATGCTACTTCTTTGGGTTATTTGTCCTGGTTTTCTGGGTAGTGCTTTCTTTCTCTAGTTGGACAGGAGCTGTTTCTGTGGAAATACGTCGGTGGCTAGCAGTTCAAATCTCAGGGTTCAAAGGGTGAGCTTCTCTTTGATTTGAGTTAATCTTGATCTCCAAGTGCCCTAATCTGGTAGAGGAGGAGTAAGTGTCTCTTGGAGTCAGAACCTATGTTTATTGATTGTTTACTATTTGTTGTGCTGGGTTCTTTATATATTTTATATTATTTCTCACAAGTCTATGAGCTGGATAGTATTATATCATTTTGAAGAGAGGTATGGAAAAATGAGACTTCAGAAGGTGAGCTACTTTCCTAGCATCCCATAGCAGTAAATGATGGAGCTGAGTATAGTTTGGGCCTGTCTAACCTCAAAATTGTGAAAGTGGCAATAACCGTGGCCAGTGGTTCTGATGCTAGGAGGTTAGTTCAGTTGGAAGCACATCTCTGCCAATGGTAGAGGGACCCAAACCGTGTTTCATCACCAACCATAGTCTGTAGAATAAACAACAACTCTCTCACATTCACTTACTCCTATATTTCAAACACATATGGCTGCTTTTATGGTTAATGAGATGTAAATTTACCTAATATATTTAATAAATTTAGAGTTGCTTTTTTGTCATTATATGGTAACAGATTCAGAAAGTATATCCATGGGTTGAAAGCAGTGTTGTGAAATGGTTAAGGGCCAGATTCTGGAGACAGAGTATTTTGTGTTTGAATCCTGGCTTTGCTACTTACTGTCTAGCTGTGTGACCTTGAGCAGACTTCAATTTTTCAGGGTTCAGGGTCTTTACCTATAAAAGGAAGATCATAATATCGATTTTATAAGCCGTTGTGAAGATTAAATAAATTGATCTCTGAAAGTTGCTTAGATAGCACTTGGCCCACAGTAAGCACTTTAAGTTTTAATTATTATTATAACTGGTCTTTTACAGGAAATTTAAGAAACTTATTTTAAGAGGGCCTTTGCCTGAAACAGGTAAGAACCTCTGCATTCAAGTCCAATTTTATCCCTCAGGAGCTATGACTTTAGAAAGCTATTTAAATTTTCTGTGTATCAGTTTAATAGTGTGGTTTTAATGATTAAAATGAGATTCTGTATATAAAGCACTAAACATTGTTTAAAAATCGTAAGTGGTCAATACATAATAGGGATGAAAAATACGATTATCAGTTTAATTATTAACCACGATGGAAAATTTACTTAGACAATGTCACTTTTCAAAAATACCTAATGAAATGTATGACAAGAATGAAAACAACAAAACCACTTTAATTTTTTGACAAGTTTTATGGTCCTGCCTGTGTGCTAAACAATATTACGCGTTAAAAATGATGAGGTCCCTGAAGAAAAGGAGCTTGCCATTTAATTTGGGAAATGAATCACCCACAAACGGCATGTTTTTTAAGCTTTCAGTACCTCGACATAGTGGGAGCTCCATCACTGAGTTGGTATTATTATTATTTTATTATTTATATATATAAAAAAAGCACATAACAGGCTGGGCATGGGGGCTCATGCCTGTCATCCCAGCACGGGAGGCCGAGGCAGGTGGATCACTTGAGGTCAGGAGTTTGAGACAGTCTGGCCAACATGGCAAAACCCTGTCTATACTGAAAATACAAAAATTATCTGGGCATAGTGGTGGGTGCCTGCAATCCCCGCTACTCAGGAGGCTGAGGCAGGAGAATTGCTTCAACTCGGAGGTGGAGGTTGCAGTGAGCCGTGATGGCACCACCACACTCCAGCCTGGGTGACAGAGCGAGACTGTGTTTCACCAAAAAAAAAAAAAAAAAGCAAAAATAAAAAAGACCTCGGCGGTATAATACCAACAGTTAGAATATAAAGCTGTGTATAATAAGGGGCTAATTAGGAGGTAGAGACAAGTTTTAAATGAGAGCAATCTGAGTTTAAACCACAGTTGATTCTTGTTATTTTCAGTAGTTCTGTTCTACAAAGTTGTCAGAATCAATGAATTAGGGAATACTGAAGCTAATTGCTTCAGCAATTAAGCATTGTTCCTAGGGGAAATGCAGGGTTAGGTTCCTGTGATCCTCTGATTACAACATTTTTTGTCAACTGATCAATTAATAACCTTGTTCTATGTGTGTTTCTGTTTAAAAACACCATATTTGATATACATTGTAGATTCGTTAACATTGCACTCACAAGACAGCAGCAGCACAACTGATGTCTGGAGTTTATCGAACACATTTTCTCTGTAAGGCACATTATAGCCTCCTTGTGCTCAGGATCATTACATAGCACTTCTGCACTGTGCTCTGGGCTTCCTTTAAACAACAAAATCACCAACAAAAGGACAAACATGCGAAAAACATGCCATTACATAGATCTCAAAAAGGGTACTTGTTTATAATATGAGAGCTAAAACAAGAAGGCAATGTTGCCTTGTTTGACTTCAGCTGGGAATGTGCCATTGTGCACATTTCTGTGAATAACCTCAGAAACATAGTGAGTATTGATTTTGGGGTTACAAATGAATGTTAGCTGCTAGGTGAATTCGCACATACTGAATCTGTGAATGATAAGGATCAACTGCAAAGTGTAAACCTGGAGGGCTTCATAGAAGACATGTGTTTTGAGTGAGGCCTTGAAGGATGAGTAAATGAAGATGGGAATGATGAATGGGGAGAGATGTCAGCCCCTCGTGGGTTATAGTCTCATCACACTCATACTTTCCTGATCACAGATCCTTTCTCCCTCTAGTATACTATCTTTGAAGCTGAATCCTTGAGCTTTACAATTTACTGCTTATTGAAGAAGGAGCTTAATAAACATAGGGAAACATCTAATTTATAGAATAAATTATCATTAGCCCTCTCTTCATATCTAAGGCAAACCTGTTTTGCCTGTGAATAATAAAAGTCTGAAAATTGTATGTTGGAGAGAGATATCAATTAAAAAATCAGAGTTCGACATGCAACTAAATCTACAAATCAGGACAGATAATTGATAATATTTTGTTGTCAAACACCTACATTAGGGAGTCTAGAGTTAGAAGACTGGAGGACAAGCAAGGACAGCCTTTTAATGTTCCCTACCTGCAATATCAGCTTACGATGTTTTTGATTATTAAGTGGAAAAAAATGATTTCCCCTTAATCCATAATTTAGACATTACTTCTCAAAAGTGATAAAAATAGTATGTAGGTATTAGTCAAAGATTTGTTTCTTCAAGATTTGGCTGAAAACCAAACTAAAACTTCCATGTGCTCCAATAAACCCAGTGTTTTTCATAGGTTGCTATTTCTAATCCTTGTTGCCATGGTTATGGACTTTACATCAGCAAAAAGGGGATGAGGTACTGAGTGATTTATACCCACTGTTTGATATTTTAAGTGCTTCACCACTGCTCTTTTCCTTTTCTGTAGAAAGTATATTATAAGGATATTTTTCTGGTAGGGCTTTCAGACCTTCAGATAAAGGAGCTCTTGAAACACAACCCACAAGGAATAAAGCCATAGCCAGTTCTTCCCTGATACATTTTAGGGGATGGAAGTGGCAGCAGTCATAAGAAAGCAAATCGAGAAGTAATGGCAGTTGGCTGTTCTACTGAAAATGGTTTAATGGAAATGAGAGGTTGATGAAGCATTTACAGTATAACCTGCAATACAAGGTTGGCGTAGAAAACATTTTAAAATTATAATTAAAATTAAACAGCTCAAGAATGACCTGTATTTTCTCCCTGTAGCATAATCCTTCCTTTGATAAATCTAAGAACCCCTGGATGTTCACTCAGTTGGAAAAATCAATGGTTTAGTTCCAATCACTTTGCAGAGAGGAAACTGGTGATTTGGATGGTTCCACTCCTGGGCCTGTGTTCTGTGGCTATTATTACTGTTGCTTCACATTAATGGGAATAATTCATTAATTGAAAGTCAGCTCTAAAAGGATCAATTACACACATAGCTCCTGCCCATTTTCTGTTACTCTTGGGCTAAGTTCTCCTGCTTCCTCATGGTCCGGAAGGCAGAAATCCCTTCCACCCATAATTGGCAGGTTTTGTAGGTTGAAACCTATGGTTCCAGACAATGGAAATTTGCTCAAGAATTCAGGACTTTTAGTTATCCAACTAGTAGCAAGTATTGTCACTTTAAAGTGTAGTTTATTCCAATTCAACTCTTTCAGTTATTTTAAAATATACAGTAAATTATTGTTAACTATAGTTGCCCTATTAAGCCGCCAAACACTAGACCTGACTTCTCCTAACTAAAAGAAGATAAATGCTTGAAGTAGTGGATACCCCAATTATCATTTGATCATTACACATTATATCTTTTCATCTAAATATCATATGTACCCTATAAATATGCATAACTATTATGTATCCATAATAATAAAAATTAAAAAAATGTAGTTTATACAAAGCTTATTAATAGTGGGGGCTCATATAAACCCATATGATTGATTTCAACTTTATAAAACACATTGTTTTTCAAATCGCTAAAAAGTATTACATGAATTCACTCTGTTAATCTGTGTTTAAGTGTTACGAGAAACTGGCCACAAGGTCAGTACTTAACAGAAGTTAACCTCTTTTCTTTTTCTTTCAAGCTGGTATTGAGGGTGGGAGCCATTATTACAACTCCAGAATGTTTATGCAAAGGAAGAATGATTCAGACTGGCTGTAGTCATTGTGCTAAGATTTATTCATCTTAATGAATAAATCCTTTCCTACTTTTGTTTTTCCAGTTCCTCAACTTTCACTTTTTCCCATGTGTTTCCCATTTCAAATGGAGAAAATGCTAGTACATTTTAACAAAATTCTTTTCAGTTGTCAAAGCTTAGTATATTAAGGAATTTATTCTATTTTTTAAAAGTCTGTATTCTTATAGCACTGGGTTCATAGTACTGATCAAGCATTTAAATAAGAACTTGAAAATTTCGTAATTCCAGCATGCTGGTGAATAAACATGCAATGGAAGGTAAAATGAAAAGCCTCAATTTAAAAAAGTGAGCTTCTGTTGCTGTGATTCAAATGTTTGCTTTAAAAGCACTTAAGTTCCTGCAGAATCTCTTGCTTTTTCTGTTTAACAAATCCTGCTTGCTTCTCCTCCATGAAAGGTTGATGTTACCACAAGAGTTCAGATAAAATGGTGTGGTACAAGTTAGTACAGCCCTCATGGCTCTAAGTTCTTTTTGTGGTGGTAAGTGGGTGGAATATGTATCCAGTTTTTTAGCACAAAGAATTTTAAATGCTCTTAATATTTTAGTGTAAGAATTAAGGTAGTCACACACACTTCCCCATTCTCCTGAACATCCTCCTTTCTGGCTTTAAGGCTCTTGGATAGGTGCCAAAAATGGAAGGCTGAGTGGAGACTATTTTATCTCCTTTATTCAGCTTATGTTCTATTACAACTGCATTATAATTCAATTAATGTAAAATAAGACAAATAATTATAGCCTTGTTATAATATTTTCATCTTGTAGAGTGATAGCATAATAGGGAACACTTTTTAAATATAGTGCCTAGTCTAGTATCTATGTTATATCATATAATCATCATAGTAAGTGTAAAAGCAGTTTTTTAAAAAAATCCTCATTTAATAGATGAAGAAACTGAGTCTCCCACTGCTAAAGCAACTTTTCCAAAGACACAGAACTAATTATAAGGGAAACTTGAGATTGAGATCTGTTTACTTGAACCCACAGCATACCTGTAAACGGGGGAAACTGCTATAGGTGAAGTGTAGAAGTATTGAGGTCCTTATTGTAATGAAACAGAAAATCCTTTGGGAAGAGCTCCAACATTAATCTGCTCCATTTCACATTTTTATTCTGGATAAAGAGTGTTTGGTCTCCAAGGATCAATTGAATCAAGTAATGTTCTTAATTCTGAAATGTAACCTTATGTTCTCTTATGCTACAATTTTTCCAACCCAGGCTTCTATTAATTCCAGACCTATGAATCCACTAGTTGATAAACCCACTAAAACTCAATAGAAGTAGGATGCAGAATACAGTGGTTGAGGGACTGTGCACTTACTAACTGTATGACTGAGCAACTTAACTCCCTGGGACTCTGTTTCCTCATCAGTAAACTGGGGAATGTATAGAATCTATCTCACAGACTTGATATGATCTATCAATCAGCTTATTTATCTATCTATCTTATGTACCATCTATATGTCCACTGCACCTAGAACAGTGCCAGGAACAGAGCCATTGCTGTATATTGTCATCAATTAAATGTCCTTGTGACTTTTTCCTCAATGGTAGACCTTTTCATATGTTCCTTATGCGAACTGCAACAGCATGCAATTTGCCCAGTAGTCCAAGCTAGGGGACTGGGCATCAGCTTTTCTTCCTTTTCCTCCTTCATCCCTATGTCCACTTGATTACCAAGTCCCGTTGATGTTAGTTTTAAGTATTTCTTGAAGCGGCTACTTCTCTACATCTCCACTGTCACCCCACTAGTTGTAGATACAATCTCTTTATCTTGATTACTTAAACAGCCTTCTTGATGGTCTCTTCCCTTCAGTTTTCCCCCACTCCCAGTTGCATCCATCCTCCTCACTGTAGTCAGGGTGGTTGAAAAATGTGTCACACTGTGTTCCTCCTTAGCTTTTATAGTTTCCTGTTATTAAGGTAAATTCTAAAACTTTAATAAAGTCCTACTGATGGATAGACTAGTTTGCCAGAGTTGTCTCTTATCAACTCTTTACTCTCGGAGCTCTAGTCATAAGGATCTTCTTTTTTTTCTTGCAGGCTTCACACTCCTGTTGACTGTAGCATCTTCTCATTTGCTGTCCCTGTGCCAGAATATTGTCCCTTCTCTTCCCATAGTTAATTCTTATGACTCCTTCAACACTCAGCTCAAATATCACTTTCTTGACCCCATGGCTAAGTCAGATCTGTTATATATTCAAATCACTCTACTTTTCTTTCATAGCACTCATTTAAAATGTAATTGAATAATTAGTTGTGTGTTAAAATGCAGGCTCCATAAAAGCTGTCCTGTCACTACTGTATACGTACCACCTAGCAGAGAGTGCCTTGCACATAGTTGGCATTCAATATTTACTCCATGACTTTCTCCATTTAGGAACATAGTAATAGCTGAATAATTGGAAATACTGCTAGTATTATTCTAAAAATGCCCATACCTTTGCAAACATTCACACAACTATTTGAAAAAGAAAAATGGGCCTGTAATGATGTAACTGTTTTCAAGTAATATTATATTCTAGACACCTGATAACTGAGAACTTTTGCCTTGTTTCTGAAGATTCATCAGTACTATTTAAAATATGATTGATCTTTTGTGGCCAGGGGTTTCAAAATATAATTTATTTCGTACAGCAAATAACTTGGTCTTTTCCCTGTTGACTGAATCCAAACACCTACAGTAGTTGGGCTGCAAATATCAGAATTCCCAATATCCATTTCTATTTTAACCTGAAGATGATTAACGAAGCATGAAGGTGTTAAGCCATGTGGTAGATGCTGTAGGGGATACAGTGATGTATGAGGCAAGGAACCTACTCTGAAAGCAGCTTACAAGCTAGTATAGGAGATAGAGAACCATTTGAATACCCAAAATGCAGTAGACTTGTGATGGGGCCAGGATCCAGTGAGAAACATCCCAATCTCACACCTCTCCCATATCCAGATTGTTGGGAAGACTGAATGCTTAGAAAAGTCACGAACCTCAAGCTTGTCCATTTCTCAACCATTTCTCAACCCTAATTGCTCATTAGAATCACTGGGGGAGCTTTAAAAAATGGATACTTAGGCCCTGCCTCAGATCAATTAAATTGCCAAGAGAGGTGTATTCTCTCCTGTGTGTGGTAGCAAGCACTTACCTAACTTGGGGAAGGACCCAATTCACTTAGCTAGCTAGTGCCAAGGATACACTTAATAAATGAGTGGATACAGTGCCTTAGTTCTTCACTGTCTTCCTTATTTTCTCAAGAAGGCATGTGTTGGAGGGGTGAGAGCATGTCAGGGGGGTGAGAGCAGTGTTGTAGGGCTGAGAGAGAGCTGCCTGGTTGGGCACATTTTAAGTGCAAGGCATTATTGTAGGTATCTATAGATTGTCACACAAAACATTTAGTAAGGATCATGTATCATCAATCTTTTAAAGAAATCTGGTAAATTCATAATTTTTATTATGAACCAAAACACACTCGAAAATAAAAACTGGCCTGGCACAGTGGCTCATGCCTGTCATCACAGCACTTTGGGAGACTGAGGCTGAGGGATCACCTGAGGTCGGGAGTTTGAGACCAGCCAGACCAACACGAAGAAACCCTGTCTCTGCTAAAAATGCAACAGATGAGCCAGGCGTGGTGGTGCATGCTTGTAATTCCAGCTACTTGGGAGGCTGAGGCCGGAGAATCGCTTGAACCTGGGAGGTGTGGTGAGCAGTGAGCCAAGATGGCGCCATTGCACTCCAGCCTGGGTAACAAGAGCGAAACTCCGTCTCAAAAAAAAAAAAAAAAAAGGGGGCGGAGCAAGATGGCTGAATAGGAACAGCTCCAGTCTCCAACTCCCAGCGCGAGCGACACAGAAGACCGGTGATTTCTGCATTTTCAACTGAGGTACTGGGTTCATCTCACTGGGGAGTGCTGGACGATCGGTGCTGGTCAGCTGCTGCAGCCCGACCAATGAGAGCTGAAGCAGGGCGAGGCATTGCCTCACCTGGGAAGCGCAAGGGGGAAGGGAATCCCTTTTCCTAGCCAGGGGAACTGAGACACACAACACCTGGAAAATCGGGTAACTCCCACCCCAATACTGCGCTTTAAGCAAACAGGCACACCAGGAGATCATATCCCACACCTGGCCGGGAGGGTCCCACACCCACGGAGCCTCCCTCATTGCTAGCACAGCAGTCTGTGATCTACTGGCAAGGCAGCAGTGAGGCTGGGGGAGGGGCGCCCACCATTGCTGAGGCTTAAGTAGGTAGACAAAGCTGCTGGGAAGCTCGAACTGGGTGGAGCTCACAGCAGCTCAAGGAAACCTGCCTGTCTCTGTAGACTCCACCTCTGGGGACAGGGCACAGATAACAACAAAAGCAGCCGAAACCTCTGCAGACGCAAAGGACTCTGTCTGACAGCTTTGAAGAGAGCAGTGGATCTCCCAACACGGAGGTTGAGATCTGAGAAGGGACAGACTGCCTACTCAAGTGGGTCCCTGACCCCTGAGTAGCCTAACTGGGAGACATCCCCCACTAGGGGCAGTCTGACACCCCACACCTCACAGGGTGGAGTACACCCCTGAGAGGAAGCTTCCAAAGCAAGAATCAGACAGGTACACTCGCTGTTCAGAAATATTCTATCTTCTGCAGCCTCTGCTGCTGATACCCAGGCAAACAGGGTCTGGAGTGGACCTCAAGCAATCTCCAACAGACCTACAGCTGAGGGTCCTGACTGTTAGAAGGAAAACTATCAAACAGGAAGGACACCTACACCAAAACCCCGTCAGTACATCACCATTATCAAAGACCAGAGGCAGATAAAACCACAAAGATGGAGAAAAAGCAGGGCAGAAGAGCTGGAAATTCAAAAAATAAGAGCGCATCTCCCCCGGCAAAGGAGCGCAGCTCATCGCCAGCAACGGATCAAAGCTGGACGGAGAATGACTTTGACGAGATGAGAGAAGAAGGCTTCAGTCCATCAAATTTCTCAGAGCTAAAGGAGGAATTACGTACCCAGCGCAAAGAAACTAAAAATCTTGAAAAAAAAGTGGAAGAATTGATGGCTAGAGTAATTAATGCAGAGAAGGTCCTAAACGAAATGAAAGAGATGAAAACCATGACACGAGAAATACGTGACAAATGCACAAGCTTCAGTAACCGACTCGATCAACTGGAAGAAAGAGTATCTGCGACTGAGGATCAAATGAATGAAATGAAGCGAGAAGAGAAACCAAAAGAAAAAAGAAGAAAAAGAAATGAACAAAGCCTGCAAGAAGTATGGGATTATGTAAAAAGACCAAATCTACGTCTGATTGGGGTGCCTGAAAGTGAGGGGGAAAATGGAACCAAGTTGGAAAACACTCTTCAGGATATCATCCAGGAGAACTTCCCCAACCTAGTAGGGCAGGCCAACATTCAAATCCAAGAAATACAGAGAACGCCACAAAGATACTCCTCGAGAAGAGCAACTCCAAGACACATAATTGCCAGATTCACCAAAGTTGAAATGAAGGAAAAAATCTTAAGGGCAGCCAGAGAGAAAGGTTGGGTTACCCACAAAGGGAAGCCCATCAGACTAACAGCAGATCTCTCGGCAGAAACTCTACAAGCCAGAAGAGAGTGGGGGCCAATATTCAACATTCTTAAACAAAAGAATTTTAAACCCAGAATTTCATATCCAGCCAAACTAAGTTTCATAAGTGAAGGAGAAATAAAATCCTTTACAGATAAGCAAATGCTTAGAGATTTTGTCACCACTAGGCCTGCCTTACAAGAGACCCTGAAGGAAGCACTAAACATGGAAAGGAACAACCGGTACCAGCCATTGCAAAAACATGCCAACATGTAAAGACCATCGAGGCTAGGAAGAAACTGCATCAACTAACGAGCAAAATAACCAGTTAATATCATAATGGCAGGATCAAGTTCACACATAACAATCTTAACCTTAAATGTAAATGGACTAAATGCTCCAATTAAAAGACACAGACTGGCAAACTGGATAAAGAGTCAAGACCCATCAGTCTGCTGTATTCAGGAGACCCATCTCACACGCAGAGACATACATAGGCTCAAAATAAAGGGATGGAGGAAGATTTACCAAGCAAATGGAGAACAAAAAAAAGCGGGGGTTGCAATACTAGTCTCTGATAAAACAGACTTTAAACCATCAAAGATCAAAAGAGACAAAGAAGGCCATTACATAATGGTAAAGGGATCAATTCAACAGGAAGAGCTAACTATCCTAAATATATATGCACCCAATACAGGAGCACCCAGATTCATAAAGCAAGTCCTTAGAGACTTACAAAGAGACTTAGACTCCCATACAATAATAATGGGAGACTTCAACACTCCACTGTCAACATTAGACAGATCAACGAGACAGAAAGTTAACAAGGATATCCAGGAATTGAACTCATCTCTGCAGCAAGCAGACTTAATAGACATCTATAGAACTCTCCACCCCAAATCAACAGAATATACATTCTTCTCAGCACCACATCGTACTTACTCCAAAATCGACCACATAATTGGAAGTAAAGCACTCCTCAGCAAATGTACAAGAACAGAAATTATAACAAACTGTCTCTCAGACCACAGTGCAATCAAACTAGAACTCAGGACTACGAAACTCAATCAAAACCGCTCAACTACATGGAAACTGAACAACCTGCTCCTGAATGACTACTGGGTACATAACGAAATGAAGGCAGAAATAAAGATGTTCTTGGAAACCAATGAGAACAAAGATACAACATACCAGAATCTCTGGGACACATTTAAAGCAGTGTGTAGAGGGAAATTTATAGCACTAAATGCCCACAAGAGAAAGCAGAAAAGATCTAAAATTGACACTCTAACATTGCAATTAAAAGAACTAGAGAAGCAAGAGCAAACACATTCGAAAGCTAGCAGAAGGCAAGAAATAACTAAGATCAGAGCAGAACTGAAGGAGATAGAGACACAAAAAACTCTCCAAAAAATCAATGAATCCAGGAGTTGGTTTTTTGAAAAGATCAACAAAATTGACAGATCACTAGCAAGACTAATAAAGAAGAAAAGAGAGAGGAATCAAATCGACGCAATTAAAAATGATAAAGGGGATATCACCACCGACCCCACAGAAATACAAACTACCATCAGAGAATACTATAAACACCTCTACGCAAATAAACTGGATAATCTAGAAGAAATGGATAATTTCCTGGACACTTACACTCTTCCAAGACTAAACCAGGAAGAAGTTGAATCCCTGAATAGACCAATAGCAGGCTCTGAAATTGAGGCAATAATTAATAGCCTACCAACCAAAAAAAGTCCAGGACCAGATGGATTCACAGCTGAATTCTACCAGAGGTACAAGGAGGAGTTGGTACCATTCCTTCTGAAACTATTCCAATCAATAGAAAAAGAGGGAATCCTCCCTAACTCATTTTATGAGGCCAACATCATCCTGATACCAAAGCCTGGCAGAGACACAACAAAAAGAGAGAATTTTAGACCAATATCCCTGATGAACATCGATGCAAAAATCCTCAATAAAATACTGGCAAACCGGATTCAGCGACACATCAAAAAGCTTATCCACCATGATCAAGTGAGCTTCATCCCTGGGATGCAAGGCTGGTTCAACATTTGCAAATCAATAAACATAATCCAGCATATAAACAGAACCAAAGACAAGAACCACATGATTATCTCAATAGATGCAGAAAAGGCTTTTGACAAAATTCAACAGCCTTCATGCTAAAAACGCTCAATAAACTAGGTATTGATGGAACGTACCTCAAAATAATAAGAGCTATTTATGACAAACCCACAGCCAATATCATACTGAATGGGCAAAAACTGGAAAAATTCCCTTTGAAAACTGGCACAAGACAGGGATGCCCTCTCTCACCACTCCTATTCAACATAGTGTTGGAAGTTCTGGCTAGGGCAATTAGGCAAGAGAAAGAAATCAAGGGTATTCAGTTAGGAAAAGAAGAAGTCAAATTGTCCCTGTTTGCAGATGACATGATTGTATATTTAGAAAACCCCATTGTCTCAGCCCAAAATCTCCTTAAGCTGATAAGCAACTTCAGCAAAGCCTCAGGATACAAAATTAATGTGCAAAAATCACAAGCGTTCTTATACACCAGTAACAGACAAACAGAGAGCCAAATCAGGAATGAACTTCCATTCACAATTGCTTCAAAGAGAATCAAATACCTAGGAATCCAACTTACAAGGGATGTAAAGGACCTCTTCAAGGAGAACTACAAAACACTGCTCAGTGAAATAAAAGAGGACACAAACAAATGGAAGAACATACCATGCTCATGGATAGGAAGAATCAATATCGTGAAAATGGCCATACTGCCCAAGGTAATTTATAGATTCAATGCCATCCCCATCAAGCTACCAATGAGTTTCTTCACAGAATTGGAAAAAACTGCTTTAAAGTTCATATGGAACCAAAAAAGAGCCCGCATCTCCAAGACAATCCTAAGTCAAAAGAACAAAGCTGGAGGCATCACGCTACCTGACTTCAAACTATACTACAAGGCTACAGTAACCAAAACAGCATGGTACTGGTACCAAAACAGAGATATAGACCAATGGAACAGAACAGAGTCCTCAGAAATAATACCACACATCTACAGCCATCTGATCTTTGACAAACCTGAGAGAAACAAGAAATGGGGAAAGGATTCCCTATTTAATAAATGGTGCTGGGAAAATTGGCTAGCCACAAGTAGAAAGCTGAAACTGGATCCTTTCCTTACTCCTTATACGAAAATTAATTCAAGATGGATTAGAGACTTAAACGTTAGACCTAATAACATAAAAATCCTAGAGGAAAACCTAGGTAGTACCATTCAGGACATAGGCATGGGCAAAGACTTCATGTCTAAAACACCAAAAGCAACGGCAGCAAAAGCCAAAATTGACAAATGGGATCTCATTAAACTAAAGAGCTTCTGCACAGCAAAAGAAACTACCATCAGAGTGAACAGGCAACCTACAGAATGGGAGAAAATTTTTGCAATCTACTCATCTGACAAAGGGCTAATATCCAGAACCTACAAAGAACTCAATCAAATTTACAAGAAAAAAACAAACAACCCCATCAAAAAGTGGGCAAAGGATATGAACAGACATTTCTCAAAACAAGACATTCATACAGCCAACAGACACATGAAAAAATGCTCATCATCACTGGCCATCAGAGAAATGCAAATCAAAACCACAATGAGATACTATCTCACACCAGTTAGAATGGCGATCATTAAAAAGTCAGGAAACAACAGGTGCTGGAGAGGATGTGGAGAAATAGGAACACTTTTACACTGTTGGTGGGATTGTAAACTAGTTCAGCCATTATGGAAAACAGTATGGCGATTCCTCAAGGATCTAGAACTAGATGTACCATATGACCCAGCCATCCCATTACTGGGTATGTACCCAAAGGATTATAAATTATGCTGCTATAAAGACACATGCACACGTATGTTTATTGCAGCACTATTCACAATAGCAAAGACTTGGAATCAACCCAAATGTCCATCAGTGACAGATTGGATTAAGAAAATGTGGCACATATACACCATGGAATACTATGCAGCCATCAAAAAGGATGAGTTTGTGTCCTTTGTAGGGACATGGATGCAGCTGGAAACCATCATTCTTAGCAAACTATCACAAGAACAGAAAACCAAACACCGCATGTTCTCACTCATAGGTGGGAACTGAACAATGAGATCACTTGGACTCAGGAAGAGGATCATCACACACCGGGGCCTATCATGGGGAGGGGGGAGGGGGGAGGGATTGCATTGGGAGTTATACCTGATGTAAATGACGAGTTGATGGGTGCAGCACAGCAACATGGCACAAGTATACATATGTAACAAACCTGCACGTTATGCACATGTACCCTACAACTTAAAGTATAATAATAATAAATAAATTAAAAAAAAATTAGCTGAATGAATGAAAGAAAAAAAAAAAAAGAAAAAACTGAAATTAAGAAAGTGTGCTGAGAAAAAAAATAATGACTAAATTAGCAATTTCCTATCTTTGGGTAAATTTCATTTAAAACTACTCTAAGAACATAAGCAATAGTGGTTAGTGTGAGTTTAAAACATATGTGGAGAAAAAGTCATATCAAAATAAATTCAATTATCACTGAATTATAAAACGGTACAGGTAGAAGGTAGAAGAGAGCCTATGATTCATTCTTTATTTTAAAATTAAGGCCCAGAGAAGTTAGATTGCTTGCCTAATGTCACCCAGCTAGCTATTTTGAGAAAATTTCTCATATATTAGCTACATTTCTGAAATAAAAGGAAATCATGATATCAATTTAGAAGATGTTACTTCAGGATAACCCACAGATTTTTATCTTTGCACCACTTATTATTGTTCTTCGGCAGTATCTAAATTGCTCTAATTAAGACCCTTTTCACCTGAAGAGTAAAAATTATTGATGCTTTTAGCCCAGTCTATATAAATGTTTAAATATATATCAAGAATTACAAGTATCATGAACCTTGATGTTAATACAGTAACATTTTTCCTTTCTGCTTCCCAACTCTTGTCTTTCCCCTTCATATTCCTCTTTACCCATTCAGACGTTTTGATTTTGGATAAGAAGTGGTAAATTGATATCCCTGGCATGACTACATTTAAATAACTATATCTGAAGAGTGTTTTATAGAAAAGTTTACAAAGCACTGGAACTTTGCTGTCAATACCTGACAGTGTACCCACTGGAAATTGTCAAAGGCTTCATTCCAAAAGATACTGGGAAAAAACATCAACCATTTGCAGATAAAAACATTTCCATAAAAACACGAGCAAACTGTGTTTTGGATCTGTTCAGATTTAATTGTGCGACCAAATGTCATATGACATCACTAAAGACAAAAGGGAATAATTCCCAGATCTACAAGGATGAGTGGGCACAAATCACCACTGCTGCAGTGTATCGACTGAAACATTTGTTGACTCCAAAGCCACTGCGCCCCATTCGGATATTATACTCAGATGTTGCCATTCGGGATTTGTGTGTGGACACATTTATGCATGAAACGATGAAGGAAGATTCTTCAGCTCTTAGCAGATGTATCTTCTCATGAAATCATTTTTTCCTGCCTTCATTTGGGAGAGGGTGGCTTTCACACTACCAGAAACCATCTCATGCTGATGCTGTTATATTTCAGTCTTCACAGACTATGTCCAGGGTCCCAAGTCACTAGACTGGTAATCTGTTTTAGGGTTATTTCTTAATGGTTTGACAATCACCTGTGTGTTTGTTTTCTCTCCAGAGATTGAATGTCCACTTTTCTTATTTCCTGTTCCTCTTTTTTTCTTGACATATTTTTTGGTAATTCCTTTTCTGTTCTTCTCCATATGATTCCTAAACTGATTATTAGCTGTTCAGGCAACTGGCGCATATTATAACACGAGTTGAAGACTTTTGTAGCCATCTTGTGAAACATACACATACACATACACAGGTGTGTACACATGTACACAATCCTATACCTCATGCCTTACTAGTACTCATAATGTTTGATTCTCTGGATTGCATTATTCCATATTTTATACCTGCTTCAGCTATATTTAATTAATCATACTGTACAGAAACCAACGCAACAGTGGCCATTAAATTCTTGTATTTGTTATGCTTATCTTACTTCGTTTTATCAATTCAGCAGTGAAATGCATGACAATATTTATTAGTACTATGTTTTTTCTTTTTTAAAAAAAAATTAGCACTATGTTTTTGAAGCTTTTTTTTTTACTTTGGTTAATTTGCTAAAAATTTTAATGAATTACCAATTTGACAAATTTACAAAGAGTTTACATGTACCAAAATGTGTATCTTCTAACCATTTATAAATTTTATGGTAATTTATGTTGACTAGAGTGATTTATCATCTACCTGATATTGACTGGGCCTGCTCAGGCATCTGGGATCGGCTGGCAGATTAGTTGTAAACTGGCCTAGAATGGCTACATTAGTTTCCTATTTCTGCTGTAACAAATTATCTCATACTTAATGAAATGTTATTCAAAGAGTTAAAAGCAACAAGCCCTTTGGAACATAAACAAATTTACAAGCAACCTTATTAAAAGGTGGGCAAAGGACGCAACAGACATTTTTCAAAAGAAGGCATATATGTGGCCAACAAGCATATGAAAAAATGCTTAACATGACTAATCACTAGAGAAATGCAAATCAAAACCACAATGGGATACCATCTCACATCAGTCAGAATTTTTGGCTATTATTAAAGTGAAAAAATTAAAGTGAAAAAGTGAAAAAATGGCAGATGCTAGTGAGGGTGCAGAGAAGAGGAAATGCTTATACACTGCTGGTGGGGATGTAAATTAGTTTAGCCATTGTAGAAAGCACTGTGGTGATTTCTCAAAGAATTTAAAACAGAATTACCCTTCGACCCAGCAAGCCCCTTATTGGGTATATACCCAAAAGAATACAAATCATTCTACCGTAAAGACACATGTACACATATGCTCATTGCAGCACTGTTTACAAAAATAAAGACATAGAATCAACCTAAAGGCTCATCAATGGTAGACTGGATAAAGAAAATATGATACATACACACCATGGAATACCACATAGCCATAAAAAAGCAAGATCATGCCCTTTGCAGCAACGTGATGGAGCTGGAAGCCATTATCCTAAGCAAACTAATGCAGGAACAGACAACCAAATACCACAAGTTATTTATAAATGGGAGCTAAGTAACAAGAATACATGGACACGAAGAAGGAAATAACAGACACTGGGGCCTATTTGAGAGTGGAGGGTGGGAGGTGGGAGAGGATCAAAAAGCTATCTCTTGGGTACTATGCTTATACCTGGGTGATGAAGTAATCCGCACACCAAACCCCATGACACGCAGTTTACCTATATAACAAACCTGCACATATACACTAAAACTAAAACAAAAGTTAAAAAGAAACAACCCTTTTGTAAGTTGCTAATATCAGGAAGTTGGTAAATAGATTTATTTTTACATTTAGTCATTAATCTAATTGACTTTCAGTGAACTGGCTTTAGAACATTGGATTTTTGTCATGTTGACTTGCTTCCTTTTCAAATGGATTACGTCATTTGAATTTTGCAGTAATTCCGATTAATTATTCTGCAATAATTCTGAATAATTGTTCTTTCTGTAGTGGTAAGTGGGTGGAATACATTTCTAGTTTTTATAACACAAACGATGCTAAGCACTGTGAATCATATCAAGAGACATTTGTCCCAAATTGGTGATGTGAAATTTGATTACTTGGCTAAAGTGACATTTGCTAGATATTTTCCTTGTTATTTTTTTTTCTCTTTGCAATTTATGGCAATCTATGTGGGAGATACTCTGAGAATATGTCAGTATCCTGTATCTTAAATTTTCACCCAATGCTTTTAGCATCCATTGATGACTTTTGCTTGAATCAATTATTAAATTTGTGGTTTTCTAATTCTAACATTTATTAGCTGACATTCTTCTATAAAGATGTTCTCCCCTACCTCCTTTCTTTAGTAACACTTTGGACACATGGATTTAAATATATATATATATTTTCACACACACACACACACACATATAATTTATGGTTATCATTATTCTTTGCTCAGATTATTCCAGATTTGGCTTTAAGACAGCTCTTATATCTTTCTGACTCGATCAGTCTTTAACCTCTTTTCTCTTTTATGACACACGGAAAAAATATGCTCTAGGCTCATCTTGTGCTCCTAAATGCCCCAAATTTAGAATCATTAGTTTCTTTAAGAAGACTGAGTGTGGAATGATATTTAGAAACAAAAATCTAAAACTAAATGTTTTCATTCTACTAAGCTACTGTTGCTTCCAGGCCCTTGCAGAGGTCAGAGCTCAAAATGTATCAAAATAAAAGTTGGTATTGACATGACTTCTATTTTAAATCAGACAACACAGGGTTCTTTCTCTATTAGTTATTTGTATCTTCTTTTTCATTCAGGGAGAAATCTGGTTTCCCAAACATTAATATCTTTACTTATTTACTTTATCATGCCATTGGAAACTCATAGTATCTTATTTTACTTTGTATCTGAGTTATGCTGTATCTATGCATTGTGAGAAATTTTCTCTGCCATTGTTGTTGATCCATGTGATTTGTTTGAAGGATTTTTATACAGGTTTGGATGAAAGAGGATTTCATTATTTAGAGGTGACACAGAACACTTTAACACTAGCTTTCAAAGCTTTTAGAGCTCAAAGGAATCCACGTCTCTTCAATTTATTTCATTATTGGCCAGAGTAACACCTGATTGGCCGCATGCAATATCAAAGGACGAGAGAAGTGCAAATGTACTACATGCCTAGAAGGGTAACTAGAATAGCACTGATGACTGATGACCACCACGTTAGTCTTTATTCTTTTTTTTCTAGATATGAAAGTGAATATATATTTAGAATAAGTAAAGAAATCACAACAAAATATAACATTTTTAAAGCTGACAATTATCACAAACATCACGAAATCTAGCAAATTACCTTATGCACTCCTATAGTACTTTAAAAAAATTTTTTTTTTATACCTTAAGTTCTGGGATACATATGCAGAACGTGCAGGTTTGTTACATAGGTATACATGTGCAATGGTGGTTTGCTGCACCCATTAACCCGTTATCTACATTGGGTATTTCTCTTTGTTTTTGTTTTTCTTTTTTTTTTTTTTTTTGAGACAGAGTCTCACTCTGTGCCCAGGCTGAAGTGCAGTGGTGCCATTTCGGCTCACTGCAAGTTCTGCCTCCTGGGTTCATGCCATTCTCCTGCCTCAACCTCCCAAGTAGCTGGGGCTACAGGTGTCCGCCACCATGCCTGGCTAATTTTTTGTATTTTTAGTAGAGATGGGGTTTCACCATGTTAGCCAGGATGGTCTCGATCTCCTGACCTCGGGATCTACCTGCCTCGGCCTCCCAAAGTGCTGAGATTACAGGCGTGAGCCACCGTGTCTGGCCTACGTTAGGTATTTCTCCTAATGCTATCCCTCCGCTTGCTCCCCACTACCTGAAAGGCCCCAATGTGTGATGTTCCCCTCCCTGTGCCCATGTGTTCTCATTTTTCAACACCCACTTATGAGTGAGAACATGTGGTTTTTGGTTTTCTGTTCCTGTGTTAGTTTGCTGAGAATGATGGCTTCCAGCTTCATCCATGTCCCTGCAAAAGACATGAACTCGTTCTTTTTTATAGCTGCATAGTATTCCATGGCATATATGTGCCACATTTTCTTTATACAGTCTACCATTGATGAACATTTGGGTTGGTTTCAAGTCTTTGCTATTGTGAATAGTGCTGCAATACACATATGTGTGCATGTGTTTTTATAGTAGAATGATTTATAATCCTTTGGGTGTATACCCAGTAATAGGATTGCTGGATCAAATAGCATTTCTAGTTCTAAATCCTTGAGGAATCACCACACTGTCTTCCACAATGGTTAAACTAATTTACACTCCCACCAACAGTGTAAAGGCATTCCTATTTCTCCACATCCTCTCCAGCATCTGTTGTTTCCTAACTTTAATGATCACCATTCCAACTGGTGTGAAATGATATCTCATTGTGGCTTTAATTTACATTTCTCTAATGACCAGTGATGAGCTTTTTTCGTATGTTTGTTGGCTGCATAAATGTGTTCTTTTGAGAAGTGTCTCTTCATATCCTTTGCCCACTTTTTGATGGGGTTATTTTTTCTTGTAAATTTGTTTAAGTTCCTGGTAGACTCTGGATATTAGCCCTTTGTTCGATGGGTAGAGTGCAAAAATTTTCTCCCATTCTGTAGGTTGCCTGTTCACTCCAATGATAGTTTCTTTTGCTGTGCAGAAACCCTCTAGTTTAATTAGATCCCATTTGTCAATCTTGGCTCTTGTTGCCATTGTTTTTGGTGTTTTAGTCATGAAGTCTTTGCCCATGCCTGTTTTCTGAATGGTATTGTCTAGGTGTTCTTCTGAAGTTTTTATGGTTTCAGGTCTTACGTTTAAATCTTTTATCTGGCTTGAGTTGATTTTTGTATGAGGTGTAAGGAAGGGGGTCCAGTTTCAGTTTTCTGCATATGGCTAGCCAGTTTTCCAAACACCATTTATTAAATAGAGAATCCTTTCCCCATTGCTTGTTTTTGTCAGGTTTGTCAAAGATCAGATGGATGTAGATGTGTGGTGTTATTTCTGAGGCCTCCATTCTGTTCCGTTGGTCTATATATCTGTTTTGGTATCAGTACCATGCTGTTTTGGTTATTGTAGCCTTGTAGTATAGTTTGAAGTCAGGTAGCATGATGCCTCCAGCTTTGTTCTTTTTGCTTAGGATTGTCGTGATTATATGGGCTCTTTTTTGGTTCCATATGAAATTTGAAGTAGTTGCTTCTAATTCTGTGAAGAAAGTCAATGGTAGCTTGATGGGGATATCATTGAATCTATAAATTACTTTGGGCAGTATGGCCATTTTCACGATATTGATTCTTTCTATCCATGAGCATGGAATGTTTTTCCATTTGTTTGTGTCCTCTCTTATTTCCTTGAGCAGTGATTTGTAGTTCTCTTTGAAGAGGTCTTTCACATCCCTTGTAAGTTGTATTCCTAGTTATTTTATTGTCTGTGTAGCAATTGTGAATGGGAGTTCACTCATGATTTGGTTCTCTATTTGTCTATTATTGGTGTATAGGAATGCTTGTAATTTTTGCACATTGATTTTTCTATCCTGAGACTTTGCTGAAATTGCTTATCAGCTTAAGGAGTTTTGGGGCTGAGACTATGGGATTTTCTAAATATACAATCATGTCATCTAAAACAGAGATAATTTGACTTCATCTGTTCCTATTTGAATACCTTTTATTTTTTGTTGCCTGATTGCCCTGGCCAGAACTTCCAATACTAGGTGGAATAGAAGTGGTGAGAGAGGGCATTCTTGCCTTGTGCCAGTTTTCAAACAGAAAGCTTCCAGCTTTTGCCCATTCAGTATGATATTGGCTGTGGGTTTGTCATAAATAGCTTTTATTATTTTTAGATATGTTCCCTCAATAACTAGTTTATTGAGGTTTTTTAGAATGAAGAGGTGTTGAATTTTATTGAATGTCTTTTCTGCATCTATCGAGACAATCATGTGGTTTTTGTCATTGTTTCTGTTTATGTGATGGATTACTTTATTGATTTGTGTGTGTCGAACCAGCCTTGCATCCCAGGGGTGAAGCCGACTTGATTGTGGTGGATAAGCTTTTTGATGTGCTGCTGGATTCAGTTTGCCAGTATTTTATTGAGGATTTTTGCATCGATGTTCATCAGGGATATTGGCCTGAAATTTTCTTTTTTCTGTTGTGCCAGGTTTTGGTATCAGGATGATGCTGGCCACATAAAATGTTATGGAGGATTCCTTTTTTTTCTATTGTTTGGAATAGTTTCAGAAGGAATGGTACCAGCTCATCTTTGGACCTCTGGTAGAATTTAGCTGTAAATCTGTCTGGTCCTGGACTTTTTTTCGGTTGGTAGGCTACGAATTACTGTCTCAATTTCAGAACTTGTTACTGGTCTATTCAGGGATTTGACTTCTTCCTGGTTTAGTCTTGGGAATGTGTTTGTGTCCAGGAATTTATGCATTTCTTCTAGATTTTCCTGTTTATTGTGTAGAGGTGTCTATAGTATTCTCTGATGGTAGTTTGTATTTCTATGGGATCAGTGGTGATCTCCCCTTTATCATTTTTTATTGTGTCCATTTGATTCTTCTTTCTTTCTGTATTAGTCTGGCCAGTGTTCCATGTATTTTGTTAATCATTTCAAAAAACCATCTCCGGCATTCAATTGATTTTTTGAAGGGTTTTCATGTCTCTATCTCCTTCAGTTCTGCTCTGATTTTAGTTATTTCTTGTCTTCTGCTAGCTTTTGAATTTGTTTGCTCTTGCTTCTCTAGTTCTTTTAATTGTGATGTTAGGGTGTTGATTTTAGATCTTTCCTACTTTCTCCTGTGGGCGTTTAGTGCTATAAATTTCCCTCTAACATGGCTTTAGCTGTGTCCCAGAGATTCTGGTATGTTGTGTCTTTGTTCTCATTGGTTTCAAATAACTTATTTATTTCTGCCTTAATTTCATTATTTACCCAGTAGTCATTCAGGAGCAGGTTGTTCAGTTTCCATGTGGTTTTGCAGTTTTGATTCAGTTTCTTAATCCTGAATCAAATTCAGTTCTAATTTGATTGCACTGTGGTCTGAGAGACTGTTATCATTTTCATTCTTTTGCATTTGCTGAGGAGTGTTTTACTTCCTATTATGTGGTCGATTTTAGAATAAGTGTGATGTGGTGCTGAGAAGAATGTACATTTTGCTGATTTGGGGTGAAGAGTTTTGTAGATGTCTATTAGGTTTCTTTGTCCAGAGCTGAGTTCAAGTCCTGAATATCCTTGTTAATTTTTTGTCTCGTTGATCTGTGTAGTATTGACAGTGGAGTGTTAAAGTCTCCTACTATTATTGTGTGGGAGTCTAAGTCTCTTTGTAGGTCTCTAAGAACTTGCTCTATGAATCTGGGTGCTCCTGTATTGGGTGCATATATATTTAGGATAGTTAGCTCTTCTTGTTGCATTGATTCCTTTACCATTAGGTGATGCCCTTCTTTGTCTTTTTTGATCTTTTTTGGTTTAAAGTCTGTTTTATGAGACTAGGATTGCAACCCCTGCTTTTTTTCTTCCATTTTCTTGGTAAATCTTCCTCCATCTGTTTATTTTGCGCCTATGTGTGTCTTTGCACGTGAGATGGGTCTCTTGCATACAGCACACTGATGGATCTGGACTCTATCCAATTCGCCAGTTTGTGTCTTTTAATTGGGGCATTTAACCCATTTACATTTAAGGTTAATATTGTTATGTGTGAATTTGATCCTGTGATTATGATGCTAGCTGGTTATTGTGCCCATTAGTTGATGTAGTTTCTTCATAGTGTCAATGGCCTTTACATTTTGGTTTGTTTTTGCAGTGGCTGGTACCAGTTTTTCCTTTCTATATTTAGTGCTTCCTTCAGGAGCTCTTGTAAGGCAGGTCTGGTGGTGACAGAATCCCTCAGAATTTGCTTGTCTGTAAAGGATTTTATTTCTCCTTCTCTTATGAAGCTTAGTTTGGCTGGATATGAAATTCTGGGTTGAAAATTCTTTTCTTTAATGTTGAATATTGGCACCTACTCTTTTCTGGCTTGTAGAGTTTCTGCCAAGAGATCTGCATTAGTCTGATGGGCTTCCCTTTGTGGGTAACCCGACCTTTCTCTCTGGCTGCCTTTAACGTATTTTTTCTTCATTTCAACTTGGTGAATCTGACTATTATGTGTCCTGGGGTTGCTCTTCTTGAGGAGGGTCTTTGTGGTGTTCTCTGTATTTGCTGAATTTGAGTGTTGGCTGGTCTTGCTAGGTTGGGGAAGTTCTCCTGGATAATATCCTGCAGAGTGTTTTTCAACTTGGTTCCATTCTCCCCATCACTTTCATGTATACCAATTAAATGTAGGTTTGGTCTTTTCACATTGCCCTATATTTCTTGAAGGCTCTGTTTGTTCCTTTTCATTCTTTTTTCTCTAATCTTGTCTTCACACTTTATTTCATTAAGTTGATCTTCGATCTCTTATATCCTTTCTTCTGCTTGATTCATTTGGCTATTGATACTTTGGCGTGCTTCATGAAGTTCTTGTGCTGTATTTTTCAGCTCCATCAGGTCATTTATGTTCTTCTCTAGACAGATTATTCTAGTTAGTAATTCCTCTAACCTTTTATCAAAGTTCTTACCTTCCTTGCATTGGGTTAGAACATGCTCTTTTAGCTCGGAGAAGTTTATGACCCACCTTCTGAAGCCTACTTCTGTCAGTTCGTCAAACTCATTATCCATCCAGTTTTGTTCCCTTGATGGTGAGGAGTTGTGATCCTTTGGAGAAGAGGCATTCTGTTTTTTGTAATTTTCAGCCTTTTTGCCCTGGTTTTTCCTCATCTTCATGGATTTATCTACCTTTAGTCTTTCCTCTTGGTGACCTTTGGATGGAGTTTTTGTGTGGTCTTCCTTTTTGTTGATTTTGATGCTATTGCTTTCTCTTTGTAATTTTTTCTTCTAACAGGCCCTTCTTCTGCAGGTCTGCTGGAGTTTGCTGGAGGTCCACTCCAGACCCTGTTTGCCTGGGTATCATCACCTGAGGCTGTAGAACAGCAAAGATTGCTACCTCCTCTTTCCTCTGCTTCCTCTGGAGCCAGAGCTCCCCCGAATGAGGTGTCTGACGACCTCTGCTGGGAAGTATCTCTCTGTCAGTAGGCATGGTGGTCAGGGACCCACTTGAGGAGGCAGTCTGTCCCTTAGCAGAGCTCAAGCACTGTGCTGGCAAACCCACTGCTCTCTCCAGAGCCAGCAGGCAAGAACATGTAAGTCTGCTGAAGCTGCTCACACAGCCGCTCCTTCCCCCCAGGTGCTCTGTCCCAGGGAGATGGGAGTTTTATCTATAAGCCCCTGACTGGGGCTGCTGCCTTTCTTTTTCAGAGATGCCCTTCCCAGAGAAAAGGAATCTAGAGAGGCAATCTGTCTACCAGGCCTTTGTTGAGCAGTAGTGGGCTCTGCCCAGTTCGAACTTCCTGGCAGCTTTGTTTACACTGTGAGGGGAAAACTGCCTACTCAAACCTTAGTAATGGTGGACGCCCTTCCCCCTACCAAGTTTCAGTGTCCCAAGTTGACTTCAGACTGCTGTGCTGGCAGCGAGAATTTCAAGCCAGTGGATCTTAGCTTGCTGGGCTCCGTGGGGGTGGGATTTGCTGAGCAAGACCACTTGGTTCCCTGGCTTCCGCCCCCTTTCCAGGGGGAGTGAATGGTCCTGTCTTGCTGGTGTTCCAGGTGCCACTGGGGTATGAAAAGAAACTCCTGCAGCTAGCTCGATGTCTGCCCGAATGGCCACACAGTTTTGTGCTTGAAAGCCAGGGCCCTGCTGGTGTAAGCACCTGAGGGAATCTCCTGGTGTGTGGGTTATGAAGACTGGGAAAAGCATAGTATCTGGGCCAGATAGCACCGTCTCTCATGGCACAGTCCCTCACGGTTTCCCTTGGATAGGGGAGGGAGTTCCCTGACCCCTTGTGCTTCCAAGGTGAGGTGATGCCCTACCTGGCTTCTGCTTGCCCTCTGTGGGCTGCACCCACTATCTAACCAGTCCCAGTGAGATGAACCGGGTACCTCAGTTGGAAATGCAGAAATCACCTGCCTTCTACATTGGTCTCCCTGGGAACTGCATACGGGAGCTGTTCCTATTTAGCCATCTTGCCCCAATCATCCACTGCATTCATCTTAATGACCAATGATGTTTATAAAATTTACAACCAATCTTTGTTGAGGCTTTAATCACTCTCTTAGTCCAGGTCCCCCAGAAAACAAAGAGTGAGGCAAAAGCTTAGATGAATTTTTTTATTAGGGAATGCAATCCTAGGAAAGCTGGTATGAGTAAAAGGAGAATGAGATGAGGAAGAAAGGAAAGCCAAATGAGGATATATTCTGAGCGAAACTTTTACCACCTGGTATCAAATGCAACTGATTACTCACTCTTAAACCTCTCCTTCTAAGAGAACATATTAAACTACCACATCTCTGGATGGCCCATCTTGGGAAAAAGAATTTATCTATGAACTCTCATCTGTCATTGCTCAAAGAGTTCCATAAAGTGTGTCAGCTTACCTGAACTTTGGTTGTGTTTTTCTTGTGCTTCTGTACATTGTGAGCAAGTGAGGTGGGGCTCTATGCTCCAGTGGAAACAGGAAAGCCATAGGACAGGAGGTGCAAGGTGATCTGTTGGCATGAAGTCCATGCTGTTGGGAAAGCCTACTGGAGCCCATATGGAGTTGGTCATCAAAGTGAAGATTCAACTGTTTCAGTTGGATAATGGCTGAAGAGACAAATGGGGCCCAGAGTATCAGGGCTGGCATGTAAGAGATATCTGACATAACCGCTTTTACCTTTGAATCTTAGTTACCATGTTACCTACCATCCATAAAATGGAGGCAATAAACTATCTCTGGGTGACTTAAAAAAAAAATATATATATATATAATGGAACTCATCATGTATTCTTTAAAACAAGACTTTTTTTTATTAATGGCATTAATTATTTTTCCATTAATGGCAGTAATTATTCAATTCATTTAAGTTAGAGACCTTGGAGTAATCTTTGACTCCTATTTCTTACTCTGCAATCACAGTCAGAAGCCTAGACATGTAGAACCTAGCTCCACAATGCCCCTTGAATCTTCTAACTCATTTCTTTCCCATTACTATCATGTTAACTCAGGCTTTGAGTACATTTTGCCTGAAATAGGCACCCGATGTTTTCCATACCTCCTGCCTCTCCTTTCTCTTGCCAGAATAATCTCCTTAAAGCATCTGATCCTATTTTTTCTTCTTCAAAACATCATTCGCTTCCAAGAGTCCACTAAATTAAATCCAACCTTCATTATCCAGGACCTAGAAGAATCCTCAAATCAATTACACCTGCCTTTTCTACCTAGTTCTGTTTTCTTAGCATCTGTGTACCTAATTGCAGCCAAATTGGATTTTACAGGTTTCCTTGGATACAAACTTTGCTTTCTTAACTTTATTTCTTGTTCATATTTTCCTGCAATCTTAAAATGCCCTTCCTGCTACTGCTTTTTTCTTCTTCAAAAGCACATCTTAAAATGCCCTTCCTGCATATACTTCCTCATCAAAAACATATATTCTCCTTTCTTAAAAGCACATCTTTAAAACTATCTCCTTCAGGAAGCCTGGACTGTCCCATCAAGCCTGTTGACTCATCACTGCCAGTGATGAGTCTCTTGCCTGGGTGTCTTCACTTCTAATGTAGACTATTTTTTACCTTCCCTTAAAGAGGTGGGGGATCATGCAGCTTCTCTATTTTCGGAGCTATAGGACACCCCAAGTCACCGTCTAGTTTAGGAGCTTGGCCCAAGGCAGGGAAGAGGTGAGTTTGGCAGCCTCGGATGAGGGAAATCGGAGGAAATTATGCTGCCAAGATAACTGTGTTTTGTACCCCTAGATTGAGCTCTTTGATCATACAAATCTATGGAAGGGTCTTTCTATGGAAAGGTCTTTCTCAGCTGCCATCAGCTGTGAAGCATGCCTGAGATAGATGCTGGCTGATTTTGCGATGATGGGTAAACTACAGTATTTGCTGATTTGGATGATCTCACAGCGCTAGGTGGCGGATAGAAGGAATGCAATGTTTTCTTCCCTCCCCCGATGGCTTAGGAAGGTGAAGTGGACACTGACTGTCATGTGCCCAAAGTGTTTACTTGTAAATGAGTTCTAAGTTCAATATACTTACAAAATGTGGTAAACAAGAGCTCAAGCAGTAAATCTCTACCAGTCATTTGACATAATTATCCTCTAGAATAATGTGAAATACAGTTTAATTGACACCATTTCAAACAGCATTTGCTTTATTTGGGTGGAGTTTTTTTCCTACTAATAACAAAATTGGAGAAAAATGACTCTTATTGCATGTAAGCTAACATTTTGTACCAGTGAGAACATATTTTGGTAGGAAAAAGATGAAAGCTAAAAATAGTATACTGGAAAAGTCATTTTATCAGGCATATTCTGACTGAGAGAGTTCCTAAAACTCTTAAGAAGTGTTTGATCTTAGATCTGTTTTTTTTTTTTTTTTTGGTCATTTTCAGGAGAAGAATTGCTCTTTGATATTGATATTGGATATTAAGCAAGGTTTCTGGTTTCAAAGGAAATAGGATTTTATTTATTGAGAAGAGGCCTGCTCATAGGGAGGAAGCTGGCTAATTTTGGCCTATTTCCCTGGAATCACAATTTCCTATCTGATGGGAATTTGAGGAGCGTGATTGTTTATATTCTAGAAAATACAGTGGGAAGAAGAGAGGAAACAGCATCAAGGGGCTGACCTTTTGACCCAGCTGACAGCTACCAAATCCAAGATTTTAGAGTTAGAATTGCAGGGCATTGGGAGTGCATCTTCCTAAGGCCAGTGAAATATGATTTTGAGTTCTATGAAGAACGCAGGACTCTCTCTTGACTATCTCTTGAACCTGTTCTCTTTATCATTTCTCTTACTTCTTACTCTGTAATCAGTCAGAAGCAGTCAGTAGTTCACAGTCACAAGGGTAAATGGCACAGCTTGTTAGCTGGTCTCCTTTGCCACTAAATTCAACCTGGCTTCAGTTCACCCTGCAGTCTGCTGCTAGTGTTATAATTGCAATGGCAGAGATTGTCTATAATAGAGATTGTATATAATATAATCACAATGTCTGCCATTGTGATTACAACACTAGCAGCAGACCGCAGGGTGCAATAATGTGAACCCTCTGCTTATAAACCTTTGTTGTCTTGCTGTTGTTTATAGGAAAGTGTCTAATGCCCTTAACTTGACCTTTCCCATCAGAGTTAGTGGCCCCTTCCCCCGTGTACTCTGGTACTGTATTGTGCTGATTTGTTGCCATGGCATTCTCACCCTTACCCAGTGAGTTTCATAAAGGCAGAAACTATGTCTTATTTATCTATGTACTTTCATCCTTTAATACAATTTTTTGTACACAGTAGGTATTCATTAAATTCTTCAGTTTTAAAATGCTACACAGTAAATCAGATTATGTTCACTCTATTCATATGTTGTAGTTCAATTCAGGGACTATCTATTGAATGCTTATTATGTTTCAAAAACTTTCTTAGATTCATGATTTTATAGAATTAATAATTTTTTCAACAGTTGTCTTTAAAGACTGAGGTTGATTTGTGTTTGTTTTCCTTTTAAAATAGTTTTTCTTCTCTTAGAAAGCAATAGTTCAATTCTTTTGATCTTATTAAATGAAGCTCTTTAGACTTTTTACCATTTTTTTTTTTTTTTTCTGGAGTAGCCGAGTTTGAACATGCTGGTTGTCTTTGAGCTTGTGTCTTTAGCTTGATTATTTCACCACAACATTTGGCCAATCGTAGGTTGGGATAGCTGATGTGATAGATTTCTAACTTTCTTCTTCTTAATGCCTTTTTTCAGATAATGCAAAAAGATGTGTGCCAAGTTATATCACAGCAACTGCAAGACTTACTAAGTATGCCAGGCACTATGCTGAATCCTAGCTGGGTTATTTTATTTAATTTTCATCACATTCACCTTGTGAATGATAGCATAAAGGATTAAAAAAAGTTACATACCTGTTGTTATACAATTAGCAAGCAGCAACACATGAAAGATTTAAATTCAACTCTCTGATTCTTGAGCCCAGATTTTGTCACTACTTCCAGTACTTCTTATACTTAAATAATGTGCAAACTCCTTGAAAAAAAAATCCGAAGGATTCTCTCTCCTTGGAGAATCTCTCCAAAAATCCAAGTTTGAGAAACACTGATTTAAGAAATTAAAGTTTTAACCTATTGAAATGCCTTTCAATATGAATGTTGCTACAAAAGAGAAGTTTTAGATTTGTAATGAGGTAAGGTGACTTGTTCAAAGATTCCCTTGATATAAAAACACAAACTATACAAATCTCACCTCTTCATGAATTTGTCTGTAGAGTTGGGTTTATAGCCAGTGACAGAACCCAGGGACTATCTCTACCCCTGTAGTAGACACTATGGAGCATAGTCCAGATCCTGCCTTCGGAACAAAGACCGTCATTCCCCTGAGGACCAGAAGTGTCCAGTGCTGAGAGTTCACAACTTATTCCTTCCCCAAGAAATTCTTTTGGCTGAGCAAGTTTATAACCCTTTCTTGGAGGCAGCATATTTCCTATGACTAATTGTTTAGGGTGGGGTGTATGGTGGGACAAAGGCCGAGCTCTTTGCTTCAATTCAGCTCAGGTCTGAGGGGATATTCAAGCTTCAGAGAACTGTGTGAGAAGGGCCGAGGCCTCTGTTACAACTGCCTTGCAGGTCAACCTCTCCCTCTGCAGGTCAACCTCTCCCTCTGCCCTGTCCTGTTTTTCTCACTTCTTTACAAGCATTATTGCTGAGAATACTTCACAATAAACCACCTGTTTGTGAATATCTGGCTCAGAAACCAGGAGACTCATGACAATATCTAAAGCCACCTCAAGGAAACACTAAATAAAAACAGAATGATTTCTATGTGTATGCTGCTTAAGACAAGACTACAAAGGCTACATTTCAAGCAGACTGTTGCCTCTTCAGCTTCTCCTTCAGATATTTTGGAGAAAAACCACAAGAACTTTTGACTCTAACATACTGCAAGTGTAGACATTAAGTATCTGCAACAACTTCCTCATCCTTAGACACCATTATATAGAAGTCTCTAATCCCTCCCTAGAGCAGAGAATCTATATAACACAAACTGGATTCATACAGTTTAGACAAAATCAACCACCCCACAAAACAAAACAAAATAAAAAACCAAACCATAATAGCAGTTTTAATTATCTTGCTTGGTTTTCTAATTGGCCAAGTAAATAGAAAAATTGACACTAAAACACTTCTCTTTGTATCATGTAGATTGTCTAAAATTATAATGTAATATTTAGGCTAACGCAGCTTAACTGACATTATGAGGATGATAGAATCATATAAACCCATAGTGGGAGGTTCTTTGTGGGTTTATGTGGGACTAGTGGCCAATCCTTTTATCCTTTAGTAATCTTAAGCAGGAACAATTTGTATAGAGTTCCAGTAATTGGAGGTGTGCCTGAGTTGCTGAGGAGTAAGAATGCAAGAAATGCACAAGAGAAATACACAGTGAGACACACTTATGAAATAAAGTACAAATGTACTTTATTTCAGAATATGATGTTGTAAACATGAGAAAGAGATGAGTGCAAAATCATCATATGGCCAATATAAATAATTCAAGCCCCAAATCCATCTGAGGCTCAAACTGTCTCATTTGAATCATTTTGGATTGATTAAGAAAAAATACCACAAAAAAATGAACAATTGCCAAATCCATCCTTTTCAAAACTTTGAGTTGTTTAACTAAAAGGAAAAAAAAGTACTTGAGATTACAGTTAGAATTAATATACATATATACCTCTACCTTCTGAACTTAGTTCTAGGATAAAATTCCAATGTATAAGCAAAAAAAGAGAAATAAATACACTGTCACATCAAGATCAAAATAATTTTAAGTGTCCCTTGTTTCCTCTGTGCAACCATTATGACATGCTGGAATAATCAATGAAAGGCAAAAATAATTGTTCTTTTTCATTTAACTGTGCTATGGCAAAAAGAAAATGAGACTAGCAGTCAGGGGAGAAGTTAGGAATAAGATGCAATACAAGATACTTTGTATCACTGATTATTAATTATTATTATTATAGAAATGAAGAGGAAAACTCTCTTAGCTGGTTAGGATGTGGCAGCTAAGAAAAAATCCAGATGTAAATTCAGAAGATAATTTCTTTGCATAGTCTTTGCTGACTATGTTTATAGAAGTAAATGTCAAGGTAAGCTTGGCAAGGAGCAAAAGAAATGAGGCACATTTCTCTGGTGTCATTCCCGAGATGCTCTCTTTTGACTTTCGCAGTGTGCACAAGTCTGACACTGGGTTTCTGCTTCTTTATGGAACAGTATGCAAACACTCAAATAACAGCAGGATAGTCATTTTTCATATATGCTTTGTTTTCATTTCTATGACTTGGGAGGACCAAGTTTCCAAATGCAGAAATCTATGCAGTTGCTCTGCAAGTTGAGTCCTTGCTTGCACTCTGGATTTTATAAAGCAATTAGTTTTAAATATGCTCTTGGAAGAGAGAGTGTAAGCTTTGGAATAAAAATCCTTTTCTCTGTGTCTTGCTTCCACATTGAACAAAACCAACTTCTTTTAGAGAGTAGAAAGGTGTGAATAAGACTTGTCAATACATTGGCCTTTTTCTGTTTTAGTCATATTTTTCTATGTTTATGAGACAGCATCTATCTAATCAACTATTATGTCATAACTTGTCAAGCCAACAGGTGTTAACAGAAAGAAATTGTGCCAGTCTCTTTTACAATACCTTTACTTTTAATGTCAAAAATATCAACTAATACTACTAGGAAGAAACACCATTTTACAGTTTACTTGTTGTTTTGTAATGAGGGTGGTACAACCCTTCCTCTTGATACCTTGAATCACTATCTCATTTTTTTTTTCTTTTACATTTTCTTCACTTCTGAACTTTTCTAAAATACTTTGTTACCTCTGTTTCTTCACTACCTACTCATTCTTAATTTCCCTGTGGTCTGAATTCAGCCCCATCACTTTGCCTGAAATTTTCTTCATAGTCACCAGTGACCTTTTAGAAAACAAATCTAAAAACGTTTTTTAACTGACTCATTTTTTGACCTCTCCATAGCATTTGCTTTATTGACTGCCCTCATCACTTTGAAACTCTTCTTTGTTCCCTTAACTTCCATGACCCCATACAAAACTAATTCTTACAACCAGCAGCATATCCTTTCAATTTCTCTGTTTTGGTCATGACTGAAAACCATGAACTTATTTTTGATTTATCTCCATTCTTTTCCTCCCAAGTCTTGCCTATTTTTCCTCTGTAATTTTCTATCTCCTTTTTTTTCTTCCGAAATATCCTATTACCATCCTTGTCCAAGTCTATGTCATACTTGTTCTTCTTAACTGGTTTCTTTGTGTTCAGTTTTTTCCTCATTCCAATCATTATAAAACTACTGCCAATTTTTTCCCCAAAACAATTTTTATTGAACAAGTCATTCCATCATGCCCTGTGTTTGGAAGAGGCTGGATTCAAGCCAGTTGGGAATGCATCTGTTCTGATGATATATTTCCCCTAAATTAGACAGACAAATTGTTCCAGCAAAGATGCAGAGAAAACACATCAGCATTCATCTTGGATATAGATACTGAGGCCAATTTAGTCTGAAATGTTGGTTAGATTGCATGAGCTAAAGGTCAGAACTGTGCTTTCAATGACAACTTGAAGAGTTGGAAGTTGGAACGGAGCCAATGAAAGAATGTGTTGAAGAATATAAGAGGCTGTAAACCAGAAAGAGCAGGCCAGTGTGAAAACAGACAAGGGAAGATATTATACAAGTTCTCAAAGGAAATGGAAGTCAGGGGACTAGGGTGAGAAATTTTGGTTGATAAACTACTAGAGAGGATGTGGGGATGATAAGGGAGTGGCGAAGCTAAGTTCTACAGTATATGCTGTGATTTTTGCCTTAGGAATAAAGGTATGCTGACTGAGCTTAGGAACACTAAAGAGGGAGGCAAATAATTTTCTAGGCTGATTTGCCAGAGAGCGGTTCTTCTCTGAATTCATTTATATGAACATGTTGTTTTCATCACATGAATCTAACAATTTTTCTTCAACCGATTCCCACATATCTGCCATATTTCCTATCATGCGATGACCTTTCTTCTCTGCTTTCATGAGTTCAAACTTTCTTTTAAAATTCAGCTCATATTCTATCTGTATCATTTAATTTTTGGTTCAAAGCAATGAAAACAAACACTGGCTAACTTAATTCCCCTTTACCTATTTATTCCGCCCAAAGGGTTTGGGGAGTCAGAGTTTACAGGAAGGATTCTTGGAATCCACAGAAGGCTAGAAGATCAGGGTTGAGACACTTGGAACCAAGGAAGCTCTGGAAGCTTAAGAAGTAAGAGGCACAGCAAGTCTCACGGCAAGAAGAACTTGGTAAGAGCTTGGCCACTACTACTACCGCTGCCATGACCTTGACCTCCAACTACCCCCTGTCCTTGCATCCTCCTCGAATTCAAAGTCCTACCCATAGAAAATCCAGTTGGCCCAGATTAAGTCACATGTCCATCCCTTGTCTGGTCTAGTTTGTGGAAGAGATCTCTGCTTCCATAGTGCATAGAGAACAATAGCTTCAACCAAGAGTATACATGCTGGTGGCTTTCCCAAAAGGGAGAACAGAATATTGTTAGGAAAAGAAGAGTCAGAGGACCTGGGGGCAGGAACTTTTTTTTTGTATTCTAGCATTCAATAAAGGACTTTGCACACAGCCTGTATGAAATAATTTTTATGAAAGATGATATTGACCAACTGTTCCATTTTTGGTGAATTATGTCCTATGAGAATCACCTGCATATTTTATTTAGTTTAATGTGGGATGAATCAAAGGAGGGCGGCTGACATTTACTGCATATTTACTGTGTGTTAGGTACCATACAGCTTTCTCTTGTAATAATAATGATAAAAACAAATGGCATTTATTTAGCTTTATTGTTATTATAACCCATGCATGAAACTCATTGATTTAGATACCTTAGTTCATTTAATCCCCATAAGAATCATTCAAGATAAGTCTTATTGTCTTTTTTTGCAGATATGAGTACTATTGGCTAGAGAAGTTTAGTAACTTTCCTAAAGTTTCACAGAAGATAAGTATAGAGTGGGAACTCAAAACTATTTCTGTCTGATTCCAAAGCCCTTTTAATATTTTGTATTGCTTAAGTAGCAAGAATAGAGTTTGTAAGAACAATAAATGTTTCCGGTCATTCATCATTAACTACTCCAGTTAGTATCAACCAGGAACTTATTTGGAATATACATTCTCTGCCCTCTCAACAGACCTACTGAATCAGAAACTCTGGAGGTCGGGCCCAGAAATCTGTCTTTTGGCATACTTTCCAGGTAAGTCTGATGTATTCTAGGGTTTGAGAAGTACTGATCTACCTCACTTCTCACTATTTGTATCTTTATGTGGCGCCACACCTGTATACGTTGTGCTGAACCTTTATAGTCTGATTATTGTATTATTTTATATGTCATCATTTAAACTTTATTTGTATTTTTTTATTTTCCAATTTTGATTTTTAATTTATCAGATGTAGTCTTATGGGCTGCTCTTACTGAAGTCTCATATATGACAAAAATATAAAAATATGTGTGGAGTGTACATATAGGCTTCATGTCTGTTTGCCTAGTGTACTGAACTATTTTTCTCTTTCTTTTTTTTTCTCTGAAAATGTTTTATCTGCTGGGAGGAAAACAGAATGAGAAATGTAACTTAATCTATGCAGCCAAGACTCATCTCTGCTACTTCATACCCTTCCCCAGAGAAGCTCAATGTTTTAGACAGTGACTTTACATTGCCTTCTCTTTCATCTCTTGCTGGAGTCTCAATAAGGGTGTCAAAGTATTAATTATAATCATATATTTTGCAAAATTAGCCTTGGATTCATTGAGAATCTGCCCAGGTGTTCGAGATTTGACCACTTACAAATTAAATATTCATTGTCTCTGCTCTAAAACGTAAAGATTGTCTGCTGATCACTTGGGTCACAACACTTTTCAAGACCAGGTAGATATTCTAAACGAATGAAGGTTCCCTGCCCTGTTCCTCTCACCTGCATATCCAGCAGGTTGAACATTATGAAGGTGGTTTTGAAGATAATGCTAGAATTTATGAATGTCTTCCCCCATTTTCAACAGGGATATGAGTTGGGAAGGGCAAGATGAATAGTTAGCTTTCCCTTCCTTATGCATCTCTCCTGTTACATTTATTTAAAAAGTGCATTTTATTTAACTCTTTAATTCCATTAATTTATTTTAATTTTAAGTTTAAAATACAAATGAAATAACTAAATGTAATTATTTTTAATTGCCAAGATTAGGTTCTAGTTACTTCTTTTTGTATCTTTAAGGAAAACAATCTGAATGTTTATCACTAGGATCTTTCTTCTGTATTAAAAATTTCCTTGATAAAAAGAGGGCTCATTACCTTATTATTTTGTTATATTAAGCACCTATGCTAGCACCTATTTAGGCAGTGATTTTTTAGGCAATGGTTATTGAATATGGGACTGAAAGTGTCTTCTAAATAAATGAACTATTATTATATGTCCCCTGAACTTTGAAATTTTTGAGAAACATTTTAGAGATACTTATATATGAAGTTTACTTGAAAATTAATAGAGCTGCACAGAAGCTCTGATTACCTGTACTTGGTCTGTCTACAGTCTAATCATTTATTAACTTTTCCACTGTTTTTTTTTTTTTCCTTATTTTTTGTAACTCGAGGTAAAATATTTAGCATTCTGGTATTTTTTCCTATCCACTGGCCCAAGGAAGATAAGAGAAACATGGAGCAACCCAGGATCCAACCTACAGCTTAGAGCTAAGCTCATTCAAGCCCACACTAGGTCAGCTAACCCCTAGACAATGCACAAATGTGTGATCAAGAAAAAAAAAAAGGCTGGGTGTGGTGGTTCATGCCTGTAATACCAGCACTTTGGGAGGCAGAGGTGGGTGGATCCCTTGAGCTCAGGAGTTCGAGACGAGTTTAAGCAACATGGTAACACCCTATCTCTACAAAAAAATACAAAAAATTAGCCCGTCTTGTGGTGCACACCTGTAGTCCAGCTACTTGGGAGACTGAGATGGGGAGGTAGAGATTGCAGTGGGCTGAGATTGTGCCACTGCACTCTGGCCTGGGCAACATAGTTGAGACTCTGTCTCAAAACAAAAACAAAAACAAAAAACCCAAACAAACAAAATTAAAAGCTAAAATAAAAAAAAAAGTAGAGTCACTGAATTTCAGTATTGTTTGTTAAATAGCATTATACCAGCAATGACTGAATGATACATTCAGGTTTTCATTCTTAATTTCCTTTCCATTCTTAATGCTACCATCCTATTATTCATTTAGACTATTGCTAGACCTCTGAGAATTCTTTCAACCTTTAGATTATTTTCCTCTCTTCTCATTTTATGCACCACACCAGATTCATCTTCCTATTCTAAAACATTTAATGATTTTGTATTATTTTCCAAATGAAGTGGATAAGCATTCTATCTCCATTTAGCAAAATTCTATCCATCCTTTGATGTCTATCTTAAATGTCACCTTCTTTAGGGACCTGCTATCATCCTCCCAATGATGAGCTTTCCTTTTCTTATGGACTTCTATAACACTCACAAATTTCATGACACTTGTCAAGTCAGCCCTGAATTATGGTTTTTAAGTAGGCTATTTTATTCTAAATTTTGGAGTGTGATTACCTCTCAAAAGGAATGACATGTGATTTCGGTATCCTCTACTCACAGTTTTATGTTTCTGCACAAAAAATGTCTTCTAATAAATATTGTTTAATTGAATTTGTAGTCCACTACTCACAAAACTCTCATGCTGCATAAGACTCCCATTTCCTGGGTCTTCATATCATCGTTGGCAGCAGTGAAGTGAGGACCTGCATTCTGTTTCTTGGCAACAATCCTCCCCCTTTCCCACCAAAGCCTACTGCATCTTCACTGCTACCTGCCTTAAGATCAAATCATTCTCATTATGCTCTTTGTCTATGTTTATGTTAGTAATCACAAGAAGCCCAGGACCCATAGGCAATTCCCACTGCTGGTTTCCATTCCCTCGTGTCTCTGCATATCAGATTTTCCTGGTGCATCTCCAACAGGTTCCAAGTCCTGAAACCTTATTCCTTTTGTGCCTCTGGAATTTACAGATAGTCTTCAGCAATATCTTGGGTGTCTTCTGATCTCTGAATGTTCAGTTGACCTTTCTCTAGCCAAAACATGGCTCTCCCATGAAGATACCACTTTTACATTACCTTCGAGTCTGTTTTATTTTATTTTTCTCACATTCCTGTTATCACTTGGACCACAGATGAGGTAGTTATCTCTCATAGTCTTCCTTGCTTCTTTCAACACAGTTTTCCTCCCCTGTGTCCCTGCTTTGATCTCATATCACCAGGTTATACTACTTATTACCCTTTCTTGTTGTAGTCCATTACAAATCTCTGGGTCGTTTTTTATTTCTCGAGGATCCTTTCCCTTTTCTTTCCCTTTCCCTTTCTGTTTTCCTTTTCCTTTTCCTTTCCTTTCTTCTTTTTTCTTTTCTTTTCTTTTCCTTGATGGAGTCTTGCTCTGTCACCCAGGCTAGAGTGCAGTGGCATGATCTCAGCTCACTGCAACCTCTGCTTCCCATGTTCAAGTGATTCTCCTGCCTCAGTCTCCTGAGTAGCTGGGATTACAGGTGCCTACCACCATGCCTGGCTAATTTTTGTATTTTTAGTACAGACGGAGTTTCACCATGTTGGTCAGGCTGGTCTCAAACTCCTGCCCTCAGATGATCTGCCTGCCTCAGCCTCTCAAAGCACTGGGATTATAGGCATGAGCCATCATGCCTGGCCTATCGAAGACTTTCATTTCTGAATGACAGTCATACTCTTTAGCACTAATAAGAAGTCTTGGTGATTTTAATATTTTCTATTTCAATATCTGTGATGGTTAATTTTATTTCTCAACTTGACTGGAACACGGGATATCTAGATAACTGGTCAAACATTCTGAGTGTTTTGTGAAGGTATTCTTGGATGAGATTCATATTTAAACTGGTAGACTTAAGTAAAGCAGATTGCCTTCCATAAGGTGGGTGGGTCTCATCCAGTCAGTTGAAGGTCTGAGTAGAACAGAAAGGCCGACTCTCACCTGAGTGAGAGAGAATTCTCCTGCCTGATGGCCTTTGACCTGGGGCATTGGCTCTTCCTGATTCCATAGCAGACTGCTGGTCTTTGAACTCAAACTGGGACATTGGCTCTGCAGATTTTGGGCTTGCCAACCTTCATAATCATGTGAACCAATTCCTTATAATAAGCCTCTTCGTGTCTATCTATAGCTGTCTGTCTTTTTCCTATTGGTTTTGTTTCTGTGGAAAACCCTGAAGAATACAATATCCTTCTGATTCTCACAGTTCCTGGACTTGCTTTTTTTTTTTTTTTGGCGGAAATGTCTCTACTCACTATCTTCAATTTCTCTCCGTTCTTTCTCTCTTGGTCCCACTAGAATCAGGCTTTCACTCTTCCCATTTCCTCAAAACTACTCTTTTCAAGTTCTCTAGTGATCTACCCAGTGCTAAATTCAATACTTCAATTCTTAGTCCTCATTTTACTGATTGAAACTATGCTGAGAGCCCAGCTACCTTTACTCCACTATTCTGGTCACAGCCAGCATCACCTTTCACGTCAATAGTAAAATAACCTCTTGCCAGGTGTCCCTGCTATCCCCAGGTCCTCATAGAATTTACTCTCCGTGTAGTAATAAGATACCTTTTTTGACTTCATGAAGTATACCTCATGATATATTTTCACCTCTTGTACTACTCTGTTTCTAGTTCTGTTCTTACCACCCAACTTCTTTGCTGGTTTTCAAACATTCCAGGAATGCCTCAGGCTTTTGGACTTGCTCTTCCTTCTACCTGGACTATATTTTCTCTAGACAGCTGCAAACAACAGTATAGGTCTTTTTCAAATGTCTTCTACCTGGGACGGCTTTTCTGACCACCTCGTCTAAAATTGTTATCTTCATCCTATTCCAACCCTTCCAGCTATCTCTTCATTCTCTGTTATTTTTCTCTGATTTTTAAAAAAATTGTATTTTTCAGTATCTGATATATTATGTACTTTTAACTTTATATTTATTTCTTATTTTTCAGTCTCTCTTCCCATTCTATTAGAATGTAAACTCCACAAGGGTAGAAGTTTTTACCTATTTTGTTTGCTATGGTATTCCCCATAACTACGATATTACTTAGCATATGATAGTGGTAAATAAGTATTTGTTGGCTGGATTAATGCTGTCAGTCACAGAAAAAAAAGTGCATTATTTTCTGATAGGTTTCAGAAATGAGATTTTACAAATGTAGAAAGACTATTTTCCTCTCCAACAAACAAGACAGTGCTGTTTAAAATATAATCAACAGGAAATATTTAATCTCTCAAATTTTATTCTATTAAGTCAGTTGTAGCTATCTAAAAGCTCAATGTGGTATTTATACAAAAATGTCAGTGGTTACTATAATTTCATGTTATATAATAGTATCTTGGAAGCAAAGAAAAAAAACCATGTCATTGAACTGCTATTTTAGTGAATATTCAGTTATCATCTAGTTGTCTAAACTTCTGGCACAATCCATTGTGAATACTTTGTTTACAATAAAAGACATTGGTATGGTGTTTCAAAAGGATCACTTTAACCTGCCTAGACAGTACTTTGATGAACTTGCTGAGAAATGGAATTGACCAAAACCTCTTGCCAAATTAGATATTTGACCCAAGACAAATCAGGACACTAATTTGGATGTTTTATCATTTTTCTGCTCAGTGCCCAGACCTTAACATGCTTTCAAAACAATAATTAATGCCAACCAAATTCTAAGAATTTATTTTTAATCCTGATTTTACAGATGAGGAAGCAAATGGGAAGAAGTTAAATGGCTTATTTAAAGCCCCATCACAAATTAACAGCAAGCTGGAACTCTATGTAAGGCACTCTTGCCTCATGTTTCTAAGTTTATTAGTGTCAAGTTCTGATGCCAGGGTAATTACTGGAAACCAGTCTTGGGGAACATAATTGATCTTTTAGGGTGCTGTTGTGATGACTGGAGATTTCCCCATTAAAAATCAGGGCCTCAAATGAGAACTGGTTCACGCTGATAAAAATGGAGCTCTAACCTGTGTTTCTGTTCTTTGGGAAGAAGTGTCACTTTGGTGTCTCCCAGCCTTTTAGATAGAGGAGCTAAAATAATAGACTTAACAGAAAAATTAGGATTTCTATATGTTCTGATGTTAGTATAAATAAGTATTATGGTTTATAAATAAATCTGGGGTTAGAGTTTCCTTCTCAGAGAGGGTATAATTAAGTTAGATGTCATTTTTTTAGACAATCACACATACAATTATACAGATGTGGAGTAGCTTGTGAATCAGAATGAATGAGTTCCCAACAGGGTATAGGCGATTCTTACTAAATCTTTCCTTAGGGCAAAGGTTCCTGTCTTTCTGTCAGAAAGAAAGGCTTAGAAGTATGATTATACTTGGTAAAAAGTTCCAGTTGGTTGATAATATTATTTTCTTATTCTTTCATATTCTTAGTTTTATTAATTATGATAGTGATCATAATATCTCTAATAAAGCTGTTGTAAGAATTAAATGGAATAATTTAAGCTGATTTTAGCACAGTTCTTGGCACATGGTAAGTACAACATAACTATCAGTGTTATCACTCTTCTTCCTCTGTCTTATTATTATCATTAGTAAATGATGATGAGAACATGTGTTCTCCAGTTTAATAGGAATAGGGAGAGAGTTATTTTTTCATCCTCTATATTTCAGACTAGTTATGAGAGCTTTTACTGCCAGTTGCAAGATAAGAACATTGATTATTTTAGTAGTCAAATGATTCCAATACTGAAAGCCAATAGCTACCTTAGCATTTGAAGCAAAAAAGGCCAATGTCAAGAAAATATAAAGTCTAATTTTTTTTATTAAAAAATGGCAAGAGTATAATAACAGACTGTAGCTGAATAGTGAATCAATGTATTCTCAGAGAGTAAAAGTTAAAGTCAGAAGTGTGAAATTAATATTGATTACTGATACATCTTTAACACTAAAATGTTTTTTGAGTGAATGAATAAATGAATTGGTGGATGGATGGTTGGTTTTTATCCTAAGCAAAAGTCTCTGAACATGTCCAGTGTGGTAAATATTCAGACTATCTTTCCCACTGTCTCTTCCAACTACCTTTTAGTGTGTCCTTTTGTACTGCCCAGACTGGGCAGCTAAAACTCACGCATCCCACACTCCCTTATAGCGAGGGTCCTAGATGTGGCCAATCAGATGAATTCACCTAGGATTTGAATTATGTAGTTAAGAGAGAAAGAATAAGAAATATCTGTTTTGCTGGTGCAGATTGCTGGTGAGGAGGATGGCATAGAAGCAGACCGTGGAGATGGCAGCTCCTTGATCATGGCAGGTGAAGCAGCTGCTTTGGAAGTGCATTTCTGCAGTAGGATCTTGGGAGTTATCCCTGGACCCTCGGTGCAGAATTTACTAAGTTAGCCGTCCTAATTACTCTGTAAGCCTTTTTTAACTACCTGGGAACTGTAGCAATCCATTTTCATTTAAATAAGTCAGTATGCATTTTGTCCTTGAGAACCGTGCCTTAACTCACACACTGGTTTCTCCCCGTTAGAATTTTTAGTGTTGAAATTCCATGGCACAACTTCATTTTTCGCATCTTTCTTTTCTGTATCTTGTGTTGGCCACATGCCACTTCCCTCCTTAAATATTTCCTGATTTCCCTAGCTAATATGCACTCTCTTTTCTTTGATCCACTAAGTTTTTGTGGCTTGTTTGATGGTTTTTGTCATATTCTGCTTTGATTTCAAGTTACTCTTACTTTATTCAAATGCAAACTCTTTGAGGGATCATAAAATTAAAATATACTAAAAGGTCTTTTTGAATCCCCACTGTGCTTATCAGAGTGCCATAAAGACAATAGGTGCTTAATGAATTTGAATACAACAAAATCACTTTAGGAAGGCTGCCTTTAAACACATTATGCCTAGGAGTAGTATACTGTAGTTTAAACTATAATATACATGTTGATAACTGCTCAATCTCTTTCCACCACTTCCAAAATATTTCCATCTGAATGTTCTACTAACATCCTACACTGAACATTCCCTAAACTGATTTTCAAGACCTATACCCTCAGACTGTCCTCTCCAGTTCCCTATGAATGCATGGCAGACATCATCATTCTCTTACCATGTTATTTAAGCCATGGGCAAGAATCCTAACTACTGTAGTCTTCTCTTGTTACATTCAAAAAATAATCAAGTCACATTCACTCCAGTTCCACCTGCCTTGCCTCTCCCCTTTACTTTGTTCTCTCTATTGATGACATTTCAAGTTTACCTCATATCTCATGTGGATTCTAGCACTGATCTCCTTCATACCACAGATGTCTTCTGGGAGCATCTCTATCACATGGTTTGAGTTGTTTCTCGTTTTACCAACAACTGTCTTTATTTCAACTTTAGGGTCTTTACAACTGCATATGATGTTCAGAGATAAATTATTGGCTTCTTTGGGTCATTTGGGACTGTCCCTGGAGTTTAGTTTTGAAACAGATTGCTTTTGATGTCTGCTTTGTTAACTATTTGTGTTCAGCTTTGTTAGAAGATGTAAGATTTCAGACAGTCTTACCATCATTAAGTAAACAAAGGAACACATCGAATGTTATGAATTTCTTTATCACCTTAGTAAGAAGTAGAGCAGAGTGTTAAAAAGTGAGGACTCTGGAATTAGAGTAACTGGGTTAAGATCCCCATGTCTCTGCCATTAACTATCTGATGATCTTGGGCAAGTTACTTCATCTCTCTGTGCTTCAGTCTCCTCATATATAAAATGTGCCTAATAAGTATACCTACTTCTTACTATTGTGGTAAGAATGGAATGTCAGCATATGTAAAGTCCTTAGAATGGCACCTAGCTCATAGAAAATATTATTGTCAGTAGTATCATTACAATTTATGTAATGTGAACTTGATCATTTTAAGTATTAAATGATGTGAAATTCTGACTAAGAGAGAAGAACTGGTATCTTTGTAAATATATATGGACATCAGTAATTTTAGTAATTAGGTGATTTCCCCACATTTATGAAATAAGTGTACATAGAATAACTTCTTTGTGTTCACCTAACTTACCAAATTTACCTTCAGAAAAATAGCGTACAAAGATTAAATTAAATCCTGATACTGTTAAAAATAGTTTGTTCCACAAGACTTATAAAGAAACAATGATACTTCTGTAGCTCTTGCAGGTGTTTGTTGAAGCGTGGTGATCTTTTTATTCTTGTACCTTTATTTTTAAAGGAAAGGGCTGGTAATTATACTCTGTCACATTCGCCGAGTTCTTAAGTTATGTAAAGTAGGGTTGTGGTTTCAAGGGAAAAAGACAAGATTTTTTTAAATAACTTTAGAGATAAAAGTAAGCCATGGCATTATCTTTCTGTTTTTGTTCTCTTTTAGCCTCATTTGTGTAACTTTAATATCTGCAGTGTCTTATCTTTATTTTTCTCTAATTGAAAGGTGACTATCAATAAGACTCATTTTTCAACCATTAAGATGTATCACCAGAAGGTGACAATTTTCAGGTATGGAATATAGAAAAGCAAGCACTTTTATTTCTTGGTGCCTGGTGTCCAGGAGGAGGATGCTGCCTCCAGAGAACTTGAGTATTCTGAGCACTTACTGTTCAGCACCATACTGCTCAACCCTGGAAGAGCACAATACACATGCAATGAGTAAATAAAAAGGTGTTCTCTAACAACAGGCGGACTTATTTCATCAGCCCTTGCTGTACCTTGATTAGAATCTCCCTAAAGGGTGTCAGCCTCCTTTTACTTTCCTTCCCATTCTTGTTCCTGGGATCTCTGAGACTCAAATAAAGAATCAGCCACCATTCAAGATTTTTTGTATTAGTTCAACAGAAAGTCAAAAAGTCAAGAATTTCAAGTTGCTTATATTTTACAGGGAGTCTGCAAAGTGCATGATTGAGAAGTATGATTTTCTATATATGTATGTAGTAGAAAGAGTATTTTTATATTTTAAAATTAGCAGCAGAATTCATTTTTGGGAGAGGAAATACCGTTTAAGAGAGTACCCTCATGGCCACTCTGAGAATGAAATGGGAAAGAAACTGGCTCCTACACTCCCTCCTCAACCTTCCTTCCCTGTCCTTCTGGGCTTGGCCAAGATAGGATAGACTGAGATCAGGAGGGAGCTGTATTGCCTGCTTAGGTGCCAGATGGGAGAACTTTTGAGTTTCTGAAAGAAGACAGAGGGGAGGAGAGAGGCTCCTGAGAAAGGGGAAGGTTAGAGAAAAACTTAGATCAGCACTGTCCAATAAAAACACAATGTGAGTCATATATAATTTTAAGTTTTCTAGTTTAAAGATAAACAGGTAAAATTACTTTTAGTAATATATTGTACATTGACAGCACATCCTGATTTGGATTAGCTAAATTTCAAGCACTCAGTGGCCACGTGTCTAGCGGTTATTGTACTGGGTGACATAGATATATAGAAAGGAGCCCAGCATCATGGCCAGAATCTGGAGTCCTTTGAAGAAACATAGTGAAAGTTCTGAGTGGTGGGAATGGAAGTGAATTCTTCAATTAAAACTTTTCATTCATTTTCTGTGTTGTGCCAAGATATAAACTCCTCCCCATTTTCTCTATATCTTCAGTTAAATTCTGTTATTTAATGTAAGATATCTTAAGTGGAACTACTTTACATCTGTATTGGCAGGAACCACTATTCCTTCACCACTATCCCAAGCCCAGGAGAAAATGTCTGTTCCTCACTTATTTTAGCCTAGGAAAGCCAACAGTCATTCATTTGACAGCCCCTTAACAGCTCCTGTGTCTGTTTCCTTCTCTCTATCCCCACTGCTTTGGTTGCATTAGGTAATCTTAGGAAAAGGGACTGTGTTCTGTAGTTGGGCCAAAAGAGGTAGAGAAAATAAAACAGCCACCAGAAGCTAGAGGTGAATGAGGAGGGGAGTCCAGCAGAAAGGACAAGTCAGGGAAGATGTAGAGATACGGCAGGGGTGGCAGAAGAGGGGCTTTCCCATGATACATTGGACAGGAACTGGACTCATTTTGATTTAAATATGAAATTAAATCTGGAGGACTTGGGACCACTCAGGCAACTGGCAATTGTTATGGGAAGGCATATGTGCAAGAGGTGGGAAAGATGGGCTGGGATGAAGTAACATAGCAATATTCCACTCTGGGAAAATAGTTGGGTGACAAAGGCTGACCTGACCTAATTAGGTACAAACCTATCATGAATTGACATGAGGCTTTTTATAGTCTTCATTGTCATATTTAATGGAAATATTCATAGATTTTGCAGCAGGAATATTAATGTATTTGATAATGGGGGATTACCCCATACCCCACTATAGGATGTTACATAATAATATAAAGTATATGTACCCTGTTAACTTTCTGAAGTCCCTAAAGTTTAGAATTCCAAATTTACAACTGACTTCTTGGGTTTGCAATAAGGGACTATGGATCTGAATTTGGTTAGGGGGTGGGAATGAATAGGAAAATATTTTTTTAAACCCCTCCAATCACATCCTAAATGTCACTGCTTGACCTGCCTGTGTTCAAAGTGGTTCCTAGTGATAGACACACCTCTCCCATTAATTGAAAAGTGTTCTTCCTCTCTCTCCCTTATCAGCCTTAATTTCTCCCATTTTTCATGGTTTGTTTTCTACCTTCTGGAACCCTGTGGAGTTGTGTATAGTTCCCTGCACAAAATTCTTGCATTGCTGAGTGGTCAGGAGAAACTCGAGCCCTAGGCAACGGAGTGCTCAAGTCAGAGGTTCACTTCAGAGGGGTTTGTTTTGGAGCAGGAGAAGAGGTTTGACGCAGGTCTGCCGCATTTGATAGAGTGTGTTAGTTGCTCATGATGGCATAAAGGAGGCCGTCAAGAGTAACTAACAGAATATGGGCAGTAAATAATGTGCTCAACGTTACGTCAGTCACTATTTTATTTATAGAATAGTGATTTTTGATCTTACTGGAGTGATAAACTGCTCATGTAGTACGCTATTCAGGTGTACTATTTTTATATCTAGTTCTTCCATGCTAAAAGAGTTAATAGTCCTCTAAGGGACTAATTTACACGCAGAAAATAACTTATTTGGCCAGAGAGATATATGTGTATTCTTCAGTATATTCAAAGGCATTGAAAATGCTCTGCCATTTTTTGCTTTTCTTAATATAACGTCTGATGCAAACCAAAAAAAATGAATGCCAATAATTATAGAAAGGAGTTTGCTCTCTCTCAAATAGAGTACTGTGTGACCAAAGGTCCTTGTTCCCTGGAAATGTCTCTAGAATATGTTTTTCTGTTTACCTCATTGAGCCAAACTTCTTTCAAGAATTATACTTGTCCTCTATGTGATATTCGTTTTGAAAATGGTTTTCTTTCTATGCAGCTACAACAGAATAATGTGTTTATTGCTGAACAGAATGTAGAGTAATTTCTTATCCAATAAAAATGAAAAGATAAAGCTGTTCAAAAGAATCTTCCAAATTGACCTGCAAAGGAAACTCCAGAGTTACCCCAGTAGTCTGGGAGTTCAAAGGGGAATGTTAAGGACTCATCCATCTACATTTATCTTTCATCTAGGCAGCGAGTAATGGGCCAGTCATTGGATTTTTGCTGTTTCTAAGACAGTGAACAAATCTACAATTACTGGAGAAGGGAAGACCTGCAGCCTTGTAGTAGAGCACAGAAAACTCAAAAGTAGGTCTTAAATTCACAGACATTCATTGTGATTGTCTCGATAAGGGGCCTTATAGTTATTGTTCACCTTTGGTGAGTCATGGATCATGACTGAAGATCAAGAGCCCTTTCCCTAGGAAGATGCATGCACCCATAACTATTTTATATAATTGATGGAAATGTGCAGATTCTCTGAAGCTCATGTCTATACTCTACTGTAAGTCTAGAAAAAGAAAGGCATAGAAAACAAGTAGAAATAGATGCTTTTTATTTTTACTTTTAAAAGCAATTTCTGAAAAATTATGCTGGTATTTATATTTTTAAAAAATTACAGTGCAAAAAGGACAAAATAATATTATTTGATTTTGGCAATTCATTCATGGAAGAAATGATAGATAATAGGAATCACAATAAAATTAATTTTGAAATCCTTGTGAGAAAGGGTAGGTGAAAATAAAAACCTTTCTGAGATTTCTCTAAAGTCTAAAATGTCAGTTTATGGACGGATTTCCCCAGTCAAAAATTTTCCTAGGAGGAAATTTGGCCAAATGCCTACAGCTAGGAATTTAGGATGAATTTCTAATTGAATAAGTCATCCTACATAGTTAATCCAATGTATACAAAAAGCAACTCTAAATTCAAAGGAATAATAAGATTTAGGATAGGAAGCAGAGACTAAGAGGCAAACTAAGATTTGATAGAAACTAGAAAAGACAAGATGAGCCTAAAGTATCCCATGGTTAACCACAGAGTCACAACTCAAAGAGGTATGCTCTAAATACACAATCTAAAGTAATTTCAAGTTACTTTTTACTCCATTACCTGCTTCTTTCTTTCTTAGCACTTAAAACATTCTGAAATTATTTTGCTTATTCACATATTTACAAGCTCATGGTCTACTTCCCCTATTAAAATGTAAGCTCTCTCCAAAATAAATAAAATAAAAAAAAATCAGTTTATCTGGAGACATTAAAAGCAGAATTCTATAAAAAAAAAGATCTGTGGGAATAGGGTCATATTATTCATACTTGAATTAGTATTGTTGTTTTGGAGCATAGAATTGTACCTTTAGATATTAGCTGTCTCCTTTAGATAGACTCCTTGTGGGTTGTAAATACTCTAGAACAGAGGGAATGATGGTGGTGAGAGGCAAGGAAAGAGTCAACTAGTTACTGAAGAGTCACTAGTCACTAATAGACTAGTCAACTAATGTCACTGTGAATGTGAACAGCTCTCTGACTTAGAAGACATTTAAAAATTACTGTGAATCAAAAGCAGCATTGACTTCTGCGCCTTGTAGAATCTAACAATAGTATCTAATTATTCACTTGTCTGTGCTGTGCAGTTCACTTTACAGGTATTATCAGTTGATTCTCTTTACAACTGTGTATGGTATTTATTTTTACCATTATTGTTTTTGGACAAGGAAATTAAGGTCAGAGAAGTCAAATAACTGCCCCCCAAACTTAAGTTATGATAGATCTGGGGCCTCTTTTTACTCAATTGAGAACAGTACATTCCATGTTAGAGTCATCTGGCACTATCAGTGAGAATTTGTAAAATTAGACTGGTTTCTCCTAGGGCAAGAAGGAATGGGGTCACCTGAGCATGTTAGGCTCCGTGTCGGAGAGGAGAACTGAAAGGTGGGGTGTGATAAAGTAGTAGCTCTTGGTGGTTGGGAGTTTAATAGTGAAGAGCAGAGAAAACAGATTCTCTTACTTCTCAGTTCTGTTGGAGCCCAAGCCAAAGTAGCACTGTTCGATGAGTTGAAAGAGGTCTCGAGGCATGAGAAGAGAAAGCAGAGGCTCAATCAGTTTTGTTTCATTCTTTGCTAAGGAATTTGGTGAGAAGATCGTCCCTCCCAAATTTCAGCTCAAAGCTGAAAGGTCAGAGGTACTAGAATTAATAGTGAGAGAATCATGGTATGTTATAAACCTAATGACAAAACAGATGCAAACAATAACTTGGAACTAGAGGACACTCATCCCAGAGTGCTGTGGGAACTCAAGAGTAAAACAGTTTATGGATGTAAGGCAATTTATAGTCACCAATGACCTTTGAGTAGTCCTAGAATTTGAGGATGGGTAATCCAATCACCTGTTGCAAAAATCCAACCTTTGTCATCATTTAAAAAATTTTATTAATTTATTATTTATTATTATTTTTTTGAGACAGAGTCTCACTCTGTCACCCAGGCTGGAGTGCGGTGGCACAATCTCGACTCACTGCAACCTCCGCCTCCCAGGTTCAAGAGATTCTCCTGCCTCAGCCTCAGCTAGGATTACAGGTGTGCACCACCATGCCTGGCTAATTTTTGTATTTTTAGTAGAGACAGGGTTTCACCATGTTGGCCAGGCTGGTGTCGAATTCCTAACCTCAGGTGGTCCACCTGCCTCAGCCTCCCAAAGTGCTGGGATTACAGGCATGAGCAACCACACCCGGATGTGTCATCAATTTTTTAAATGAAATAAGTACTTTATTTTTTAAATAGCAATTTTAGTTTCACAGCAAAATTGAGAGAAAGGTACAGAGATTTCCCATATATTTCCTGTACTAATCCTTTCGGACAGCTATAGCAAAGTCCTATAGTATGGCCTTATCAACAATGGAAATTTATTTCTTATTCTGGAAGTTGGGAAGTTCAAGAGTAACACCCCAGCAGATTTGGTGCCTGATGAGGGCACATTTTCTGGTTCATAGACAGCCATCTTTTCATTATGTCCTCAGATGGCAGAAGGAGCAAGGGAGTTCTCCGGGGTCTCTTTTATAAGGGCATTAATCCCATTCATGAGGGTTCCAGCCTCATGACCTAATTACCCCCTCAAAGGCTCCACCTCCTGAGACAATTGCATTGGGGATTAAGTTTTCAACGTAAGAATTTGGGGGAGACACATTTAATCTATACCTTCTCTGTCTTCACATGTGTATAGCTTCTCTCATTATCAACATCTTCCACCAGAGTGGCACATTTGTTAAAACTGATGAATCTACATTGACACATCATAATCACCCCAAGTCCATAATATACATTAGAGTTCACTCTTGGTGTTATACACTCTATGGGTTTGTACAAATATATAATGACATATTTTCACCATTGTAGTATCATATAAATCATATAAATGTCACTGCCCTAAAAATCCTCTGTGCTCTGCCTATACATCCCTCCTCTATAACCCTCCAAATCCTGGCAACCATAGATATTTTTTATTGTCTACATAGTTCAGCCTTTCCCAGAATGTCACGTAGTTGGAATCAGACATATGTAGTCATTTCAGATTGGCTTTTTTCACTTAGTAATATGCTTTTAAATTTCCTCCATATCTTTTCATTTTTTCTTAATGCTGTTAAACTAAAATAAAATAGAGACTGTACCTGAAGAATCTGTAAGTGGACAAAGACAGTTAAGTGTCATATGCAACTTTAACCTTATTTGATTTGCAAACATAATCAAAACTTAACTTGAAGCTGGGCACAGTGGCTCACTCCTGTAATCCCAGCACTTTAGGAGGCTGAGGTGGGTGGATCACTTGAGGTCAGCAGTTCAAGACCAGCCTGGCCAATGTGGCAAAATACCGTTTCTACTAAAAATACAAAAATTAGCCAGGCATGGTGGCTCATGCCAGTAGTCCCAACTACTCAGGAGAATGGGGCAGGAGAATCAGTTGAACTCAGGAGGTGGAGGTTGCAGTGAGCTGAGATCATGCCACTGCACTCCAGCCTGGGCAAGAGAGCAAGACTCCATTAGAAAGGAAAAAACAAACAAAAAAACCACAAAAAACAAAAAACAAACAAACAAAAAAACCCAAAACTTAACTTGGACTATTTCTTGTAAATGCCCATATTAAAGAAAGAGAAAACTTAAGCTCAACTAATCAGAAACCACCAACTGTTATAGTTGTGTAACTAGGGACTTTCCAGGAGCCTATACCAAATAAGGCAGCTGCATAATCAAATATTTTATTTGCTTTACTTCCAGGTTCGTCCTATAAAACCTCCCCTTTGCACTCCCTCTTTGAACCGCCAAACTACTTCTAGTTTGGAACTGAGCAATTCATGAATCATTGTTTGCTCAAATAAATAAAAAAAAATTTAAATGTGCTTCAGTTTACCTTTTAACAATGTTGAATTATATTCCATTGTCTGGATATACCATATTAATTCATTCACCTACTGAAGGACATCTCAATTGCTTCCAAGTTTTGGCAAAAATAAAGCTACTATAAACATCTGTGTACAGGTTTTTGTGTGGACAGAAGTTTTCAACTCCTATAGTTAAGTGCTAAGGAGTGTGATTGCTGGATCGTATGGTAAGAATATGTTTTGTTTGTAAGAAACTGCCAGACTGTTTTGCAAATGGCTGTACCATTTTGCATTCCCACCACCAGTGAATGAAAGCTCCTGTTGCTACACATCCTTGCCAGCATTTGATATTGTTAGTGTTCTGGATTTTGACCATTTTAATGAATATGTAGCGGTATCACATTATTGCTTTAATTGGCATTTTCCTGATGATGTAGGATGTGGAGCATCTTTTCATATGCTTAATTTTCATCTGTATATCTTCTCTGATGAGGAGTTCCTTAAGGTCTTTGGCCCATTTATAATTGAGTTGTTTGTTTTCTTGTTGAGTTTTAAGAGTTCTTTGTATATTTTGGATAACAATTATTTATCAGATATGTCTTTTGCAATGATTTTCTCTCAGTCTGTGGTTTGTCGTCTCATTCTCTTGACCTTGTCTTTCACAGAGTAGACGTTTTAAATTTTAATGAAGTACAGCTTATCAATTCTTTCTTGCATGGATCATGACTTTGATGTTGTATCTAAAAAAGTCATCACCCTATTCAAGGCTATCTGGGTTTTCTCCTATGTTATATTCTTGGGGTTTTATGGTTTTCCATTTTGTAATCAGCTCTATTATCAACTTTGAGTTAATCTTTTTTAATTTTTAATTTTTGTGGTTCCATAGTAGGTATATATATTATGTATTGCATGAGATGGGGTACATGAGATTTTTTTGATACAGGCATGCAATGCATAATAATCACATCAAGTAATATGGGGTATCCATCCCCTCAAACATTTATCCTTTGTGTTACAAATAATCTAATTATAGTCTTAGTTATTTTTAAATGTACAATTAAATTATTATTGACTATAGTCACCCTGTTGTGCTATCACATATTAGGTGTTATTTATTCTTTCTATTTTTTTTGTACCGATTAATCATCCCCACTTCCCACCCTCTCCACTTGTCTTCTCAGCCTTTAGTAACCATCCTTCTACTCTCTATCTCCATGAGTTCAATTGTGTTGATTTTTAGGTACCACAGATAAGTGAGAACGTGTGATGTTTGTCTTTCGGTGCCTGGCTTATTTCACTTAGCATAATGACCTCCAGTTACATCCATGTTGTGGCAAATGTCTGGATCTCATTCATTTTCATGTCTGAACAGTACTCCATTATGTATATGTACCATATTTTCTTTATCTACTTGTGATGGCTAATATTGAGTGTCAACTTGATTGGATTGAAGGATGCAAAATATTTTTCCTGGGTGTGCCTGTGAAGGCGTTGCCAAAGGAGATTAACATTTGAGTCAGTGGACTGGGAGAGGCAGACCCTATCCTCAGTCTGGGTGGGCACAATCTAATCAGCTGCCAGTATGGCCAGAATAGAAGCAGGCAGAAGAACATGAAAAGACTAGAATGGTTTAGTCTTCTGGTCTACATCTTTCTCCCGTGCTGAATGCTTCCTGCCCTTGAACATCAGATTCCAAGTTCTTCAGCTTTGGGACTCAGACTGGCTTCCTTGTTTCTCAGCTTACAGACAGCCTATTGTGGGACCTCACCTTGTGGTCGTGTGAGTCAATACTCCTTAATAAACTCCCCTTTATATATACATCTATCCTATTAGTTCTGTCCCTCTAGAGAACCCTGACTAATACACCATTCATCTGTTGATGGACACTGATATGGTTTGGCTGCATCCCCCATACAAATCTCATCTTGAATTCCTATGTGTTGTGGAAGGGACTCGGTGGGAGATAATTCAGTCATGGGGGGAAGTCTTTCCAATGCTGTTCTAGTGATAGTGAACAAGTCTCATGAGATCTGATCATTTTATAAAGAGGAGTTCCCCTGCACGAATTCCCTCTTTGCCTGCTGCCATCTATGTAAGATGACCCTTGCTCCTCCTTGCCTTCCTCCATGATTGTAAGGCCTCCCCAGGCACATGGAACTGTTAAGTCCAATAAACCTTTTTTTTTTTGTAAATTGCCCAGTCTTGGGTATGTCTTTATCAGCAGCATGAAAATGGACTAATAGAGACACTTAGATTGCATCCAAATCTTGTCTATTGTGAAGAGTGCTGCAAAAATTATGGGAGTGCAAATATCTCTTCCATATACTGATTTCCTTTCTTTGGGGTATATATACAGCAGTGGAATTGCTGGATCATATGGTGGCTCAATTTTTAGTTTTTTGAGGAACCTCCAAACTGTTCTCCATAGTGGTTGTACTGATTTATATTCCCACCAACAGTGTGTGAGGGTCCCCTTTCCTCCACATCCTCGCCAGCATTTGTTATTGCCTGTTTTATGGATATAAACCATTTAATTGAGTTGAGGTGATATCTCATTGTAGTTTTGATTTGTATTCCTCTGATGATCAATAATATTGAACACCTTTTCATATATCTGCTTGCCATTTGTATGTCTTCTTTTGAGAACTGTCTATTCAAATCTTTTGCCCATTTTTAATCAGATTATTAGATTTTTTTTTTCCCCATAGAGTTTGTTTGAGATCCTTGTATATTCTGGTTTTTAATCCCTTGTCAGATGGGTGGTTTGAAAATATTTTCTCCCATTCTATGGGTTGTCTCTTCACTTTGCTGATTGTTTCCTTTGCTGTGCAGAAGCTTTTAAATTCGAGGTGATCCCATTTGTCCACTTTTGCTTTGGTCGCCTGTACTTACAGAGTACTACTCAAGAAATTTTTGTTGAGACCAATGTCTTGGAGGGTTTTCCAAATGTTTTCTTGTAGTATTTTCATAGTTTGAGGTCTTAGATTTAAGTGTTAAATCTATTTTGATTTTATTTTTGTATATGGTGAGAGATAGGGGTTTAGTTTCATTCTTCTTCATATGGATAGCCAGTTTTCCCAGCACCATTTATTGAAGAGACCATTTTTTCCCCAGTGGTTGTTCTTGGCACTTTTTTGAAAAGTGAGTTCACGGTAGGTGTGTGGATTTGTTTCTGGGTTCTCTATTTTGTTCTATTAGTCTGTGTGTCTATGTATCATAAGGGTGGTAGTGGTTTCTTGCTGTTCTCTGGCTTGCCTCACTCTTCTATGTTGGCTTTCAGTTCTTCCAGTCACTTGTGTGACTAATTCCTTGAATTAATTTCTGTTGTAAATTCCAGAAGTGGATTCTATTTTCCTGGTGGGTTCTTTATTGATTTATGTGTGTAAAATCTTTAATCTAGTACCTGGTTAGTAATAATTTCTTCTTATATGGTGGGTTTAAATAAATATCAACTAAGTAGAAATTAGCAAATCCTAAGCATTTTAAGTATGAGAAAAATGCCACAAGCTTATAAACTTTTATTCACAATTCTAAAATCTATAAAGCTCTGAAAACTGAGTTTTGTTTTTTTAAAAAACAACAGTCTTTAAAAAACAGTTTGTGGCAAACTCGTTTGATTACAAATTCTGACTTGAACTGACATGAAGCTATTTATAGCATTTATATACCTCCTTTAGTGTGACTTTATAAGTTTCATTGCAGAAAATTTAATATATTTGACTCCAGGAGACTTATCAGGCTCCACTGGGGATGTTATGTAATAAATGAAATGTGCATATAAATTCTAAAAGATTCTGAATTTAGAAATCCATTGTACCCAAGGGTTTAGAGTAAGGGATTGTGTGGTTATACAGATTTCAGAAAAAGAAGAGGTTATCTCTGAAATGGGCCTTGCAGAATTGGTAGAATGGCAGAGATAGGAGGTAAAGGCTATATATATATATGTGTGTGTGTGTGTGTGTGTGTGTATGTGTGTATGTATATATAGCCTATATATGTATATATATGTATATATATAGAGAGAGCATATATATATATAGAGAGAGAGAAAGAGAGAGAGTAGCTTTTGTAAAAGGGGTTGAGTTCTTGATTTGATTCTCAGCTCGGTAGCTGTTAATGTATCGCAGCGCTGCTGATTTGTGTACATTAATTTTGTATCCCGAAACTTTTCTGAATTCATTATCAGTTCTAGGAGTTTTTCAGAGGAATCTTTAGGGTTTTCTAGGTATATGATCATATCAGCAAACAGTGAGAGTTTGACTTCCTCTTTACTGATTTGGATGCCCTTTATTTATTTCTCTTGTCTGATTGCTCTAGCTAGGATTTCCAGTACTATGTTGAATAGACGGGGTGAGAGTGGGCATCCTTGCCCTGTTTCAGTTCTCAGAGGGAATACTTTAAACTTTTCCCTGTTCAGTATTATGTTAGCTCTGGGTTTGTAATAGATAGCTTTTATTACATTGAGGTATGTCTCTTTTATGTTTATTTTGCTGAGGATTTTAATCATAAAGCAATACTAGATTTTGTCAAATGTTTTTTCTGCAACTAGATGGTCATGTGATTTTTGCTTTTAATTCTGTTTATGTGATGTATCACATTTATTGACTTGTGTGTGTTAAACCATCCCTGCAACCCTAGTATGAAACCCACTTGATCATGGTGGATTATCTTTTTGATATGCTGTTGGATTCAGTTAGCTTAGTATTTTGTTAAGGATTTTTACATCTATGTTCATCAGGGATATTGGTCTGTAGTTTTGTTTTTTTGTTATGTCCTTTCCTGGTTTTGATATTAGAGTGATACTGGCTTCACAGAATGACTTAGAGAGGATTCCCTCTTTCTCTATCTTGTAGAATAGTGTCAATAGGACTGGTACAAATTCTCTTTGAATGTCTGATAGAATTCAGCTGTGAATACATCTGCTCCTGGACTTTTTTTTGTTGGTCATTTTTTAAATTACCATTTCATTCTTACTGCTTGCTATTGGTCTGTTCAAGGAATATACTTAACCAAGGAGGTGAAAGACCTCTACAAGAAAAACTACAAAACACTGCTGAAATAAATCATAGACGGCACAAACAAATGGAAACACATTCCATGCTCCTGGATGGGTAGAATCGATATTGTGAAAATGACCGTACTACCAAAAGCAATCTACAAATTCAACACAATTTCCATCAAATTGCCACCATCATTCTTCACAGAACTAGAAAAAAATTCCTAAAATTCATATGGAACTAAACAGGAGCCCACATAGCCAAAGCAAGACTAACTGAAAAGAACAAATCTGGAGACATCACATTACCTGACTTCAAACTATACTATAAGGCCATAGTCACCAAAACAACACGGTATTTGTATAAAAATAGGCACATAAACCAATGGAATATAATAGAGAACCCAGAAGTAAAGTCGCATGCTTACAGCCAACTGATTTTTGACAAAGCAAATGACATAAAGTGGGGAAAGGATACCCTATTCAACAAATGGTGCTGGGATAATTGGCAAGTCACATGTAGGAGAAAGAGACTGGATTCTCATCTCTCATTTTATACAAAAATCAACTTGAGATGGATCTGGGACTTAAATCTAAGACCTGAAAATATAAAAATTCTAGAAGATAACATCGGAAAAACCCTTCTAGACATTGGCTTAGACAAAGACTTTATGACCAGGAACCCAAAGCAAATGCAACAAAAACAAAGATAAGTAGGTGGGACTTAATTAAACTAAAGAGCTTCTGCACAGCAAAAGGAACAGTCAGCAGAGTAAACAGACAACCCACAGAGTGGGAGAAAATCTTCACAATTTATACATCCAACAAAGGACTAATATCCAGAATCTACAAGGAACTCAAACAAATTAGCAAGAAAAAAACAGTCCCATCAACAAGTAGACTAAGGAAGTGAATAGACAATTCTCAAAATATACAAATGGCCAACAAATATATGAAAAAATGCTCAACAGCACTAATTAACAGGGAAATGCAAATAAAAACCACAATGCAATACCATCTTACTCCTGCAAGAATAGCCATGATAAAAAAAATAACAAAAATCATAGATGTTGGTGTGGATGTGGTAAAAAGGGAACACTTCTACACTGCTGGTGGGAATATAAAGTAGTGCAGCCACTATGAAAAACAGCGTGGAGAGTCCTTCAAGAACTAAAAGTAGAACTACCATTTGATCCAGCAATCCCACTACTGAATATTTACCCAGAGGAAAAGAAGTCATTATATGAAAAAGATATTTGCACATGCATGTTTATAGCAGCACAGTTCAGAATTGCAGAAATATGGAACCAGGCCAAATGCCCATCAGTCAACTAGTGGATAAAGAAATTGTGGTATATATATGATGGAATACTACTCAGCCCCCAAAAAGGAACAAATTAATAGCATTCACAGCAACGTGAATGTAACTGGAGGCTATTATTCTAAGTGAAGTAACTCAGGAATGAAAAACAAAACATTGTATGTTCTTATTCATAGGGAGTTAAGCTATGAAGATTCAAAGGCATAAGAATGACATAATGGACTTTGGGGACTCGGGGGAAAGGCTGGGAAAGGGATCAGGATAAAAGACTACAAATTAGGTTCAGTATATACTGCTAGGGTGATGGGTATACCAGAATCTCACAAATTACCACTGAAGAACTTAGTCATGTAACCAAATGCCACCTGTTTCCCCAAAACCTATGGAAATAAAAAATTTTAAAAAAGAGAAAGTTATAAATAAAAGCATAGAAAAAGGGAAAAATGAGAAACATGGAAAAATTGTAAATAGGAGGAGGAGATAAATGAGAATAAGTAGGATATAAATTATAAAAAATTATCTAATGTTGAATAATATTGATAAGAAATTGAGAACCTTTCAAGAATTTTGAGTACAGAGTAACTTAAATGACATTGTGCTAAAAGAACATTAAACTAAGTGGCTGGCTTAATAAGACAAATTTGGGAGATGGGATACATTCAACAGGCTGCTTTAATAGAATGGGCAAGTAAAATTGAAATGAGTTGGTGGTATGGCAAACAAAGTACAAATATAGAATCTACAATATTTGGTAATTAACTGAATATAGGGGAAGGGAAGAGTATCTTAGATAACTAAGTTCTCACGCCACTGAAAGAATAGTGCTACCATTAGTAGAAATATACAAGATAGTGTGAGGAGCAAGGTTTGGGAGAAGACATTTTTAAGCTAGGACATATGGGGGAGCTCAAATATTAAAGCCATCTGGAAATGATGGGATATTATGAGACAGCATGTGAATATCTGCTTTCTTACAGTCATTTATTGAGTCATAAGGTTGTGAGAAAAGCATTTCCCAGTATGTTCTTCATTCGAAATTAGCATATAGAAATCAGACTTCAGAACTGATAGATTTGCTTTGGTAAAGCTCTTCAAAACAAAAGCTTTGCCAATGTTTGAATTTAAATAAATTCCTATAACTAAGAACAGAAACTCCTATTTTCATATTAACAAATTCACTTCCTCAGCACATATGCCACAGTTCCAGAATTACAAATTGAATGAATACACAGTTATGAAAAGAAATTCCAAAGTGATTTTATGGTTTTGATTCCTTGTGAGTTTGGAATTATTCTAAGGTGATCTGAAAATTCTTATTCCTCAAAAGTAGTTTATTAAATAGACATCTATCCCTTTCCTTTGAGAAATGTCAATCACAAAACCACAGTCATATTTTTGTCATTGCTCAAGTACCATAGAAATTGCAGTGTCATAGAAACAGATGCACTTCTCTAATTATAGAGATGGTGACTTTGTTTATAGGCAAATGCAGTTTTCAAACATACAACTAATTCCTTTATATTAACTGGGTCTCCTGTGGCTAGAGTGAAGTTAGCTATCATAAGTCTACACAAGGACACCTGTATTAGTTCACTAGGGCTGCCTTAAGAAAATACCACAAACTGAGTGGCTTAAAAAGACACATTTATTGTCTTGGTTTTGGAGACTAGAAGCTTGAAAGCAAAGTATCAGCAGGTGGGTTCCTTTTGAGGGCTGCGGGGGTACGAGTTGTTCCAGGCCTCTTTTCTTGAGTTGTAGATGGCCCTCATCTCCCCTGTCTCTTCACATAGTCATCCCTGGGTACATGTCTGTCTCTGTCCAAATTTTCCCTTTTACGAGGACACAGTCATATTGGATTAGGGCCCACCTTCCAGGTCCCATTTTAATTTAATCAGCTCTGTAAAGACTATACCTTAAAATAATGTTACTTTCGAGGTAATTGGGGTGGAACTCCAATATGGGTCTTTTTGGGGGAGTGGGGTGGACACAATCATCATAGGTGTGTTCATATGACTCATGCATCACTTGCCCCCACTGCCGAGCAGGTGGTATGGAACTCCTGGATGACAGGCTGACACAGACAGTTCTTTCAAGGAGGAAAACTAATAATCAATGGAAAGATGATTATTTGTTCACTGGGTCCTCTTTACTATAAGACAAAAGATATTCTTTCCAAAAAAATATAACCCGGACACATCATAATTATCTATCTGTCAGTAAAAGCAATAACTTAGCTTTAAAAAAAATTCGGGAGAGTTTTTATTTTATTTATTTTTCATAATTAACTTTTATTTAACTTAATTACAAGTTTCTGATGATAGGGCATGGTCTTATGCCCAACATACAGTTGTTCTTATGCCTAACATATTGTAAGTTTGTTAAATGAGTAAACTAATGAACAAATAGTTTATGACATTCTGTTGTATACCATTGCATTATCATCTGGAGAGAAGAAAGAGAAAGAGGAAACAAATAATGGAATGACATAATCCTCTCTGTAAATAAAATAAAAATAAAGATTATAGAATATTAGAATTTTGAGACCATTGTAGGAGAAATTCAGTCTCTTACAATGGAGAATTGATGTTCAAACAGATCAACGTTTCTGAGATCATAGGGGTGGTTAGTATCAGGCTTAGGAATAATATGGTATAATGGAGGCACTTTGAAATCAGAGTTTTTGTTGCTGCCGTTTTTTATACAGGCATTATTTAGATCTGCAGGTCAGTTAAGGATTGGCTGATCTCAGCTGGGCTCAGCTGGGTGACTGTTGATGTCATCTAGGCTCTCTCATGTGCTCTCAGCTGATCTAGGCTGGGCTTGGCTGGGGTGATTTGGCTTTGTCCTTCATGTCTTTCATTTTCCTTTCGGGATCAATGGGCCAAGTTGGGTATGTTTTCATGGCAATGACAGAGGAGCAAGAGAGCAAGCCCAATTGTTGCAAGCATTTTCCAAGCTTTTAGTTATGTTATGTTGCTAATATTTCATTGGTAAAGTCAAAGGGCTGATCCCAAGGCGAAGGAGGAGGATATACTCTCATTCTTCAATGGGAGAAACAATGAAGTCACATGACAAAGGCCACAGATAAGAGGGGAGGCTATGAAGAATTGAGGCCAATAATCTACCACAAACGATGAAAGATGGGGACTGAGAGATAGAAGGTGGGAATTTATAAGATGTGTGCTTTTCCCTTCAAGAATACAGTAAACAAAATCTCGGCTCTACTGTGTAACATTGTGAAAATTGGCTATCTAGCTTCAGTTTCTTCATCTATAAGCAGAGATTAACAATATCTATATTGCTGTATAATTGTGAAGAATATGGAGATGTTATTTATAAAACTTCATCATGTAGTATATTTTGAATTTGTTAGATTCCTTTCCTCTTCTCCTTCAGGGTACTATTTCAGGGTATACATACCTAAAAAACTAGAAGACCATTACAAAGCAAAAAATTTTGGGTGTTTGTTTAAATGTTTGTGCTCTTTACCAGTGAAGCCACCTTGTCCTCTAGTCTTCTTTGGTGGGAGGTTCTGATTAGAATTCAGTCTCTTTCCTTGTTATACGTCTGTTCAAATGTTCTATTTCTTCTTGTGTCAGTTATTGTAGTTTGTGTTTTACTAGGAATTTGTTTCATCTAAGCTTCTGAATTTGTTAGCATACAATTGCTCCAAGTATTGTCTTATAATCCTTTTATTTCTGCAAGGTAAGTAATGATGGCCACATGTTCATTTCTGATTCTGTTTCATAGCTTTTGATGTACCCCAAGTCTTCTAATCCATTGCAGTCATTATTCTTATTGATGTTGTATTAACGCATCCCTGTTCAGCGAGAGCAGCAGGCTGGCTCCTGTGTCTGGGTGACACCACTTCATGAGCCCATGGCAGCATCTTTGATCTGTGAGACACTGAGATGTACTAGTCCATTCTCACACTGGTATAAAGACATACCTGACACTTGGTAATTTATAAAGAAAAGAGGTTTAATTGGCTCATGGTTCTGCAAATATATACATAATGATTTATTGTGCATTACTGATTGCACATTAATGTAGAGGAGGAAAAAATAAGGGGAAAATTTCTTGACATGAAGAGGATATTAAACAAAGATGAATGGACAGGAATAGAAAGGGTCTTCCAAGGATAGAGGGGGACTGGTGTAAAATAAAATGAGGAAATGGTGTTGAAATAAGTAAGTTCAGAAAATAGTCTCATGATAGCGCTTTCTCCCTGTGTGGGATACTAGGGTAGGAGGCATGTGCCAAATGGGTCTTGAAAAAATTTGCAACATATTTCTTGTCTTATGTCTGTCCAGTACTTTTTCTTCTCCTAGGATTCTTTAGAGATTTGTAAAACTGGAAGAAGATCTAAAGAGATTGAGATGACATGTTCTTTGCTTCTCTCCTACTTTCTGATCTTTTCCATTTATTCTAATCTTTGCTCTGGACATATATACCATTGTGTTCTTTATTCATTAAGCATTTATCACCGGCCAACTATGTGCAAAATATTATATCTGATTTGAGGTGATGAGTTAGTGGTGGTGGGATGCGTGTACAGAGATATATGACAAAGGTTTCTGCTGTCCGGAAACTGGATATTCTCAAGTTGTTCCTTCCACCCACCCACAGTAATTTACATTCTTCTTTCTTGCGCTATCTGCTTTGTTTTTTATCTCAGGCTGACCTCTATGAAAAGGATCAACTGAGCTCTGTTTCTTCTGGCTTCCATTTGAGTTCAGTTGATTGGATGCACCAGTAAGGGGGAAGAGAGTTTGATTTCTGCCCTGCGGGCCTGAGATTTGGCAGTGGCTGGGTTTATACAAGTCACAGATCCCATCCAGCACCCAGACCTTTCCTACAGCTACAGCTACGGCTCTCCAGAGTTCTGGTAACTGCTCCTTCTCTTACCCCTTTAGGCCTAGAGGTAGTAATAGCTTCCACTGTTGCCAGTCCTGAGGTGCTTCATCAATAGTTGTTGGTTTCCCTTAAACCCACCCATACATTTGTAGATAATCCCTTCACTAATCCTTCTTAAATTACTACTTCTGATTGTGCCATCTGTGTTCTGTAGGAATGCTGGCTGATACACCTTCCTACTGTAAAGCCAATATGTGAGTTGAGAGACAGATGGTGGTAATGTGCTTTCCTTCTGAGTACAAGGTTTGCTGGATTAGTGATACCCAATTTATATATATATATTTTTGTACATTTTCCTTTTTGTTTGGAAGATGCTTTTTATTTTTGCTATTTGTCTTCTCTGAGATACTAAAGATAGCATGTACAGTGTAGTATAGTAGCTTTTCCTTTCCTCCCTCCCTCCCTTCTTCCTCTCTCTCTCCCTCTCTCTCTCCTTTCTTCCCTCTCTCCCTTTCTTTCATTCTTTCTTTGTTTCCACATATTTTATTTTAAATATGACAATATACATACACACATATTTAAAATTCACCTTCTACATTATTAGACAAGCTCTTCCTCTAAATGCTGGTTTTTCACAAATTATTTTCATTTGTGTAATCTAAGTCATAAAATTCAAACTGCTAGTAGCGGTAACCACTTTATATTATTATCCCTGTGTATATAAAAGGCACTATGCAAAGTATTACACATATTATATTTAATCCTCACAACTAATTGATATTATTTAATTCATTTAACATCTGAGAAAATACGAAGATTAAATAAGTAGCTCAAGGTTAAATAGCAGTAATTTGCATAACCAAGATATGAACAAAACTTAGTCTTACTCCCATCTCCCATGACATTTTCATTTCAAAACCCCTCTTCTACTTTTCTGACTCTGTTTTTCTCATCTGCCCTTTCTATCAGCCATTAAACATTGCACATGATCTTACCTTAGCTCCAGGAGTTCCTTCACAGTCTTTGAACAAGTCTTTGCATCTCTTTACTGAATTACATAAGTACTTATTTTTGTGGAAAAAATGTTTATGACTACCAGCATTTGTCATTCTTTCTTCTCAACTGCTACGTGCAGGAAAAACAAGAAGGCAACCTCTGAGATGTAATCAATGTTTGGACAAAACAATAGGACTGGTGTTCTGAGGAAAGATATTAGCATTAAGGCCAGATAATTTGGTGCCCATTTTATATGAAAACAATAAAATACTGGCATTTTTTATTCATGCATTATACCTCCTCATGCCGTATACTTCACTCTCAATCATCTCCTTGCACTCTTGCAATCTGTTGCCAAATCTTATATATCCTAACTTTCCAGTATCTCAAGTATTTCTTTTTTCTCTATCCCTGCTATAATTTCCTTTAAAAAGTTTGTTCAATGATGCTTTTGAAATAGTAATAGTTTGCAAACTTTAATGTGTGATGTCTTATTTTTTCTTTTTCCTCTATTGTCAAACTCAGTGTAACTTGTGAACCTCATTTACAATTTCGGCAGTAACTCATTCTGTTATCTCAAGGTTCACTCAGTTTCACCACATGTTCTTGGATGGAGTTAAGACCCCTTAGATGGAGTATTACCCAAGAGCCTCATCCATGGCCTAGGCTCTGCCTCCTTTTGTTTCCTGTCTAATCCTTTGATAGATCTGTCACTGTTTATATGCAGCCATGCTGAAGCACTTGCAGTTTCCTTAGCAGTGTCCTCAATGCTTTTCTTGCTTTTATTTTCAAAGATGTAGCTCTTTTTGCTAAGTAAACCACATTGTCCTTTCTCTCTTTTCACCTTCTTCACTGGAATTCACGTGAATGAATAAATGTCTACTCTATTTGACCTCTCTTTCAAAATATTTGATAAATACCTAACTTCTGAAAGCCCCAAAGAAGTAAGTTCATTTGCATTCCAAAGACAGAGAAACAGGCTCAGAGATTTACTCTGCTCCATAAAATTGACAAATATATAAATTGTAGATAAGGAATTGGAATTTCTGTTTCTGATTCCAAATTCTGTATCTTACTATACTTACTGTAACCTATTATTTGTTCATATATAATAGCAGATAGTAGTGGAATTCCTAATGCATATCAATCACTGAGATGAAGAAATGGTTTAAAAATTCTCAGTTCAGAGGAGTACATGTTGAGATAAATAAAACACGAATTGGAGACTTATGGCAACAGAGTCAGAGGGCAGAAAAAAATGCTGTGCTCTGGGAAGGTAAGAGTCTCCTCGGAGAAGAAACGTTTAAGTCAAGTCTTCAAATTTAAGTAAGACTTTCCTAGGCAGAGTGAATTTCAGGGAGGAATACTGATATTGCCTTTATTTTAAATTTTGATATTTTATCTTTTTTTTTGCATTGATTTTGATTTTTAAAAATGTTGCATTAAAATGTTTACCTTGATGACTGAGTTTTTTGGCATCCCTTTAAACTTTGTGCCTGAAGCAAATGCCCTGTTCTTCTAGCTCTAGTCTTTTCCCTGGGAACAGTCACAGAGTTGGAAAAGAAACAGCTTTACCAGTAAATGACGAACAGTTCAGCCTTAGTGGAGTGAAGGGTGCAAGTCTGTGGGAGTGGTGGGGAGGTGGAGATTCTCCAAAGACAGTTGAGGGCTGAATTGTGAGGTGACTGTGCAATAGGCTAAAAATTTTGGTTTTGATTTTTAAAAAGAGTAATTGGAAGGCTTTTTTAAAAATCAAGAATAATATCAAGAATATTTTATTTTTGGAAGAATCCTTTGTAGAGGACTGAGTGAATCAGATCAAGACTTGAAGCAAGGTGATAAACTGAGTCAGTTTCATTAAACAAAATAAGAACTATTGAGAACCTAAATAAAAGCAATAGGAATAGATATTAATTTGGGTAATATAATCTTATAATTAATTTAAAATATTTTATGCTAATTATAGAATTTTAATTTTTTTTCTTCTAGGAATATTCATCTGGTCAAAAATTACTTTGAAAACGTCATCATCTTATTTTCTACCTTTTAATATTTTACTTGTCTCTAGTTAAGCTATAAAATAATGGTGAAGCATAACTTCACACCTCTACTTTATCTGATAAACACTGTTTTTCTTGTTCTCAAGAAAATCAACAGCAGGAAACCTCAGAGTTGATTTTGTTTAGCCTCTCACCACATAGCGAGAAAAAAAGGAAAATAAGTGCAAAAAGCCTGAGAAATTGAAAGTACACTCCAGTCACTTGAGAATTAGCTCTCATAATCCTTTACAAATTTCTTTTCTTTTCTTTTCTCTTCTCTTTTCTTTCTTTTTGTGGAGTGCAGTGATATGATCTCGGCTCACTGCAGCCTCGACCTCCCAGACTCAAGAGATGCTCCCATCTCAGCCTCCCAAGTAGCTGAGACTCCAGGGGCATGCCACCACACCTAGCTATTTTTGTATTTTTTGTAGAGATGCTGTTTTGCCATGTTGCCCAGGCTTGTCTTGAACTCCTGAGCTCAAGCGGTCTGCCTGCATCAGCCTCCCAAAGTGCTGGGATTTCAGGCTACACACTTTTTCAACCCTAATAAGGAGAAAGTTCCTCCAGTACATAAATGCTCAACTCATCCTAATGTTTTTTTCATTTGTTTACCTAGCAACATTCTTTCACTCTATAAGATATTTTTAAAAATATAGCCTATAAGAGAACAATTTGTCCACATATAGTTCAACCAGGGTTATGTCATATTTCATTATTTAAATCATGCTATATTTTTTGTGGGGATCACAGAATGATTATACTGGGGAATTAAGATATGAACATGATAAAAGGCAACTGCTGATGGATTTCATGTTCCTAATCACTTTGTGCCCTATCATCAGCAAGAGTCATAGCTATAAAAGTATGAAATTAAAACGAATGGAGAAAAGGCTGTAGTGAGTTTGTCCTGGAAAAATATGAGTTACTTTTTGAAGTAATAAGTAACTTTATTTTGGCAGTCACTCTTGGCAGACTTGGAAGATATTGTTTAATAGATTTTTCTGACTGTTTTCCTAATAGGGCATCTTCATCATGAACCTCAGTGCCAAGTGTCTTATCTCGTAAGTTATGATATCTTCTTTCAGGGGACAGAGAAATAGGAGTTGAGAAACTAGTTTCTAGTTTGGTGAACAGAACCTTCTCTAAGCAATTAGGAAAATGAGTATGTATCTGTAGCAGATGTTAGTTAGGGTTTTGTCATCATCCTTCTCCTTCCTTGCTTCTCCCTTATTTCCATTCCTTTTCTTTCTGCTAACTTGGCCATTTATTCATCCCCAAAGTTTCACCTATCCTCTCTAGATTGGTGGCTCAATCTCCTCAACTCATTCTGTTCTTCAGATATCTAGAGCTATAGTCTTATTTGCCTTCTAGATTTTTTTTTCTTAGAATAGCTCAGTTTCTAACAGTATAATATTTCAGATTGCCCTGCCTTTGCAAAAGATACTACTATTGGCTTAGTCAACTCAATGTGAAGCCTGTGAATAACCTTTCATTTTTTCCTTTTCCTAGAACCGCATCTTCTTGATATTTTCAGCACCTCCTCTTTCATCCCTCCATTTCCATCCTCACAGTATGTCGTTCATTATGACATGACTAGACCATTGCAGTAGCTGCTGCCTGGTCTTCCTTCCTTCGTGTTTAGCATTTTTGTCCCCTCTCCTCCAAACTCTAATTTATTCCAGGAATTTGAACTTTGAGATTGATTGTGTCACATCCTGCTCAAAAATCACTGTTTGCTTCTTCTCGTTTACTAATTAAGGTCAAACTTTCCATAGTCCTAACCTATCTATTTAATTGCATTTAACTATTGTTTTATTTTTAAATGTACATAGTGTGACATTTAATTTTTTTTTTTTTTGCTATGCAGTTCTATGAGTTCTATGAGAATGAATAGTGTCATGTCACCATCACCACAATCACAATAAATAGGTTTTGTCACTGCCAAATCTTTCCTTTTGATGTTCCTTTGTAGTCAAGCTCCTCTTCCATCCCTGAGCCTTGGCCATAATTGATCTTTTTTCTGTCCTTATAGCTTTGCCTTTTCCAGAACATGACCTACATGCAATCATATAGTATGTAATATTTGGATTTAGATTCTGTCACTTAGCAGGACACATCTGAGATTCATCTTTGTTATTGCATATATTGATGGTTCATTCCTTTTAATTGCTGAATAGTATTCCATTGTATGGATCACCAAAATTTTCTTATCCATTCATTAAAGGACATTTGAGTTATTTGCAATTTTTGGAAATTATGAATAATGCTACTATCAACATTCATATGCAGGTTTTTATGTGAATATATCCTTTCATTTATTTTGAGTAAATACATAGGAGTAAAAGAGTGGGTCATGTGGTAAGTGGATGTTTATCTTTATAAGGAACTGTCAAGCAATTTTCCAGAGTGGTTATACCATTACATTTCCAACAGGAATGTATGAGCATTCCAGTTGCTCTGCATCCTTGCCAGTGCTTGCTTTGTCAGGTTTGTGTGTGTGTGTATATATGTGTGTGTGTGTTGTTTTTTAGCTATTCCAGTCCATGTATACTGATATCTCCTTGTGACTTTAATTTGCATTGCTCTAATGACTATTGATGTTGAAAATATTTTTATGTGATTTTGTGCCATTGTTATATTTTTTGGTGCAGTGTCTTCATATTTTCTGCTCATAGTTTGTTGAGGTTTTTCTTTTTCTTTCTTTTTTTTTTTTTTTTTTTTGAGATGGAATCTTGCTCTGTTGCCCAGGCTGGAGTGCAGTGGCATGATCTTGGCATACCACAACCTCTGTCTCCTGAGATCAAGTGATTCTCCTGCCTCAGCCTCCCAAGTATCTGAGATTACAGGTGCATGCCACCATAGCCCGTGTAATTTTTGTATTTTTAGAAGAGATGGGGTTTCACCATGTTGCCCAGGCTGATCTTGAACTCTTGACCTCAGGCGATCTGCCTGCCTCAGCCTCCCAAAGTGCAGGGATTACAGGCATGATCCACTGTGCCCAGTCTTCTTTTCTTATTACTGAGTTTTGAGAGTTTCTTTTTTATTTTGTATATAAGACTTCTGTCAGTTATATGTATTTTCTCCCAGTCAAAAGCTTGTCCCTTTATTCTCTGAACAGTGTTTTTTGTAGAACAATTTATTTTAATTTAGCTGAAGTTTAATTTATCAATTTTTCTTTTATGGATCATGCATTTGGTGGCACACCTCAGATTTCTTTGTCTATTACAAATGCATGGAGATTTTCTCCCTTGTTTTCTTCTACAATTTTTATAGTTTCACATCTTACATTTAGGTCTACAATCCATTTTGAATTTTGTGTGTGTATGTGTATAAACTGTGAGTCATAGGTTAGGGTTAATTTCGTTTTTTGAGTCAGAATCTCATTCTGTTGCCCAGGCTGCAGTGCAGGGCATGATCAGAGCTCACTACAGCCTTGACCTCCTGGCCCAAGTGATCCCCTCACCTCAGTCTCTCAAATAGCTGGGACTACAAGAATTCACTGCCATGCCCAGCTAAATTTTTTTTTGTATTTTTTGTAGAGATGGGATCTCACTATGTTGCAGATTGGCGTCAAACTCCTCGCCTCAAGCAATCCTCCTACCTCAGCCTCCTAAAGTTCTGGGATTACAGACGTGAGCTACCACTCCTGGACAAGGTTCTTTGTTTGTTTTTTTATTTTGCATGTGGAAGTCCAATTGTCCTAGCACCATTTGTTGAAAAGAAATCCTTTCTCAATTGAACAGCATTTGCACCATTGCCAGATATCAATTGACTATGTTTGTGTTGGTGTTTTTTGATTTTTTATTTTGTTTCATTGATATTTATCTTTTCACTAATACCATACCGTTTTGATCACTGTAGTTTTATAGTAAGTCTGAAAAATCAGGTTCTGTGAACCCTCCAAATTTCATCTTCCTTTGGTTTTGAATGGTTTTGGCTATTCTGGTACTTTTACTTTTCTATATGAATTTTACAATCAGCTTGTTTATATCTACCAAACTTCTCCTGGGTTTTTGATTGGGAGTTGATTAAATCTACAGATCAATTTGGGGAGAATTGATATGTTAACAATATTCAGTTTCTAGTCCATGAACACTAAATATCTCTCAATTTTATAGATCTTTTCAACTAACTATATTTTGATTCTATAAATATTCTCTATTATTCTTCTTAGTTTCATTGCTTTCTGTTTTAATCTGTATTATTTTTGTTTTTCTGCTTTCTTTGGATTTAGTTTCCTCTTCTAGTATCTTAAGGTGAAAATTAGACCTTTCTTCTTTTCCAGGATAGATATATAATGCTATAAGTTTTAATTTAGGTACTGCTTTGACTGCTTCTCACAAATGTTGATATATTTTATTTTTATTTTTATTTAGTGAAAAATATTTTCTAATCCAATATCCCTTTGTAATCTCATCTTTAAAGACTTTCCTTATGTACCCTGTGTTCGAGCCATACTTGTATGATTTCCAGCTTTTGTTCCTTTTCTTTTGCTGTTTTCTTTACTGGAAATGCCTTTCTTCCTAGTTTAATCTATCAGTCTGACCCTCCTCAAATGTCATGTTCTTTGTGAAGTTTTCCTAGATCACCATAATAGGAAGTGATACTTCCTTCTTTGAACCCCTAAAGTATGTTATACTTCTCTTATGCCATTTCATTCCTTCTGCTGTTCCAGCTCCAAGTCCTTGATGTCCCTCCTGCCCCAAGTCACAGCTCTTCCAGCAGTTAATAAGGCCCTTGCCTTTTATTTTGTAAATCACATGAGTGAAGTTTGGTAATGTGAGTCACTGGTCTTCTCATAGGTTGGTTCTGGAAAGGTAAATCCTGCAGGTCAGGAGGGCAGTGGGGAAGAACATTGGGATTGCCTCCTACAATTGGCTTTCTTTCCTTTTTCTATCTGATTTTTTCCATTTTTTTTTTCTATCTTATGTTTTCTATGTATTTAAAAAACTGTCATCTGGATAAAGAAAATGTGGTACATATACACCATGGAATACTATGCCACCATAAAAAGGAATGAGATCATGTCCTTTGCAGGCATGATCTCAGTTCACCGCAGCCTCTGCCTCCTAGGTTCAAGCAATTCTTCTGCCATGGATAGACCTGGAAGCCATTATCCTCAGCAAACTAACACAAGGAACAAAAAACCAAGCACTACATGTTCTCATTTGTAAGTGGGAGCTGAATGATGAGAACACACGGACACATGGTGGAGAACAACACACACTGGGGCTTGTTGTGGGGGTGTGGGAGGAGGGAGCACATCAGGAAGCATAGCTAACAGATGCTGGGCTTAATACCTAAGTGATGGGATGTTCTGTGCAGCAAACCACCGTGGCACATTTTTACATATGTAAAAACCCTGCACATTCTGAACATGTACCCCTGAACTTAAAAGTTGGGAAAAATAAGTCAGTCATGTTATACTGTCCTGGTTAAGCTCCTATCAATATTTACTTTATAAGATTCATATACTTTTTTTTTTTAATAATGTGAGAGCAAGTTTATTAAGAAAGTAAGGAGATAAAAGAATGGCTACTCCACAGATGGAGCACTGGCCTGGGCTGCTCAACTGAATATACTTACAGTTATTTCTTGATTATATGCTAAACAAGGGATAGAGTATTCATGAGTTTTCTGGGGAAAGGGTAGGCAATTCCCAGAACTGAGAGTTCCTCCCTTTTTTAGATCATACAGGGTAACTTCCTGATGTTGCCGTGGCATTCGTAAACTGTCATGGTGCTGGAGGGAGTGTCTTTTAGCTTGCTGATGCTTATGTTAGTAATTAGCTTATAATGAGCAGTGAGGATGACCAGAGATCATTTTCATCGCCACCTTGGTTTTGCTAGGTTTTGGCCAGGTTCTTTACCTCATGCTGTTTTATCAGCAGGGTCTTTGTGACCTGTAAATTGTGCTGACATCCTATCTCATTCCATGACTAAGAATGCCTGGCCTCCTGGGAATGCAGCCCAGTTGGTCTCAGCCTTATTTTTCCCAGTCCCTATTCAAGATGGAGTTGCTCTGGTTCAAATGCCTTTGACATATTTCTGTTTCACAAGGGTACCCTTAATCCTAAGGGTTGTAGAGGGACGAAGATTCATCTTCTGTAATTTCTTCAGGCTAAATAGGGGCGGTGATATTCCTGCCTAACTATTAGTGTGTCTTGTAGCCAGGGTAAAGAGGAGCTCAGTCAGAAAGCGTCAGTATGCTGAGGGCCATTTATAACTCTGAGTTCTGACAGAAGGTGATATCTGGAAGATTAGTAATTGTAGAATTTAAGAAAACATTGAGAAAGCTCATCCTGCATTCCTATATGAAGAGTACAACAGCAATAGATTCCACAGCAGTAAAGCAAAATAAGAAAAATTATCCCAAGTAAACAAATTAGAAGGCTTTCCACGAATTGGGCAATTGTTGAAACCAGGCTGATTTGGAGTCGCTAGCTGATTCCAATATGTGCCCGGAATTAGAATACTGATCCAGATTTTTACAACCCATCCCTCCTGTTTCTTCTGAGCTGCAGTCAGAGATTCACTGGTTGATTCATAGGAATAAGCAGGGTTAGTCTAAATTATAGGAAAGAAGCCTTAAAAACAACTGATGACTAGAATCTAATAATAGGTGTGCCATAGTTTTTGAAACAGAATTTTTCTCTCACCAGTCTCCCACTTTTACTAAAGACAAATCACAACAGGACTTATTTGTTTGCAAAAACAAGCTTTAGTCTTATACTTGGCCTGATTATTTGTATAAAGGACAGCAAGAACCATTACTTGGGACATAGGGTCTTTTTTAAATTGGCTTTGATGGAACTAGTTTAGAGGGTTAAAGGATTGTTTTAAGTTAGAATAAATCTGAAGGTTTGAGCAAGTTGTGGAAGGTTTGTGAAAATTTAATATTGTAAAAGAAATTATGTGTGAGAACATATTGGCTAAAGTTTAGAGGGGTATTATTGCTTTGTTTTATGTATCTCCCAACAGTATTAGCTTAATCTTGGAAGATATCATACCTAATCATCTTTCCAAAATTGTACTTTTTATTTTCCTCCCCAGTGAGCAGAAGAAAAGGCACCTCACCACACATGATATTATTTAATGCATGTAGATTAGAATATTCCTTGAAGGTGTGGCTTAATCTTTTCAATATATGTATTGCCCACTTATCATTACCATCAAGGTGCTGAACATTTCGTTTACCTTCAAAAAATGGCAAGGGCTAAAACATGGTAAACAAACAAACAAACAAAAAAACAATTAAAATACCTGGGAAAGTTTTTAAAATAAAATTTTAATGAGTATTTTCCAATCTGAGAGGCAAAGAATGCAGAAGGACATCTTATTAAAAACACATATTTGGCTGCAAAAGCCTAGAACACACAAAGGCACAACAGTGCAGTTTTCCACAGAGACACAGAGATGGTAAGTCTATTCTCTCTCCCCTAAATACACTGTTAATGGAAATAAAAACGAGGAAGTGTCTGAGTCATCTATTTAGAATTAAATAATGTAGTACTTAATTTAGTATCTATTTTTAAAATTAAGGTTTTTAAATGACCCCTACCATCAAAGAGTTCGATACAAATTTCTCACCCTTAGGTGTGAAGCTCTCAGATGAACACACATTGAAAATAATAGTGGCATATTAAGAACACTCAAAATTACGTAATATAAACCAAAAACTTCTTATTCAGAAAAATGTGCTGAACTGTGTTTCTAAGGGTGAATCAGTGTTGGTCCAAGAGAATTTACTGAAGTCACTTACAGCATTGCCTTGCTCTATGAGAAACCTTTCAGATAAAGACTCTTAGAGATTACAGAGCATAAAAGGAATAAGCATGACTCACATTTTTATACAGGGGAATGTGTGTTCTTTTATCTAGAAAGCAAATTCTTCTTTTCATGCATCCTCAGGTTCTATATAAGCTTTTCCCACACTGAGCTCTTTTTTTTTCAGTAACCTATGTCAGACTGAGTGACTTGGCAACTCTATGCACTGCAGGTGTGGTTCTTGTCTGGGGCCTGGTGATGAAACCAGTATCAAGGTTACTGGCATCCTGCCTGATTCACTTAGGAGTAGCTCTTGTCTATACCAATATGAAAGTTGAGGTTTCAATGTGACTGCTTAGATTTAGATATCAATTTGAACAACGGGTGAAGGAAATTCTTTAAAATGAGACTTCGGAAGAATTGAGGTTGACTTGAAGGTAGAAAACAAAGCTATTAGTGACATACAGATAGGTTTTTAAATGGTAAATATAGGCATGTCAGTGACTGATTACAAAATCTAATCATGAACTACTCTCTGTTAAAGGAGATAAAACCATTTCAGCTATGGATGGCTAGCAAAGAAGTAGCAGTCTCAGTTTTCTACTCTGCTATAATTTTTGCCCAAGTTGAACAGCTAGTATTCATCTTCTAATAGGAATATTCAAAGAGTTCTAGTTGCAGAAGTTTTCAGGCTTTACTGCATTTGCTGAAGTCCATTTCACATATACAATACTTTCTGCCAAACTCTGGTCTTGTTTTTCAAACAGTTTTATTGAGATATAATATACATATGTTAAACTGCATGTATTTAAGGTATAAAATTTTAACATCTGTACAACTTATTAAGCCTTCACCACAGACAAAATAATGACATTTCCATCATTTCCATATGTTTTCTTGCATCTCTTTGTAATCTCTCTTTCCCATTCCCTTTAGAAAATCTTTCCTCCTCCCTAGGCAACCACTGATCTACTTTCTGTGACTATAGATTAGTTTGCATTTTCTAGGATTTTATAAAAATGGAATATACACAGTGTGTTCTCTTTTTTTTTTGCCTTTTTTCACTCAATATATATTTTTTGAGATCTAACCATATTCTTGCATGTACCAATTATTTTTTATTGCTAAGTAGTATTCCATTGCATGGATATACTTCAATTTGTTGATCCAGTCACATATTTGGACATTTGGGTTGTTTTCAATCTCTGGCTATTACAGTAAAGTTTCTATAAACATCCATGTATATACTTTGTGTAGATAGATACTTTCATTTCTCTTGGGTAAAAACTTGGGTATAGAATCATTGGGTCATATAGTAGGTGCATATTTAATTAACAAAAAAATTGTCAAACTCTTTTCCAAAGTGGTTGTACCATTTTAAATTCTCATAAGCACTGTATGAAAATTCCTGTTATTCTCCATCATTGCCAACAATTCGTGTGATCAGTAGTTTTGGTTTTAATCCCTATTTTTCTAATGACTAATGATGCTGAGCATCTGTTCATGTGCTTATTTGCCATCCATTTATCTTCTTTTATTTTTCCCATTTTAAAAACTGGGTTGTTTAGCTTATTGAGTTGTAAAAATTGTTTATATATTCTAGATCAAAGTCCTTTTTCAGAAACGTTTTTCAAATGTTTCCCCCTAATGTTAGAGTATTAAAATTTGATGAAATAAAATATAATTTTATAGTTCATGCCTTTTGTATTATATTTAAGAAATCTTTGCAAAAACCAAGGGATTAAAGATTTTCTCCTAAGTGTTCTAGAAATTTTAGCTGTTAATTTAAGGTCCATGACCCGTTTCAAGTTAACATTTGTATAGGTTGTAAGGAGGTGGTTGAGCATTTATTAATCACATGGCTATCCAGTTTTGCTACAACACCATTTGTTAAAGAGATTATCCTTGCCCCATTGAATTGCCTCGGCATCTTTTCTGAAAACTAATAGACCACATATGTATGATCTATCTCTTGATTCTTTATTTCATTTTATTCATCTCATTGTTTGCCTTAACACAAATACCATACTGTGTGAATGATATTAACTTTATAATAAATCTTGAAATCAAAATTGCAAATCTTTCAACTTTGTCCTTTTTTTAAATGAAAGTTGTTATGTCTTTTGAATTTCTACCAAAAAGTAAGGTTGTGTTTGGGATGACATTTAATCTATAGATCAATTTTGGAGGAAATGATATCTAAACAATATTCAGTCTTCTGATCCAAGAATATGGTATATATCTCTATTTCTTTAGGTCTTTAATTTTCTTTCAACAATATTTTGAAGTTTTCAGTGTACAGGTCTTGCACATATTCTATTTGTCCTTTTGAGGTTGCTTTTAAGCTTTGTTAGGATGAATCAGAGCAACCTTTAGTCTAGGGCTAATTTTGCTCCACTGCTGCCGTAATACCCTTCTGAATATTCCAGCTGATGCCTTATGAATGACAAGATTTTTTCATTGTGTCTTACAGAAACATGAACTATTTCTAGCCTTATGTGAGTTTTGGAGATTGCTCTCTCAATTCTTTTAGTTCTTTCCTGTTTCTTCTATTCTTTTTTTTTTTTTTTTGAGACAGAGTCTGTCATCCAGGCTGGAGTGCAGTGGCATGATCTCGGTTCGCTGCAGCCTCTGCCTCCTGGGTTCAAGCAATTCTCCTGCCTCAGCTACCTGAGTAGCTGGGATTATAGGCACTTGCCACCATGCCCGGGTAATTTTTGTATTTTTAGTAGAGATGGGGTTTCACCATGTTGGCCAGGCTGGTCTCAAACTCCTGACCTCAAGTGATCCACCTGCCCCAGCCTCACAAAGTGCTGGGATTACAGGCATGAGCCACCATGCCCAGCCTTTTATCTGGTATTTTTGTTTTTGCTTTTGTTTTGGCCAACCTGAGGTATTATGTACTTCCAGACATGCACAAATCAATACTCAACTGAATACTCAAGAGGGACCTTTTGCAGATCTCTCTGTAGTTCTGTATTTTTTAGTACTCTTCCATATAAACTCTAGCTGCCTTGGCCTTCCCTGCCTCTCAGTCTTGTCTCCTCAACTTAGAGAGATTACAGGCTATACCTGGGTCCTCTCTTCCTACACAAGCAGTAAGCTGGGACAATCAAAATGCTTACCACACAGTTTGTCCTCTCTCAGTTATCACTGTCCTGTGTTGCCTGATGTAAAGTATCTTGAGTATGTTTAATATATTTTGTACAGGTTTTTAGTTGTTCCAACTAGGGAGTTAAATCTGATCTCTGGTACTCTAACTACCGGAACCAGAAGCAATATTTACCTTTATAAATCGTTCTTTTATCCTTATCTTTTGGCATTTGTACATTTGTATTTTGAAAGCTACATTTCTCTACCTAGTGTGGAAATTAAGGACTCTTTTATGTTAACTATTGCTTTTGAGGTAGAAGTTTTAGGTAAGACTCCAAGATCAGTAGAGAATTGGAATATAATATTGAAACTGTTGCGGCTATTAAAAGGTTTATTACTGACACAATGAAGCTTTCTAAGGAGAGTAAGGCAGCCTCCCAGGCAGGTCTGAAAATAGTTCGTGAAAGCAGGGGAAAGGAGACTGGCTTGGTTTTTATTGTGATGGGGGGTGGGTGGGGACTGGGGTAAAGTGACGACTCATTGGAGCAGGCTTATGTGGTCTGAACTTCCTGCTGGGGCCAAAGGAAGGAGCACTCGAGCTTTCTTATTAGTGTGCTCACATGTGGGACAGGAGAAGGGCAAATGGTGACACTTGAAAGTCAGCAGCAGCCAAACATCAGAAATAGAGTCAGGCTCTTAATTATAACTCACTCCTGATGTTGACTGATGAAAGAAAATGGGCCATGCTTTATTAAACTGAATTTGAGCTTGTGTAAATCAGTCATTATGGCTTTCTGTAAGGCCTGTAGCCTGAGGGTACTAATGGAGGTGAAAACTTCATTAAATGCCTTTTTAAAAAAAAAAAAACAAAAAAAAAAAAAAAAAAAACATAAAATAAGGAACCTAAAAATAAATGCCTTGGTCACTTCAAGTAATGTTTCAAACTCCAAAGGGGATAAAGAGTGTTATAATGAGGTCTCGTGTCATGGCTTTAGTATGCGCAGATACATGTAAGACCTATGAGGCAAGAGATTTCCGGGGTTCTTTACCCTCCATTAGGGTAAAGAATGAATAAGGAATCATTGATGGACTAGATGGACAGACCATTGGCATTGACTTGAGAGCCTGAGAAATTGTGGCCAGGGCATTCAGTGCTTAGATGACTGCATGAACTTTGGCCAGTTTTGTTTACTCGTGAACAATTTTGCCTGTCATTGACTGGGGACATCTTGGTTGAAGCAGCAGTTCTCCAGTGAGCATCTGTCATGCATTGGTGGTGCTGCTATCAATGAAATATACAAAACTCCTTTTGCTGTTCACTCAGTTGTTCTCAATGGGACCGACAGGTAGCCAAACATTGTGTGAGTGGAGGAGTGACCTCCTCCAGAACTATGGCATTTGACAAAGATCGAAGACAAAAGAAACCACTGTATCCTGCAGGTGGGATATGCCAGAAGATGTAGTCTTAGCTCTATCAAGGCTTGATTTTATCCTACAAGTGCTATTACTATTTTAGTAAGGAGACCTTGGTGGCCACGATGAACCTGCAGGTTGCTACTTTCATATTCCAAGGCATAATGGCCATCTGGATATGGAGGGTCATAGGCTCTGGGTCTAGGATGACCTAGTATGTGGCAAGTGAGTTCCCCTCCAGTGGTATTTAGCATGTAGCTGAGGAGAGCAGTTTTTAATACCAAAAACTCCTGGCAACTTATGGCCATTATGTCATATGTGGTCGGTAAACTCTAATAGGTATGAGAGGAGTTTGCAAAGGCCTCTGTAGTGAAGGAGTCTGTGGGGGAACACTAAGGGCAGTGCTATTATACTTAGACAGAGAAAAGAGCCTTTTGTTGTGGAAGCCCCATTTAAGGTGGATCCGTTTGTGAGAAATCGCATAAATGGGCTTAAATTTTGAAATGAGGAATATATTACCTTCAAAATACAAAAGACCTAAAAGGTGTTCAGCTTGTTTTAGTGTTGTGGGTACTGAGAGGGCCAATAATTTTTTTTGCCAGTGTCAAGGATGGAGTGGCCCTGACAGTGTCAAGGATGGGGTGGTTTACCAAATAATTTTCAGGAATTAAACCAAGGTGCCATGACTTTGTACAATGTGTGTATGGGTCAATGATCCATCCCCTTTTTGTGAGATTCTTCATGGGGATCTGTATTTCCTGAATGAGTGTGTCAAATTAATGCCCTTGGAGGAAGAGTTATCAGTATGCTGGAACTATGGGGAATTTCGACAAGGCAGTAGTTCTGATGGTTAAGGTGAGGCGTATGGGTTTGATCTCTAGTCCATGTTCAATATCATCCCTTAGGGCAAAGAGGTTATCTTGTTCAAATTTGTCAGTATGCCCAGGTATAGTTTGAGCTCCATTATTATGATTATGAAGGTTTGTCAATTGGTACATTTCCATAGATATTATAATCAATTTAGATCCTTTGTTGTAGAAGCATAAAAACCAATGAGCATACTTTTATTTTTTTATTTATTGTATAAATTCTTTTAGTTGGGGGTTTCAATTTCCGATTGGGTCCAATTGTGGGCCTGTGTTTCAGTTTTTTGTTTCCTCCCCTTACCCCTGTATTTAGATTTTTCTTTTAAAATTTACTTCTCTCTCTCTCTCTCTTTCTGTAATAATTACCTTACAACAGACTGGCCCACCCCCTTTGGTGGTTATTGAATATACTTTGGTGGGAGTGAAGTGTTCTCTTTTCTATTATGCTCATATTGTACGTTTCTTCCCCCAGGGAGTCTCCAATCATTGTCATCAGGATTAGGCATCTCCTGCATGGCAATGTTTGCTTTATAGAGTTTAGAGACTCCAGGTTTAAGTTGGGTTTGAATTAATCTCTAGTTGTACCATTGGAGTATCATAGGTGTTTTCTATATAACCCTGAGGACCAGGATTTTTTTTTTTTTTTGGCCATAAAGTCATAGGCAACAGCATCAGCAAAGGCATTTCGTAGGGTCCTAGTGAGCCTATCTGCTTTAGGAGTATGACTGCAGCATGCCACATGGTGACTACTCTTCTTTGCATAACTGACCAAATATAAATGATTTGTATACAATGTAAGTAGGCTTGTATATATCACAGGTTATCTTTCTCCTGAGCATTCTATAGAATTAGGGCCAATGCCTGATTGAGACATATATTTTATGTAGGCTGGGTGTGGTGGCTTACATCTGTAATCCTAGCACTTTGGGAGGCTGAGGCAGGAGCATTGCTTGAGCCCAAGAGTTAAAGACCAGCCTGGGCAACATAGTGAAACATTGCCTCTGCCAAAAGATAAAAAACAAGTAGCCAGGTGTGGTGGCATGCACCTGTAGTCCCAGCTGCTCAGGAGGCTGAAGCAGGATGATGCTTGAGCCCAGAGGCTGAGACTGCAGTGAGCCATGATCATGCCACTGCACTCCAGTCTGGGCAACAGAGTGCAACGTTGTCTAAAAAGCAATTTTTAAAAAGGGAGTAAAAAAAAAATTTAAAAAAGACATATACTTTAGATGAGTCCCAATCACACATTCCTGTCCCTAAATGTTATCAAAACTTCCTACTCCTGTCAGTGAAATCTATAACAGAGGCTTGGTACGACTCAGCAAATGCAGCAGAAAGCATCACAGCTCAAAGTGAAAACTTGCCAGCAGGAAGAAACAAAACTGAAAGAGAGTGCTAGACAGCAGGCAATAGAGCCAGTTAGATCCAACTGACCCAATAAGTTTCTTTTAAAATGTCTATACCAATTTGCATCACCATAGGAAATGAAAAGTTAAATAGTGCATGATTATACTAAACCAAGGAGTTCCTGGTTTACTATAAGAGATGAATTTAAAAAACAAAGAATTGTAATGCACTATGATCAATTGACCTAGAAGTTGGTTGAAAGCATAAATGAGAAGAGGTGGCTTTTCCAGGGTAGAGAAGGAGGTAGCAGAGAGCCTTCAAAGAAGGAAACACTTGTGCTGGTCTAGAAGGAAGATTATAAATTTTTCAGATAGAATATAGTAGGGATGGAGTGGATTGGAATTAATAGCTGACAGAATTGCACATGTGAAATATGTGCAATGATACATTTGAGTAATGTAAGAAGCTCAGGATGGCTGAAGCATAGGGAGTTCACATCAGCAGGTAGGCTGAAGCAGATATGCAGATGTTTGTACTTTATTGAAGGAAAACCATGATAAAGTTTGCACTTGGAAAGATCACCACGGCAGAAATGCATGAATAGCTTAGAGAGAAAGTCTAGAATCAGGGAAACTGAAGGCTGCTAATAGCCCATGTGGAACTTTTATACAAATTAGAAAAGGGTGCCCTCTCTCAGGTTACTTTTCACTTCATTTTTTACAAAATTTTATACCAATAATTACCTTACAACAGACATTTTACTGAAGAGTGAGAAAATTTTAATAAAAATATAAAAATCTATAATCCTCACAATATAACTTGTGCCTTCATCAACAAAGTCAAGTGCAGGGACTGTGCAGAGCACGCACTGCATAAACATGTATCATTGCCCTGTGGAGACCAACTAGGTAATTACTGCAGTAGCTTAGATTGGAGATGACAGTCCTGCTGAGGTAGTATGTCTTCTCTCTCTCTCTCTCTCTTTCAACAAATAGCAGCAATAATTCAAGGGCCTGTGATCTATGTTTCCTCGGATTTGAAACTCTAGCTGTAAGATTTGAAGTAGTAGGACTCTCAAGATGACTCCAGGTTATTTTGGTTTTTTGTTTCTTTTGGTCTTGAGAAATTAGGTTAATAATTATGTCACCTACTAAAATGGATAACCGAGAAAGAATCAGGATGTTGTTTAGAGGAGTATATTAGGAAACGATGAGTTCAATTTAGTTTCCGACATGCTAAGTGTGTAGTCTTTGTGGACTTACCTATAGACAATTAAATATGTTGATCTGGAGCTCAAGAAAGAGAATGGACTGAAGTCATAGACTTCATAGTCACTACACATTGGTAGTTGTAGAAGACACAGGAATGTGTAAGATTCCATGAGCTTTAGAGCATCAAGATTGATGCTCGGCACCATCCTGCTAAACAGGCTAGGATAGGTCCAGGGATGAATGAGGCTAGGGCTGCAGATTGGAGGTCTTCAGTTGGCTGTTGGGAAGCATTAGGGCAGACAGAGATGAACAAATAGGACCCTTTCTCCATAGGAGTGTTTCTCAAATTGTGGTCATTGGACAAGTGGCATCGTGATTCCCTAGGGACATTTTATTGATAGTATATACTCCTGGCTATTAGTGCTGTTGAATTATATCTGGATGTGGGACTGTTTTGTAGAAACTCTTTATGGGTGATTATTATGTATATTAGAGTGTTCCTCTTTTCAAATAGCTTCCTTTTCCCCATAGTTATGGTACTTGGGACTGGATCAATTTGCTTAGTAAGCAAAACTGTAGTTTATGTTTAAACTAGGAATGGAAAATATGTAGCATGTTGCTTGTATTTTCCTTGTCTATACTAATGGCAAGCCCTTTTCTGTCAAACCCAGTCATGACGTTAAACTATTTCTCAATTCTTTGCTTCAGGCAGATTCTACTAAGCAATGAGTTATCAGGCTAGATGAAACACATTAGCTGCACCAGGCTTAACTTCTGGCTATATAAGAAGACAAGACACTTTTACTATTAATTCATCACTTTAATTTTTCCTTTTCCACTATAGTTAAGTGGCAGAATAATATATATCTTAATATTCTTCATTCTAGCTAATGTAAAGGAGTCGATAGTAAAAGATGTATTTTTTTCTCTCCCATACTGAGAAGGTTGTGTGTTTTAGAGATGTGGTTTTCATTAGATGAGGTTCTCATTGACAATTTAATAGACAAAAATTGTTTTCTAAAGCCTGAAGCTAGACTTTCTAGGAAAGGGAAGATTCTCAAGGCTGGGACCAGGGGGATAATGGCCCTATGTAGCGGAGATAGTAATGAGCATCCCTAAAATTGAGATAATCTGAGTGGGCCCCTGTTGTCCATAGTGCCAGAGTTATGTAATTGTTGAGTGTTCAGGAAGGCTAGACTCCAACAACTGTGCCACTGAATCAATGTTGAGGACTTCAGTGGTTAAGTTCATGAACAGACGGAAGAACAAGATTGAGGAGCCCTTTTGGGGCTGCCTAATATCAGGCAACTTGGATGACATAAAGGGCCAAAAGTAAACATGGCTCCTTGGCTTCTCCCTCCCATTTATTTTCTGGCATCTTATAAGTCAGTATTCCTGCATGATGTCATGGGAGGAAGAACTGTGTCTCCCATATGACAAGTACTGGACTGTTACTCATCTGCCCTGATGGGTAGGGGTTCAGAGATAGATTTAATTTAATTTTAGAAAAATGAAGTAGTATACTTTTTCTTAAACCTACTAATTTATCCTCTACATATGGAGGCAACACAGTTTCCTGATTCAAGACACTGCCCCGGAGGCCAATGTTCTATTAACACATGTAAATGGCATCCTAAAGTGGAGCATGAGACATATAGAGAGGAATCAGGAAAATGGGGTGGTATAATGAGACAGGCAATGTGGGCAGAGAGGAAGTAGGCATAGTGGTTAGGTACGCTGGCTCTGAGGTCAGGCTGCCTGGGTTGTAATGTAAATTCTGCTATATTATAAATTGATTTTTTTTTTTTTTTTTTTTTTGAGATGGAGTCTCCCTCTGTTGCCCAGGTTGGAGTGCAGTGGTGCAATATCGGCTCACTGCAACCTCTGCCTTCTGGGTTCAAGCGATTCCCGGTTGCCCTGCCTCAGTCTCCCAAGTAGCTGGGATCACAAGTGTGCACCACCACGCCTGGCTAATTTTTGTATTTTTAATAGAGACAGTGTTTTGCCATGTTGGTCAGGCTGGTCTTGAACTCCTGATCTCAAGTGATCTGCTCACCTTGGCCTTCCAAAGTACTAGAATTATAAGTGTGAGCCCCTGCACCCAGCCAAATTAGTATTAATGTCATTGTGTTTCGATGTCCTCATCTGTAAAAAGGGATAATAATGGAGTTACTTCATAATCTTGTTTTGTTAATCATAATATAAAATGAAATGATGTGTATAAAACTTTTAGTTTACTGCCTAGCATATTAGTTTTCAGTAAATATTGTGATCTGCATTTTACACACGGGTCCTATGTGCTTACTGAAGATGGCTGTGTCTTAAAGTCTATATAGAAAGATGTAATAATTAGGATTGATTAATTGCTGCTTATTCTAATTTATTCACAAAATGATTTGAGGTGGCACTACCATAAGATACAACTATAAAAATATAAGAACAAAGGGACAAATAGGGAGAGTTAGATGACATCAAGAAGGTATAGAAACACAGGCCACTAAGGCTCAACACTGCACTTGCAAGTGGGCCATATATTCAGCACTGGGCTTTCAGGTAAGCATTTAGGGCTACTTCTTTCCAAGGTAGTCCTTTAAGTCATACCCTTCCTATATTTTTATCTTTTAACCCTTATATCTTGGCAACTTAGTCACATCTCACGCTCTCTGAAGGGAAAATGTGTTCAAGACCAAATTTGCTACGTTTGCTTCAAACAGTTGTGTTTTTCTTTCTTCCTAATTTTGGTTAAAGGCTCTACCATATGCCCAGGTCTCAGATGTGAAACTCTGGGTTTATCTTGGTCCCTTTCTCCCTCTATCAAGTCCGTTAAAGTCCATCTTTCCTACTTAGCTGTGTCTCTCCCATCAGGTGCCACCCTCCCTTTCTCTCTGTCATACCTCTGGTTTAGATCTTCATTCACTTCCTGGATGTCTCTTGTATTATTTTTCTATCCATGTTTCCCTCTGCTCTTTGGTCTCCCTGTTTTAATCTCTCCAATACATCCCTAACACATGTATCTTCCCCAGACAGAGTTCTAATCATATGATTCACTTGTTGAAAAACTTTGAGAGGCTCCCCACTGCATTTCAAATAAAGAATAAATGCCTAATCATCAAGGAACCCTCACAATCTCATCCATTCTTTATTTTCAGACGTATCGCTCACGACTCCCAAACACATGACAGTGTTTTAACTGCTCTCCCCAACTGTTCTCTCCTTTCCTGTTCCTGCTTGTTTGGGGCGGTCTTATTAATCTGTGTTATCCCATGTAATAGAGTACAGTGCCTTGCTTAAGAGTTCAATTAAAAACTGTTTGAAGTTTTGCTTCCTGTGAATTCAAAACCCATGGAGTGCTGCCCTCTTTTGGCTAAGATAGCACAGAGTCCAAAGCACCACATAGGAAATGATGCAGAATGACTCATCTTTTCCTTTTGGTTAGAATCCTCATGGAAACAAACAAGGCAGGGTGAAATGATTCCATCCTCTTTTCTCATATTATCTAGCTTCAAAGATTGTTTGTTTATGGAGATAGAAAGAAGATAAAATTCTGTATAGAAAACTTGGAACTCAACTAATTCAAATAATATATTATGTGTAAACTCAGAGCTGGGGCAAAGCCAGTAGTTACTTTGAACACATCCACAGCTCCAGGAATCTTCAGGCCTCAACATGGACTTTTATATAAGAGGTAAGGGATGAGAAAACAACAGCATTCCCTAAAGGCCTCTTCACATCAAGAACAGCTTCCTGATTTAGGGACGACTTAGGCAAGTGGCCAGGTTGTTTTTTTTTATACTGATACTTAGTATTTGGTGAAGTAAGAAAAATGGGGCCTGGCCTAGGAGGTAAAGTTTACTTCTGCAGACGTTCCTGGGGCCAATTTGTGGCCATGCCTGAGCCAGTCCTGAAGATCCAGCAGAAGTATGGAGGAAGGATGACTCAAAGCCCAGGAAGAGTAATACATTTTTAAGAAAGGATGCTGGCTAACATGGTGAAACCACGTCTCTACTAAAAGTACACACACAAAAAAATTAGCCAGACATGGTGGCTCGTGCCTGTAGTCCCAACTACTCGGGAGGCTGAGGCAGGAGAATGGCGTGAATTCAGGAGGTGGAGCTTCCAGTGAGCCGAGATGGCGCCACTGCACTCCAGCCTCGGCAACAGTGCAAGACTGCGTCTCAAAAAAAAAAAAAAAAAAAAGGATGACAGGATGAGAGATGCACAGAAAAAGCTTCCAAGTGGATGCCATCTCCTGATTTTAATATGAATATTCTGGGGTTGTTAATTTTAGAAAGTTATAACTATGTCTTTATTAAGAATCACATTGAACACCTTATACTTAGTGAGGATAAGTATAAAGACAATGAATAGTAAATACGTATGCATTATAAATAACCGGAAAGCTCAATTAAGACAGGCCTTGAGCTTTATCTCAAATGTCAATAAAACCAGACTTCCTTGGATCTGAAAGGGACAGTCATTCTAAAACTGAAACTCAGTGGGTGACAGGATGCCCACACCTCTTGGAGGAGGACAGAAAGATTTGTGGGCTGGTGTCGGATACAAGCTTGGCACCATCTTTGATTAGGAGCTAATGTTAGCAGAAAGATCAGATGTCAGTCATGACCAGAGTTGTTTTCTACTATCTTGAGAAGGTCACCGGATTGCTGCCCCTTCTTTTTTGAAACCTGATCTGGGGACCACAAACAGCCACAATGAATTGGATTACTGCCATGTGCTCTAAATTGGGCTGACAAGGCTGACTCAGTGCCAGGACTTGACACAGGATGCAGCTTGAAATATTCACTTGGGGAGAGGGTTGAGATTTCTTTTTAATTTTCAACGATGCTATTTGAAGAAATAGGATTGAATATGAACATTGAAGAGTGAATTAAATATTTGTCATGCCCTTGGATAGAGAAGATCACAAAAGTCAGAAATTTTCTGTGTTAAATTTCATGTTCTGGGGATTACTTGGCTATACTGGGAAGCTGCTGTTCCTTTTAAAAAGAGGTGAGTGGTGGCTCACGCCTGTAATCCCAGCACTTTGAGAGGCTGAGGTGGGCGGATCATGAGGTCAGGAGTTCGAGACCAGCTTGACCAACATGGTGAAACCCTGTCTCTACTAAAAATAGAAAAATTAGCCAGGCGTGGTGGCATGCGCCTGTAATCCCAGCTACTCAGGAGGCTGAGGCAGGAGAATCACTTGAACCTCGGAGACAGAGGTTGCAGTGAGCTGAGATCACACCACTGCATTCCAGCCTGGGTGACAGAGCAAGACTCCATCTCAAATAATAATAATAATAATAATAATAAATATAAAAAGGTGAGCCTTCTCTTTAGCATTATAAGTATAAAATTTGTTCAAATGTCCATAAAAAGCAAAGGAAACTCCCTCTTATGAGCAAAGATATGTACAAACATAAACACAGTTTCTTTTATTTGCGTGTGAATTTGCAAGCAGCACCTCACTGGAGCTGAACTTTTGTTATATAAATAAAACCATCTGGTATATCCAAAGAATTTCAGTCTCTAGAGAATAGGATCATAAACAATTGATCCTCCACAGACCTTTCAGTATTTTAGTTTTAGTAAAGCTTTCCCACAGCTCTGCTTCAGCTCTGCTTTAATTATTTTATCTGTTTTTAATCTTCTAAGGGTTTTATAATTTGGACTCTCTAATTTAATGTCTTTGTATGAGTGCATAGGGAGAAAGTCTACTCCACCATTTTTGGCAATGTGAAGAAGAGTGCATCCTTTAAGGCTTTTTGGTTAATGAATCATAAATAGATACTCAGATTAATAGAGAGTTTGGAAGAAGGAAGTATAGGATTCCATTTTTCTGATGGGAAAATGAAACATGGAGAGCTAAGTTCAAGGTCCCATGTCCCACAACTATTAACTGCTAAACACAATCCAGATTTTGTAAATCCCAGTTGAATAATCTTTTACTCAACATTGTCTTTAACTTATTGTTTATTTTCTTTTAGGCATGGATAGCAAACATGCCTCTGAGTAAAACAAAGAGAATCCAGTCTTTGACCATTTGACCAAAGAAGACCCAGCAGCTGGGAAGTTGGTCAAGTCTCATCAGAATGAGGTTGGATTTTTTTTTTCTTTAACCTCTCCTGCCCCCTTTAGCAAAAATTGTTTAGTACTAATTCATTTCTTGGAAGAAGCGAATTTCTAGGAAGCTTCTGAAATGACGCTATAGTTATCTGAAAGACCAAAAGAGGTAGATTGCAAAACTCATATTACTGAATGTTGGGGCAGCTTGACGCTAATGCCTGAACCCCATACTTAGAAAGTAGAATTTCATTGGTCTAGATGGGGCTCTCCAAGATAAATCTAAATATGCAGGCTAGGTTTGAGATTGACTGTTTGATGCACCTGGAGCATATCATTCACAAGGACAGCAGGTCTACAGATTCTCATCTTTCTCCTAGGGTGATCTTCTTTGCTCAGGAATAATTTGAAGTGAAACCAAGAAATCAGTTAGCTATATGGGAAGAAGTTCTGGAGAGAGAAAAAACAACTGGATATAATAAGAAGACTCATCCCAAACTTGTTTCTACTTTGTGAGACTTGACTAGACATCCATGGTAGCTTGGGTGACTGGAAGTGGTAGACACAGATTGATAGGGTCTCCTGACGCTGACCACAGCATCTCTGGCACCATTTTTGTGGCCAGCAGAAATATTATAGATCTTGCATTTTAATTAGGAGACATAGCAATGCAGTAGTTTTTATGATTTATTTTGGCACATGATGGCATTAATAGCAAACTGTATTTGGATGTGACTTTTAGGCTGCTTTATGCTTCCCTGTCACTGATATTTGCTGAGTCATTTGTTTGGGAACAGGATGTGCTGTGCATCTTAACTGACAGATGAAAGAACTTCCCCAGTCTGGTAAAATGCAGATTTCAATTAGCATAATTTTAAAATATTTTAATGCTTAGAAGCCATAAAATAAATTCAAAGAAGCACAATAAAATAATTAAAGCTGAGGTCTACCTTTTCTTTTGGACACCAAGGTATCACTGGTATCAAATCACTGTTTGCCATTTGGGAAGAATCTATTCCCAACTTTATCTTTTGCCAAAACCGTGGGCAAAGTGAACACTGACATCTCAGTGTGAGAGTGAATCCAAGTTTTGTATCATGTTAGCATCCTTAGTGGTTTCTTTTAAAAAATAGTTCTTCCTTTACTTTGTAGTTGATGCTTTTCCCAGAGTGGTACAGAGGAATTTAAGTAATGTTGCAGCTAACAGGGAAAGGCCAGCCTTTCCATCTCAGGCAGGCCGATTCACTGATTAGGCTTTCTGTTATTGCAGGGGAGTGGGCTAGGAACAGACAGGAGTAGTGTAACTCATAGGCCTTAGACCACCTTGTCTTTACCTTCTAGGATAGATCAAACCTGGCCATATGACATCTTCAAGTTTGTTTTTCATATTGCAACTTTAAAATGATTGGATACTGGCTGGGAGCAGTGGTTCATGCCTGTAATCCCAGCACTTTGGGAGGTTGAGGCGGGCGGATCACCTGAAGTCAGGAGTTCAAGACCAGCCTGGCCAATATGGCCAAACCCCATCTCTACTAAAAATACAAAAATTAGCTGGGCATGGTGGTGGGCAGCTGTAATCCGAGCTACTCGGGAGGCTGAGGCAGGAGAATCACTTGAACCCAGGAGGTGGAGGTTGCAGTGAGCTGAGATTGTGCCACTGCACTCCAGCCTGGGTGACAGAGCAAGACTCCATCTCAAAATAAATAAAGAAATAAATAAAATTATTGATTACTGTCCAGATACTGTTTTGGAACAAGGCAGAGAGGAGATAAGTGAATTTTTATAAACCATATACTGTGTTTCTTAATATAGTCACATTTACTCAAAATAACCAAATATGATTACATTTTATAAAGTTTCGTTCTGTTATTTATCCTTCAAAATAAGAATGCAACATTTAAACAGTTGGCCTCTTACTGGGACAGAATATTGAGAATTTATTGACAACTGGTGGTGTTAAACTAGTGTTATACCGATTACATTGTAATAGAAAGAGTGATGGCTGGGGATCAGTCCTGTAAGGCAGTCCTGGGCTCAGCTTTGCTGCTCACTAGCTCTCTAACTTTGGACAAATGATCTCGCTCTCTTGTGAATGGCAAGAGAGGAAGTAGAGACTGCTGTACCAGCTTTAAATACTGTGGTGCGTTAGACGAGATTTATATTTTTGCTTTCAAGAAATCCATATTCCCTTATAAGTTATTACATTAGCTATCCCTTAGAAGAATAATAATTTCTTCTTAAGCATATATAGAACGTTGTGAAAGAGGTATCAAGACTGACCCTAACCACTGTTGTTGTTGTTTTTGTTTTCCTCCTCTTCTTTCTGTCTATGAGAAAAAGTCCTTGGCTTGTCTAACTTCAACGTTAGATACATTATTTTGTCACTCTTGAATACCCACAGGACATATGGCAAACTTTTTGATGAGATCAGTAGGACAAGTCAGACCTCAGAGCCAAACTTTTTGCTCAGCAGTTGTTTCTGTTCTCATACACTTTGCTGTGGGGTTGATTTTCTCCCTCTGACAAAACCAGTGCAGTTCCAGGAGGGCTCCCGCCTGCTGGTCCGGTCATGGTCAGCTACCCTTCCCTGACTGAGATGGCCATAGCCTAAGGTCAGCCAGGGACCCCTCCTCCCCCACGGAATTCTCTCCCAGCTTCTTATTCCTAGCCCCCTTTCTTTGCTCTCACCATGTTATCTGACTTTCTCACAGACGTTTGTGGGAAAATAGAGGGTGTGTTTGCTCTCCATGTGGTTAAAAGTGAATTTCCATGCTGGAAACATTGCTTCACTAAAATAAGGTCCTAGATTTTACATTAAAAAAGGAAGTTTCTCCAAGATGCTGTGAAGCATTACCCAACTGCCACTCTGGTCACTAAAAATAAAAATAGTATGCTCTCTTAACAGGCGAGTCTTTTTGGAGAAAAATGCTGTGTAATTCTAAGTGAAAAAGAACGTGAGTATTTTTCTCCAAGGTCTTCATATATTTAAACTAGGGGAAATATCTGTCAGATTAAAAAAAGTCTGATAATTGATGAAAATGATTAAGACCTAGTAAGTGGTTGTTAGAAATCATTTTTAAAATCATAAAAATCCCAGAAGTAAGTACAGTGAGTATATAGTATGTGCCCAAATATTTCATGAAAAAATAAAGGTTATTACTTAGACAATCTTTGGCTGAAACTGAGAGATGAGGGACATGTCCTCTTCATTCTTACACAGTATGGGCTCATTTAAAATATTTTTAAAAAACAAATCAGTTGAATTTGAGAAAATTGTGGAATTTTTTTAGCAAGATTTGGAACATTGAACATCTAGAGTAGGATCCCTAAACCCCTTCAATTGGAAAATATAAAATGTCCTCTAGATGGAGCAGCAGGCTTTTTCTTTGTTAAGACAAAGAATTTTTATTTTTGTGAAAGGAACTTCAGAAATTCATTTTAAACAGAAAATAATTTAAAGAACCTTATTCTTAAGAATAAGGTAAGCGGGCCGGGTGCAGCGACTCACACCTGTAATCCCAGCACTTTGGGAGCCTGAGGCGGGCAGATCACAAGGTCAGGAGTTTGAGACCAGTCTGGCCAACATGGTGAAACCCCATCTCTACTAAAAATACAAAAATTAGCTGGTGGCGCATGCCTGTAGTCCCAGTTACTCAGGAGCCTGAGGCAGGAGAATTGCTTGAACCTGGGAGTCGGAGGTTGCAGTGAGCTGAGATTGTGCCACTGCACTCCAGCCTAGATGTCAGAGCGAGATTTCATCTTAATAATAATAATAATAATAATAATAATGTTAGCATATATTATTGGGAATATCTACTCTTTGATGAAGGAAATATTATATTTCAGACAGTGTAACTTATCTTCGTATATGCTGGAGTAAAATGCATTTGGTTTAAAAATTCTCCAAGTGAGATTCACTGAGTTTTGGAGGCTTGCTGTACATGTGCAAGAGCCAGGAAGCTACGGATGTTCTTTAAAGATGTGAGTATAACTGAGAGGGAGGAATAGTGAGGACTGAGAATGACAAGGGTTAGGGAAAGTCCTTTTGATTAGACAGAAACATTTTCCAAAGATAGTTTCAGTATCTGCCTAAATTGGATTTGTGAATGTGAAATACAGAAAGCTTGAAGTCATCTGACAAGTCCTTCTCATTTTACAAAAGAAGATGCCAAGGCCCAGAGAAGTGGCTGTCATTCTCTTGTATCAGTGGAGTTAGTGATTGCACAGAACAAAATTGGATAAGCAGTGCAGTGGACCTTTGTTGTTTTAGCTGCCTCTTACTAACAACACTGATTTTCTTTTGGGAATTATACTCCTCCAACTGTATGGAATCTTGGAAAGCTAATAAAGGAAGCCGAGGGGTCCCTAGATACTCTTGTATAGCCAAAGGTTAGGCATGTGACCTAGTCAGGCCCTCGAGGGACTTCAAATCTTCAGCAGAGTTTTTATAAGGAAATATGAAACAGTTGGAATTCATTTATTTTAGATGATAGCTTAATATTCATTTTACTAAGTAGGATTCTTCAACCTTCCTACTAGTTCTGTGGAATCTCCAATAACCCAATAATTCCCCATTTTGCTTAATGCTTGGGCAGAGTTAGTTTCTTCCAATACTTGCAACCAAAGAAACTTGAGTAACTCCCTAGCCCATCAATGAAGCAAGACCTTCTAATTGCAAATTTAAATCACCCAACAGAATCACCATAAGTCACCAAGAATAATTTAAGACGTATTCATATAGGGAAAATAAACACACTCTAATTCCCCAACCAAAAACATCACCAGAATATTATGTTCTAATTCTTTTGAGCCATGACAAATTTTCAATTACTGTAAGAAGAATCTGACAATACTGCTGTAATAAATTATTTGTTGACTAAATGAGAAAAAGTTTTCCATTATATAACATTATACTAGAGAGCGCTCTAAAATATTATTTAATATAGCACTTACATTTATGTTTTCTGACTATAAAAGTAATACTGATTTTTTTGTCCAGGTTTGTCTTAAATATTAAAAATTAAAAAAATAAACTTTTGCTTATTTTCCTATTAGAAATCACAAAAGGGGCAAATAAATACCAAACTGGAAACATTGTACAAACCACAAGCCATATGATATTTGAATCAGACTAAAATAACAATGGAATAATGAGGTCTCTACAATTTTTTTTTTCCTTTCAAATTCCTTCTCAGAAAGTGTTTGACTTAACCCTGTTATTTAGAAAAAGTGTTGCAAAAGCCTCGTTTTTAAAAAAAATGTAATTCCTTTTAATGTACCCAGCAAGTGGACCCTCCCTCCCTCTCTCCCTTTTTAATATCTCAGAATACAGTTTTTAAATGGGAGCTTGATGTTTATGTTTTTTTGGGCTATTATAACTAATCTTTGGAATGATTCAATATTATATGATTTATAAACCGAAAGGTCTCTTATATCAACAATGAAATCTACTAGAAACAGGCCACTCTTATCTTAATGGCGTTTTAAGACAGAATTTGCAGTTTGGCTCAGCTTAGCAAGGCAGGGAAAAGAATGGTTAACAGCTTGAGAGCATGCACATTGACGTTCAGTGGTGAGCCAGCAGAGGGCTTTTCTGTATTTGCAACAAGCAACTTGTTAATGGCAGATTCCTAACACAATTGAAGAATGATTAGTTTATGAAATATAAGGTCATGCTAAAGGGAAATCAATTTCCTACACACGAGCTAAATAAAAATAAAATAGACTGGTTAGTAGAATGAAGGCAGACAAGGACTTAAAATACATAGGTTAGTAGAATGAAGCTTATATGATTTAATTCAACCTAATATTTGACTTCTTAATGTGCCATTGTTTTGAAGATCACAATGTGTATTACTTAGATAGAAGTCCAGGTAAAAACTTAGCGGTTTGTGGGACCCACTCAAGTTAGATTTTGATATAGACAGTGCCCTATCATGGCTCTTTAAGAGTCACAGTGGTGAGCTGGAGCCAGCTCCTGGTGGCTCCTGAACGCCCATTATTAAATTTGGAGGAATTTTGTGAGCCAGTTGAAATCACATTTGTAGCTCAAAATTGGCCATAGTGGGAGTATTATACCATGGACATCTGCAAACACTACAAAGTAGGATCCTTCCCTTTCCCCAGTGGAGGTTGTTAAACAGTTACCAGAATATCACCAAACATAACAAAAAGGGGGATTTTCTGAGAACTGTGTCATCTAAAATCATGAATACATTCTCATGCCTGTTCGTGCCTGCCTTGTCCAGCCCCGCTGGTATGCAAAAAATCATCCTTGAAGGTTTGGTTTCATCTTTCAATTATTGGGAGTTCAATCTGGCTCTTTCTCTGCTAATAAGTGAGTGGGGTCTGGAGGTGGATTCTGGAGCCACTAGTGTTTGGTATGCAGGTGGATGAGATGGGGAGTATCTTGGTGTTTCTGTGAGCCTTGGTGTATCCATGAAAATTGAGCTACAGTCCCCCTCCTTTTCTCCATTGCTTAATTTGTACCTTCTGTTTAAAATGTAGTCAGTGCAATTTTTTCCAGGGATGGTTATCCTATCTATAGCCTTTCAACTATGCACCTTACATGACATCTATCATCGTTGATGTGATAATATTGTTATTTATAAATATCAATGGGGTTTCAGATTTATTAACATTACACTAAGATGTACAATGAACAATTAGGTTTTTATTTTTATTTTTCTGTAGCTGATCTTATGACTGTTATTCACTGCTCTGTTTGGATGACTTAGGTAAATGTCTTTCAGAATTCCAGTCCCTTGCCGTTTGCCCCTAGGTGTGGGAAGTGGAGGGGGTTTCACTTGTCCTTGTCTGTCTTAGGGAGACTGGTTCTTCCACCTGGACATTATTCCCCGGAGGCGTGTTGGTCTCTGCTGCGGGTGTCTGCTCTGGGCTTCTCCTTAGGCTGAGGACCTCTGCTATACAAATGGTCTTCTCCCTAGGGCTCTGCTGTTGTCCGCAGCTGCTGATGAAAGCCACCGTAACTCCTGCTTTGTTCCAGTTATTTTCTCTGATGATTTGGGGCTCTATATCAGCTCTTACTGGCTTTGTGAGAAGTCTAACTGGACTTCCTCCTCTAGGCCAGGACCCTCCAAATTTAACCTGAGACTGGTTAAGGCCATGAGGGGAAGGGGGTGTTCGGACATGCCTCATTATGCCCTCCTCCATGTTAGAATTCAGGAAAAGCCAACTAGTATTTAACATCAATACACATCTTAAGTCTGATAAGAAACATTTATAATCTATTTTCTCTGAAGTCTGCTACCTGGAGGCTTCATTGGCATGATACAACTTTGGTGTCCACAACCTCTTATGGAACCTGGACATTCCTTTCTATTGATAATAACAGCCAATTGCCAATCAGAAAATTTTTAAATCTACCTATAACCTGGAAGCTTGCCCATTTCAAATTGTCCCACCTTTCTGGTCTGCATCAGTGTATATCTTAAATGTATTTGATTGATGGCTCATGTCTCCCTAAAATGTGTAAAACCAAACTCTGTCTCAACCACCTTGTGCACATGTTCTCAGGGTCTCCTGTGGGCTGTGTCATGGCCATGGTCACTCATATTTGGCTCAGAATAAATATTCATTCATTCATTCATTCATTCATTTTTACAGAGATACTCTCTGTTGCCTAGGCTGGAGTGCAGTGGTGCGATCTTGGCTAACTGTAACCTCTGCCTCCCGAGTTCAAGAGATTCTCTTGTCTCAACCTCCTGAGTAACTGGGACTGCAGGCGCCTGCCACCATGCCCGACTAATTTTTGCATTTAAGTAGAGACAGGGTTTTTACCATGTTGGCCAGGCTGGCCTTGAACTCCTGACTTCAAGTGATGTACCTGCCTCGGCCTCCCAAAGTGCTGAGATTACAGGCATGAGCCACTGTGCCTGGCCAGGATAAATCTTTTACAATACTTTACAGAGTTTGGCTATTTTTGTCAATACCACTGAAGTCTGTCTATGAATCCCTGACCATGCTATTCAGTCTGCAGACTTCTGCTGCTGAGGTGATTCTTTCTTAATTCAGAGGCCCTCTTACAGCTCTGAGGCAGAGGCAGGAAAGCTGACTCCACAAAAGGCACTCTAATGGCCGAAAGAAAGTATGGGTAAGCAAAGAGATGAGTTGAGTTCAGCTCTCCAAGGCAGCCTACAGAGGCATGTGGTGGCGTCTTTCTCCTTCCCACAGTCCCTCTGGATGTGAGCGATGGGGCTGAACTCCTTCCTCCTCTTTCCTCACTGGGTACTCTATCATATGAAACTCTAAGATCCAGACCCTCAATCTTTCCTCTTACTACGTACAAGGGGGACATAAGTAGTATAAAAATTTCTTTCTCTGGCTTTCAAACTTATTATTTTTTTTTAACAGGTAAAATAATCCATTTTGTATGTTTGAAGCTGAATATTATATTTTCCTTTCTTTCTCTTTGTTTTCTGGCTAAAATCATCTAAATCCCCAAGGCAAATTTGTGGGAGCAGGCCACATGAAATTGCAAGAGAAGGACACATTGATATCCTTAAAATATTCTCCCTGTTACATATGCTTAACTTCTCTCACCGCTGGAGTAGAAGCTTTTTCAGAGAAGGCTCTTCTGCTGTTCAAGAACTGTTCTCTTTTAAGTATCCTCTTTTATCTGTGTCTTCAATATCTCCCTATTTGTGGTAAGCTTCCTATCAGTTTAAAAATAACTACCTGGTTGGGTGTGGTGACTCATGCCTTCAATCGCAGCATTTGGGAGGCCGAGGCAGGCAGATCACGAGGTCAGGAGATTGAGACCATTGTGGCCAACATGGTGAAACCTCATCTCTAATAAAAATTAGCTGGGCGTGGCGGTGCATGCCTGTAATCCCAGCTACTCGGGAGGCTGAGGCAGGAGAATCACTTGAATCCAGGAGTTGGAGGTTGCAGTGAGCCGAGATCATGCCACTGCACTCCAGCTTGGTGACAGAGCAAGGCTCCATCTCCAAATAGTAACAACAACAACAACAACACCCACCTGCATCCCTCTAAATAAATAAACAAAGCAACTCTCCATGGACTTCACATCTGTCCAAACCTGAATCTTCTCTGATGTTTCCTATCTCAGTAAATGACATCACCATCAACTTACTTAATTGTGGCAGAAAACATTATCCTTTACATCTTCTTTCACCTCATGCCCCGTGCCTGATTAACTAGCAAATTCTTTTACTGAGTTTCTGAAATCTGGTTTGAATTAGTTTCTTTTCTCAATTCCATACCTTCCATCCTAGACCAAATAGCTGTCATCTCTTGTGGACTACAGTGGTTTCCTGTGGCTGTTTTCCTCCATTTAGCTTTGTTCTCCTTGAATACAGAGTGATCTTGAAATTAAAATATACATAGCCTGTAATATGTGTGTGCATGTTTATGTGCAATATATTGGTACATGTGTACATATGTGCATGCACACAATACTGTTTATATTACTCCTTTGCTTCAAACTTTCTTTTAGCTTCTGTTATTGGGATAAGGTTCAAAATCTTACAATGGTCCAAAGCACTTGAATGACCTCACTTTGCTATACCCACAGCCCAGCCTTGTACTATTCTCTCCCTAGCTTACTTTGCTCCGGTCACACTAGGTCTTTTGTTTTCTCAAACTTACCAGGCTTTTTCCTTCTTAAAACATTGACATAAGCTATTTTCTCTGCCTGGTGGGATCTTGGTTCTTTGGCTAACTCCAGTTCTCAGTTTAAAACCCTTTCCTAGAAGACCTTCTAGATCCTTCCCTTTCCTGAGAGGCCCTTTCAAGGCATCTTGTATTTTTCTTTAATAACAACACACAACTGCAGTTGAATGATTATTTTTATAATGATTTTAATGTTGTTTTCCTCACTGAATTGTAATCTTTGAAGAGAGAAGCCATCTTACTCGTTTATCTATTTCTTCTGCTTATCAATGTAATAATAGTGCCCATTGAATTAGTTTAATAGATGATTTGTGTAAGTTTTATTTGTATAAAATTCACACCATCTAACTTACGGTTTTACTCATAATAAATATCCCAGAAATTATATTAATAATTATTAATAATTTTCATGATCTCTTGCCTTTTTCTCTCTGCCTGCTTCTAGGAGTCTCTGTTCTCTGTTGTCTATATGAAAAGAGGTCTTTGTGAGATATTTGTGTGAGGCTGCATGCAATGTAGCTCAAACCAGGAGGCAAGCCAGATGTTGGATTCTGAATTGCAGCACATTACTATCAGATAGCTTTAAACAAAATGACCCTGGAAACTTAATGAATCTCAGTTGCTTACAGGATGAAGTCCATATAAATTAGTTGAAACGTAGGGTTTTGTATCATCTGAACTTTTCCTCTCTTTCTAATCTCATTTCCCATTACACTTCACCCCATGCTCCAATCCTTCCCACTGAGCTCTACAAGTACATCAGGAAAAGGAGATGACCATTGGCATCATCATTATCATCATTGCCACTAACAATATTTACTAAGCATTGATCTAAGTCAAACACTGCGTGTGAGCCTGCGGGGAAATGCAAGATGCATAAGTCAAGATCCCAGCTCTTAATCACCTATAAACATAGTAGAAGTGACAGGTATACACATGAAAGATAAATAGGAATATAAGTTAATTAAATTGTAAGTGCCAAGGAGTAGTTAAGAGTGGGAGCATGATTTCCTGAGATGTGAAATAGTGCTCTGCATTAGGTTTATGTGTCCACAAATAAATGTGACTGTGGAGAAACAAGGAAAGGTAAGGAGAGGATATTTACTGTTCCACTTTTCTCTATGAAGACAATTCCTGTGATTTATCCATTGCTTTTGTACTCCTCCTTCTCCCTCATCTTCAAAGCTATTGTAACTGCAACATGAATTCATAATACAAATGAACAGATATTTTTCAGTGATTGAGAACCCTCATCCAAGACTCCTTGAGCCCCTGGCTTGCGAACTTGGGAGATGTCATTTTACAAGCTCAAATATATTAGCCTGACCTGTAGAGGGCAATGCTTAGATTCATCCACATGGAGCAGTTAGCCTCGTCTATTGGATTGAGGCCATGCACAAAAACACTGAGCAAGAAGAGGCTTTGATAACTCTGCTTTCCCCAGGGTCTTATAGCAGAGGCATACATTAATACATTCAGTCAACAAATATTTTTGAAATACTGTGTTCAGTAATGAGCAAAAGAAGATATTATGATGTGTGTCATGCCCTCAAAAATTCATAGCAGGTAAGACGGACTCATACAGAAATAAATAGATATATATATACTGTGATGAGAAAAATGGTAGTGGCGTGAATGATCTACATCTCACAGAAGGCTGAACACCTTGTCAATGGAGGAAGCCTACACCAAAAGGATAATGTTTAAATTTAATCTAGAAGAGAAGCAAGAAATAGCTTTGCTCTGGTGGAAAAATACTGTAGGTATTGGTGCCCATTTGCCTATAGAGATGCCACAACCCTGTGACACCTCCCATCTGTTTTCCCAGAGGTAGTAGCCCTTAGGCATAACCTATGGAGGCAAGTGGAACTGGATGTTTTCTTCTAGGCCTGGTGAATTATTTTTCTTGCCAAAGAAACCTCTTTGAGGTTGTTTCTGGTTGGAGTCTGTGTTGGTCCGTTTTGCATTGCTATAAAGGAATACCTGAGACTGGGTAATTTATAAAGAAAAGAGGCTCATTTCGCTCTTGGTTTTCAGGCTGTACAAGAAGTGTGGTGCCAGTATCTGCTTCTGGTGAGGGTCTCAGGAAGCTTCCAATCATGGTGGAAGGTGTAGGGGGAGCAGGACTGTCACATAGCGAGAGAGGGAGCAAAAGAGCGAGGTGGGGAGATCTGAGACATATTTTAGCAACCAGATCTCATGGTAACTCATTACCACAGGGAGGGCACCAAGTGATTCATGAAAGATCTGTTCCCCACGACCCAAGCAATTCTGACTAGGCCCTACATCTAACATTGGAGGTCACATTTTAATGTAAGATTTGAAGGGGACAAACATCTAAACCCCATCAGAGTACTCTCCACATGCTTCCTCGTTCTCTTGGACTAGTGGCTACCCAGGACATATACTTATAATGGATTTCATAAAAGAAAGACAACCATCCAAAACTCCCAATCACAAAGCAAACCTCTGCAGAAGTTATGCCTGCTATCATTACACTGGCCAGAGAAAGTCAGTTGGCCAATTCAAACATCAATGAGCAGGGAAAATATAATTTTTCTACCTCAATAGGAGGTATAATAAAGCTACTTAGAAGAGCAAAGGCATATCTCTAATTCTATGTCAGAGAGGCAATGAATGAAGAACTGGGAATAATAACCTAATCAATCCAAGGGCATTCCTGCCTGCTGCTCTCTGCATTCCACCATCTGATTCTTAAATGAATGCTTTTATCCTGAAGCCACTCAGTGTCAAAAAGAGCCTGATAGATCTCCAATCCTGTCAGAACTTCCCTGTGTCATTAAAGTTTCCCTGACTCCCACCAATGGAGCACATAATAGAAATCTAGCTCACAGGTTCTCTTGGTTCTGACTCCTGATAGCAGAAGAGTGAGCTGGACTCAGCAGAAGGCTTGGTGGCCTTGAGATTACTTCACAGCACTTCATTTCTGTTCCTGTTCAGTTTCTCACTTACAACCTTTATCCTCTTGTCTAATAGCTTTCCTTTATTTATTTTTATTTTTTATTTTTATTTTTTTTGAGATGAAGTCTCGCTCTGTTGCCCAGGCTGGAGCACAATGGTGTGATCTCAGATCACTGTAACCTCCACCTCCCAAGTTCAAGCAATTCTCGTGCCTCAGCCTCCCAAGTAGCTGGGATTACAGGCATGCACCACCATGCCTGGCTAATTTTTTTGTATTTTTAGTAGAGACTGGGTTTCACCATATTGGCCAGGCTGGTCTCAAACTCCTGACTGCAGGTGATCCACCTGCCTGGGCCTCCCAAAATGATGAGAGTATAGGCATGAGCCACTGCACCCAGCCTGTCTAGTATCTTTCAAGGAGGTGTTTCTGGGAAAATGTACCTTTATCTTTTTGCATGTATACATTCCAATTCTCAATTTTTTCCTATATCTAAATGGATGATTTGGGGACCTTGGAGTAGTAGAACCCCATCTAATTCATAGTACCCCTCAGCAGAAGGCCATGTTATTGGTCAGGGTTCTCCAGAGAAACAGAACCAAGAGTTACTGGATAGATGTAGTCATGGAAACCACCGCTTGTATCTTTGCTTCCTTCTGAACATCTGCTCCATTCTCATACTTCTTTCTGCAGAATAGCTCTTGTTTTGGTTATTTAATAGCATGCACATGACTAAAAAATAGTTGCCATCTCCACTTCTGCTGGACCACAAAGCTCCAGGGCCCACAAGCTTGTGTCAACATATGGCCTTTTCCCTGTGATTTACATTTCAATACCTGAGAACGGGAATCAGATCAGTGTTAGGACTACCAATATGTTATATTGCTTAGCATCAAGTGACTATTGCTGGTGGCCAGAGTGTGAATGCATTCATTTTCTATTGCTGCTATAACAAATTACCACAAATTTAGTAGCTTAAAGCAATGGACATTTATCTTATAGATCTGGATATCAGAAGGCTGAAATAGGACACTGGGCTAACATCAAGAGGTCGGCAGGACTGTATTTGTCTGGAAGCTGTAGTGGAGAATCCATTTTTTGCCTTTTCTAGTTTCTAGAAGCTGTGTGCTTCATTTCTGATTGTTTTTTCCATCTTCAAAAATTTTTTTTTCACTTATAAGGACCCTTGTGATTATATTTGGCCCTCACTTATAATCCAGGATAATCTCCCCATCTCGAGATCCTTAATCATGGGCTGCAAAGGCTGTTTTGTTATGTTAAGTAAAATTCACAGGTTCTGGGAATTAAGACACAGACATCTTTGTTGAGGGGGTGGAGAGGAGCACCATTATTCCATTATTCATAGTGAGGATCATAAAGATGTGCTGCCAATGGAACAGAGGCTGTGAGTGGGAGGAGTTTCTTTGCATAAAGAGTGAGGTAAGAATACGAAAATTAAGTAACACGTCTACTTCCGTCTACTTCATTTTTCCATCCTCTGTTTCTTTCCCCTCCAGTGGAATCTGTCAGCACTCTCACATTTGTAATTTGCCTGGACTTCTTTTTCTTACTAGAATGAACTAGTATTTAATTTTCTCAAAGCTAGATTCTCTCTTTATTATAATGCAGATGCCTAATCCCCTTAGACTTGATGAGAAAATATGAGACGCCATGAAGGATGGTTTGGGAATCTGTGCTTCTAATAGGTTCACTAGGGAATTCTTGCACACACCAAAGTTTAAGAACCACCTCTGTATTCTCAGTAAAGCTGATAAGCTTATCTTGTTAGAAGAGAAGACTGAAGAAAACCTTCCAAAGGAACTAGTGTATTTTCACTGCAGCTTTTGGTAGATAATGATAACAATTTTGCATGTAACTCAGTAAGACTCTAATTCAGGCTGGGGGAAGAGGTGGTCATGTCAAGATAAAGGGGAAGCCTTTTTATGGGCTGATCAAGATTTTTTTGACTCTCAAATCTCAATGAAGGGCATAGTTCTTTCTAAGTTATGTTTTCATACTGATTTGTGCTGTGTCAAATATCATAGTAATGCCATATCTCCAAAGGCAGTTTACCATATCAATCTTGCCAATATAGGGGAAGCAGAAGATGACGGGCTAACGTTTGACACTCCAGTGGCTCTTGTCATAGACCAGATTGCCAGGGGTCTGATTTGGAAACTTGCTGTTGTATAAAGTAATCCAATCATGACATTTTGGGATTTGACAGGTTTTGTTTTATAATTTAAACAATTGGATCCAAGTATAGCATGCTTTCTTTACAAATTTACAGTTACTTAATTTGAAGAACTTTTGTTTGTAAGTAAGCTAAGTAAGTTGTAATTAAGTTGAAAAAGTAAGAAAGAAAATATATAAAGTAACCTAGAAAATAAAATCATGTAATTTTTGATGCTTGGTGGTTTAGTTTTAATAATATGGCAGATTACATGATATAAAAATCTTCTAAGTATAAAGTACTTGGAAGTACTGAATTTAACAAAATAGTCAACCATGTAAATGGTTGAGTGAGTTCACTAGGATGTAAGGAATATTACCAGAGACCAAAAACAAAACAGAAACTGGACTTGGTTTTCCTTCACTTTATGTTTGGGATTTGAATTTATACTCTGTGGTCTGTGAACCCTTAAGCTAAGAAATTAACGTGAAACTCCCTGGAGCACTTGACAGAAGTTGGTACAAAATCTTTTTTGGAGGGCAATATCCTCAACTTTGGTGGTAAAGGATTCCCATAGAAAATGCCCTGCCAGACATGGACCCCAAATTCAAAATTACAAAATCCATGAAGTCATCTATCCTAAGTGAGAGAAACAAACAACAAACAACAAGATTAGAACCACCCCTACTGCCACTAAAAAACTGAAATAACATTCTTTCTCAACAACTCTAAAATGAGTACATAAAAATTATTGAAGATATAAAGGAATTCAGAGCATGAGAAACCAACTTTATGGCATAAAATAGTGCCTTACATTAATATTTTCACTATGTGGTACAAGTGCAATGTGTTATAGTAGTTCAGAGAATGAAGACAGCTGCAGAAACTGAACTTGATGCTAAAATGTTGACAAGATAAAATTTAGTTGGAGAAACATTACTTCTTTCAAGGTATCACTTAGATATTGCAAATCAATGGCATCACAGCAAGTTGAAAAACAAATATCACTATAAAACATAACACATTAATTTCTGGGGATGAGTGTTAAATTGAAATCATGACCAACACAGATACTGTTTATGAAATATAATCATATCCTTATTCAGAAAAGGTAAGATAGATGCCACTTCTAAAATTATATGAAACATCCCAGAAATTGCCAAGCAATGCACATCCAGAAAGCATAAATAGAATACTACAAACCATCTTGCAATAAGACAGTTACATTCAGAGGGGCAAACATCATCTTAAAGATATAGGATTCTATTTGCTGGCTCAATGATAACATAAATTCTGGATAAAATCTACGAACTTGAAATGTGTTAGGTTTAGTAACACAAGTAAAGAGTATTTGCATTTCACTAGCAGAATGTGATATTAAGGGAGTCAAAGGTTATCTACTTGAAATTTGTTGTCAGTTGATGAAAAATGAGTGTTGTATAAATCACCAAACAAGTTAACTTTCTTCAAAGATGATGAGCTTCATTACAAATAGACCTGTTATTATCATTGACATACCTACTATTCGATAAAAATTTTCCCATTCTTGACAGTTGTTTTAATGTGTTGGGTTGAGGCCAATAGGCTGTCAGGTGTCAACTTTCTAAAGATCATATTCCATGTGGGAAAATGAGCAGTGCTTTTGTAGCAGAAAGGGAACTGTTTATTGCTTGCATTATGTAGTTGTCTCAGACTTCTTATGAACTTAATATCACTTCACAAGCTGGTGGCTGACTTACTTTTTGCCAAAGTTCCTTTGTCAGGGTGGAATGAAATATAAAAGCTGTCAATTATGTTTTGACAGTAATAATTACATGTAGCAACAGTCATAAATTGCATTTTTTGTGGCTCTGAGTCTAATCTTTTATCTAAACTCGCATCTATTGTAGCTATTTAAGGAAGTCTATTTTGCTTATTTTCACGCAGGCTACCATTTCATGTATCGAGTTCATAATGTAGTTAGTTGAAAAAGGACTTGGGATTTTTGTTACTGTTCTCTTTGCCATTGTTCATTCTCCTTTTCTAACATTTTTTCCTACTATGAGCCTGGATGGAAGAGGAGCAGAGAGAAGACATACACCAAAGCTCTATGTATAAAATAATAGCAACCCTGAAGCTTCCTCTTACAAATTCTACTATTTTTTCTTTCTTTATTTTTTGAGACACGGTCTTGCTCTGTTGCCAGGCTGGAGTGTAGTGGTGTGACCTCAGTTCCCTGCAACCTCGACCTCCTGGGCTCAAATGATCCTTCCACCTCAGCCTCCATAGTAGCTGGGACTACAGGAGCATGCTACCATGCCTAGCTAATTGTTTTGGGTGTTTTTTTTTTTTTTTTTTTTTTTTGTAGAGGCAGAGTTTCATCATGTTGTCCAGGCTAATCTCAAACTTCTGAACTGAAGTGCAGCCTCCCAAAGTGCTGGGACTACAGGCGTGAGCCACTGTGCCCAGCCAAATTCTACCAGACAAAACAACTTAACAGTTTTTAAATACGTATAGTTCAAAACAGAAAAATAGTCACAAAAACATCAAGTAATACAGGCTTGCACTTGTCAACTTTATTCAGTGAAAATGACTGTGATGCTTTCGAATAACAACTTTAAAGTACTATATAAAACTTGAGATGAAAAGTTCAGAGTTACTACATGTTAATTAAGTACATAAAAATACCAAAGTTTGTATCAGAAGCACATAATTTTCACATGACTTAACATTGCTGCCTAATACCCTTTTTTACTAAGTTCTAATAGTGTTAGAAATAGCTATAATTATTATAAAAATGTTTATTTTATTGAACTATAAAATTTAACTTTGGTTTATGCTTGAGATTTTTCCATATGGCTGTTATTTTTGGATTTTTTTTTTCTTTCTTTCTTTGAGATGGAGTTTCATTCTTGTTGCCCAGGCTGGAGTGCAGTGGCGTGATCTCTGCTCACCATTAGCTCTGCCTCCTGGGTTCAAACGATTCTCCTGCCTCAGCCTCCCAAGTAGCTGGGATTGCAGGCATGCACCACCACTCCCGGTTATTTTGTTTTGTGTTTTTAGTAGAGACGGGGTTTCTCCATGTTGGTCAGGCTGGTCTCAAAACTCCTGACCTCAGGTGATCCGCCTCCCTTGGCCTCCCAAAGTGCTGAGATTACAGGCCTGAGCCACCACACCCAGCCCTGAGTTTTGGAAATTTTTAAGTCAAGCAAAAAAGTCAAACAGTTAGTAGATAGGAAAAATAATCCTGAAGTTGATTTATAGATTTTTCGTATTGTAGGTTAAGTTATATGGGAAACTGTGAAGACAAGAGAAACTATTGTAAAATAAGGAGCAGACTTAGTAATGCATATTGGTTATGTACATTTCAGCTCTTTTCAGAGTCAATAAACATTCTGCATAAACAAAATTAATTCCCTTAATTAAAAATATTTTGTTGGGGAAAAGTATTGTCTTCTAAACAGATTTCAATCTTAGCCTTTTAATTTACTTTATAGTCACATATTCTCAAGAATCTAAAATATTTTATACTTTTGCTTGTGGTTGAGTAAATATATATTTTGGACTAATATTTAGAATGTAACTATACATAAGTTAATTATGTTAGACTTATATGATTGTCTAATTAGTTCAAGAGTAATAGACTAGTAACCTTTCAATAAATAATATTAAATACATACTGTACTTCAATTAATTAAACCTATTAATTAAAAATTCAAAATGACTGTGAATGTGTGTGTACGTGTGTGTGTGCTGGAGGGGGGACAGGCACATAGCTACTTTATAATTTTAGTGAAATTTGTTTGTATTTTCATGCTTAAACTTTTTCCTTTATAGACAAACATCTGTTGGCTCATGGAATTAGCTATTATTTCAGCAATGAAAAGGCATTAAGGTCATCTAGAGCAAGAGTAAATGATTATCGGATTTGGAACACAAACAGGAAACTGTTTGTATAATGAACATTGGACCATGTAACATTAGTTAGGATATCAAGAATACTTAATAGAAAAGACTCAGAAGTCATTGCAGGAGAATTGTCTGGGCACAACAGGATGTTAACAACTGCTGTGCCTTTTTGTTTCATAAAGTACTTCTGTGTGGTTAGACATTCCTTACTACTGCACACCTGTCTGTTAAATGACTTTGATAATAGTGCAGTTAACTCATGGGATCTGCTGTAGAAATGTGCACCCGCTATATAAGAATGGTTTTCACTAATGTGTGGAGCTCAGATCTATAAAGTTCGTTATGACATATTAGAGCTCTTTTCTCATGCCAATGTAAGCAGTCAGTCCCTGTTGAAGAAGAGAGCTCCTAGTGCTGAAATAATAAGTCTGTTGTTTAATTGGATATTTGTCACAGAGGATGGAAAAACAGGGTGTGAAGGGAAGGTTTTCAGGGCTGGTGAGTTACTTTATTTTCTTTTTAAAGTCAAGTATAGAATATTATGTTTTTTAAAAAATTGCTACTTTTGTTGCAGAATGTTTAACAGAAATATCTGTGGGCCCATGATCATGTCAACTTAAACTATACTGTAATGGGACTTGAAAATATATGCATGTAGTTTTAGTGTACTTTTTAATTCCTAAAGCAGACTTTTAATTCTTAAAGAACATGTAGACATTCTAGGAAAGATGGACAGGGTTTTATTTCACCCTTTTTCAAAGGACAGTAATTATTTTATGAATACAATTATAAAATGCAATTAGATCAACAATTAGGAATAATGGTTATCTCTTACGGCTTCCGGAGATTTCAAGAGGTGTTTCTTTTTATTTTAATGCTGCTGTCTTGAGAAGGTAAAAAGGTTGATATAGGCTAAAAAGGCCTATGATGTGCAGGTGTGGGTGTAACTAATACGGGCTCAGGTAAGAAGCTGCCATGCATCACTAATGAGAGACTCAGCCAAAGGGTTGTCTGCAAGTTCTAAAGCTTCAGATGCTGTATGTAGTTGGAAAGCTTGGAATTCCTTTTTGAATTACTTTATTACATAGCTATATTTATTAGAATTTGAGTACATTACAACTATGCATACTTCTAAGATGCCATCATAATAAAGACCATCTATTTGGTTACATTTCAGGGAGAAAGGCTACACTGAAATGAACATTGTAAGAAAACTCAATTTAATGATACCTTGGAGTATATTCTTGCTTCATGTACTGCTGTTTTCATTACAAGGTAAGAACTCAGATTAAATGTTTATGTTAATTTATTGTATTTTTGTTTCTCTTACAATTTATACAAATAGTTTTCCCTTATAAAGCACTTTGAAGTCATTAGAATGAATTGTACTAAGTGATACTCAGATCACCTTTTAAAAAATTCTTAATAATGTAAATAATTTGGACCTTTTAGTTTTCATTTTTTGTCTTTGCAAAATGGCTAGTTAAAAATCATGCTTTTATTATGATATGCAATTGTATTAGAACCTTTTAGTTTTCATTTCTTGAATCTTTTCAAAATGACTGGTTAAAAATCACGCTTTTATCATGATATGCAATTGTATTAGAAGAAGCTCTGATTCTAACTTTTTTCTTCTAAATTATGATTTAAAATAATTGTCTATTTGCAATTTAAACATTTGAAATTTTATAATAAACTAAGAGCAATTGAGGACTTAAACTTTCTTCATGCCATCAACCCAAAGAATAGTAAAAAAATGTTTTAAGAATGACTAACATCTGGGGCTAAAAATTGATTTTAATTATTTTTATAGTAATTTTATTAATAAATTTTCTTGCTATTTGATTTTTTTTTTGTTATGGAAAGCTTATAGACATACACAAAATTTAAATGAAATAACACACCTTCATGTGCCCTCACCCAGGTTCCATAACTATCAGCATTTTGTGGAACTAGTTTTACGCTGTTACACATTTTTTCTTGGAGTATTTTAAATTCATGAAATACATATTATATATTTTTAATAGATAAGCACTGTATCATACCTAACAAAATGGGGAAAGGATTTATTTATTTTCAGTTGTTGATTTTTAATCCCTGTAAAGGTCTGTATGCTTTGGAGCTTGTAGACGAAATTGGAGAAATTGCTTAAGTACAAAAGACTACAGAGGTCAAAGGTGCTATTTTCCAGTTCCAGTTGTAACTGAAACCCCAAGGAGAACGACGTCACAGAATCTTGAGAGCTGAGGAGACTTTACAGATAACTTGTCCAACACCATCATTTTATGGTGTGCTTGGTATTTTGTTTAAGCTTGGCATGTACTAAGTGGTAGCACTAGAACTAAAACTTGGATCTCTGATTCCAAGACTAGAGCCTGTTCAGTTGCATGGTGTGCCTGTGTAAATCCATGTATACTGCCCATTCTTTTTAGCTTATCAGTCATTCAGTGTCTCACAAGAAATTTGCTGGTCAAATCCCTCTAAAAAATGCAAAAATAACAGCAAACTTCGATCAGAATTTTAGAATTTAGGTTAAAATGTTCTTTTAAACAACTAGAACATGTAGCCAACATATTTGGATAATTTTTTTTCATTCTTACATATTTGTCTCTGGCAGAATATATCTGTGCATCATCTATATTGATGGGAACATCAAAGTGAGTATTTCTTGTTCTTTGTGTCCTCTAAAACATAAAGTTAATGGTAATAAGCAAATCTCAGCAGGCAACTAGATCTGCTTTTGAAAAAAATAAGTGAAATGTTTTACAAAAAAGCGTGAAATATACTTTAAAAAACATTTCTACAGATTAAAAATGATCTAGCATTCATTTCTTTATTTATGAAAATACTTCCTTTCCTTTTAATTACAAAGTATTTGTTTTCATTTTAATTATGAGGGGAGTCTTTGGTGGCTGTTGGTACTAAAAAGATATTACTTTCATTTCAAAGGTTTGTAATAAAAAGTTATATTCCATACTATTATCCTTTACATTATTATTAATATACATTATTGATAACAAATGTATTATGTTCGTTTTTAGCAGAGTCACACAGTTTTTAATGATAAAAATAAACAATTGTTTTAGCAGTAAATAATGAAAATCATTTTTTGTACTAAACTGATCCGCTTAATAAAAAGCAGAATTCTATTCACCATTTGATTTTTTTAAAATAAAATGTTTATTGATAAATATAACACAAAAACAGAAAACATTATAAAGCAAATATATACTTTAGTGAATTATTAGCCATTTGATTTTGATAAATTACAATTTGATGTTCTTACTTACATTAATGTTAACTTGCCCTTTATGACATAGCACAGGAGAGAATTAAGTACTATGTTTGAAAAAAGGGAAGGTACAAATACTGACCTCACTAGATTTGCAAAATCATGTGGAGAAAGTATTGCAAGGGTTGGTGCTACAATGTTACACTCTTTTGTTTATTTTTCTATCTCAAAGTTCCTTCCTAAAAGTCAGTTTACATCAAAGACTGGAGAAATTTGGGGACACTCCTGAATTTTGTAAAATGAGACAGCACCACCACCCAAATCTAACCCTTCCAGAAAGGGGAGGGAGGACCTTTTAAATGTTAAACCAAGAAAGACCTCTTTGATAAAGTGATGGAAATCAGGAGGAAAACACCAGCTCTCTCGGGAAAGGCTTGTTCAGGTTGCCTAGGGGCCTTTGACTATACAAGTTCTTTTTGTTTTCTTCCAGAAACGGGTTTAATGAAAATCGACAGAAAAGAGCTCTTTTAGCAGCACAGGTAGGTTATGCTTCAGGTGGAGAGAGAGGCAGAGAAATAATCCATTCTGTGTTGGACTCTGCTGTCACTTCAACAATGAGACCTTTGTGGAGGGGAATAAAATGCTAAGAACAAGATAGGAAGGAGGAGGAAGAAGCAAAGTAACCTCTATTGCTTTTCTACGACCATCAAATTCATGCTCAGGTCACATCGACTTGTTTGGAATAAAATACATTTCTTTTTGCTATTCAGCTCAGTTACCTACTAATAGACTTGAGGCATTTAATCCCATGTACTTGCCAGAAAATTAGAAGTAGTTTAAAAATTAAGCACAATATCAGGACAATGACAACAGTATAATGTACATGGAAAAAGGGGCCGAAAAAGGTGTAAATAATATGAATTAAATACTGCAAAAGGGCATCAGATACATCCTGATGTCCTGACAGAAAGTTTTTATAATGTCTGATAAATCTAAATTGTGGGTATCTCTGAATAGGTAACTTTTTTTTGGAGGGGCAGTGTAGCACTGCATTTGAGGAGATCTTCTTGCTTGGTTGCCTTCATATGAAGGATATTGGATAATTGCAATTTCTTCAAACTGGTTGGAATGCTCAAATGGATGGGCTTAAAAATATTTCTCTATAAAAGATGGATGGTAAAATACAGAATCCTAACTTAGCAAAGGCATTTCTTTGAAAAGGAATATGATTTGAGTATTTACATAGCAAGCAGCTTAAATATTCAAGGAAGTCTTTGTTAAAGGTTGAATTGCAAATAGTTTTTGTTAGCATTTTGTGATAGATGTCTGAATTTGTGTATTTTATAGTGTTAATTGAAGAGAATTAGTAGTTAAATAGAAGACAGATCTGATATGCTGTTGTGTCTGGTTAGAAGACAGAACTGATTTATTCTTATCAAGAGTAGAGACCTTTTTTTTTTTGTACCAGTGTTACTGGAAAGGGGTCCTGACCCAGATCCCAAGAGAGGGTTCTTCGTTCTCATGCAAGAAAGAATTTGGGGCAAGTCCACAGAGTAAAGTGAACGCAGGTTTATTAAGAAGGTAAAGGAATAAAAGAATGGCTACTCCATAGGCAGAGCAGCAGCATAAGCTGCTTGACTGAGTATACTTGTAGTTATTTCTTAATCATATGCCAAACAAGAGATGAATTATTCATGACTTTTCCAGGAAAGGGACAGGAATTTCCCGGAAATAAGAGTTCCTCTTCCTTTTAGACTATATAGGGTAACTTCTGGATGTTGCCAGGGCATTCGTAAACTGTCATAGCATTGGTGGGAGTGTCTTTTAGCATGTTAATGCATTATAACTAGAGTATAATGAGCAGTGAGGACAACCAGAGGTTACTTTCATTGCCATCTTGGTTTTGGCAGGATTGGGCCGGCTTCTTTACTGCAGGGTCTTTATGACCTGTATCTCGTGATACTAGTCCTTGCTGACCTCTTATCTCATCCTGTGACGAAGAATGCCTAACCTCTTGGGAATGCAGCCCAGCAGATCTCAGACTCATTTTACCCAGCCCCTATTCAAGGTGGAACCACTCTGGTTGGAGCGCCTCTCATACCAGAATAGGCAAAGGATTGTCTATGGAATGGAAACATATTTTTATTTTTCTTAAAAAGTGTTTTGTGTACTGATATACTTAAGTGTCAAATTGGGGTTATACTGTTGTCCATTTAGATGTTTTCAGGATTTGTATACTTTACTCCCTTTTAGCAAGAATGAACAGCAGGAGACTTGTACTTCTATTTCCTAAGGCTAGAAAACGTGTCAAAATCATTTATTTTCAGAACAATTTTTAAAAGAAGAGGTTTCAACAGCGGGCAATGAGGTCATAATCTTGCACTGCACTGTTTAGAATTGGAATTTCATGTGTTACAAGGCCATTCTTATCCATAGATTCACTCTTCTGCTCTAGGAAAACAGAGCATCAATAGGTAGATAAGTGTGCAATAATGACTCAGAAATATGTTGGCAATGAGGTGAGCAAGAAAGGGTAGACGCAGACTTCTGTAAATAGTGTATTTGTGCGCTGCAATGATTTCCCATCTAAAGACTGTATTTCCCTGGGCTTCTCTCCGTCCTGCGGAGGTGTAATCAGGAAGGAGGAAGGATGGGTTGTCCTCTTTTATCAGTCATGTGAATACATGCACCTACTGCCTGGGACTTTTTTGCATTTGCATTACATTCCAAAAATTCCTTTCCTGAAAGCAAGCCCTAAGACATAGACTTAGGTACAGGTCATTTATTTGGAAGTGTACAAATAAAGGAGAAAGGAAAATGATGTGAAGAAGGGAGAAAATAAAATATGGGGTGTATTAATGAGGGGCTTTCTGCTGTAGGCAGCTGGAACTCAGTCTTATTGGAGACTTCTGAACCATGTAGAATGTGTCCTAGAAAAATTTCTAGCTTGAGGGAAGCCTCTGGAGAGCCTAAAATCTCCAGGAAGGCACTTTCTATAGTCTTTTCTGCTTGGACTCTGCCGTCAGGCAAAGGCAGAAAGAACCTAGTGCTGAAGTTGGAGGCTTTCAGCGTACACAGAAATCCAGATGAATTCCAAGGTGAATTCAGAGGTGGGCTGAGAGGATGTGAGGAGAGGCATCAACAAAGTCTGAGGGAGTCTTGGCTCTAAACACCCTTGGGAGACAGATTCCCATTTGAACCATGTCTCATTTTTCAGTTGGTATTTGTTGATGACATACCAAGGACAGTGCTAGAGATAGAAACAAGAATAGCAGTGCCTGTTACCTAGAAACTCCATCTGTTATGGAGGTAGTCTGATGAAGAAGTCATTTCTGTGCAACTGGTTCATTGAATCCAAGACAACCTCAATCATTTGCCATTATTTATATGACATAAAAAATAAATATGCTCCAATTATAAATGTAAGATGCCATTCTGACTTCAAATATGTCAATAAATAAACAAAATCTGCATGTCACACATTAGCCTTGGTGAAATGTATTATGATGTATGGGATGCTGGATAAATAGGATATTGTTGTAGCCAGAAAGGTGGTGTGCTAGGGAGTCATTCTAATTTCCATAAACAAGATGTGGATTGAGTTAGGTTAAAGGATATAGAGCGAAAAACAAATTATATACTTTTATCTTCCTCTAGTGTTATCCAGTGTTTTCAGTTTTTGCCTAATAGTAAAAACAGGTAGCATGTTTACAACTCTTTTCCTTTTTTTTTGAGACAAAGTTTCACTCTTCTTGCCCAGGCTGGAGTGCAATGGCCTGATCTCGGCTCACTGCAACCTCCGCCTCCTGGGTTCAAGCTATTCTCCTGCCTTAGCCTCCTGAGTACTGGGATTACAGGCACACAACACCAACGCTGGCTAATTTTCTGTATTTTTAGTAGAGATGGGGTTTCACCATGTTGGTCAGGCTGATCTCGAACTCCTGACCTCAGGAGATCCACCCACCTCGGCCTCCCAAAGTGCTGGGATTATAGGCGTGAGTCACCGCACCCGGCCTGCATGTTTACAACCCTTATTATGTGCCTGGCACTATTCTTGGTGTGTCATTCACATCATTTCACTGAATCCTTACAATTCTGTGAGGCAGGTACTTTTATAGACTGGGAAACTGAGGCTGAGCTGGTTGAATAATTTGTTCAAGGCGATAGGCCCTATGAGGTAGAGTAGAAGTCACTATACACTTTTAGTGAGTATCAGAGATGATTGGCTTCCATTAAAGGGATAGACATAAATCATTTCGGATCCAAAGGAAGAAGATTTTGGTGTCCAGTAATATCCGGGGCTGTGTCAGATTTAGGCAGCCAGAAGCAATGTGGCTGAAGAGAGAATAAGACTTGCTGTCTTGAAGGAATCGAGGTCATAGACTGTTGTTGCGTCTAACTTAGTTTGAAGGCAGAGGCAAGAACAAAAAGGGGAGATTGAACAGTGAGGATAAAACCTGGGAGTATTGAGAACAGGAGACAGTGAACTTGAGACCATTGTGTGGGGCAAAGAGTTCAGAAAGAAATCTTCGAAGAGTGAGAGAATGTGTCTTTTATATAACATGGACTGACATGATGGCACGCGCCTGCAGTCTCAGCTACTCAGGAGGCTGAGGCAGGAGGATCGCTTGAGTCCAGGAGTTAAGCCCAGCCCAGGAAACTTAGCGAGACCCATCTCTTAAAAAAAAAAAAAAAGATATAGCTTGGGTAGATTTTCCTGTTAAAGAAAAAAGTACTGAGATGGAAAATGTCAGAATAAAACTTAACATAAGAGAGACGAGAATCTGCTGAGAAACAACTTTGTTCCTGAAGTCACATGGCTCATTTTCCCATCCTTCTTATCTTTCCCCCTTCTTCAGTTTTTCTAATATCATCTACTACTTAATTTGACAATTATTTGGCAAGTTTTGAGTGTGTTTATTCTGGTGAAATATAAGTGCTATTGGAAAGAATGTTGCCCCAGCCCATACACTCAACTGCTGTGGAGTTGGAATAATAATCCACAATCAATTAGTTTTAGTAAGCCACAACTATTTGCTACTAAGCCATATAGATCTTTTAAAAACCTTACAATTTCATCTGGATTGCTTAGATTGATTAACATAAATCTCTTTATTGCTAATTTTCTGTGTGAGGCATTATGTATGTAAGATTTACGTACATGGCTTTAATTCATTATCCTAACTATGCAACGAGGGAAGTGCCATTATTGTCCCCCTTTTACAGATGAGTAAACAGAGGCACTAAGAGGTTAGGAAACTTGCCTAAGGGTAAGTAATTACGGAGTCAGGATTCTAATCCAGCTCCGTTTGATTCAAAATTCATGCTATTTACCACTACTCTGAACTACCTTGGGCTCTATAAAAAGATATATTTAAACGTTCTATGAACTTTAAAGTGTGAGTCAGCTCTTTGGAGCCTGAAGGTAACACACTGGCACCGAAACAGCAGATACTTCTGTGGATGTGTTCTTTACCAATTGGTGTGCAGGCAGGCAGGACATCACCGTCTGTAGGTCTGTCAGCCCTACACATTTTTTTTTTCCAAACCTGTCTGCACCTGGAAGTGTCAGAGAACTGCTATTTCTGCAGGCAAAGCAGTCAATAATTCCAAAGGTTAGACTCCAACCAGGCTTCTTTCATGAGGTTGCGAGGTAGGTGGAGGGATTGGGGGCTAGGGGAAAGAGTGGGTGATGGGAAGGGGAGGGAGGATGGGAAGTGAGAACAGAACAGAGAGCAGATGAAGTAAATGACTTGTCAAAGTCATGTAAGAGGCAAAACCAAGACTTGAATGAGGTGTTCTCACCACAACCTCAGAGGCACCCTTTCTGCCTCATGGAGATGATAAGCCTCAATAACCCCAGAAAGTATAAAGTCAGCACTTTATCACTTCTGCATTTGTAGTTATTTTCTAGATGTACCAGTTTGCATGTTTGGCTTGAATTAAATAATTTAACTGTCTTGCGTTTTCATTTCTTTCTTTCAAAGTTTGAAGCTACTTCTCCGAGATACTTTTTCCATGATGCTATTAATTGGGGTGAGAGCAAAATAAAAGGTCAGTGTTTATACTTAGGTTTTCATATTTGCTTTCTCAGAAAATCCCTTTGGGGGATATATTGAATCAAGTATTCATTGTTTCCATAAACCACATGAAGGAAAGTGAGTCAGGATGGTAATAATACCTAGTAATAATTTAAGTTCACTTCTTAGAGAAATTTGAGTTGTTTCTGAGAATAACCAGGGCCAAACATTTAGACAAACCTGATAACTGCATGACCAGGGAAGATGTCACTGAATATCAGAAACTGTTTTTTTGTGTGAATCAATTACTTGATCCCTATTTTTTGTTACCAGTTCCCCATTTCCATTAAGAAGAATGCTGATGGTAGTTTGAAATTTAATTTGAGTGGTAACTATGAAATAGAAATTATCATTGTTGTGTTTAAAATAACAATGATCCTCACCAGTTTTCATTTGATACTTGTTTTCAGGAGAATAAGCAGGAGTGTAAATACATTTTTAAAGGCAATACATTTGTTTATCTAAATATTTAGCATCTCTTCATCAGAAAAATGCAAGACTGTGATCTAAGATAAACGGTAAATATAGATGTGCTCCTAGTGGAAAAAACTGCTTTTAAGTTTATGAAGAACATCATTTTTTTTAACCTGTATTTATGGACTAAGTTAAAACAGCATATTTTTTCCTCACTTAAGATATACTTGGAGATTTGTGCATTTTTAAAAGTAAAGAGACATTTTAGATCAATGGATCTTAAGGTGGAGAGGAATCATACGGGTTTTCAAATTCTTGCCTTTGGCAGAACTGTGGTCAAATGATCAATTATATAACTATCTTCTGGGAATTAAGATGTTCTCTCTTCTCCTCAAGTGTTAAATTCTTCCTGCTTGAGTTTTGCCAGTTGCCTCTTATTCTCTCCTTATTAGAGGAAATTTTTTCACTGATTCATTTGCATTTTTAAAACTCACTTAGGAGATGAGGGTAAAATTAGGGTTAGAGTTCACAGTTACTTGCTTCCTCTTTTTAACATAATTTGTTGGGACAATTTTATAATTTTTCTTTCCATGAAAGAAATAATATTTTTGGTGACAGTAGTGACTGGCTTCTGCTTCATCAAAATTTAAGCATAGGTTTCTTTTTCTTTTTTCTTTTTTCTTTCTTTTTGGAGACGGTCTTGCTCTGTCGCCCAGGCTGGAGAGCAGTAGCATGATCTCGGCTCACTGCAACTTCTGCCTCCTGAGTTCAAGTGATTCTCCTGCCTCAGCCTCCAGAGTAGCAGGGATTACAGGTGTCCATCACCACGCCTGGCAGCATAGGTTTCAAAGAACGTGTCATTTGTAATTGAGCCTGAGGATTAATATACAAACCTCAAATGAAATGTTTAATCATTCTCTTCAAAAGCAGGAGTCTCCCTTTGAGTTTTATGCTTTGCCTGATCCCTCAAGTTAATGATAGTCCCGATTCTTTTTGTTGTTGTTGTTGAGACAGAGTCTAGCTCTGTCACCCAGGCTGGAGTGCAATGGCACAATCTCGGCTCACTGCAAACTTCACTGCCTGGGTTCAAGCGATTCTCCTGCCTCAGCCTCCCGAGTAGCTGGGACTACAGGCATGCACCACCACACCCAGCTAATTTTTGTGTTTTTAGTAGAGATGGGGTTTCACCATGTTGGCCAGGCTGGTCTCGAACTCCTGACCTAAAATGATCTGCCTGCCTTGGCTTCCCAGAGTGCTGGGATTACAGGCATGAGAGACCCTATTCTTTAATAGAGTGTTTGCTCCTGTAAGAGTAGCTGATGGGATGTGCAGCCAGCACCAAACTCCATCAACAGAATCATCTGCAGCTTGTGTATTTCTGGTTCTCATCATCTGGGACAGAGATTCCTTACATGGGAACTTGACCTTTGATTTGCTTGAAAGGGGCTAACCTTTGCCCTCAGGGTAGTTTGAGATGTGAAAGCCTGCCTTTCTTGCTTCACAGCACACATAATAAAATGAACTAGACAGAGACTTGATGGGTTTAGTTCTTTAGCTTAGCAAGGCAAGAGGCCGAGAGTTCTGTTTAAGTTAATAGTAATTACAATTTGTCCAAGCTGTATCTTGACATATTACGCTTAAAAGAACAAATGGATGCCAGAAGATAACTTTTTCTTCTCCCTCTCAGGTTCTTGTCCTTATGAATGCCTTAATGGAGCTTTCTGTTCTAAGACTGGAACATGTGACTGTCAAATATTTCAGGCTCTTGGGACAAGATGCCAGATCAGTAAGTTTCAGAGATGCTTATGAGAGAATTATGAGATACCAAGGAAAAAATTAAGGCATAATTTACTATAATAATGTTCATCCATTGGGGGTCGTATATTACCTAGAGAGCCCACAATTCATTCTCAGTTATTTGATGTAATTTAGAAACAATGTAAAACAAAAGTACATAGGGCCACTATCCCTTCTCATTGAACTCTCTTATTGCTTCAAGTATTTTTTCCACTTTCTATACTAATAGCCTATTATTATTATTGTTATTATTATTTTTTGAGACAGAGTCTCACTCTGTCACCCAGGCTGGAGTGCAATGGCACGATCTTGGCTCACTGCAACCTCTGCCTCCCGGGTTCAAGCGATTCTCCCACCTCAGCCTCCCGAGTAGCTGGGACGACAGGCACTCGCCATCATGTCTGGCTAATTTTGGTATTTTAGTGGAGATGGAGTTTCACCATGTTGGCCAGGATTGTCTTGAACTCCTGACTTTGGGTGATCCTCTCACCTAGGCCTCCCAAAGTGCCGTGATTACTGGCATGAGCCACTGCACCCAGCCAGTAATAGCCTATTAAAACCAGGTTCTCATTCATCTCCCTTTTGCTTTATAAAACAGATTTTTTTATTTGGAGCCGGTCATTCTTTTGGACCTTTAATTAATTGGACATTTTGTATGTTAAAAAATAGTACTGAGACTTCTTCAAGGGCAGGGGCTTTTTTTTTTTTTTTTTAAATCTTTTATCCACAGTGTCTAAGAAAGGATTCTATGTCAATCATAATCAATAAATATTCATTTGTTTAATCAATATTTACTGGCATCTAGATCCCAGGCTAGGCATTAGGGATACAACGGTGAATAATACAAACCTGTTCCTGTCCTCCTGGAGGCTACAGTCTAGAGAAGGTGATAAATACGCAACAGATACACAATAATTAAACTTGTGACAGGTGCTGTAAAGTAAAGTACAAGATGCTATGAAAATATGAAGCAGAGGTGAGGCATACTGTCAGGGAAGACTGCCTGAATAATGAGTAATTCCGTGTTTTTTCCTGAAAAGGCCACAGTTGTCCAAGGCTAATAAATTTAGGTGGGAATCACAAAAATACAAGATGTAAAGAGTCACCCTTATCTTTATGCACCCCGCCCCAGAGTGTATCAAAATGTTTTACACGTATTGAGTGCTCAGTGAATGTTACTGATTTTCATATTATTCTAAAGAGAATAGTTTAGAGAACAAAAATGGAATAGAAGATTATCTACAAGGGTAAGAAAAAAAGGTAGGCATGACAATAGGAGATGCAGTTGTATGATTTAAGATAAATACTGCTTGAAATTTGGCCAGTTTGAGGTCATGAATTGTTAAATTCCAGCATACCTTTTTTTTTTTTTTTCTGGAGACAGAGTCTTAACTGTCACCCAGGCTGGAGTACAGTGGTGCCATCTTGACTCACTGCAACCATCGCCTCCTGGGTTCAAGGGATTCTTGTGTCTCAGCCTCCTGGGTACCTGGGATTACAGATGCGTGCCCCCCACCTTGCTGGCTAATGTTTTGTATTTTAGTAGAGACAGGGTTTCACCATGTTACCCAGGCTGGTCTCAAACTCTTGAGCTTAGGCAGTCCGCCCACCTTGGCTTCCTAAAGTGCTAGGATTACAGGTGCAAGCCACCACTCCAGCCAAATTCCAGCATACTTTGAATGACTAATGCTCCCCACATCCAGGTCCCAGACACATAAATATGACTTTTTTTTGGTCAATGGTTATTTTTCTCTGTGGATACCATAAAAAAGCCATTTTTGAAAGACTAGAATACTCTGATGCTGCGTATGCTAATCTTTAGGACACTCAGTGGTGACATTTCTCTCTTTTCTGAGCCATCTTGCTTGCTATATTACTATCACCTTTTACTGTATTATTTTCCATACTCCTTTTTTTTTCTTCTAGAATCTTTTTTTGGAAACAAAAATTCAGGAACTTTCTAACATAAATCTTCTTCACAACTACTCGGAAACCCTGTTTTATCAACTACTTTGATAGTTTTGAGAACAATTGGTAATTTTATGTTAGTTATTTCTTCCTGTGATATAGACCAAGGAAGGAAATTTGAATGAAAATTAGAATCATTTACAATGACTGACTGAACACTGCTAGAAACATGTAATTCATTTTGTCTACAAAATATTATCCTGTTTCTTTTCAGTACCAAACATGGGCAACGGCAGAGATGGGATTTGTAAAACTTGGGGACAGTATCATTTTGAAACATTTGATGGCATCTACTATTACTTCCCAGGAAACTGTTCTTACATTTTTGCAAAGGACTGTGGTGATTTGGAGCCTCGGTACACTGTATGGGTAGGTGATTGTAGGACATAATTAACTTAAAAATATTATCTCTGGAAAAGTATGTATTTTTAAAAGTACTTGGCAAATGATGCAAAATATATACTAATCATAGAATGAATACTTACTTTGAAGAAGGTTTGCATTCAGGTACCAACCGTATTACTTACGCTTCCTTCCTTCCTGATACTTCCAGTGAGATATGTCCAGCTGGTTTAATTTTTTGAAATGACACACTCAGTATGAATCAGAGGCTAACATTTATAAAATGGAGTGTATGAGTTACATAAGCACAGGCTATAGGATGGAAAGACGGACAACTAATTGCTAGGTAGTTTGATACTATATGACTGAGCTCAGAGAATTAATTCTTAGTTGCAGAATTCTTGACTCAAATGAATTCTTAGGAGACCTCTCAAAAATATAAGCTGTAGAGTGGCTCTAGTTGAATAAGGATATCAAGAACCTCTTTCCTTGGTTACCATCTTCTGAATTTCTAGGTATTTCAATCATTACCAGGAAACTGCTATTTTGTTCCATTTAAAAGCTACAGCTCTCCATAGCCAAAATATGTTTGAATCTCTGTTATGCTTTCCCTTTTTACTTATGTTGGGGCTGCCTACATTCTCCTCCTCTCTAAGGTGATACAAACATTAAAAGTAGTCCCTGAAGCTTGTTTTTTTTCCATAGGTTTTTGGGGGAACAGGTGGTGTTTGGTTACATGAATAAGTTCTTTAGTGGTGATTTCTGAGATTTTGGTGCACCCATCACCTGAGCAGTGTACATTGTACCCAATGTGTAGTCTTTTATCCCTCACCACCCTCACCACCCCCAGCCTTTCCCCTTGGTCCCCAAAGTCCATTGTATAATTCTTGTCCTTTTGCAGTCTCATAGCTTAGTTCCCACTTATGAGTGAGAACATGGATGTTTGGTTTTCCATTCCTGAGTTAGTTAACTTAAAGTAATGCTTTCCAATTCCATCCAGGTTGCTGCAAATGCCATTATTTTGTTCCTTTTTATGGCTGAGTAGTATTCCATGGTGTGTGTGTATGTGTACATATATATGTGTGTGTGTGCATGTGTATGTATATGCATGTGTATATATATGGTATATATGTGTATATATGGTATATATGTATATATCTAATATTTTCTTTATCCATTCATTGATTGATGAGCATTTGGGCTGGTTCCATATTTTTGCAGTTGTGAACTGTGCTGCTATAAACATGCATGTGCAAGTACCTTTTTTGTATAATGACTTCTTTTCTTCTGGGGAGATACCCAGGAGTAGGATTGCTGGATCAAATGGTAGATCTACTTTTAGTTCTTTAAGGAATCTCTACACTCTTTTTCATAGTAGTTGTACTAGTTTACATTCCCAACAACAGTGTAAAAGTGTTCCCTTTTCACCATATCCACACCAACATCAATTATTTTTTGATTTTTAAATTATGGTCATTCTTGTAGGAGTAAAGTGGTATCGCATTGTGGTTTTGATTTGCTTTTCTCTGATAAATAGCGATGTTGATCGTTTTTTCATATGTTTGTTGGCCATTTGTATACCTTCTTTTGAGAATTGTCTATTCATGTCCTTAGCTCACTTTTTGATGGAATTGTTTGTTTTTTTCTTGCTAATTTAAGTTCCTTGTAGATTCTGTATGTTAGTCCATTGTTGGACATATAGATTGCAAAGATTTTCTTCCACTCTGTGACTTGTCTGTTTATTCTGTTGATTATTTCTTTTGCTGCATAAAAGCTTTTTAGTTTAATTAAGTCTTGTCTGTTTATATTTGTTTCTGTTGTGTTTGCTTTTGGGTTCTTGGTCATGAATGCTTTGCCTAAGCCAATGTCTAGAAAGCTTTTCCAATGTTATAATCTAGAATTTTTATGGTTTCACATTTAGATTTAAGTATTTGATCCATCCATCTTGAGTAGATTTTTGTATAAGGTGAGAGATAGGATCCAGTTTCATTCTTCCACATGTGGCTAGCCAATTATCCCAGCAACATTTGTTGAATAGAGTGTCCTGTCCCCACTTTATGTTTTTGTTTGCTTTGTCAAAAATCAGTTGGCTGTAAGCATCTGGCTTTATTTCTGTGTTCTCTATTGGTCTATATGACTGTTTTAATACCAGTACCATGCTGTTTTGGCGACTATGGCTTATACTATAGTTTGAAGTCAGGTAATGTAATGCCTCGAGCTTTGTTCTTTTTGCTTAGTCTTGCTTTGGCTATGTGAGCTCTTTTTTGGTTCCATATGAATTTTAGGATTGTTTTTTCTACTTCTGTGAAGAATGATGGTGATATTTTATGGGAATTGCATTGAATTTGTAGATTGCTTTTGGCAGTATGGTCATTTTCACAATGTTGATTCTACCCATCGATGAGCATGGGATGTGTTTCTATTTGTTTGTGTTTCTGTGATTTCTTTCAGCAGCGTTTTGTAGTTTTCCTTGTAGAGGTCTTTCACCTCCTTGGTTAAGTATATTCCTAAGTATTTTAATGTTTTTTGCAGCTATTGTAAAAGGGGTTGAGTTCTTGATTTGATTCTCATCTTGGCCACTGTCAGTGTATAGTAGGGCTACTGATTTATACAGAATAATTTTGTATCCTGAAACTTTTAGACCCTGAAACATTTAAGGCTACAAATCTTTGTGACCCAGAAAAGAAGCACAACTCGGTGACTACAGTCAATAATATCTTAATTGTACATTTTTTAATAACTTTAAAAGTGTAATTGGATCGTTTGTAACATAAAGAATAAATGCTTGAAGGGATGCATACATCCTTCTCCATGATGTGATTATGTAACATTGCATGCCTATATCAACACATCTCCTGTACCCCACATATATATGTATATACACGTTCGATGTAACCACAAAAATCAAAAATCAAAAACCAAACAAAATAACAAATGTATTTAAAGTAAAAAAAAAAAAAAGAAATGAGATTTATTGAAAGTTAACTTATGGGGCATAAGAATAAAAATTTAGAGGTCTCTTTAAATAGGGAAGTTGGCGAAATGCATCTTCTGTGCTTACAGGTCTCCTGTTCTTGGTTCTCTCGTTTACTACTCCCCAACCCCTCACTTGTTTTATTGCTTGAACACCCTTTGACCATCTCTTTAAAATGTTCTTGCTCAGTGTCTCACTCTTTTGAGGACTGAGGTATCAGTGAGATAACCTGTTCTTTGTTAGTAACACACAATGCTGAACTATGCTTCTGGAGTTAGTAGATATTGTTTCTGCGTGGCCTGGTTTTGAAGAGTAAAATTTGCTTTCAGATAAATACATCAATTTACTTGAAATGTCATATTTCCCCTTGATTATAAAAGCAGTTCACTTCTTTTGTAGAAAATTTGGAAAATTCAGAGAAGTCTGAAAAATGTTAGAATTATCACTTAAGAGTTACCATTGGTTAACAGCTTCATCTATTTCCTTCTCAACATTTTTCCTCTGAATTTTATACATATTTATAAAATTTAAACTATAGTTTTCTGCCCTACACTTTCAATTAACATTATGTCTTCAACTTCCTTCAATGTCAAATATTCTTGATACATCCAAACACAGTTAGCTGTATTTTTTCCAACTTCTGTAATAATTAAATTTGCTTCAAATAATTTAATGATGTCCTATATTGGAAATGTAGATTTTTTTTAAATTATAATTTCAAAGGATATATTGATAAACATTATGATACAGATATCTTTATCTATACCCCCTATTATTTTTTCCACCTTTAAATTCTATTTTATTTTTATGAAAATAATATATGTGTATGGAGAAAGATTTCATCCCAGAATATACAGAAAAAATAGCCTCTGCCTTCTTTCATCTTCTACCCTAGCAGAAGTCTGGCTCTCAAGAGGCAATTACTTCAACTAATTTAGCTGTTTCTTCTAGTTTTTATCTTACACATCAAAATATGCCATTATCTCTTTATTTTTCAAAGTTAGGCCTTATTCCTTCACTTCCTATTATGGAAAATGAGAAATTATCTTAGTTATACCACCCTTCCTGCTCCTAACAGACACACACACACACACACACACACACACACACACACACACACACTTCCCTTCTCTCCTCCTAACAGAGGAGGAGAGATAAATTATTTTTGGTTAAATAATTTATCTTTTTTATATTATTGTCACTATGTAAATATTGTTTAGAGCTGATCCCAATAGGTTATGATGATTTTATGTCTCTACTTGTATATTTTTCTAGAGTAAACAGTTATCCCATTTTTTCTTTGCTGCATTCTCTTTACTCCAGTCACTAATATTTTTCCTAACTCTCTCCTTGTATAAAACTCTTCAATATGGTCAGATGCATTAGGCAAGCTATCAGCTTCTCTTTTCCCTCATGAGACAACCCTTCCTCAGTTTTTCCTTCTCATCTTTTAATTCAGACTAGTTGCTTTTGAAGTCTACTGTACACCTACCACTTCGGATTTCTTTTCATCATCCTACTGGAGAATTTTATTCTTCTCTCTCCTCAGTTTTCCTCTTTCTTGGTTCCCACCAATGTCTAGTGGTCCTTTAACTTTGTTCATACTAGAGAGATAGGTTCTGAAAAGCTTATTGGATGCTCTGAATATGTGGCCAGTGTTTGTAGTGGTGATTAAGCAAAGACCCATTTCCTCTTTGTTTACTCACTCATTTTAATTGACTGAGTTGGTTCCTGGAAAGGGAAGATACTTTCCTGGAAAGTGTGCATGGGAAGAGAAGTTTTGAAGCCTTGATTTTAATTTAAAAATCACTTTCAGAATTTTAAATCTCAATTCACTCTGATTTCTGATCATTTTGCATATAACCTTACCCAACCTCCAGAAATTTTTACCTCTTTTAATTCCCAGAGTTCTGATATTTTGTAAATATGTGAATTTCTTTTCCCATTTTTTTTTTTTTTTTTGTGCTGGGCACTTGATGGGATTTTATATTGGAGCTCATATATTGGAGCTGTGGGGTGGAGTGATCCCTTAATTTTATCATTGATTCTTGCCTATTTTCCACCTTTTTCCTTTTCTGTTCTACATTTTGGGGTATTTCTGTCCAATTCTGAGATGTTTATTTTCCCACCTTTCTACTTCAGTTATACATTTCTCCTTTCGTATTGTCAGTATTCAATTGTTTTTATTCTTTGAATTTCGTTTTTAGCAACATTTTATTCTCAGTTCAAGGATGGCATATATCATTTTTCTCTCAGAAGATGTCAACTATGTATTTTTAAAGTTTTTGGATTTTTCTAAATTGTTTTTTATTTCTTTGATTCCCTTTCTTTTGTTTATTTGATGTCTTTCATGTCACAGACTTTCATCAAATGACTAATGATTCACGAATATTTGTTCACATTTGAGAATAAGGCTCTAAAAATGAATTGGAAACTCTGGATATATACATGGGGGCTTGTTGAACTAGTGTGAGAGTGAGCAAGGATCTTCTTGTTTCATTAGAGAAGCCCCCAGATATTAGTAACTATATGTCTTTTTTTCCATTTTGTTTCCTGAAAGAAGAATCCTCCTATATCTAGTCTGGGGTCATGTGGCTGGATTCCTGGATCCTGAGAACATTTTAGGCCTACTCTTACCTCAGGCTTTTGTACTTGCTATTTCCTTTGCCTAGAATGGTATTCCAGATATCCCATATGACTTGCTCTCTCTCATACTCCATCTTTACTAGAATTTCATCTTTTCAGCAAGGCCTTCCTTGGTCACTCACTCCGAAATTGCCCCCAGACCTTGACACATACATAGCGTATCCCCTTTCCCTGCTTAATATTTCTCCTTAATGTCATCTAACATAGTATATATTTTAGTTTCACATAGCTATATTTTCTGTTAGCTGTTTTCCTCTAATAGAATACAAGTTTCATGAGGCAGATATTTTGTCTGCTTTGTTGACTGATTTATCCCCAGAACCTAGAACAGTGCCTGGTACATAATAAATGATCAATACAATTTGCTGATTAAGCATAAAACTAATATGCATTAAATTACTACAATATTAAAACTATATTATTGAGGCTGGGCACGGTGACTGACACCTGTAATCCCAGCACTTTGGGAGAGGCTGAGGTGGGTGGATCACTTGAGGTCAGGGGTTTGAGACCAGCCTGGCTGGCTAACATAGTGAAACCCCATCTCCACCAAAAAAATATAAAAGTTAGCCGGTTTGGTGGTACACGCCTATAGCCCCAGCTACTCGGGAGGCTGAGGCATGAGAATCATTTGAAACCAGGAGGCAGAGGTTGCAGGGAGCTGAGATCACACCACTGCACTCCAGCCTGGGTGACAGAGAGAGACTATCTCAAACAAACAAACCCCAAAACCAAACCAAACAAAAAACCCCTATACTATTGATAATTTTTAAAATCACTTTTAGGCTTAGAAAGTTCTTTTCCACCTCTATAGTTGTAATCTCTGTTTTCTTTCAGTTATGTCATGGTTTAGACATTTATACTTTACTTTTTGGACCTTTTGAAATTAATTTTGGTATAGGGTGAAAGAATCTAAGCTTCCTCTTCTCTTTTCTTCCTTGCATTCTTTTTTTTTTAAAACTAATTTTCCCGTTAATATTTTGAAAAATAATCTCTCTCTTCCCTAACGTGTCTGGCAATACATAAAAATAAAATCAATTTTATTTTTAGTGAGTTCATGGTCACTTTTCAACCTTTAAATATTGCTTTGTGTAGCGCTCCATTCGAAGCTCTGTTTTATGATTCTCTCACTGGTAAAAAATATGGACATAAAAATGACAAACGTGCTTCTTTGTGGTGCTCTACAGTTTTACTATCAGAACTAATTTCTCCCAAAGCATACCATGTACCTTGAGAATATTAACAGCCAACATGTGAAGATTCAAATCGTTCTAAAAATATGCTGATTAATTTGTATTTTAGGAAGTTTATTTTGTTGCCCAATTTCTGAGGTAAATATTTCTTTTCTCTCAGAAATCCCAAATGTAGTTATAGCGTTATAAAGTGTCATGGGACTAATGAAGCTATATGATTGTAAACATACATTGTGGTTTTAGTAACTCAAATTTGTTATTTGTTCCTATGCTTTCTTTTTGTTTTTCTCCCTTTAAGGTTCATAACAGCCCTAAATGTCTTGGTTCGGTGTATTCTTGTTATCGGTCAATCAGCTTGTTCTTTTCAAACCAAGAGGAAATTCGAATTTATCGTCATGAAATAAAAAAGAATGGAATCAGGTAGGATGTGGGAAACAGTGAAATGTCAATAACACCACAAATTAATAGAATTTCCAAACATCACATGCTGGAAGTGAACTGTGGAGAGTAGGAAGAGAGAATTTCTTCAACAATACTCTTAAAGGTATAACATACAGACATCAAAACTTCAGAAGGCTCTGAGGCCAACCACATAGTCAGGAGTACAGTAAGTTTACCCTTCCTAATGCTGTGTGCAGAATATAAATATAATATGTTGACATGGGTGGAGATGAGAGTCTGTTTTTTTTTTTTTTTGTCTGAGAGATTCAAGAGATTATCTTAAGAGTTCAACTCTTGATTCTTTTTGCCTTCTTTCTTAAATATTTTCTTCTTTCTTTAAAGCAGAAACTTAAAAATCTGTTTTCTTTTATTTGGAAAGGATTCTGGAAGTTCTTTCCAAGTTTGTGTGAATGGGGTTTGGGTATCACCTGAGATTTTCCATGGAAGTTCTGACAGACTGAGAGCCAACAACTGCCTGGCCTCGAATAGACCAGAGAGAAGCCCACTTCCGGTTTCCTATCTGCCAAGAACATGACATGAGAATTTGGGGGCAGGGATGTTTCCATATTTGGCAAAAGGTTTTTTTACGTTTTAACCTAGAAATACTGTGGAATAATCTACCTTCCAATCTAAATAATTATAGAGATACTCAATTTTTAATATTTCCTGGCTGGATTATGCCAGAACAAGTAAATTGTAGGCTGGAACAATTCCATTCATCATTCAGAATTCACTAACAAGTGTTTGAGCCATAGGAATACTTTCCAGCACAATGACTTTATCAACCCGTGTTGCTTTTTCTGGGTTTAGATTCCTCAAAAGGCAGCAGGTGGTAGCAGAAAGGGCAGTGGAGAGAGCACCAGGGGAGCCTTGAAACAGCCAGACAACCCAGAGCAGCTTCTCCCCCTGTCTGAGGCTTATTTTCTTGGTCAGCTGGGTTCTGTACTTCTCATTTTCTCATAAAAGAAAGTTTAGGCATTTGAGTAAGAAGATAATACAGTTACCCATGTATTTCCTAGAGCTGAATTTAAATAGCCATTTAGTATTCTCTATATGGAATCTTGGGTAATACAATGAACATTTAAAAATTTGTTATGTTTTGTAAAACAGACTTGCCATTCAGATTGATTTTCAAGAATATTCTTTATTAAAGCAGGGACATAATATTTAATTTTAACTCAGAGAAAGCATTTCTATGAGGATTTCAGATTGTGTGATGGAAAAAGGGTGATCTTATTATTATTCAGCAATATTGCTTATACAAATGCTGTTCCTGGCTTGGGGCCTAACTCATAGCAAATGCTACAGAAATATTTGCCATAATAAAATCAAATATGTGGCTCTGTGCATGAAGCTTTACTTCTCTGGATTTCAGTTCTCTCACCTGTGAAATAAGGAGTTTCAGTACAAATGAATCCCTCAATACTTTTCAGCATTCAGTTCTGCATTCATTTAGGTTTACATTTTAATATTTCCTGCCTAGGTTGCATGTTTTTCTTTGACCTATTGGATATTGTCTAGTTTAAACGATTATCTCCTGTCTCCACTAGCATCCTTCTATGTTATAAACTTCAGGATAATCACAGTTATCCACCTTTATTTTCAAAAACGGAATATTTAACTAAATTTACTGTTAAAGAGACCAAATGACCAAGTGACAAATGACCAAACAAAAAAGTACGCATAATAGTACAACTATACTTCCATAAGATTAGCATTCCATTACTCGGAAATATATTTATAAACATGATTCACTTCTTTTAAGTATAGTTTTTATAAACTTACAAACTTAAAAGAAGTGGTATTTCTTTAATGTTATTTCATATTGACTTTTACTATGAATTCCTCATATTTATAATTTTTAATAAGAACGTATTATGGCAGTAGAGTCTCTTTTATCTATTCTCCAATTTAAACTTTTAGTTATTTTTCTATTTTTGTAAATAATTTTCTGTAAATAAGTATCTGTAAACAAATTTTTTGTGCAAATGGCTACAGATATTTTGAATTGTTTCTTCGGGGATTATCCCTTTGTTAATTAGTATGCTTAATTTTGTAGTTTTTGGTCCATTAAACCATGCTCTTCCTGGAAAGGAACTCACTAATTTGCAATTTTTGAGAGAAACATATGAATATACCTATTAACTACCCATATTATTTACATTATGGTATATATTTTTTGTTTGACACGGCTACCTTTTTAAAAAATATTTTTATTTTTATTTTTGAAATGAAGTCTCATTCCATTGCCCAGGCTGGAGTGCAGTGACGTGATTTCAGCTTACCACAACCTCTGCCTCCCAGGTTCAAGCGATTCTCCTGCCTCAGCCTCCCAAGTACCTGGGACTACAGACACGCGCCACCACGCCCAGCTATTTTTTTTTTTTTTTTTTTTTTTAAGTAGAGACTCGATTTCACTATGTTGGCCAGGCTGGTCTTGAACTCCTGACCTTGTGATCCACCCACCTTGGCCTCCCAAAGTGCTGGGATTACAGGCATGAGCCACCGAGCCCGGCTGACATGACTATCTTAATAGAAATGAGTTTTTTCCAATTTCTTCAATTATTAATACTTACTCTTTTTGACAGTACTGATGGATGAAAGGATAATTGTGTTCTTTCAAAAGTATTCTAGGTGCTTTCAAATATTCAATTGTTTAGTTCTCTTCAGTTACCTTGTATTACCCACTTCCTTTATATGTGCATATGCTTGTGAAAAATGGAAAAATTAGACATTGTATCAGGAGCTTAAATATTTTATGTGACCCTTGTTTAAACAGGCCAAAAGGTATCCAATCCCTGTATGCAATACTGCATGATAAAGTATATTATATCCCTAATATTGTACTTTGCAGTATTAAAAATGTAAGTTATAATTCATCATCCTTTGATATTTTTTAGAAAACAATGACTCATGTCGAGGTGTCATTTTAAAGATAGAAACTTGTATTTCCTTATAGCCATGTTTAAAATAAAATTAAACAAAATCAGAACTCAAGCATCATGTTCATATATTTTGACGATTGTTCGTCCTTACTTCAAAATTGTTGAGCAGTATTTTTAGATCACTTTAAACTCTGGATAAAAAAATAATAAATACACTTAAGCTCCAAGTATTCTAAATAGGCAAGGTTATTTTCCAGATTTAACAAATTGCCAGTATTTAGCAGCTGTGTTTTTGGTTGGTTCAAAGAAGCATCTAATTGTAAGTACAAAATCTAAATCAATATAAGAAAGCAGTATCATTTTTGTTGTTTTTTTTTCAATACTGAAGTTTTCAAAAATGTTGAGATTTTCCAGAGGATGGTTGCTTTGGAGCTCTTGCTGCACAGTTTATTCAATAATTTCAAGTAATCATTTTATTTTAATTATATCTCAGTCGCTTAAAAGTATGTCATCTGTAATTGAGACTTTATCATCATTCTTAGGTAGCTTTTGTTCTGTTTTTCAAGTTTAACATTGCCTCAGACAATTGGACAGGTTTTCATCGAGAAACTAGCTGACTACGTTCTTGTGAAAACAACCTTTGGCTTTTCATTGGCTTGGGATGGGATATCTGGGATCTACCTCAAACTGTCTGAGGACCATAAAGGGAAATCATGTGGCCTATGTGGAAACTACAATGACATTCAATCTGATGATTTCGTAATTCTGCAAGGTAAGTGAAGCAGAATAAATGCGTGAGTGCCTTCTAAAGCCTTCTTCTTCCCCTGACCAAGTTGTTTGTACCCAGAAGACTTGTCATAGATTGGGGACAATTTGTGGCTGTCACTTGCCTGCTTTAGTGCTTTTAAGCAAAGGTTGAATAGGAAGATATTTTGGTGTAATTCTTGAAAACCATGAACTAGTTTACCTTTGCTAAATTAGCAGGAAGCACTTACTCACATAACACATTTTAATAGAGCATTTGCTTTGTGTCAGAAGGTTGGGATACCTCTGTATCTGCTGCTTTAGGAACCTGGAATACATCATTGAACAAAACCTTTCATATCTTCAAGTTTATATTCTAGTGATTCAAACCCATTTGGGTCAAATATGTCTATGTTAGGACAAAAATTATTTTTGTATCCCTTCTTGATAGGAATAAATTGAATAATTGACAAATAATAGTTTTGCAAAAATAATCAAATGTGAACAGGAAAGTTGAATAGTAACTTGGAAAGGTTTTATGTACCTACTAGATCATCTATTAAATCTAAGTTATGAAACTAAAAGTAAGTAATAAGAAATAGGTTCTGTATCAATTCAGACACTAGTGTGCAATGGCAATAGAATAAGAGAATCACACACCATAATCATGACTTAGGTCCAAACAAAGAAGTGCAATAAAAAAAGAATACTGTTCTTAGTACTGGTGAACTTGGCTTTGAATCTCATTTCAACTTTTATAAGTTCTGTAATTTGAGGAAACTCATTTAATCACTTTTATGCTCAGTTTCTTCAGCTGTAAAATGGGGCTATAATAATTTGGAACTCACAGAGTCATCAGTAATAATAATAATATATCTCGATAATATTTATAAAAATAGTTAGTTTGAGCACATAGCTATATTATTCCCAAAACTCAGAACATCCTATAAGGTGAGTAGCCTTTTCTTTCCTCTCATTTCCTCTCCTTTCTTTTCTTTTCTTCTTTTCAAGATGAGGTCTTGCTATTTCTTTTCATTAAGATGCGGTCTTGCTGTTTTGTCCAGGCTGGTCTTGAACTCCTGGGCTCAAGTCATCCGCTGGTCTCAGCCTTTCAAGTAGCTGGGACCACAGGTGCACCATTGCACCCAGCCAGTATTATTTTCTTAATTTTATGATGAGAACACAAGGTGATGTGTCCAATGTAACATAGCTTGTAACTGATACTGTCAGGGTTGGATTACAGACCTGACAGGCTCCCAATCCTATGCTTAGATAAGTTCTTGAGTAATTGCCACTGAAGCTGTAAAGTGCTATATAATACTTCTGTTTTATATTATAAAATTAATAGAGATGATTTGCCCCTATGTTGTGTTTTAAAGGATGGTGAAAGGACTACATAGAGTGTGGGCTCTGGAGTCAGACTGCATGATTCAAATTCAGCTTTATCACTTATTAAACTTTATAAGTTTAACAAAATAGTAAGAGCATATACTTCATAAGGGTCGCAAGGATTAAATGAGACAATTGGTGTAAAACACTTAGTACAGTACCTGGCACATAGATAATACTCAATACATTTAATTTAATTTATAGTCATCTCCAAGTATTTCTTCATAAGCCTATAATGGGGCTGAAATAAAAACGTTTGAAAATGTCTCTACATTGCTTTGAGAAGCCTTTATTAAAATGCAAATGTTTTGCTCAAGATAATACATCATCAGGATTAGTTTACTAGTAGCTAGAGTGGAGAGCAGGGCTCCAAAAAGTCAATTTCCTCATATGTAAAACAGAGATAATGATAATGACTCTGGGAGCTTCCCAGCCAGTAAATATTGAACGAGAAAATGTAAATGAAAGTGTTTAAAAATCTCTGAGCACAATACAAATGTATAGTACTGGGATCATCTTGAAATGGTGTTTTGCACCCAGTTGGCATTTGCAATGAGAGGGATCACAAATTTGGAATCTTGAGACTGTATTAGGAAGTAGGGTTTTGGATGCAGGCAGAATGAGTCAGATGGTAATTGCAGATTTCTTTTTCTTCTGTATCAAAGCTTCATGAAAAAAAAAAAAAAACTTAGTCCAGTTCTCTGTGTTAGAGTTAGAAAAGACTGCTTTGGGGTAGGCCGGGTGTGGTGGCTCACACCTGTAATCTCAGCACTTTGGAAGGCTGAGGCAGGTGGATCACCTGAGGTCAGGAGTTCAAGATCAGCCCAACCAACATGGTGAAACCCTGTCTCTACTAAAAATACAAAAATTAGCTGGGGGCGTGGTGGCAGACACCTGTAATCCCAGCTACTCGGGAGGCTGAGGCAGGAGAATTGCTTGAACATGGGAGGTAGAGACTGCAGTGAGCAGAGATCATCATGCCACCGTACTCCAGCCTGGACACAGAGCAAGACTGTCTCGAAAAAAAAAAAAAAAGGGAAAGACTGCTGCTTTGGGCAACTCCTCCTGGGATGCCCAGGGAACATGGTATGGAGGTCAGGATAGAAAATAACATCTGCTCTTGTTAGAGGCAGGAAGACTTAGATTTGAGTTAAGGGCCAGACAGACTTATACATTCCAGATAACCTGGAACATAAAATAGTTGTTCACAGTGAGCCAACTGGGCCAGCATGCCCAAGGGTGTCAGTGGATTAGAAGTGGAGGAAGACTGGCAGTAGGCAATTGAACTGAATTACGGCTAAACTGGCAGAAGGCAAGAAGGATTCCGGAAAGTATATGGGAAAGACCTAAGGAAATATTTCAGCTACTTCACAATGTTATTTACTTCACAGTATAAGGCAGAGTAATTTTTTTAAAAACCTGACTTACAAAAACTTTGACAAGAAACTGCCTTTCTATTTCCTCCCATAGTATAATAATGCAAGAAAATAGCTACAGATAAGCAGTATTACCTTTAGCTTTAAGAAGCCTGATATTCTCTTGAAACTCAACCTGTATTTTGCTGATTAGAAGTCTTTAGAGAAAGTGAGTTTGATTGAATGCCACTGAATGCATAGTTTCTTAATGGTGATTAAAATTGCATTTCTCTCTGCATTCCAACTCATCCTTCAGGGATGACTTCACAAAGAAATTAGACTTGTCAGAATTTCTGTACACATAGGAAGAAATATAATTTGTTGTCTAGTTGAGAATTCTGTTTCCATAATTCATGTCTACATCTAGCTATGCGACAATGTAGAAGTCCTGGTCTACTTTCTTTTTCTTTTTTCCCAGCATAATAATTAATAATGCCTCCCTTTCTCTCTCAGAAATGTCCCAATATGGACAATAAATTACTCTACTTAGAGCATATTTTATACAAAGTATTTTAATTTTAGTTTAGCAGGCTCCCGCACCACCATTAGATATGGATTTAAAAATCTCCTGATAAACAACTTTTAGGACCCTTGATGCAATATAAAATAGCTAAATACGTGGTTCAAAAGCTGCAATTAAAGTGAACTCTAAGGGATTGGCCAGGTTGTTTAGAAACATTAAAATTCGTATGTAAGCATTGAAATAAGTGGGTTTTTAGAAAATATTTTTGTGTCTTCAGACCTCTAAAAAATGTTTTGAAAGGAAATGTAACTATAAGTGTACTTAAAAAGGACATCAGTTTTTGCATTTTTAAAAAGTATATTATAGCAGGCCCATACTTTCCTCAGTGTGCAACATTTCAGTGATATCAGAGACAAAGCAGCAGGCCAGACAAATTAGAAAGCCCTCGGATTCTTTTTGTGTTTGTTTTTCTTTTTTTCTTTTTCTTCTTCTTCTTCTTCTTCTTCTTCTTCTTCTTCTTCTTCTTCTTCTTCTTCTTCTTCTTCTTCTTCTCCTTCTCCTTCTCCTTCTCCTTCTCCTTCTCCTTCTCCTTCTCCTTCTCCTTCTCCTTCTCCTTCTCCTTCTCCTTCTCCTTCTCCTTCTCCTTCTCCTTCTCCTTCTCCTTCTCCTTCTCCTTCTCCTTCTCCTTCTCCTTCTCCTTCTCCTTCTCCTCCTCCTCCTCCTCCTCCTCCTCCTCCTCCTCCTCCTCCTCCTCCTCCTCCTCCTCCTCCTCTTTTTTTGAGACAGGGTCTTGCTCTGTCACCCAGGCTGGAGTGCCGTGGCGCAATCTTGGCTCACTGTAATCTCCTCCTCCTGGGTTCAAGCAAGTCTTGTGCCTCAGCCTCCTGAGTAGCTGGGATTATAGGCGTGCACCACCATGTCCGGCTAGTTTTTGTATTCTTATTAGAGATGGGGTTTCGCCACGTTGGCCAGGCCGGTCTCGCACTCCTGGCCTCCCTCCTGTGATCCACCCACCTCAACCTTCCAGAGTGCTGGGATTACAGGCGTGAGTCACTGCACCAAGCCCAAAAGCCCTAGGATTCTAATAATCTCTTTAATAAATTTCACAAATTCCCCTATATGTATTCATTCACTTATTTAGCAAATATATTTTGAGTACCTACTATATGCCAGATACTACTCTAGGGATACAACAATAGAACAGCTGAGACAAGCTCTCTTCCTTCATGTAGTATGTATTGTAATGGAAAATAAGATAAACAGAGCTAAATATAATTTTTGTGAGCAATAGCAGCCATGAAAGAATAAAAGTAGAGAAAGAAGGTAAAGAATGATGGAGCAAGTGTGTGATTGGTGCTAGTCTAGATCACATGGCAGAGAAAAGAGTACATTAAACAGAGGCCTACATCAAGTAAGGGAGGCAACAGTGAGAAGATTTTAGGAAAGAGTGGTTTTGAAGGAGGAAGAACAACAGCAAGTGTTCTGAGGTGGGAATGAGTTTGAGTGTTTGAAGAACAGCACAAAGTCAATATGACTGGAGTAGGTTGAGCAAGAAAAGGTGCAGAAGATACAGGAAGAGCAGAGCGGGGTGGGAGTAAGGGGAGAACAGGGTCCAGCTCATGCAAAGTCTGCTAGGCTATGGTAAAGTTTAAGATTTTACACCAAGAGAGCAAAGCATTCTTACATATATTAAAGTCCCTCATCTTCCCAGTGTTTGGTAACACATTATTTTTCTACTTTGAAGCTATTCAGAGAGAGTGGCAAACATTTGGCTTGAGATTTCTGACTCTAGTGGTGCAATAGATTGTCATCAGTTGTTGACTTGTGACCATGCCAATCTAGGTGGTGGAGAACTCCAACCTCAAATCTGAAGTCTGTCTTACATGGGACTTTGAGATGTCATCTTGTTTGGTTTTGCCGAGTCTTTGAGGTTTGAGATTCAGCCTTTGTCTGAATGGAGAAGGGGAAGGATTAATTTTTGCATCATTCCCTGAACTACTCAGGTAGAGAGACAACTTAAAAACTTGATTTAGAACAGAGAGCACTCTGTTACGGAGTCAGAGCACTCACTACCAAATATCTGTTTGTTGTTCATTGTTGCCCACACATTAACTCCTGAATCTTGCCTGAGAGGAATGCTGGATTAGCTTCCATATTCTCAATAGGGATGTCTTTCCTGAACATGTTTCAAAACACTGTTCATCATATTTAGATGACATAGATACGCTTCGTAGTCTTCTCTTCTATTGATGTGTTTTCTAGTCTTTCATTGTCTATGTGACTGTCCTCTGAAATGTCCCAAAGAATTTGACAACTTTTTTTGTGCGGACCCTCCCCACCAAATATAACTGCAATTTTAATAAGGTTCTTACTAATATTAAATATAATGAGAGAGCTGTCTGATAATTCTTGCACTAAACTTTTATTTATGTTTTTTCATTTTACACATATTTTTTCTCCTTTCAACAGTACTGATTGAACACTGGCGATTAACGCTTCACCAGTGTGTACACTGTACTCACTCACCTTCAGTCCTTCCCTATGTTGTTTGAATGCAGTTTCCTTTTTCTTTCCAATGGAACCAACTTTTATTTGGTACCCACATTTTTTTCAATTTGTTTTTATTATGTTAAAGTAATAAAGGTTTAGATATTAATATCTAATATCACATTGGTAATTATAAGGTTACTGAGTTTAATGTTTTGACCAGGAAGTTTGTGTTGAAGAACCATGTCTATGTTTGTGGAAAATGATATGATCACACCTGTTTGTGTGTGTGTGTGTGCTTGTGTGAAATAGAGGACTATACAGAAGACATCGCTATGTTTGCAAATAGTTGGTCGGTGCAAACTCCAGATGACACCAAATGTGTACGCACACCCTCAGATTTTCCAAATCCGTGCTCCAGTGGAATGCCAGCATTTGAGGTAAATTTGATGTGAGAAATGTGGGCATGTCAGACAGAATACATGTATATCTTATTTGTATAATTAGTTAGGCATTTTAGTGTAAACACAATGTAATTTGAAAATATTATATCAAGGAAATGTAATAGGAAATCACTTCAATTTTAGAAATAGTGAATGTAGTGAATTTCATAAATGCAGTACTCATGAAAATAATGTAGTTAGAAAAATGTTGGTTAAAATGTATGAGTTACCATCTTTTTCCTTGTGAGAACTGAAAATTTTGCAAATAGATGTGTAAAAATAGTAGAAGACTATACGCATACCATGAAATATATTCTAGTGACTGGCATCTTTTTTTGCACAGGCAATCTTCTTCAAGTGTCAGATACTGTTGCAGTTTCCTTTTCTGAGCTGCCATGAGTATATTGATCCGTATTTATATATTGCCAGCTGTGTTAATGATCTTTGCAAGTAAGCAAAATGATTTGTAGTTGTAATAAAATTTTCTTTATGCAAAAAGACGACCCACAGCCACTTCTGTTACTTAACAATTTCAACTGATCACAAAATATTATGGGAAATGTAAAACATAAACTACAAACAGCTATTAAAAGTTTGCTATATAACAGTCACAGTCTAATTTTTTTTAATTGATACATAGTAAATGTACATACTTTCAGGGTACATGTGATAATTTAATACATTCATGTAATCAAATAAAGGGAATTGAGTATCTGTCACCTTAAATAGTTTTCTTTATGCTAGGAACATTCAAATTATTATCTTCTTGCTATTTTGAAATATACAATTGATTTATGTTAACTATAGCCCCCCCCACTTATCTATCCAACACCAGGTCTTATTTCTTCCTCATGTACATCGTACCCATAACTAATCTCTTTTCATCCCCCACCTCTCTCCAACCCTTCCTGGACTCTGGTAACCACCAATCTACACTCTATCTTCATGAGATTCACTGTTTTAGTTCCCACATATGAGTGATATTTGTCTTTCTGTTTGGCTTATTTCACTTAACATAATGACCCCCAGTTTCATCCATGTTATTGCAAATTACAGAATTTCCTTCTTTTTTATGGCTGAATAATATTCCATTGTGTATATATATACCACAATGTCTTTATCCATTCATTCTCTGATGGACACAGGTTGATTCCATATTTTGTCTATTGTGAATACTTCTACAATGAACACAGGAGTGCAAATATCTCTTCCATATGTTGATTTTGTTTTTTGGGGGATATATACTCCTTAGTGGATTGCTAGATTATATATGGATGGTAGTTCTAAATGTTTTACATAACCAGCATGAACAAAATACAGTGGCTCTTAAGAATTTTTATGCCATGAATCCCTTTTGGGAGTCTAGAGAAATTTATAGATCCTTTTTAAAAACGGTGTTTGAAATGCACAAAATAAAACACATAAGATACCAAAGAAAACTAATTCTAATAAAGTAGTTATCAAAATAATAAAAAAATGAGTTTCTGATATATATGCTTTTAACACAGATTTAACTACTGCAGTTTGACATAGTGATTAGCGTAAACAGTGCTTTGTGAGTCTGCAACAATGGAAAATGAAAATAAAAAAATATGAAAAAAGGACATATGAGACACATGGTGACAAAGTCACAGATATTGCTAAGAACATTGTGATGTGTTACCTATAGGCATAATTGAAGGAAACACTAAGTTTCCATTGGAGATTAGTGAAAATAAGCATGTAATATTTTTTCTACCTAAGGTCACAGATTCCTGCATTCTGTCTCAGGTTACGAACATCTAGGATAGGTGGTCACACAAGCAACAGATTTAATGAGACTCATCATACTGTGTTCATGGATGATAGTTCAATGTAGAACCTACCATAAATTATCCACAATTAAAGTTTTTAAAAATTATTTTTCTTTCAAAACATTACAAGTATATGTGATTACTCATCTTGAACATTCAAGAGTATCTAAAGAAATTTTAATATGTCGGTCGGGTGCAGTGGCCCACGCCTGTAATCCCAGCACTTTGGGAGGCCGAGGCGGGTGGATCACGAGATCAGGAGATCGAGACCATCCTGGCTAACACGGTGAAAGCCCGTCTCTACTAAAAATAGAGAAAATTAGCCGGGCATGGTGGCGGGGCCTGTAGTCTCAGCTACTGGGGAAGCTGAGGCAGGAGAATGGCGTGAACCCGGGAGGTGGAGCTTGCAGTGAGCTGAGATCATGCCACTGCTCTCCAGCCTGGGCAACAGAGCAGACTCTGTCTCAACAAAAAAAAAAAAAAAAAAAAAAGAAAAAGAAAAAGAAAAGACATTTTTTAATATGTCTGTATATTTTATGAACCCCAAGAAGTATAAGTGATACATAGAAACTTTTAAAATACAGAACCAGACTAGTTTTTAGTTTAGTAAAACCATTTAAATGACATCTTGAGTAGCTCTTTAAGAGGTTTATAAAAGGTGAGAACAAAGAGGAAATGTTGAGGTAGTATGAAATTGTGTTATTTATAACTACTACTCTTTAATTAAATTGAAATTATTACAAAAATAATAAATATAATATTTCCCAGATACTAAACTAAGCTTATTTGTGACATCTCTTACTTTTGAATAGAGTGCAGTTATACCTAGACTTATATGTGTAGTCTCTCAATTTCAAGGATTCCTGAACTAATGCAGGAGCCTTGAAAGAGCCCCCACTCTGCCTAAAATATTGGCTAATGACCTTAGTATATATTTTTAAAAACTCTGTTCCCTATTTGGTTTCATTTTTAATTTAAGAGCTACGTGCTATAGCTCTTTTTTTTCCTCTCTTTTTTAAGGATGCCTGTAGGTAGGCCATAGTCCTTATTTAGCCATATATATGGAATTAAAAATTGTTCTTATTCCACAGTGTCTCAGTCTCAGACTATTCTCCAATCATCTTTTCAATTGCCTTATCTTTAATATCTTTAGCACCCATTTGTCAAGTAGTCTGAGATAAAATATTGTTTTGTAGGTCCAGGAAAGTCATTCTTCATTTTTTAGTTCGGGATATTGTTTAGCTGCTTCAACAGCTAAAATGACTGTGACTTAAATTAAATAGAATGTTTATATTTCTCTTATATACAAATCCATGCTGGTTAGTGGTCTTGGATTGGCATTGTGGCTCTGCTCCATGAGTTTTCCAGTGACTGAGTGATCTTGTTGCTACATTTTTCCTTTTGTCAAGGGTATTATTTTCAATTTCATGGCCCAAACTGCATCACCACTATCATGTCCACATTTTAGCTCTTAAAAAGGGAGGAAAAAAACCCAAAAGGACTGGCATCTTTTGATCTGGAAGTTTCATGCATGCTTCCACTTTTAACCTTGTGGCCAGAACTTGGATACATGGCCACACCTAGGTGCAAGAGAAGCTGAAAATGTTGTCTTTGGCTGGCAGCCATCTACCTGGCCAAAACTTGGATGTTCTGATACTAAAAAGAAGGGGAAACTGGAGACAAAGATCGGTCTCTGCCACACCCACTTCATCTGAAATTTCATCATTGAGAAATTAGCATTTTTGTCTTTTGAAATTTTGATAGTTTTTAGACTTTGACTTTTGAAACTTTGATGCTTTCTCCAGGGAAAATAAAAATACTAGGATAGATAAACAACTTGTACTGGCTGAAATCAGCTGACACCTTAAGAGATACCTTTGTGGTAGAGAGACTGGGTTTAGGGGCAAAGCAGGCATGTAATACCAAAGTAAGGATATTATAATTAAGTGGACACTGATAAAGTGGAAGTGGGAAGCTGCTAGAGCCAGCATTTCACTCCCCTCAATATTTCATTCAGGGCCAGACCTATTTACATTCCTTCTTCCATTCTGTAGGAAATGAATGATTCTCTTCATTTCCTGTATTAGGGGACTGCATCCTGAGGGTCCCATACCATGAGAATGAAAACGTGAATTGGTTGAACACAGATTAATTTCCTGCTTCGGTTATGATAGTGTATTGAATTCAATTCAACACACATCTTTTGAGCATCTATTCTGAGCTGAGTATTTTTCCACCCCTTGGAGAAACAGAAAAAATTTAGACAAGATCTGTGTCCTAAAAACTCATATTCTAATAGGACAGATAAACAGGTCTCTAAAAATGACACAGTGCCCTAAATGCAAAGTGCTTTGGATGCAGAGGACAGAACTATTAACTTTATCAGAAAGCGCCTACACAGGCTCCATGGAAGAGATAACGTTTGACTTGGAAACTTGCATGATACTCTACCAATCCTTGAATTATGCCCTCCTGTTTCTGCTTCTAAGAATGCCAAACCCAGCAGCAAGGAAATGATTTTAATTTTGCCATGCCAAAGCCAATTGATGTGAAAATCAAGATTCTTTAATGCCCATTTTTCTTATTAAAGTTATCATTCAAAATGGAAAAAAAAACCCTTTATTTTCCCCTTAGTAAATTATAATTTCTTTCTTGATAATAATTTCTTTCTTGCCCAATTATTGTGTGTTTTCATGAGGTGTCACATATTAATGTGCCTGTCATGATTCCTAGAATAACGTAGACAACAAATAGTGAGTATTATAGCAATAGTTGCATTGGGTTGGAAAACTAATATTCAGTTCCTTTGCTAGCTTTTAAAACCACCACTAATGTAGGAAAGAATGCACATATTGGAAGGTAAATCATAATTGTAACGTCTTTCCAGGAATTTAGCAATTTTAGCCTATACTGTTTTGAAAAGACTTTTCTTTTTTGTAGGTTTAGAATATTTTCTGAGCCTCTGGAGTTTATATGCTCAGTCCTTTTTTCCTTCTAAAGCTCAGTTAATTGGACTAGATAAGCTGCAGGACTCCCATTACAGTAGCACAGGATAAAGGCAATTCGAGATGGTGGCTTTTACAATAGTGACACTGGAAATGTTAAGCCTCATAAAATGCAACATTCTTAAGGTCATTATCTTCTAAGATATTTAACTATTCAATTTTGAGTTTGGATTGTCTTGAAAACAAGCCCTCTACCTTGGTGTAAATCTGCTTACTTGATAAGCACCTTGTTAATCTGCTTTGGGAATTTTCAGAGCTCTAATAAGAAATTATTTTGGGGGGAAGCTGCTGAAGTGATTATAAGAAAATAATTAAATATTATTTAGTCTTGGCAGTGTTATAAAAATAATTAGCTTTAGTAATTTAAATTTGAAAGAATTCAAAATCCTCTTTTAAGTCTTAAGTTAAATGCCATTTATTCAATCTTTCAAACAACCCAAATGCCCATCTATGATAGACTGGATAAAGACAATGTGGCACATATACACCATGGAATACTATGCTTTAGATTCTTATTGCAAGGACTGCTGAGGAACCATTAAAATATTTTTGAGTACTATAGCTTATTGGCATAGGTTTTATTCCAGTATGTGGACAATCAAGAGTATGATCTTTTGGAAACAGCTTTCATATTTATTGTTTTTGTTGTAATAGAATTTTATCTGTTTTAATGGGACTTATTCTAAAAGGCCTGGAATGTTGTGTGTGTGAGTGAAAAAATACATACACGGATTATGGGGAAAATGGTATAATTAAAATATAAATCTTTTTCATTATAGTATTCCTTTGACTCAAAAGAAAAGTGACAAAAGTATTAAAATGCTTTGATAAAGATTATTGGTCTTTATTATTGTTATTTTTCTCTTTATTATTATTTTTATTATTATTTATGATTATTATGCACTCAGCATTTCTAGGGATCAAGATCTCAAGTATGGTTTCTGTCAATATTTCCTATGTGATTCTGGCTCTGTCTTTTCACTTTTTAGAACTGATGATGATGAAACCTATTGTCGAGCAGCCACTGAGTATGCTAGAGCCTGTTCTCATGCTGGCTACCCTATTCAAGACTGGAGAGATGACTTTCCAGCATGCAGTATGTTTTTTTATTTCCCAAGTGTTGTGTACTTTCGCCAATTTTGGGTTAACCCTAGAACTCAAAACTCACTGTACTACTAAATACTAATGAATTGCAAAGATTTGTTATTGATATATCTATGAACTTGCATACTTTTTGAAACAAGTATGCATTTTTTTGCAATTAAAAGTTATTTTTTGCAAATAGTTTTTTGTAAAAAATAAAATTATAATTTTTAAAAATAAATAGAGGCTAATAAAATTGACCTAAGTTCCCCTGTTTGCCCCTTTTAGCTGATAAATGTGATGATAGCTTTGTCCATCGGGACTGTATCAGTTGTTGTCCACCAACCTGCACATTTGAGAAGCAATGTCTTGGGAGCAATCTCCATTGTCTTGATGGATGTTACTGCCCAGATGGTAAGTGCTTCATGAAGAAACCATGTGTGCACTCATGAAAACTAGTACCCAGTGATCTAAGGATCACATCTTCGTTTTTCTGTCCTCTCGCAGGACATTAGACCTATTGCAATTTTCTGTTCTTGTAGAATTTCGTCCTTGAAGTGACGAGGAGGAATGGCTACTTTTCACTAATAAAATGCTCATTACTTTTTAAAGTTCCCAGGAAATTTGGAATCTATAGTCCTGAAGTTACCCATGAGAAATCTTTTGTTCTATCAATAGTTAATGGTATTTAACAATTTATATGACTTCACTTTTTAAAAAAGGAAAGGAAGTTTGAGAGAAAGCCTTCACATTTTTCTAGCACAAGATTTAGTATTGATATAGTTTTAACATTTGAAATGAAAATAACTTAGCAAGTGAGGGAGGTAGGATTTAAAATTAGGAATGAATCTGCTATACTGGTAACTGTTTCTAAACAATGCTGAGGATTTACTCAAACCCTTTTATTTTTACAGATTAAAAAAATAGAATCACAGAGATAAGTGATTTTCCCTTTATTCTCATTAACTGAGTGAGGATTACTTGGAACCAGATCTGTTTGGCCTCTGTTCATTGTTCGGTTAGTGCTACTCAAAGTATGGCAGACAAGTCCTAGTTCGAGCTGTTTGTGACCTGTCAATAACAGGATAAGGATAAGGCATTTGCCCCAGAATGTAAACTCAAGCACCAAAATAAAGTCAGTGCTTTCTCCTACAGTCTTACCATGAAAAAGGTCAGCTGAATGAAACAGTATGCTTAGTAACATGGCTGATTTAAGTTCTGGTTCAACCTCCTTTACTTGTTGGAGAGAAGTAACAAACGCATTCCCCTGGTCTTGGACATTTGAGGAGCCGTACCTAGCTCTTTATGATTCTGTACGACAGTGTAAATTTTTCTCATCATGGAATGAACAGAAACTAAACTAAAAATGTACTTTCTCCCGCCTTCTCTCCCTTCCTCCCTCAAATGCAAGGAAACACTCTTTCGTTTCCTTTATTCTGTATGGTGAACCTTGAGTTTTTGATGGCAAGTCATGGGATAAGAAAATTGAAAACTACTGAAATAGATCCTTTAAGGTAGCTACTGCCTGAGAGTCAGGTTGTCAGTAATCCCACTGAAAGTAAAGAAATTTGTATTTCCAGCACCACGAGTAGGTGTTCAACAGAAGTTAGTTGAATTTTTATATTCAAGAAATACAATTTTTATTATTTCTTTTGAAATTTTGGTGTGTATTTCCTCTCAAATAGGCCTCATAATGGACAATGGGACTTGCATCTCCTTGGAAAATTGCCCGTGCAGTTTTCATGGATTAGCTTATTCAGTTGGTTCAAAAATTGAACAAGAATGTACTGAATGGTATGTGATCAGCCAATTATTTCTGGGTACTTGGCTAGTTGACAACTTTACCATGAGAGATGTTTAAAGGAATATACTCATTACTAATTAGCTTCCCCAAATTCCAACACAAAACTTGCATTTTATTTAAACTCCTTGGGGGAAGGGAAATCTGTATTTCTTTTTATGATGTAATTCTTATCACTTACCTTGGTAATTCTATTAACATCTTATATCCACATGATGAGTCTGTTGCATTTTCTTATTTGTAATCACTAATTTGCACATACTTTTAGAACTTGATGGTGCTTCTGGGCTTCTCTGTTTCATACTGTAAAACATGACTCTCCAGGTCACCAATTTTTGGTCTGTGATTAGAAACATTTAGAATTCCATATTAAATTTGCTAACTAACACTGTTAGCAGACATGAAATCCCTGCAGGACAGTCCTAAAAGGAAACAGAGGTCTAAATGTTGTCAGATGCTTTTCCCTTTAGTGTCAGTGTATATAGCTGAAATGTAATAGGATAACTAACCACGTTCTCAGGTGGTGATTCTGTTTCCATTTTACAGGTACTCTGCTTTTGTCCTCTAAAACTCATACCTTTGTCAGGGTGGAAGGTAGAACTTGTCTGACATAAGAGGAGATCTCTTCTCTCTTTTTAATATCTGTTGATCTTCATCATAGTCAGTGATTTTTAAATATGACACACAAGAGATAATAATTTAGGTGCCAGCAAGCTCAAAATTACCAGTCAATTGAACTTTTGCAGATATGTTTTTTAAGTCAGATTATTCTGAACCTATAAACATGGTATACTTTGGTACATTAATCAATACACTGATGCAAACATTAATACAGTTTCTCTATGCCAATAAATTAACATTTTTATAATTTCTTTTAGTGTGTGTGTTGGTGGAGTTTGGAATTGCACTGAGCATGACTGTCCAGGTAATCTTTTAAAATGTTTTTATAGAGAATGTTTCAAATTTCTTTAAATTGGGGAGAAAGATAGCACTGATCTTTATGAAGACATCTCATATATACCAGGGGCTATAATAATCTGTAAATGCAGTTACTCAGAGGATACATGGAAAATTGAGCAAATGATAGCGTTGAGTGGGCAACTTTGGTAAAACTTTATTAAAATAGTGTAAATATTATAAAATCTAAAAAAGTATGTAGAATAAATATCATTTTATAAACATTAAATTAAATGGGTTAATATAATTTAGTCTAGTAAGTTTGTCAAACCAGTAAATTTTAAACAAACACAGTAGGTGTTCAAAGTTTTGATGCATGATTGTTTACCCTAAGTTGATCTGCTTTTAAAGTATTAACCTAATCATATCATCCTCCTCCTTCTCCTCCTCTATCTCCACCTCCTTTTCTTTATCTTTGTTTTTTTGGTAGTTCAATGCTCAGTTGTAGGTGATTCTCACTTTACAACTTTTGATGGTCGACATTATTCTTTTATTGGCATGTGCCAATACATCCTCGTGAAAGGAACTGGAAAAGATAAATTCACTATTACTTTACAGAAAGCTCCCTGTGAGCAGGTAAGAACATTTCAAAATGACCAGAGGAATATGGATTCATTGAGTTTTACTTAAACTTCATTTCAGACTAAGAATTGTAACATGAATGGATATAGCTATTTTCTTTAAAACTGAGATGACGTTGATTATTAAGATACATCATTATTCTACATATTAGAAAGAAGCATTGATGATTATTCTATGACATACCCTTGGTTATATGACACATCTTGATCTCAAAGATATTAAGCTGTGAAAACAAGTATATCTTAGACTAAATACTATATATTTAATTGCATTTTCTTTTTAAAAAAGTAGTGTTTGTACGTACAGTTTTTTGAATATTTTATGCATGATTTTACAGTGAATCTAAGTTTTTTATTGACTTCAATCTAGCTATTTTAAAGGGATTATTTTTGACAGTTTTGAACTGGTTTCATAGCATTCTAAACAGATATGATGAATTTCTTAACATATTGGAATATTTATTTATTTAGATCTTTTCTTGAAATAGTAAGCTCATCAATAATTTCTAAATAAAGAAATCCAGGTCTTTCATTCATCTCTCTAAAGCAGGTAGTCAAAATTTTGCCAAAATATTTAAGTTTCTAGTTTTATTCTAATAGAAAATAATTATTTCCAACAAAAATTCTGAACTGCTTTATTTGCTTCTTTTCCAGTTTTATTTTTTCTATGTAATATATTAGAGTCTGAATTAACTTTCTATGTAGAAGTCTAATTCTCTTGGTTCTTTACTTTACTAACTTTTTATGTCTAATATGCCAGTTGAATGAATTTAGAGAGATACTTTACATGCCATGGAAAACATAACTATTGGTACTTTACTGAAAGACTTCAATTTAATGTTCTAAGTAAAATGTATGTATACACATGATATATTTAATGTACTATATAAAGTTATATTTTATTAGGAATGGGGCTACATAAAACGGGTTATGTATCAACCACTTTATTATATTACTTATACTCAAGCCTTTTATATATTAGAAATTCTAATTTATATGTATTCTCTTTCTTTTTTGTTCTCTCCTCTCTCTTTCTCCCCTTCTGCCATCTCACTCTCTATCTTCCTATCTCTTTCCATGACTCTATCTCTCTCCCATTTCTTTCATTGATAATTTGATTTTTATGCAGAATCTTGGCTTGGTCTGCCTTCAGTCTATAACTCTGATTCTGGAGGATGATTTTAACAAACAAGTGACCCTTGGTAGGGGAGGACAAATTCTCACTAGTCCTAACCAAGGCTTCAACCTGAATGGTAAGAAGCAATGCTAGTGGTGTACTTTCTTTACATTAAAAAACAAACAAACAAACAAAAAACCAACACACACCAAAAAAATGGGATCTTTTCCCAATGTTAGGCTGACTACCTAATATTTATTGAGTTCCTGTGCGTCACCAGGCCATCAGCTACAGATAGTGATGATAATCATGTTTATGGGACCTAGTCTTTACCTCAAGTGACCTAGACTTTGGACGGGAAGAGAGACAAGCAAGCAGCCACTTACAATAAAATGTGATAAACTCAAAGACATACATAAAGACTTTGGGAGTGTAAATGAGGTGCAGCTCACTCAGCCCTGGAGAAGGGTGTACTGAAATGGTCAGGAGTGTTTTCTGAAAGAGGTTATTGTACAATGATTGTCTCATTGAGCATTTAAGGATAAGGAATTGCCGGGTTGAAGGGGATGGGGAAAATGTTTCATGTAGATCAAGGAGGTGTCAATTTTTGCAGCATATTTAGGGAGAACCAGAACTAGATTGGTATTGCTACAGCAGAGACAGGGTAAAGGAGAATGTCTGAATGTAGGTAAGGATGAGAAAGGCGTATGGAGGAGGCATTTTACATTGTGGATTTCTAGGGCATGTCCTGTTCATGCCTGCATTCCAGCATAGCTGTTAACACTCTCACTCTCAAAAATGTCCTGATTTATCTTACAAATCGCTTGCTCACACTACTCAGGTATCAGGCCAGGGAAGTTGAACTTGATATGAATCAAATATGTAATTGTCATTTGTGACCATTTTTATTTACAAAGAGGGCAATCTCATGGTTCAACCGAATAAATGGTGAGTTTTTAAGGAGGTTTTTTTTTTTTTTTTTTTTTTTTTTTTAATGGTAGATGACTATGACAACAGTGTAGAAGTGACTTTGAGAGTTGCTAGACAGGAAACATGGACAACAGTTAGGACGTTATAAAAGTCATGCAAGGAATGAGGAGGAGGTCATCTAAGGCAGTAATGGTAGAGATGGAGAGAAGAAGACAGATTGAAAAAACATTTAGGACAAAAGCCTGAACTTGGTAATGAATTGGATTTCAAATGTCTAAGGACTGCCTCCTTCCTTGTGAGATGCTTGCAAACTGAAAGTATGTGTTGACCTGAAAAACTATTAAAAATGGCTGCTGAGGGAGAAAAAGAGAGGAATAGAAGGTGAAAAAGGCAGCCATGGGTGGCAAAAATTGGCCCTGAAGCACAGGCAGGAACCGCTAGCCTGCCTCCCCTGCTTCCCTTGTATCCGGGGAGGAGATTCCTGGTGGTGTACCCTAGCATTTCAGAACATCGTCTGTGAATGTCAAAGCTGATTTACATATGTTCTTTTCCTGCAGGTATTGTTGAAATTCAAACTCTGTCATCCTTATTTATACTTCTAAGAACCACATTTGGTTTAAAGATTCTGTTCGCTATAGATGGGGAAAGAATTTATATTCAGCTCACTAGTGCATGGAAAAGAAGAACATTAGGTCTGTGTGGCACTTTTAATGGGAACATAAGGGATGATTTTCTGTAAGTATGATTTCTGCATAGTTAACATAACTTGATGACTGGTCATTTAAAGGATATAAATTCATTAAAAATGTTTACTTAACTAATAATAGCTTAGCTGTCATTATGCCAAGAGATTTACATAGATCATCATATTTAAAATGTATAGCAATCTCTGATTAATATGTTTATTTTATAGATAAGGAAACTAACCAAGGCCTCAAAGTGGCAAATAAATCATTCAAGATCACTTAGCTCACATGCAGTGGAGCTGGGCTTTGGATGTAGGCAGTGTGGCTCAGCTATGCTCACTGCTCCCCACTATTCTCTTTTCTACCCCTATCAACCTTAACATATTTTATTTTTGAGACATTGCTGCCTAAAAACAAACAAACAAATAAACAACAGCAAAAATAACAGCTCGATATCATTATGCATTAGTGGTAGTGAATGATACTCTATAAATATTGATAATCATTTGGTAATATTAATACCTCTAAAGCAACATTTTGTTATCTTGCTAGATATTGTGATTGTTAGTGTTTCATTGGAAGAGAAGCAATAACATATATTTGTACCCCTTGTATTAACCAGGTACTTTTCACCTATGTGTGAAAAGAAGCAGTTTATAATTTAGTGTAAATGCTTTGCACACTTGTTATCATGCTAAAAGCACAATGGGAGCAATTTAAGCAGTAGGCCATGGTTCTCATCCTCACGGAGCTTTGTGTTGCAGATCAGGAGAGGATAATAACCTTTAAGAAATATGTGGAATCTAAAATAGTTGAAATCACAGAAGCAAAGTATTATAGAATGGTGTTTGCCAGGGGATAAGGGTCGGGGTGGGAGTATGGGAGGATGCTGGTCAAAGGGTACAAAGTTTCAGCTAGATAGGATGCGTAAGTTTGGGAGATGTTTTGAGATCAATTAATTATATAATGACTATAATTAATGTAACGCGTACTTGAAAATTGCTAAGAGAGTAGGTGTTAAAAGTTCTCATAACGAAAAATAAGAATGTGAGGTGATGGACATGTTCATTAGCTTGATTTAACCATTTCACAATGTATACCTTGGAACATCATGTTGTACTCTGTAAATGTACATAATTTTTTTAGCTATACCTTAATTTTAAAAATAGCTAAAAAATGAATATTTAATGTTAGGCAAGGATCAATCAACTATATATATATATCAACTATTATATATAAAAATCAGCTATATATATACATACTGAGGTGATTCTAAAAATTAAGTGTTGGGGTTTGTGATTATGGCTCGAAGAACAATAGAGGGTTCATTTTGGGCTGGGTAGCCAGGGGACATTTCATGGAGAAACTACTCTCCAAATACTGTTTTGTTTCTTTTTTCTTAAATTTAATTTTATTTATTTTATTATTATTTTTTTATTTTACGTTAAGTTCTGAGATACATATACTGAACGTGCAGGTTTGTTACATAGATATACATGTGCCATGGTGGTTTGCTGCACCTATCAACCTGTCATCTAGGTTTTAAGCCCCGCATGCATTAGGTATGTGTCTTAATGCTCTCCCTTCCCTAGTCCCCACCCACTGACAGGTCCCGGTGTGTGATACTCCCCTCCCTGTGTCCATGTGTACTCATTGTTCAGCTCCCACTTATGAGTAAGAACATGTGATGATTGGTTTTCCGTTCCTGTTATAGTTTCCTGAGGATGATGGTTTCCAGCTTCATCTATGTCCCTGCAAAAGACAAGAACTCATTCCTTTTTATGGCTGCATAGTACCACATTTTTTTTATCCAGTCTATCATTGATGGGCATTTGCATTGGTTCCAAGTCTTCGCTATTGTAAATAGTGCTGCAATAAATAGATGTGCTTTTTAAAAAACACTCTTGCACATACCCTCCTTCCTGCTTGGGTTCTCTCCTGCTCCTCATCTTTCTTGTGACCTCCCATTTATTGTTCACCCCAATTCAGACATTTTTTGCCTCAAAAAGCTGATTCATATCCCACCATACAAAGGTAAATCTGACAATGTGTTATCTATGAAACTTTATTGTTTATCTGTCTCGTTTCTTGTCTTGTTTATCTGTTAGGGCTTTGAGACTAAGAGTCATGTCCTTGGTCATTGTATTCTTAGGAACTAGCATAGAACCTCACATATAGTGGACAGTTAATTGAACTGAGGTAGAATGTTTAGTGGGGCATCATGAAGATAGTTTGGATGGGCAAGGGGAACTGGCATTTAAATTTTTTTAAATTTTAATTTCTTGTATCTTGTCTCCTTGTCTTCCTGTACCTTGTTTTTTAGGTAATTTAGTTTTTTTTTTATTTGTAGGTCAAAATATTGATATCTTCACCACATTTGAGAAACAGAAACTACATTAAGTGGCTTGGCTATGTTCAGAAAAGACATTATTCCCGCTTTCTCTTCTTTATTTGTCAGAATGGGTCAGCAGTCAATATTTAAGAGATGGCAGATCTGTCTGCCTCTTTCTAAGGCACCAGTCTCTGCCACGTATAAACATTTAGGTGTGATAAGAGTGCAGGATGATATTTCAGAGTCAGAGATAACTTGTGAACAGTGTTTAGCTTTCCAACTTAAGTAGTTAAAATTCTTTCTTCACAAAGGTTAATGTGAATATGCGGGCACAGTGGAATAGAAAATATTAATTACTTGAAAACGTATTTTGTATGCCTTATTATAGTAAGTCGACTATGGTGAGCTGAAAGGTTATTTTATAAAATGAAAGACAATAAATAGGTCCACATTTTAGCTCCTATTTTTAAAATTTATTGTTTTAAGGTAAACTAAATGAAATCAGAGAGCCAAGCTCCAAGTTCCACCTGGAAACCTTGACTACAAGTATCATCCTGACCTATTTTATTGTCCTTCAGAGGAGCGGAGAGAGAAGGAAGGGGAAAGAATGAGAAGATATAAACTAGCACAAACTATGCAATTACTTTGAGTCTCAGTGTTCTTAAATAAACAAAACGAGATTTTGTACTAGGGTGTTTGTTGTGGTTCTTTACCGTTATGGGCTAGTTTGATTTTGAGGAATAGGAAAAGGAAAGAAGGACGAAACGGTGGCGACAAGGAAATGGCATGTGTTCTCCCTTTTTTTTGTCCTCTCTCAGTCACTCTGTTGAGCAACTCCAGTGAAAATAGTTCATCTATAAGGACACTAGCGAAAGCTGAGATAATGCCTACTCTTCCACTTAGCCCTAGTGGAGGAGTTAACACAGTCAGGGTTGTGGTGTGGTCAAAAACTTCCTGCGGGAGATCTAGTTTAACCTGATTCCCTAAGAAGTTTTGACAGTGTCTGGCACACTGTCCAATAGGGGTTGTCACTTAATAAATGTTGGTTGATGAAATAATACATCGGAATGGCTGCTGGGGGTGGAATTGCAGTGTTTGTCTCCTAAACGCTGTTGTAGTTTTAAGATAGATGTTTTTCATTTGGTTTGCCCACTTCATAATGGAATCTTGACATTTCAGATCTCATAATGGAAATTGAAATATTGAACTGGATATATAGACTCTTTATATTTTGAGATATTTGTCTTTACTTTGAAAAGAATTGGGTGAAATACCCACACTAACTTCCCCAAGTGCACCCTAAACCACACACACGCTAAAGTTTTGGTTGTGTGAGTGTGTATGGTTTAGTCAGGGAAAACTGGGTTTGAATCGTGGCTTGGATACTTATCAGCTTAGTGTAATTTAATATTTCTCTGAGCTTCTGCTTTGCTTTCTCTGTAAAATGGGGAGAAAAGATACTTTTCTTATAAGATTGAGATGAAGATTAAATAAAATCATGTATGTCTACAATTTGGTACATTGTAAAATGTCAGTAATATGGAGCTTAATACCATTGTACTTTTATTAAACTGGTAGAAAATTTCAAGCTCTAAGATTTCCTTGTACATTATGAAAAATAGTATTCTCTTATTTAAATATCTGAAGGATATGAACAAATAAATGAGAGATACATGAAGGTAAGCATTATCTTTGCTTTCTAGTTCTCCATCAGGCATGATAGAAGGTACACCACAACTTCACGCAAATGCGTGGAGAGTTTCTTCTACCTGTTTTGCACCTGTTCATGTCCCAGTGGTGGACCCCTGTAACATCAATCAACAAAACAGTAAGTTTTGCATGTAAACTTCCTTTCTGCTGTAAACTTAGGGAAAAGTTCTATGTATTACTATAATTTTATAAGATTAGATGGTGAGTTTAAATTCTGATTTTCTTCATTATGGTAAAATCAATGCCATTCCTCATGTATTTTTTTTTTTTTGCTTAATATTATGCCTTTACATATGTCTTTTCATGTAATCTAGGTTGTTTTTTAAGAACCTGACAAAGACTTTTATTTCCTATTTTTCATTCATAAATTTTCTTATTTTAGGTGTTTAAAAATCCCTTGTTTGCAGATGTGGATTAGCATTTGGAAGTTTTCAGAGTCTTTAAATGCTAAAGAAAAGCCTCTGGGAATCCTCTGAGAATGCTGTGATAGTCCAGGGATGTTCAATGTTAGTTATTACCATCTCATTACAAGTCCCTACTCATAGCATTTATTATGGCTTTATAAGCAGGAAGCCAGTGATCCAAAGAGGCTTTGGGCCATCGAGTGGGCAACAATTTGAGATGGTCATGCTCCAGAGTTCCACTTTGTAATGACAGGACAACCCACATGCTAAGAATTTTTGACTTTATTTTTTAAAATTAAGCCCCAGCAAACCATGTTAAAGTCTAGTTCACTTTGCAATAAAAAAGATATACATGTATATATTCAGATGGAAGATATACACAAGGCACACACAAATATATAATTGTGAAAAAGTTAATGTACATGCTTAAATATTCTTATAATTTTATTTTTTCCTTTAATCATCTTGGCTAGTTCACTATTCTGATGTAGTTTTAAAAAATGCATTATTCATATTGGTTGAGCATTCATAAGAAGCCAGCAGTTTATGGATTATGTGGTGGTTATTGGGTGGATTCTGTTGATTGCCATATTGTTTTTATTATTAACATGGAATTCTGGTATGCTGGAAAGAGCACTAGATACTTTTGCTCTTTGTGCTAATTTTTTTTTTTTTAATCTAAGCCAGCTTTTAAACTTGAAGAAGTTTGGTAACCTCTTTGATCATTTTTCTTATCTATAATAACAGGGCTAGACTAGAGTTTTTTAGTTTCATGAATGACTACTTTTAATCTCATTCCCATTTAACAATACCTTCCTCCATTCTGTCCCCAACTTTCAACTAATCTACTCCTCCTCCTTCAGCTACTCTTGTTTGGTTTGTTTCTTTCTTGGATTCCTCCTGGATATTATAGCAACTTTATTTTTTATTTTTTATCAACATGTTAAAGTTGAAGTAGGGTTCAATTGATAAATTCAGTTTCCCAGTGGTCATTTTTTAGTTACCTCCTTTATTATATGCTATTTTGCTCTATTTTCTACCACTTTTCTTCCCATACCCCATGTCTTTTACATATATATGAAACTGAAATATTGAACTGGATATATAGACTATTTATATTTTGAGATATTTGTCTTTACTTTGAAAAGAATCATGTGAACTACCCACACTAACTTCCCCGCATGCACCGTAAGCCATACACATGCTATATACATGCATATATATTTGATATTAGTTTTTTTTAGCTTTACTATGAACTGTGATTTTTTAAAAACAATTTCAAATAGGTAAATTCAGGAAGATCCCCAAAGAAAGGAAAATAAATAGACAAAAGTCAATAACTCTGATCTAGATTCTAAAGGATATTTTTTTTTCATGAGGATCTTCTTTAGTTATCCTTAACTTGTCAGTGGAATATACTTTGATCTATAAATTATTAGGCCTTTTTGGTGGATTACTTTGCTCTTTCAGGATCCTTGGCATTAAGAATATATATGTAAACAGTATACCCCTATAGTTTAAGTCATTTGTTTTTATATACATATACATACTGAATGCAAAAATATCATACTTGAGCAATTACCATGTTTTCTTACCAATACTAAAATATGTATACTCAACAAAATAAGTTCAGTATAATTCCTTAGTAGTGAAACAACTGATCTCCAACAGCTTATCTAGTCTGTCAAAGACAATGACAATGAAAAGATTGATTAATTTTATCTGTTAGGAAACTGATGCAAACTAGATCCGATATATCAAGAAACCACAAACCTACCCTCTTTCAGAAAGATGGAATCTGAATTGTTTTGTCAAACTTGGTTACTTCTATAAAGGATTATATACGATAAGTCATTCTCAAGGGAAAAATCAACAGATTTCAAGAAATGATTACAGAGATGTCCTCCCTTCCTCAGGTGATTTTATAGTTATATCTCATGGCCTTTAGCATATACCCCAATCCCCAATTTCTATTCATTATTCACTTATTCATGCATTTATAGATTTATTTATCCAATATTATTGAGCTCCTAATATCTGCCTGGCATGTACACTGTGCATTGTGCAGACATTGAGTTCAATGACTATGTGGCATCTGACACATTACCATCCATTTCAGAGACTCCACTGAAATGAGATCATTCCCAATTCTTCCTAGACAATTGTGTATTACACAGAGTTGCCATAACATCCACAATCTGGAATCACTTTATTTTGTGTGGATGTCTGGAAATAAGCCTCCCAATATGCCCCAATTCTTTATAGTAGGTTTCCTAAGATGATCCTCATGCAATAGGATGGTTGAGGCCACTGCTTCTCTCAACCCTTCAGTTACTCATGCTATTCAGGTACAATACACTATTGTTTTTCCTAAAAGACTGTTGAATATGGATTAAGTGCTGTTACCAATATTATAAAAAAACAAATAAAAACCGTATAAGCTGAAATTGTTCACTCTAGTATTAAAAGTAATATGCACTACAGTATATTTCCGAGAAAGTGAAATGCTTGGATAAATCTGGAACTTGATACTTAGGGGTAAGATCTGAACTGTTAAATAAGATGCTAATGGGGCTCTTTGTCTGTTAGTTGGGTATGCAGCACACTGTGATGTCATCCACCAGGAGCTCTTTGCTCCTTGCCACATCTATATTAGCCCTGGCCTGTACTATCAGCTCTGCCGCCATGATGCATGCAAGTGTGGAAGCTCCTGCCTGTGCAATGCTCTTGCCCACTACGCCTACCTCTGCGGCCAGCATGGTATTCCCATTGATTTCAGAGCTCAGATTTCTTTCTGTGGTGAGTACAACAGCACAGATAAAGACTATCAGATAATACCTTAGAGACCTCTATGTTTGTAATGACTGCTTTTATTTTTTAAATGAAAGGTCGATATTGCATGTAAGTTGTTTGAAATATTCTCATTATGTACAAACATGAAAAGCAAATGAAATACTTAATTTCTTAAGATCAGAGATATGTTGGATAAGACCAATAACTTTTAACTAGTTTTGTATTAAACGAAAGTATTGTAACTATGCTTTGAAATATGCAACAAATAATTTAAAACATTTGAAAAATCCTTATCATGGAAATATCATATCTAAATATTGGAAAGTATGGAAAAGACTATGTAATACAGTGACGCAGTTGACTTGTACTTAAATAGATGTTATGCAACAGGCAATTATTATCAAATTGTCGGGGCTCTAATTTTCACACTATGTTGTCTGCCATTTTCATTCATGGTAGATTGTTTCCTTGTGTGTTTTATAATTTTTTTTATCAGCTAATTTTTACCAGCACCCCTCCACCCCCATTAGAATCTTTTGTGACTTAGGTTTTAGGGGTACCACTCTCTCCACCTCCTCATTCCCTCAGTGGGTTTTTCCAGTTATTCCAGGGGTATCATTGGCTGGTGTTGATGTTCATTGCTCAATTTTGGCTTTCTAAGACAAAAATAATGTAAATATGAAAGTAATGTAAATTCATATACCAAATTTGTTTAGGATATCAATCTAGGATTTTGATTTCTTAGAGGTAACTTTTTAATCGCAGACCCAGAAGTTAAGAGAAGCTTTTCTATCATCTTTCTATACTATGAGCCAATTTCTTCTAGTCTGGGGGTTGACAAATTACAACCATTGGGTCTCCTGCATTTTTGTGAATAAAAGTTATTGAAATATAGTCATGCCCATTCGTTTGTGTGTTGTCTGTGGCTGCTTCTATACTACAAGGGCAGAGGTGAGTAGCTATGACAGAGACTATACGATCTGCAAAGCTGAAAATATTTCCATTTGGCCCTTTGCAGAAAAAGGTTTCCAACTCCTGCTTTAGTCCTTCATTTTCGCTGAGGATGATGCTCTCTGAGCATCCAAGTTAAGGGTCTCCCAATTCCTTGCCTTGTAATGGGCCAGCTTTCATTTTCTATCACAGACCTCTAAGCAGGCGTAGAATGTTTCTGTGTGCCATGGGAATCTTTCTCAAGCGATACTCCTTTGTCCTTAGCTGTGGTGTGCCAGAAGGGCATGCTGTACCATCACTGCTCCTCGTTCTGCCTCCGTTCCTGCATTTCTCTCTCTTCTCTGGAGCAATGCAATGATGACTGTGCTGAAGGCTGTAATTGTCCGGAAGGCAAATTCTATGAAGACACTCTTAACTTTTGTGTACCCATGTAAGTCACAGAAACAGGTTGGCAGCATCCTGTTTTAATCCCTTTTTCTTCTTATGGGCTAAATGAGCTTTCATGGAAGTTTTTGAAAAATTATTTCTTATCATCTTTACTTAAAACAAAACAAAACAAACAAAAAAAACCCCTGCACATGTTCATCAATAGCTACAAAAAGAGCTAAGGAATCTCTGATGGTTGATCTTGAAGTGTACTCCTGCTTGTTTTTACCATAGTCAAATCAATAACAAGGTTTGTGTTTCACTGTCACATGGCAAACTTTAGTAGCAGGACTTTAATATCTCAGCACTCACAGATTTCTCAATTCACACATGAAGTAAAGCCTTTTGTCTTAGACATAGTGTTAAATGATATATCAGTTATGTTTCTCTGAATTGCATTCAGTGATTTTTCTTGTGTCTAAAACAACACAGTTTGTGAGTTGTATTTTAGAAAACAAAATCTGGAGCCACACAAACTTCACGTGTAAGCGTCTTCCACCATTTGTGTGATAAGATTGCATGCAGTCTTGTAGAATAACGCAGACCTTAGAGTGTACCTTACAGTGACCAATGGAGAGCACAGGGTCGGCTTGAATTTTAGTGGTTTTCAAAAAAAATTATATCCTATTTAATTTATTTTTTTTTTTCTTATAGATTCCACTGCCGGTGTCATTATAGAGGCAGTGTTTATCAACCTGGAGAGCTCATCCCCACACCCTCGGGCTTATGGTAGGTTTCGATGATGGGGATTGTGTTTGACAAATGATGTATGTGCTAAAATACAATTTCTTAACCCAAACTGTAAGTTGGAATAAGACTTCTATAATTAAAAAATAAAGGTAACAATGTAATCTTTAACTATGTTATGATCATATGATTGTATATATATGTACAAACACAGATATACATAATACATGCATATTGGACATTTCAAAGTGAAATAACCAAGTTTTGTACTCATAACTGCAGAAAGGAGTTATGAATTTAAGTATTTCAGAGTGAAATGAAAGTCCTTTGATCATTTTTGGTTATTAGATAGAAGTTAGGGGTGAAGTACGTGTTTAAATACTACAGTATTACTGAAATTGCTCAAAAAAAGCAATTTTGAAATAGATTTGAAAAATGTCCTGCACAGTAGTAAGTGTGCCTCCTCCCCAGGCCCATCAATACTAGAAAGATAACACTTAATCACAGGATAACACTCATTCTGGTTATAACTTTTCTGTTGAAAATCTAGGCGTGTCCATGCAGCAGTCCATACTTACATATAATTCCTAACCTCCCCTTTTTAGTTGCCCCATTGGTGCCTACAGATAATAATAGACAATAGATAATAACAATAATAATGATACCTAACAATTACTGTGTACCTTCTTTTGTGCTGGCACCATTCTAAATGTTTAATATTTATTATTAAAATACTTACTCATCACCATAACCCTAAGAGATAGGCGATGTTGCTTTATCCTGATTTACAGGTGAGGAGAATGGGATACAGGTGGCTAAGGACCCTGACACTAAAGCTGGGAGTTAGTCCCAGGCAACCTGGCTCTGCAGTGCTTGTCTCCTGCCTGATTGCTCTGCAGCTGATTTTTGTATTCACAACAGAATATTGATTATGTTCAATTTACCTTTATCTTTATCTCCACCTATTTTCCTCTCCACATCAAGACACAATGGCAACTAGCTTTTGGATCTTTCTGTGGTAGGCAGTACTGCTAGTCACAGTTTTCCAAGGCAGAGCTCTGGGAATCATTTTCGACTCTTTCCTCCTGCTCAAAACAGCTAATCAGTAAATACTCAGCAACTTTAGATTTTACTTGATTTTACTTTCTACGCATAGTCAAAAGCCATTTCTTCCTTTCCATCGTCACTGCTTTAGCAATCAGTGTGTCTTACTCTCTCTTCCCTGGACCTTCCTCTCTGGTGTTCTTGCCTCTAGTTTTCCCCCTCTTTCATTCTGCCGAGGTGTCATGTCTTTTTGGATTTAACATAATTAATGTATGTAAAGTTAGCAAAAACAAAGTAACCATCTCTCCTCAATGAAAAAAAAATCAAAATTCACTTAATATAGTGACTTTGTTAGCCATTCCTTTTTAAAAGCCTTTGTCCCAGAATAAGTATTATGTGGAAGACCTGGATGTGTGATCTGAGACCTGTCTGTCTCAGTTCCTCTGTGCCAAAGTGTGAGCAAATTCAATCAGAGGTGACTCACTCAGTGGTGAATCACACCTCTGAATGTCATTCTAGTGTTCAACTATGCATAGCATATTTTTCATGTGATGTGGACTGTATATGTGCGTCAGCTTCTTCATCTGGGCTTAAATATAGAACATATGATCTGGTCCAAAGCTGAAAGAAAAACTGTATTGGAGTTATTGAGAACTGATGTGTTGTTTCCTATCATGTTATCTTCTTCAGGGATTTTCAAGGTTAATTTTTCCTATATGCGGCTCTTGGCTTCTACCCTGACTTTAGAATGTAAATTGCAAGGAAGCTATGACTCCACCCTATCTTCAATGCTGCTGCTAAAATGATTCAAAGCAACCATATGACTTTTCTGCTTAAGGTCTTCAATGGCTCACCTCGTGGTAAAATCTTAGCATCTTTTAGGAGCTAACCTCTGCCTCTTTTGACATTCTCACAGCCTGTCCCTTCCTGCATTGCACTTTGCTATGTAGAATGTGGCTTTACTTCTTCATATTTATGTGTTTCCACTGAGTGTTATAGCCTTCCTACCTTAGGTGTGCCATAACATCCATTCACTCTTCAAAACTTTTCAGACTTTACTTCCTTTGATTCCCTGTTGTTGGTTGACAACAGACTTTAAAAACATTTTTTCTTTGTTTTACTTCTATCTCTTAACATATTTCTATATTGCGTGTGTCACACTGCATACATTATTTATTTGTGTATCTTCCCCTCCTACAAGACAAATTATGTTAAGGACTATGAATTTTGGTGTTCGTATCTCCCATGCCTATCCCAATGCTCCACACTTACAGGTGTTTGATAAAAAGTGGTGTGTTGAAATAGCGCGTTCCTGAAATCGGACCTAACCCAATAGCTTGTAAAAAATTCTGTTGGAAAAATTGCATTTGTATAATGTACTCAATCAATTCTTGTACATTAGATTGTTGTTGAAATTCAGGAAAAAAACAAAACAAAACAGATTTGGTTCCATAAATTAACTATTTATTTACTTCTAGCCAGTGTTCAAATGGGACTGTGAAATGTGATGAATTAGCAACGCCCTCTGCTGGTAAGATGTTAAAAGACGTTTTCCTGAAGGAGGATGCAGCTCTGATATCGCCTCCGCTCCTGGCAGAAGTTATCAGTCACCTCTCCTTCCCAATGTGCATGGCTATAGCCTTGGGAATGTTCTTCAACATGGTGTTCCAGTGCTTCCCAACTTTTTCCACATTGAAAATTATAATTTTAGGGCAGTCTGGGTTGAACATATAAGTCAGCTCAGGGGCAGAGCAGATCAACCCAGGGATGCTGCCTAGATACTGCCGGCCGCAGGACCACCTCAGGCATCCCAAGGACTTTAGGGATATGTATCTAGGCAACTATTGTTACTGATTTGTGGGACAGAAATTGGGAAACTCTATTCTAGACCATCACTTCTCAGATTTTAGTGTGCCCATGTGGGGATCTTGTTAAAATGTAGATTCTGATTCATTAGATCAGGGGTGATACCTGAGATTCTACATTTCTATCAGTGGCCAAGATAACATTAATACTTCTGGTTCCTGGACTGCATTATGAGTAGCAAGGCTCTGGGACTAGTAGCAATAAATTTAACATGGCATGTAAAATGACATTCACTGTCATCCCTTCAGAATGTCATTTTAAATATCTTTCCTCAGATCTTATATATTAGGACCATATGTATTATTTATTTTCATCATATAAAGAGCCTCAAATTCTCAGTTACTGTGGGCAAATTCTAGGCACATAATAAAACAACACTTGCTTTCATAGATTTTAATGGGCAGGAAGAGTGTAGGCTGATAAAAGTAATTGTGAGCTATTATTGCTTTGTTATGTACTTGAATGGCCTGGTATATATTATTATTAGAGACCTTTGAATTACATGCCCTGAATTTACTTTACAAGGGATTCAGACAAGCCTAGGGCTTCTTTACAAGATATGTTTATGGACCACACACATTCAGTAGCTGCAGGGCCATCCTGACTCTGCCCCATTTGATTCAGAGTGACTCCGGGTCAATGAAGGGAAGCCCAGGTGGCTAGCCTTCTCACAGAGGAACCCACAGGATTTGATCCCTCTGGCCCCACTTGAGGAAATTTATTTGATCTCTAAGAGCCCAAAAGCTTTCTGGAAGAATATAGAGCCCCTGTCCTGACTATAATTATGTCTATTTCTGCACTTCTGTGGTAGAGTGAGAACTGATACAAACAATGACTCGAGGTGAAGCGAGATTTAGAATAATCATGTGTTCATTGTAGCTTTGTAAAAGCCACAATGCTTTTACATTATGCTTAAAAATTGATAACATATGCTGAAAAATTGATAATATGTGTATGAATTAATAAAAATATCCTGTTTTTTGACTTCACAAAATTATATTCTAGTTAGTTACTGTCTTATGGAAGGCTGCTAACATTCTCAAACTCAAAATAGGGTTAGAATAAACCTATTTTGTGACTAAAGGGAATCTGGCTAGGGGATATTTTCAAGCTTCTTAAAAATCACGGAGTAAGAACATCATCTATTAATAATTGGTAAAATATTGTATGGTGAATTTTGTTTTGATGATGAGTGCATGCCAATATGATTATTTATCTATGGAGCAGATACAAGTTAAGAACATTTTGTCTATGCTTACATCTGAAGTTCACATCTGCCCAGAGGGAAAAGAGTATTTTGACTGCAGATTTCCTGACCCTGAATTACCAGCTGGTGGTGTTAATTGTGAGACTACATGTGCAAACCTAGCCATGAACTTCACCTGCGCCCCGTCCTCACCTTGTATAAGTGGCTGTGTTTGTGCTCCAGGGTAAGCCTCTTCTTCATAATACAGAACATTCAGGATTGGCCTGAAAGCACAAGATCTCCTGAAAACATTCTTTACAGAAATAGCCAGAATTGTTGTTCTGACTAGTGGTTAACTGGGTTGGTAGCTAGAAGACTATTGTAATTATTTTGCTTGGCTCATGTGATATTGTGAAATATTATTAATAGAATACACTGAATTGAGGAGAAAACTCATTTCTGGATGAAGCTGGAATTTCTCCCCGATGAAACTGCAATTTTGAGAAAGTGACACAATTAATCACTCTTCATTCAAAACACTCTTCAAGTGCATTTATAAATATTCTGTTGTGCAGTTACTGGTGTTGATGTGAAGTTGTAATAGCGATGCCAACTGTTTTATCTTAAAGAAAATAGTGTATTGAGGCTACAAAGGGCAGTGAGTAACAGTGGGAGCTCTGGCTTCAGACACACCACTGCTCAAATCCCAGCTCTGACACTGTTAGTGGAGGGATTTTTCTGCAAGTTCCTTTTAAGCCTCAGTTAGGCATTGTGATATGTGGAGTGTGTGTGTGTGTGTGTGTGTGTTTGTGTGTGTGTTTAATAAATATGAGCCACTATTTTGTGGCAGCATATCTTAATCTTATCTTCATAAATATTCTTCCATCGCAGAAATGCTTAGTATGCGTGAAAGACAAACACAGAATGTGGTGGCTATTGGCTTCCTCACAGGGACACATATAATCTGGCCTCCCTGGCCCTCCCTCTTCTGGTGATGAAATAGAGGCCATGCAGAGGGAGTGCCATCTAAGGCAAACAGGTCACCCATTCTTCCTCAATGAACATGTTCACACAAAGGGATTCCTGGGATCAGCTCATATAAACCAGGAGCAAAGAAGAGCAAGGTCTTGTGGTTTGTTTCCCAGGAGAATTGCATTTGTCTAAATGGCCCGCATCTGGAAGAGTTTGAGGAGCCAAGTAACTTGGGACTGGCATTAATCTCTTTAGAAAGAAAGGACATAGCAGGCAGAGAAAAGAAGGTCACAAAAGAACAAGTGCCCATGGCTGGGAGAATAAAGACAGGTAGAAATTAGGCCAAAGAGCAGATAAGCAAGGAAGACATTTTAGTAAAAATGAGAAGGGAAATAAAACCTTTATTATGGTAGAATAATTAAAACCCACAACATTGCTTGATTTAGTTGATTTGATTGTGACTCTTAGGAATGCATGACTAATTAAAGCCATATCCTAATTTTGTTTTATATGCTGTGCTTAAGCTATTATCTTTTAAAATGTATTTACTGTCACCTTTGACGTTTAGTTGGACAATGATTTATTTACTGGCTAAATCTCATTATAAAAAGTTAAGGAGATTTCCTCCTACCTTCTCTGATTGTATTGAAATAAATGTGGTTAGAATTGACTTAGAGGCCTCTGATAGATTTGGAAATATTTCATTAAGATAGCTTTCTCTTACAACGTTGTTTTTGGTAATGTGATTTGCCATGTCTTCTGTGTGACCTTGTCTAGCTCATTTTGGCACAACAGTCCAGTGTGACTTATTTCATGTGGCTCCTAACAGTGCCAGCAGTTTAGTGACTATAAAAGGACCACATAACCCTAATTGAGAAATCACTATGGATTGAAGAAATGGAAAGTAGTATAGGGGAAAAGTCAGATAGAAATAGCTTCTATGCTGGCCCTCCTTATAAGCTGAAGCACCTTACAGCAAGTTACTTAACCACTTGAAATCTCAAGTTTCTCTTTTTAAAATGGATATAACAATATATTTACTTGTTGGATGACTGAGTATGTGCTGCACACCAGTTATATAGTAAGTGCTCAGGAAATGTTTATTTCCGATCCCACTGCCCAAACCTGCTTAAAGCAGATACAAGCATACCTTTGTTTCGTTGTGTTTTGCTTTATTGCACTTCACAGGTGTTACATTTTTTACAAATTGAAGGTTTGTGGCTATCTTGCTTCAAGCAAGTCTGTTGGTGCCATTTTCCAATAGCATGTGCTTACTTGGTGTCTCTGTGTCACATTTTGGTAATTTTTGCAGTATTTCAGAACTTTTTCATTATCATTATATCTGTTATGGTAATTCGTAAACAGTGAACTTTGATTATCATGTAATCATTTCAGGGTGCCACAAACGGTGCCCATACAAGATGGAAAAATTAATTGATGAATGTTGTGTGTGTTTCGATTGCTCCATGTATAGGCCCTTCCACCATCTCTTTCCCTCTTCTCAGGTCTCTCTATTCCCTGAGACACAATACTGAAAGTAGGCTGGTTAATAACTCTATAATAGTCACCAAAAGTTCAAGGGAAAGGAAGAGTCACACATATGTCACCATAAATCAAAAGCTAGAAATGATTAGATTTAGTGAGGAAGGTATATTGAAAGCTGAGATAGGCTACAAGCTAGTTCTTTTGCAACAGCCAAATTGTGAATGCAAAGGAAAAGTTCGCGAAAGAAATGAAAAGTGCTGCTGCTCCAGTGAACCCACACATGGTAAGAAAGCAAAGCAGCTAGCTGATATGAAGAAAGTTTTAGTAGTCTGGATAGATCGAATCAGCTGCAACGTTCCCTTCTGCAAAGGCTTAATCCAGAACAAGGCTTTAACTCTTTTCAATTCTCTAATGGTTGAGAGAGATGACAAATCTGCAGAAGAAAAGTTTGAAGTCAGCAGAGGTTGGCTCATGGAGTTTAAGAAAAGAAACTATCTCCATAACATAGAAGTGCAAGTGCTGATGGAGAAGCTGCAGCAGGTTATCCAGAAGATGTAACTAAGATAATTGATGAAGGTGACTACACTAAACAATAGATTTCCAATGTCGATGAAACAGATTTATATAGGAGTAAAGTGCCATCTAGGATTTTCGCAGCTAGAGAGAAGGCAATGCTTGGCTTCAAAGCTTCCACGGACAGGCTGACTCTCTTGTTAGGGGCTAGGGCAGCTGGTGACTTTAAGTTGAAGCCAATGCTCATTTACCATTCAAAAAATCCTAGGACCCTTAGGAATTATGCTAAGTCTACCCTACCTGTGCTCTGTAAATGGGAAAACAAAGCCTGGATGGCAGCACGTCTATTTACAGCATGGTTTACTGAATATTTTGAACCCACTGTTGAGACCTGATGCCTAGAAAAAAGATTCCTTTTAAAATATTACTGCTTATTGTCAGCGCACCTGGTACCTTGGAGCTCCAGTGGAGATACAGAATGATATATTAATGTTGTTTCCATGCTTGCTAACACATTTATTCTGCAGCCATTGATTAAGTAGTAATTTCAACTTTAAAGTCTTATTAGTTAGGAAATACATTTCACAGGGCTATACCTGCCATAGATAGTGATTTCTCTGATGGATCTGGGAAAAGAAAATTGAAAATATTTTAGAGAGTATTTGCTATTTTAAATACCATTAAGAACATTAGTGATTCATGGGAAGAGGTCAAAATATCAACATGAACAGGAGTTTGAAAAAAGTTTATTCCAACCCTCATGGATGACTTTGAGGGTTTTAAGACGTCAGTGGAGGAAGTAACTACAGATGCGAAGGAAATAGCAAGATAACTAGAATTAGAAATGAAGCCTGAAGATATCACTGATTTGCTTCAATCTCAGGATAAAACTTGATTGGATGAGGAGTTGCTTCTTACAGATGAGCAAAAAAAGTGGTTTCTTTTTTTTTATTATTATAAGTCCTAGGGTACATGTACACAACGTGCAGGTTTGTTACATATTTATATATGTGCCATGTTGGTGTGCTGCACCCATTAACTTGTAATTTACATTAGGTATATCTCCTAATGCTATCCCTTCTGCCTCCTCCCACCCCATGACAGGCCCTGGTGTGTGATGTTCCCCTTCCTGTGTCCAAGTGTTCTCATTGTTCAATTCCCACCTATGAGTGAGAACATGCAGTGTTTGGTTTTTTGTCCCTGCAATAGTTTGCTGAGAATTATGGTTTCCAGTTTCATCCACGTCCCTACAAAGGACATGAACTCATCCTTTTTTATGGCTGCATAGTATTCCCTGGTGTATATGTGCCACATTTTCTTAATTCAGTCTATCATTGATGGACATTTGGGTTGGTTCCAAGTCTTTGCTATTGTGAATAGTGCTGCAATAAACGTATGTGTGCATGTGTCTTTATAGCAGCATGATTTATAATCCTTTGGGTATATACCCAGTAATGGGGTGGTTGGGTCAAATGGTATTTCTAGTTCTAGATCCTTGAGGAATTGCCACACTGTCTTCCACAATGGTTGAACCAGATTACAGTCCCACCAACAGTGTAAAAGTGTTCCTATTTCCCCACATCCTCTCCAGCACCTGCTGTTTCCTGACTTTTTAATGATCACCATTCTAACTGGTGTGAGATGGTGTCTCATTGTGGTTTTGATTTGCATTTCTTTGATGGCCCGTGATGATGAGCATTTTTTCATGTGTCTGTTGGCTGCATAAATGTCTTCTTTTGAGAAGTGTCTTTTCATATCCTTTGCCCATTTTTGATGGGATTGTTTGTTTTTTTCTTGTAAATTTGTTTGAGTTCTTTGTAGATTCTGGATATTAGCCCTTTGTCAGATGAGTAGATTGCAAAAATTTTTCTCCCATTCTATAGGTTGCCTGTTCACTCTGATGGTAGTTTCTTTTGCTGTGCAGAAGCTCTTTAGTTTAATTTGATTCCATTTGTCAATGTTGGCTTTTGTTGCCACTGCTTTTGGTGTTTTAGACATGAAGTCCTTGCCCATGCCTATGTCCTGAATAGTACTGCCTAGGTTTTTTCCTAGGGTTTTTATGTTTTTTAGGTCTAACATTTAAGTCTTTAATCCATCTTTAATTAATTTCTGTATAAGGTATAAGGAAGAGATCCAGTTTCAGCTTTCTACATATGGCTAGCCAATTTGCCCAGCAGCACTTATTAAACAGGAAATCCTTTCCTCATTTCTTGTTTTTGTCAGGTTTGTCAAAGATCAGATGGTGGTAGATGTGTGGTAGTATTTCTGAGGGCTCTGTTCTGTTCCACTGGTCTAGATCTCTGTTTTGGTACCAGTACCCTGCTCTTTTGGTTACTGTAGCCTTGTAGTATAGTATATATGTATATAAGTCAGGTAGCGTGATGCCTCCTGCTTTGTTCTTTTGGCTTAGGATTGTCTTGGCAATGCGGGCTCTTTTTTGGTTCCATATGAACTTTAAGTAGGTTTTTCCAGTTCTGTGAAGAAAGTCATTGGTAGCTTGATGGGGATGGCATTGAATCTATAAATTACCTTGGGCAGTATGGCCATTTTCACAATATTGATTCTTCCTATCCATGAGCATGGAATGTTCTTCCATGTGTTTGTGTCCTCTTTTATTTTGTTGAGCAGTGGTTTGTAGTCCTCCTTGAAGAGGTCCTTCACATCCCTTGTAAGTTGGATTGCTAGGTATTTTATTCTCTTTGAAGCAATTGTGAATGGGAGTTCACTCATGATTTGTCTTTCTGTTTGTCTGTTATTGGCATATAAGAATGCTTGTGATTTTGGCACATTGATTTTGTATCCTGAGACTGCTGAAGTTGCTTATCAGCTTAAGGAGATTTTGGACTAAGACGATGGGGTTTTCTAAATATACAATCCTGTCATCTGCAAACAGGGACAGTTTGACTTCCTCTTTTCCTAATTGAATATCCTTTATTTCTTTCTTCTGCCTGATTGCCCTGGCCAGAACTTCCAACACTATGTTGAATAGGAGTGGTGAGAGAGGGCATCCCTGTCTTGTGCCAGTTTTCAAGGGAATGCTTCCAGTTTTTGCCCATTCAGTATGATATTGGCTGTGGGTTTGTCATAAATAGCTCTTATTATTTTGAGATATGTCCCATCAATACCTAAGTTTTTGAGAATTTAGCATGAAGGCTGTTAAATTTTGTCAAAGGCCTTTTCTGCATCTATTGAGATAATCATGTGGTTTTTGTCTTTGGTTCTGTTTATATGCTGGATTACATTTATTGATTTGCGTGTTGAACCAGCCTTGCATCCCAGGGATGAAGCCCACTCGATCATGGTGGATAACCTTTTTGATGTGCTGCTGCATTCAGTTTGCCAGTATTTTATTGAGGATTTTTGCTTCAATACTCATCAGGGATATTGGTCTAAAATTCTCTTTTTTTTGTTGTGTCTCTGCCAGGCTTTGGTATCAGGATAAAACTGGCCTCATAAAATGAGTTAGGGAGGATTCCCTCTTTTTCTATTGATTGGAATAGTTTCAGAAGGAATGATACCAGCTCCTCCTTGTACCTCTGGTAGAATTCGACTGTGAATCCATCTGGTCCTGGACTTTTTTAGGTTGGTAGGCTGTTAATTATTGCCTCAATTATTGCCTGTTATTGGTCTATTCAGGGATTCAACCTTTTCGTGGTTTAGTCTTGGGAGGGTGTATGTGTCCAGGAATTTGTCCTTTTCTTCTAGATTTTCTAATTTATTTGCATAGAGGTGTTTATAGTATTCTCTGATGGTAGTTTGTATTTCTGTGGGATCAGTGGTGATATCCCCTTTATCATTTTTTATTGCATCTATTTGATTCTTCTCTCTTTTCTTCTTTATTAGTCTTGCTAGCGGTCTGTCAATTTTGTTGATCTTTTCAAAAAACAGCTCCCAGATTAATTGATTTTTTGAAGGGTTTTTTGTGTCTCTATCTCCTTCAGTTCTGGTTCTGATCTTAGTTATTTCTTGTTTTCTCCTAACTTTTGAATGTGTTTGCTCTTGCTTCTCTAATTCTTTCAATTGTAACTAACGAGCAAAATAACCAGCTAACATCATAATGACAGGATCAAATTCACACATAATAATATTAACCTTAAATGTAAATGGGCTAAATGCCCCAATTAAAAGACACAGACTGGCAAATTGGATAAAGAGTCAAGACCCATCAGTGTGCTGTATTCAGGAGACACATCTCACGTGCAGAGACACACATAGGCTCAAATTAAAGGGATAGAGGAAGATCTACCAAGCAAATGGAAAACAAAAAAAAGCAGGAGTTGCAATCCTGTCTCTGATAAAACAGACTTTAAACCAACAAAGATCAAAAGAGACAAATAAGGCTATTAAATAATGGTAAAAGGATCAATTCAACCAGAAGAGCTAACTATCCTAAATATATATGCACCCAATACAGGAGCATCCAGATTCATAAAACAAGTCCTTAAAGACCTACAAAGAGACTTAGACTCCCACACAATAATAATTGGAGACTTTAACATCCCACTGTCAACATTAGACAGATCAATGAGACAGAAAGTTAAAAAGGATATCTGGGAATTGAATTCACCTCTGCACCAAGTGGACCTAATAGACATCTACAGAACTCTCCACCCCAAATCAACAGAATATACATTCTTCCCAGCACCACATTGCATTTATTCCAGAATTGACCACATAGTTGGAAGTAAAGCATTCCTCATCAAATGTAAAAGAACAGAAATTATAACAAACTGTCTCCCAGACCACAGTGCAATCAAACTAGAACTCGGGATTAAGAAACTCACTCAAAACCACTCAACTACATGGAAACTGAACAGCCTGCTCCTGAATGACTACTGGGTACATAACAAAATGAAGGCAGAAATAAAGATGTTCTTTGAAACCAATGAGAACAAAGACACAACATACCAGAATCTCTGGGACACATTTAAAGCAGTGTGTAGAGGGAAATTTATAGCACTAAATGCCCTTAAGAGAAAGCAGGAAAGATCTGAAATTGACACCCTAACATCACAATTGAAAAAGTGCTTTCTTGACATGTGATCTATACTTGGTGAAGATGCTGTGAACATTGTTGGAATGATAATAAATCATTTAGAATATTGCATAAACTTAGTTGATAAAGCAGTGGTAGGGTTTAAGAGGACTGACTCCAATTTTGAAAGAAATTTTTAGGTAAAACACTATCAAATGCATTGCATGCTACAGAGAAATCTTTTGTGAAAGGGAGAGTCAATCAATGTGGCAAACTTCACTGTGTCTTATTTCAAGAAGTTGTCACAGATATCCCAGCCTTCAGCAACCACCACTCTGATTAGTCATCAGCCATCAACACTGAAGAAAAACTCTCCTCCAGCAAAAAGATTATGGCTCCTTGAAGACTCAGATGACCACTGACTTTTTTTTTTTTTTTTGCAATAAAGTATTTTTAAATTAAGGTATGTATATTTTTTAGATATAATGCTATTATGCATTTAATAGGCTATAATGTAAATATAACTTTTATATGTACTAGGAAACCAAAAAATCTGTGTGACTTGCTTTATTGTGATATTAACTTTATTGCTGTGGTCTAGAACCAAATTAACAATCTCTCTGAAATACACCTATAATTTATAGTGATTTAAAGTTTTCCTTTTCCTTCTTCCAGTCTTGAGTAGTTATGAAAAACTCATCAGTCATTAATTAGCAAAGCCAGTTAAAACCATGACTTTGGCTGGTGATATAAGAATTGTGGTTCATTTTGGTGAGGTTTCCCTCACTTAAACAACTGAACAATTAAAGTTTATGAAGTGTCTAATGTTTGAGGCATTGTGTTAAGCCTTAGGAATGGGGGGTACTAAAATACATTTATTAGATAATGATAGAATCTACCTTAGGAGATTATCACTAGGATAAGATCAGTTAGTGGCATAGTTAAAATGATTAGAATAGTACCTTGCCATAGTAAGCAGTAAAAAATATTAGTTTTGTTATTGTTCTTATTATCACTATAAGATATTTAATGAAGTACTTAACAGTTCATTGTGATAAATCCTCCAATAAAGGTTCATAAAATTGCTAAGTATAGGGAGTATGTGAAGGAGCTGGGGACATAAAAGATTGCATCGAATTGAGTCTTAAGTGATAAGTTTGCCAGACAGAACATGTGAGAAGAATTTTCCAGGCAGAAGAAAAATTCAAAGCTCAGGATGCATGGCTAGAAGTTTGGGAGGGCCAGGGTGAGAGATTTTAGAATTGAGGGCATTGTTGGTCTGAAAGAAAGAAATCTAAATGAGATAATCCATCATTTATATAAATAAGTTTCTTCAGTTGTCTTCTATGTGCTACATTTTGTGTGACATGAACATTAACAAGCTATTTATGGTCCTCTCAAGTGAAGCTGAAAGTCTAGTGGACAGCATATACACTGAATAAGGAATTACAGTGCTGTGTACAAAGAGCCATGAGAGAGAAAGCAGAGAGCTAAAACAACATGAGAAGTTATTTCTGTTTTAGAGAATAGGCAAGAATTCAGGGTTCCTGAATTCCATGTTAATTTTTATAATCTTGAATTTTTATATTTTAAAGCAAAATGTAAAAAAAGTTTTATACCTTATCTATTTTAGGAGCTTTTAATTTTTATTTATTTATTATTTGTTATTATTTAAATAATACATTATAGATTAATTCATAATAACAAATTATATAAATAATGACAACTAATTTTCAAATTTAAGGTTATTTTTATCTTTATTGTTATTTTATATATTTATTATATTTATAATTTATTACTAACAAAATTATTGTTATACTATTTATCCTTATTTTAAGTTATTAAAACTTTTAGAGAAAATTGTAAATATATTGAAATATATATTTATATTAAAGGATTTGATGTTATATGTAATATATATTTAATCTTCATAGCAAATATTTAGATAACACACCAAAATTAATTCTTCTCTGAGATTTGTTCAATTTTTATATAAAATTTTATACTTAATTATGTATTTATATTTAAATTGTATGTTAAAATATAACATTTGTATATGTTTAACTTTTATAGTCATAGACATTTTTAGACACTATTTCAGGGGATAATCTTTCAAGAAGAAAATAATACTTGAAAGAAAACCAACATTCGAAAGTTATCACATTAAATAAACAATGTGAGACACTTAATATAATGTTTTTTAGTTCCACACACACCTAAGTTAAACTCTCCTGATTTCAACTTTCAGTACTCAGAAAGAAGCTTTCGATTACTCTCTACATCATGTAACAAAAATATTAATCATTTAATAATTTACTATTTCGTCAAAAAATTGTAGGCCCTACAGACTCTTTTAAGTAGCAGATATTGAAGAACGGGACACTCACTTCCTCCATAAATTTTTTTTTCGGAATGACTCACTTTATTAGAAATTTAGGCTTCTGTCTTCTTTTCATGCACTCAGTGAATAGCAAAAAGGTCAACAATCTAGCCATTTGCCTGACATTTAGTACTGTGATATGTAAAGTACTATGTGGAAAAAGTGGGGAGAAAGACTGGATTCAACTCCTCAATAGGTTAGATAGAGTGCCTTAGACAGCTCTAATAAATATAGATGATAGTGTTAATATGCTAAGATTATTGATATTTTAAAACTGAAATCTGTAGTTCATACTAAATAGCATTTTATTCTTCATTCGGAAGAATGGCAGAACACAAAGGAAAGTGTTATGTTCCTGAAAGCTGCCCATGTATCTGGAAAGATTGGGAGTATCTCTCAGGAGAAGTGATTGCTACACCGTGTTACACCTGGTAAGGAGATCCATTTATTTCACAAATATTTTCCTAAGTAATTGTGTTAATTTCAGTCATCTTGTAGTATTTATTTAATGAGACTGACATCAGCAAAAAGTAAATCAAGCCTGAGCAAATAATTTAAAGGCTTGCAGGAGTAGGTGGACAGTTACTATCTGCAGGGAACTGTACCATTATTTTTATGCATATTTGTTCAGCCCAGAAGAAAAGTGTAAAATACAACAATCTAAAATTTTAATAGGAAAAAATATCTCATGTTTATAAGAAAGTGCTAAATGTTGCAAGGAAAAGACCGTATTTAATGGAAGGTTTTCAGTGTCAAGGTAAGGCAAAAGAATACCATAAAATAAAATTTGAAATATAATTTCCCTAAAGTAAGGACAAAAATTCTAAAGTCATGAGCAATGTCATGTCTAATGCATTTAAATGTACTCAAATATGGGAGATGGAATTGTGCTCTGTCAGTTACCAGCAGACCTGTGTTCAGGTTTTCATTCTGTCATCTACTTTCTGTGTGACCAGTGCACAATTCCCAGGCTTGGTTTTGGTGTCTGATAATTTATTTAAACAAAGTGAAAAACGTATGCCTAATTTGTCAATGTAATAGGTGGTATCAGAATGAATTGGCAGTATTCGTAAGGGATATTGGCTCATGAGTTCTCTTGAATACAGACATTCCAAAGTTACTGTCACTTGAAATCACTAGTTAAGAGTCAAGTTTCTTTAGAAAGGTAACTGGTGTTATTTTTTAATAGCGTTTGTCGACGAGGAATGTTCAATTGCACATATTATCCATGCCCAGCAGTGTGCACAATATATGGGGACCGGCATTATTATTCTTTTGATGGACTAGAATATGACTATATCAGTGATTGCCAGGTTTTTTTGATAAAGGTAGGTCACAGTTACACATTTTTATTTGCATTTGTGTAAAGATTTAATGTAAAAAACAAGTATGCTGCTCCCTGATATATCGAATTCATGTGTTATTTATAAAACCTATAAAACAATTATATCTTTTTTCAACTTTTATTTTAGGTTCGGGAATATGCTTGAAGGTTTGTTAATGTGGGTAAATTACATGTTGTTGGGGTTTGGTGTACAAAGGATTTCATCATGCAGGTAGTAGCATAGTACCCAATAGATAGTTTTTTGACCCTTACCCTCCTCCCATCCTCCACCCTTAAGTAGGTCCCAATGTCTATAGTTCCCCTATTTGTGTCCATATATACCCAATGTTTAGCTCCCTCTTATAAGTGAGAACATGTGGTATTTGGTTTTCTGCTCCTGTGTTAATTCACTTAGGATAATGGTCTGCAGCTGCATCCATGTTGCTGCAAAAGACATTTCTTTCTTGTGGCTGTGTAGTATTCCATGGTGTATACGTACCATATTTTATTTACCCATTCCACTGTTGATAGGCATTTAGGTTGATTCCATGATTTTGCTATTGTCGGTAGTGCTGCAATGAATGTACATGTGCATGTGTCTTTACGGTAGAACGATTTATATTCCTTTGGGTATATACACAATATTGGGATTGCTGGGTTGAATGGTAATTCTGTTTTAAGTTTTTAAAGACATTGCCACACTGCTTTCTACAGTGGCTAAACTAATTTACATTCTCACCGGCAGTGCATAGCAGTGTGTAAGCATTCCCTTTTCTTCACAACCTTGCCAACATCTGTTGTTTTTTTGACTTTTTATTAATAGCCATTTTGACTGGTGTGAGATGATACCTTATTATGGTTTTGATTTGCATTTCTCTAATAATTAATGATGTTGAGCATTTTTTCATATGCTTGTTGGCTGCATGTATGTATTTTTTGAGATGTGTCTCTGCATGTCCTTTGCCCATTTCTAAGGGGGTTGTTTTGTGCTTATTGATTTGTTTAAGATCCTTATAGATTCTGGTTATTAGGCCTGTGTAGGGTGCATAATTTGCAAATATTTTCTCCCATTCTGTAGTTTTTCTGTTTACTTTGTTGACATTTCTTTGGCTGTGCTGAAGCTCTTTAGTTTAATTAGGCCCCACTTGTCAATTTTTGTTTTTGTTGCAATTGCTTTAGGTGTCTTTGTTATGAAATCTTTGACAAGGCCTACATCCAGAATAGTATTCCGTAGGTGTTCTTCTAGGTTTTTTACGATCTTAGATCTTACTTTTAAGTCTATAATCCATCTTTGGCTGATTTTTGTATTTAATGAAAGGAAAGGTTCCAGTTTCAATCTTCTGCATATGGCTAGCCGGTTATCCCAGCTGCATTTATTGAATGGGGAGTCCTTTCCTCATTGCTTATTATTGTCGGCTTTGTCAAAGATCAGATGGTTATAGGTATGTGGCTATGTTTTTAGGTTCTCTAACCTGTTCCATTGTGTCTGTTTTTGTGCCAGTACCATGCTGTTTTGGTTGTTGTAGTCTTGTAGTATAGTTTGGAATTGGGTAGTTTGATGCTTCCAGCTTTGTTCTTTTTGCTTAGGAATGGCATTGAATTTGTAGATAGCTTTGGGAAGTATGGCCATTTTAACAATATCAGTTCCTCCTACCCATGAGCATAAAATATATTTCCATTTGTTTGTGTCGTCTTGATTTCTTTCAGCAGTGTTTTGTAATTCCTGTTGTAGAGATCTTTCATTTTCCTGGTTAGCTGTATACTTAGGTATTTTTTTGTGTGTATATGGCTATTGTGAATGGAATTACAGTTCTTGATTTTACTCTCAGCTTGAACGTTATTGGTGTATAGAAATGCTGCTGAGTTTTGTACATTGGTTTTGTATCCTGAAACTTTACAGAAGTTGTTTATCAGTTATAGGAGCCTTTGGACAGAGGCTATGGGGTTTTCCAGGTGTAGAATCATATTGTCTGTAAAGAGAGATACTTTGGCTTCTTCTTCCTATTTGGATGCCTTTTATTTCTTTCTTTTGCCTGATTGCTTTGGCTAGACTTCCAGTATTATGTTGAATAAGAGTGATGAGAGTGGGCATCCTTGTCTTGTTCCACTCTCAGTGGGATTAGGTCCAGCTTTTGCCCATTTGGAATGATGTTGGCTGTGGGTTTGTCATAGATGGCTGTTAATGTTTTGAGATATGTTCCTCTGATGCCTAACTTTTAGAGGATTTTTAATATGAAGGGATGTCGGAATTTATTCAAAGCTTTTTCCTGCATCTGTTAAGATGATCACATGGTTTTTGTTTTTAGTTCTGTTTATGTGATGAATCACATTTATTGATTTGTGTATGTTGGACCAACCTGTCATTCCAGGAATAAAGTCTACTTGATTGTGGTGGGTTAGCTTTTTGATGTGCTGCTAGATTCAGTTTGCTAGTATTTTGTTGAGGATTTTTGTGTCTATGTTAATCAGGGATGTTGGCCTGAAATTTTCTTTTTTCATTGTATCTCTGCCAGATTTTGATATTTCTTTAACTCATTCTTAACTTTTACTATTTATAGGTAATGGGTTAGTTCTTAAACGTTCTGTGCCTCTGTTTCCTCATCTATAAAATGAGAAAAATAACTGTGAAAGTACTTCTGAGGATTAAATAAACATATACAAAAGGCTTAGATAGTGTTTAATATAAAGTGAGTGTTCAATAAATGTTAGCCATTTTTATTGTTATTAATTTGGTTTGGTGAATATAAATATAACACATTAAACCATAACTGGGTTATACATTTTTTATGGTTATAACAATAAAAAGATATTATGCTTAATTCTAGAAATGCTATTTTGATGATATGCGTTGGTAAACTCCAGGCTTTATATATCTGATAAAATCCTTAAAATTTCTTACATTGAATGCATTTGGATTACCTGCATACTCAAATTTTAGACATTACTGATCACAGATTTACATTTCTAAATGAAAAATGTGAGCTTTAGAAAGAAGTTTCACAAGAATAAACAAAATAACATCTTTTCCTCCAGCAAACTAACCTATGAGTAATGCATTTTTTTCTGGATATGACTTTTATATTATTAGAGGTTTGTATGTGATTCTGTTATTTAAGCCTAAGTCAAGAAAACAGACTATCTTACATTTTATATTAGTTCTGTTAAATAAAAAATGAACAGTAAAATCTGTGGCTTTTTGAACTTAAGCAAGGTTCTTGCTTATGTTTTACGTCATTGGATTTTCCTGTTGGTACCTGTCTTGGCTTCCCTTATGAATGATTTTAAGTTTCTTAAAGAATAAATACCTAGCAATGGATTTGGCAGTCATGTAATTACAGCGGATGGTAAGTTGCCTGTAGGTTTTTTTTTTTTTTTTTTTTTTTTTTTTAAATCTTGTGATGTTTGGATTATTTTTGGAGCCTAAGGAAGGCACACTAATGAATATACTTTCTCTAAGTATCCTCTTTGAACAAGCCTGTTTTAGCTAACAATTTAATATTAGAATCCTTTCATCCCCTGAGGTTTAGAGTATAAATTTAGAGACTTAGAAAAGTAGATAACAATTTAGAAATTTGAACGCATAAACAAATACACCTTTCAGGTTGATTTTATATCAAATCCTCATTTTCCTTGAGATTTAGGTGCCTCCGACACTCCTTTAAGTTACCTCCACCCTTGACTTTCTGGATATTATGAGTCTTTCAGTCTCTCTCTGGTTTCTTCTTTGTCTTGTGTTGTCTTTTCCTCTTATATAAGTCCCCACTCAGAGATGACTGATTTGGTTCCTTCAGAGCAAAGAGCAAGTTTTGCTCATCCATGTTTCACAAGGGAGGAGCACCATGCTGGGCACATAGTTTCTCACTGAATGTTTATTGAACTGGACATCTGTTTGTGGTTCTCTACCCCTTTTTCCTGGTGCTTGATGTGTTCATCCACTTCTAAAATCTTAGCCACACCTACACACTGATGAGTTCCAAATTGATATGTACAGCTCTGCCCCTTAATTTCTTGGCTATATTTCTGACTCAAGTTCATCCTCACAATAATATACTATTTCTTTCTATTTATCTTTCTGAGACTCATATTGTTATCATATCATTGCTTCTTAAGAACTACGACTTCCAATGGCCTCCAGTGGCTTCCAATATTGTCATAAAGTCAAACCTCCTACACCAGTCTTTCCAAGGGTTCTGTCAACTCCATCCCTCATCTATGTCTTTTCTCAGTGTACTCTCTGTATCTGATTTCCTCTGCTCCCTCAAAGTCATAGTTTCAGCTCACACTTATCTGTCCTGTTCTTATATCCTATTGTGTTTATAGTCATCACATCAAAATTAAGCAGCTCATTATATTCTGATTATTTTTATGTACTAATCTAGATTGTGTATTATTTTATGTCAGAACTATGTGGTATACTTCTGGATTCTTCATGGAACTAGCACAATTATGGCTGAATTATGAAGCTAAAAAATCACTTGTATGACTTTTTTTCAACAGTCTCCACTTGACAATAGAGACCACAAGCTTAAACATTATTTTTTAGTTCTAGCAATCTGACACTTTTGATAAATGCATACACAAGCTTTCAATGTGAAGTTTTTAGAACAGCACTTCTTAAACCTTAGTGTGCATGCACATCACCTAGGGAAATTGTTAAAATATGAATTCTGTTTTCATAGGACTGCAGTAGGGTTTTGGGTTCTACCTTTTCTTGCCTTTTCTGTTTTTAAATTATACTTTAAGTTCTGGGATACATGTGCAGAACGTGCAGATTTGTTACATAGGTATACATGTGCCATGGTGGTTTGCTACACCCATCAACCCATCATTTAGGTTTTAAGCACCCCCACGTGTTAGGTATTTGTCTTAATGCTCTCCCTCCCTTTGCCCCCCTCACCCCCTGACAGGCCCCAGTGTTTCATGTTCCCCTCCCTGTGTCTATGTGTTCTCATTGTTCAACTCCCACTTATGAGCGAGAACGTGCAGTGTTTGGTTTTCTGTTTCTGCATTAGTTTGCTGAGAATGATGGTTTCCAGCTTCATCTATGTCCCAGCAAAGGACATGAACTCATCCTTTTTTATGGCTGCATAGTAATCCATGGTGTATATGTGCCACATTTTATTTGTCCAGTCTATCATTGATGGGCATTTGGGTTGGCTCCAAGTCTTTTCTATTGTGACTAGTGCTGCAATAAACATATGTGTGCATATGTGTTTATAGTAGAATAATTTATAAATCTTTGGGTATATACTCAGTAATGAGATTGCTGGGTCAAGCGGTATTTCTGGTTCTAGATCCTTGAGGAATAGCCACACTGTCTTCCACAATGGTTGAACTAATTTACACTCCCACCAACAGTGTAAAAGCGTTCCTATTTCTCCACATCCTCTCCAGCATCTGTTGTTTCCTGACTTTTTAATGATCACCATTCTAATTGGTGTGAGATGATATCTCATTGTGGTTTTCATTTGCATTTCTTTAATGACCAGTGATGATGAGCTTTTTTTCATATGTTTGTGGGCTGCATAAATGTCTTCTTTTGATAAGTGTCTGTTCATATCCTTTGGCCACTTTTTGGTGGAGTTGTTTGGTTTTTTTCTTGTAAATTTGTTTAAGTTCCTTATAGATTCTGGATATTAGACCTTTGTCAGAAGGATAGATTGCAAAAATTTTCTCCCATTTTGTAGGTTGCCTGTTCACTCTGATGGTAGTTTCTTTTGCTGTGCAGAGTTCTTGAATTTAACTAGATACCATTTGTCAATTTTAGCTTTTGTTGCCATTGCTTTTGGTGTTTTAGTCATGAAGCCTTTGTTCATGCCCATGTCCTGAATGGAATTACCTAGGTTTTCTTCTAGGGTTTTTATGGTTTTAGGTCTTATGTTTAAGTCTTTAATCCATCTTGAATTAATTTTTGTATAAGGTGTAAGGAATGGGTCCAGTTTTAGTTTTCTGCATATGGCTAACCAGTTTTCCCAACACCATTTATTTAATAGGGAATCCTTTCCCTATTACTTGTTTTTTTGACAAGTAATTTTTTGCCAGATTTGTCAAAGATCAGGTGGTTGTGGATGTGTGGCATTATTTCCAAGGCCTCTGTTCTGTTCTATTGGTCTATATATCTGTTTTGGTACCAGTAGCATGCTGTTTTGGTTACTGTAGCCTTGTAGTATAGTTTGAAGTCAGATAGCATGATGCCTCTAGCTTTGTTCTTTTTGCTTAGTATTTTCTTGGCTATATGGGCTCTTTTTTGGTTCCATATGAAATTTAAAGTAGTTTTTTCTAATTTTGTGAAGAAAGTTAATGGTAGCTTGATGGGAATAGCATTGAATCTATAAATTACTTTGGGCAGTATGGCCATTTTCACAATATTGATTATTCATATCTATGAGCATGGAATCTTTTTCTATTTGTATGTGTCCTCTCTTATTTCTTTGAGCAGTGGTTTGTAGTTCTTGAAGAGGTTCTTCACATACCTTGTAAGTTGTATTTTATTTCCTAGGTATTTTATTTTCTTTGTAGCAATTATGAATGCAAGTTCACTCATAATTTGGTTCTCTGTTTTTCTCTTTTTTGTGTATAAGAATGCTTGTGATTTTTGCACATTGATTTTGCATCCTGAGACTTTGCTGAAGTTACTTATCAGCTTAAGGAGTTTTTGGCTGAGATGATGGGGTTTTCTAAATATACAATTATGTCATCTGCAAACCGAGACAATTTGATGTTCTCTCTTACTATTTGAATGCCCTTTATTTCCTTCTCTTGCCTGATTGCCCTGGCCAGAACTTCCAATACTATGTTGAACAGGAATGGTGAGAGAGGGCATCCTTGTCTTGTGCTGGTTTTCAAAGGGAATGCTTCCAGTTTTGCCCATTCAGTATGATACTGGCTATGGGTTTGTCATAAATAGCATTTATTATTTTGAGATATGTTCCATAAATACCTAAACTATTGAGTGTTTTTAGCATGAAGGGATGTTTAATTTTATTGAAGGCTTTTTCTGCAGCTATTGAAATAATCTTGTGGTTTTGTCATTGGTTCTGTTTATGTGATGGATTACATTTATTGGTTTGTGTATGTTGAACCAGCTTTGCATCTCATGGATGAAGCCAACTTGATCGTGGTGGATAAGCTTTTTGATGTGCTGCTGGGTTCAGTTTCCCAGTATTTTATTGAGGATTTTCGCATTGATGTTCATCAGGGATGTTGGCTTGAAATTTTCTTTTTTTTGTTGTGTCTCTGCCAGGCTTTGGTATCAGGATGATGCTGGCCACATAAAATGAGTTAGGGAGGAGTCCCTCTTCTTCTTTTGTTTGGAATAGTTTCAGAAGGAATAGTACCAGCTCCTCTTTGTAACTCTGGTAGAATTGGGCTGCGAATCCATCTGGTCCTGGGCTTCTTTTTGTTGGCAGGCTATTAATTACTGCCTCAGTTTCAGAACTTGTTATTGGTCTATTCAGGGATTTGACTTCTTCCTGCTTTAGTCTTGGGAGGGTGTATGTGTCCAGGAATTTATCCATTTATTCTAGATTTTCTAGTTTATTTGGTAGAAATGTTTAAAATAATCTCTGAAGGTAGTTTGTATTTCTGTGGGATCAGTGGTGATCTCCCCTTTATAGTTTTTTATTGTGTCTCTATGCAAATAAACTAGAAAATCTTCTCTCTTTTCTTCTTTATTAGTCTGGCTAGTGGTCTATTTTGTTAATCTTTTCAAAAAACCAGCTCCTGGATTCACTGATTTTTTGAAGGGTTTTTCATGTCTCTGTCTCCCTGAGTTCTGCTCTGATCTTAGTTATTTCTTGACGTCTGTTAGCTTTTGAATTTGTTTGCTCTTGCTTCTCTAGTTCTTTAAATTTTGATGTTAGGGTGTCGATTGTAGATCATTCCCGCTTTCTGATGTGGACATTTAGATTTTTAGGGGCGTTTATACATTTGCCTGTAAACACTGCTTTGGCTGTGTCCCAGAGATTCTAGTACGTTGTGTCTTTGTTCTCATTGGTTTCAAAGAACTTATTTATTTCTGCCTTCATTTCGTTATTTACCTAGTAGTCATTCAGGAGCAGGTTGTTTAGTTTCCATGTAGTCGTGCAGTTTTGATTGAGTTTCTTAATCCTGAGTTCTAATTTGATTGCACTGTGTTCTGAGAGACTGTTTGTTATGAATTCCTTTTTTTTTTTTTTTTTGCATTTGCTGAGGAGTGTTTTACTTCCAATTGTGTGGTCAATTTTAGAATAAGTGTGATGTGGTGCTGAGAAGAATGTATATTCTGTTTATTTGGGGTGAAGAATTCTGTAGATGTCTATTAGGTTTGCTTGGTCCAGAGCTGAGTTCAAGTCCTGAATATCTTTGTTAATTTTCTGTCTTGTTAATATGTCTAGTATTGACAGTGGTGTGTTAAAGTCTCCCACAATTATTGTTTGGGACTCTAAATCTCTTTGTTCATCTCTAGGAACTTGCTTTATGAATCTGAGTGCTCCAGTATTGGGTGTGTATGTATTTAGGATTGTTAGCTCTTCTTGTTACATTGATCCCTTTACCATTAAGTAATAATACCCTTCTTTGTCTTTTTTGATCTTTGTTGGTTTAAAGTCTGTTTTATCAGAGATTTGGATTGCAACCCCTGCTTTTTTTTTTGCTTTCCATTTGCCTGGTAAATATTCCTCCATCCCTTTATTTTGAGCCTATGTGTGTCTTTGCACATAAGATGGGTCTCCTGAATACAGCACACCGATGGGTCTTGACTCTATCCAGTTTCCCAGTCTGTGTCTTTTAATTGGGACATTTAGTCCATTTACATTTAAAGTTAATATTGTTAGCTCTGAATTTGATCCTGTCATCATGATGCTAGCTGGTTATTTTGCACATTAGTTGATGCAGTTTCTTCATCATATGTCTTTATATTTTGGTATGTTTTTGCAGTCTGGTACTGGTTTTGCCTTTCCATATTTAGTGCTTCCTTCAGGAACTCATGTATGACAGGCCTGGTGGTGACAAAATCCCTCAGTATTTGCTTGTCTGTAAAAGATTTTAATTCTCCTTTGTGTATGAAGTTTAGTTTGGCTGGATATGAAACTCTGGGTTGAAAATTCTTTTCTTTAAGAATGTTGAATATTGCCCCCCACCCCACTCTCTTCTAGTTTGTAGGGTTTCTGCAGAGATATCTGCTGTTAGTCTGATGGGCTTCCCTTTGTGGCTAACCCAACTTTTCTCTCTGGCTACCCTTAACAATTTTTCCTTCATTTCAACCTTGGAGAATCTGACGATTATGTATCTTGGGGTTATTCTTCTCGAAGAGTATCTTAGTGGTGTTCTCTGTATTTCTTGAATTTGAATGTTGGCCTGTCTTGCTAGGTTGGGGAAGTTCTCCTGGATAATATCCTGAAGTGTGTTTCCCAACGTGGTTCCATTCTCCCCGTCACTTTCAGCTACATCAATAAGTCATAGGCTTGGTCTTTTTTCACATAGTCCCATATTTCTTGTAGGCTTTGTTCCTTTTCATTCTTTTTTCTCTAATTTTGTCTTCATCCTTTGTTTCATTAAGTCGATAATCAATCTCGGATACCTTTCTTCTGCTTGATTCATTTGGCTGTTGATCCTTTTGTGTGCTTCACAAAGTTCTCGTGTTGTGTCTTTCAGCTTCATCAGGTCATTTATGTTCTTCTCTAAACTGGTTATTCTAGTTAGCAGTTCCTGTAACCTTTTGTCAAGGTTCTTAGCTTCTTTGCTTCTTTGCATTGGGTTAGGACATACTCTTTTAGCTCTGAAGAGCTTGTTCCTAGCTACCTTCTGAAGCCTACTTCTGTCAATTCATCAAACTCATTCTCTGTCCAGTTTTGTGCCCTTTTCTGAGAGGAGCTGTGATCATTTGGAGGAGAAGCAGCATTCCGGTTTTTGGAATTTTCAGCATTTTTGTGCTGCTTTTTCCTCTTCCTCATGGATTTATCTACCTTTGATCTTTGATGCTGATGGCCTTTGGATGGGGATTTTGTGTGGGTGTCCTTTTTGTTGATGTTGATGTTATCACTTTCTGTTTGTTAGTTTTCCATCTAACAGTCAGGGCTCTCTTCTGCAGGTCTGCTGGCGTTTCTTGGAGTTTTACTCCAGACCCTGCTTGCCTGGCCTGGGTATCACCTGTGGAGGCTGCAGAACAGCAAAGATTGCTGCCTGCTCCTTCCTCTGGAAACTTCATCCCAGAAGGGCACCCACATGATGCCAGTCAGCTCTCCTGTATGAGGTGTCTGTCGACCCCTACTAGGAAGTCTCTCTCAGTCAGGAGGCACTTGAGGAGGCAGTCTGTCTGTTAGCAGAGCTTGAGCACTCTGCTGCAAGATCTGCTGCTCTTTTCAGAGCTGGCAGGCACAAACGTTTAAGTCTGCTGAAGCTGTGCCCACAGCTGCCCCTTCCCCCAGGTGCTCTGTTCCAGGGAGATGGGAGTTTTGTCTATCAGCCCCTGACTGTGGCTGCTGCCTTTCTTTCAGAGATGCCCAGCCCAGTGAGGAGGAATCCAGAGAGGTAGTCTGGCCACAGCTACTTTGCCATGCTGTGGTGTGTTCCGCCCAGTCTGAATTTCCCAGTGACTTTCTTAACACTGTGAGGGGAAAACCATCTACTCAAGCCTCAGTAATGGCAGATGCCCCTCCGCCAGCCAAGGTTGATCGTCATAGGTTAACTTCAGACTGCTGTGCTGGCAGCGAGAATTTCAAGCCAGTGGTTCTTAGTTTGCTGGGCTCCATGGAGGTGGGACCCGCTAAGTGAGCCCACTTGGCTTCCTGGCTTCAGACCCCTTTCCAGGGAAGTGAACAGTTTTGTCTTGCTGAGGTTCCAGGTACCTCTGGGGAATGAAAAAAAAAAAACGCCTGCAGCTAGCTTGGGGTCTGCCCAAATAGCTGCCCAGTTTTGAACTTGAAACCCAGCCCTGGTGTTGTAGGCACACAAGGGAATCTCTTGGTCTGTGGGTTGCAAAAACCATGAGAAAATCGTAGTATCTGGGCTGGATAGCACAGCCCCTCATGGCTTCCCTTGGCTAGGGGAGGGAGTTCCCTGGTTCCCTGGCCCCTTGCATTTCCTGGGTGAGGCCACGCCCCACTCTGCTCCTGCTCGCCCTCTGTGGGCTGCACCCACTGTCTAACCAGTCCCAGTGAGGTGAACCAGGTAACTCAGTTGGAAATGCAGAAATCACCCACCTTCTGCTTTGGTCTCGCTGGGAGCTGCAGACCAGAGCTGTTCCTATTCTGCCATCTTGCCAAATCCCCCAGGTTCTGCCTTTTCAATAAGCTACTAGATAGTGCTGATGCTCCATGTCTATGGACCATATTTTGAGTAGTAAGAATGTAGAACATTTCACTTTCTTAACAACCTGATTTTAATTGTTTTTGAAATTATTCTCTTCTTCTGCATAGTCAAATTTAAGTTACATTCAGAACAAAGAAAGTTTCATTGACAATATAATGTCAAACATTAAATGTTCCCACTGTATATATCATTACTGTTAAAGATATTTGTTTATGGTATCATTTTAAGTAGTAAGACAAAGATTCTATGAAACTTTTTCATTTTGTATATGGAAAAAATATTTGCACATTTCTACCAAAAGCATTAAAAGTCTTATTCATGTGTCAGCATCTCTACAAACATTCTCCAATGTATGGTGGTGATCTTTGTTCACATTATTATTTCATTCATTTAATAAAACAATTTTAGAGGCCTATTAAATATAAAGCATGCCAGTAAAGACATATCTACTATGTATACTCCATGTAAAGTATATACTCCAGATTTCTCTAAGAAAATTCTAAGGTTTTGATGGTGGCGATAGTACGTTATATTTCTTATTATTCTTTCCAAGTCATTTTGCAGAATGCTGGGCATTTGGTGAACTCAGTAACTACTTATTAGTGTTTTCTCCTGTTACCCTTATTTTCTTTTGTAGTAGAGAAAACATAACATTTATCATTGTAGTTTCAAATAGTGATTGTGCAGAAAATACTTCAAGTAGAGTATTTGTCTTAACTCTGAGTCTTGGCAAGAGGAAAGTATATTCTTGTGTTTGTGTTTAATTGTAGAGAAATAATAACAACTAAGAAATAATGGACAAGGCCACAATCTAATAAAAGATGTACCATAGTTTCTTTTCAAATGATATTCTTTTTCTCTCTCTAGTTCTTCATTTCTTTTTTTTTTTTTTTTTAATACTTAAAGTTCTAGGGTACATGTGCACAACGTGCAGGTTTGTTACATATGTATACTTGTGCCATGTTGTAGTTCCTCATTTCTATGAAAGACAAATCATAACAGGACCAATTTACTTGCAAAATAAGTTTTAATTGTAATATGTATGGCTTGATTATTTGCATAAAGTACAGGAAGAATAATTATTGTTCATATAGGCTCTTTTATGTTGACTTTGTTGTAACTTTTTCTTAATCTCAGGTTAGACCTTTTAAAAACCTCTTGAGGTTAGCCAAGCTAAGGATTTATCTGTGCCTGCAAATACCTATATGAATTGGATTAATTTCTCTCTTCTTGAGGTTCCAGAATAACTTGGGGTTTCTAGTCCTGTCAGAAAGTGATGTGTTTCACTTACTACAGGTCACAAACATTGTAAAGGAATTGCATAAACAAGGTGCTAGGCCAGTCTGTACAAGAGGCTTTGGTCAGCTCTATAATGTCAACTTAAATTCCCCAAAGCAGTCCAGTCATATCTGTAAATATTCCATCCTAGTCAAAGCCATGGTAAAATAACCAGCGTCTCCAACTGTGTCCTGTTACAGCAGAAAATAGATTCTTATTGAACTTATGCAAATAGCTATATTGCCATACTTTAAGAATACTCACAAATAATTTTCAAATTCTGGAGAAATCAGATGTTAAGAAATATGCCTCAAATTTTGCTCACAAGAGCATGCTTTACTCAATTTATTTTAAGCCATAAATGGCTCAAAAGAAAGGTTTTCTTTTATTTTTCTTTCTTTCTTTCTTTCTTTTTTTTTTTTTTGAGATGGAGTTTCACTCTTATTGCCCCTACTGGAGTGCAATGGTGCAATCTTTGCTCACCACAACCTCCACCTTCTAGGTACAAACAATTCTCCTGCCTCAACCTCCCAAGTAGCTGGGATTACAGGCATGCACCATCACGCCCAGCTAATTTTGTACTTTTAGTAAAGATGGGGTTTCTCCATGTTGGTCAGGCTAGTCTCGAATTCCTGACCTCAGGAGATCAGCCTGCCTTGGCCTCCCAAAGTGCTGGGATTATAGGCATGAGCCACCGCACCCGGCAGAATTGTTTTCTTGACTTTAGAAAACAAAACAATAAGAAGCCCAATGTTTCAAACAAAAAAGTCATAGGAAAATATTTCTGCCTTCTATTATTTCAGTCCCATGCTGTTAACTCCTGTTCTGCCCAGTATTGGGCCAGCAATCCTCACGAACACATCTGCTTTCCAATGAGAATCCCAGAAGTTTTCTCTCTAGTCTAATGACACAGTCTCCAGAGTAATAAGAAACCTGCCTTCAAGAGCACCTGTCAGAGTCCTTTCCACAAACTTCCCTAAGGAAGCAAGTTGTGGACTGCAGCTGATTATAAAGTGCTTTCTGAGAAGAATCAAAGTAAAACAATAATTGTCTGTGCATGACAAAAGTCTTAGAATAGCAATGGTTAAAGACACAATAGACAAGGAAATTTGATTACTTCTGTGGCATACAATCATTTAATGTAATAGTCATAATTATTCCTGATAACATAGATTAAGACATACAAGAATTATATGAATCTCATATAATTTTGGAACATACATTAATGACACATTCATATAAAAATAACTCAAAGAAAGTTAAACACCATTTCGTATTTGACAATGATTCTGGTATAATTTTAATGTACCAATGAAGATTAATATGTCTGTCTCGGACTTCAGGAGCCCTAATATCCAAAAAGTTAGTTTGAGGCCAAAAGACTGAATTTAGAATTTGGAAAGGTTATCAAATATCAAAGACTTAAAACACTTGATATTGCAAACTAGAGTCACAGATCACTGTAAAATTAGTCATTTATTTAATCAAAGTGATAATTCAAATATTTTAAAAAGCAATAACCTTTACTCTTTGGTAGAGAGGAGACTCAGTTTCCCAAATAATCTTAAAACTTAATAAAGATGGTTAAAAAGGTAAATTTAATCTATCTCTCTCTTCTCTTTTTTTTGTTGCCATATACTCAAAAGGTAAATAAAAATCTTTTACTATCTCTTAATATTACACAAAAATCTTGTTCAAAAGAGAAAAACAAATTTTACCTTTGCATTGTGCATTATTAACACTAAAGTTAATTTTAAAAAATACATCCAATTTTAATTAGTTTGATCACAAGGTAAGATCTTCATAAACTTTTTGTAACCTTTTACAATATTTACCATTCTTTTTTCCAACTTTTTATGTGTTCTAACAAGAACCTCATGAAGGTGTCAACTGAAGGGTGGTTTTGGCTCCAGGCAGCAGAGAGTCATGGTTGACCTGATGTCATTCTTGCAACTTGGACAATCTCTGTGGGACTGCCCTATTTTCTGCTTACTCAGGCCAGCGTGTCTAACTTTCTTTTCCATGTCTTTTCTCTACTTTTTCTTCAGTTCAGTCAGCCTTCCTACTTCCTCATATGTTCAGCTTGTTTTTACCTGGTCAGCTCCCGCGGTTTCTTACATCCTTTACGTGTTTATTCACCCTCAGATCTTACTGCAAAACGTTAAAAAAAAAAGTCGGTATTTTCTGGTTCAAATTTGAGAGAGAATTGAATAGAGTATAGTTCGTTTTTTCTGCCAGCATTGAAGTCTCTTTGCCCATAAATGAATGTGCTGCTTTGGGACATAAACCATGGCTGCCTGAGGCTATGGTATCAGCAGAGACTTTGTGTGGGATAATTACCCTTAAAAGGCTGGGGCTATGACAGGTGCTGAGACTGACATGTCAAGTGTAATTATATACGTCCTTGAAAGGTGCTGAGTTTCTGTTTCAGAGTCATTTTGGGGCATATTCTGTATTAAAGCTTTTAGTACCTGAGAATAAAGGGTTTTGAGGAGCCCATGTGGCACATTGATATTGACCTTTTTCCTCCAGCTTTGTTATCATTATTACTGTGTTGCTTAGCAACTCTGCGGCATTATTTCTAAACCTAATATTAACTTGAAATATGTCAGAAATGGAAAGTATAGAAATGTGACTTTTAGGTATAGTGCTATTGTTTCCAATTACTGTCAGCATAACATGCTATTATAAGACAAACCATATAGATAGAATATTTCTTGACATTTCAGATTTAATATAAAGGATAAAACTAACATTGAGGCACTTTAATTAATAGTAATAAAATATAATGGCAATAGAAAGCCTTTCAATCAGCTTTTCACATCCCTTAATCTAAATAACTTTTCCCAAGAGGAAGAGCAAAGCAAAACCCTAAATTATGTATTTTTACTTCTTTGAAAATTATGCAGAAAGGCAGAAAAGTATGACATTATTTTTTTTTTGAGTAGTACAATGCCATAATCATCATAATGACCCTTATTATTCCACTTTTCAAAATTTAGGCAATGCTTTGCAAAAGGATTGTTTAAAAAGCAGCAAAAGCTCCCAGCATCTATGAAGGAAAAATGGGTTACAGAGGGACACATTAATTACTCCATCAATACCATTCATTAAAAACCTATCCTCTAGTCACTATAACACTTATTAACAAGGCAGAAAGAATTTAGCCAAAATAAGAGATGAATTGAGCTAGTTTTCATATTGCCAGTGTTGTGAAAAACTAAGTGTGGAGAATTTACATCAAGAACTCTATGATCATCAGGCAAGGTGACTTACACCTCTAATCCCAGCACTTTGGGGGGCTAAAATGAATGGCTCACTTGAGCCAGTAGTTTGAGACCAGCCTGGGCAACATAGTGACACCCTGCCTCTACAAAAAAATTTTAAAAATTGGTCACATGCAGTGGCACACACCTGTAGTCTCCCAGCTACTCAGAGGCCAAGGTGGAAGAATTGTTTGAGCCTGGAAAATTGAGGCTGCAGTGAACCATGATCATGCCACTGCACTCCAGCAGCCTGGGTGACAGGGCAAGACCTCATCTGAAAAAAAAGAAAAAAGAAAAAGAAAAAACAAACTGTATGATTGCCAATTTTTTTTTTTTTTTTTTTTTTTTTTTTTTTTTTTTTTTTTTTTTTAGACAGAGTCTCACTCTGTCACCCAGGCTGGAGTGCTGGAGTGCAGTGGCATGGTCTCAGCTTACTGCAACTTCAGCCTCCCAGGTTCAGGCAATTCTCTTGCCTCAGCCTCCCAAGTAGCTGGGACTATAGGCACGTGCCACCATGCCTAGCTAATTTTTGCATTTTTAGTAGAGACCGCGTTTTGCCATGTTGGCCAGACTGACCTCTTGAACTCCTGACCTCAAGTGATCTGCCCGCCTTGGCCTCCCATGGTGCTGGGATTACAGGCATGAGCCACCGTGCATGGCCTATGATTGCCAAACATTTAATGACTTTTTCTTACTATAAAAGTAAACGCTGACCCATATATCTCAAAATGGAAAAGATTCAGGAAATATGTGTGGGCCTTTGACAACTGAACATTGAATCCAAGGAGAAATGTCACATTTCTTCCTTTCCTTTTAATGAAATCTCTACTGTCCACTATTAGTGAAAGGGCTCTTCAAACAGTAGCTTTTAACTTTGGGGGAGATTAAGACCACTTTGAAAATCTGACAAGAAGCATGTACTTTCTTCCTAGAAAAATGGTAAGTATACGAATTGATGAATATGTTAGTTTTATTTAATTATTTCACATTATATACATATAACATCCCTTTGTATCTCATAAATATGTACAATTATAACTTGCCAATTAAAACTTTTAAAGAACCAGATACAAACAATATTTTAGAATGAAATTTCCAGAGTCAGTGCAACTGAAGTAACCTATCCATTCAACTGGGGGAGAAAATTAGAAACTTTGATTCTAAAGAGTGACTTAGTGGATGCAGTGGGGAGTTGCTAAGGAAAGGGTCTAACTGGAGGTGGAAGTGTGACATTTAGAGTAGAGAGACCAAACAGTGTTCCTTGAAGTTAGGGATTCCCTATCATCTAAAGTTGTCTTTCTCCTCAACCATTTCTAGACCCTTCCTAATTTCTTTATAAGTGGCATCAACACAAACAAAACAGATTAGGGATTTGAATTCTGATCCTCCTCTTATTTGGCAAAGCGACCTCAGATAATCAATTAGTCCGTCTTAACCTCAGTTTCCTCATCTGTAAAATGGAAATAATACCTAATTCAAAAAGTTTGCCTAAGAACTAAATTGGATAATATATGTAAAATGCAAAGTAAGCTCTCAAACAATACACATTATTTTATTTACTAACAAATACCAAAGTTTTGTAACTATTTGTGTTCTTATGTATAGACAAATAATTATTCAGCCAGAAATATCCTTTAAATAAAACCAAAGACATATATCCAATGAATATTTTTTAAGATTTCCCTAAGTGACATATTGTTTTGTTGATTATTGACAAAGAAAATGATAATGGTTAGTACATTTGAGCTATAGAAATAAAATGGTAAACTTGGCTGGAACAAAATTTTAACAGAGATATTATAGGTGTTTAAAGATTGAGGTATCCTACTATATTTCTACAAAATTCTTCACATTATTAGTTAAAAATGACTTTTTTTATAGAGGTAAGTTGTTTTTCAGTTCTAATGCAATCCATTGTCAATATTGATCTTTAAGATTTCTTAATAAAAATAACTAAAATAATATAGGTTGTATATATTTGTATTAATAAAATATTTTTGACATTTCAGAGTACAGATGATTCAGATATATCTATCATTGCCCAGAACAAGAAATGCTTTGACAACGATATTGTTTGTTCTAAAAGTGTTTTGATTTCAGTTGGGGACACTGAAATTTACCTGAATGATACTCCTTACAAACAGGTTAGTGAATTATTTCTTTCAGGATCATTTGAAGTTGTCCTGAGGATACTACAAATAGAATAGAAATGATTTGGGCTACTTCTCTCTGTAAATGGTTATGAGATCTATGTTGTTTTTTCTTTTCCATTTTGTGTGGCTTCAGTAAATTGTGCTTCACTTCTCTCTTCTTATTTCTTAACTTGCCTTCTCCATATTCCAATTCATTCCTCTTGCTTTCATTCCCATAGTTGCCATTTGGGCCCTTGCAGCCCTCACCTATTGCCTTAATTACTTCAGTGGCTTCCAGGCTAGACTCTTGGCTTCTAGTTTTAGTCTTTCCCCTCTAATTCATCCTCACATACTGCAGCATAGGTAGTTTTACTTGTATATGTTTTTTTTTTTTTTTTTTCTTTAGACAGAGTCTCACTCTGTTGCCCATACTGGAGTGCAGTGGCATGATCTCGGCTCACTGCAACCTCTGTCTCCTGGGTTCAAGCGATTCTCTTGCCTCAGCCTCCTGAGTAGCTGGGATTACAGACGCACTCCATCACTCCTGGATAATTTTTGTATTTTCAGTAGAGACGAGATTTTACCATGTTGGTTAGGCTAGTCTCAAACTCCTGACCTCAGGTGATCCACCTGTCTTGGCCTCCCAAAACGCTGGGATTACAGGCATGAGCCACTACGCCCAGCCTTATATATGTACATTTTTGATGGAAATCTTTTTTTTTTTTTTTTTTTGAGACGGAGTCTCGCTCTGTCGCCCAGGCTGGAGTGCAGTGGCGCGATCTCGGCTCACTGCAAGCTCCGCCTCCTGGGTTCACGCCATTCTCCTGCCTCAGCCTCCCGAGTAGCTGGGACTGCAGGCGCCCACAACCGCGCCCGGCTAATTTTTTTTTTTGTATTTTTAGTAGAGACGGGGTTTCACCGTGGTCTCGATCTCCTGACCTTGTGATCCGCCCGCCTCGGCCTCCCAAAGTGCTGGGATTACAGGCGTGAGCCACCGCGCCCGGCCTTGATGGAAATCTTAATATGTCACTCTATGGTTCTTCAAGACTTTGAGATGCCTTCCCACTGCTCCTCCAAGGCCTTGCCAATCTGGCTGTTACCCACCTCTCCTGCCTGCTATTTCATCACGTTCTGCTTCAAGCCCACATTCCAGAAGGTGGAGCATCTTATTAGTCCTTCATTACTATTATTGCTTCTTCCTGGATCTGTCTTTCCATTTAAATTTTTCTTATGCAATATGTCTTACCATACCTCCTCCAGGGAGCTCCTCCTCATACCCTGAAGCACCCTATTGGAATGTGTATCATGCTTTAATGAAACTACTTGTGAGCTTGTCTTCCCCAATTGTCTCCAAGTTCTTGTTTATTGTATCCTTGGAGCCTGCCCAATTTAATAGAATGAATAAATTTCATTCATTCATTCATCTCGTACCTTCTTTTATAATGTTTACTGAATATCAAAACATGTGCTAATTGTTGGGACTACAATAGTGAAATAACACTGTGCTTGCCTTTAAGAAGTTTCTGCTCAGGTGACGGATACATTCAGGTAAATAAGGATGCGCAGCGTGGTGTCCTATGGTAGGAATTTATGTAGGATAATATGGGAACTGCTGGGAAGAACACCTAAAGAAACCTGGGGTGCTTAGGGTGATTGTTAAGAGCATAGACTTTAGAGTCACTCAGTAGTAACTTGGAGCCTCTGTTCCATCACCTGCTTGCTCTATAACTTTGGGCAGGTTTACTTAACCTCTCCAAGCTGCAGCTTTTCCATCTGTAAATTTGGGAAGATTTTAGAACCTACTTCTTTAGTTTGTGTGAGGATTGAAATGAAAGTATAAATTGATGGATTTGAAATGATTCTTCTTATTTCCTTTACCCTCCCTATTGTTGAAGGCTCAGAAGACATGCTGTGGAGGAAATGATTTGCACTGAGTCTTAAAGGATGATTAGGCATTAGCCAGGTGAAGAGAGGGAGTAGGGTGGCAATCAGTACAGACAAATAAACCCACTCAGTAGAGCAGAGCTGAGAGATGGAACGGCATGTTTGGATAACTGCAGGTGGTTTAGATTGGTGGAAGCACACCATATGAGACAGTGGATGGAGGGAGTGGCAAAGAGACTCAGGGAGGAGTGTCCTGATCAGCTGTCATTCAGGGAGCATGGGGTAAAGGCAATAGATGAGGGGGCTGAGTCCAGACTATGGAGGCTCTTGAATGGTGCAAGATATTTGAACCTCATTGTACAGGCAAGAAATTTCAGAGTTAGAAAGTACATGATTTAACAAATGGGCTTTAAAAACTGACCTATATTCTGAGATGTTTAGAACAGTGTTTCTCTCAGTTTGGTCTGCCAATATTCATTAAAATCATCTGGATTTTTTTCTTGTAAGTGCTGGTTTTTGGTCTGACTTCAGTAATTGGAATGGCTGTTGCTGAAAACAAAATTGACATTTTCAATGGTACCTGAAATTCTTGTGCACACTGAAGTTTGAGAACAATTACCTTAAAACATAACTATGTTTCAGTCAGAAACATTGAAACTAACTGGGCAGCAATCAACCTTTGGGCAAAACAGAGTTTCTACAATCATGTTGACATGTTTTTAAAGTAATTACAGCGGTTTGTCATAACCACCAACCAGATATTCATCTATTGGTGAAGGTTATTTCTAAGAAAAAGGATGTTAAAAAAGAAACAAGAGAAAATAGTGAATGCTCTTATAAAGACAGTTTGACACATCTTTGAAGTGGTGATTGCAACTCCACATAACTTTCAACTTCCAATTTTCACTTGTATGTAGGTGTTAATGAGTCTCCTTTATATAAATTGTATGACATAAGATTAAGAAAAGTCATAAAAACAGTTTGACCCTAAAGAAATCCCCTGCAATATTTTTTTTCTCAAACATCGAAAGTGAAAAATAAACACTATTTATTTTATGGTAGATGGACCACCCATTCAAGGGAAGAACAAAAAATCACCTCTGTAATTTTATTATTTTATTTTATTTTATTTTATTTTTTTGAGACGGAGTCTTGCTCTGTCGCCCAGGCTGGAGTGCAGCAGCGTGATCTCGGCTCACTGCAAGCTCCGCCTCCCAGGTTCACGCCATTCTCCTGCCTCAGCCTCCTGAGTAGCTGGGACTACAGGTGCCCGCCACCTCGCCCAGCTAATTTTTTGTGTATTTAGTAGAGACTGGGTTTCACTGTGTTCGCCAGGATGGTCTCCATCTCCTGACCTTGTGATCTGCCCGCCTCGGCCTCCCAAAGTGCTGGGATTACAGGCGTGAGCCCCCATGCCCGGCCCACCTCTGTTATTTTTATATGTAAATGTACAATTCTAATTTTATCAAATGTATAAGATATAACTATTTTATTAATTTATTTAAGCTGTACTTTAAATATTTTAATTCTCCATATTTCTAACATATCTTGCTAACATCACTAGAGTTTGTTTAAAGTGCTCTAATTCTCATCTGAAGTGGAGATCTCTATTTTGGACAATTCATAATACCTCACTGTTCTAATGAACAGCATTATTTATGAATCTGAAAAGTAAGGCGTATGGCAACTCCCTTTGACTACAGAGGATTTTCTTGTAGTAAACTGCCTTATCTAATGAAAATGAAGGATTTTATGTCTAAAGACAAATAGAAAAGATGTGCTTTTGTATCAGGATAACTGATGCAAAACCAAACTGAGCAAAAGAGAAACAAATCAAAGACAAGCAAGATGATAGAAAGATACTAAAGAGTGCAGTGAAAACAATAGAATTAGTTTCTGGTGGCAGAGACCGACTTGGGGGTAGGGCAAACTACGCAATTTGTTCAAAACAGGTAAAATGTTTCATTTTCTTGTTTTGTGTTCTGTCTTGATGTGTCGTGGTTTTTTTTTGTTTTTTTTTTTTTTTTTTTTTTTTAAATCATCATTTAATGCCATGCTCACTCAAGCATAGGGATAGTCCTGGGGTGAGTGCACACCACACACCCTGTCAGTGCTGAGGGCCTTCCTCGCCTCATAACTCTAACTTGGCATTTGGGTATGCATGCCTAAGTCCAACTCCTCCTGCCTCTGTGTTGCAAGTAGAGCGTAGCAGTGGTCTCTGGGTGGCTGCAGAGAAGCAGGCATCTGAGAATCAATCCCAGGGAGGTTGGGCAGACAGCAGGAGATGTGAGCCAAGGCTTCAAGGCCCAGACACATGATTCTTTGTCTCACTGACCTTCACTGACAAAACACGGATTCACACGTAAAATCAGAATTTCAAGACGGCAATTACAGAGCATTAATTCCCAAGTGGTGGCCCACATCTGAGCAAGGGACTGTCCTTGCTCAGAAGAGCATTGCGCTGTCTAAATGCCTACCAATCCGGCTCATCTTGAGGATGAAATTTCTAGTGGGGCAATCGGGGGAGGCCTCACAGAGGAGGGAGCATATGGGTCACAACTGATGGGAATGAGGCCATTACGCTAAGATGTGGAGTTCCTAGCACGAGGAACACCAAACACACAGGACTTGAGATGGGTAAAAGCTTAGGTAAATTTGAAGAACAGAAAGAGACCCAGCATATCTGAAGCTTAGTCAGTGAGGGTGGGGATTGGGAAGTGGAAGGAAATGAGAGCAGAGAGAGCCAATCAACAACACATATGGTTATATACAATATATACTGTTCTATACAATATACCGTGCACCTATTTTAAGTATGACCTTGGTCTAGGAGACTGAAAACTCCTTATGGATGTGACTAAATTTATTTCATTTTCCCTTTGAAATATTTATTGAAAAGTCTACTGTAGTGTAGTATTTTCAAACTATGCTTTTGTTATTACTTGAAGGAGAAAAGTAACCAAAGAATTTCATATCTCCGTCACAATTTTTATTTTGCTTCTGGCTAAATTTGTCTTACTTACTTTGATGTTAACTGTGCCTTTTTGAAGTTATTATATGAGTTAATTTCAAGGTCAGATTCAAATCAATATAGCCATGTGTTGCCCTTGCTTAATAAAGAATATTGTATATTCCTACTTTACCATAAAAGTTCTCTAACATTTCCCGATATGTTCCATCTCTCATTTCTCTCTGCTTTATCCTTTCTACTGCATAAATTATCTTCTTTTAATATACAACCATGGTCTGATACTTCCTTGTTTGAAAGCTTTTATTAACCACATTTTGCACATGTGATAATTACTCTGGATAACTTGGTTGCAAAGGTCTCAGGCTGTGATCCATCATGTAATTCATGCTCTAGCCTTTTGGTACTCTCCTTAGTTCTGCAAAAAATCTTTGACTTTCTTGTCCCTAAGTCTTGATTCAAGCCATTTCTTTTGTTTGGAAGGATTTCTTCTCCATTCTCATTCTCAACCCCCTATACCTTGCTGTGCATATCCTCTTGCAGATCAGTTCACACCCACCCTTTGCAAGAAGCCTTCTGGAATCCCTTTAATGGTAATTCACCCCTTTCCACCCTGCTACACACATACAGTAGTTCCTCCTTGTCCATGAAGGTTAGGTCCCAAGCCCTACAGTGGATGCCTGAAACTGTAGACAGTAGCAGCCCCAATTGCCAGCAATCAGAACATGTTTCTGTTCATGCTTTTTACCCACAAATTTGATGCCTTTTCCATCTTAACTAAGCACTTACCATGCACTGTGGCTGTTGGTTTTGCAGTTTAATGTACAGCAGCAAAACTAGCTGAATTTCTTTTCCCTTCTTCACAATTTCACAGATAGAAGATTCATTCTTACTGTAGATCTTAGCAACCACAGCATACAATTTTTTTTCTTTCTTGTTAAGTTGAGAACTTTCTCCTTTTCACTTAAAGGAAGTACTTCACAGCTTCTTTTTGCCTGAATTGGGAAGGCAATGTCTCCTACCAAACTTAATGATTCTGATTTTCAATACATTTTTAATAAAGTCAGTAGACTATTTGCATGCTATCATTAGCTACTCAGAAACATGAGCAGGACCAAATTTCTCTCTTTTGCAGGCAAGGCCATACCTTTTTTAGTTCTGTCATATTTATTCATCACAGATGTAAAATTTCTGATTTGGCGGGGATATCATTTAATGTCTTCTGTTTCCATTCCCTTGTTTTGCTCTTCCCCATATGTAACTGAAATATCTTTTCCCTTTGTCCATTTATCCATGTGGGGTCCATCTGCTAGTTTGTGTCTGGTAATCAATATTTATGTTTTTACGTATTTTGTGCAATTGTTTTGTCTTTTCTTACAGAATTCAGAAAAGGCATGACCAAGCAACAATATTAGCACATAGATAGTTGTTGGTAAATATTAACTAAGCTAATTTGATATATTTTGGTTAGAGAACCTAGTACTCACTTTATTTCTTCTCTTTTCTTTTTTTTTTAAAGAAACGATCAGGTTTTTTCCTGGAAAACAAACCTACCTACCAGCTCTGGAAGGCTGGTTACTATATAGTAGTATACTTTCCAGAGAAAGATATCACTATTCTTTGGGACAGGAAGACAACTATTCATATCAAAGTTGGGCCACAGTGGAAGGTAGGTTAACCTAAGCTCCTAGTGAGATGTAATGAATAAAATCACATTTAGTTTTTGATATTTGATGAAAATAAAATAATTAATGTTTTCCTTTAAGAACTAGGTTATATTTTCAGAATTACTAACTTATACCCTTGTGAAGAAGAACTTTACCAACTATGTACACTGTTTGTGTACAGTTCTTTTTGACTTTAACCTTGCAGTATCCACTTTTCCAAGATTACTTAAGCCAGCTTTCTTCTCTTTTTCTTCAGCTTAACTATTTGATTTGTTCATAGTGCAATTAGATTCAGTTCTTACAGTCTGCATTCCATGTTTTCCTCCACATTCTGGATTTTTTTTTTTTAAGTTTACGTGCAGTAAAATTATTTTTAAAATGTAAATAAAAGTTACTCTTATTGTATCCAGGTCTATGGATTTTGACAAATGCATTGTATTAGTCCGTTATAAAGAACTACCTGACACTGGGTAATTTATAAAGAAAAGAGGTTTAATTGACTCATAGTTCTGCATGGCTGGGAAGGCCTCAGGAAACTTACAATCGTTGTGGAAGGCAAAGGGGAAGCAATCACCTTCTTCAAAAGGTGGCCCGAAAGACAGAAAGAGTGAGGGGGAAATGCCACTCTTTTAAACCATCAGGTCTCATGAGAACTCCCTCACTATCACAAGAACAGCTTGGGAGAAACCACCGCCATGATTCAATCACCTCTCACCAGGTCCTTCCCTCAACATATGGGGATTGTAATTCGAGATGAGATTTGGGTGGGGACACAGAGCCAAACCATATTGTGCATGGAGCCTTGTATCTGTCACAACATTTCTACGTAGAACATACCTGTCAACCTCCAAATATACTTCTTTTTGCTTCTCTTTTGTCAACCCCTACATTTGCCTCCTAACCTCAGACAACCACTGATTATATTTTCCACTGCAATAGTTTTATCTTTCTCAGATATCGTATACATGGAATTGAACAATCTGTAGTCTTTTGGGTCTGGCTTCTCTGACTTGGCAAAGTATATTTAAGATTCATATAAATTGTTGTGTGAATTCTATACTGTTGAGTAGTATTCTGTTGTGTGGATGTACCACACAATTTATTTATCCATTCATGGTTGAATATCCAATCTGAGTTGTTTATAATTTTTGTCAATTTATATTTTAAATTATTTTATATACTATTCCCTGCTAAATATTTTTATTAAATATTGTTAAGTAGTTTGCTATTTAAAATATTTCAAATTTGATTAAATATTTTGAATATTTATTTGAATATTTTGAATTCGTATTTTAAAGTTGTTTGCAAAAACATTGATGTATTTTTATTAATCTATTTTACCTGAAATTGAGACTGAGACTCATGGATATAATTTTTGTCAAATTAAAGAAAATTGGAATATTAACAATATCTTCTCAAAAATACAGAAAAGATACATTTTTTAAAAAAGATTTTAATATGATATAAAATATGATTGTATATTGAAGTTATAGTCTTTAAGTCTTAAGGAGGATAAAGCCCAAAGATCTATTCCTAGGTTTGTTGGCATCTTGAATTTCTTTGATGAACCGAAATAACCTTCAGTCATTGCTGTTTTTCTTCAACAAATATTCACTGCCATTATTCATCCAATATCCTTGTTTCCAATAAGAATAACAATGTATTTTACTGCTAGATGAAGGAGGAGAACTTGCAGTGATTTTCTAAAAGCAGTAGAACTACTCTTTAAAACCTTGAATTTAAAGATGCTGAATGCTCTCTTCAATATTGAAGAATAGAATCCATCTCTTAATGGTGAAGTTGGCTGCCTGTATCTCTAGCAAAGCAGACAATAACCATAGAATTACATCTGCCATAGCCACTTATTACCATGAGATCTCTGTTTTCTGGAATTACATATGTTCAAAGACAGTGGCCATTACTAATAGTCGTTATCCTAAAGCTGAGGCATCAGGAAGGGGGCTGTGGAAAAACAAATGGTTAACTTGTATGTAGGCAAATCAGGTAGGCAATATGATCTATTTCAACAAGCAGGGAATATATCTGCCATTCTTCATCCTATATTCTTGTTTCCACCAAGGATGGGAATATATATAATTATGAATTATATATATATACACACACACATGAATTCTGTATATACACACATGTACATTTGCATACACATACACTCCCATATGTACTGTCTTGTTTGAATTATACTTTTCCAAGCTATTTATGTCATTAGTTGTATTAATGCCAAGACACTGGTAAGTGTGGATAAATAGGACTTGAAATCGGGTAAAATATTTTTGCAAATTTAAAATAATCACTAAATATAATTAAATTGATATGAGAAAATCCACTTCCTCAAGTTAATTTTTTAAAATGATTGCTATGAAAATTCTTAAATGTATATTTGAAATGTCTCAAAAGTTTTAATGAACATGAGTCTTTAAATGTTAAAGTGAATATAGAATATTTCCTGGTGATTTTCTCTTACTTTAGAACAAGCTATCAGGATTGTGTGGAAACTTTGACAAATGCACTTCAAATGACATGACCACATCTAATAACTTGGAAGTGAGAAATGCTCAGGTATTTGGAGATAGTTGGGCATTAGGACAGGTAAGTTACAGAAATGTACTTTAGAAGTCAACAGAAATTTTTAAGAATATTTTTTCACTAGAACATTTTATTCTTATTTAGGTAATATTTTATATACTATTTTCATAGTAATTTATAGCTGATAAATGTTCATATTTATCTTCTCATGTAATTTTTCTGATTACCTTATATAAAGGATGTTTTCTCATTATTATAGATGAAGAAATTGAGGCTCAGGGAGGTTAAATGACTTGTCTAATATTATATGGCTAGAAAGTAGCAGAGGTGACATGCAAATTCATCTCTTCTCCCTCATGTTTTCCTCACCATAGCAAAATGCCTTATCAATGTATCTGCATTTTGAAGGATGGTGGAACTTTTGCCAGTTCAAAGCAATAAATAAATGAAGACAGAATTTCTTAACAGCCATGTTACTGTATATATGAAATAAAGGGGGATGTGTGTGTATGTGTGTGGGTGGGTGGATTGCGGTCAACTACCTTTGGCGGCAGTTGGATAAATTAACTTTTACATATTTTTCTTTCAAAGGGTTTCTTGAGGCATTATAAGCCTATAAAGGAGGGACATGTTTGAAGGATTTTCCAAACAGACTGACATAATCTATATTTTTATTTATTAGTTCTCAAGGAAGTAGTGTTATATGAAACACATTTTGAAAAATTCTGAACTCAGAAAACAGAGTCAAATTGGAAATCGGTTCTATTCTTTCTTCTACTTTCTTTTTTAGCCTGTTGTTCTTTTTAACTGATAGCGGTGTTTGAAACCACAATTTCCTGATTGATTGCCATTTGGTTAGTTACTTCTCTTCTTTGCCTAGTTTACTAATATGTCTAAATCTCTTTAAAGAATAAAGAGGGGATGGGGTAGAACATTTATTCCAGTCAGTAATATTTGAGTGTGGTCTAAGCTTAAGAGTACAAAAGTGTACCTTTTAATACCTAAAATATCTACTATATTGAGAGAGACAAAATCCTTTTAACTGTGGCTATCTTATATCTTGTTACCTTTAGAAGTTTTTGAAAAAAAATTGTTTTACATTTTTGTATCTGCAAATAAATTAAGAAGTAACTATTTGTAATGGTACTTAAATATTAGGAGTAGTCAAATAATTTTAAACCCCCTCAAAATAAGTTTTTTATTCACACCTGATAGACAAAGCTAAAACTCAGGTCATTTAAAAAAATTCACTATTTTTATTTAGCACTTAATATTTTCCATTACATACAGACACATAATATGGATAAATCACAGTCTCTGCCTTTAAGGAATTTAGAGTCTAGAGGTGGAAAATTTAGAGGTTAAAAAATTAACAGTCAGAACATAGTAAAGTAGTTGCTTTGATAGAAGTGCACACAAAATGGGGATTGTGATGGTCCAAGAAAGGTTTCTGGAGAAGGTACCCTGGAGGTGAATCTTACAAGATTTATAGGAGCCAAGAAAGTGAAATTTATCGGAAAGAATTTAACAGGGAAAGGAGGGAGCAGCCACCTAGAAGGCGTCAAGAGGCTGGATAGAGTATGGTGCACAAAGTGAATTTCAAGAAGTTAATTTTGGTTGTGGTGTAGGCTGAAGTGCAAAGTATAGATCTGTAAGATACAAGGGCCAAGAGGCTCTTATAATCCAGCTAGAAATATTAAGTCAGTAGAGATTTAGAAAACTGTACAAATTTGGGAAACATTAATGATAAAAATCATCAGCATCTGCTGAAAGACTGTATTATGAAGGATGAATTTCGAGGTTTCAAGAAGGTCTCCTACTTTCCTGGCTTCCTGGGTGGATGCTGGTGTTCCTCCCTGAGGCAGGGCAAAGAGGAGGAAATGAATGTAGATAGTCGGGGAAGGACAATGGTATAGAGGTAGGGATGGTTAGGACCTGCTGAGAGAGAAGTGACAGAGATATTTAGGTGGAAATGTTTAGTTCTGAAATTCAGGAAGGAGATGTGGGATGGACATAGGGATTGGCAGTTACTAGTATATTCAGAACGTTAAAGCCAGGACACGTACCGAATGAGAAAAATAGAGATTTGAGAATTAAGCTTTGCAAAGAAAGCAGGGAGAAAGAGATTAGGGAACAGCAGCCAATGTAGCAAGAGGAAATCCAGCAGAAAATTGTGTCACCAAAGCCAAATGAGGAGAGACATTTAAGAAGGGTAAAGTATTAAATAGAATCAAAAGCAGCAAAAGTCAAGCAAAATGGAAGACTGAAAAATTGCCTTTATATTTAGCAATAAAGAGGTCATGGATGACCTTTTTCAGGGCAGTTTCAGGGGAGTGGATTAGGAGAGGAAGAGGCCAAATTGCTGTATGTATGGGAATTGAGTCTGCAGAGATTTGAGTACATATAACCTCTCAGATGATTTGTGACAGAAATAAAGAAGATGAAAATGAAAGAAACAGGTCATGCTCATGTAATTTTTTAAGTCATGCAAATGCTGTGTTTAAGATAATTTAAAAATCATTTATCACCACTCTATCTCTAATATTGCCATGATTTTAATATTCTTTTTAGTTGCTTTCGAAAATAATATATGCAATTAACATTGAATTGGATGTGAGCAGGTGCTTTACGCAAATCCTATCTAAAAGGATGAGAATATAGTAGGTGCAATTGTAATGAGTGAAGTCGGATAGGTTACTCTGCTTGAGAAATTATCCCTTGAAAAACTTCTTTTCTCTCTTATATTTTTTCAACAGTGTGAAAATCCAGATGAAACCATTAAACCCTGTGAGGCACATCAAAACAAATTTCCTTATGCCAAGAAAGAATGCTCCATTTTGTACAGCGATGTTTTTGCTTCTTGTCGCAATGTGGTAAATGAATACTTTAATGAACTCTCAAGTTTAAAGATGTTCTACTGTGTCTATAATACTGAGGTGAACATGACACATAACTGGGTGACCCACTGGCTTTTTAGATGTACCACCTAACTATTGTTAGGGGGACTTATGTGTTAGTTTGTTTTTCTGTACAACTGGCACATTTAGTTGATTTATTTTCTCCCTTACTCCATCTAATTTAACAGTGTACCTTTGTGCATATTTGTAATAATTTGTTCTAGTTTATGGAACATTATTTACATACATCAGTTTATGATTAACAGCATAAATGTTTACTTTTCTTTAGAGAACATTGTCAAATGGGCATTCTCAACTCAAAGTACAGTTTAAAAGTATTGCTTGTAGTACATTTGAAATGGTTTTAGAAGCACATCCCAAGATGGAATGTAACTTATATAGAAATTTCACTTTCAAAGCTCCTTCCTAGCATGATTATTTTAGGTCCCAATAGAAGTTTAAGAAATACTTCAATGTATTGGTAAAAAAATAGGTAATATAATATTTCTGCTGCATACAAAGCTATGTTAGTGGTCTTAAGGGAAGTCACTTGCATGACTGTTTGACTTGTGAGCTAAGATGGTTGTTTTTCTCTTGGAATGCCATTCTATTTCAAAGAACAAATGATATGTGGTTATTCAGACAGTCAGACAGGGATATTTGGCAGATATTTTCCTTCCTTCCTTCCTTCCTTCCTTCCTTCCTTCCTTCCTTCCTTCCTTCCTTCCTTCCTTCCTTCCTTCCTTCCTTCTTTCCTTCCTTCCTTCCTTCCCTCCTTCCTTTCTTCCTTCCTTCATTCCTTCTTTCTTTTTCTGATGGAGTCTTGCTCTGTCATCCAGGCTGGAGTGCAGTAGCATGATCTTGACTGACTACAACCTCTGCCTCCTCGGTTCAAGCGATTCTCCTGCCTCAGCCTCCCAAGTAGCTGGGATTATAGATGTGTGCCACCATGCTCAGCTAATTTTTGTATTTTTAGTAGAGGCGGGGTCTCATCATGTTGGCCAGGCTGGTCTGGAACTCCTGACCTCAGATGATCTGCCCACCTCTGCCTCCCAAAAGACTGGGATTACAGGCATGAGCCATTGCGCCTGGCAGATATTTTCTTGAAATGTGTGAAATGAGTCTGTGGCTTTAAGGAAACACCTGATGGTGTCTGTTGTCTTTGATAAAATTTACTTTCAAGGAAAATTAGAGTTTTGTAAAAGTTAGATCCACCCCTGCTAGCTTATAAGGTTTTTGATACTTAATGAGTTTTTTGATGATCTAGATGATGATATTAACAAACGTGACTTGTAGCTATTGTATATAATCAAATGCATCAACATTTTGAAGATATGCACGGGTCCATAAATTTTCCACATGACCAATGCATGATGTTACAAAATCATGCAAAAGTAAAAGATCCATTCAAAGGGCAAAACATAAAAATAATTTTAACATAGCAAAGTTAAAGTTTATTGATGTGGTTTTAGATTTCACATTGCAACGGCCTTTTTGAAAATGATATTTTTTTGAATTTTGATATAGTGTCAAAGAATATCACAATTACCTGAAAAAGATATTAAAGTACTCCTTTGTTTCCAACTAAATATATGTGTGGAACCGAATTTTCTTCATCTACTTCAACGCAAACCCAAACAAGACAAAAACATTATGATAGACCAGATGAAGAAGCAGATATGAGAATCCAGCTGTGTGCTATTAAGCCACACATTAAAGAGATTTGCAAAAATGTAAAACAGTGCACTCTTTTCACTATTTCTCGGCATGTATAAGCATTTTTCACTAAAACCATGTTATTCATGTAAACATATGTCTATTGTTATTTTTAAATGTCTCATTTTTAATGTCTAATAGAGTAAATATTGGTAGATGTAATCCCATAAACAAAATCTCCTTGGGGATCTCGGTGATTTTTTTAAGAGTGTAAAGGGATTCTGAGACAGAAAAGTTTGAGGGCTGCCGTATTAGAGCCACATAGGTAGACTAGAGTCTTGTTTATAGAAAGGGTTGCTTTTGAGACTTCTCATAGTTTCCAAGGATCACACCTGCTTGACAAGAAATATTGTGTCAAGTCTGGAGTCCTGAACCACGGAGCCTGCTGGTTCTTTTTCACTTGAAAAGAAAAGTTAACCCATGAACTGACCTAAAAAATAAAATACAGCTCAGTGACAGCAAACTGTGCTTCTTTTTCTTTTCTTTTCTTTCTTTTTTTATTTTTTTTTGAGATGGTGTGGCCAGTGACTTGATGTCGGCTCATTATAACCTCCACCTTTTGGGTTCAAGCGGTTCTCCTGCCTCAGTCTCCCACAGCTGGGACTACAGGACGTGCCACCATGCTCAGCTAATTTTTGTATTTTTAATAGAGACAGGGTTTTGCCATGTTGGCCAGGGTTGTCTTGAACTCCTGATCTCAAGTGATCCACCTGCTTCGGTCTCCCAAAATGCAGGGATTACTGGCATGAGCTACAGCTCGCAGCCCCTTGCTTTTTTTTTTTTTTTTTGAGACAGATTCGCTCTGTCGCTCAGGGTGGAGTGCAATAGTGCAAGGGCGCGATCTCGTCTCAGTGCAACTTCCGCCTCCCGAGTTCAACGGATTCTCCTGCCTCAGCTTCCTGAGTCTCTTGCTCCTTTTCTAATGCATTGTCAGTATATTAAATTTTGTCAGCTACTTAAATATAATGCAAATAAAATAAATAAAGTAAATATAATAAGTTGTTTTTAAAGATTGCTATTACCATTAATAGCCATTAGGATGTTGCATAAGCGGGGACAAAAAAGAAAGGAAAGAAGGAAGAAAGATACAAAATTATATAAGATTACAATTGGAAGCAGAAGATGCCCTTATTTTAACGCCATGTGATTACGTCAATAATGAAAGAAGCTTCCAAAAATTAATCTGTTATATTGCCAATGTTGAAGTTTTATGTATTTATTAATCTTATTATTTCCTTTGCTAGTTCTTTGATGTGACATTTTCCTAATACATTTTTTTCTCCTTTGGGCAATAAAGAAGTTTGAAATAAAGAGAACTCTCTAGGTGGCAGTTTTAAGCTGATAATATGAAACTTTGAAAACACATAATCTTCTTTTAGAGGGTTGACTTTAAATCATAATCAGTATCTATTAAAATTAAGTAATCTTTCACCTCATGTTTCAGATTGATGTTACTTCTTTTGCCAAAAATTGCCATGAGGATACATGTAACTGTAATCTTGGTGGGGACTGTGAGTGTCTGTGCACTAGTATAGCCGCGTATGCATACAAGTGTTGTCAGGAAGGAATATCAATTCATTGGAGATCATCTACTGTTTGTTGTGAGTACCCTACTTAGAACATCATTATGTAGAGAACTGATAAATAGATACATATTAATTGTTGATTTATCTTAGAAATAATGCCAGGAAACTCATGGAAATAGAATTAAATTAAAATGATGAAATTTTATATTCCTTTGACAGTCATAAATTATAGAATACCGAAAGGACTTATAAAAAGAAATTGTGAGATAATATTTTGTTCTGTGTTTGATTGCTGTCATTGCACCATTTGAAATATAAATTATTTAAATACCATCCTTAGAGAAATTGTTTATGACTTTATTTCTTTTATGCCTATGAAGTTTCATTGTTCTGATGATAAACATATTTTTAAAAAATCACCTTGAATTTGCTTCCAGATTTGACTCTTTAAACTTCTAATTTACTTGTGTAGGTGGTAAGACATCTGAACAAACTTACAATTTGAACACTTTCAGTTGAGATTTCTAAATTGGCAGGTATATTTTCCTATTTTAAAACAATTATATGAAATTTAATTACAGCACAACACTTAAAGAATGTTCTTTGCTCAGAAAAAGTTCCTAAATAATACCATTCTATATTCTTTCACATAGTTATTGATAAATATATAGCCATATCTTGCCCACATTCAGGTAAGTGATTGGCTTCTTAAATAGTTTAATACTTATTCTTTTTTTCTTTTAGCACTTGATTGTGAATACTACAATGAAGGTATGTGACATTCAAATTAAAAATATCACTATGGTATTCTATTAGGTGTATTTTCAGGTTAAAAGTTTTTGAACAACTTATGCTGTGAACAAATTATAAATAGTTCACAACTATATAACGCCATAAAAGCTTTTAAGTTTTAAAATTTTCAAAAATTTCTAAGTATTTGTGTTAAGATTTATTTCCTGAAAACTAAAATAGTGTGTAAATTAAGTTCTCAGAATTTAGGAGGCCCTCAGTACAGTTTTGGAATGACATGAATGAATGGATGGGTGAAGTTAGTTAATTTTTTAGATAAAAAGGATGAAAGATCTGTAACAAAGGCATACCTTTACCATTATTTATAAATGTAAACATTGTTCAAATGTTTTTTACAATTTTATCTTATTTTTAAATTGAGAAATATAATTGTATATATTTATTGGGTACAATGTAGTGTTTTGATACATGTACACATTGTGAAATGATCAAATCAGGCTAATTAGCATATCCATCACCTACAATATTTACCATTTCTTTGTGGTGAGAACATTTGAAATTTTTTCTTTTAGCTCTTCATTCCTTAAAAACCAAGAAATTCTATCATTTGCAACAACATGGATGAACCTAGGGAACATTATGCTAAGTGAAATAAGTCAGGCACAGTGAGACAAATACCATATGATTTCACTTATTTGCGAAATCCAAAAAAGTTGAATTTTTAGAAGTAGAGAATGGAACTGTGGTTGCCGGAGGCTAGTGGTGGGGAAGTGGACAGGGAAAGGGCAGATGTTGGTTAAAGGGCACAAAGTTTCAGCTAGATGTGAGGAATAAGTTCTGTTATCGATTACACAGTGTGGTGACTACAGTCACATTTTTCTTACGTTGTGGAAATCAAAGAAACAAAGTCTAAATGCACTGACATAAGAAATAATGTAAGGAATTTAATTTGCCATCATTGCAGGCAAAAATCATTCTTTACACATTACCAGAATGAGAACTTATTGATACAATAATAATGAAAATCTCCAGGTCTCAGCAAACATCCAGATTTGCAATAAGAAATCTGAGAGATGCTGCTGTCTAAAACTAAGGTATAGATGTAAGAAGAGACAGATAATTATGTTTTTAGTGAAAATACTTGAAGATAGCAGAACTGGAGTCTTTTTGCAAAACTATTTAATGAGGAAGGCACAGGCCTCAAAACCTAATTCAGACAAGTAAAGTGATCTAGGGAAGTATCCATTTTGTCAGTAACTGGGCAAACTCTGGATCCATGATGGATGTGTCAGTTAGAATAATAGTTATAGGAAATCTGGGCCAAGCAACCAATCTGAGGCACTTCAGGTGGCTTATTGGAGAAATGTGTCAGCTAGATAATTTCAGAGAAATAGAGATAATGATTAAAAAGAAAATTGGCATTTTTGATTTTAGTTGTATTTGTTACATTTATAGAAGTTTGATAGAGGAGGCAAATTCAACATTAAAAAATATCTGTGGTAGTTAAAGAAAATCTAACTAAAAATATGTCCTGTTCAAGATTGTGAAGAGACTGCCATACACGTACATGCATACACACACACACACACACACAAAAACACATCAATCTTTGGATTCCATAATTAAAATGTGATTTATTGCCTATTAACAATAACAGAAGCTTTTGTTGTGTTAACTGCTTTCTCTAGATCCTATAATTTAAACTTCAAAATATGTTATTATTTTATTTTATTATCAGCATTTTGCTATTATCAACACTTTCAGAGGAAATTGAAGCAGAGAGAGATTAAATAGCTTTGCCAAATTCACTTAGCCAAAATGTGGCAAACTGGGATTTGTAAACAATTTGCTTCAGGGCCAGTGAGCATGACCTCCATGCTACATGGCCTACTGTATGGTTAATACATCCTAGTGTAGGGATGATCACCGCACATTGTCATCACAGGTTCTACATAATGTACACAGACAACACTCTGAGAAAATGCTCCAATAACTTCCTCATTCAGAGATTCCTGTCTCACCCAGTTCTGTTATGACAGTCTCCATCTGTGCCTTTGTATTTTCTGGCATTTCTTCTGCAGACTTGTGTACCCAGAAGCAGAATTTTCCATGCATATTGAATCTCTTTACCTCTTGCTACTTGCTACATTTTGCTCTCTGTTAACAAGTCTGCAGTACCTCTAGTGATGGTTCATTCTTCTAATGTGTTACAGAATCCTTCAAACCTGTTCTTCTAGTTTCATTTGTAATACTGTGTTGATAATATCAGAGCATGAACATGGGGCATTTGGCCTTCATGAGACACTGATTGGCTCAGTGGAGTGGCAGATGAATAAATTTCCTATGATCAGAGTAATAGGGAAAGGCATCAATGTGCCAAGGGGAGTTAGAATTTGTAAAAGCAATGCAACAGTGATAGACGTTGAAGGGGAATGTAAAATTGTGATGATTGTGGAGAGTGATAATGAATAGAAAATGATTTTAAATGGTTATTCTTAATTTGTTTCATCCCAAATAAATTTCTCAGCCCTTGTAAATTTACCTAGTCCTTTTTGGGCATTTATAGCTGGCATATTTCTCCCTTTCTTTATTTGTTACATCCCAGACACTATGTAATAACATACTTATAAGATACTTATAATATTTAAAGCACATACATAAATAAATAATTGTGATTCTGTAGGAAGAATTCTAAAAAGTAGTAGAAGAATTCAAAGGTTATTGCTGAGATTATTTCAATAATTCTTAGCACAATGATTCTATATAATATCTTTGTGTTCATTTATACGATTTTTACTAAAAATGTAAAGCTTGCATTTGAAATGCTATTTCTGTAAGTGAGGGAGAACTTCAATTTCCTACTAAAAATTGTTACATGAGTTTTAAGTTCAGAGTAATTTTATTAGATAGGATATGCTCATTTCTGTTTTTAAAGAATCACTGCAGGAAATGATTGCTTTCAGTAGATGGTGGAATTGTACTTCTCCCTGCCTAAAATTAATGATAAGATCAATGACTTTTGTCTCCCAGTTGCTGGCGAAAATAGTCCAGAATCAAGCTACCAATTAACTAAGAGTCAATTCAAAAGCTTTAGGTTTTTATACAAACAGATTTCTCAGATGGCAATTGTCTCTTCAGGTTGCTGTATTAAGGGGCATGTGCAGCAGGGGAGAGGTTTCGTTTTGCTCTCCTTCTCCTTTCTCATTCTTATGTTGAATATTCATAAGGGTGCTTCAAGTCCTCAAGTTGTAATTGTATATACATCTTCTCCATTTTGAATTGTATCTCATTATAATTCACTTATCTTATTATTTGTATATTATTCACATATTTGTACAAATCTACATATTTATACTTTGAAGTATATTTGCATCTTGGAGGTTTGTGTCACTTTCCTCTTGTCCATGCTAGAAAGTTAGCCATTACCAGGTAGAGACTATTGCTGTAATTTTCTTTGGTCCTCATGTATTTTGGCTTATGGAGAAACACTGCATTTGTAACATTTGTAACTGTGATGGTGAGTCTCCTGCAGCCAGGTTAAGAAAAATTGTCCACTGTTTCTGCTCAGCTCCACCTTGATGTGGGGGCAAAGCTGTTTCAGGTTTCTATCTCTATACAGGGTACCAAAGTCCCTAGTGAAGCTCTTTTCCTCATCGTTTAGAAGGGTCCCCAGCTGCTCAATGTGTCCCAGATGATGGGTCAGTGAGGAGAGTACACCTGAAAATAGTGTATCCTCTCAGTCTTTTTGTTCTTCTCCTGGTCTTTATGGTGGAAATTTTGGTTCTCCTTCCCCTTTCCTAATTGGAAGACTTCTTATCCCTCCAATGCAATTATCCTTTCCCCTTTATTTAGGCCTGGTCTTAAGTCCTTAAGGGGAAGAAAGTCTTGCCTTTACATTCTTTGAATCTTTTTTCTCGTTCTTCAGCATGTGCTGAGTTAAATTGGCTTTGAGACAAAAATGAGAGAAGAGGGAAAGTAAAATACACCGAGAGCAGTAAGGTTAAACTTTTATGAAACAACCGATCACATGTATATCAACATTTTACATAACCCACAACACAAACATATACATATACATCATTATGTATATACATCATTATTTTTGAAGAATTTAGTTATTTTATTAGTGATAAATTTCTAATTGCTCAATATTTTTAAGTATTTTGTTATCAAAACATTTCTTTGAAATGACAGATTGAAATTTTAAAAATCTGTGCCAATTTATAATTCTCATATTTGTACTTAACTAGGACTTGGAGAAGGACCATATATGCTGGCAAGCTATGGGCAGAGTGGCCTTGTTCTGGGGGTCAATATGACCAGCAGAAGCGTTTTCTCTTTGCCAAGAAGCAGTGTTCATACCAATTTATTTTTTTATTTTATGATCACTCCAGGCCTTTTCAAAGAGAAGGTATCATGTAAGTATAATTGAAAATAAGAGTTTAGCTTTCCATTTACATTTTAAGATTTAGCCACTCAGTAAATATTAATTGAGAATCTAATATGTTCATGGCATTTTTAAAAAGTGCTCTAAGGGATATGAAATAAAATATAACATTGGCACAAGAGCCAGCTTTCTCTTTTGTATACAAAATAATTTCTTTGTTTATTTATTGGCATATATATGTTAGAATGACAATTGTTTGAGTTTTTGGTGTTAAATAAAATATAGCTAAAATTTTCTTAATATTAGTCACAGAACTTAGTTTGATGTTTTTGAAAAACCATCCACTGATTCTTAACACTTGAAAGGTTTTAATGCCCCCAAAAGTAAAAGTAAATTGTGAATTGATACCAAAGAAGTTCTATATGAAGAACATAAATCAGAGTGTAGACAGTCATTGTGACAGTCTGTTATTCTATTATCCTTAACTGCCTTGTCTGTCCTGGTTCCTGGACATGTCCTCAGTGCCCTGAACCTAGTCCTACTTTTACCGGTTTGCACCTGCAGGTCTGTACTGATTGTATCCACCTGGCACCTGTTCTGATTGGTGGTAGTTTCCCTTCTGATCCAGTGATGTTCAGTCTACTTGGAACCATGCATGACATGTTGTATCAGCTTAGGAATTTATTTGTTGGATGAATCATCAGACTTAACTTTCGCTTGTTCTGAGAATGCTCACAATTCTCCAGTTAGAATAAATTATTTCTTTCCTTTAAAAAGAACTCTTTTAGTTCTGAAAACACCTATCACCATCAAGTTCTAAATTATGTTGGTTACATTTTTTTCTCATATAAAAATTTATTTTATTATTCTTGGCATCTTTTGGTGCTCAGCAGAACTTAAATTTTACAACATGATAAATGCCTTTGAAACCATATTGAATTTGAGAAAACTCTTCATTTTACAATTTGTAATAACTAATGGTTTTACTAGAAAAAATCCAAATGATGTTTAAGAAAATCAGCCTAAAATCATCTCAATTTAAAAACCTTTATTTCATGAGTTTTACAAATATAAGGTAAATGTTCAGAGCTCTAGCTAAAAAAAGGTGATAATTCTTCAATGCTTTGTAAAGCCCAATTGCCCATTAGCCATTTGATCATCTTTTGGGAAATTGACAATAATGTTGGATAAATAGTCCCTTTTTGGTGCAGTAAACTCTCTTTCAAGAACATTTGCTCATTAAAAGAGCCCAGTGATACTGAAATGCAGTTACGTCCCTAAATTGATCTATTTCTCTATTCCCTTTTTTATCATCCAATTTAGCCGTTTGTAGATTTTGTACATTTGTAAATGTTAAAGCTTGCAAACACAAATGTATGTCCAATTAATCATTCAGTTTCTTGTATAAAATTGTACATTCTGGAGTCCTCATTGACATTTATTTTTTCCCCCAAGGACAAATTATTTAAAAGACAGAAGTTACCAAAGACTGATCTTTTTTTCTTTTTAGTGGTATCACTGTTATTCACTGAATTTAAAGTACTACTTTTTTTCTTCTTTCAGGCATCTCCTAATTTATTCTGAAATATTAGTGATCAGCCCTATGTTTGGCAATTGTGCAGTAGTATTTTGTTTACTTTATAAGTACATTTTGTGATACCAATGTTGATGATCTTCCCTCTTCTGAGAATCTACACTGTTCTATGTTTTACAGCATTGGCACTTGTTTCCTTGGAATCTGCTGAAAGGCCAAACTACTTTCTCTATGTCCATGACAGTGATACTCTTACCTTGGAGCTGTGGGAGGCAAATTCAGCCTTTCATCGGAGAGCAACATTTTTCCACCATCAGGGCCTCTGGATTCCTGGTTACAGTGCATTTGAATTATACAGCAAGAAAGGCTTTTTCATCATATTCACAGGTGCTAGTGTCAAAGCATCAAAATATGATGATTCTGAAGAATTTAAACATTTAAGTAGCTTCAGCATAGAAGGTATGTTTCCTGAGATGTCCAAAAAGAGAACAAATAGGTAATTTATATTAGGCAGAATATTTATGTCTTTAATTTAAAAACCATTCTTACTGTATATAAGCAGATGGTTTTATGACCTTAAGTAAGTTTCTTAACCTCTATACCCTCTAGTTTACTGAACTATAAAATTAGAGAAATAATAATACCCACTTTATAGGGTTATTGTGAGTGTTGAATAAGTTGATGTACATTGCTTAGAACAATCCTAAATAACCTGATTTATTATTATTACCCCAATTATTACTACCAGTGCTGTCTGGACATTGGAATCAGGGCCCACTCATGTGGCATTGTTGTCTAATGTTTGTATCTACTTTTTCTTTCCTAGAAGGCAAATTCTTATTAATCTGATTCTTAGTGATAAGGACAATATGTTTATCTCTGTCAGTTGGATACAGGGTATCTGTTTCCATTGACCTCTAGAAGATTTATCTAGTTCAGCAGAAGCCTAATCTTACTTCTAGAGAGCCTTTGAGGTCTATAGCTATTGAATTTTCTGAAGTGAGCTTTACTTCTTTATGCAATGTTTAAAAGTCATGCTTTATTTTCAAAATCCAGGAGGTTGATATCTATCTTGAGTCTCCCCAAGAAATTGTCTCATCCTTGTGAGCCCTCCTAAAGCAGTTCAAGAGAGCAGTTAATTTGCCTTTTCTGTTGAGGGTATATTTCTGCAAGCCCTTCTAATAATGGATTTTAAAAAGCACAAATTGAGCTTCAAAATTTTACCTATCGAATATAGTTCCTGTATACAAAGGTGCCTAAGTCTGGCAGGAGGTTTTGTGCAAACCCAGATTCCAGAATTCTGCAAGGGTTCTTACTCGGGCAACGAGCTCAGAACAAAGCAAAAGAAGTTCTAATATCTCTGCCATTTGCATTATTAGATGTGGTCCATACATTCTTTAGTGTGGTGACATACTCACAAAACAAGTCAGGCAAAGGAATTTTACTACTTACAGATAGACGGCAAGAATCAACAGAAGCCTAGGATTCATGGTGAGCCAGTCCTCTAGGCTCAGAAAAGCCCAGGGTGAACTGAATCTTGTCTGCACATGCTCCATGTTGCACTGCAGTTGAGGGACCCTGAAAGCAGTCTGCTCTGGATTTGATACTTCAGGTGCAACTGGAATCACTGAGCACACACTTTGCAGGACATCCTGTTGGGAATGGCAACAGATCCTGGATTGTTTCAGAAGATTCCTCCTTACCTCAGGATAACTCTCAGAATATTTTGCAGTTGTTTTGAGAACTGCAAGTGGGAGAGAGAAAGCAAGGAGAACCAAGGGGAGAGCTGTCCTCCTGCACTGTGCTCTTGAGAAAAGGAGCCACTGACACATCTATATAGCATTCCATAGAGTGGATGTGATTTGCTTACTTCAATTTACCTACATTTGACCTTTCCAGGCCTCTATTTCCCCTCTGCTCTAGAAATCTGTGCTCTTAGAACCAGACCTAGTAGTCCTATTTGAGGCTTAGAGAACTGCAGCACGTGGCATCATCAGAATATCAGAAGTCGATCTTTGTGGGCTTCTGAAACCTAGGAAACTCCAGGAGCCTATTGTAGTCTTGGAACCAGTCCTCTTTCAGGATGCATGGGACCAGTAACTCAAGTTCAGCAATTACTTAAGTCTTTAGATACATAGATGCTTTCCAAAAAGACTTATTTTCCTTGCTATAATTTGGAATTGAATTCTGTATCCAGAGTCCAAGAAACATACCTGCCTCCTGAATTTTCTGTCTTAAGAGGTTCTCTTGTTCAGAGATATCTTTGAACTGCTACAAAAGGACTTCTCTATGCTGTGGGAAGGGGAGAGTATTAGCAGACCTTGCAGGAGAAAAACTTCAATCAAGGGAGATTTTAGAACTGTATGCATGTATTTTTCAAATCCGCCCATGTATTTTGTATTCAAAAACTACTTATCTGGTACAAGGCAATGTGCTAAGTTTTGTGAGAAAAACAACAGAATATTCTTCCTAGATTTGAGTTCATGAAATGTGTTTGGTCTTGTCATTTTTCTAATTGTTTGAACTTGCCAAGTTTCTTGGCTGCTGTGAGACTCAATTTCCTCATTTATAAATTAGAAATAATATCTACTTAATAGGGTTTTTGCAGGATAAAATAGAATAATGGACGGACAATCACTTTGCAAAAAGTAAAATTCTAAACAAGTGTTTGGTATTATGATGTGAAGACAGATGAAAACCCACTACATATATATATATATATATATAAAGAATGCTTTGAATTTTCCTCAGCCTCCTCCAACCCCTTGCTTTTTTAAATCTTTGGAAGATAGGTGTACATCTAGATATTTAATCTGAGCATGTAATGCTTTGATCACCAAGAAATAACAGTGTTTTTTTCTTCAGTTCTGTCTTTCCTGTAGCATTGTCGTCAAAGAAGGGTCAAACCCTAGGAGGGTTCATTTAAGAAATTGTTAGTTTTTGGCCAGGCGCAGTGGTTCACACCTGTAATCCCAGCATTTTGGGAGGCCAAGGCAGATGGATCACCTGAGGTCAGGAATTCGAGACCAGCCTGGTCAATATGGCAAAACCCCATTTCTATTACAAATATAAAAATTAACTGGGCATGGTGGCGTGTGCCTGTAGTCCCAGCTACTTGGGAGGCTGAGGCACGAGAATCACTTGAACCCAGGAGGCAGAGGTTGTGGGGAGCCGAGATAGAGCCACTGTACTCAGGCCTGGATGACAGAGCAAGACTCTGTCTCAAAAAAAAAAAAAGAAAAGAAATTATTAGTTTTCAAGCTATGTATTAAATATGCACACAATCTAAACTTTATTTTTTCCCAGAAATCCAGACAGCAGTGCCTTACAGGAGGATGTGTGAATGGAGATATGAACCTTGTGCAACACCCTGTTTTAAAACCTGTAGTGACCCTGAAGCAGTAGCATGCAAATTTCTTCCACCGTAAGTAATGTTTATCAATCAGTGATCAAAGTCCAGCCTTAGCAAATTCTGTTTTTAGTTAATTTTTTCAAGATTTAAAAACAACCATTCTGAAGTTGTATATGTTATTAATTTCACTTAAATCAAGAAGTAGTTATTGAACGTCTACTATGTGGTAGGCAATCTTCTTGCTGCTGGGGAGACAATACTGAACAAAATAGACAAGTATTTGCCCTCATGAAGCTTCCATACTGTTGGATTGAGCAGAAAATAACCAAACAAAAATGTAAATATATAATGCAACATATTGTTATGGCGGATATGTGTTACAGAGAAAAATAAAGGAAGGTGAGGGAGACAGCATAAGGCTTGTGTGTGTGTGTGTGTGTGTGTGTGTGTGTGTGTGTGTGTGTGTGTGTGTTTGCTAATTAATATTGGTGGTCAGGGAAGAGCACCCTGACAAGGTAACATCTGGTCAGAGATCTAAATGTAGTGAAGGGGCTGGCCAGGTGGATATTTGGGGAAGAGTCTTTAATTTGAGAACAGTGCAAAGGTCTTGTAGTGGGAATGTGTTTTGTGTTTGAGGATCAGCAAGGAGGTAATAAGTTAGAACAAAGTGAGCAAAATGGAGAGAAGTGGTAGATGAGACCAGATGATATAGTAGTGGGCAAATCATATAAGGCTTTGTACCTGTTGTAAGGACTTTGCCTTTTACTGTAAGACAGAAGACATGGCTGTTAATGGTTTTTTGAAAAGTATTTTACAAGGATGGCTGTGGTTTTGACTTGCATCAAACAACTGCAAAATAGTTGAGTTGCATAAAAATTGATGTTGACTCAAATAAACAATAACTAACTAGACTTTGTCTTTCAGTGATTCAGTAACTTCCATTTTTCTTTTTTCTTCCACTTCACAAAGTTTAGAGGAGAATAAGAATATCATATGCTAGTTAAAAGTTTTATTACTTAACTTCATTTTATGAAACAAACAGTTATATAAGCTAAGCTGTTTATGTTTTTAAAAAATCAATTGTGAAGGAGGTATCCAGGAGATGGCTAAATGTGTTTCATTAAACCTCATTAAGACAGAAGTTAACTTTTCTTGTCTTTAAAAAGCGTTGCCTGGATTTGCCTCCAAGAACAAGGGTCTTCTGAGCAGCATTTACCTTTAGTGCCAAGTTAGTTTGTTTCCATCTGGAATGAAACGAGACCTTCAACACTTTTAGTTCAAATTCTTTACAGACGAGGCAATGGAAATGTTTTTAAAATATTTAAATATATTAGTTAAAACTGCTAGTATATTCTAGAGGCAGACGAGCAAGCCTTTTTATAGCAATATCTGTATGAATTCTCTGTAGTATGTATTAATACAATAATTAGAGTTGGTTGCACCTGAAGGATTATATTTTTTTCCTTTGATTTAGAATAAATTGAACTCTGAGCCTTTATTGGACATAGGAAAATGCCCTCTCAGTCATTATTTTGTCTCCATTCCTTTAGCAGAAAAGCATTCTCATGTTCCTTCCTGTCTTTGGCCCACAACATGGCCTCTTGAAATTTGAGACTCTTCCTTGGCTTCTGTGCTCCAAACAAGGACTGGGGATTCTTACCAAGGCCAGATATCCTAGGGCTTGAAATAGAATCTCTTCAGGCTCTTATACAACCATGTCGTTCCAGAGCACTGCCCCAGATTTGGGCACAGGTCCTAATATTCTTGAAAACTATAGCTTCTGCTCCTTCCTTTCCCTGTTCTCAAAAGAACTACAACCATGTTCATCCCTTCCACCTAGAGATCACTAATATCTTTTCAGTGAGTTTAGGATTAATAACAGGCAGGGAGACCACTGAAGATGCTGTATTTGTTCTACAAACACCGTCAAGGCAAGGATAGTGTCAAAGAACATGCCAATCTGCTTGGACGTGAGGGGAGTATAAGAGTGGAAAGCAACAGTGTAATCAATACAGGTTGAAATCTCAATAAACTGGCAAGGTGCCAGGGTTTATGCCTGTAATCCCAGCACTTTGGGAGGCTGAGGCAGGCTCATTGCTTGAGCCCAGGAATTCACCATCAGCCTGGGCAACACGACGAAACCACCTCTCTACAAAAAAATAGAAAAAATTAGCCAGGCATGGTGACACATGCCTGTAGTCCCAGCCACTCAGGAGGCTGAGGTGGGAAGATCACCTGGGCCCAGGAGGATGAAGCTGCAGTGAACCAAGGTCATGTCACTAACTGCAGCCTGGGTGACAGAGTGAGACCCTGTCACAAACAGCAACAACAACAACACCACCACCACCACCTTAATAAATTATTCTTGCACATTTCCACTGACTCGTGGAACATGGCCTTAGTGTGCCCCAGACATGAGTGTATGGTTCTAATATTCTGTGTTCAAGTTCTGCCTTAATCTTAATGCTATTCTCTTATCATCCTCTAGCTTGTGATTTTATAAAATGAAATATAATGGGTTGGTAGCAGATGGAGCAGTTCTTAGTGCTTGACAAGGGTATATAAAAGCATTTTAGGAAGAATATATCTTAGTTACATATGTTAAATATAGTCCTTTTTTTTTTTGTTATTTCAAACTTTTTTTCACTTTGATTTACTCTTTTTCCATGTAAAGGGTTGAAGGATGCTTGCCCTACTGCCCTAAAAATATGATCCTTGATGAGGTCACCCTCAAGTGTGTTTATCCAGGAGACTGTAAGTGTGAACCTTGCTTAATTTACTCTGAAAAATGATACGCTTGCATATTTTTTCTCTGAGGCAAGTGGTTGTAAACAAGTTTTAGACAGACAACTCTCATAAGATTATTCTTCAATATCTCTTACATAGCTTTTTTTCTAATTACTTTTTAAATCATGTAGATCTTCCACTAACATCTCTCCTGTTTTCTCTTTTCCAAAACGTTTTCCTTGATGCTAAAGAGCCCTGTATGAAATATGTGGGTCTCCTTTTAAGCAAATATAGTTTTAAAAAGAGCATCTTTGTTTCTTTGTAGGTATACCTGTGATTCCCACAGAACCAACATTAATGCCACCAACTAAGCCAACTGTGCCCATGTTTACAGGTATTGTTACAATTTTAGACAACAAAAGTAGCACTATGTAATTTAAGTGTTGGCACGCTTATCACAGCTGCTATTGTTAATACTATTCTACGGGCTAGGAAACCCAGCAGTCGCTTTTGCTTCATTAAGCTTATCCATTGGCTCAGCAAGCCATGTTTTCTAGAACTTCTGGCCTCAAAGGATTCTCCTGCCTGAGCCCCTCCAAGTACTGGGATTACAGGAATGAGCCATGCCGCACTGGGCTGCATGCCTCATTTTCTGAATGGTTTCTGCATTTGGTCCACCTCATTCTTTTCAGTTAGTGTAGATTCCTTGGACTTCCCTCATATCTAAAAACCTAAATTCTACTCTTAGGTTTGATGAAATCCCACCTAGATTTTCACAGTGATTAAATTGGCTCTCATGAAACATAGACACAAATCAGGGTTTTCTCTACTGCGTCCATTTCCATGTTTGCGTTCTGTCTCAGGCTCTGGAGGAGGCATTCTGGGTTCGTAACCTTGCTTTCCTCCCGCACTGTGAAACTTGCCTCAGGGAAGGATTTAATAAATCTACTCACAGCGAGGCTCGACAAACTTAAGGCATTATTCCTCAAGGTATTATAATGTAGGTCAAGTTCAGATATTTATTCTTTCAATTTATTTGACAAGCTTTAATTGAACACCAATTCTACCTGGCACTGTCCTGGCCCTCAGTGAGGAGGTATGATAAACAAGTCACAGCTCCTAGCCTAAAACTGCTGATAGACCAGAGGCTATTGCAATCTTATAACAGGGGTAAATACAAGCAGCCCACAGGAGGGCCATCATATTTATTTTGGAGGTGTGGCGTCAGAGGTTAACTGAAGACAGGAATTGGGTAGGCTAAGAGAAGGGGGAAATATGTTCCTATTTGCAGCATGTGCAAAGTCTGGAAGTGAGAGAGAATATGTCACATGAAGGAATCTTAAGCAGGTCCAGTGTATCTTGAATGTGCAGTTTGAGGGGAATTGTGCTGAAAGATAGAGTGGAAGAGATTATCGGGGGCAGGTCACAAAGGACTCATGGTAAGAAACTGGATTTTTAAAAAGGTATTAATAGCCTCACTATAACCATCGCTAGTAACACTGCTTCTCTGGTTAGCTACCATTTGAGTACTAATTATATGCCAGGTATTGGATTAAGCATTTAGCATACATTTAATCCTGAAAAGAGCCCTATGAGAGAGGTGTTACCCCTGTAGAGATGAAGAATTACTATATTGTTGTGAAATTTTAGGCATCAGTGAATTTAGTATAATTTAGAGCATGCTGTGGGAGAGGGTGGAGGTACTTCACCTACATCATTCAGTTTATAAGGGGAATAAGTCTGTGAAATAAGATTGCATGTTTTAATATCTGGGGCATAGACTGTTAATTATTCTAAGTATTGCTCTCTACTTTGAGCTCTCTTATATGCCCCAAATTAATATTCAACATATATCTCAAATGTGTAAAATGATTTATACCACCACAATCTATATGCAGAGAACACAAACTATATTTCATTACCCTCAAAGATAAGAAAAATAAAGCTATTTCTACATCTATTTGCAGATGTCATGATCTTAGGTTATTCTAAGGGATCTGCTCAAACCTATTAGCAATATCATATGAGTTCAGCAAGGTTGCAGAATACAAGAGCAATACGCAAAAATCAATTGTATTTCTATATACTAGCCATGCACAATCTGAATATGAAATCAAGAAAACAATTGCATTTATAGTAGTATCAAAAAATAATAAAATCCTTAGAATGTATGTAGCAAAAAAAGTATAAACTTGTACAATGAAAGCTATAAAACGTTGATAGAATAAAGAAGCTGAAGAAATTCCATATTCATGGATTGGTAGAGTTGTTAAGATAGCAATACTCCCAAATTGTATTTATAGACACAATACAATCCCTATCAAAATCCCAGCTACTTCTTTGCAGAAATTGATGTTAACCCTAAATTCATATGGAAGTACAAGGAACTCAGAACAGCCAAAACAATCTTGAAAAATAACTAATTTGGAGGACTCATACTTCCAGTTTCAAGACATACTACAAAGCTGTAGTTATCAAGACAGCTTGGCCATTGTAAATCCACACCCAGATAATGTTTGTAAGCCTTTGATGATTTTAGATAACAGTGAACTCCTTCACTGTTAGGACCACTGAACTTCCCAGTCATTATAATTTTTTGTTTTATTTTTTTTTTGAGATGGAGTCTTGCTCTGTCACTCAGGCTGGAGTGTAGTGGCATGATCTTGGCTCACTGCAACCTCCACTTCCCAAGTTCAAGAGACTTTCCTGCCTCATCCTCCCCAGTAGCTGGAACTACAGGCGTGAACCACCGTGCCTGGCTAATTTTTGTATGTTTAATAGAGACAGGGTTTCGCCATATTGGCCAGGCTGGCCTTGAACTCCTGGCCTCAAATGATCTGCTCACTTTGGCCTCCCAAAGCTCTGGGATTACAGGCAAGACCCACCGCGCCTGGTCAGAAATATTAAAAGTTTTTAAAATGTCATTGTGGTATGCTGAATAATGGCCCTCCAAAAATGTCACTGCCTTAGTCCCCAGAATTTTTGAATATATGACCTTGTATGGCCATTCATGTGGCTAAATTAAGGTGCTGACTGGCTTATGCCTGGATCATGAGATGGGGAAATTATCCTGGAATATTCATGAGGCGCCAATGTAATCACAAATGTCCTTATAAGAGAGAGGCAAGAGAGTTGGAGTCAGGGAAGGTGATGTGACAACAGAATCAGAGGAAATAAGGGGAAAGGAAGGGAAGGAAGACGGGGAAGAGAGAGAGAGAGAGAGATTGATTTGCAGATTTCATGCTGTCGTTTTGAAGTTAAAGGAAGGGACCATAAGCCAAGTCCAGGTAGTTCATAGAAGCTGGAAGAGACCAGAAAGCAGAATCTCCCTTAGAGCCTCTAGAAGGAATGCAGTCCTACTGATAGCTTGATTTTAGGACTTACTGTGTTTAAAAATTAATTAATTAATTTTAAAAATTGACAAAGAAAAATTGTATATATTTATTATGTACATGTTGTTTTGAAATATGTGTGCATTGTGAAATGGCTACATTGAGCTCCAAAACGGCTAATACACTGGTGTTTTTTTTTTTTTTTTTTTTTTTTTTTGAGACGGAGTCTCTCTCTGTCACCCAGGCTGGAGTGCAGTGGCCGGATCTCAGCTCACTGCAAGCTCCGCCTCCCGGGTTCACGCCATTCTCCTGCCTCAGCCTCCCGAGTAGCTGGGACTACAGGCGCCCGCCACCTCGCCCGGCTAGTTTTTTTTTTTTTTTTTTTGTATTTTTTAGTAGAGACGGGGTTTCACCGTGTTAACCAGGATGGTCTCGATCTCCTGACCTCGTGATCCGCCCGTCTCGGCCTCCCAAAGTGCTGGGATTACAGGCTTGAGCCACCGCGCCCGGCCACTGGTGTTGTTTTAAGCCACTAAATTTGTGGTAATTTATTACAGCAGCAATAGGAAACTAATGAGGTTATTTTTAAACACTATCAACTCTGGGCACTGCAATTATGGCTGAGAATAGTTTCAGCCATTCGTTGTGGCTCTTCTGCAATCTTTCGGACTGAATATTTTAGAGATAGCTCTGATATTGGCACCTTAGAAGGTGCCTCACAGATGTGTTTACCAATCACATCTCCCATTTTCATGGGTCACCCCTAAATCACACCCATCAACTAGGGTCTCCACATGGTCCACATCAGCATTTATTCTGCTCGCAAGGAACACATTCTTAAGGTTCACCAAAATCAAGGGGTCAGCCTCGTTACTTATTTTCAAAATGTAACAAAAATTTTAACTCCTGAGGAATGGTTAGTGATACTATTAATATTTTTTTTACCTGTTCGCACAATTGTGTTGACACCATTAAGAAAGTGAAGGTGGGCCGGGCGTGGTGGCTCACGCCTGTAATCCCAGCACTTTGGGAGGCCCAGGCAGGCAGATCACGAGGTCAGGAGATCGAGAGGAGGCCATCCTGGCTAACAGGGGGAAACCTCGTCTCTACTAAAAATACAAAAAATTAGCCAGGCGTGGTGGCAGGCGCCTGTAGTCCCAGCTACTTGAGAGACTGAGGTAGGAGAATGGCGTGAACCCAGGAGGCGGAGCTTGCAGTGAGCTGAGATCTCACCACTGCACTCCAGCCTGGGCGACAGAGTGAAACTCTGTCTCAAAAAAAAAAAAAAAAAAAAAGGAAAGAAAGTGAAGGGGTTTATAGAATGGTGATTAAAAGCCAAATTTCTGAAATCAGAATTCATTTCCAAGTTCAAATTCTGTCTCTGCCACTTAACAGCCTTACTTCTCTACAGCTTAGTTTGTTCATCTGTAAAATGTCGATACTATTATTACCAACACCACAGGATTCTAGAAAGGAATACGTGAAATAATCTATATAAAATTTCTTAGTACACTTTCTGTCACATATCAATTCCATACAAGATAAATACATTCCACTAATGAGGATTACCTTTTCATTTCTGACAGTTATGGAAATGATTACTCCATCAGAAATCACTGTGTTTGATATGCTAACACCAACTACAGGCTTGGAATGTGAGGTATGACTGAGCAATATCTTCCAGCTCTTTGTCATTTCCATATATCATCCACTCAAATTACTGTGTCAATGTCCAAATGCTACTAAACTTTTTTTTGGTATGTTCTCTAGTCTATCCTTGCTAACAGATAATAAGAAATATGCATTTCATTGGAACAATTGTAACTGATAAGATATTTCTTATTAATTAGCTTCTAGTCACACTAAGAAAAACAAAATTGAAATAAGATCTTAAGTCTTAAGTGTTATTCCTTAATGAAGAGTTATCTAGTATGGATTTATCTGTGAATCAGGCATTCATAAAATATTTATTAAGCATCTACTCAATGTCAGTCACTGTGCAAGATGTTAAACATACACTGGTAAGCAGAAAAGGTAAAAGTCATTGGCTCCTAGAGCTAGTAGTTTTCTCTCCTAAGACTTGGGCAGAGATCTTCTTATTTCAAACATACCATTTGCTCTGATAAACTAATTATTTATTCAACCAATATTTATTTGGCACCATTTCTGGCCAGGCACTATTCAGATCCTATGGAAAAAATGTAAAAGTAGGCAAACATTTCTGCCTTTCCAGAGTTTACGTTCTATTGGAATTTCTGAGATAGCCCATAAGCAAAATAAATGAAGTTATATAAAATGTCAGAGGTGCTGGTCAGGAGAAAAATAATACTATTTTTAATAAGATGGTTGGAAAATCTTCACTGATAAGGCGACCTCTAAGCAAACGATGTGCAAATTTGAGAGAGTGAACCCATGTAGAGGACCGGGGCAGCAAAGTTCCAGGTAGAGGGACCAGCAAGTGCAAAGGCCTTGAGGCAAGAATGTACCTACTGTATTAAAAGAATGACAAGGAGACAAGTAATAAGAAAGGAATAAAATAGTAGACAATAAAGTAGATTATGTTAGACCTTGTGTTGTCAAGACTGTGGCTTCTGTTCTAAATGACTTGGGAAGGTGCTGTATATTTTTGAGTCAAGGAATTACACCATCTGAGTAGTTTCAAGATCATTTTGGCTGGTGTATTGTGGGTAAGGTGTAAGGAGACAATATAACTGGTTAGGAGGCTATTATAGGAATTTAGGCCAGAGATGATGATGGCCTGGTTCAGGTGATAGCAGTGAAGATGGTGAGAAGTACCTGGATCCTGGATATATTTTGAAGGTAGAGGCCACAGACCTTACCGAAAGATTAGATGTGAAGTGTGAGTAAAAGGGAAGCCACAAAGATTCTAAAACTTTTGCTTTCAGCAACTAAAAGGGCTGGTGTCAACTAGGATGGAGAAATCATGGGAAGTGAATGTCTGGAGTGGGTATAATCATGAGTTTACTTTTGCCATGTGAAGCTTGAGATTCCTCACAGACAGCAAAAAGCTGTGGTCATACAGATTTGGTGGACATACATGGAGTATACACAGGTCATGCTAAGAAAAAATTTTGGGAATTCTCATCAGATAAATGGTATGAGACTGGGTGAGATAATAAAGGGAGTACAGATAGAGAAGTGAAAAGGGCCACTGCAACTTTCATAGGTTGAGAGAAGATGACAGACATGCAAATAATGTTAACCAGAGAAATAGGAGAAAATGTTGGAGGCTGCAGGTGATCTGAAATCTAAGGAAAAAAGTATTATAAGGAAGGTGGAGTAAAAAGCTATACTGAATGTATTAATAGGTCTGAGATGAGGTCTGAGAACTGATCATTGGATTTAGCAAGGTGAGTTGTTGGTGACCCTGTTAAAAAGAGTTTCAGTAGAGTGGTAGGTCTAAAATCCTTTGGGTGGTTTAGATGTCTGTGAGGTTTTCTTGTAATTGCTTTCATTTTTCTGGCTAAATGAAAAGCAAGGTCAATACCTGAGAAGTGATACAACTTTCACAGAGAAAATTTTGGAAAATTGGACTCTTAAATTTTGAAGTGCTCACTTAAGAGTCTTATTATTTAGAAAATTAGTAATTTCTCTTAACCTTATTGTTAAAATCAAATATTATATTGGATTGATAGAAACTGATCCAAAAGATTTAGGGAGAAGCAAATAAAAAAAGATACTTTATTAGTGTATGGTATGTAATAGGTGGTAAATAGTTGTTAATTTTTATTCTCAAATCCCCAGACATGCAGTAGAGTATTGGTCAAGAGTACAGATTCCTGAGTAACAATGCCTGGACTGAGATGCTGTCTCTACTATCTTCTATCTGTGGGACCTTGGGCAAATTACTTTAACCCCCACACTGTTTACTCATCTATAAAATAAATATGAAATAATAGTATCTACCTTACAGGGTTATGAGAATGAAATGGGTTAATTAGAAAATGTCTAGTTTAGCATTGCTATAATTATTACCATAATTTAAATGGAATGTGATTTATAAACTTTGAAACACCTACCACTTATTTATTTATTATTTGTTTACCTAGACATTTTGAGTTACATATAAAATTAATTTATGATTATACAGTCTAGGTGCTGTCAAACTGATGTTATATATAAATTTTTAATGAAATATTTAGATAGTATTAAGTTGTGATTTTTAAGTTGACATTAATGGAAGTTATATTCATAGGCTAGCTTTATACAACATAATGTGAAAGGTCAGCTGTCATTTTATAAATATGCTTGCAAAAAAACTAATCTAGGGAATTTAGGAGAACATTGTTTTCTTCAGATTTTCAAATATATGGGTAATCTAATACACAATCAATATTAAGATAAGGCTTACATTAAACACATATTGAATATTATAGAAAGGGTACATCAATAAGAAGTTGTAGTGAAATTTTAATTCTTTATCTTTCAAAAGTTTTTATATTTAATAAATGTACACATGGGCAATATTAATGTGAAATTTAAAAATCAATTAAAAACATTAATTGAGAATGGAAAAAAAAACCCTAATCTTTTTTTATTAACAGCCTCAGCAATTTGATCCTGTTTATAATTGTAGCCAATACATATGCCTTAATATGGAATGGCAGTTATACAACTGGTCTCTTAATTGCCCAAAGGAGGTGAAAATGCCTGACTGTGGTTTCCGAGGAAGGCCAGTTCAAGTGAACAGTGATATCTGCTGCCCTGAGTGGGAATGTCCTTGTAAGTTTGCATTTCTTAAGTGATGATCTTTTTTTTTTTTTCCCAATCTGGAGGGAGTGTTACTTTTTTGAACCTTTCACCTCATCAAGCCATAGTTATTGTTTTTGAGTTTTCTTTATTGGATTTATGATTTTGGCTCAGAGTATATAACAGTATAGTATCATAGTATATATGTTGTCAGCCATAACAAGGCTAATTTAACAGATTTTTTTAAAAAGTGCAATTATTACTAAAAATGCAGATAGTTAATAGACTAAATCCACTTTCTACCATTTTTGTAGGTCGGTGTTCCATGTTGTCAGAACTGAGCATTATTACATTTGATGGAAACAATGCAGCATTATATAGCATGGCTTCTTATATCTTAGTAAGAATTCCTGGTGAAATTATAGTTGCTCATATTGAAAAATGTTCCATGAATCAGGTGGGTCATAATTCATTTTTGCAGTCATTTTGTTATAAATCTATAGCTGATGTCTATTACAACATCAAGGATTCTCATAGGAGGAGGGACCTCAAGAACTCACTGAGATACTGAGATCGGTCTTCTGATAATGTTTCAGAAACATTTCTGAAAACCTTTCATATCAATCTATTTAGAGGCATATAATATTAATCCAAATAATGTTTTAAAAAGTCAAATAATGCATTTAAAAGTATTTTCTTTATTTTTTTCCAGAATGGAAAATCCTTAAAAAAGCTAGTGAGTATTTGCAAAGTGTTTAGTATATTCATTCTGTTTGTCACTACAATTATGTTTAACTCTGTAAAGTTTTAATTTTCTTCAAATTAAGGCTCCCTCTGGAAGAATCTCTGGACTTTGTTTTAAGAAGTTAAATGTGACAACATCCATACATAAAATAATTGTCAGTCGGTTAGCAAGAAAGGTAAGAACACAAAGTTAAAAGTTTTTATCACATTAGATGAAAATAAATTATATAAACAGTTATTTCCAATAAGAGGGAAAATTAAGCATATCAATGGAATTTAATTGTTATTATATATACTAATCATTTCATGGACAATATAAAATGTGTTTCTTAATATTATATTTTATCTCAATAATGTGCCAATTATTGCAAATATTTTCCCCTGTGAGGTTAACTGCAGGAACCATGTTAAATACACTAGCGACTGGTGAGATAATGTGATTGACCAGTCCTCTTTTTGTCAGAGTTAATATCACGTTTCAAATCAGACAGAGTGGAAAAGATATGAAGGAGAGGGATGATAATGTTGAAAAGTATAGTAGCCAAGAACACCAGAATAAAGACTGTTAAGAACAGATGGAAGGAGTGGATTTGAAGTATTGACATAATTAAGTTTTTGGTAAAAATAAGATAGCTAAAATAAGAAAAAATATGAAAAAAAAATTTAACTTTTTTGAAATAAATTGAAGAAGCACAAGGCATTATAAAAAAGCAATGCATTATAAAAAAATGAAAGGAGCCTTTTGCTTTTACAGGAAAAACTCTTATCCCATATGTTTGCCAAACAGGAGTGAGTTATGAACTCAGTGTTTCACTCAGTTCTAAGTCATTCTCTCTAAAATATGAAAAAAAATGTGTAAAGATTTTTCTTAATATGGCTGAGGTACTATGCACTTTCTGGAAATAATTCCACCTGTTAGCATAGGTCCATAGATTCTAGACTGAAAATAATATTAAAATGAGCCTAAAAATGTAAGAAGATATTTAAAAGGTTTAATTAAGTAAAACAAAATATATAAATAAGGTACTTTTTAAAAATGATAGCATTTGCGTATACCTTTGAGTTTGATGAGGTTGATATACTTAAAGGAAGTGGGTGAGAAGTAAACACAAAGCTGGTCAGTGTCATTATTTGTAGCATTTGGGTGGAAGGACTTATTTTTGACCCCAGATGAACTCATCACTGGTCATTCACTGGTCAGGCATTGTATTCAGCTAATGATGAGTTATTTTTGAAAATCACTTAGTGAGAGTTTAACATGAAAAAACCACATAGGTCCTGATGTCAAGTAACATATACTTGTGCATGATTTGCATAATGTAATTATCTGCTGATTAGAAAGCAAGAGGAGGTACAGTGATAGAATTATGACCAAGATATCATAGAAATAAAAAGAAGAGTAACTTAATGTTTTATAGTTTATAGGCGAGTCGAACAGGTCTTTTTTGGAGGAGGTCACACTTAAGATAAATCTTAAAGAACAAGTAGAAAGAAGGAAGAGAAAGAGAAAGTATGTTTCAGCTCAAGGACAACAGTATGAACAAGATATAAAAATGAGAAATTGAATGGTTGGTGAGGCATAGCTTCGAGAAATTTCCTGCTAGTTATAGCTCATGGCTTCATGTCATTGCCATTATTTAAAGCACTATTTTTCAAAGTATAATCATTGGATTGCCTACATTAGTATCACCAAATACCTGTATAGACTGTCTATACTTATTTAGTACATGCTAAAAATACAGTCTATAATCCAATGCAAACCTGGAAAGTCGAATCACTGGGAATCTTGATCTTTAACAAGCCTGACAGATGATTGTTATGAACACTGCAGCTAAGCAAACAATGATTTAGCAGATCAAGGAAAGAATTCAGATTAAGAAAAACATCCAGAAAATAACATTATTATCGTAAATTCATATTAGAAGGATGGTGTTATTAATATAAACATAAATCGAAGGAAACAGACATAAAAGCATACATAACATAAAACAGTTAAATTTAGAGGAAAAATGAAAGGCAATGACATTAGAACAAATACTGACTAGAGCAAGGCACAGCAAAGGAACAATAAAAGAACTTAAAGGTTCTGAGAAGTTGTGGCAGCAGTAAGAAATACTTTTTTAAAATTAAAAAACAGTTTACATTAAATCAGAATAAAAGAATAATCTGTATTCTCCTAATTTGTATATTTAAGTAAACATTTCTTAACAGTTGTATTTATGTTATTCTAGGTAGACGTGGATTCCATTGTTGTACCTTTGCCATTTTCAAGTCAGGAACTGTCCATAGACGATTCTGGTTCAATGTATGTAATTACTACTCCAGCTGGACTAATCATAAAGTGGTCTCATCTTACAGGAATCATAGACATTCATTTTGGCCTCCGATTTAACTTGTCATCCTACACAGAAGGACTTTGTGGTGAGCGCTGCCCTTCAAATCTTGATTTTTGTCTGTTATTATTATTATTTTTTTTCTATTCACGCTATACCATTTTGGGCCCTGTTGCCCCATTTTTCAGATTTGAGATGTGATATTAACTTTCAGTTCCCATGTAAATACTGAAGGAAGCAATGATTTTTCCATAAATGCACTAGGAAGCAGGAAATAACACTTCAATTTGGGTATTTTATGAAAATATATGCTTACTGCTATTACTACGATGCTGTTTGTGTTTCCACTAGCTTGTCTTTATTAGGCATTAATGAAGCATCAGGCATTATTTTACATATTTTAATTCACTTAATTTTAAGATCTAGTAAGTAGATAATAGTGTTATTTCAATTTATAAGTGATACAAATGAGGTGTAGAAAGTTTAAAGGCTTGTGTATCTTTGTTTCCTCTTAATTTTTTTAAAAGTTTGAAATCAGAGAAAACTCGTTTAAGTCATCTTGAAAGAACACAATGTTCAGAATATTTGTCCTAGTTTTATTATGAAATGCAAGGCTTAGATATACCATTACATCTAGGTTTAATATTGTAATATATTATGCAGATACATAAAGAGTTTTAAGTCAAAGGAAACAAATTAGAAATATCTGTAGGTACATAATGAAATAAAAAGAGTACCGGCTCTGGTGTCTGCTAGAAAGTTGAACACAGGTTATTATCTTTACAGCTTTGTGCTCTTATGAGAATGTCAGTTTCCTCATCTTTAAAAGGGGACAGTAATGTCTATTTTCAAGATTGTTTGGATTACATGTGAAAGTTAATGTAAACACAACACATAAATACACACAGTCAATAAATGTTGATTTAGTACAAATATATCTATTTTTAATCTCAGTAAATCTTAATTAAACAAAAGTTTATGGATCACCTTCTGCGTGTCTGACATTACCCTTGATGCTGACAACTCAAAAATGAGTGGCTAAGTCCTTGCCCTCAACAAATTACACAAAATATCCACAGTTCCTGTTTTAAAATGTACACATTTATTGGAAATTTTTGCTAAAATGGTTTTCTTAGTTCCTCACTTGTTTACAGCATGCTAAACATAGCATAAATTTCTATGGTGACTTAAGGTTATTATTTGGAAATAAGCATTATTGAATATATACTTAATTTAGTATATATATGTACTAAATCAGTAGTTATTATTGAGTAATAACCGAGACTGAAAATGCATGTTTTCTCCTATAACTTATCACTGTTGAAGGGTATTATTTCTGTTTGATTTTTATGTTTTTTATCCTTCTCTACTATTAGCTCTTGCTTTCATGTAGACAGCCACTCTGCTAGCTGAATTCTTAACTAAGTGCTACAGAGAGAGGGCTAGGATTACCTTTTTGCTAACCAGGGCTCATTCCCTAAATTCCTTGACCTCCACAATGAGAGAAGTATGCTTAATTAAAGGGAAATCTGGGTGCTGTCAGGATCACTAGGCTGGGTGCTGGCTGAAAAGCTTCTGGTGAGTAAGACTGTTATCCAGAGTCTGAAAACTGGAGTGAGAGGCTTATATTGACATCTCATTCTACACAGCACTATGAAGTCTGGAGTGGTGACTGAAGTTGCAGTGAAAACATATTTTTACTTGCAATTGCCTTTCTCTAGAAAAGTTTAGACTTAAAAAATAGTAGCTGCTTTACAATGTAGTTCACTTAATTTTTTTAAATGTTTAATTGCACATAGTACCCTGTGTATTTACAGAAGTGAGGCATTGCAACCTTTATTCATCCTGATATATCTCCTTGGGTGTAGGGAAAAGAAAGAGAGATCGGACTGTTACTGTGTCTATATAGAAAGAAGTAGACATAAGAGTCTCCATTTTGTTCTGTATTTGAGATGCTGTTAATCTGTAACCCTACCCCCAACCCTGTCCTTGCAAGAGACATGTGCTGTGGTGACTCAAGATTAAATGGATTTGGGGCTATGCAGAGTGTGCTTTGTTAAACAAGTGCCTGAAGGCAGCATGCTTGTTAAAAGTCATCACCATTCTCTTAATCTTAAGTACCCAGGGACACATACACTGCCAAAGGTCGCAGAGACCTCTGCCTAGGAAAGCTAGGTATTGTCCAAGGTTTCTCTCCATGTGATAGTCTGATATATGGCCTCGTGGGAAGGGAAAGACCTGATCGTCCCCCAGCCTGACACCTATGAAGGGTCTGTGCTGAGGAGGACTAGTGTAAGAGGAAAGAAGGCTTCTTGGCAGTTGAGATAGAGAAAAGCATCTGTTTCCTGCCCATCCCTGGGCAATGGAACATCTCAGGTGTAAAACCCGATTGTATGTTCTGTTTACTGAGAAAGGAGAAAACCGCCTTAGGGCGAAAGGTGGGACTTGCTAGCGCAATGCTGCTCTTTATGCCCTAAAAAGCTTTATGGAGATGTTTACATATGCATATCAAGGCACAGCACTTTTCCTTAAACTTATGTCACAGAGATCTTTATTCATATGTCTTACTGCTGACCTTCTCCCTACGATGATCCTATTATCCTGCCACTTCCCTTTTTCTAAGATGGTAAAGATAATGATCAATAAATACTGAGGGAACTCAGAGACCGGTGCCGGCGTGGGTCCTCTGTATGTTGAGCACCCGTCCCCTGGGCCCACTTTTTCTTTCTCTATACTTTGTCTCTGTGTCTCATTTCTTTTCTCAAGTCTCTCATTCCACCTAACGAGAAACGCCTGGAGGTGTGGAGGGGCAGGCCACCCCTTCACTTGGGGATTAAGATTTGATGTTTGAAGAAAATCTTTATTCATATATTTTATAGCCCAGAGTCTTGGGAATTAAGAAAAATTATGTCTTAAAGTAGGATGGGATTCAGGTAAGGTATGATTATAGATCTGATCTCATTACTTTCCTGGCTCTGCACTGCATTTGATGAAGAGTAAGCTCATCCACAATTTGACTTTTCTCCAGGAAGATAGAGGCTGCAGCAGGTCAAGGCATTATAGCTATCAACAGGTCATGTTATCCCAAGGAAGGGAAATTGCCTGTGTCCTAGAATTCCCAGTTCAAGTCTTGAACTTGATCAAAGTTTTCCCTATTTGAATAAATTTATGTGCCTAGGTGACTACTACATGCTTGCTGGTTTATGCCTGGATTACCTGGAACAGTTGCTGATGCAAGGGAGTGAAGATTACCTTTATGTCAATCAGAGCCCTCACCTGGAATGATGTCCTGCACTAGGTGATGGAGCAATGATAGCTCCTGAAAGAAAAATATTTAATATTTTCAGGCATAGTTTTCACAGGGAAGTGGAAGCCTGGGAGCAGATCACCAAATATCCATTACTGTGGGAAGTACCGTGCCAAACTCAAAAACTAGTTACTAAGTTAGAAGACGGTGGTAGTAATGGAAGAGTATAGGAGCAGAATGAATGTCTTCTTTCTTAATCTTCTCTGATCTCTTCATGTATCTTGACTTCTAGGCTTTTGATATCTTTCTTATTGGGTTATGGCAGTTAGTTGTACACGATTTTATCAAAAAATCAGAACATAATTTAAAAAGTTCTTTCGATGTAAGAGTTCAAGGATACATAAACTTGGCACCTCATACAGTAAATCATTCATTCATTTAAAATATATTATTTAACTGATTTAGTTGTGCTGTCTACACTGGTTTAAGTTTTATTTTTTCTAATTGTCACATATTCTTTCAAGGAGTTTGCAATGAAGATCCAGATGATGATCTAAGGATGCAAAATGGCACAATTATTACAAATATGGAAGACATAGGATTATTTATTGAGAGCTGGGAAATTGAGAAATCATTTGAAGTAACAATGAGAAGACCTGTTAGGAATTGTACTGAGCATGACTGCAGCCACTGCATTGAGTTATTAAATAGAAGAATTTTCATTCCATGTCATGATAAAGTAAGATGGAAGCAACCATAAATTATACTTTCATGTTAGATATGTTGAGAGTAAAAGCCAATACGTTACTCTTCTTGCTGTGATGTTCTACTGAAAACAAAACCCCCAACCTTCTGTCAGTATGCTTTGGAATTCAGAATCACTTATTGTTTATAGGCTTACAAGCACAGGAAGGATAATTTTATTTCTTTTCTTTATGCTTTGTTAGAAATATATCTACAGCTTTCAAAAAATGAAAATTTGTCCTATGAATAAATATCTCGAAGAGACAGAGATCAATGATGTTTGATAATCCAGTATCAAAACCAATACAGTGAGGCTTTAATCAATTCCTTGTGATCGTGGCTTCTTAGGCATATGCTTGTAATAGAATCTGTCACTCACTCAATTTACTTGGTCTTTATTGGTCTCCAACTTTCTGAGTTTAAGTGATTAGTAGGCATTTTAAATAATCTATATTGTCAAAATGATCCATCATTAAAGACAAAGGACAAATACAGTATTTTGTGAATCATTTAACTAAAATTTAGTGAGCATCTAGTACATAGAAATCACTGTGTTAGATTCCTGTGATAGAAAATGAAAAGGACGCCTAGTAGGAAGTCAAGTCTGTGAGCAGATACATTAAAATATACATTATGGAGATATATAGGAGCCCAGGTTTAGAGAAAACTTTGTGGAGTTTTAGATATTTTTTCTTTTTCTTTCTTTCTTTTTTTTTTTTGGATGGAGTCTCACTTTGTCACCCAGGCTGGAGTACAGTGGCACAATCTCGGCTCACTGCAACCTCCACCTCCCAGGTTCATGCCATTCTCCTACCTCAGTCTCCCAAGAAGCTGGGACTGCAGGTACATGCCACCACATTGGCTAATTTTGTATTTTTAGTGGAGACAGGGTTTCACTGTGTTAACCAGGATAGTCTCGATCCCCTGACCTCGTGATCTGCCCACTTCGGCCTCCCAAAGTGCTGGGATTACAGGCATGAGCGACCATGCCCAGCCCAGAGTTTTTGATCTTTGAAGGGTTTAGAAGTATGAGTTTGCCAGGAGAGAAGAGGGAGGGATGGAGTTCCAGGCAGAGATAACAATGCAATGGCCCCTCAGTATCTGTGAGGGGTTGGTTTCAGGACCCCCACAGATATCAAAATCCTTGGACACCCAAGTCCCTTTCTAAAATACAGTATAGTATTTTCATATAGCCTGTACAATTCTCCCATATATGTTAAATCATCTCTAGATTACTTATAATACCTAATGCAAGATAAATGCTATGTGAATAGTTTTTACACTGTATTGTTTTTTACATTTTTATTATTTTTTATTCTCGTATTATTTTATTTTATTCTTGCTTTTATTTTTTTCTTGTTTCTTTATTTTATTCTTGTTTTTTACTTGATTTTTTTTAGGGGGTTGTACTTGTCTAACCTGTATTTGAGGTTGTAATGTCACAGGCATTTGAACTGTGGGTGGAGAAGTTGATGGCCATTATGGTTTAGGCTCTGATGGCCCCAATAATTTTATTTTATCCTTGTTTTTTTACTTTCTTTTTTTGAATATTTTTGAGAGCTTCTTTGGAGGTTCTAGCAGGGGAGTGCAGCTACTCTTATACCCTTGACTGAAGGCTGGTCCTCTGTCGGGGATGGGCGTCTTTTTATGTCCGGAATTGGTGGGTTCTTGGTCTCGCTGACTTCAAGAATGATGCCGCGGACCCTCGCGGTGCGTGTTACAGTTCTTAAAGGCAGCGTGTCTGGAGCTGTTCATTCTTCCCAGTGGGTTCATGATCTCACTGACAGAAGTGAAGCTGCAGACCTTCGCGGTGAGTGTTACAGCTCTTAAAGGCAGCGTGGACCCAAAGAGTGAGTAGCAGCAAGATTTACTGCAAAGAGCAAAAAAACAAAGTTTCCACAGTGTGGAAAGGCACCCCAGCAGGTTGCTGCTGTCTGGGTTGGGCAGCCTCCTTTTATTGCCTTACCTGGCCCCACCCACATCCTGCTCATTGGGCCATTTTACAGAGAGCTGATTGGTCCATTTTGACAGAGTGCTGATTGGTGTATTTACAAATCCTGAGCTAGACACAGAGTGCTGATTGGTGCATTTACGATCCCTTAGCTAGACATAAAAGTTCCCCAAGTCCCCACCAGACTCAGGGGCCCAGCTGGCTTCACCTAGTGGATTCTGCACCCGGGCTGTAGGTGGAGCTGCCCACAAGTCCCTAGCTGGGCCTGCACTCCTCAGCCCTTGGGCGGTTGATGGGACCCAGCACTGTGAAGCAGGGGGTGGTGCTCCTCGGGGAGGGAGGCTTGGGCCTTGCGGGAGCCCACCGTGGGGGAGGTTCCAGCATGGCAGGCTGCAGGTCAGGAGCCCTGCCCCGTGGGCTGGTGGCTGAGGCCCAGCGAGAATTTGAGCGTGGCACTGGCAGTGCTGGGGGACCTGGTGCAACCTCAGCAGCTGCTGGCTCAGGTGCTAAGCCCCTCACTGCCCTGGGCCAAGTGGCACCAGCTGGTGCTCTGAGTGTGGCACCCACCGAGCCTGCGCTGGTGCCGGAGGGAAAGTGCCTGCAGGAACTTGTGCTGGCCTGTGAGCGCCATTCACAGCTCTGGTTCCCGCCCGTGCCTCTCCCTCTACACCAGCCCGGAAGCAGAGGGAGCTGGCTCCGTTCTGGGCCAGCCCAGAGAGGGGCTCCCACAGTGCAGTAGCGGGCTCAAGGGCTCCTCAAGTGCTGCCAGAGTGGACGACGAGGCTGAGGAGGTGCTGAGAGTGAGGGCTGCTAGCACATTGTCGCCTCTCACTTTCAACCAAATGTGCACCTTCAGGAGGGAGGTACATGGAGCAGTGAGGGAGGAAGGGTACACTTGTCTAGTAAGCCAGATCAGCCAAATCAACCCGGGCAGTCAATGGGGTGACAGATGTCGCAGCCAGATATCTCTCATGTGGGATTTTCTGAATATTTTTCATCCATGGTTGGTTGAATCTATGGATGTGGAAACCCTGGATAAGAAGAGCTGATTGTATATGCAAGAGAAAGTATTGTTTAAAGGCCATGTGAGGAAAACATTGAAAGAGTTTGGTGCAACATCTATGAAGGGAAGAGTCAGGGAAGGAAAGCAAGGGAATTGTCAAGTCAGGAAGGAGCTCACTGTGCTGCCCTGTGCATTCCCTGAGGGAAAAGACAAAAGTATGAAGTCATGGGATAAAAATGGCATGTCTTTTTGGAGCTTCAGTTTTACATGGAGATTTGGATGCAAATAAGTTTTCAATGTTCACATTTTTTAAATGCATGCACATAAACATGAAGAAATAGCAAATACTTTAAAACCCATTGCAGTGCCACTTTAGTCTGTCTTTTTAAAGCATCATGATTTTTTTAAATTGCATTTTTAACTGGGAACTTGAAAGGTTGATTATATCAGGAAACTTTCAGCTTGACTATTCAAGGCATAATGAAGCAACACAGGATACCATTTAGTCTGTGATGGCTTCCACTTTTCTCTTAAAATCCTCCAGTATACAAAAATTAGCTGGATGTGGTGGCACACATCTGTAATCCCAGTTATTCAGGAGGCTGAGGCAGGAGAATTGCTCGAACCCAGGAGGCGGAGGCTGCAGTGAGCCGAGATTGTGCCATTGCACTCCAGCCTGGATGACAAGAGCGAAACTCCATCTCAAAAAACAAAAACAAACAAAAGAAAAATCCTCCAGTGAATTTGACAGCAAAAAAAGAAACCTGAAATCCGAATATACAGGAGGAATTGGACACTAGCACAAGTGGCTAATCTAATAATTATAATAGATACCTTAATGCTTAAAGTGTGGGTTTTGTTTATTGTAGAAATGTAAATGGGCACCAAGTTATGTTGTGTCTTATGTTGGAAAATCTGAATCAACAATTACATAAAACTATTCCTAGGGTAACATCTAAAAATCAGTCATGCAGAATTTAAGGATAATTATTAGAATATTTTGCTTGATTGTTTATTTTTATAAATAACAAGTAATCTTGTCTCAAAAGGTTTCTTCAGAACTAGTTTTAGAATCCTGTGGAAGGTCAGGCTTGTCCACCATGATCCTCATTTAACCCAACATCACTCTCTTCACTAGGAACATTTTGCTTTTGTATTTTCATAGGCTGTTCAATGATGGGATACATTTTTATAATTTTTTAAAGTATTATAGTTTGAATATCTCTTTCAACAAATGAAAGTTAGTTTGCCATTTTATCTGCTGCATAGATATAAATAAATTTAATTAAAGAAGGTAGTGGCTATCTATAAAATATATATGAAATATATGTGTATATATATATTTTTTTTTTTTTTTTGAGGAGTCTTGCTCTGTCATCCAGGCAATGATGTCATCCAGTGCAGTGGTGTGATCTTGGCTCACTGCAGCCTCACCTTTCAGATTCAAGTGACTCTCCTACTGCAACCTCCTCCGTAGCTGGGATTACAGGCATGTGCCACCACACCTGGTTAATTTTTTGTATTTTTAATAGAGATAGAGTTTCACCACGTTGGCCAGGTTGGTCTCGAACTTCTGACCTCAAATGGTCCACCTGCCTTGGCGTCCCAATGTGTTGGGATTACAGGTGTGAGCCATCATACCCGGACGTGGCTATAATATTTTTACAGTCGGAGTTGAAAATTTATTTGTCATCATGGAAAGAAAAGATAAAAAGTAAAACCTAAATAATATAAATGGATTATTTTAACTGTAATGGTAAAGAAGAGCTCACAAAATTGGCTTATTTTGCGGATTTTTTTTCAAGAGTGACCAATTAAAAATATTATAAAAAAAGTTTGAGAATAAGATAAAATAATTGACTGTAGGAAGTACTAGCACTTTCAGACTCTCAAGTACTCAAAGTCTCTAGATGTGTTTCCTTGAGAAACTAAAAGAGACCTTTACAAAGCTTATGAGGATTCTATGCACAGTAGCCTGTGTCTTCAGACAATGTCTTTAGCTGCATTCTGGTCATGATGATTCAGTGATAACTCTGGCACAGTGCATACAATAGTGGAAAATGCATTTTCTTTTTACCCATATAGTTCTTGGATATTGCAAAACTGAGAAAGAGAAGACATAGTATTGCCATCATGCTGAACTTGATATTTGGCCTTGGATCTCCTCAATTCACCGCAGATTTCTTACATGGATATTTAGGGATTGAATGCAATATCAAAGTGCCCATTAAGTCATGAGATACGCAGGATGTATTTCTTTTTCTTTCAAAGCCTGAAGTTGTAAGACATTATTTTTATTTAAAAGACACAGACTATTAAATACCAGAATGTAAAACTTGCATGACCTCAAAAAAATACTTTAAAGAAATTTTGAGTTTATAGTGACTTCTTTGGGCTGAACTCTAATCAACCTTGAGATAAAGTTTCCCTTTCTTTACCCTTTTAAAAGTTACTTTGATTGAAGTCCTGTTGCAAGAAAAAAAAGAAAGTTAAGAACTAAAAAAAAGGGAGGGTCATGGCAATTTGCTCTATAGATCTGTATGAAGGTCTGAAGAAGATGGGCTAGGCAGGTATAGTAAGGTAGCTAATTAAAAGGTCTCTGAGTAGTTCTTATTTATTTTCTTGTTTTAACCTTTTATTGTGGTAATGTTTACATATTCACAAAAGTGGTGGGAACAGTATAAGAACTTTTTGGTGTCCATCATATTAAAAAATCATTTAAAAATTGCCTCTTTTTTTCTGCCTATCTTCTTCACTCCGGCCACACCCCGCCCCTGTTGAATTCTTTTAAAGCAAGTCTACTTTGGGAAAATGATGATGGACTCTGCTGGTCGTGGGAAGCAAGTGAGGATAGCGGCATGTTCAGAAAAGAAAGATGGCATTTGGGAGACATTTGGGATATGGAATGGGCAGGATTTAAGGACCAATTAGATGTTAGTGCTAAGGGAGGGTGAGCATTTGTAGATGACTTCAACTTTCTAGCTTAAACAAGGTAACATTTCGAGATAAAGAAATTCTTGATGACTTGTTGATACTCGGTCTCTTCCATCCAAGCTATCACCAAGTCATGTTGAGTCCACTTCCAAAATATATTCAATATCCATGCATTTCTTCCCACCACCATTTGAATCCAGAGAAACATCACCTCTTGCCTGGTCCAATGACAAAGCTTTATAATTCAATATTTTTAAACAGAATGTCAGATAGTTTAATAGATGCTTCTCTTGACTTACATCTTCTTTTTTTTTAAATTATACTTTATATTCAGGGATACATGTGCAGAACATGCAGGTTTGTTATATAGATATACATGTTCCATGGTGGTTTGCTGCACCCATCAACCCATCAACCCATCATCTACATTGGATATTTCTCCTAATGCTATCCTTCCCCTAGTCTCCCACCCACCGACAGAGGGTGTGTGATGTTTCCCTCCCTGTGTCCACGTGTTCTTATTGTTTAACTCCTACTTATGGGTGAGAACATGTGGTATTTGGTTTTCTGTTCCTGTGTTAGTTTGCTGAGAATGATGGTTTCCATCTTTATCCATGTCCCTGCAAAGGACATGAACTCATCCTTTTTTATGGCTGCATAGTATTCCATGGTGTATATGTGTCACATGTTCTTTATCCAGTCTATTATTGATGGGCATTTGAGTTGGTTCCAAGTCTTTGCTATTATGAACAGTGCTGCAATAAACATAAGTAGAATGATTTATAATCCTTTGGGTAATACCCAGTAATGGGATTGCTGGGTCAAATGGTATTTCTGGTTCTAGATCCTTGAGAAATTGCCACGCTGTCTTCCACAATGGTTGAACTAATTTACGCTCCCACTAACAGTGTAAACGCATTCCTATTTCTCCACATCCTCTCCAGCATCTGTTGTTTCCTGACTTTTTAATGATCGCCATTCTAACTGGTGTGAGATGGTATCTCATTGTGGTTTTGTTTTACATTTCTCTAATGACTAGTAATGCTGAACTTTTTTTCACATGTTCGTTGGCCACATAAATGTCTTCTTTTGAGAATTGTCTGTTCCTATCCTTTACCCACTTTTTGATGGGGTTGTTTTTTTCTCGTAAGTTTGTTGAAGCTATTTGTAGAGTCTGGATATTAGCCCTTGGTCAGATGGATAGATTGCTAAAATTTTCTGCCTTTCTGTGGGTTGCCTGTTCACTCTGATGATAGTATCTTTTTCTGTGCAGAAGCTGTTTAGTTTAATTAGATCCCATTTGTCAACTTTGGCTTTTGTTTCCATTGTTTTTGGTGTTTTAGTCATGAAGTCTTTGCCCATGACTATCCTGAATGATATTGCGTAGGTTTTCCTCTAGGGTTTTTATGGTTTTAGATCTTACATTTAAGTCTTTAATCTATCTTGAGTTAATTTTTGTATAAGGTGTAAGGAAAGGATCCAGTTTCAGTTTTCTGCATATGGCTGGACAGTTTTCCCAACACCATATATTAAATAGGGAATCATTTCCCCATTGCTTGTTTTTGTCAGGTTTGTGAAAGATCAGATGGTTGTAGATGTGTGGCATTATTCCTGAGTCCTCTGTTCTGTTCCGTTGGTCTATGTATCTGTTTTGCTACTAGTACCATGCTGTTTTGGTTACTGTAGCCTTTTCTACCACTGAGCTTCATCCTCGTTTGTAAATCTCTACAAAGCAGGAAAAATAATATCTTAAAATTATAAACAGAATGTGCGATTTCTCTACCTAAAATCCTTCACTGTATTTCACTTAGACTACATTCCAAAGTTCTTATCAGGGCTGTCAATGTCCTCTATGATATGGCCCACCTACTTCTCCAGCCACGTCTTGTGCTACGCTCCTCTTGTTTGCTAAGCTCCAACATTGTTGCCTCCTCTCAGCTTTCTTCATATTCCAAGAGTTATTTTTTTCTGTCAAAAGGCTATACTCCCCAGCTGGAATACTTTTTTCTTTCAATCCTTTCTAGCATGGTGGCTTCTCTTCATCTTACTCAAAGGCTTTGTTTTTGTAGTTATTGAGATCCACAAGCAGAGAACAGGTCTGTTTTATTTATCTTTATTCTTATGCATAGTACAGTGTCTGATATGTAGTTAGGTACCCAATAAAAGATGAAAGTGTTCATCAGTTAACAAGTAAGTAGAGGATACAGAAGAATCAGCTTTTGTGGGCTAAGTAGAGAAGGGATTTTTTTTTTTTTTTTTAAATTTCGGACAGATTAAGTCATGTGCATCATCAGAGTGAAAACATTGAGCAGAAACTCTGGAGCATAATTCGGGAGCTCAGAGGAGGTAAGTTGAGGCCAGAGATCAGGTCGGAAGAGTTATTAGTATATGGATTTTAAGAATAATGATAATTTATGATGTGTCAGGGTTTTTTTTTTGTATATTTTCCATGTATTAGCTCATTTAATTTTCACAGCAATCTTAAGTAGTAGTAGTTGTTACTATTAACTCTACTTTACATATGAAGAAACCAAGATAGAGAAGATTTAAATGCCCCAAATGGTGATAGAAACCATGGGAATGGATGAGCTTGGGGAGAGCATTTTCAGTGACAGAACATGACCATTGAGAATGGGATCTAGTAAAACAGAATGAGAGGCAGGTAGAAGAAACAATGACCAAATAGAAGGAAAGGCAACGGAGTGTGGTACCTTTGAAGTTCAAGGAGAGAACATTTTAAGCAAGTGGATGTGCTAATGGCAATATAGGTTTCTGAGAGGTCAGGGAGGGTTTAGAATGTCAGTTTCATTTCATTTGATTGAAAGGAGGCTATTAGTGACTAAAGCAAGTATTGTGTGTAAAGTAAGGTGGTTGGAAACTGAGAAGATTTCACAAAGGACATTGAAAAGAAAGTCGATTCCTAGGGTTTTTTTCTGCATCTTTAAAAATATCTAATTTTATTTTTGTATTGACAGATAAAATTGTAGGTGTTTACTGTGTACAACATGATGTTTTGAAGTGTATATACATTGTGGAATGATGAAATCTAGCCAGTTAACAAATGCATTACCTTATGTGATTTTCACTTTTGTGATGATAACACTTTACATCCACTCTCAGCATTTTTCAATAGTAGAATATATTATTATATTATTATAGTCAACATGTACGATAGATCTCTTGGACTTCTGCCCATCTAAATGAAATTCTGTACCCTTTAACAACATCTTCCCAAGCACTTCAATCCCTGGTAACTATAATTCCTTGCTCAATTCTATATGATCAACTTTTTTAGTTTTTACATGTGAGTGAGATCCTGTGGTATTTGTCTTCCTGTGCCTGGCTTATTTCACTTAACATCATGTTCTCTGGGTTCATTCATGTTATCACAAATGACAGGATTTCATTCTTTTTAAAGGACAAATAATGTACCACTGTGTATATGCACCAAATTTTCTTTCTTCATTCATTCATTGGCAGACCCGCAGGTTGATTCTGTATTTTGGCCATTGTGAATAATGCTGCAGTAAACATGGATGTGCAGACATCTCTGTGACATACTGATTTCATTTCCTTTGGATATGTACCTAGTAGTAGGGTAGCTCGATTATGTAATATTACTATCTTTAATTTTTTGAGAAACCCCCATATTGTCTTCCACGATGGCTGTACTAATTTAGATTCCCAACAACAGTGCGCAAGGGTTACCTTTTCCCTACAACCTCGCCAATGATCATTATTTTTATTGGATACTTTGGCCTGTATCAGAATTTGGCATCTGAATTTAGATACTTAGTATGTGCCTACTGAATAATGAGTTGAGAGAAAAGTGGAATAAATATTGTCACATGCTACATTATTTGTATTTCAGGTATCTCTAGATCAAAATGGAACCTATTCTATAGGAACAAATGAGTCTCTAATTAAATTGAGGTGTGCCAAATTTTACAAATCATGTAACCAACATTGAATATTAATAAAAGTTTTGAGAAACATTTGTAACTTTATTTAATAATCAATACTGTATACCATTATAGAATGCTTTGTGAGCTTACGACTTAATCTATACTTCTTCAAACTCTTATTCAGTATATAGAAAGGGCAATCGTAGCCCACAGTGGATATTAGAAATAAATTTTTGCTTGGCTCCACATACTGTTTTCTTTCCCACCTTTATAAGAAAGATGTGTGTAGATTAGTGCACATGGTATTTGTCTTATTTAAATGTGTTTAGAGTGATGTTTAATATTAAGAATTTTTGAAAAAGTAAGGTCTATGATGAAGTATAATGAATATTAACTTGCTACCCTTTGATTCTCCGAATAATCTTAGTCTAGCTTAGGGCTTTCAGAGAAATAAAACAATATAACTTGTTTCAAAGCAAAATGTTTCTCTAGGTTTCACCAAAAGACTTTTGTGAAAAGATGTGGATCAATTATACCTATTTTTGGAACTATGAATGTGATGCACTTTCTGCATATGTGGCTCTGTGCAACAAGTTTGATATCTGTATTCAGTGGAGAAAACCTGATTACTGCTGTAAGTAACTGTTAACTGAATAATATTTTTAAATCATAAATAAATATCACTTTTGCAATCACTTCTTTCCTTCTTTTTCTTCATCACGAATGAATTTAGTAAGCATAAAATGCACAGAAGAAGCTATCACAAACACAAGTTGCATCACTCAATTTCAGAAATAAAACGATCACACATGAAGCTCCCTATGTGCCTTCTCCAGCCCTTCCCTCTCTCTTTTCCCTGAGAGGTAATCACTATTCAAGAGGGGCCTTGCTGATTCATTGGGAATGAGTGTCATCCCCAATTTCACTAGACAGTGTCAAATGGTTCTTCACTGAGATTGTACCAATTTATAACCCCACCAGCTGAGCATTCAATTTTTAATAGTATGACTTTTTACAATCATTGACAATCCACAAGGCTTTTCTAAAACATCATGTATAAACTGCTCAGCAATAGTAATTTCTTTTGACAGTGAAGGATCAAACCTAAAGATAACAGCATTTTTCTTTTTTATGATTTGGTTGAGTTTTATATACTGAAAGTGTATTTCGGTTATAATTCTAAGTAGACTGTTATCTCTTCTTACTGCACAGAGCAATAATTTCATAATAGTTGATTGTATATTTATGCCAACCAGACTTGTGCTGCCTGTTGGTGATATTTATTTGTTATACATCTGATAAGTGTTTCCCACCATAACAGCTAATACTAGTAGACCCTTGGAAAATGCTTAAAAATTACAAAAAATGCAAAAAGCAAACACATTGGTGCCTTTGTTTCTGATGTATGGTTACAGAGTAAATGAAAAATGGACTTTGAAGAGACTAAAATTTGCAAAATACATTTTCTGTAAGAAATCTGACATTTCTTTCTTTTACTAGAATTTAAATAGGTTACTTTTATCATTAGCAAATTTTGTCTCCTATTCTTCAAAGCCCTGAGTTGCCCAGAGGGGAAGGAATATCAACCCTGTGTGCGACCTTGTGAAGCAAGAACATGCCTGAACCAATGGTTCTATGGACACTCTTCCTGTTTGAACTTAAGAGAAGACTGTGTGTGCAAAGATGGAACTATTCTTCACAGGCCACATTCAACCCAGTGCATTCCAGAGAAAGAGTGTGGTAAGACACAAAATACAAAATGACTTTTCAGGGATCCGGCAAACAGACACAAACGTTTTTTAGATATTGCAGAGATGTGCTAACAAAGATTTATCAAAGACAGCCTGAATGTTGGAAAGGAAATGAGTTTGTCTGTAGTTTGATTTTAATACGAATTCAAGAGAAGTTAATTGTTATAAAAGCTTTAGTGGTAATGTGTTTTAATCTTTACATCTGCCTATAGTAACTGAGAAAAAGCATGGGAAATCAAGAATTAAGAGTGTGGATTATGGACTGAACTCAAATTCAAGTTAATTCATATATTAGTGGTTCACTTTTACTCCTATGAGTCTCAGGTTATGCATCTGGAAAGTGAGGAAAATGATAGTACTTATAAGGTTAGTGTGGGGCTACGTAATTTAGTAAAAAGCATTTTGCATTTAACATGGTGCCTTGAGAAAATTAGCATGTAAGAAATGGCAGATGGTACTATTATCTGGGTGCTATGATTTGGATGTGGTTTGTCCCCACCAAAACTCATGTTGAGGTTTGATCCCCTGTGTGGCAGTACTGGGAGATGTGGCCTAGTGGGAGGTGTCTGGATCATGGGGGCACTGCCCTCATCAATAGATTAATGCCTTCTCAAAGTTGTAAGTGATTTATTGCTCTTGTGAGACTAGATTAGTTCTAGCAGAGATGGAATCTTTCCCTCAGGTACAGATTGTTATAAAGGGAGTTTCCTCCTCAAGTTTGATTCATCTTCACATCTGTCCACCTCTCCTTTGACCTTCTGCCATAGTACAAGGCAGGAGAAAAACCCTCACCTGAAGTTAAGTAGATGCTGGCACCATGCACCTTGAACTTCCCAGCCAGCAGAAGTGTGACTAAATGAATCTTTTTTCTTTATAAACTACGCATTTTCAGGTGTTCTCTTAGAGCAACACAAAATGGACTAAGATACTGGAGGAACATATTTAGTATTTCTAATTTTATTTTCAAACAATGTTATTTTGATGCATTGTCTCCATGGTGGTGGCGGATGAAAAAGTGCAAAATTGAGATGATTGTAACACAGGAATTGTCAGTCATAGGCCTCTTCATTATGGTCATAAGAAAATGAATTGACTAATAATTAAAGAAAAAGGCAAGGAGGAGTGAAATGCATATATAGTTTCAGAAATAAGCTAGTGTTTGCCATTATAGAAAGTATCTGTGGAAGACTTTGAGGGTGTACAGGTGTGCTTATATTTATTGTTTAGAGATCTATGAGATTTAGTTTGATAGTAAATAGGATAAGAGTTCCCTAAAGGCTGGGGATGTGGTTGGTAACTACATTTATCATTATTATTCCTCAAAAGAACTACTAGATGGTCATATTTATCATAAAACTTTTACTTAAAGATAATAGTCACTAAATAATATTTTGCCTGATTGCCTACTTTTTACTTTTAGATTTTAAAGCAGAAATATTTTGAATTTTCATATGATATAAATGTTATATGAGGTAGGGGCTACCTTGCTTTCTAATCCCACTCATTTTTAACAGGTACTATTTTCAAACTAATTTGAATTTATATTATTGAATTTGTTTAGGTTAAATAAATTATGTTAACAGGACTTAAAATGTGTCAAAAATAATAGAACATTTCATTTATAGAAGAAGACATGCAGATTTATAGATGGTTGTAAAAGGAAAGAAATTTTTTCTCTTTCTTTCTTTCTTTCTTTCTTTCTTTCTTTTCCTTCCTTCCTTCCTTCCTTCCTTCCTTCCTTCTCTTTTCTTTTTTCTTTTCTTTTCTTTTCTTTTCTTTTCTTTTCTTTTCTTTTCTTTTCTTTTCTTTTCTTTTCTTTTCTTTTCTTTTCTTTTCTTTTCTTTCTTTCTTTCTTTCTTTCTTTCTTTCTTTCTTTCTTTCTTTCTTTCTTTCTTTCTTTCTTTCTTTCTTTCTTTCTTTCTTTCCCTTCCTTCCTTCCTTCCTTCCTTCCTTCCTTCCTTCCTTCCTTCCTTCCTTCCTTCCTTCCTTCCTTCCTTCCTTCCTTCCTTCCTTCCTTCTTTCTTTCTTTCTTTCTTTCTTTCTTTCTTTCTTTCTTTCTTTCTTTCTTTCTTTCTTTCTCTTTCTTTCTTTTTCTTTTGAGACAGGGTCTAAACTGTTGCACAGGCTTAAGTACAGTGGTCATAGCTCACTGAGACTCAAACTCCAGGCCTCCAGTGATCCTCCCACCTTAGCTTTCTGAGTAGGCATGCCACTACACTTGGCTAATTATTTTTCTTTTGGTAGAGACAAGGTCTTGCTCTGTTGCCCAGGCTGGTCTCAAACTCCTGGCCTGAAGCAATCCTCCCTCCTCAGCCTCCCAAAGTGCTGGGATTATGGGTATGAGCCACTGCATCTGACCAGGAACAAAATACTTTCTGTGGACTAAGTATAAACTTCCATTAAAGAAAAGTGTAAGTTAGTGGGTGATGAAAGAGAAATCTGAGAAAAATAATAGACTTGTGACATATCATCTATGTCACTGGGCCATGTCACAGTCTGAAACCAAAACATGGTGGCATGATTTACTTTAGTGCCCAGGTTATGAGTGTTATAATACTGTTGATCTTTTTAAGCATGCACTGATAGTGAAGACCAACCTCGCACTGCTGGGGAGATTTGGAATGGGGGCATTGATGAATGCGCTCTATACAAATGTTTGGAGAATGGAAGTATTATTCCTATAGAACCTGACTGTGATGAAGAGCCCACGCCAGTTTGTGAACGTGAAGCTGAAGTTGTCATGGGCATCATTGATAAATGGACCTGCTGTTCAAAGGAAGTTTGTGGTATGTATGAAGAAGCCTTATACTCAATTGATTCCACAAAATATGTTGATACTCTTTGTGAAAAAGCAGAGCAGAGCATATATAATGCTTTGTATTTAAAAAATGTGGCATAAATGCCATTTTCTCAAAACAAGTTTTGTTTCGTTACAATTTTGTTGAATACACATGAAAAACTGTGGCTATTCACAGTTAATAACACTCAACAAAACATGAGAAGAGAAAAGAACTGGGAATCTTTGATTTATGAATCAAGGGTGAAAGGCAATAATAGAAAAACCTCAAAGCTGCTGCATTTTCATATATGCCCATTTTGTTAGCTGAATGGGTTAACTGCAGTGTAAAAACATGCATAATGAGAGTCGTTTCCCCTCTTTGAGTTTCCTGCTTTGAGTTGGCAGTCATTTCCCTGCTTTGAGTTGGCAGATTTCAGTTGTGTTCACTAATATTTTAACAGTTTTTCTTATTTATAGGATGTGACACAACTTTGTGTGAAACTACCATCCCAACATGTACAGATAGTCAAAAATTGATTGTTGGCCACAGTCCTCTTTCTTGCTGTCCACAGTACAAATGTGGTAAGTAATCAATATAGAAAATTAAGAGTGAGGTTCATTGTTTATTCAGAACAGTGGATTAGATTCTCATTCTTTGTGTCTCCAAGACAATGATTTATTATAAAAGATTGTGGAGTTGTCTTGTTAATGTTTTAAACCTGGTATGTATCTTTCATATATATGTATATATATATGATTAAAAACTTTAAAATAAGTTATTTATTACTAAATTCAAAGAGAGGTAAACACTATGTCATTTATTTTATCATCTCATGCTATACACATTTTCTAATATAATTGTGTTTCTGCAGAATGTGACCCATTGAAATGCCCCAGTATTTCAACACCAGAATGCAGAGAAGACCAATTCATGATTCAAGTTCAACAGGAAGAACCTTGTTGTTTTTCCCCTCTTTGTGGTGAGTATTCTAGAGATAATTTCTTAGAAGAAGAGAAAGGATCTAGGAAAAAATCTCTAATTTGATGTGAATTTTATGAGACTGTTGGTAAGCAATATTCTGATGTTATAAGAATTCAACTGAATGAGAACTGTTGTAAAGAATGACATTTTGAATGACTAGACAATCATAACAAATACCTTCCCCCATCAACAAAAACTATATACCTCAGTCCAAATATGACCAAGGTTTTTAAATCAAGCTTTTTAAATAATAAGGCCAATACTTAAGTTTTTCGAAGAAAAATTTAGCACTGGCTTTCCTCGAAGAACCAACTTGAATAATGAGCTCTGCTAAGACTTTATAAGATGTCTTGAAAACTTCATGTCCTGCATATCATGTTTGAGGTATGATGATCTCAAAAAAGAATGGCAGAAACAAAGGTGACTGGAAAATGGCTGGAGCTAAATGTTCTGCCCGGTGAACTGAAGATTGAAATATAAAGAATTCTCTAATTTTTTTAAATGAATCATTATATCCATGATTCCTTGGTGATTAATGTAGGTTTCAGAAGTAATCAAAACAATTTATTAGCACCAGTTAAGATTCATTGGCTGCAAGTGGTAAAACTGATTGATTCTGGCTAGCTTTAGCACAAGCTGTTATTGGAAGAATCTGGGGAAGTAGGATCAAAATTAAGCAGAACAGTCAAGCCCTTGGAAGGAGAGAAACCAGCTGCTCTAGGTAGAGGTCACTAATGATTGAGCCAACTTTATTTTTTTCTTCACTTGATGTGTCTCTATATATGACTCAAATTCCATCGAAAGGGATTCTGATTACTCCTATGTGGGTTGTTTCTACAGAGTGGCCCGGTGATGTGAGGCACCTTTAAAGATAGTCACTCAAAAATATGTGGGTGGTGCATTTCCTCAAGGTCATTCAGAGAGTAGTTACCAAAGTTGGGAGGGCATGCTGAAACAGCCCAAAAGAACAAATGCCTACTACATTTTCATCCCTAAATGAGAGTAATCAATGGTAGTAAATTAAGAAAACATAAATATAATAAATAAACAAGTGACATTTTGATTCTAATGAGAACAAATTACCTAGGAAATCTGAATGTTCTACCTTTCTGGTAAGATGGTGTTCTATATGTCACTGTGCTTGGAAAGCATAATGCAATATACTCAGACAGTATTATTGTTTTTATGACCAAATAAGGAGATATACCTTACATTTCCTTTACTATTTTCTTAAACAAAATTGATTTATGTATGGTAATTTAAGCTCATATTATAATTCATGGTTTTTAGCTCAGCTGTGACTTTTGGTTTTTTGTTTCACCTTAGTTTGTGAATCTTGCACCAAACCTGTTCCACTATGTCATGATGGGGAATTTCTCACAGTAGATCTTAATAGCACACACTTCTGTTGTCCTCAGTATTACTGTGGTAAGTGTATATTAACTATTTTAAAATATTTAGATGTCTCCAATGTTTAAGAAGCCCAGTGCATCTTAGTTGGCTGTTACGTCAGACCCTTTTTCAAAGTTTTTCACTTGATGAGCTATCCTAGCACCAGTACTCTTTTTGTACCTGTTTATATGTCAGTTGTTTTATCTTCACCAACAACACATGGCAATCTGGTGGTGGGAGAGGTAGCACTTGGGAAATATGAATCCATGCATTATTGGTTATGGCAGTGAACTAAATGGTAGGTAATAAGAAATGGCAACTCTATAAAATCCATCTTTACCCATGTAATTTTTCTTTTTAGTATGTGAGCCAAACCTTTGTCCTATGCCATTACTCACCTGTGCAGAAGATATGAATCTTGTGAAAGAAAATGTATCTGGTCAATGTTGCCCAACATGGCATTGTGGTAACTAATTTTCATATTTTAAGTTTTCATTATAATAAGTTAATTATTTTGATCAATGTAAATATGTTGATTTTTGCCTTTTAGAATGTAACTGTGAAAACCTTGTTATGCCAACTTGTGAAGTGGTAAGAACACATATTTTGATTGACTTGTCATATTTATTTAAATCTGTTTATTTTTCCTTTGTTTCTCTCATTTCTAAAGTCTTCTCAGAGTTAAAATTATCCACATTAAATTGTACTGAAGTAGATTAAAATAATGTACTCTGATATTAAGAAATAGTAAAATAAGTTACATTTTACTTGAGATAGGAAAGTACAATATATTATTTTTTTAACTGCTGATAGAATCTGCTAGTCTTGTGTCTACTTAAGTTCACTGGTATTAAAATGAAGCAAAATATTGAAAAAAAATTATCGAGTGGTGTCTCTAATGATTCTTTAAGAAAGTGCGCTAATAATGCCTCTGTTGTAGAGAAGGGGATATAAACATGGAACTGCCTGTTTCTTCTTAAGCATTATCTGCGAATGTGCAAACCTTACAGAAATTTCAAATATTTAATTTTTAGAAATAGCAAGGATAACTCTGGTATCACTTATTTAATCCTTAAACGTATCCCATAGTTCTTTACAAGTCTTTGTTTTCTTTAACTATTTATCTTCATGATACACCGATAAGGCTTGAGAAAGGTAATATATTCCTGGCCTTATTTATTAGAGAAGACACGCTTTATTTCACAAAGCAGTTTACTTTTCTTTCCCTTCTCAAACAATGTGTACACTTAGAGAATTCATTCAGAATCTCCAGTTCAAAGCTCTATTACGAGGAAGGAATGAGGTACTTTTTAAAATAACAGAACCCCTCCTAGGATGCCATGGTTTTATTTAAAAAGCATTAATCCAACATTTGCTTTAATGATGCTGTCATCTATAGTTTACAGAGAATGTTTAACTTTACAAATAACTTTCATAATAATTCTCTCATTTGATTATTTTGTGTGTACACTGTATATACATCTACACGAGAGTAGAATGATAATGCCATGTATTTCTCTAGTCCTTCACAGTTACATAACGAATTCAGTATACTATCTTACTGAATCTTTACCAAGTCAGTACTTTAGCTCATTTTATAAGTGAGAGAGATGAAATCCAAGGGAATAAATTATTGACTGAGATTTTCAGGATTCTAACCAAGGATTGCTTTTTGTGTGTGTATGTTTGTGTATTCCCTATTCTTTCTACTCTGCCTTAACTCTTTATTTCCCTTAGAAAATGTAGCCAAGGCACAATTTGAAACAAGAATGAAAGAGAATGTGAGACTGCCTTGTTCTACCTTTTTCTTGCTGTGGCTCACTTCTCTCATTTGGAATATAAAAATAATAATACCTTATAGGCAATAAGCAAATATAATTTAAATGCTTAGTGTCTGACATATAGGAAGGGCTCAATCAGTATTAGTTACAAGTATTAGTTTTTTTGACACATTAAAACTTCAATTTCTTAATTTTTTTTTTTTTTTTCCCTGTACAAGTCTGACCTAGCCCTTTTCTACTTTCTATCTTTTTTTCTGGGACACATAGGTTTTCTTTCTTTCTCTCTCTCTCTCTTTCTCATTTTCTTTTCCCTTTTCTTGTCTTGTCTTGTCTTGTCTTTTCTTTCTTTCATGGAGTCTTGTTCTGTCGCCAGGCTGGAGTACAGTGGTACGATCTCTGCTCACTGCAATCTCTGCCTCCCAGGTTCAAACAATTCCCATGCCTCAGCTTCCTGTGTAGCCGGGAATACAGGCACATGCCACCACACCCAGCTAATTTTTTGTATTTTAGTAGAGACGGGGTTTCACCATGTTGGCCAGGATGGTCTCAATCTCCTTACCTCGTGATCTGCTCACCTTGGACTCCCAAAATGCTGATTTTATGGGCGTGAGCCACCGTGCCTGGCTGAGACACATAGGTTTTCTAAAGACAAACGAAGCATTATACAATCTTTGTGTTTAATTGTTTTTATTTTTTATTTACTTATTTTTTAAAATTGACAAAGATTGTATATATTTATTATGTACAACATGTTAATTTAAAATATGTATACATTATGGAATAGCTAAATTGAGTTAATTAACACATGCATTACCTCACAAAATCATTTTTTTGTGATGAGAACACAGACTCTATTCTCTTGACAATTTTTAAAAATACAATACATTGTTACTAACAATAGTCATTACATTTTACAATAGATCTCTTGAACTTATTTCTTCTATCTAACTGAAATTTTGCATCCTTTGGCCAACATGTCCTCAAACCCTACTCCCCTACCCTCAGCCCTGTTAACCACTATTCTACTCCCTACCTTCTATGAGTTTATATGTTATATCTAACTTTTTTAGATTCTGCATATAAATGAGATCAGGTGGTATTTGTCTTTCTGTGCTTGGCTTATTTCATTTAACGTAAGTCCTCCAGGTTCATCCATGTTGTCTCAAATGACAGGACTTTCTTCTTTTTCAAGGCTGTATGGTATTGCATTGTGTATATATACCACAGTTTCTTTATCCATTCATCCTTTGGTGGACATTTGGGTTGATTCCATATCTTGGCTATTGTATATAGTGCTGCAGTAAACATAGGAGTGGAGATATCTCTACAATATAGTGATTTTATTTCCTTTGGATATATACCAAGTAGTGGAATTGCTAGATTATATAGTAATTATATTTTTGATTTTTTGAGGAGCATATATACTATTTTTCATAATGACTGTGCTAATTTACATTCTCACCAACAGTGTGCAGGGTTTCTTTTTGTGCATTTTCACAAACACTTGCTATTTTTTGTCTTCTTGATAATGACCATTTTAACAGGTATGAGATGATATTTCATTATGGATTTAATTTGCATTTCCCTGATTACTAATATTAAGCATTTTAAAATATACTTGTTGGGCATTTATATGTTTTCTTTTGTAAAATGCCTATTCAGGCCCTTTGCCCATTTTAAAAACCAGTTTATTTGTTTTTCTTGATATTGAGTTGTTTGAGTTTTTTATATATTTTGGATATTAACCCATTATTAGATATATAGTTTGCAAATATATTCTCTCACTCTGTAGGTTGTCTCTTCACTCTGTTGATTGTTTTCTTTGCTGTGCAGCAGCTTTTTATCTTGCTATACTCCCATTTGTATATTTTTCTTTTGTTGTCTCTACATTTGGGTTCACAGCCAAAAAGATCGTTGCTGAGACCAATATCCTGGAGCTTTTCCTCTATATTTTCTTCTAGTGGTTTTATAGTCTCAACCATTACGATTAAGTCTTTAATCCCCTTAGAGTTAATTTTTGTGTGTTGTGTGAGATAAGGGTCTAATATAATTTGTCTGCATGTGGACATGCCATTGTTCCAGCATCATTTATTGAATAGACTATCCTTTTCCCATTGTTTGTTCTTGGTAACTTTGTCAAAAATTAATTGACCATAATGCCTGGATTGATTTCTGGGTTCTCTAATCTGTTTTATTGGTCTATGTGTCTGTTTTTATGCTGGTACCATGCTGTTTTGATTACTGTAGCTTTGTAGCACATTTTGAAGTCAGGTAGCATGATGCTGCCAGCTGTGTTCTTTTTGCTCAAGATCGCTTTGGCTATTTGGTGTCTTTTGTGGTTTCAAGCAAATTTGAGGATTGTTTTATCTATTTCTGTAAAAAATGTCACCAGAATTTTGACAAGGTTTGCATTGAATCTGTAGAGCAATTTGAGTAGTATAGATATCTCAACAATAAAATTTGGGGAGCACATTAAAACTTAATTTCTTAAATTACTTTATTATAATTGATTACAAGTTAAACGTGATGCTCAGAGTGTTAATCACATTATAGAGATCATTATAAAGAAGTTTCCAGAGATGGTGACCATCAAGAAAAACTTGGAAGAATGTGATAGGTTAAAAATAATGGATGAAAGCAGTTGAGCTATTTCAGACAGGGGCTAATAGAAACAGAAGTTGATTTACAAAGGTATGAGGTAATAGTTGTATGCTGAAGAATAATAACCATAACACCCTCTCTCTTGCCTGGAGAAAGAGCTAACTGAAGGAAGAATGAGAGATAAAAATCTACACAAATTGGTATATTTGGGGAGGGCTTTATTTTTTATTTTTATTTTCTAGAGACAGAGTCTGGCTCTGTTGCTTAGACTGAAATGCAGTGGCACAATCATAGCATCACTGAACTCCCGAGCTCAAGTGATTCTTCCACCTTGGCCTCACAAAGTGCTAGTATTACAGGTGTGAGCCACTGCACCTGGCCAAGAGGGCTTTAAAGGCAAGGCTGAGGAATGCAGATTTGATTTATTCATTTATTATTTTCATTTATTTATTCAACCAACATTTGTTGAAGATCAGTTATGGGCAGTCATCATGCCAGACACTTGAAAAAGCACAATCCTACCCTGAGGAGTTCCGTGCAAATTTTATATGATAGGAGCTGGAAAGAGTCCTGCATAGGATGAAAGTTATGATGAAAATGGTGTTTGAGGGAGATGTTTCTATTTATGCATAGCAGGATATGAGCACTAAAACATTAGTGGTCAGGAGATCAGCAAAGAGACTGGTGTAGCTGTTCATCAATGAACATCTTGGGTATTGTGAGGTTGGTGTGAATTTAGGAGGGCAAAATGAAAGACTTTGACCTTTTGTAACAAATTGAACAAATGTATTGGTTGGGAGAAGAGGGGAGAGAGAGAGAGAGAGAGATATTAAAAAACTTTAAGGTTTCAAGCCTTGCACACCAAGAGTCCAAGATTACGAGGTCCTTGAAAAACATTACGATGGCCAGTGGAGCAGCTGAGAGTAGAGGTCCTAGTATTTGACTTGTAACCAGCCTCATACAGAACTCCCTTTTTTTTTTTTTTTTTTTTTGGCCTGGAAAAGGCAACATAGCATCTTGAGTCATTTCAATAACTTTCAATGTAACAAGAAAAACCTAACCTTTCCTCGTATGGGATTTTATACTTCCTGTGTTCTAGACCCTTTGAAGCTTTTTGGGGTAGCAGTCTCTATGTTCATTCATTAACCTTGATCTGGTTGTGACCTTAGCTCTGTATTTTTTTTCCTAGTGGATTTCTACCCGTCTCTACTTTCTCTTTTCTTGTGCTAGATGCTGGCCCATCTAGCTTATTTCCCTCCCCAGCATTTGTGCTAGATGCTGGCCCATCTAGCTTATTTCCAACTCAACCCTCAATGTCTGAATATTAATTGTGAATCATATTTTGACATTCACTATTCCAAGCATTTTTAAATGATTATTATATTATTAGCACTGTGCTAGACACGCAGAACATAACTAGTAGCTTTAATATCCTTGAACATCTTACCCAAATATACATAACCCTCCATCCATGATGATTTAGTTTTAACATTCATGGCTTTACACAAGCATTTATCTGACTCATTGTTCCTGAGTACTCACTCTGAATAATGGCTAATGTTTGTTTCGTTGACTAAGGTGATTTTTAAAAATATCGCATTAGTTTATTCACATAGACAAATGTATTTCAACCTGGGCCTTTGCAATTTTTTAAAATAAAACTTTATTGAAATAAATTCACATAACATACAATACATCCATATAAAGTATACAGTTCAGTGGCCTTTAGTATATTCACTGAATTGCACAACCATCAAGACAATCAATTTTAGAAGAATTTCACCAATCCAAAAGAAACCCTGTACCTATAGCAGTCATTCCTCATTCCTTTCCAGACTCTCCAGCCCTCAGAAATCTCTACTCTACTTTCTGTCTCTCCATGTATTTCTGTTCTTGGTATTTCCTATAAAGAGAATGGTATAATATGTGGTCTTTGTGTCTGGCTCTTTTTACTTAGCATAATATTTTCAAGGTTAATCCATGTTGTTGCATGTGTCACTACTTCATTCTTTTTGTTGTTGATAATATTCCATTGTATGGATATACCTTGATATTTATCCACATAAGATATACAGATGACCAATAGCACATGAGAAGATGCTTAACATCATTAAGTATCATTTAAATACAAATCAGAACTACAGTGAGATACCACTTCACATCTCGCCCAAATATACATAACCCTCCATGTATATTAACCCATTATGTTAACTTACTAAAAAGACAAAAAATAACACATTTACAAGACTGTGGAGAAATGGAAACGCTTTTACACTACTGGTGGCAATGTAAAATGGTGCAGCTGCTTTGGAAAACACCTTGGCTATTACTCGGAAAGGTAAACATAGACTCATTATATAACACAACAATTTCACTCTTAAATATGTACTGATGAGAAATGAAAACATATGTCTACATAAAAACTTACACTTGAATGTTCATAGCAGCACTCTTCATAATAGTCCAAAGTGGAAGCCCCCTAAAGTGATTTCGCTGCAGACTTTACAGGAGAGGGACGTTCATTTGGGAGTAAAAACTACCATATTTTTTCAGGTAATATTTAGGATTGGTAGAGCAATCAAAGAGGTATTTCCTTTTGGTAAAATTGGCAACTTAGAATAAAAGCATAATTGAATATGTGGATAAGATCTCAAAGGAAATGAGCATGGAAGAGAAGGATAGAAGATTTAAGCCTAAGCTCGAGGAAACAGAGCTAACATTATGGCTTTAAGTATTAAAAAACAGGTACATATGTTACCTAAAAGAGTTAGTGTCTTTTTAAAATCTTTGGAGTAGTCATGCACTGGGAGAATTCGATTTATTATTTTTTTTAACTCCATTGTTCTAACATTTATTTCCAGTCCCATTGGAATTGTCTAATGACTAAAGTCCTGAAATATCAAATGAATTAGTGTTCATAAAACTACTTTACAACTTATAAGGCCCTATAAAAAGCAAAACATTATTAGCTTATGAGGGAAAATGCCTTTTATGTGAATTTATTGGCATCATTTATTTGTGTCAAGAATAAAATTCATTTTATTACTGATGTCATACGAAAATTAAATGCATCCAGGAAAAGCTGATGCTTTAAATACAATTCTTGAAACTTTAAGCCTGGTCCTGTATTTGGTGGGAAGAATCTCTGTCAGTCCTCATAGGGCAAAGTTTGAGTATCTGTCATAGTAACAATGTACTAACAGCAAAAGGCTCTATAGCACTTTCTGTGTGTCAGTCCTATTGTAAACTCTTTACATATATTGATCTATTTATTTCTCTCAACAATCCTAAGAGGCAGGCAGTATTATTATCTCCATATTGCAGATGAGAGAAGTGAGGAGCAGATTGATTAAGTAATGTGCCCTAAATCAAAAAGTTAGTAAGTTATGGAGTCAGGATTGGTGCAAAGGCAGTTCCATTCCTAAGACTGTGCTATTAACCACTATACTATACTTGTGTTGCTGTTGTATATATTATAGCAGCCTTGTGCAGATGCAGACATCAGAGTCCTGGGCTGCCTCGGTAGAGCAGGTCAAGAACATTTCCATGAAGCAAAGTTCCCAGGGTTGGCAAATGTTGTCTTTGATTGCCCTGCAGAAGCTCAGAATCAAACAATATGATTTTAAAGTGTATGACTGTGTGATAAGGGACTTATTAGATGCTATCACTGAGTATGTATGTGTGTCTATATATATATGTAAATTGTTTTTTATATATGTAATATAATAATGTAATAAGCTAAATGATAAGTAATAGTAGTTTATTTCCAATAGGGAGAATTTACTGCAATAGACCATAACTTCCAGAGTGATTGTGGATGCATACAGTATCTCTGTGGTAACTATGTCTTTTATAACTTTTAAATTATAAATGAATATCATTAGTATCTGTTTTTCACTATTAACAAGTTAAAAATCTCATTTTTGAGACACATATTATACATTTTAAGCCATTTGCCAGTATTTGAGTATAAAATGCATTATTATGTTTCAATTTCCTCTTTTGTAATATCTCTAAATGTTCTGAGAATGGAATAACAGAACAGAAATATAAATATTTTTTCAGAGGCCTCAGAGAATTTTAAAGTTGGCATTAGGCTCTTTTTAATATGTCTGTATTTAATTTAAAAATATAGACATCTAAAGAGTATGAAGTTATGCTCATTATATTATTATTATTATTAATGTATTTTTATTAAAACAGGGTCTTGCTCTGTTACCCAGGCTGGAGTATAGTGGCTCCCTCCCAGCCCACTGCAGCCTCGAACTTCTGGGCTCAAGCAATCCTTCCGCCTTAACTGCCTGAGTAGCTTGTACTACAGACGTGCATCACCACACCCAGCTTTTTTTTTTTTTTTTTTTTTTTTTGGAAATGGGGTCTTGCTATGTCACCCAGGACGGCCTCAAACTTCTGGTCTCTAGCAATCCTCTTGCCTTGGCCTCACAAAGTGCTGGGATTATAGGTGTGAGCCACTGTGCCTGGCCAAGAACTCATATTCCAAACTTGCTATAAAATATGGATTTTGGAGGAAGTTCAATCAGTAAACAGCAGTTGATTTTACAGATAAATTTTTATTTTATGTTAAGAAATAGTGTACTACATTTTTAAGTAAATATTGGGTTATTAAAAATATGTAAATGTGAAAATCTTCATTAGTTTTGAAAAATTGGCACATCAGAATGACAACATAAACTCAAATATAAGTTCCAATGATGGATTAGTAAAAATCTCAACAGTATATTTTCTTATTGACTATTTTTTCTGTTTTAGAAAAGGATGATGTGTGTGTATTCCAAGAAGTATCAGTATTGAATCCTGGACAATCCATGATAAAATATTTGGAAGAAGACTTTTGTTATACTATAGAGTGTCTGGAAGAAAAAGATAACCATACAGGCTTTCACACTCTGAATTTTACAGTGGTGAATTGTTCAAAAAAATGTGATGTTGTAAGTATTCTTTGTAAGTTATTCTGGTGAGAGTTAATACATTCAAAAATGGCAGAGTTATGGAATTAGAAATGGTGAATACTCCATTAGTTAAAAATAAACATTGTATAGTTCTTCAATAGTCTACTATTTTGTAATGTATCTATAAAACATAGACTTTCACTTTCCTGTGCATAACCTTGAACTTCAGGAGTCTTATTATATACAGCTTGCCAGGTTGCCTTACCTGAGGTTGTTACACCTGCTTGATGAATTTGGCTGTTAGAAGTAAAGGTTAACATCTATCTCACTTCTAATATAACCATGTAAAGTCAATCATTATTGGAAGCTTCTCATATTCAACCTTAGAAATTCTTACAATTGTCTGGAGAGAGCTAGTAGTTATGTTTGGAAGAAATAACTCTCCAGAAGTAATTCATTAAAATATTGATATGGTGTCGCTAATCTAATATCATTATATGCAGCACCAGGTATATACTCCATCCCCAAGTGATTATGATTGTTGTGGTACCTGCAAAAATGTATCCTGCAAATTCCAGATGGAAAATGGAACATCAGTTGTATACGCGGTATGTTTCATGGAGAGTAACGCTCTGTGCTATTTTCTGAAGGAGGTGTTCTTGAGTCAAAGTTTGGAAAATGTCCCCCCCACACACTGTACTGCGTACAGCAAACACAGTACACCTACCTCACACAAGCCACAGTTACATTTGTTACATTTTAAAGTATCTGATAATTTATGTTGTAAAGAAAAATGCTTAACTTGTGACCCAAATTTATTTTGTCATATATCTTCACTCCTTTTTTCTAGATGTAAGGAACAGGCTTTGAGAAATGCTGATTGCAAAGGAAAGGAACAATTAATACTTTTATGTGACAGCTAATTTTCGATTTCAGATAAATTACATATTACTGTTTCCTGAATTTGAATATTTACAGATCTTTTCTAATTGAGGTTCACAGAAGACCTTAAGCTATACATAAAATTAGAATATAAAACAAGAAAGTAGTCAAGTTCATCAGAATTCTTTACTGATCTGTAAGGAATCTTCAAGCCAAAGTTTGACTACTACTATTATTATTATTATTTTTTGCAAATTCCAAAAATATAATTCTATCTCTTAAAGCAAATTAACAGAGGTATCAACAGATTAGCATATATATAATCTATCACAGAGATAGAATTCTTTGGAATAGACAGTTGACATTTTTCTAATCAATACATATTACGTACAAAAATACACTTGATTTGGTAAGAAAGTAGTGTCAAGGAGGAAATATATATACATATATATGTATATGTATATGTATATCTATAATACACATGTATATTTTTATTATGTTCAAATCAGTATTGGTTCCTTCACCCTTTCTTTTTAAAAATAAATACTTCATTTGGTTGCAAATGACATTTATAAATTTAACTCATGAATTTCTCAGCTTTGACTTAATTAAATATGCAAAAAAATTAGAAACACATATTTTTTTTAAATGCAAAAGGAAAAATACCTGAATCCAATGAGCTTATTATGTTTAAAAATATCTAAGAGCGTGTAATGTAAGGTTTCATGTCTTTAAAGTGCCTTCTCCTTTCCCAAACTGTCTTCATGACCGCTGAAAATCCTTTAAGATTATATGTATAGATTGGCCTCATACTTGATTAAACAAAAAGCCTATGTTGTACCAGGTTAAATGGTTGACTATTTAGGACATGCTTACACTTTCTTTAAATGGTTTTAAGAGTGTGACGGTTACTGTTCATCTGAAAATAACCACAAAGTGTCAACATCCTGATTCAGAACAGGGGTAGATGTTTGAATCTCCAGTAGTAGTAAGGATGGAGTGGCAATAAAAAAACCTTATGATACAAAGTGTTTACTTGCACAGAATTCAGTCAATTTGTCCAGCACCATGGAAAGTAACTTGAGATTCAAAAATGTAGCCTTCTGCATCATAGCTGGCGGCCTGGTCTGGTGTATAAATTTATCAAGAGAATGGCCTTAATCAATTTAAGGTAAAATCTATGAGAAATTGAGAAGGCCTAGAACAACACACCCTCCACCGTGGTCAATCTTCTTAAAGTAGAATAAAATGAAAAAGAGACGTATTTTCCACCTCTTTTATGAATTTTCCTTTTTGCCTAAGTGATGAGGTAATGCTGACATTAACTACTTTCATTTTTTAAATGTGAGTTATAAAATAAAAATATAGATTAACAATTATTTCAGCTGACTTTACTTTTAAATAGAAATTCTGAAATCAAGAATGAAACAGTTATTATATTTAAATACTTCTTGAAAGAATAGGGATAAATTTTTAAATAATGTAAGGTATGCACAATTAGAACCACAAGCCAATAAACACTCTCATTTAAATATTTCTTTAAATTTTTTGGCGATAAGGGAGTAGAAGGAAGAATAAACACATCTCAAGAAAGGAGGTATATAAGTAATAAGATTTGTTGTTTTATAATTAGTGAGAAAATATTAGAGCAAGACCTTTGACACTTACTTAAATTAGATAATTTTGTAGTAGAAACAGATACCTATTTGCTTCTTCATTCTCTATTTATTTCACATTTACCTTGCAGTTCTAGTATGAAACCTAGCATATACAAATACACCATACATGTGTATGTATTTTTTATCATTTTAGTTAAGTATATACCATACATGTATATTTCTAATTATTTTATAATTACATACACATGCATTTCTAATCATTTTAGATAAATTTAAGGTCATTTTCAGATGGAACATTTTGTGTCACATGAAGCCTCTGCATCTTGATTTGACTTTTTATTCAATAGAGTAATATTGTACTTAAGAAATACAGCAGATTTTAATATGCTAAGTAGTAACTTTCTTTTTATTTTTTAGGAAGGGAGTACCTGGCACTATAACTGCACCACATATGAATGTATTAAAACTGATGAAGGAGCAATAATTCTGAACTACACTATGGTCTGTCCCCCTTTTAATGAGACTGAATGCAAAATGGTTTGTACTTTGTTATATCTAAGAAAATTTAGATAATTATATAATTAGAAAATTTATATAATTTAGAAAATATACATTAATATTGTCTAAGGTCATACTTACATTGTGGCTTATACATAATAGTTAATGTGTTATTTTCATGAATAAATAAAAACTCTGTTCTATTTTTCCCATTTGAAATTTTGAGTTATATACAATGTTCCAGGTAATTCTGACTATCTTTGAGTAGATACTTTGTAATCATTGGGTTTTTATCTATAGATCCAAAGATTATTGAAAAATCATTTGATCAGCAGACTTGGCCTTCCCTTTAATATGGATTAATAAGCTAAGGAATCAGAGCTTGGGAAATTTTCTTTCTTAAACAAACAGTGAGATTTATGATGTCATTCAACTTTAATGCATGCTGGCCTATGTGATGCTTGCCTTAGCTTTTCTGGTCACAGGCCACTGAAAAATTTAGTACAAGTCACAAGATTGCCTATTCTTAAGTTTTGCTCTATAACTTTCCCTATTCTCTCAGAGAAGAGTTTACTGGGAGAGTAGATTTGTGAACGTGATATAATTTTTATTTTGCAAGATTTTTGTAGCTTTATTTATTTAGACATAATAATTCCTAATGAAAACTAAGCTTTGTTCTGTTGTATAACGAAATAGTACAGTCTAGTCTCATTGACATTTTTTTTCAGGATGTACCTTTTCAATGATGATGGCTGGCTGGCTAGCTAGATATAACATGTACTAAAGTCACAGAATTTCTGCCCTGGAAAAAATTTGGGCATCATCTTGTTTCACAGACTAATATTTATAGAGTAAATCATTCTCTTATTTCAACTGCAGTTAGCAGGTTGCTAAAGCAATTAGTAGTTCTTGTAAAAGTTTAGTCTTAGACGAGAGTCCTTCCAAGGAAGGAAACATTTTTTCATAATAAACTATTAAAGAAAAAGATGTACAATTTTAGCAGTCAGTTATATTCAGAAACTCAAGTCAAATGGAAGTGGTTTAGGTTATTTCAAGGAGTTGAAAATATATAATGGTCATTATTTAGAATAGCTATTATTATTTTGTTTCAATAAAAATATTTTGTGGCATTTAAAGTGTCCTTTTTAGTAGAATAATCCTTTTACACTCTTTTCCGTAGTACCAATGTATAAATAATGTATTTGTAAGCAAACTATCTACTCTAGATTTTAAAAACAAATTCTTTTTAGTAATAGTTAAATTCCAATTATTCTTCTATAAAGACTTTGTGATATTTGATAAAAGTTTTAGAAAAGTTAGTTTTCTTGTTCTAGTATAAGAGAGCATGGATGAACACCATATTCTTGGACTTTATTCATTTTTTCTCTTTCTAGAATGAAGGGATTGTGAAGCTTTATAATGAAGGCTGTTGCAAGATCTGTAAGTGAGAGCATATTCCATGCATTTACTTGATAGATTAGTTTTGATTGCTCATAGTGAGTATGGTTTTTCTCACAAAATTCAATTCCTATGATGCAAAGAGGAAAACAAATTTTATAAAGTGTTTTTGTATCATATGTTTTTGGTATCATATGGTTAATAATTTTATAAATTAGTCTTTAACTTCTGGAGTGTAAAGAAAGTGTTTTCATTTAGATTAATTTTAATTTAAATATTAAATTTTTATTGTGGCATATTACAAATGGTATTTCATAAGATTTCAGTGTATTTAAAATTTAAAAGTGTCTTGTGATCATATTTGTTTGCACCATGCTGAACTTACACAAACAAGTAGATTACAGTTAAAATGGCATTGTGACTCCAAAAACAACATATGGGGTGCAGTACTTTTCAAACCTGTTTGAACAAGTATATGGTTTTATACAATAAATTTGGATAATATCATTTTAGTAAATAATATTTATATCCTTTTCATAAAAGTTCTCATAGTTGTTTTCATAATTAAAGCTATCTGAATGCAATATATTTTTTATTAACTTGGATTGTAAGGTTTATTTCATAGTAATTTTTTTTATGAGACAGAGTTTTGCTCTATTGCCCAAGCTGGAGTGTAGTGGCATGATCTCAGCTCGCTGCAACCTCTGCCTCCTGCGTCCACGCAATTCTCATGCCTCAGCCTCCTGAGTAGCTGGGATTACAGGCATGTGCCACCATGCCCGGCTAATTTTTATATTTTTAGTAGAGATGGGGTTTCAGTGTTGGCCAGGATGACCTCAAACTCCTGGCCTACCTCATATTCCCAAAGTGCTAGGATTACCATTTCTTAGTAATTTTGAATATTTTTAAGGACTGAATAATTTGAATAATTTTAAGTGGGTTATCCATGAAACCACATTTAGTTTTTCTTTTAAAAGTGTTTATGAATTTATCTCAATATAAAAATATAGAAATTTTGAGAAAATTGGCATAGACAGTAATTTTAAAATTTAGAGAAGCTTTTAGGAAAGGGGCACAACAAGGTTCAATTTAATAATACCATGCTGTAACCACAGCACTTTGGGAGGCCAAGGTGAGTGGATTACGAGGTCAGAAGATCGAAACCATCATGGCCAACATGGTGAAACCCTGTCTCTACTAAAAATACAAAAATTAGCTGGACATGGCAGCACGTGCCTGTGATTCCAGCTACTTGGGTGACTGAGGCAGGAGAATCACTGAACCCGAGAGGCGGAGGTTGCAGTGAGCCAAGATCATGCCACTGCACTCCAGCCTGGTGACAGAGCTAGACTCTGTCTCCAAAAAAAAAACCAAACAAACAAACAACAAACAAACAAACAAACAAAAAAAAACAAAACAAAAAACCGTGGTATAGGGCCAGATTCTTAGATATGAACTGACATGCCTCTTGAGAAAGATTTCTGAACTTCTTTCATGAAAGACTAAATCCCATAAATATGTAAGACTAGTCTTATATTTTTAGATCCATAGAGTCATATTGAACAGAATATTAGAAAGTATTAAAGTGTTAATACAAATACTATATAATATATACTATCTATGTACAATATATAACATGTAATATATTATAATTTATTCCCCCCAAAATCCAATGAAATAGGTTCTGACGTTATCTTGATTTTCTGCTTAGTGGGGTTAAATAATTTGTCCAAGTCATACCTCTTATGAGTGATAATGCTAGGAATCTACTGCGGGCCTGATTTCACATCCTGCTTCTTAACTCTTCATGGTATTCTGGAACATTGCCAGGACAAGTTTTAGGAGAGGGCAGAGACTGAATGATGAGCTCTGCTGAAGTGGCAGGGCTAGAATGACTGAATTTTTATTTACATAATGTCTAAAAAGCCAAATTCAATGCACACCTACACATCGACAACAAGCAAAAAAGTCCAGCATAGGATGGCCTGACATCTAATTTGTTATTATATTAGTTTGCAGGGCTGCTGTAACAAACCAAAAAGTGGTTGAAATAGAAATTTATGGAGATTAGAACTCCAAACTGAAGATGTCAGCAGGGTTGGTTCCTTGGAGGGATTGTGAAAGAGAGTTCTGCTCCAAACCTCTTTCCTTGGCATGTAGATGGCCATCATCATGCTCACATGGTGTTTTCCCTGTATGTGTGTCTGACTCCAGATTTCCCCTTTTTACATGGACACCAGTTATACTGAATTAGCAACCCCTAATGATCTCATTTTTGCTCAATTATCCCTGCAAAGATCTTGTGTCCAAATAAGATCACATTCTAAGATACACAGGTATTTTAAAAGACACCATTCAACTCATGATAATTATACTGGGAAGACTTTTAGGGATAATATAATATCACCTAGATATTTTTAATCACTAAGGCTTTAATTATATACACACTGATTAAAAACGTTCTGTTCATTAGAAATAAGCATGGTTTCATTCAGAATTCTTTAAATCAAATATAAACTAATATGAATCAAATAGTCATTGTATCAGGAACTCAAAGAATGAAATTTAACTTTAGAATATGAGGAAATTTAAGATTTCACTTTTTTTTTTAAATCTTCTTCTTCAGAGTCTAGACTCTTCCTTAGGTATGAGATGCAGGAATAGAGTCACATGGCAATGTTAAGGCCCTGGCTTCTGTATCCCCATGTTAATTATTAGAGAAGTGAGTATATTTATGATAACTCAGGGAAGACAGGGTTATATCTCTGACTAATCATATGAATGACCAGTATTGGCTGCCACACATTGACACTCTATTAAGCACATTGCTGACAGGACCACACGTAATCCTCACCACAGTTCTGGGAGACAGGTATGTTTTCCCTACAGACGAGAAATAGAAGGTTCAGAGAGAAGCTGATCACACTATTCAATAATAAATTTAGGTCTGTCCAGTATCTGGGCCCTGGGTCTTTCAACTTTGCTGAGTTCTTTGAAGTTGCAGAATAATAACAAGCCACTTCAGTTTCTCTCATCTGACGTGAAAGGACTCATAATGTAGTTTCTGCTGGCCTATTTGAAAACCCTTTTCTGCTGTCTTTGCTTTCTGAAGACCAGGCTATGTTGAAGAGATTGTGGAGGTTGGATACTATCATAGGTTGGATATTATTGAATAAAATCTTTTACAATAAAGTTTTTGAGGAATGAATTAGAAATGCCTCTTGGTACAAACAAACTCAGCTAACAATAAATTAATGCTTCCCCGGTTTCATTTACGGAATGAATTAACTTGTTGGGTTTTTATTGGGTGCCTACATGATGAACATCTTTTTAACCACGGGGACTATAATAGTGAATGAAGCAATATCTGCATGGAGAGTGCTCGTTATCAAGAAGGGGAAGAAACACCAAACTCATAAATGTATTGTAATATGTCACTTAGTGATGAGTGGTATATAGAAAAATAATGCAGAATAAAAGGAATGGAGAATGAGAGGGGCTGGGTTGCTAGCTTAAGTGGGGGCTCAGAAAATGTCTTGATGATGAGGCGTCATTTGAGTAGAGACTGAGTGTCCTTGGGAAGCCACCCAGATGGTGAAGAGTGTTCAAAGTGGAGGAAATAGCAAAATGTGGCTGTTGCACAGAAAGTGAGAGGAGGAAGGTGATAGAAAGAAGAGGGTGAGGCATCTTATAGGTCATGGTAAAGATGATTTTTTTTCCTTGACTACTCTTATTCTTGAACTTACATAAGAATGGAAGGGCTAATGAAATAATCACTGAGTGAAGGCACCATAAGGGGCAGAACAGCCTGCACTCAACCAATAGCACTGAGCCTTGAGTCATACCATGAGCAAGAGATCAGTGAAAAGAGAGAGAACCAGCATAGGAGACTGAGGAGCAATGGGTGAGACAGGATGAAAACCAAAGCAGGTGAGCTCAGGAAACCAAGTGTGGAAGGTATATTAAGGAGGACAGAGTGATAGACTGGGTCAAATGCTGCTGAGAAGTCAAATAGGATGAGAACTGAGAGATGATCTTGAAATTTAGCAATTTGGAGGTCGTGAGTGACCTTGAGGATGGTAATTTTTCAGTCAATTTTAGCTACCCATCTCTCCTTCAAGCAGAGTAGCTTAATCTTTATCTATTTTACATGTTGAGATTGTTTTAAATAAGGATTTCATGACTAACTGTATTTGAAAATTGGGATATAAGTTCACTCTTTTGTAAATAAGGAAACTCAGCAGGATAATTCAGTGATTTTCCTAAAGTGATAAAGCAAGTTGGAATAGAGAGAACCTTGGTTTTTGCATCTTGATTCAGGGATTACACCCACTATCACACATCATTAAATACGGATGCTTGCATGTAATAGCAAGTGATAATCCATCACACACACAGACACATATTAAGATATCATGAATGCATACAAAGTATTTTCATTTGAAATTATAAAAGACCATTTCAGAACCATAAATTCAAGTATGACTCATCCATACATTTCAATATGGTTGATAAGTGATTCTATTAAAATTTTGCATTATTTTATGTTAATGTCCATTAAGATAATGTGGCTTTAAATCTCTCAATTTTTATTTTAAAATTGATGTATATATGTAGTTATGCATTAATTACATATGTGTATATCTGCTTATACACTTTATGGTTCATTCCAAAAATTATTTTAAGCACATATATGCCACACACCGGTTGAGGTTAGCATTATTACATGTGTGGAATATTTCTGATTTCTGATTATGATAATTATTCTAAGATAATAAGATATAAAGTGGAAATCAATAAGTGTAAAGCTTATAAGAAAATATATAGAAATCTGTAAGAAAATATAAGAAAATCTATTTAGAAGGTGAAATAAATATTGCACATAAAAATGTAAGAGGGAAATTTAAAATATCTTTCAATATTGGAATATATTTTATATAAATGCACCAATTTTCAATTGTAAATATATTAATATGTTTAAGAAATAATTTAACATGGGCCTTTGATGAATAAATGCATTTTATATTTTATCAGGCAAACGAGAAGAAAGAATATGCCAGAAAGTGATCATTAAATCGGTCATAAGGAAACAGGACTGTATAAGCCAAAGCCCTGTAAGTGGCAAAATGTCATTTGCTACATAAGTGGCACGCATCTTTTTAGAAAGTATATGTGTTACAGAACGAATAAGTTTGTAAGCCAACAAAATGCCAACACTTACAATATTTAACTGAGATTATTCCTACATTCTAATGTTGCCATATTCTGTTTGTGAAGAAGTATGAATTATTCTTAGCATAATCAACAGTTCTGAATGATGATTGCAATCCAGAGGGATAGAAATTGAATCTAAATGTATTTGACTACATGTTGTCTTCACTATGCAATTTTACTCAGCAAAAAGAGTCCTACTTCTAACTTTGTCCCTTTTAATATGACCTGCAGTATACTTGAGCCATGATATAACACAGGTTACAATAGATTATTGTGATTAACATATTCCATATATATATTTATGTCGCGTTATATGTGCACATTTAATGCTTTGAATGTTATGTTGAGCATTGCCATGGAACATCCCTTTGACTTATGTGAATGACATTTCACTTACTGTTTTTCACAATCTTCCAACATGCAGAAGCTTGAGGATTGGAGTGATGAGGAAGAAACCTTTTCATCTGATTTTCTTAGTGAAATCAAATAATAACCAGTACTTTTAAAAGTTTAAGACTTTTTTTCTCACTGTCACTTCTTACAGATAAATGTTGCATCTTGTGACGGCAAATGCCCATCAGCTACTATATATAACATCAATATTGAAAGTCACCTAAGATTCTGCAAGTGTTGTCGTGAAAATGGAGTACGAAACTTGTCTGTGCCTCTGTATTGCTCAGGAAATGGCACTGAAATTATGTACACTCTCCAGGAACCCATAGACTGTACATGCCAGTGGAATTAAACTCTTGGGTTCCAAGAACTCTGTACAACATCATAATGTCAAATAGAGTTAACTTTTATTACTATTACTTAGGCATGTGGCAGATTTATGTTGTTTTAACAATACTGTATTTTTCAGACTTGGAATGTGGAAATTTAGCACTTAGTACAAAATATATACAGTTTCAATAGCAAAATTAAATTTATTGCCTTACTCTATTTTAGAAAATCAAATGACTGTAAGTTGTTCAGCTGAAATGCTGTTATGTATTTAATTGCAACCTGGTGCAGATACAGTATACTCTCATCAATTGGAAGGTTATTTTGCAAAATTCCTTCAATTTCACTCAATAGCTCTTTTTTTCTTAATTTACAAAGTCTGCTACAGCTATCCAAATTAAGATACCCTTTAATATGTACTCCTTAGTCTGTTAATGTGATCAGTTAAAATAGGCATCTAGATAGCAATAAAGAGTGATATGCTTAGAGACAGATAATAGATTATTTAAAACCTGAATGGTTATTAGGAAAGTCATTGTAAATTCCCCTCATTTTGCAGATGTAACAGATAACCAGAGAAGCTGTGTGACTCGTACAAATTTGTTCAGTGTAATAATATAGTAAATTCATGTTAACAGTTGGGTTAAATTCTAGGTCTCTCTTATTCCAGTACTATATCACTTTTAAAATCCTGAGCAGTATATAGTAAGAGTATATCACATAATCTTTCATTCTTAAAGAGTTTGCATTGGATAGAATTAAGTATTTTAAGTCTGACATGTTTGAAAAATGCTCCGCATACACTGTTATTCCAATAGTAAGGAACAGGGAAATATAGCATCATTTGCTAAATAGAGGAGATAGATCTTGAACTTTTTTTATATCATTAAAACTGCTATTAAGTGTGTTGTCAGTATTTAACATGTAGTTACTGTCTCATTAACATTTAATTTTGAGGATATACTTGCATACTATTGAAGTTGAGTGCTGTTTCGCTGTTAATGCTGCTGCTTTGCATTGAAGAATGAAATAAATTTATCTGAATGTATTAATAACTTTACAATGGAATGCTGCACTTTTAAAATGTGGTAGATTATTGACATTTGCAAGAAGAATGTCTTGAGGTCTTTGGAAATCCCCAAATTCTTTGCCACCTATAATTAAAAATTGTCTGAATTTTCTCCTCAGCATAAAGAAGTGAATGCCCTGCTTAGTGTAATTGTGAGTATCAAATGAAGCCAAATATCAATAAAAGAACAGTAAAATCGCATTGCAATGCAGATACGGGGCCTCAATTAGATTAGGCTTGAACTAGATTATCTGCTTTCACATACTAATGTTTTCATTTCAAAATCATGTGTCCCCAAAATATTGCAACTTACTAAATATTTTAGATCTCTTGGGTTACTTAAATATGTGTGAAAAAATTAACATTGCATCTGCAAATCCCAGTGTTTACTGTATATGAAATTGATTTATCCTGTTTGTGCTTAATATAAGTGTTCCTGAAATGTTAACATTTCAATATTCTCTGATTCCTGTTAACATATATATATAAAAAAAATTAAATGTTTTTTGTTAAAATATATTAAATTTCACTTAAGAGAAAATGTTATGTATCTCAAATAGAAGTAACTAATGTATATTGTCTATGGCCTATTTTTATTTTCATTTTCTGTAAAATATTTGTTATTAAAAATATTAAGTAATCTTTAAACCTATTTGTGGAGAAATGGGAAACATTCTCCTAGAACTTTATAAACATTCAACAAATACAACAAATATGCATTTAGGGCCTACATGTGCCAGGCACTATTATAAACTCTAGGGACACAGGCAAAACTAAACAGACACAGTCCTAACCCCCATGCTACTTAGAGTCTACTAAGAAAGCAGGCCTTAAATAGCCATACATATGAGAGAGTCCAGAAAGAGATTCCAAAACTTATTAGAATGTGTCATATGATAAAGATGACTCTGAAATCAGTGGAAGGGTGCAAATTGGCTTTTAATAAATAGTGTTGGCACAACTAGATGGTTACTTAAAGAAAAATTTGAATTCATACATCCATTGACATTAGGATAACCTCCAAATGAATCAGAGATTTAAATGTTCAAAAACAAAAGAAGATAGGAGTTTGATAATAACACAAAATTGTAGGTATCCTAGGAAAAACCTAGCAATGTATACTAATATTAGAAGTGCTTTTTGGTTTGACCAAAAAACAATCTAGAATATAAATTCTAGTAATATAGTAATATATTGCAATCTAGAATATATATTCTAGCAATCTAGAATATATATGCTATACAAACCTGTACAAATGCAAAGTGGTATTTGTGAAGGTTATTAATTGCAGCATTGTTTATAATAGAAAAGAACCAACAATAGTTGAATAAAGTATGTTAATCCACATATGGAATACTATACATCTGTGAAAAAAGAATGAAAAAGAAATGTATATATTGGTGTGGGACGATTTCTAAAACATATTTTTAAATTGAATAAAGTATTGAAATCTAGAACAGCATATTAGAATTCTAGGTGTTGTAAATTAAAAAGGGCCCAAATAAGAAAATATAATCATATTTACATAAGAAGTAAACAATGAGCTAACAAAATTACATAAACCAATGGTGGAGGTGGATCAGGGTAGATGAAGATTGGGATGGAAACAAGACTTCTCCATGTGTATCTTAATATACATTTTGATTTTTGAATTATGAATGTATTGCATTTCAAATATTTAAATTAGATATAATACATATTAATATAAATAAATGAACAATTCTAAGTTATGATACATACTGCAAGGGAAGAGTAGAGGTTGCTGAGATAGTGACATAACAAAATCTAATTTGGATTGAGTGAGAAGTAAAGGGAGGCCTCTGAGAAAATGATGTGTAAGCTGAGACCTGAAGGATGAGTGTGAGTCAACCAATAAAGCATTTCCAAGAGAAGGGAACAACTTGTATTAAGGTCTTTTGAGAGGAAAGGACAAGGGCTGACCAGGGAACTGATAGAATTTTGTTTGTTTGTTTCTTTGCTTTGAGTAATGGGGAGTGTGGTATAGAATGAGGCTGGTGAGATGAACTGGGAAGCCAAGCAATAAACAAAAAGGTTGTTATGATGCTATTGCTATAGAACAGGTGAGAAATGGCAGTGACAGTACAGATAGGAGAAACTGTACTATATAAGATACATTTCAGAGGTCAAGTCGAGGACTTGGTAGTCATTATGATACAGAAAAGTGTTCTGAGAATACTTCTGAGTTTGATCAGCAGCTGGATGAATGGAGGATAGAAACCTTGGACAGAAAGGTGAATTTTAGCTGTGGGATGGGGAATGTTTAGAATCCGTTTCTGAGCGTGTTGATATGGCTGATTAGACAACTGAGTGAAGTTATCAGAACGTGGCTATCTATTGGTTTGGTGCTCAAAAAAGTATTCACTGAAGTATTTTTAGGATTTGTTAACATATAAATTGTATGAAACTATGAGGATGAATGAAGTTATCTAGGGCAAGAGTATATAGTGAGAGGAAAACAGGATCCAACACTTGAGTCTTGAAGACTTCTTATATCTAACGGATCATATAGAAAAAGAATGGCCAGGGAAAAGGACTGAGAAAGAATAGCCATAGAGGGTGAAGTAAAGCCTGGAACCTTGATGGAGGTCATAGACCCAAGGGAATACAAGGCTATACATGGGACTGGAGTTACAGTCTGTCAAATGATGAAGAGTCACTGAATTTATAGAAAGAAGAATTGGCGTTTCTTATGGACAAACGCATAGTGAAGTGAGTTGAAAGCGGATTGGTAGGTGATAAATCGTTCTCGATACATGCCTCTCTCCACTTCTGCTCATGCAGAGATTCGCTTAGGCACATGCTCATGTTTCTGCAGCTGGTGGTGCTGGACCCGCTTCTGCTTCCACACTCATAGTAGATTCTTCCCAACAGGCTGTGGACACGGGAACAGCTTCGCACATGCGCAGCTGATCCAGTCCCCACCATGGGCCTCCTTCCTTTCCTCGGATCACTGCTCAGTCTACTTCTGCGGAGGAAGGACTCCATCCCTGCCCAGTGCCTGCCATGGGAGCTCTAGCTTCCACCACTACTTCTGGAAAGAGGCACGTGCCCTCATGAATGCCTTGATGAGCTGAGTAATGCAGCTGGAAAGAGCAGAGGAGTTAATATCCTATGGGGTGAACTCTGACCAAGGAGTGGCAGGCCCAGGAGTCAGCCAGTAAATTGCTCACCGTTGCTCCTCACTTCCGGCAATCTTTCCAAGATGTAGGGGTTCCATTTGGCCTTTCCAGGTACATCTCTGTGAGTTGTGGCCTGCTATCTAACAATCTGCCTTGTACTTGCTTTTGATCCTCTCTTACCTCATCTCACTTTCCTTAAGTTACTTCCAGTCTTCCCCACCTCAGGTTCTACTTCAGCCTCTATGGCCATTCTTTCTCAGTCCCCTTCGCTGGCCATTCACAGATCTCAGCACTGCATGTGTGTGTGTGTGTTTGTGTTGTGTGTACATACACATACGTATATACTTCCTGATAGGCTCAGAAATAAACATTAAAACTACAAGATGCAATTGTTTGGTTATTAAATCATTAAAGACTTTTACTGTATACTCTGTCATGTTGGGAGGGAGAAGAGTAAAAAACAGACTCTCATGTATTGATTGAAGAAAGTAAAAACAAAATAGCCACACAAATAATTTATTTCGAATATCTGATTATTCATTTTTGCCTTTCTCTCTGCCTCTCCTGATCTTGAACATATATTTCTGTAACTTTTAAATTCGGAAAAATTCTTATATTCTTATGCACTTTTTCTGCAGCAGAGATTTTATATGCTATACAGTAGTCCATTAAGTGAATATCACAATTGATTTAGCCAGTCTATTAAAGGATATTTAATTTGTTTCTATTTTTTTCATTTAAATAAATCCTTAAGCATGAAGTGGAATTGAAGGATCGAATGGTATCAACATGTGAAAAATTTATTTTCCTGTTGCCAAATTTGTCTTCCACAACTGATGAATCAACTTTTGCTCCCATAAACACTATGAGTTTGTTTCCTTTATCATCAATATTATATAGTAACAGATAAACTCATTGAAATAATAAGCAAAAAATGTCAGCTCATATGATATTAGTATATGTATCTGAGCTTGCCACTGAATTCAAACCTTTTTACATACTTACTGTAGTTCTTCTTTTGTCTATTTTTCCTTTGTCTATTTTCTTACTTGGTAATTTCAAACTATGCCCTATAAGGACAAACAATTTTACAAACTTTAACTTACCTAACACTACCTTTTAAAGGTTATATTACAATGAATGTAACCTAAGAATTGTGATTCCATTTTTAAAAGTTAAATTATTAACAAAATAAAACCTGTCATTCATGTTCATTTTAACAGGTGAATCCAAATTAATTACTAATTCATCAATTCAGTGAAGCTGAAAAGGAGAAGAGACAGACAGTCTCTTGAGTTGCTATGCCTAACAGGAGAAAGGAGGTTCTTAATAGGAACTGAAAGGTTTTTGAGATTTTTTTTAGACAATTAATTATCATGCAAAGTTTTATGCTTAATGTTCACATTACACAGAAAATAACACTAAATTTTTGAAATCTAGATATTTCAACTAATTAAAATTGATATATTGAGAAGATTTGTGGTTATATTGTTGACCAAAAACAGTAAAACTGTGAAATTTAAAGAGGTTTATTCAGTTTATTCTGAGCCAATTGACTATGGCCAAGGAACAGTCTCAAGAGATCCTAAGAAAGTGTGCCCAAAGTGGTCAGATTACAGTTTGGTTTGATACATTTTAGGGAGACAGTAGTTACAAGCAAAGACATAAATTAATACATGGGATGTATATGTGGGTTTGGCCTACAGAGGCAGAATATATTGAAGGTGGGGGCTTACAAATCATTCATAGATTCAAAGATTTCCTGATGGGCAGTTGGTTGAAAGAGTTAAGTTCTGTCTAAAGACTTGAAGTCAGTAGAAAGAAATGCTTGAGTTAATATAATGGTGGTTGTAGAGACCAAGTCCTTGTTAGGTAGATGAAACTTCCAGATTATAGCCTTCAGAGAGAGTAGATGGTAAATGTCTTCTTTCAGACCTTAAAAAAGTGTCAGGGCTGGGAGCGGCAGCTCATGCCTGTAATCCCAGCAGTTTGGGAGGCCGAGCCAGGCGGATCACAAGGTCAAGAGATCGAGACCATCCTGGCCAATATGGTGAAAACCCATCTCTACTGAAAATACAGAAATTAGCTGGGCATGGTGGCACGCCTGTAGAGGCAGGAGAATCTCTTGAATCTGGGAGGCAGAGGTAGCAGTGAGCTAAGATCACGCCACTGCGCTCCAGACTGGGCAACATAGCTAGACTCCATCTCAAAAAAATAAAATAAAAAAGTGTCACACTCTCATTTAATCTCTTGTAGATCTGGGAAAGACCTAGAAAGGGAAGGAGATTCTCTATAGATGCAAATTTACCCCACAAGAGAAGACTTTGCAGGACCATTTCACAATATGTCCAAGAAATATATTTTGGGATAAAATTTACCTTTATTTCCTTTAGGGTCTGCTATCTGTCATGTGATGCTATACCAGACTCAGGTTGGAATTTGGTATCTTATTGCCACACAGAGTCTGTTTTATCAGTCTTATGGTCTTCATTTCAATGTTAATGCTGGTCAGTTGTACCTAAAGTCCAAAAGGGAGGAGGTATAATGAGACTTGTATGACTTCCTTTCACCTCGTGGCCAGGAATTCAGTTTTTTGGGTTTCTCTGGGGTCCCTTTGGCCCAGAGGGGTCTGTTTAGTTGGTTTAGGGGTGGCTTAGGATTTTATTTTCATTTTACAACATATAGATTCAGATAATTTCAAAATACATAATAAGTATCATTGACTAGAGGACCTGTAGCTCAAGTGGGTTCGGGTTTATATTAGTGCTAATAAACCCAGCAGGGTTGCTGTGAATGGTTGTACAGTTTGGGCATTGTATAAAAGTGCTTATCTTATATAAGAAAAGTAGTGCTGAATTGTAGGTCAGGCTCTTCAAGCCAAGACGTGTAACTTGACAAGGGGCTGTTTCTACCTAAAGGAAGGAATGCCTTTTTTTATTTGCATGAAGATGAAGGTACTGTCTTCTTATCAAGCCAAACACCCAAGTTTGGGGCTGCATCTTCCCAGAGGGAGGAGTCTGTTTCCTATAACTCCCGAAGTTAGAAGTGGACCAGACATTATGTGTTTTCCTAATGTATTTGAGGACGCACCACGTGGTAATTTGTACAAAAGTTAGGTACTGTTGTGTTACTAGCCTTCATTTTTTTTCTAATAAAGTCTTATAAATGGCTGTGGTGCTTGGAATATTGCTTTTTCATTGCATCCTTGCGGAGGGAAAAAAAACTTACTTAGAGTTTATTCACTAACAGCTGCTAATGAGAAAGTTTTAAATGTCTAGCTAAATATAAAATTCTATTATATTATAAAAAATATTATCTATTTTAAAAATACAGCATTTACAGAAATACAGGGATGGATTAAAAATATAAAACTATGTTTTTTATGAAAGAATATGTAATTTAATTTTTTCTGCCTTCATAACCATATGTATTTTACATCAAAATTATATTTAATTATGTCTGTCTATATTAATATTTTCTATCAAAAGCCGTATATGCATGCACATAAACACACAAACACATAAATAAGCTCAGTTTTGTAACCCAACCTAATAGTTCTATATGTGAATTAGCTATAACCCTTACTGCCAGGCCTAATGTCTCCATTACTGAATTGTTGTTTGCTTTATTTTGTGGTTGCTTGATATGTAACATCAAGTAATTTTTCTCTGGAAAGGCACATGGATTGTATATTCTAAGGTTTTATTCACAGCATAGCATGACAGCTAAGGTCTCAGATTCTCAGATCAAATAGGTATAACGTCAAATCTTTATACAATTATTTGTGACTATAAGTAAATTGAACAATTTTACACTTCATATTTTTTCAAATGTCCTATAGAAATAGTGTCAGGCTAATGAGAATAACATATGTAAAGCAGTTAGTAGAACTTTAAGCACATACAAAGGACTTGATATATATATATATATCAAGTACAAGATATGTTCTTGATATATATATATGTGCTGGGTAGAAAAATTTGAGGTTATGGTAATTTTCAAAAAAGTAGACATTGCTTCACTGTGTTTGGACATTTTAGTATTGCAAAAGAAAAGTGGTTCTAGTTGATATTTGGTTCCATTATAGGTATATTACTTATGTCTCCTAAATTGTTGCTTATTGAAATTTTCCGTCAAGGTTTGAATTCAACAATATTGTGAAAATGTGTATGGTTATGGTTCTCTATCCATTGATATTCCTTAAGACGTTTTAAGTCTTTCAATATTCACACATCTTTTTCTAAATACATAAAATGTATTCTATTACTAGTATGTTTTATTTGATATGCTTTCATTTCAGTTAAACTTGTTTTATACTTAGGAATATTATAATTATATGTATGTTGTTTATCTTTCGTACTTTTGACATTTTCTCTCATATTTCATCTTTTTGTTCTGTATAATTATAGAGGTTTTCAAGTTTTCCTTCCACAATACCAATTTACACTTACTTTGATCAGTGTAGATTTTAATTCTGTGAATGCAGAATTTTTAGTTTCCTTGCATTAATTTTTTATCTAATGTCATTTTCATATCATCCAATTTTTTAACCGCAAGTTGTTTTATATCTGTGCTAGACTGTTTTTTCCTCTAAATATTTTTCAACATGTCTTTTGCATCCTTTAGAGAAAACCAAACTCTCCTGTACTTTGTTCCCAAATTTTCCAACATGGTGCTTACCCAAATTTGTCTGTTATTCCTCTGATGTTTTAGGATGCTGTTCTCTTTCCCTTTCTTTGCAGTAATATTCCATAGGTTATATGGCTTATTTTCATGTCATTTTGGTTGTTTATTAATGATTAGGGTATATGGATTACTCTTGGTTATAGTCTATTGCCACTTGAGGAATTGTCAACTTTTTATTCTCATATCTCCAACTATAGGGCAGGATGATAAAGTTGATTCCTATTTCATTTTCCATATTTTAGCTAGCATTTCCTAATATTCTCAATTATACAGAGGTGGCCACTTTTCCAAACTCTATTTGTGCTTCTCCAATATCCGGAATTGTCAAAATATAAGGCAAGTTCCAGTTCCCTTCATGCACAACTACTGTTTTGGGTTTTTGTTTTTCCTGATTCTTTCTAAATCTACCATGTTTGTCTCATGATGACCAACCAATAAAATACAGTGGGCTAGAATGTGTTGTTTCCTGGGAGCTATGATCTCTGAGTAAGACTAGAAAGCCAGGGAGATAGTTGGAGCGAGAGAAACTTTAGCTACTTTTAGATACATGGTTGTATAATAATGTGGTCTCTGACCAGTTCCTGTTAGGTATAGATTCCAAAACTCTGAGTTGAAGAATTGGAAATGGATATGATAGCTATCTCCTTTCATTTTTCTTGGTTGACATTTTTTCTATTTTACAGGTTTTCTTTTGAACTAAATTTTATAGTTACACAATTTTGGTTGTGATTTTTTTTTGTTTTTTCTATTTTTCTTCAATGTTTAGAGAAACATTAGTCAGGTATGCATTAAGGAGTACTGTCATGAACACTTGAAGATACATTTGAACATTTTTCTGATATCAAAAATTTGGAAACAACTTAATTATTCTATAATTCTATTTTTTGATTATTATATAAATTGTGACATTTTTAACTTGGATTATTATGCATAATTCAAAATCATATTTTAAAAAATTATTTACTGACACAAATGTTTTGTGAAAAAACAAGAGATATATAACTGGATTGTTCCAATCTTGCTAAAAAAAGATATATATATACATTGCACAGAAAATATCTTGGGAAGAAACACATGTGTATGTTCAACATTGGCTATCTTGGGCTGGTGGTATTTTGGGTGAATTTCTATTTTTTTTTTACTTGTACGTATATTCGAAGTTACCTTCAATAAGCAAGTGTTTATTTTGTTTTGCTTTGTTTTATTTTTAAAGAGATAGTGAGGTTCTTAGAAAATAGTGATTTTGGCAGAAGGTTAAAAAACCAAAATTACTCCAAGGCATAAACTGTACTATTTAAACAATACGTAAACAATTCTCATTTGACTTTTTTTTAGTATTAGCCATTCTGAGTAATACCAACTTCAAATAAGTATTGCTAACTTTTTGCAGAAGAGAAAAACATTGGCCAGCTGAGCAAAGGAGGCTGCGTTGTAATTTATGTGGAATTTGTAACTCGTATTTGAAGATAATAATGTTTGTTTGTATTTAAAAGAGAAACTCCCACTGGCCCTTTAAAATCTGCCAACATCATAATTGTTTTGCTTCACTTAGGAATTAGAAAACATTGAAAAAGGTCACTGCTTATATCTGTCATGGTAAAAACCTGACCATGTTCAGCAGCTTGATTTTGGCTAAAATAACATGCATATGCTGCATGTCTATGTGGCACACCAAGTTGAAATAGAACATTGTGCTTTCTCCTCATCTGTGATGAACATTTAGTTTTTAGTTTTTTTATTTTCCAGAGAACTATTGTAATTCATATAGCATACTTTTTTTTTGCACTGCAAGTCTTATCACTTGTTTTGTTTTAGAACAGCACAAATTTTGAGAATCAAATATCAACATTGTACAAAAGATCCATAAAATTGTGCAGCAGAGTCTTAAGGAAATAAGCTGACTGTAATATTAGGATAATAAATGTGTAATCAAATACATGAGAATTATTTGCTGTTATAATAAGTATATTAAAATCAACGTGTGTGTGTATGTATATGTATATATGTCTGTGTGTGTGTGTATATATACATATATATGTATATATACAACTTTTTCTTTTTTTGAGACAAGGTCTCACTTTGTAACCCAGGCTGGAGTGCAGCCTGCATGGCTCACTGCAGCCTTGAGCTCTTGGGCTCAAGCAATCCTCTCACCTCAGCCTCCTGGGCAGCTGGGACCACAGGCACATGCTACCATGCCCAGCTAATTGTTTTGTATTTTTTTGTAGAGATGAGGTTTTGCCATATTGCCCAGGTTGGTCTCAAACATCCTGGGCTCAAGCGACCTCCCCACCTTGGCCTCCAAAAGTTTTGAGACTACAGGTGTGAGCCACCATGCCTGGCCAAGTCTACATTTAGGAAATGATTTCTACCTGTAGAATAAGTACATAGGCTATATACACATATTAAGGTGTATGCTAAAAGTAGTGCCAGAATACATCTAGTTATAGTTATATTCATTTCCTTGCTCTAACAGCAGCTGGTTTAATTATGTCAAAGAAGAGGGAATTAATTACTTAATCAGTAAGGAGATTCTATAACTCTTTATGTGATTAGTGGTAAGGAGATCAGCCTCTAGAACTAGACTGAGTTCAAATCCCAATGATGTTATTATATTTACTTACCCAGGGGAGGTAGTGGTTGTGGCATGAATTCACTCCAAGAGATGTACTTCAAAGAAATTGAGATAAATATTGCCTTTTAACAATAACCAAACTTAAGATAGGCAGGAGAGAATGAAATGTCTGGACTTGAGTGCATTAATCTCTGCTTCTCTTGCTCTGCCAATTTTGTTCTTTCCTACCTCATTGCAGGTTGCTCCATGGGCAACTGCAACTTTGTACATGGCCCTTTTCCTTTGAGGCAGCAACCTTTATGTATTTGCCAGCAAAAAGGAGAGAACATCTGTCTCTGAGCTCTATTTCAAAAAATCCAGTGCAATGACTGGCCAATCACAGTGACTGTGAGTGTATTACTTTTCCATTGCTGTGAAACCAATTACCACAAATTTAGTTGCTTAAAACAAAATACGTTTATGATCTCAGTTTCTATGGCTTGGGAGTTTGGATGTAGGTTAGCTGGGTTCTCTGCTCATGTCGTACAGCCTGAAACTGAGTTGCTGGCTGGTTCTGTAGTTTCATCTAAGGTTTGGAGTCCTTCCAGGCTCATTCACGTTGTTGGCAGAATTAAGTTCCTTGTGATTGTAGGACTGAGATCCCCATTTTTTTTGGTGAGATCTGTCAGCTGGGGTGCACTGTCAGCTACTAGAGGCCATGCTTATGTCCTAACCACCTGACCCTCTGACATCTTGGCAGCTGAATTCTCCAAAACCAGCAGGAGAACCCCTCTCTTGTTCTGTTGCAATAAAGTCTTATATAATGTAACTTAATCATGGAAATGACTATCCCATCACATTCACTGGTCTCACCCACCGTCACAGGAAGAGAATTATATAGAGTGTAAGTACCAGGGAGTGGGAATCTTAGGTGTCATCCTAGAATTTTGCCTATCATAGGGGCTAGAGATTTGCACTTGAACCAGCCAGAGTCATTGGCCATTCCTATGAGCTCACAGAGCTCACTTATCCTCTACTCTTCTCCTCTTTTTCTCTGACATTTCAAAGTGTAAGGATAATGAATCTTATTCTCTGGATATAAAGCCTTTGCAGGCAGTCAGGGTTTTGCTGTCTTTTCTTTCCTGTTCATGCATCCGAGATACTTTCTTCATCAGAATTTCTCAGTAAATGTTTGCTGAACCGAATTCATTAATTAAATATGTTAAATGTGCTGATAATCTCTTTGAGAAATAAATTCCCACCTGTCCTGGCATACGCCTTAAAAAAATCTATTAGTAAAGCTATAAATGGACCATTATAGTAAAGCTATAAATTACTTCACAACCACTACCAACTCAGACATAAAAATTCTTTTTGTTTAGTCGCAATTTTTGACATGGTATTTGAATTTTAACCCACAACAATGAATCCAAATATTTATCTTGGATTTTGACGTGAAGCCACTTTATCAAATATGCCATATTCACGCAAAGTAAATTAATTTGGATTAATTTGGTTGATTGAATATCTTTTCATATAAGAACTGTTGGAATAACTATTTTTATACTGTGTAAATGAACATGCTAGAAAAATAATACCACAAATTTTTAGGAAATTTTACATTGTAGAAAAGGCCAAGCCTAGTTATAAAACTAAAAAAAAAATAAACCTTCTGGCATCACATTTAAGAAACCAAATATGGATGAAAAATGCTGCTAACCCATCTTTTATTTTCTTTCTCTTATAATTTATGCCACCAAAATAAAGCTTATGAATTTTTTAGCAACAATGGCTTTCCCTTAAATAGTGATAGAAATCAGGCTAATTTTTAAACATATTACAGCTTATGAAAGTGTTATTTTTGTGTCAAAGTTTTGAGTAAAATGTCTTCTTTAAAGGAGGACAGCAACAAAGACTTGCAAGAATAGGAAACACGATGAGATCAGGAAAAACAAAAAGCTGTACCATTATTTTTTTCCAGGTTTAAGGAAGGATGTTTTAATATTAGTCTTCAATTCTTGAGCATGATTTCATTTTAACCTTACAAAAGTTCAGTTTTACACACTCTGGAATGTGATGGATTTTGGCTTCTCTAAAGAGTAAAGCATCAAGAAAGAAAAGCCCTTATGGATATTGGAAAGAATCATATGATAGGATAGTAGTTGCCTCCGTTATTGCCTAAATGTCTTTTATCTGTGCTTCTACATCTAAAAAATAAATTATTTTCCTTAGGAATCATGTTGAAATATCATTAAAACTCTACTTTTTTTCTCTTGAAAGTGAAAAACCAGAATTTTCTTAAATCTTTCACTTAATTTCTCTATACTTTATTTGTTAGGGCCTAATGAAAGGGTAAGGCAGGAACAAAACCACACTATTTCAAAGGACATCCTTCAGCAAGGAAAACATTTTGCTTGCTGGTTAGGGAAACCCTATTGATTAGCTTGCTACCTACTTGATTGACCTAATGGAGATACTGATGTAAACCACAGGTGATGATAATATTATGAAGGCTACTTATTTAAAATGACATTGTTTACACAGCAAATGGGAGGCAGAAGGCCATATTGAAAATACATACCCATTATTCAATTTACTTGATGGATTTTGAATTTGATCATATTTCTCAAAACCTAGAAGCTAATTCGATGGTGATAAGATCATTTTGTGGTATAATTGCCTTGACACCTTCTAATTTTATTTTTAGTTTTTTTTTTTTTTTGAGACAGGATCTCACTCTGTCACCCAGGCTGGAGTGCAATGGCGTGATCATGGCTCACTGCAGCCTCAACCTCCTGGGCTCAAGTGATCCTCCCCTCTCAGCCTCCCAAGTAGTTGGGACCACAGGCACACACCACCATTTTATGTTTTGCAATTACAGAGATGGGTTTGTAGAGATGGAGTTTCCCCATGTTACCCAAGTTGGTCTCTAACTCCTGGGCTCAAGCGATCCAACTCTCTTGGCCTCTTAAAGTGCTGAAATTACAGGCATGAGCCACCATGCTTGGCTAATACCTTCTACTTTTAAAGACTCAAAGATATGCAGAATCCCCACGAATTAAAACAGATATAGTTCACACCTATAACTGTGCTTGAATCCTTGCCATCGTGGAGTTCCTAATCTAGCTGAGGACATAAATGTATAAAAAATAAATTTTTGTGCTGCAGTATAAACAAAGATCTACAGGAAAACAGAGATGTAAATTTTCATGTCCTGTTACTTTATTGAGGGTACATATAAGTCAGGGTGCCAACGAGGAGAGGAGAGAGATGGGGTTGAAAAGCGATTTTGGTGAGAGGTACATTATAGACAACAAAAAGTCACAACAGGCTTTTAAGTACCCTCCATGCATGATTATATGGTATCATGTGTGTATTTCAGAAAGATCACATTGGCTAGCAGTGAGTAAGACAGACTGGCAGTATCAAACAAGGAGACATAATCCAAGTGTTAGTGTATTAGCAGTAGCTGCAGTGAACCAGTGTTGGTTGTCTTTCAGTTAAGTATTTACGCTCTACTAAGCACTCTTCAAGCTTACTCTTCACCACAGCCAAATTTCCAAAGAGATGCTTAGCTAGTAAACGGAGCCACAGGATCTGCGCTGAGGTACAAACCCTTAAACATGATACATGTTTTCCAGACAGAGATAGCAAGAGTGAGAGCACACATGCATATATGTGTGTGTGTGTGTGTGAGAGAGAGAAATTTAAAGTTTTCAATTAAGTCTGTAACAGTGATAAAAATGAAGAATTAATCAGCCTAGGAGGCAATTTAGGAGTGGAATCAAAGAGATTTGCAGGATAAAGTGGCACTGGGTGGTGAGAAAAGGACCTGAGGACGAAGAGGTGGTGATTTTCGTTTGGTTGTTTGGGTGAAGGATCCTTTCCTCAGGAAGAGCTGGAAAAGGAGTTTATAAATTTAGGTTTGAAAATACGGTTTTGAATCACTTGTAGGGACATCCAGATGGAGATGCCCATTTTGGAGCTATAAATACTTCTCTGAAGCCTGGAAAGACATGAAATCCAAGACGGAGTGATTGGAAATGTTGAATATGGTTGAAATCACAAAAGTGAATGAAATAGCCTACAGTCAAGGAAGGCACCACAGGTCAACTCAGTTTTTAAGCTGGCAATGTCAGAGGACACAGTGATGCAGACTAAGCCAATGCAAGTGCCAGGCAAGGGAGATGTCAGGGAAGCTATCTCAGGGTTCAATTAACGTTGTCAAATACTGCAGACACACACACACACACACACACGCACACACACACACAGGTTAACGAGGAGTGTGGCTTCATACAAAGCCACATATTTGATCTTAAGCCAAACTGGACTATTCACAGCCATATAGTCGACTTCTGCTTTTTGCTTTGTTTTGTTTTTTTTAAATGAGATGCCAATGTGTCCCACTCGTGTTCTCCTTCATCGCCCTTCCCTTTCCTCCCTTCCTCCATGAAGAATGCAATTCTCCTCCACATTTCAATGTTTTGGGACTTGCCTCCCACTCCTCTCCCTTCCCAAGGCTTCCTGTCTGTCTCCATGGAAACCTTCGCTTAATTAACCCAACGCAGGAGGGCATCGCTGGCCCAAATGAAAGCCGCCAGAGCAGCTGCAGCAAAAGCTGGAGCAAAGCGCGAGAAGGGGGCTAGAGGGAGGCAGGCTGCGAGGTGGGCTGTGACCCAGGAATCGTGGGCAGTTTGGGCCGCCGCACCCAGAGCAGTGCCAGCACCTCCCAGGCCAGTTGCCCCGGCACCGAAACTTGCAAAGCAGAGGCGCCGCGTGGCTGCAGGTCCGGGTCCGGGTCCATATGGGGGTTAGGACGGGTTGCAGAGGTGCCGCGGCACCTGCGACTTCTCAGCCTTGCATCCCCTGCAGTTTGACTTCCAGGTCTCAGTTCTTTCCTTCTTTCTCCACCAGTCTAACCATTCTTTAAACCGCAATCCTTTCTTTTATACTCTGCCTCTCTCCCCATTTCAAAAGTTGGCGCTTTTTAACTCTAAAATAGTGCGCATTAGGACAGGGGCTCTTTACACACTACCAGGGCAAACACAAAATTGAATTTGAGTGGGGGTTTGGACTTAAAGAGCGGGCATCCCGGAGCTTTCCACTTTCGCATTTTTATTATAGCACACAGCCTTCAAAATTATAGTTTATGCTTAGGTTTAGGGGGGAATTAATACCATAGCCCTAGAACACTTACATCAGGTTGCTTGGAAAAATGGAAAAGGTTAAAGCTTTGCAGTTTTGTGGAAGAGTCTGGATTTAATTATTAGGCATTTCTTTTTAACTGGGTTGCATTTTATCTGAGGTAAACACCTACTTAATAAGAACTAAAGAGGATTCTATAGGAATAAACTTGCTTTACAGTGAGCTTTCAGGAGCTTTAAAATTGATCCTTGGAAACTGTTTACTATTAAAATAGTATTTTCAGTTTTAAAAACATATAAAATACAGGGGTATTTTCTTTTTCTTTGTATCTTAAGATGAATATAAAAGTTTTTAGGTCCTTAGGGGCTCCAGGTTCCCATGAAAGGCTAGGCAAGCTTTTTAGATGAATGTATTTTTAAAACAAATTGAGTTGAAACGACTATTGAACATTGTTTCTATTTAAGTTTCAGTTTCATGTATTTTGAAATATTTTTCATGATGATGGTGTAATTTTTAAATGTGAGGAATTAGTTCCAAAGAAGCAGCAGTTGTGTAGGTGTTCTAGATTTCCATTAATTGAGGTTAAATAATTTCACACGATGCAATGTAATTTTGTGTAATTGCCTGATAATTCATTTTATTTCTAACACCTCCTTTATATTTAATTAAAGCAGTTTCTAGAAAAAAGTTATTTTGTTATTTTTTGGAAAGTACTAATGTTTCCAATTTTATTTAGTGGAAAAATTATGCAGCACTCACCTATTAATGCCTTAACATTCAATGGGATGAGTAGTCACTCTACATTGAAAAGACATGACATTAAAATGATATACATACACTCCATTTAAAGAATGTCCAATAGTTTAGTTTTGAAGCTAAGAAATACATGTTTAATTGAACTGAATACACTTTACTTTCTAGATGGAGAAATTAATTATTCTACTGCTCTGGTTACAATATGTTGTTAAGGTAAGACATTTTTGAGTGCACCCTCTTTGGAATAATTAGCTAATGGGCAAGATGTGATTGCATTGAATCTATCATTCTGGAAAATGAGGAGTATATTGAAGGGAAATAATACTAAATATCAGGTTTAGTACCTACGAATAAACATTTTCTTTGCTAGGTGTCACTCGCATATGTATTTTTATTGCTTAAAAATTGTCTTGGGGATGATCATGGAGATAAGTCAGAATTTGGGAAGAAGACAGGGTATAATAAGGCATTTCAGAGTTGTTTTTGGTAGGAATTTTGATACATATATTCTTTTGAAAGTTGAAGTGCTTTTTGTCATTGAGGGAACATCAAGGGTCTCTGATCTTGAGGTCTGTCTTACTTTGCTAATATTTTAATCACATATAGATGAAATAAGGATCTAAAATGACTTAGTGTCACACATTTTGTACCCAAATGTATTTTCTTTGCAAATATGTTGTCAATAATGTCTGCAAAATAATTCCATTTTGTAGACATTATCACCAAGATTCACAATTGGCACTCTAGGAAGATTTGCCGTGTTTTTCTCAAGACTTTGAGTCTCTGCCTCTTCCCTGACCCCAAGGACACAATGTTTCCTAGTTACAGAGACAAGGATCTTAAATTTCCATGCTCTTATTTTACTTGCTTTACTGAAGTCATTTTCAAAATTATATTTATAAATACAGTAACTGACAGAATAATTCATGTGTAGACACTGATACTGCTGAAATGTTTTAAAATTATAATTTGATGTATTTTAGGTGTCATTTTAATAAATCTGCTTATAAAATAACAATCAAGAATGCATTTTTACTGTTTTTTACAGTTTCTTCTCTTTTCCATTTTAGATCTCAAAAAATTTTCATTATATACCAGTGAATAAACAAACAACAGAAGTTTTAATCGAATGGGATGAATTTCCTAAGGGAGGAAATCCTGAATTTTATTTTTTTAAATATCAACGTGTTAATGATTTTGCTCGAAAAGTAAGGAATCTTTTCTTGGTTCTGATAAAAAGTAAGCATAGTATAAATCTGTTATTACCAAGTGCCACATTGTAAATAGTAACCTAATAGTTCTCAGGGTTTCTTATTTTATTAATATATAAAATGTTAGCATTTTTTGAAATATCTTTAATAAGTAATTGATCAAATTAATATTTAAGTGTTTCATAGGAATGACTACTTGTCTTTTTAGAATTTATGTACCAAAGGAAAGTAATCATTTAAAAACTGTCTTTTATGTAGAAATAAACATTTCATATATATGTTTATATTTCATATTGAAAAACTACTTTTTATTAAGGAGATATACAAAAGTCAAATTTGTAATTAATGTGCCTGGCTTAGAGATAATGTTCAATAAACATGGCTTAAGCAGATGAATCTAATTATTTGCAGGATGTAAAAAGTATTCTTGCAGACTCACAAAGACATCAGAAATTAATAATAACACTAAAGGAAAATGAAGATTATCACATCATTTTACAGTCCATGAGATATGGACAAATTTTAAGTGAAAAGTCATTTCAAATTCGTAAGTAATGTATATGTTGATCAGCTATGTCAACTTTCATTACCAGATAATTTAAATTTTACAATGATTAACAGGTATATAATGGTACTGTAAAATTATAATAGTATTATTTTTTTATATAACGCAAATCTCAGAATTTAAAGAAAATTATAAACTAAGATAAGAATATAGTTTTCAGTTTTGACATTTTGTGTGTACTTGTATGAATGGATAGGTAGAGTGGAGATTTTAAGTGTTATCCAGATTATGTAAAAAATATAATGTGGTTCTGTAATCTAATTCATTCATTCTATGTAGAATAGAAGAAACTCCCACATAGTCTAGAAAATATTTTATGGGTAGATAATGTTCTCCCATCATGGCGAATCATGTAACTTAATATCCTTTGTGTTTCATTCAATTTTATTTGAATCTGTACTAATTATTCTCCCTGATTTTTTAGGTGGAATCTCAACTAGCAATATTAGAACAATAGCAACAAGTACGAGTGTTTCTTTTAGCTGGAGTGTGCCCTCTTCTAAAGATATATCAGTGTCAATATCTTTCAATAATTCTTCACAAATTATGCAAAATAATGTTATGGTTTATGAGTGGGGTAATTTAAAACCTGCAACTTTATATGCTTTCACATTTGAATTTAGACAGTTACATTTGGATTTCATAAATATGTTTCAGAGACTGGATGTTCAAGTTGAAACAGGTATATAGACATTTGGTTCATCATTCATTATATATTTATTATATATTTTGTAGATAATTTGGCAGTTGTATTGGCCTTTTTGAAAGTGATCTAGCCAAGTATTAATCACTGCAGGCTGCATGTAAACAAATTAGCATAGTCTCCTTTTTTGACTGTATCATTCTGGTATCTGACTGATTATTGAACAAGCTGGACTTAGCGGAGTAATGGTAGAAACCAACTTTATAACTTTATTTTCTTCCCAGCACTTCCTTTAAACCCAAGTGGGTTCTCTTTTTCTTAACTCTGACAATGAGTCATACAAATTCCATAGCGTTTTAGGTTACTTTGGTGAGTCAACAAACAGTCTCATTTTCAGGTATTAAATGATCCATTGCAATATATTACAAACACACTGATCTTTCATTGTATTTAAAGCTTCTCTATTACTCATCTATGATCAGACCTGACCAAAATTAGGAAAAGTTTCGGGGAAAGGTGAATGTGTTCAATTTTGGGGGTCTTCCTAGTTTCATATCTTTCCTCCACAAGGTGGGAACAGGTAGAAGGGGACAGAATCATAGATGGCCGATGAGGGCAGAACACTCTTTGTGACAGTCTGAGAGTCCCATTTTAATATCCCCTACAGGAATAATAAAAAAGACACAACACATGCATTGTACAAGTGAAGTATAGAAACACTCAAATAGTAAGAAAAAAATACAATAAGGTAATTAAGTGTCCTTTCTCCTGTGGGGGGGAAAAAAAGACAAAAGATCTTCAGAAGAACCTTCTCACATATTCCTACTGTGTTGACTTCAGGCACTGGTAGAATATTAACATGAACTGATGTGCAATATTTTCTCTGAACAGGCTGCTATTTTCTCCAGTCTCTCTGGTACATAATCTTGGAGAATAAAGCTAAGCAGCCATTCCAGCTTTCTTTCTGGAAGCTAAACACTTTTGAAGTCAAAGTGTTTGAGTCAAAAGTGTTTGACTGAGAGCAAAATTTTTAGCAAGCATTGTGTCTGCTACTCCAAAATAAAAAGAAACCTGAAATATGATAAAAAGTTTGCTACCAGTACAAAAGTAAGGGAAAGGAAAGGCAATCTAAAGTAAGGTTTTCCTTAGAAAGAAAAACATCTTTGTTTTTTTATTTTAATGAAGTTATAATTGGACAATAATTCTGCATAACTAATTCTTACAGCTATTTAAAAAACTATGTTAATTGGTGGTAATTTATTGCTACTTGATTAATAAACAAAGCTTTAATATTTTTATTGGTTTGAGAGTAGTATAGGGAAGGTGCACACTTAATACTATGAGGTTTTCATAATTGTATACATGTTAAGAAATATAATTACGAAATGTTATATTACTGGATTTATCTTTAACGGGATTTTTCTTTTGGTAGGATCGTGTTCACAAGGATGGGCAGCATTAAAAAATAACTGTTATAGAATTAACAATGACAGTAAGCCATGGAATATAGCCCAGCAACATTGTAAGTTATCCTTAAGTTCTGCACACCTTGTGGATATAAAAAATGAAGAGGAAAAAAATTTTGTATTTTCGTATCTCAAGTCAAACAATCAAATAATAATATGGACTGGTCTTAATGATCTGAAGGTCAGTAAATGTAAAGAAATACATATATTATGATAAATGAAACTTTATTATCTATATTCATTCATGCATTCTTTACTCATTGATTTCTTCCTTCATTAATTCAATACAGTTTCTCTTTCTATAGATACCCATTTTAATGTATTTTTGTAGGCATCTTTTTTAAAACCTAATTTCGCTTTAATTTTGGTATTCCCCAGACCATTTCTAAATTCATTTGAGTGATCTCATCCATTTCTTCACTCCATTTACCACCTAAACCAATTATTCCTAGCTTCTTTATCTAGTCTACTTTCCTCTTATGAGTCCAGACATATATCTAATTTTCTTCTAATGATCCCTCTGGCACTTCTTGCAGACACTCTAACATTGCCAAGACTGAACTTGCCTTCTCCCTCTAATCAAACCTGTCTCACTTCCTTTATTTCTCACCTCTGCAAACAGTGCAATAATATGAAACCCAAAACATGAAAAGTTTTTTCCATTTTCTTATTTTCACTCCACACATCAGGCTTGTGAAGCTCAATTTTACTAAAAGCAATACAGAAATATCTGGAGATTTTATTTAACACTAGTGAAATAAGGAATGTGTAACACTTTTCTTCAACATTCCTAGCACTTTGGAATGTCTCATGAAACTTCATTTGGTCAGCATTTTGTAGAGAAACTCAAGACCTAACACAGTAATCTCTTGCCTAGTCTGTGTTTTCTTCTTGGTGATCCATTGACTTTTATTTCCTGGCACTCAAAGATAAATCTGTTTTCCATGAGATATCCTTATCTATGGTGAACTAAGGCAGATCCTACCAATTTGATGCCAACTTTCCTGTGGAGCTTTGCATAAGCTTGGGAAAACCTCTAGGAATCTTTAATTGCATTTAAAAAGTATTCTTTTATTGAATTTTCTTCATCTTTTAGTAGGCAATGAATTACATTCTAATAAAGATTCCTTAAACCACAATTCAACTTAGACATCTCAGACTCCCTCTCAGACTCCCTCTCCCAGCATGCCAGTCTTTTAGCAAGTAGACCAGTTAATGTGTGTATGTGTGTGTGTGTGTATATATACATATATGTGTGTGTGTGTATATATATATAAATATATATATACACACACATATATATATTTATACATATATATACATATATATATTTATATATATACACACACATATATATACACACACACATATATATACACACACACACACATACACACACATATATATGTATATTTGTTCACTACTGTTAGCATGATATATTAGGAAATTGGAGCACAGGGAGATTTGCTTGCCCATATGGACATGCATCAGATGCTACCCTTAACCACGATATTTTGAGGTTGACATCAAAGTTACCTGCTACATCATAATCCCCATGGTAGGTTCAGAAAGCAATCACTCCTTTAAGTAAATCTGTGCTGAATAAGTGCAAAATTGTTACTGGACTTCAAGGATTAAGAGTGTGTCTTATTCAGCATTCCATTCCTAGCTTCAAACTGGGATTTGGTACTCAGCAGGAACTTAATGAATGAAAGATTAATAGTCTCTTTCTTCCCTTTTAGGGCACCTGCATAGGCAACCTTCATTTACTTCTCACCTTATAGTTGTAGTAGGTGCTATCATTATTCCCATTTTATACAGGAAAATAGATCTTAGAGAGATCCTGGGGCACATAACTTACCAATGCCCATTCCAGGCCTTGAACCTGTATCTGTCTGACCAACTCTCATGTCTTAATCACTTGAAATACTGTCTCTGATCCTATGACTATTTTTAAAACTGCAGCAATACATATGCAATAAAGCAGACTTTCTGAGGAAATGGGATTTCTTCGTTCTGTTAGGTGGAATTTGAATGTATTGTTTTAAAATCTCTTTAAAATGTTCAGAGGAAACAGGTCTCTTTAATTCTCACCCATGCAGCTAGGGTGGCGCTGTGCTTGATTTTGGGGATGATCTGATAACCAAAATATAGATATAGTATCTGTTTTCGTGGTGTTCATTATCTCTATAAGTATTACATTTATTTTTTAAGGAGCTGTTATATGTTTGCTGCATTACAAACATACTCTCTAAACCTATTGACAACTATGCAAAGTAGTCATGATTATTTCCATTGCATAGGCAAGAAAATTTAGTTTCTAAGATTAGTAGTTGCCCAAGAGTAGATAGTAAGTGTCAGAAATATAATTAGTATGCAGGAGTATTTTGTCAAAGCTTATACTTTTTTTAAACTACCCCTTTCAAGAAGGGTAGATATATGACAGATATTTATTACTCGTGAAAATTGGGTTGGTGAGATTCACCAAGGACATCCTTTACCAGGAAGGTATCAACAACCTCTCCAGATGCATGCAATTTATTTGATGATTTCAAATGAAATAACTAACATTTAATGAATAATTTCTCCGTGCCTCATTGTGTTGAGCCTTTGAAGGTACTGCCTCTTTAATCATTACAACAACCTTAAGACGTAGGTTCTATTATTATACTCATTTTACAGATGAGAAAATAGCGGCTTATTGTGAGATTTGCAATATGGCTAATGAGTAAATGAAACTGAACTCTGTTTCTTGCTGCTTGCTGCTGCTTCTCCTTCTCCTTCTCCTTCTCCTCTTTCTCCTTCTCCTCCTCCTCCTTCTTTTCTTCCTCCTCCTCCTTCTCTTTCTCTTTTTTCTTTTTTGACATAAGTCTTGCTCTGTCACCTAGGCTGAAGTGCAGTGACTGAAGCAGAGATTACTGCAGCCTTAAACTCCTGGGCTTAAGCCATCCTTCTGCCTCAGCCTTCCAAGTAGCTGGAATTACAGGCATGAGCCACTGGCCTGGCGCCAGCTACTTTATCATGAAGGACATCTACATAAAAATTTTAAACTGGCTGATGATTTTAAAATCTTAGAAAATTTTATAATAAAGTTATGATTAATTAAAATTTTCAAATACACATATTTGAAATGCAGTGACTGAATATATCACACTTTTCCTTTTAATTGGCTTAATTTGTTCATCTTATTACAGAAAGAAGGTCTTCTTACATGGGTAGATGGATCATCTTTTAGCCTTAAGAAAAATGAAATATTTTCTCTTTCATTGCTATCCGAGAATGAAACACATTGCTACATTTTACAGCAAAATGCAACTGGATCAAACTATTTCTTTACAAGATTTTTCTGTTATGTTCCGTTGCCATATGTTTGTGAATATGAATGTAATTATTTTTATTATTCTTTCTTATATTCATGCAGCTTTTTATTATTTAATTTTAATTTATTTCATTATTTTCAGTATGGAATTATAATTTCTAATTAAAAATAATTATCTTTTCTATTTTTTCAGTACCTTCTCTGCAAGAAAGCTTTTTGCTTTATTTAAAGGATGTTGGAACAACTGAAGTTGTATTTAGTTGGAATAATTTGAATTTTTGGAATAATTTGAATAAGTGGATGAAATTGGGATATAAGATTATCATTAAATATTCTTTAGATTATACAGGAGAACAACGTTTTGAAAGCATACCCCCAAATACTACAGAAAAAGCAATTACCCAACTGTTTCCTGGTCATATTTATAGATTTTTACTCTTCGCAATAAATGAATGGGAGGCAAAAACTACTTTCAGTCCAATATTCACTATAGAAACGCGTAAGTTACAAGACACCTGAAAATATAATTTAAAAACTTTTTAATTCTGTCATTGGCAGATATTTTGTGAGAGTCTGGTATTTTCTCATATAACTCTGGAGATACCTCTATATTTAATCATTTTAGGCTTGGTGCGGTGGCTCAAGCCTGTCATTCCAGCACTTTGGGAGGCTGAGGTGGGTGAATTGCCTGAGGTCAGGAGTTCAAGACCAGCCTGGTTAACATGGTGAAACCTCATCTGTACAAAAAATACAAAAATTAGCCAGGTATGGTGGTGCACGCTTGTAGTCCCAGCTACTTGGCAGGCTGAGGCAGGAGAATCACTTGAACCCAGGAGGCAGAGGTTGCAGTGGGCTGAGATTGTGCCACTGCACTCCAGCCTGGATGACAAATCAAGGTTCAGTGTCAAATAGTAATAATAATAATAAATTTGCAATGAATCTGTTTATGTGTGGGTTTTCTGTTAAAATACAAACCTCATGAGGACATTAACTATGTCTTAATTGTCTTATAGTACCAGCTAAACTACTGCCTACCTCATAGGGGATGATCAATAAATTTTTGTGGAGCTGAATTTCCGATATGTGCTGAGAGCAGGAAAGGAAGAGCTATGCATCCCTGCCTTTAATCGCCTTGCACTGGAGATAATTAGTAAAGAATAAAAACAGAAGCAAACAAAACTATACAGCAAAATAATAACCTAAATATCCAACCAGTGGTGCATTTAATAAATACTGACTTGAATTCATACAGTAGATGACAGGAGAAGACTCATGGAAAGGAGAGGCTTAGACTCAAACTTGAAGGAGGAAAAAGCATGTTGTGAGCGGAAGTGTAGAGATAAGAATTTGTAGAAGAAGCCTTGACTAGAAGAAGATTGACTAGAGAAGACAATTTCCTTAGGCATGAGGGTAAAATCAGTGTGGGAGGTAGATGGTGCCAGACTTGGGATTGGCAGGGGTATCTGCCTCAGATGCTTGGACTTGACCTTGGAAGCGATGGAAATTCATTAAGACTATAGTTTCTAACAATTGTTTTACATTTTACAAAGCACTTTTAATTCATTATCTCATTCAGTCCTTGCCTTAACCCTGAGAGTAGCTATATACAAATGAGAAAACTGAACTTCCGGAATGTTAAGTAAACTGACTAGAGTAACATGCTTTGTTAAGTAACCGAGCTACACAATAACCTAGATGGTCTTATTGTAACTCCTGAGCTGTTGCTCCTGAAGAAAGAATCAAGAATGTGTTAGCACATGTATATTGAGGAGTGGGGGATGGGTATAGGTTTGAGGCCATTTGCAAGGTACAATATTAAGAAAATTAATCTGGAAGCATTAATTAGGACAATCACTGGCACTGAATGAAATGGCCAGAGTAGGGAAACATTTCTGTAAAAGGATGAATGCCTGCGTTGCAGTGATAATGAGAATGAAGGGTGAATAACAAAGTCTCTGCTCTCTAGTCTGACAAGACAGAAGAGGTAAGAGACATATATAATGCATGATCGTTGAATGCCATACATGCTGTTTTGGTGGTGAGGATAGTAAAATAATTATTGAACAATAGCGTGTGGCAAACACCGTGCCAAGTGTTTTACATTCTTCATCTCATTCAATCTTCACAAAAGCTTTATGAGGTACCTACTAATATAGTTCCCATTTTACAGTCAGAGAGGGTAGATAATTTTCTCAGGGAGTGAAACTTGAAAGTGGAAGAGCCAGGACTCAAACCCAGTTTTTGTTTCTTTTCCAAGCTAGAGTATTTGGAAATACTGAGAAGCGAGAGATTATTCTGCCAAATCATGTCACTAATACAATGTATTTTTTGGTTGTTTTTATCTCCCAGGCCCTTTGTCAGCCCAAAATTTCAGAGTTACACGTGTTACCCCAACAGAAATATTTTTACACTGGGATCCTCCAGATCCTGTATTTTTTCATCATTACCTTATCACTATTTTGGATGTTGAAAACAATACATCAGAAGAGGTGTTTGTTGAAAAATGCAACACAGCAACAATAATTAGAGACCTCAAGTCTTTTCATCATTATCTAGTATATCTATTCAGTGTAGCAGAAAGAGGAACTTTAAGTTGCTTGGAGAAACCACTTTCAGTCATTACAGGTAAGCATGGCTGCGTATTGCCTTTTACTAAAAAAATCTAAACTGATAGTTCTGTTTCTGTGCGATTTCACTGTTGTGCAATATGTCCATGTAACCTGTACACTTACCCCAAAATCTAAAATAATAAAAATAGTTAACTGCATATTTCAAAATATTATTTTGCTGATATTTAATTATGTTGATTCTTCATAAGTACAAATACAGTTGAACATGTTTTTGAATGTTGAATCACAATTCTAAGCATGTATTCAAAAATACTAAATTTATTTAGATTTACATGAACTCTTTAAACATTATTCCAATCTGCATTTTTTTTTTCTACCAAAGTCCCTAGAAAACATCTTCTTTGTCATAGCCTTGGATGGAAAATAAATTTATCTTTATTTGTCATAAGATAAACAAATTATCACATGAATATTAGTTCACCCAGTTCTTTTTAGTAACACTAGACCCAACGAAGAGGTCTGCATATTTTCATCAGTTTTACTTGGTTCTTTATTTTCTCACACAGTGTAGTGTGTTGACCTCTAGGGGACAGTCTCATCCTAGCATTTTTGACAAATGCATTTCTATCCTCCTCTTAACCTCCATGTAGCAGTTTTTGAATCCTTGTCCAGAACATAATTGTTAATCGATTGTTTAATAATTCTCTCTATTCCCTAAAATATAAGGATGTATTTTTTAAAAGATAAAACATTATCTTACAAAACAATGCATAGTGAAGCACATTTTGGCAGTACATTCTTATAAGTGTAGTGTGTATTGTGTGTGTGTATTTGACATGCTGTGTGCAAAGTTCTTTGGAATTTCAACAGCTAAAATGTAAACACCCTAGGGCTGAGGTAGGTGGAATGGAAAACCTGTATGTGCAGAGCCATAGATTAATTAACCTTCCTATACTTATTGGGAATATTTAAGATTCTTTGAAAATAATAACAATAATAGATACAATTTAATGCTTACTAAAAGCCAGTGCTTAACATACAAGTATTCAGTACTGCAAATCCTAATAAAAATATTTTTCCAATTGGATACTAGCAGATGTTTTCTCTTCCCCAAACTTAGACAAGACGAAGTATCCTTCCATTGGCAAATGCTTGGTCGGTTGGGTCCTTTACACTTTAGGAAGGCACATTTTTAATTGACAGATGGACTAGAAGGATTTCTCACAGATTTATTAGTTTTGAAGTCGACTTAAAATCTTCTAGGACATATACCTATTTATTTCATAAAAGGTACAATGTGAGTCTGCACTTTTAATTTTTTTGGGGGTCATTTGCTGTGTATATTTACTGTAAGCTGATATACCAGTGCATGTCCAGGATTTAGTAATCCAGTGTTCCTTTACTCTCTTAAGCTTGAGGAATTATTCTTTTTTTCATGCATTATTCACTCAGTGAATTATTTTTCAGTATCAGGAACTGAGCTAGGCACTAGAGATACAAAGATGAAGAAGACCTAGTCTCAGTAAGTTTATGCAGTAATGAAATGAGGCCAGTAAGTTAAGAGTGATAGTGCTGCATTATAATTGCTGTTATAGCAGTTATACTCTGGATACTATGGGAACATAGAGAGGGATCAAACTCAGGGTGCGGATGGTCATGGGTAAGTGATGGGTTTAATCATGAAGGAGTAGAAATTAGCCAGCAGGTGACAGTAGGGAGTCAGAAGGATGCTGCAAGTAGAGCAAGCGCATGCGCCTAGGCAAAGGCCAGAGAGAAGACATCTAAGCCGACCTGGGAAAGCTAGAGAAGGCGTTTTGAAGACACTGACACTTGAACATTAGGAATGACTAGAGAACAGAGGGGCATGTAGGGAGAGTCTAGAAAATGTAAGCTAGGTGCAGAATGTGAACACCCTTGATACATACTCTGGAGTATATTTTATTTGGTAACATTGAACCTTTGTGGGGTCATGGAACCTCTTGAGATTTAAAAAAAAAAAAACAACACTCTTTCTCATGAAAATGCAAATGTATGCACAGACGATTTTGTAAGCAAATTCAGCGCTATCGCAGACCCACCAAATCCCAGCATTTCCTCAATCTCTGCTTATATGTGGCATTTGGTAGATTATATCTAAGTCCTCCATTGTAGTAAATGTTTAAATAGATTTTTAGGTTTTGCAAGGATATATGAATAATTTTCTGAAGTTGTTTCACCCTGGAATCTTATTGGAGAGTTTGTCTAATTGGATTACTCTGGCATTTTCTGATAATTTTACATAAATAATTAATTTAAACATCAGCTACAATTTTGTGAAATGAAGACATGGGATGCAGACTAAGGGTTCCACCCAGAATATTTTCCTGAGAAGTTAAAATGTGATATTAAATTGTACTGATAAAGAAGTCAACTCTAAAACAGATAAAAGTTCAAATTATGGGTTCTGCAAACTATAAAAATCATAGAGAATTCTCTAAAGATTTTTTAAGTGAAACTACTAAAAAGCTTAAAATTGCATAATTATCCTTAGAGATATGAACTAATGATTATTGTAGCTGAGAACTATTAAAAGATCAGGAAAAACATAATATAGGATAAATAAGACCATAAGGAAAGCATTTACAATTTCCAGAAAACTGTATGATAGGAAAAAAATCAGAAGGCTTGGTATTCAATAAAGAAACTGTGCAAGGAGATAAGCTGAAGTATCATCTTCAGCTATTATTATAAAATATCAAGAAGATTCTTCTGCAATGATATTATTTCTAATAAATATCATACCTTTCAAAAATCAGAAAAGTAGTATAAAGTTGGAACTATTTTATAATAAATACCAGTTCTGAAACTTTAAAGACATCTATATGTCAATGACTCATAAAGTTATGTCTCTGTATAACTTTATATAAAGTCTAGACTTTTGTCCCAAACTCCACATTCAATCATCTAACTGCCTATGCATTATCCCTCATTTGGATATCTATGAGATGTTTTACATTTAACATGCCCAAAACTGAACTCCAGGTGTTTCCACCCAAATCTGCTTTATCCACAGCCCTTCTCAGTTCATGGTAATTTTATTCATCCAGTTGTTTAGTCAAAAGCCTTGAAGTTGTTCTTGACTCTTCTGTTTCTCTCACAACCCATTCCCAATCTATCAGGAAATCTTGTTTGTTCTATCTTCAAAATAAATCCAGAGTCACACTATATCTCCCCACTTCCCTGAGTGCTGTTTTCATCCAGGCCACCATTCTACCTCACCTAGATTATTGGGCTGGCTCCCTGTTTCTACCACTGGCCCTCCATGTGGCCTGTTATTAATGTCATGGACCAAGTAAGTCTTAAAAAATAGGAATGATCATGCCTCTGCATATAACTCAGAAGTTGCTACCCATTTGACTTGGAGCAAATGCCTTTGAGCCCTTGCATGAACTGGCTTTCTATTAGTCTCTGACCTCATCTTATTCTCTCCTTCTTTCATTCTAGCTTTCCTTCTGCCCTTGAACACACCAGGTAAGCGCCCACTTTAGGGATTTGGCTTAGCTGTTTCTTCAGTTTTAATACTCTTCTTCCAGAAATCCATATGTCTGACTCTCTGACCTCCTTCACCTTTTTACTGAAAACCCCATCTTTTGAAAAACGTCTGCCCTGAAATCCTTTCTTCATGCCACAACTTCCTCCTTAAAGCCACCATACTCTCCATCTCCATCACCCTGGTTTACTTTTTATTTTTTCTGTAGCACTTATCACCTCTGAAGTTCTATGTAACATAGGTACTTATTTTATGTATTGTTATTATCTATTACACCTATTAGAATATGAACTCCATAAGGACAAGAATCTTTATTTTTTACCCATGTACTCTATCTGCCTAGAAGAGTGCCTGGCACTTTGTAGGTGCCCATGTATATTTGATTAAAACATGAATAATCTCAATAATGGGAACATTACTCTGATTTCACTCTTAAAAGTATGAAGAATTTGCCAAAAACTTGAGGATTATATTTCTGTTTTCCCTTGACTTGTAATTTTTATGTTTAACCATTTTAATAAATTTTGCATAGTAATAAGAAGATACACTTTTCTCAAAACTGGAATACTTTCCAAGACATGGTGACATAAGAAATAGTGAAATTTACTTTGAACATTAATATTGAATTATTTTCACTCAGTAGCATGAATAATGCTAACTAATAAGCTGAGGTGTGTGTATCTATTTATTTGTTTACTTAAGGTATTAATCCACCTCAGAAAGTTTTCATAAAACCTGAAGATGTGGGAGAAGACAATATAATTCTTCAGTGGGAACCTTCACAAGATGGCCATGAGATCTACATTCAAATTAAATCCATATCAGATCCACGTGAAGTCATGAATAGATTCAAGATTGATAATTTAATCCCTGGAATGACATACGGCATTGGAGTGGCCACAGTGATTAATGGAAACTTGAGTGAGTGGTAACGGTTCAACAAACTCTAAGTGACAATCAGATACTTTTCATTCTTTTTTTTTTTTTCTTTTTTTTTTTTAATTTATTTATTATTATTATACTTTTTTTTTTTTTTTTTTTTTTTTTTTTTTTTTTTTTTTGAGACGGAGTCTCACGCTGTTGCCCAGGCTGGAGTGCAGTGGCGCGATCTCGGCTCACTGCAAGCTCCGCCTCCTGGGTTCACGCCATTCTCCTGCCTCAGCCTCCTGAGTAGCTAGGACTACAGGCGCCCGCCACCTTGCTCGGCTAATTTTTTGTATTTTTTTTAGTAGAGACGGGGTCTCTACCGTCTTAATATTGAAGATTTAAAATTATACATTCAATTTCTTCAATAGATATAGGACTGCTTAGACACTTTGTTTTTTATTATGTCAGTTTAGGTAAATTGTATTTCTTTTTTTTTTTTTTTTTTAATTTATTTATTATTATTATACTTTAAGTTGTAGGGTACATGTGCATAACGTGCAGTTTTCTTACATATGTATACTTGTGCCATGTTGCTGTGCTGCACCCATCAACTCGTCATTTACATCAGGTATAACTCCCAATGCAATCCCTCCCCCCTCCCCCCTCCCCATGATAGGCCCCGGTGTGTGATGTTCCCCTTCCTGAGTCCGAGTGATCTCATTGTTCAGTTCCCACCTATGAGTGAGAACATGCGGTGTTTGGTTTTCTGTTCTTGTGATAGTTTGCTAAGAATGATGGATTCCAGCTGCATCCAAGTCCCTACAAAGGAGTCAAACTCATCCTTTTTTATGGCTGCATAGTATTCCATGGTGTATATGTGCCACATTTTCTTAATCCAATCTGTCACTGATGGACATTTGGGTTGATTCCAAGTCTTTGCTATTGTGAATAGTGCTGCAATAAACATACGTGTGCATGTGTCTTTATAGCAGCATAATTTATAATCCTTTGGGTATATACCCAGTAATGGGATGGCTGGGTCATATGGTACATCTAGTTCTAGATCCTTGAGGAATCGCCATACTGTTTTCCATAATGGTTGAACTAGCTTACAATCCCACCAACAGTGTAAAAGTGTTCCTATTTCTCCACATCCTCTCCAGCACCTGTTGTTTCCTGACTTTTTAATGATTGCCATTCTAACTGGTGTGAGATGGTACCTCATTGTGGTTTTGATTTGCATTTCTCTGATGGCCAGTGATGATGAGCATTTTTTCATGTGTCTGTTGGCTGTATGAATGTCTTCTTTTGAGAAATATCTGTTCATGTCCTTTGCCCACTTTTTGATGGGGTTGTTTGTTTTTTTCTTGTAAATTTGTTTGAGTTCTTTGTAGGTTCTGGATATTAGCCCTTTGTCAGATGAGTAGATTGCAAAAATTTTCTCCCATTCTGTAGGTTGCCTGTTCACTCTGATGGTAGTGTCTTTTGCTGTGCAGAAGCTCTTTAGTTTAATGAGATCCCATTTGTCAATTTTGGCTTTTGCTGCCGTTGCTTTTGGTGTTTTAGACATGAAATCTTTGCCCATGCCTATGTCCTGAATGGTACTACCTAGGTTTTCCTCTAGGATTTTTATGGTATTAGGTCTAACATTTAAGTCTCTAATCCATCTTGAATTAATTTTCGTATAAGGAGTAAGGAAAGGATCCAGTTTCAGCTTTCTACTTATGGCTAGCCAATTTTCCCAGCACCATTTATTAAATAGGGAATCCTTTCCCCATTTCTTGTTTCTCTCAGGTTTGTCAAAGATCAGATGGCTGTAGATGTGTGGTATTATTTCTGAGGACTCTGTTCTGTTCCATTGGTCTATATCTCTGTTTTGGTACCAGTACCATGCTGTTTTGGTTACTGTAGCCTTGTAGTATAGTTTGAAGTCAGGTAGCGTGATGCCTCCAGCTTTGTTCTTTTGACTTAGGATTGTCTTGGAGATGCGGGCTCTTTTTTGGTTCCATATGAACTTTAAAGCAGTTTTTTCCAATTCTGTGAAGAAACTCATTGGTAGCTTGATGGGGATGGCATTGAATCTATAAATTACCTTGGGCAGTATGGCCATTTTCACGATATTGATTCTTCCTATCCATGAGCATGGTATGTTCTTCCATTTGTTTGTGTCCTCTTTTATTTCACTGAGCAGTGGTTTGTAGTTCTCCTTGAAGAGGTCCTTTACATCCCTTGTAAGTTGGATTCCTAGGTATTTTATTCTCTTTGAAGCAATTGTGAATGGAAGTTCATTCCTGATTTGGCTCTGTGTTTGTCTGTTACTGGTGTATAAGAATGCTTCTGATTTTTGCACATTAATTTTGTATCCTGAGACCTTGCTGAAGTTGCTTATCAGCTTAAGGAGATTTTGGGCTGAGACAATGGGGTTTTCTAAATATACAATCATGTCATCTGCAAACAGGGACAATTTGACTTCTTCTTTTCCTAACTGAATACCCTTGATTTCTTTCTCTTGCCTAATTGCCCTAGCCAGAACTTCCAACACTATGTTGAATAGGAGTGGTGAGAGAGGGCATCCCTGTCTTGTGCCAGTTTTCAAAGGGAATTTTTCCAGTTTTTGCCCATTCAGTATGATATTGGCTGTGGGTTTTTCATAAATAGCTCTTATTATTTTGAGGTACGTTCCATCAATACCGAATTTATTGAGCGTTTTTAGCATGAAGGGCTGTTGAATTTTGTCAAAAGCCTTTTCTGCATCTATTGAGATAATCATGTGGTTCTTGTCTTTGGTTCTGTTTATATGCTGGATTATGTTTATTGATTTGCGAATGTTGAACCAGCCTTGCATCCCAGGGATGAAGCCCACTTGATCATGGTGGATAAGCTTTTTGATGTGTTGCTGAATCCGGTTTGCCAGTATTTTATTGAGGATTTTTGTATCGATGTTCATCAGGGATATCGGTCTAAAATTCTCTTTTTTTGTTGTGTCTCTGCCAGGCTTTGGTATCAGGATGATGTTGGCCTCATAAAATGAATTAGGGAGGATTCCCTCTTTTTCTATTGATTGGAATAGTTTCAGAAGGAATGGTACCAACTCCTCCTTGTACCTCTGGTAGAATTCAGCTGTGAATCCATCTGGTCCTGGACTTTTTTTGGTTGGTAGGCTATTAATTATTGCCTCAATTTCAGAGCCTGCTATTGGTCTATTCAGGGATTCAACTTCCTCCTGGTTTAGTCTTGGAAGAGTGTAAGTGTCCAGGAAATTATCCATTTCTTCTAGATTTTCCAGTTTATTTGCATAGAGGTGTTTATAGTATTCTCTGATGGTAGTTTGTATTTCTGTGGGGTTGGTGGTGATATCCCCTTTATCATTTTTAATTGCGTCTATTTGATTCTTCTCTCTTTTCTTCTTTATTAGTCTTGCTAGTGGTCTGTCAATTTTGTTGATCTTTTCAAAAAACCAACTCCTGGATTCATTGATTTTTTGGAGGGTTTTTTGTGTCTCTATCTCCTTCAGTTCTGCTCTGATCTTAGTTATTTCTTGCCTTCTGCTAGCTTTCGAATGTGTTTGCTCTAGCTTCTCTAGTTCTTTTAATTGCGATGTTAGAGTGTCAATTTTAGATCTTTCCTGCTTTCTCTTGTGGGCATTTAGTGCTATAAATTTCCCTCTACACACTGCTTTAAATGTGTCCCAGAGATTCTGGTATGTTGTATCTTTGTTCTCATTGGTTTCCAAGAACATCTTTATTTCTGCCTTCATTTCGTTATGTACCCAGTAGTCATTCAGGAGCAGGTTGTTCAGTTTCCATGTAGTTGAGCGGTTTTGATTGAGTTTCTTAGTCCTGAGTTCTAGTTTGATTGCACTGTGGTCTGAGAGAGTTTGTTATAATTTCTGTTCTTGTACATTTGCTGAGGAGTGCTTTACTTCCAATTACGTGGTCAATTTTGGAGTAAGTACGATGTGGTGCTGAGAAGAATGTATATTCTGTTGATTTGGGGTGGAGAGTTCTGTAGATGTCTATTAGGTCTGCTTGCTGCAGAGATGAGTTCAATTCCTGGATATCCTTGTTAACTTTCTGTCTCGTTGATCTGTCTAATGTTGACAGTGGAGTGTTGAAGTCTCCCATTATTATTGTATGGGAGTCTAAGTCTCTTTGTAAGTCTCTAAGGACTTGCTTTATGAATCTGGGTGCTCCTGTATTGGGTGCATATATATTTAGGATAGTTAGCTCTTCCTGTTGAATTGATCCCTTTACCATTATGTAATGGCCTTGTCTCTTTTGATCTTTGATGGTTTAAAGTCTGTTTTATCAGAGACTAGTATTGCAACCCCCGCTTTTTTTTGTTCTCCATTTGCTTGGTAAATCTTCCTCCATCCCTTTATTTTGAGCCTATGTATGTCTCTGCATGTGAGATGGGTCTCCTGAATACAGCAGACTGATGGGTCTTGACTCTTTATCCAGTTTGCCAGTCTGTGTCTTTTAATTGGAGCATTTAGTCCATTTACATTTAAGGTTAATATTGTTATGTGTGAACTTGATCCTGCCATTATGATATTAACTGGTTATTTTGCTCGTTAGTTGATGCAGTTTCTTCCTAGCCTTGATGGTCTTTACATGTTGGCATGTTTTTGCAATGGCTGGTACCGGTTGTTCCTTTCCATGTTTAGTGCTTCCTTCAGGGTCTCTTGTAAGGCAGGCCTAGTGGTGACAAAATCTCTAAGCATTTGCTTATCTGTAAAGGATTTTATTTCTCCTTCACTTATGAAACTTAGTTTGGCTGGATATGAAATTCTGGGTTTAAAATTCTTTTCTTTAAGAATGTTGAATATTGGCCCCCACTCTCTTCTGGCTTGTAGAGTTTCTGCCGAGAGATCTGCTGTTAGTCTGATGGGCTTCCCTTTGTGGGTAACTCGACCTTTCTCTCTGGCTGCCCTTAAGATTTTTTCCTTCATTTCAACTTTGGTGAATCTGGCAATTATGTGTCTTGGAGTTGTTCTTCTCAAGGAGTATCTTTGTGGCGTTCTCTGTATTTTCTGGATTTGAATGTTGGCCTGCCCTATTAGGTTGGGGAAGTTCTCCTGGATGATATCGTGAAGAGTGTTTTCCAACTTGGTTCCATTTTCCCCCTCACTTTCAGGCACCCCAATCAGACGTAGATTTGGTCTTTTTACATAATCCCATACTTCTTGCAGGCTTTGTTCATTTCTTTTTCTTCTTTTTTCTTTTGGTTTCTCTTCTTGCTTCATTTCATTCATTTGATCCTCAATCGCTGATACTCTTTCTTCCAGTTGATCGAGTCGGTTACTGAAGCTTGTGCATTTGTCACGTATTTCTCGTGTCATGGTTTTCATTTCTTTCATTTCGTTTATGACCTTCTCTGCATTAATTACTCTAGCCATCAATTCTTCCACTTTTTTTTCAAGATTTTTAGTTTCTTTGCGCTGGGTACGTAATTCCTCCTTTAGCTCTGAGAAATTTGATGGACTGAAGCCTTCTTCTCTCATCTCGTCAAAGTCATTCTCCGTCCAGCTTTGATCCGTTGCTGGCGATGAGCTGCGCTCTTTTGCTGGGGGAGATGCGCTCTTATTTTTTGAATTTCCAGCTTTTCTGCCCTGCTTTTTCCCCATCTTTGTGGTTTTATCTGCCTCTGGTCTTTGATGATGATGATGTACTGATGGGGTTTTGGTGTAGGTGTCCTTCCTGTTTGATAGTTTTCCTTCTAACAGTCAGGACCCTCAGCTGTAGGTCTGTTGGAGATTGCTTGAGGTCCACTCCAGACCCTGTTTGCCTGGGTATCAGCAGCAGAGGCTGCAGAAGATAGAATATTTCTGAACAGCGAGTGTACCTGTCTCATTCTTGCTTTGGAAGCTTCCTCTCAGGGGTGTACTCCACCCTGTGAGGTGTAGGGTGTCAGACTGCCCCTGGTGGGGGATGCCTCCCAGTTAGGCTACTCAGGGGTCAGGGACCCACTTGAGCAGGGAGTCTGTCCCTTCTCAGATCTCAACCTCCGTGTTGGGAGATCCACTGCTCTCTTCAAAGCTGTCAGACAGAGTCGTTTGCGTCTGCAGAGGTTTCGGCTGAGTTTGTTATTGTTTACTGTGCCCTGTCCCCAGAGGTGGAGTCTATAGAGACAGGCAGGTTTCCTTGAGCTGCTGTGAGCTCCACCCAGTTCGAGCTTCCCAGCGTCTTTGTTTACCTACTTAAGCCTCAGCAATGGCGGGCGCCCCTCCCCCAGCCTCGCTGCTGCCTTGCAGGTAGATCACAGACTGCTGTGCTAGCAATGAGGGAGGCTCCGTGGGTGTGGGACCCTCCCGGCCAGGTGTGGGATATGATCTCTTGGTGTGCCTGTTTGCTTAAAGCGCAGTATTGGGGTGGGAGTTACCCGATTTTCCACGTGTTGTGTGTCTCAGTTCCCCTGGCTAGGAAAAGGGATTCCCTTCCCCCTTGCGCTTCCCAGGTGAGGCAATGCCTCGCCCTGCTTCAGCTCTCGCTGGTCGGGCTGCAGCAGCTGACCAGCACTGATCGTCTGGCACTCCCCAGTGAGATGAACCCAGTACCTCAGTTGAAAATGCAGAAATCACCGGACTTCTGTGTCGCTCGCGCTGGGAGTTGGAGACTGGAGCTGTTCCTATTCGGCCATCTTGCTCCGCCAGATACTTTTCATTCTTATGAGGTATTTGCTGATTTGAGGATATTGTAAAATACTCCCTGATATACCCCTCCAGTAGCTGGTTGCATCTTTTCAAGTAGATTTTGGTGTGCTTTATCTAATGGTAGCCTCCGAACCCGAAGCAATTTGCATCTTTTTTTTTTTTTTCCCTGAAACGGCTCCATGCTTTTCTGAGGGCAGCATTGCCTTGTGATTAAGAATTTGACTTCAGAGCCACAGAGCCTGGGCTCAAATCTGGGTCCCACTATTTGAGTAACTCTGGGCAATGTACTCAACCTGTTTTATGCCTTAGTTTCTGTATTTGTGAAATGAAGAAAATAATAGTATGTATTTCATCAGATTATTCTAAGAACAGCTGATGTAATAAATGTAAGGACTAAGAATAGTGCCTTACACATAGTTATATGTATATAATTATTATTATATTCACAAAGACATACCCTTATATTATAGCACATTGAAAAAAATATTAACAGTATAAAAGGCTTGGAACCAAACTAAAAAATATTTCCGGCCAGGCGCGGTAGCTCTTACGCCTATAATACCAGCATTTTGGGAGACCGAAGCGGGTGGATCACCTGAGGTCAGGCGTTCAAGACCAGCCTGGTCAACAGGGTGAAACACCATCTCTACTAAAAATACAAAAATAAGCCCGGTGTGGTGATACAAATCTGTAATCCCAGCTACTGAGGAGGCTGAGGCAGGAGAATCGCTTGAACCTGGGAGGTGGAGGTTGCAGTGAGTCTAGATCAAGCCACTGCACTCCAGCCTGGGAGACAGAGTGAGACTCTGTCTCAAATAAATAAATAATGTTTCCATGTTTTTCTCAAATATGATTAATTCACTCAATAAATAATCATTGAGTAGTTATTAGAGAGGAAGAAAAAATAATATTAGTAAATTGAATAAATAAATACAATAAATATTTGTAGATTGTGATAAATACTAGGGGGGGAAAAGGAAAGTGATGTGATTGAGAGTAATTGAAAATGGCTGCTGGGTTCTACCGTAAATGGGCTGTAATGCAAGGAAGTTATATTTGAACGGAGGCCAAAGGATAAGAAGGATCTGTCATGGGTCAGGATGGAGGAAGGGTACTCCAGGCATGAACACAAGCATAAAGGATGCAAGATTCAAAAAGTTCTTAGTGCATTTGAGAACAAAAAGTGCAGTGTATGCAGTGCATCTAATTAGGAGGGAGAAAAGTAGAAATAAATTATCTTGGAAAGGTACCCAGGAGTGAGATCACATGGATCCAGTAGACTACGCTTTTGAGTTTGTTCTGAGGGAAGTGGGAACCATAGAGGGTCTTATGCAGGAGAGTGACAATCTGACCTATGTTTCAAAAAGTTCCCTCTTGCTCTGTTTAAAGAATGAATTGTGAAGAGGCAAGACTGAAAGCTGAGAAACTGGATAGGATGATATTACAGAAACCCAGGCAAAAGATTATGGTAACCAAGGGTAGGGACAGTACAGAAGGAAAGGAGGAGATATATTTTATTGTGTGGAAGTAGGAAGTCCAAGATGGGCTGCTTGTGATGCATGAAAAAAGGGAGAAACTTAGGCTTTTAATTTGAGCAATTTGGGTGCTTGGTGATGACACTGAAGAAGAGAAAATTATTGGACCTTACAGGCATTCTAGCTAACCATACAGGCAGTCTGATTGAAAAAAAAATTGATCCAAAAAATTATGCAATGATAATATCCACACTCAACCAGGGCTATACCTTCCTATTTTACCATCCAAAGACTAAAACTAAATTTATGTGTGGAACTTCCAGGCTTAAATTTCTAAGAAAACTACCTAAAGATAATTATAATAAGAAGCAGTTATAAAAGAGAAAACTAAGAAAGAGATGTTACCAAGAAGAATTATTTCATGCCTATGAAACAACCCTCTAAATGATTATTGGCATAGCAGAAGGACTAAACTGTGAAGATGGAAAATGGTTTTTCTTCTTAGTTCATGTTTTAGCAGTCTGAGGTTAGAGAATGTCCCCATGTCATCCCGGGGTCTGTTTTCTTTCTCAAAAACTTAAGACATTTAATATGTTATTTCTAAATTTCCTTCCAGGTCAAAACCAAAAGCCTCATAATTCTTTGCCTCTAGGGTACTTAGCATATTTCATCCATCTGCCATGTAAAATGTAAACTTGTTTTGCCTCTCTTTCTAGAGCTCTTGTTCAGCTCCTTATCTCCAGCCTAAATAGAGTTCCTAGCTCTATGTAATTCAATTATTTGTTTGTCAAGCTGGTATTCAACATGGATGCAGAAACACATATTAACATATGCAAATCCTAAGAATAATAATAGCATTCTGGGGTTTGAAATTAGGACAGAGATCTTGCCAATGCTCTCATGTGATATGTAATTCCCAGCACAATATCTCTGGTCATTCAGGGCTTCTGTAATTCATTTCCAAAAATTTCCCCATCATAGTCCTAGTCTACTCTCTAGGACATCAGAAAGCAAACCCACTCTGAGGTTCACATGACAGGCTGCAAATGTTTAGAGACATCCATAAGGTGTCCCTGGTTCCTATGTCTTCTTTCCTTCTGACTAATTATCTTTAGTTCCTTCAAGCACTCCACTATTTCTCGTGGGTGTTCTATGCAGTTTGTAGGCTTGCTATCAGATTTAGCATCACCCGATTATTTATCAGGCATCGTTGTTATTGCTTCAAACATCCTAAAGCAAATATTAACCTGTCCCAAGGTGCATAGAAACAAGTTTTTTGGCATACATTCATTCAACAGATATTTATTGATACATGTAATTTACCACATTGTATTTATCTCTCTGCCATATACTTTGAAATAGCCAAGCAAGAGAGGCATTTGCCTTTTATGGGCATGTAGAAGAAAATACAATTTACACATACATTTTTTCCCTTTCCCCTTTGCAACTTATCTGTCTGTGCCTCTCTCTAATTTGTCCTGAACATAACCAGCAGAACTTGATCTCTAGCTATGATTGTGCACCTGAACCATCAAATGTGCCCTTGGGAAGAAGGCAGCGCTTATGAGCACAGACCATGGAACCAAATTGCCTGGGTTTGTATTCCAGCTCCATGGTTTAGCCGCTTCTTACATCCTTTGCAAAGTCACTCAGGCTCTTTGGTCCTCAGCTTCTTTCTCTCTAAAATGGGAATAATAATAATAATCTTATCCATTTTATGAAGGTAATGTAATTTAAGGACTTGGTGCCTGGCACCAAATAAGTGCTATAAGAGTGTTTGTTGTGATTTTTATTTCTCAATAGGAGTGGAGTGGTGGCCTTGGGGAGCTATGGCCATGCACAGTGGGAAGTAAAGCCATTTCAGCAGTCTGCGTGATCTTTCTTTGTTGGAGGAATTAACTATACCCAGGTTTTCTTGAGGGAGAAAGAGCTATTGGAGAGCTGGTGTTTGAATTTCCCTTTTTCCCCTCTTGACATAGGAGAATACATTTTATGATAGGAGCATCCCTCAGACTTTGTTCTACCTTGCCTATAATAAAAGCCTTTGAAATTGGCCTAGTTCAGTTCACCTCATATTGAAAAAAAAATCTTATGTAGCCCCTGATCTTACCATTTCTTTTGATAAAGCTTTTGCAGGACAACGGATCAGGATAGAAATCACAGTCCAGAGGTAGAAACTTGCCGAAAGTCCCCAGTATGTGGCAATATGTTTCTTTTATTCTTTTTCTTTTCGTGAAATCTTTTCTCATATGATTTTTCCAGATCAGGATATAACTTTTAAGACAAGACAGAACTCTGTCCTATTCTACACCTTTCCAGCTTTGGTGACTATAGTGTCATGCATTACACAGTTTGACTTATTTTCTAGGACAGGTGGAAATGATGGAAAACCCCATGTTTACCCACTAGAGGGGATGACGCTGATTTTTATATACTTTTAGAACCTACACTAGACCATGCCTATTTAAAGTCTCCTCTCTTTTTTAGAAAATGTTTTCAGTGCCCAACAACATGGAAATGAATTGGCTCTATGACTATACTCATCACTCATTTACCATCCCAAGATCTTTTAATTCCTGCTTAAGCCACACTTGGAAGCTTTCATAGATCATTGTCCACAGATCCAGATATATTAGATGTGTGTGGGATGTTACTCTTGTCTGGGGAATGTCATAGTAACTGTAAGACCTTTGTAACTGAAGGGGGCTGTGCAGAGTTTAAAGAGAAAACCCACAGAAGATATTAGTGATGATGGAAAAATAAAAGTTAACATAATGTAACTGGAGAAGGAAAACTATGATAAAAGTGCCTTGAAACCCAGTAGTACACCATATGGAATTGGTTATGGTTCATTTATTGAACATTTCCTCATCACCAGCAAGAATGGAAAAGGCAAAAAAATTGCAAGTTGCAGCTCACAAAAATGTGTAGAGCTATTGCACTGATTTTATGTTCTGGAATTCTCATTATAGGTGTGTGTGGACATTCTTTCATAAAGTACTGGCACTGGGTAAAGTAGCAGAATAACATTATCAAATATTTAACAGTAACTTGGAACAACTTCCATTGTATCAAACCAGATGTCGCAAATAAAACTGAAAAGGAAAGGCCATCTAATTATGCTCTGGAGGGAAAAAATTCATTTTCAGATTGTATATTTTAGGAGAAGATATCTGCTTGGGAGAAATGCAGGCTTAAGGAAATACTGGATGCTATCCCCATCACCCACAAATCGTACTGAAATTAAAATTGACCTGAGAAAGAAATAATGTGTCTAGAAATTATCTCAAATTTTAAATCTGCTTTAAATAGCACAGTAGAGAATTGAGGTACAATCAAAATCTTTAGCAGAGGTCAAGGAGAGTGTAAAATGTAAATGAATCCTTCCTCCAAACTGTTGCCAAAAATGTGTTTCTAAAAATGAAATTACATGCCTGCTCAAAATCCCTGTTGCCTCCAGGATACAGTCTGACCTCCATAGCATGGCATGCAAAGCCCCTTACAGATGCATTCAGTCTCAGAGGTGGCCCTTGTATGCCCAGTCTCATTCCTCCCATGCAGTCCGTCTTTCAGCCACCCAGAGTGCCTGCTGCATGCCTGACACTACTCTAAGTACTTTATATATGAATGCAATTTCTTATGTAATCAAAACAGTGACTCTGCAATGTAGATACTAGTCTCCTTCCCATTTTAGAGAAGAAGACCAAGGCAGAGTGGCTAAGTAACTTGTCAAAGAATATCCTGCTATTAAAGAGCTAAAAGAACTTGGTATTCTTGAACACATGACAATGCCCTTTTTGGTTTCTATGCCTTGCCCCTGATTATCTTTTTTTTTTCCTGGAATTCCTTCATTACTCCCCTTTCCCCTTCACACATACTGTTTCTGGTAAACTTGTACTCTTTCAAGACTCAGATAAAACATTGTTAACTCTGGAAAGCCTTCCCCAATTATCTCTGCTAAAATTGGTGATTTCCTCCTCTGTTCTAAGCAAGTTTTTGTTCATGTCACTAGCTCAGGTCTGACTATTTGAGATTCTAGTTAATAACCTACGAATCTCTTTCCTGAGATTTGAGAACTCTTTGAAAGCAAGAACCTGGCCTTATTTACTTTATTTGAGCACTAATCCTTGTATATAGGTTCTCAAAAACATTTACTTAATGAATAGATTAAAAGGTAAAACATAATGAAAAAATCTCAGATTTGTGTTTCTTGTGATTGTTACTGATAATCAGTAAATAAAAGTTAATTATGTACTTTCAATTTCATGTATGTATAACCTGTCAGAATATCTACCTTATTTCTCTGTCTAATGCTAACATAGTAGACATAAGTTTAATGCATAAACATTTATAATCTCACAAATTCTGGAACATGCTAGATAAAATGCAGAGAAATATGATTGACGTTTAAAAAAGTACTAATTATAAATCTCGTTTTTATCTTTCAGAGCCCAAACCAGTCTGGATTGTTATCCCCTGTGAAAGGCGTAGTACCTCTGTAATCTTATTTGTTCAAATGCCCAATGTTGGAGTGTTTGATGGAATACGTATTGTAATGGAAGGAGGGGCAAACGTGACCATGGCTTTACACCATGGTAATAAAATAACTGTTGACAATTTAGCCCCAGACACAGAATATAATTTCTTTGTTTCTATTATCAGTGGGACTAAATTAAGTGATATGTATTATGTGCCTGCAGTAAAAACATGTAAGTATTTTAAGACTTGGAAAGCTTTTTCTTGATTTCAATTTTGTGTACCATTTCAAATGAGGAGTCTATACTTAGTTTAATGTAATCATTTTCAAGGATCTTTTAAGGTAATTTTAAATGCCTTACTATTGAGCCAGATCTTTCATTGCCTGTATACAGGTAGAGCTAAATCTATGGAAAGTTGAAACTCTCTGAAGAATTTTTTTATCTGTCCTTTCACAAAAAGAAATGCTTGCATTTAAACCAGAACTTTAAATGACTTAATCAAAGAGCAAGGAATGTGACTAATTTTAAGCCAATTGTGAGAATAAAATTTTATTTTTTGAGCCTAGGAGACCTGATAATATCTTAGAGCACATGATCTAAAACTGTGCTTGCTATTCCCATACTGACATTTGTCTGGAAAAAAGAGTATATTTTCCTAAGCTTTTTGAATATTTAAAATTAATGTTTGTTCATGATTTGGCTCTCTATTTGTCTGTTGTTGGTGTATAAGAATGCTTGTGATTTTTGCACATTGATTTTGTATCCTGAGACTTTGTTGAAGTTGCTTATCAGCTTAAGGAGTTTTTGGGTGGAGATGATGATTCACAATTGCTTCAAAGATAATAAAATACCTAGGAATCCAACTTACAAGGGATGTGAAGGACCTCCTGAAGGAGAACTACAAAACACTGCTCAGTGAAATAAAGGAGGACACAAACAAATGGAAGAACATACCATGCCCATGGATAGGAAGAATCAATATCATGAAAATGGCCATACTGCCCAAGGTAATTTATAGATTCAATGCCATCCCCATCAAGCTACCAATGAGTTTCTTCACAGAATTGGAAAAAACTGCTTTAAAGTTCATATGGAACCAAAAAAGAGCCCGCATCTCCAAGACAATCCTAAGTCAAAAGAACAAAGCTGGAGGCATCACACTACCTGACTTCAAACTACTACAAGGCTACAGTAACCAAAACAGCATGGTACTGGTACCAAAACAGAGATATAGACCAATGGAACAGAACAGAGTCCTCAGAAATAATACCACACATCTACAGCCATCTGATCTTTGACAAACCTGAGAGAAACAAGAAATGGGGAAAGGATTCCCTATTTAATAAATGGTGCTGGGAAAATTGGCTAGCCATAAGCAGAAAGCTGGAACTGGATCCTTTCCTTACTCCTTATACGAAAATTAATTCAAGATGGATTAGAGACTTAAATGTTAGACCTAATACCATAAAAACCCTAGAAGAAAACCTAGGTAATACGATTCAGGACATAGGCATGGGTAAGGACTTCATGTCTAAAACACCAAAAGCAACAGCAGCAAAAGCCAAAATTGACAAATGGGATCTCATTAAACTAAAGAGCTTCTGCACAGCAAAAGAAACTACCATCAGAGTGAACAGGCAACCTACAGAATGGGAGAAAATTTTTGCAATCTACTCATCTGACAAAGGTCTAATATCCAGAACCTACAAAGAACTCAAGCAAATTTACAAGAAAAAAACAACCCCATCAAAAAGTGGGCAAAGGATATGAGCAGACATTTCTCAAAAGAAGACATTTATACAGCCAATAGACACGTGAAAACATGCTCATCATCACTAGCCATCAGAGAAATGCAAATCAAAACCACAATGAGATACCATCTCACACCAGTTAGAATGGCAATCATCAAAAAGTCAGGAAACAACAGGTGCTGGAGAGGATGTGGGGAAATAGGAACACTTTTACACTGTTGGTGGGACTGTAAACTAGTTCAACCATTGTGGAAGACAGTGTGGCGATTCCTTAAGGATCTAGAACTAGAAATACCATTTGACCCAGCCATCCCATTACTGGGTATATACCCAAAGAATTATAAATCATGCTGCTGTAAAGACACATGCACATGTATGTTTATTACGGCACTGTTCACAATAGCAAAGACTTGGAATCAACCCAAATGTCCATCAGTGACAGACTGGATTAAGAAAATGTGGCACATATACAGCATGGAATACTATGTGGCCATAAAAAAGGATGAGTTCGTGTCCTTTGTAGGGACATGGATGCAGCTGGAAACCATCATTCTCAGCAAACTATCACAAGAACAGAAAACCAAACACCGCATGTTCTCACTATAGGTGGGGATTGAACAGTGAGATCACTTGGACACAGGAAGGGGAACATCACACATCGGGGCCTATTGTGGGGTGGGGGCAGGGGGGAGGGATAGCATTAGGAGATATATCTAACATAAATGACGAGTTAATGGGTGCAGCACACCAACATGGCACATGTATACATAGGTAACAAACCTGCACGTTGTGCACTTGTGCCGTAGAACTTAAAGTATAATAATAATAAAAAAATTAATGTTTGTTATTATATATGTGTGCTGGCTGTTTATTTATATGAATAGTTGCATTTTTAGATTCATATTGTTTTATCTTCTCTTTAAATCACTTACAAATTCTGCATATATTAATATTGAACATTTGGAACGCATACAATTTATCTAAAATATCCATCCGGTATATGTCGAAATTAATGATGAAGAGTAATAAATGCCATACCAACCAAAATCACATGGAGTCCTAAAAACATAATTCTGACTTATAACATGTCCAGTTACCTTATTATTTGCTCTTCCTGTCTCTATGTATATTCATCTAGGTCACGAGGCTGCCATGTATCTTTGCTCCCACAAATTGTCACTTTTCCATTTCTGTTTAAATTCAACTTGTCTACAAAATACTCCCAAACTGATGTCAGAAATCACATTATTTTGACAGCATTTTAGCATATTTATAATCATTTCAAAACCTATTTATATTTTATTTTTGCTTTCAATTTCTATGTACTTTTTATATCTGTATTCTCTGCCTGTCTTCATTACTTTATAAATCATTATGGGCTACAGTCTTTGTATTTGGCAGTTCTTGTCTTTAAACAAAATTACTACCTGATTATCTAAATACATCAATACTGTGATATCAATGAGCAAAATAAATCAATATATAAGATGATAGTTTAAAGCTGCCATTTTCCCCATCTTCTGAAATAATTCTTTCCTTATGCTAGATTAAATCTTTAAAATGGGAAAAATAAACATGAACACTCATCAGATACAATTTATTTTTAGCTTCAGCAAATATTTGATACAAAGGGGATACTTTCACTTCCTTATCTAAAATTCATATTTCTTTCTCTGTTGTCGTTTCAGCTTATGTTAATAGTTTTAATCTCTTTTTGTTTTCTTGAATATTATGTGTTTTCTTCAGTGAATTTGTTCCTATGTAGTTTTTTGCTACAGCATCAAAATTAGCTGTATGTGATGGTATTTACAATGGCTTTCAGTATTGGAACTGATTACCGTATTTTACAAACTGTCATTGAATCTGTAAACAACTATTTTTAATTAGGATAGAAGCATAGATTAATTAATAAGCTATTGTTCTTTTTGTCATTATGTTTTTTATTCACTTTTAAGAGATAAGTTAAAAAAAATTAGGAAATTTCCAAGAGGAATTTAAGTTTGTTGTGTGTTTGGATAGGTCTGGAAGCACAACTGAATATCCATGAAGGCAAAGTTACAGACTCTTCTATAGAAATTCTCTGGAATCGAGCTGCTGGGAATTTCCAGCATTATGAAATCACATGCATAAACTATGCTGCTGCTTTCATGGTATGTTATAAAGAGCTCTTGGAGGAATTAAACTTGAATCTTTCATGCTGAAACCAACATTACTGCATTCTTACATTGTATAGTAGTGAAACTAAATAATTCCTAATTGTGTTCAATTGTGGAGTTTTTCTTAAACACATACTTGATAATGTATTCTTTTGGATTGATAGGTTCAGAAGGTTGTTCAAGAAACAGCAATATTCTCTAACCTGGATCCTGCCACAGTGTACACCTTTTCAATTCGGACTGAAAAAGAAGGTTTTAAAGACATTTCTGCTAACATAAAAGACATACAGACAGGTAAGCCTATGTAGGCACCTTAGGAGTTTCTTTCATGTTCAGATATTTCCTTGGTCCTTTAAGGGAAGGTTAGTAAGTAGTTCATTCCTCCCAGGTTTTCTTTATGGGCAGTGTCTCTTGTATCTTTTTCTTTTTCCTTAGTATGAGTTATCACAACATCCTTTTAAGTATGTATTGTCAGATGGTAGCATTGCTAACTGCTTATTGTCTGGCCAGAGTTTCCATTTGTGATGTAATTACCCCATTTTCCATTAGGCAGATAATGAAGTGCCACATTGCCAGTGTAAACATTTTATTCCCGAAGGCAGATGGTGATCTATCCCATGGTAATCATATGAAATAAAGGATGACTGGGAAAGATGCATGCAAATGTATAAGGTGTCATATCTAGTAAAGTAAAATTGTCAAGTATTCTACTAAACTATTTTAGTTATTCTTGACATTGATGCAATGGGTACATTGATTTATATGTTTAGAACCTGGCCATGTCTGGTATTCTTTTACTGTAATAAGAAAGAATGAGATTGAGAGAGAATATCTTCACAATTTGATTCTTTTCTCATATATGGGAGAATTTTAAAGAGAAAACAATACGCCCATTATACACTATTTAATTTAACTTTTTTTCCCTCAGGAAAGAAGGGAGGCATTTCATATTCAGATTGCAATTAACTTTCCTGCTAATTAGACTTGGCACTCTTTGGTATTTAATTAGGATGAGTCCTAAAAATAATTAAATATTTCTGAAATCAGTGATTACACAAGACTAAGGTATGATCTACTTCCTGCATATTAGAGGCCAGGGACATTTTGAGTTCAATGCTACTGGGACACATTTTGTGCCCTTAAAACACACATGTATTTTATTTCAAAGTTTAAAATAATTCTGGCTGTTTTAAAACAATACTTTTAACTACTCATATCTAGCAGGTAGAATAAAAGGAAGCCATTATCCTCAGCAAACTAACACAGGAACAGAAAACCAAACAGCGCATGTTCTCACTTATAAGTGGGAGCTGAACAATCAGCACACATGGAGACAGGGAAGGGAACAACACACACTAGGGCTGTCACGGAGGCGGGGCAGGGAGAGCATCAGGATAAATACTTATACTTGTGGGGCTTGATACCTAGGTGATGGATTGATAGGTGCAGCAAACCACCATGACACATGTTTACCTATGTAACAAACCTGCACGTCCTGCACGTGTATCCTGGAACTTAAAATTAAATTAAATCAAATTACATTTTAACAAAAAGGAGTGCCTCGGTTATCCTCAGGGTTTGCATAGAGTCAATTCCTGAGAGCAGTTCAGGGCTGGCAGGTGCTTTGTGCTATAGAAAATGTTCTCTTACTGTCTGTTTCAAATGATATAGCCCCAAGTGCAGCTGAATTTATGAAACATAGCAGAACCCTAAGTGCAGTAACTGTTAGCTGGCCTTCAGCTAGAAGTCTTCTGGATGGTTACATTGTTTCCATATCCAGTGAAAGCTTGATGAAAGAAGAAGTTCTGCCCTCCACTAAGAGGTATGAAAATATTGAAAAGAAATTATATCCAGTTAACATGGAACACAAATTAACGTCTTATATATGTTTTTAGAAAGCTCTCTTAATGGGATAATACAAACAGAAATGAGAAAATTTTGCAAGATAATTTTTGGACTACAATGTGATCAGAATAACTAGGTCTGACATATTGTAACAAATTATTTCTGAAAATAAATAATGAATTCAGAATATTATCATATGTATGATACATTATTTTTTACTTAAAATTTCTCTGTAAGAAGATATGATTTTTGATTAACCATTTGTGCCTAAGCATAGCAAATTATTTCCATGATAGATATTCTAAAAATGAAACATATACAAATTTTTCTGCAGGTGAGAAAATGGAGTTCTCCAAATGTGTCTGAGCTAAATGTTTTAATATGTCACTTTTCTTTAACCTGTAGCACATTCACATTTAAGAGCCTTTCTCCAGGGACTGAATTTTTAATTGGTATTATGACTAACAAGGGACTGAAAAGAAGCCATCCTACTGTCCTCATGGTTAGCACTTGTAAGTTCATTTTATATTTAATTAACTTTTCATGGGTAAAAAGAAGAGAGACATAGTTGTATTTAAGGACAATGCCTAATTAGAAATGAATGACTAGAAAGTGGTTTATATATGCTGGAAGAGAAGGAGCACTGCATTTACATCGAGAATGCCTGAGATATATTCCTGCCTCTATCACTTATTAATTATGTGACCTTAGGCAAGACAACTATGTTCTCACTTAGGAAATGAGAATAATTATTCCTGCCTAGGTAAAATAACCTGTTACTAAAGTGAAATGTGAAACTCTTCATGAAAGTGTAAAGTACTTTAAAACCCTAAGGTATTATTGGCATGAAATAATATTTTTCTAGTACTTGGACTATATTAACATTTTATGAAAATAAACTTGGGGCATGAAAAAATATAGACTTTTTTAATTAAAAAAATACTGTCTTTTTGATTGAATTATTTGGGTTCTGTTTGCCTCTTCTGACCTTATTAGCATAACTTGACTTACATGCTTGCTCTGAACATGTGTAGCTATTTCAGAAAGTCCTTTCACTTGTGGGGACGAGTCCTATGAAAGTGTGCTCAAGTACCAAGGTCCTCTTAGTTATGAGAAGAGGCTCGATTGCAGAAGTTGCAGTGTGAAGGAAGGGAAGCACTTCAAATGCAGCAATGGTCAAATCAATTCTGTGAAAATAAACTAAAAAATTGAGGTATGATTATACACCAGCATGGTATTATGTGCTTCAGTAACTGCATCAAATCTCTGCAGGCTACCCAAAATGTAGGTTAAGGCTCAGAGGTGTTCATAACTCATTGTTGAAGGTGAGATTTTATCCCAGGCATCTAAAACTGATATGACCCTGCTGACTCTCATAAAGACCATTCAAAGAAACATCAGAAATAGATGAGAAAAGTTTTCAATTTTTTAAAAAAGATAGCTCATTATTATATATCAGTGAAAGCTTAGTTGCTGCTTAGATTTGGGTGTTGTCATTCTCATTGTCAGCATCATCACCATGGTCATCATCACATTGATTGCATCACATTGAGAGCCTCTATCAGGTACTCTGCTAAGCATTTTCTATGCTTTATATCACTTCATTCAAAATGACAACCATTATTCTACAGATCATAATGAGATGTATATTTTGTACATGTTTTTCAAATGAAGAAGCAACAAAGCCTTAGAGAATTTCAGTCACTTATACAAGATGATAGAAATTTGAACTCACATTTCTCTGACATCAAATTCTGACTTTGTAACCCTTGTGCCTCAGTGGAAAGGCCATTATGTTATAGGAAAGACTAACTCTACCCATTCTAGCTCTGTGACTTTGTGAAAATCGTATTCCGTTTGTACTGCAAGTTCCTTATTTCTAACCTGAGGTTAATAATAATACTTTCCATTGTTCATGATGTTGTTGCCTTTTTGACTATGTTTTCTTAAACAAGGCTGGTAACCTTTCTTTAATGTCTCCCGTATTGCAATCTGTCTTTTGTCTTCTATTATATATTATTGATATTTTTATCTTTTTAGTTACCTTTGTTTATTTGCAAGTCCTCTCAAGTCAATTTGGAAGTAGATGGAATATTAATAAATGTACAAAATAGAGTTAAAATATATTATGGGACAATAAATTAATTCCAATTGTAAGGGAATTGCATTATAGAAACAGAATATAAAGGAGTATGAGTCAGTGATTCAGGTTAAATCTACCACAGGGATGAATTCTAATAAACTTAAATCAGTATGTAAGTAGGGGCAAAAAAATTCAAAATTTGAATTTTTAAGGTGAAATTATTTTAATAAAATGTTAACATTACATTTCTTCTAGCAAAGGAAGGCAATACAATAGTTTAATTTGCAATATAGGTTTGAAATAGAGGCATGTTGCCAATTTGGAAAATAAGCTTCTAGAACTATCTCAGGTAAAGTGGTTACAGAGAAAAGGAATTTGTGAACTTAAAGAGGGGAGATATATTTATTTCTTTATTCAGTATATAAATTACAAGTAAACAATATCAATTGTAAGAACTTAAAGTTGAATTCTGCTGTGAGAAAAATAAATGGGAAAATCCATAATTTTATTATTGGAAAAGGCTTTCCAGAAATTCTTTTTTCTCTTTCCTTGTAGAGATAGAGAGCTTAGACTTGGGGTAAATAGCTTGCACATGGTCACTTAGTGCTAAAATTGACTGGATAAGCCTAGGTTTTATGTCTCATATCTACTACTCTTCAAAGTCAAGGTTATTGGTTCAGCCTAAATAATTTAGTGGTAGAAATGTCTTTTAAAAGATGTCCTGGTGTCTTATTTCATTTCTTTAGATCCAGACTCATCAGATTTGCTAATTTTGGGGCAAGAAGGAAACACGGTATGTTTGTCTTGGGAACTACCAGAAGGAGGGTTTGACAAGTTTCAGGTAAATAACACTGATGCTCTCATACCATCTTGATGTTTATCCAGGTCTTTATTTCACTCCTTCTTTTTGTCATTCATTTTACATTAATGGTTTTAGAAATTATTGTGCCACTTCGTTAGTGTAGGATTTCTCCCCCAAGTAATTCTTGTATTTACTTCTTTAAAAGTACAGAGTTGTTATGGAAAGTATTTAAATGTGTGTAAAACTGACACTTGATTTTCGAGGAGTTGGTTTTTTGGTGGACATAAACAAGTACATACGTAGTTACGTAGTACCAAGAAAGTGAATAAAAGAGTGGTGGTGCTGGAGGATAATGCTCCTGTGACAGCATTGGCTGGCACAAAGACTCCAGAATTCACAACCACGTGATTTGCCACATGCTCTTTCTGTCCCATCCTAGAGATTTAATTGGATGGAGACTTTTAGCCTAGACAGTAGAAGACTTTTAGCCTAAATAGCACTTTCCAACTGTCTGTTATTCATCAGGTAAATATGTACATTTTCACTGCCTTTTTGTTAATAATGTAATCTGGCAGTGGGCATGAGGACAAATTATACCCGTTCTATATCTTATGGTTTGCAAATGGAAATGCTTCTAGTATACCATTATTGCTTGGTAGTCTGTGGGGGCAATCAATGTTTCCAGTGGTAGGAGATGGTAACTTTAGTTCAAATAACAGAAAACAACCTAAAATAGTTTAAGCAATAAAGAAAAAAATATTAATGCAAGAGTCCCTTATGAAGACCAGTAGAACTGGATGTTGGAAAGAATTGGAATCAGTTATTTTAAGGTCATTGAGAACCCAGGGATTATTTTCTTTTTGTCTGGTTACTTCTTTCTGCTTATTGGCCTTATTGTTTTTTTTTTTCCCTGAAGACCAACGTTTTCTGCTGAGCAATTCATGTGGTGAATAGAAGAATGCCATATACAATTTCCAAGCACAAATGGGCACCCAGAAAGATAATTTCTCCCTAAATTCCCAAAGAAGGGAATGTAATTATCCCAGGTTGGAATAGAAAGCCAATCCAGATCCAGTGAAACAAAACAAATGGAGTTGGTCTCTTTATTGTTATGCTTAAGATTTGAAGAAATAAGCAACAAGAAGACTTTTTTTTTAAATGAATGAGGGTATTATGTATGCCTATAGACTTAGTTGAATGATTTTGAGAACAAAAATAATTTTATTAATTTAACAAATTCAACATGCAAATTCAAAAAATTCATTCCTTCAACAATTTCTTGTCCTTGTGGTATATTCTAGAGAACTAGAGGAGGTTAGATCAAGCCTCTGAATATCTTTAGCCTTGGGAAGAGCAGATAACTCTCTTTCCCTGAAACCAAAAGGAAGGGGTCCTATGTGTTAAAGATCTGATTGATTCATCAATGTAAATTTCAAAAGGGAACAATCTTAAACAAATACCGTCTTCAGTCACCAAGTATTATCAATTCTACTTCTGCGGTGTAAATTCAATTTGTCTCTGCAGGGTCCTCAGAACACCAAACTCTCTAAACATTCTCTAGCAATGTAAAATAATGGCGTCTGTGCAGCATGTAAGATCATTAAAGTCTATGTTATAGAGAACGTAAGGACACACATACCTTAAATTTTTAACAGATTCACATATATTAACTTCAATCAATTTTGTTGTTTTCAGGAGAAGAAAAATTCAATTTTTTTTCAGGAGAAGAATTTAGCTCTTAGTGATATACTTGCGTGTAATATTCTGGTAATAAATTTGAAAATATAAGTTTCTTTACAAAACAGATATCCTATTTTGTTTTGCCCAGCATTCTGACAGTTCAAAAGATAAGGGCAAACTGTGAAATTCATTTGAACACCAAATATGTATTCTAGTGAGTAATTCCCTGAAAGTATTAGATTGCCGGCTTTCTTTTCATGAATGATGGGAGTGCAGAGATTTATATCCTTTAAAAGAATCTCAGAACTGGCTGGGCATGGTGGCTTATGCCTGTAATCTCTACACTTTGGGAGGCTGAGGCAGGCAGATCACTTGAGGTCAGGAGTTCAAGACCAGCCTGACTAACATGGTGAAACCCCATCTCTACAAAAATACAAAAAAACCCCCCAAAAAACAAACAAACAAAAAAACCCCAAATTAACCAGGCATGGTAGCACGTGCCTGTAATCCCAGCTACTCAGGAGGCTGAGGCAGGAGAATCGCTTGAACCTGGGAGGAGGAGGTTGCAGTGAGCCTAGATCATGCCACTGTATTCCAGTCTGGGCCTGGGAAACAAAAGCAAAACTCCGTCTCAAAAAAAAAACAAAAAAAACAAAAAAAAACCTCAGAACTGTAATGGAACTGAAGGTATAGTCTATTCCAAGCATGAAAATAAACGTTGGCATGCATATTTAAGACCCAAAAGGATTCATTGTGAATTTAGAAAACATCAGGCAGTTGACACAGAATATTTATGAAAGTTTGCCGTTTTCTTTCTTATACCTTTCAGCTGTTTTTTATGAACCCTGAGTATATTTTTATTATAGGCAGCACTGTCCAACAGAAATAAAGTATTAAGTGAACCACAAAAGTGAACCATATGCACAGTTTAAAATTTCTAGTAGAAATATTTTAAAAAGTAAAAAAGTAAAATTAATTTTAGTAATATATTTTATTTTACCTCAATGTATTCAAAATCTTAACATGTAACCAGTATAAAAAGCATTAATGAGATATTTTTACATCACTTTTTCATACGAATTCTCCAAAATCTAGTGTCTGTTTTACACTTAGAACACATCTCAATTGAGGCTAAACACATTTTAAACACTCAATAGACACAGATAGCAAGTGGCTATCATATTGGACAGCTTAGTTACAGAGAGTGACTATTGTCATCTGGATTAAATGATAAAGTGAAAGAATGGCAAAAATTGGCCCATCAGTGTCCGGCTGAAATCCCATTTCTTCCCAGATGCCTCTCTGATCCCATCTGCAGGGAGTGACATTTTCTTACACAGAGTGTTTTATGAAACTTTCCTTTAACTTTTTCTGTGTTACTTTTAACATGCTGTCTTTGATTGTTATTATTGATGCACAAGTGCTAACATCCCTATGCCATTTCCTTGAGGAATCTTTTAGCTTTCCTTAAGAGTGGAGTTCCAAAGTTACTATGTACTGAATAAAGCAGTACTTCCTTTTATTTGTCCACAGTTTCTTCCTTCCAGACCTCATATGGTAGCCTTCTAATGCGAGGCAGTCTTATATACATGTGCACGTTCAGTTTGTCTGTAATTTTACAAGGTGTGGTAGGCAGTATAGTGCAATGACCCTGGAATTCCTTGCTTTAAATTCTGACTTCACTCCCTACTCTGAGACCTTGGGAAAATCTTTATCCTCTTTGGTTCTATTCCTTCATCTGACAAATGAAGATTATTTTTATTACTCTACGAAATTACTGTGAGAATTCAATAAGATAATGCACTTTGCAAATGCCCTGACATGCGAATTCCCTGTAGTCAGATGTTTTGTCTACTTTGGTCACTGTTATATACTATTACTGAGACCTATGTCTGAGGCATAGCAGGAATCAATAAATGTTTTGGTGAATGAAAGGTAAAATTTGTAGTTTTCCTTTGTTCTTCAATCACTTGCTCAGCTGTCTTTGATTCCTCCTATCACTTATCCATCAATCTCTCAGCTATTTTAGCCATTTCTACCTCTGAAACAGCTTCTGAATGTGTTCACTTTTCTATCTCCTCTGCACTCCTCTTGTCATGGTCACTATCCTTTCTTTTTTACTTTTACTTTTTCTTCTTTTTGTTTCTTTGTTTGTTTTTTTGTTTTTTGAGACAGAGTCTCACTCTGTCACCCAGACTGGAGTGCAGTGGTGCCATCTCGGCTCACTGCAACCTCCCCACCTCCCAGGTTCAAGCGATTCTCCTGCCTCAGCCTCCCGGGTACCTGGGACTACAGGAACGTGCCACCACACCTGGCTAATTTTTTTGTATTTTTAGTAGAGACGGGGTTTCACTATGTTGGCCAGGCTGGTCTCGAACTCCTGCCCTTGTGATCTGTACGCCTCAGCCTCCCAAAGTGCTGGGATTACGGGCATGAGCCACCACGCCCGGTCCACAGTCACTATCCTTTCTTACCAAGACCAGCAGCCTAGATGATGAATGATAGCATTTCTTCTCTTAACTGGTTTCTCTATTTCCACTTGTGATTTCCTTACAATTCATATAACATTGGTTGAATATCCTCTAGTGGATTTCCATTGCTCTTCAAATAAAATCTACACTTGCCATGGTTTCCAAGATCTCACCTGATTGGATTTTTGTCTAACTATCCAGCTCACTCAGTTACTATGTGTTAATCGTATATATCTCTCTCCTCCTCAAACATGCCAAGCACACCCACCCTACATGGTTTTAATGCTTGACATTCCCATTGCACGGGCATCTTGCCTCCAGTTTTGGTTAACCTTTTTCTGTCACTGAGTTCTCAGCTCGAATATAATCTCCCTATATCCTTCCCTGATTACCAAATCTAAATAAAATCCCTCTTAGTAGTCACACTATTATTTAGCTGAGTTATCACATTCATTTGTTTATTTAGTTGCTTGTTATCAGGTGCCACCAGAGAAATGTAACTTTCCTACAGTGAGAAGCCCTTTCTGTATTATTTACACCGTATCTCTAGTACCTAGAATAATGCTAACCCCCTTTAATAGATGTTCAATAGATGATGAGTAAATAACAGTTTATATACCTAGTGTTTCCATATATGCTTGGAGTGATTATGGAGGGAATATATCAATACTGAATATAGTTATCAGGAAAGGGTGGAACTTGAGATGACCTTTTAATAACAGGTAAGATTCATGCTCATGGAAAAGAGGTGAGGATACTCTACACTAGCAAGGTCACAAAGTCAGGGATTAGTATTCTATTTGTCATTTATAAATGTCATCCAATGATAGGGGCATCCTGAATAATAAATCACTCATGAAAAAATCCATCCTTTCCAGAATGATTCAATTCATTCCTATATTCACTATAGGTATTCTGTAATGAAAAGCCTAAGCATTTTTAATATTAATTATAAAAGATTTATGTTTCTTAACCTTTTCTGTTTGTTCTAATTCTTATATCTTAAGGCAAATGTCAAATGGAATGATCTTCTGTGGGGTTAACTGAGGCCATAAATTCATTTGTTGTCAGTTAAATATATAACCATACAATTACTTTTTACTCTATTTGGGCACATTTTTTTCAGAGATATAAATTATGTATGTTACTACGTGAAACTGATTTGAAGGTAACATATTAATCTTTAAGGTTCAGAATATTATTATTGAACACATTATATCACTAATGGTTATCTGATTCTTTCTTGGTCAATTAGATTATTTGTTAAATTTTAATGAATTAGGTAACAGTATCCTGGTTGCTTAGCAAAGTGCACTTGGATAATTGGGATCATTTCTCTAATCATTTAAAATTAATCATCACATGCCTCCAAACTATGCTTTAAAAGTGGAAATAAAGCACAAATTGAATTTCTATTAGGCATGTGTATTCAACATAATTTTTAGAGGGGATAATCATCTATTTTTTGAATTACATTTAAAAAAATTAGTCAAATACTTTTATCATTAGATCACTACAGTTTCTTTTTCTTCTACCCTTTGGTAATGTCTTAATGTGACTGTGCCTGAACTTAGCACTTTATTAAGATTATATTCTACTATAATTGCATGACATTTTCTCCTACCATCCTTTTTCATACCAGAAGTTCTCAGCATTCTACTCACTACATATGTTAGACAAGTAAGGTAATTATCAGTGACACCTTATGAATCAATAAGCAATGGTATGCTTCTAGACCTCAGGATTATCTTCTTCATTAATGAAGCACTTTTCCCACAAGACAGTGATAACTATGTCTGCTTAGGAAATTTGTTTGACTTCTACCACATAATAGCTGTTTTTCAAAGCATAATAAAGTTTAAATAACTTATAAAATTGACATATCTTTCTTTGCATTCTACAAACATGAAGTATGGAATAAAGAAGAATAAAAATTGTTATAAGTAGCTTTTAATGAATTAAAAAAACTCCAGGTTATTGGAATTATCAGATTACACCACTGAAAATTTCTAAAGGCAATGCTCACTCTCAGAGTTTTAATGAATAATATGTAGACTTGGCCTAGGTTATGATGAAAGATGGACCAGAATGTAGTGTAAATTTATCATTTATTCACTAATCTATACAACAAGAACTTGAAGTGCCTTTTCTATTTCAGGTGTCTATTATTGTAGTTCTCTCTCTTGTTGTTTTTTACTACTCCCCTGACTATACTGACTGGCTTTCACTGACATCTGTTTGACAGTTCTTCAAACACTGGCTGTCTCCTGAGGCACATATGTGAGTTTTCTGGAGAACCTTGGGGGTTATTTCTATTGCCTATTTCCTTGACTTGGCAGACCTAGCTCGGGTTCAACATTTGTAACTCCTATTAGCGCCTTCCTCTGGCATCACATCTCACTGGTTTTTGCTGCTAGGTCTTCTTGCACAGTGACCAGCCTTCTTGGGTTGGGTAATGGTAAGATGATCCAAGACTGATCACTCTCAGTGGTCATACTTGACCCATGGGAGACTCTGGCATTTTTGTTCAGGCAAAGGTGGGTGTACAAATTGCTCCACAGCAACATTTTCTTTGTTCTGCTTTCTCTTTCTATTTCCCCTTTGCTCTGCTCTGTAAGGAATAAGGGCAGAGCAGGAAGTCTGCTGCCTAAGTATCTGTCCAATTGAGAGATGTCAATCCCTCTAGCAGGCACTCTAGATGTATGGTAGTGATACACATGGGCCCCTCCTCATTTAGCTGGAGTCAGAATGTGTGCAGAAGCAACCTATTTACCATTCTGTGGGCAGCCACGGAAAAGCCATGATATTCTCTGCTAGGCCAGAAACTTGGGACTCCATTGATTTTTTTCTTTCTCTTCCTATAGTCTTCTGTTTACATGGAGTTGAGAGAGTAGGTAGTAGGTACTATCCATAATGATTAGCTATCTCTAAAATACATTTTTACATTTTTTTTTTGTTTCAGGTGTGCAGAAGAGTAAGTCCTACTCATTATGTAATATATCTATTATATGCGTATACACTTAAAAATCAGTATATGTGTTTGTATGTGTGTATATACATGTGAACTTTAAAAACAGATGGAGTCTATTGGTCTTTTAGTGCATAAACTTCTAAGACAATCGACTATGCTTATTACTCTGTGAACTTCACTGAGTTATTCTGCCTCTACTAGCCTAAAATTATTCCTTAGTGAACACAGGAAGGATCACAACCTCTACCTTGTAGTAGTAATTATGGTAAATATGATTATTACAGAGTTAGTGCTTTTTAAACTTTGGAAAATATAAATTTACTTTTCTCTTTCTCTAGATATCCTACTGCATGCCATCCAGAAAGGAAAAGCTGATTAAGGTCATTGTTTATGGCGACAAAGCCAAAGTAAAAATAATGACTCTGGGCATGGACTACATGTTTCAAATGAAGACAGTTAAAGACAAAGATTACAGTGTATCTGTAATGAAAAAAGTGACTACAAGTAAGGAAGATCATAAATAGCATTTAGTTTTATAGTCCTGTAACACTTGAAAGTATTTTGGCTAAGCATGATTATAGTTGTTTTAAGACACAAAAGCTGATAAATAATGATGATCTTAATGTGATTAAGAGAACTCAAAAATATGTGAACTTATAAAAGTATTTGTATATCTAGATATACTGAGAGTGACACAGAGTTTTTAAAAATAATCTGAAGCCAAAAGTACGCATATATGTTTGTATGTACATATTGTTATATATGTTACATACATGGAATATCTATGTATACACATGTATATATATTATGCCCTAATAATATAAACACAATTCATTTTCTACTGACCTGAGGGTTGATAAACAGAGTACTTCTGTTTTCTCTTTCCTGAAGTTTGTAGATTTATTGTAAATTGGTTTTGTAATGTTTCTGGGTGAGGTGGAATAATAATATTAGTTATCAACAGTTCTCGTGAAAATTTGTGAGGTTGCCTCTCAGTGGAGACTAAATGATAATGCAAGGAGCAACATTAGTTCCATTGATGAACAGATTAAAAATGCAGCAATATAGGAATGCTAAAAACTTTGATGTAAACAAAAAGAGCCACATTTGGAAAAGCCCTTACTCCTAGCCCTCACACCCTCTATAACTTATTCTCTTTCATCTTCTTTGGCATCTAGCTATCTGCTTGGTGGTAGCTAACAAAATTCTGATTATGTTATATAAGGATATTTATGGCTATAAGAGACACAAAGCTAAAGGAATGTCTTTATTACGAGTGATTTATGATTGACTAAGGAAAGATATTTGGGAACTAGAGAGAATATTGTTGTGTCACTTAAATTAAAACCCATATGTAATATCTTATTTTTCTGTTTGCAGAGATAAACATATAGAACATTAAACATGAAAAAAAGAGAAAAGAAAAAGAAAAAAAAGAACATTATACATGAGTAAATTAAAGGACTGTTACATAGATATTTAAATTATAATATTCATAATTGCTCTATTTTTACTAATATATGTGTAATTTCTATTTACATATAATTTACCTTTTCATTAGAACCATCTAGGATTTGTGGCTTAACCTTGAAAGCTGTGAATACTTCTTCAAATTTAATGTGGAATACAACAAAGACCAATTTCACTCATTATAAGATTTATATATCAAATAGAACATTTGCAAAAGACTATCTTATTTGGGAAATGGTGACTGAGCACACAGTTACAGGTGTGACTCCTGGTGTAATATATAACATAATGGTAGACAGAATAAGAGGCAACCTTGGAGGATCTGGCATGTTTACCAGGGTTGTTGCAGGTATGCAAATTATCTTTGATATTTAAGAAATTCACATGTCTGTTATATATTGTATTGTTCAAGGTAAAATTTCAGTGGAGTTTTTTGAAATTTGAAAACTTACAGTCTATAGACTATTTCAGAGGATAAAAGTACACATTTTAGTGGGCTGTTCTGCAGATTTTTTTTTTTTTTATAAGACGGAGTTTTGCTCTTGTTGCCCAGGCTGGAGTGCAATGACGTGATCTCGGCTCACTGCAACCTCTGCCTCCTGGATTCAAGAAATTCTTCTGCCTCAGGCTCCTGAGTAGCTAGATTATAGGCACACACTACCTCGCCTGGCTAATTTTTGTATTTTTAGTAGAGACGGGGTTTCACCATGTTGGTCGGGCTGGTCTCAAATTCCTGACCTCAGGTGATCCACCCACCTCGGCCTCTCAAAGTGCTGGGATTACAGGCATGAACCACTGCACCTGGCCTGTTCTGCAGATTTTTGAGATGACACGTGAAATATAAATTGAATAAAACATTATTTGACACATAGTGATCAATAAATGAGGTTAATATTATATTCAGTTTCACACTGAATTAGAGATCTAGCTAGTGGAATTATGTGGTGTATTTGGGGATCATCTATTCTCCTAAAAATGTGTTCTTTGTCTTTGACATCCTAATATGTGTTATACACATGAAAAAGCATAGTCTTATGACAGCCACAGGATAGTAAAGAATACAAGCATGGAAACACATGTAGGATAAGTCAATGCAACAGGTGAAGCAATGGAAGTATGTCCAAACTTATTGTAGTTACACAGAAGAGGGAAAGATTAGCTCTATGGCCTCGATGGAGAAAGCTCTTTGGGGCTGGTAATGTCTGTAAAAGGATTAGGAATTTGCTAATCAGACTAGAGAGGATATGGAGTGTGTGAAAAGGAGGACTCCCAGAGTTAGGGAACAGCCCATGCAAAATTATGGAGGTGTAAATGAATATGATGTATTTTTGGAACTATAAGCAATTCAATATTGAAAGACTTTGTTTTTTAATATGTAAAGAGAATAAAATCCTATCCTGAGTAATTTAGAGAGTAATTTTTAAATCCAAAGGAAGCTATGAAGCCTATGAATATTTTAAATTTTTCAAAAAAGTACAAGATTGCAAGAGTAACACATGAGAATTACTCTTAAGTGATCTTGAAGGCTATGGATTGGGCAAATGACCCAGAGGTCGCAGACATATGGTGATAATTCAGGGTATGGGTATTTATTATTTGGCTGCCAACATTTTCTTAGTTTCTTATTTTTGCTGTAGCAAATTATAACAACTCAAATGTATTATCTCATAGTTCTATAGGTCATAAGTCCAACATACTTCTCTCTGGTTTAATCAAGGTACTAGTAGGGCCGTGTTCCTTTTTGTAGATTCCAGGAGAGAATAATTTCCTTGCTCATTCAAGTAGTTTGCAGAATTCAATTCCCTGTGGTTGTAGAACTGAGGTAATTATTTCCATGGTGGCTGTCAGCTGACAGTTGTTTCCAGATTTTAGATGATGCCTCATTCTTTGACTTGTGATCCTCTTCCAACATCCAACAAAGGAGGGTCCACTGCCACTCGGGCTTCAAATCTCCCCTTTCCCCCCATCATATGTGACTCTTCTGCCTTCCTCTTTTACTTTTATGGGCTGGTATGATTAGATTGGGCCTATCTGGATAATCCAGGTTGATCTCTGTTTATGGTTTATAATCTTAGTTCCATCTGCAAGGTGCCTTTTGCCATGTAACACAACATATTCACCATTCCAGGGTTTAGCATTTGGGCATCTTTTGTGGGGGTTGGCCTTATGCTGCTTAACACATACACTATTATCCTCCCAAATGTGATATATATGTGATAATGCAAAACAAGGAATGAGTTTAGAATTCATGTACCAGCTTTACTCCAGGATTTGGCACTTGTTAGCTAAGTACTACTGGGCAAGTTACCTGATGTCTTTGGGTATCAAGTTTCTGAGAAATTTAAATTAGATGACCTCTGAGATTCTTTTTGACTTTTAAAAGAGTCAAACACTTTGCACATTTTTGTTCTATTTATACAGATAATCTATGACTTACAATGCTTTAACTTACTATTTTTCTACTTTACAATGATGCAGAAGCAATATGCATTCAGTACACTCCTCGACTTACATAAGGGTTACATCCAATAAACCCATCACAAGTGGAAAATATCGCATCAATTGTGATGGGTTTATCAGGATATAACCACACTGTAAGTTGAGGAGTATCTGTCTATATTAATAGATACTATATACCTTATCTATTTCTAAAAACCAAATATGTTAAATCATGTGTCAAATGTCTTCTTCTACAGAGTATTATGATAGGTAAAGTATACAATCAAATACACTAAAATGGGACCCATTCTAGAAGTTTTAGTCTGTGGCAGCATTTCTCAGCCTTACCACTATTGACATTTTGGACTGAGTGATTCTCCTTTGTGAGGATATGTCTTGTTAATTAGAGAATGTTTAGCAGCATCCCTGGCCTCTACTCACTAGATGCTAGTAGGATCCTCCCAATTGAGCCAACCAAAATTTTTGTTAGAAAATTGCTACAAGTCCCCTATGTGGCAAATCACAACTAGTGGTAAAAGCAGATATGTTTGGTTAGATACAAAGATCAAATAGATCATTGAGCAAAGATTGAAGAAAAAAATATGAAAAATTATTTTGTTTATACACAGGTAAAGGAAAGAGTACAGTTAGTGTGAGTGACAGAATTTGCTCACTTAGAGAAAATTTTGTCAGAGGAAAAAGTAACCAAGGTCGTATCAATATCAGGAAAGTTTCATAAAAGATGCAGAATTTTGTTTTCATTTTACTTAAAGAAAAGACCACTTTATAAAATAGTAGGAACTTGATGTTCTGGTTGCATAGTGCGGTTTAGGTGATGGTTTTGAGATATTGCAGGTAAGTAATTGAAGTCCCTGTTAAAACAGTATGGTGACTTAAGAGATGAGTATAATAAGAGGAAATGGGAAAAGATGGTAATCTGGGTTGCCTGGTGGTGGTCTCCAGAGCAGAAGGACATTTTCCTGTCCTAATTTTTATAAATAGAAGAGTGATAATGATGGAGCAATGCTTGGGGATCCATTTTGAGCAAAGCACTGAGTGGATATGAGGAGGGGGCTAAGCTAAGAAATGAAGAACAGGTAACATGATGGTTTAACTAAGAGATGACCAGGGCTTTTAGAGAAAAATAGTAGAAATAGCAATAGACTATTAATCATAGCTTACATTTGTACTTAGTTCTTATTATCTTCTAAGCACTTCACATGTATTAACTTATTTTATTCTCACAACAAGGTGTGAGGTGTTATTATCCCCATATAGATGAGGCCGGTGAGGTATGGAGATGTTAAGTATTTTGCCTAAAGTCTTGTTTACAAGGCAGAGTCAGGATTTGAACCCAGCAATCCAACTCTAGGGCCTGTGCCCAGTGTCTGTATTAAAAATTGATTTTTACACCCTGGTGGCATCCGATATAATGCTGACTTTTTAGAGGATGTTTATTTTATTTATAATTTATTCCTAGCCTATTTCTTAAATATGAGGAAGCTACAGGCACTTGATAAGTATACATTGCCCTGGCATGGGACATATTTAGATTGAATCCCTTAAGCCAAAATTAGAAGTCCTTCAAATAATAATCTTAGGCTTGAAAGAAAAATTGTAGATCATCCAATTTTGCAGTTGAATCTATTCTAAAATATTAATTAATTCATTTAGGATTTTAAAACCTGCTGTTATTTATAAGCCACTTTGTGAAAGTTAGAGGAGCACACAGTTTTCACAGTGATTGAAAACTTGAGACTTTGTCTCTGGGTCTAAATCTTGGCTCTACCATTTACCTATTAGCTATGAGACTTGGTGGAATACTTAAATTCTTTGTTCCTCACTTTTTAAATGTCAATAGTAGTATTCATGGTGTTGTTGCAAGTGTTACATAAAACAATATATGAAAGTGCTTAGCACAGTGCAAAGTGTGTCATAAGCTTAAGTAGGAGTTAGTTCTTTTTATTTTGTAAATCTACTGTTTGTATATCTCATTATCTGTAATAGCATATATTATGTCCAACCTATAATGTAATCACAGAAAAATTAAAAAGTGAATTTCAAAACTTATCAGATACAGTGTTAGTGCAGAGAAAATATAAAGTTAACAATGATGATGAAACTTTTAAAGTCTTAGTATTTTATTTTAAAATATCTGCCCGTTGTACTCTTTTGCTTTCTTGATACCATTTTGATAGGTCTGACTCTTTTTGAATGTTCTGAGATATGTAAGATTTTGTTTATATTGGACGTCTTCCCAACTCTGTTGAGCTGTTTCCTTTACAGACACAGACCATCGGATCTTATTTCTCAGCTTCTTAAAATAAAATTTAGGTAAATTCACTGCAATGCCAAGGGAAAAGTTAAGAGATGCTATAGTTAGAGCTGTACTGTCCAATATATGGTGTTTGGCAGCATGTGGCTATTTAACCTTGGAATATGGCCAGTCCAAATTCAGAGGTATCGTAAGTTTAAAATGTATATGAAATTTCAAAGAGTTAGTATGAAAAAAATAATGTAACCACCTCAATAATTTTATTATAATTATATGTGAAATAATGCTTTTGATATATTGGGTTAAATAAAATATATTATTAAAATTAATCTTACATGTTTCTGTTTACTATTTAAATGTGGCTACTAGAAAATTCAAAGTTGCATGTGTGGCTCACTTGGTAGTTTTATTGGACAGTGGTGGTTTAGAGACTCACAAGATATATTAGCATATCTGAGGCTTTAAAATATCCTACAATAAAGAAAGCTGCTTAACTTAAAAAGAACTTATTTGACAAAGTGGTTTGATTACAGAACATCTCTTAAGCTCTAATGATACAGGGTTCTGAGGATTCATTTTTAGGAAATTAAAGTCTGGAAGAAACATGTAATTAAACCTAGAATTCCTTTTGCCAGCCCTAATTAAGTTGAATATGAAATGATTTTTTTTCCTCTTAAAACTCCAAACATTTCCACTTCACAATGTTATTTTTATTGGTTAGTAAAAATTAGGTTGAGAATAGTATTTTTGTTTTTTAGTTTCTTATCTTTTGAGAGATTAAATTCCATGGAGAATAAATTATATCTTTGTTATGGAGTCTATTTTCAATTAATTGAATCTTCTAGCTCTTAACCAGAAAGCGGCACTCTTCCATAATGATTTAAGCATTGCTGTAGATCTTCCACCTTTTTCTGAGGACAAGCTTCCCTCCTCTCAGCCTAGAGTACCATGATTTCCTACTAATTAGCTTCCTGCTGCCATTTTTACCTTGCTCTAATTTATAGCCCATATTTCAAAATTATATTTTTAAACAAAAAACAAGCCCCATGGCTTTCCTGCTTAAAATTCTTTGGTGGCTTCCCACTGAATTTAGTTTAAAAACCCTAAAATCTCTAGTATGACCTACATGATCATCAGTCTGTTCCCCTTTCTTATTTGATCCCAGAATCTCTGGCTTTCCTCAGTTACTCCTATTCTTTTTCATTTCCAGGGCTTCCATACACTTTGCTATTTGGAAAGGCCTCTACCAAACTCTTGTGAAGATTCCAGGCCTTCCCTCTTGATCAGATTGGCAATTGTCCAGACCAATATATTCTTCCTTCTCTTGGTGAGACACCATTCATTCGTAGGCAAGGGTTGTTCAGTCCAGGAAACCACATCCTGTTTCACCGCCATCCCAGTAACTAGTGCTTCACTTCTCACATCTTCCTTTTTCTTCCAAAGTCTTATTCCATGTCTTCATTAGTTTCTTGTCTAATACTTCATAGATACTAGTTACTGTCTGGGGTCCCTGAAACAATAGTATTAAACCCTCACGCAAATCAGTAAATGTGAGTAGCAGTTGGTTAGATAGATCAATCATGGTAGATTTTTGTCTATTTTAATGTAGCAGATAGGAGAATCAAGCTTTTTTTTCTCTCAAGCTTGAGAATACAGAAGGCATAGGTCTGATTTACCTTGGAAAAAATGTCAGCAGCTAAAAAGAAATTCTACCCAACACAGGCTGGGTATTTCTCTGATTTTTTGCCTTGGGTTTACAGTATTCTTAGAGTTACCAGAAGAATAGTGGACAATTAGCGGTTGATGCCAAGAGAATGTTTGGAACTCTGAGAATGTTGGGGTGGACATTAATCAATTGATATAAGCTTTGGGTATGCAGGACAGCGTTATGTTATAATCATTAGAAGAACTTTCAAAAGAGATAAAGAAAAACTATTTCAGAAACATTCTTCCCCAAAACACCAAGAAAACGACCTATTATGTTAATATTTCTGTTATATGCAATGTGCCCTGTTAGTTTTGTTAGAAAATGTATATTTCATTATATCCATTTTCAAATCGTTTCTGGTAGTGGGGTTTTAAAATGATAAATGAGGTTCAAAATTAATTCCAGCCTCCTTTCGTTTAGAAACAGTGTTAGCTTGAGTCTGCATCAGACATGTTTTACATGCCTGGCTTCATAATCTTTCTTCCTCCCCCTATATTGTTTGTCTGGAATCTGCACTAAAGATAAGGCAGAGTGCATACCTGACTCATGGCAACCAATCAGAAGAACTTTATTGGAAAACTCCCTTCAAGGAGGTACAGGCAGCATAAACAAAAGTTTTGAAAAAGTCGAAGCAAAGGTAGAAAAATATGATTGAAATGGCTAAAACAATTGGTACTTGTTTTAAAACTATATTTCATTTCTGATATGAAACCTTATCTTTTCTTTTAAAGAAACACCTAACAAAATATTTATCAGATCAGCACCGTAGAAAAGGGAAAAAGACATTAAAAATTTAAAAAAAGATAAAATAACAAATATTTATCAGTAATGCTCACCCTTTAAAAAAATCTGGAAAATTTTGGTTATATATTTTTCCAATTATTTTCTGTTTGGTAAATTTCCAAGTAATTGGATAAACAGTTTATATTTACTTTGTTTTAAAATGATTCAAATTTTCAATTAGAGCATAGGCTTTCAAAAACAATCTGGTCAACCAGCAGATTTTAGTAAATAAGAAAGATTTTAGAAACAAAATTAATTGTTATATTATTTATGATAGTTATACCTAAAACCTAGGTGTTGTTAAATATTTACATGTCTAACACCCAAATATAGTTAGAGATCATTTATTGTACTCAGTGATTTCTAACAACATGATTATTTTGGAACTTGAACCTATACTATTGCTTTGCATTTTTTTGAAACTTTGGGAGAATAATTTTATTTTAAACCTTTATTTTTCAATATCAGAACCAGAACAACCTGAGAAACTTAGAGCCTTCAATATTTCCACACATTCCTTATCTCTGCACTGGAGCCTACCCTCTGGTCATGTGGAAAGGTATCAAGTGGATCTTGTTCCTGACAGTGGCTTTGTTACTATCAGAGATCTTGGAGGTGGAGAATATCAGGTATAGTTTTCATTATTGTACTTGCCGAGTCTACTTGTATTTATATTTTGCTCCTAATAGGAAAGTTCTTTATTTTATGAAACCTATCTACCACAAAAACTTACTGCTGGTTGGGTTTTTGAAAGCGTAAGTTGAAGACAAAAACGTTGATGTCAAACTGATGAGTGTAAGTTTCAGCATCGGTGGACTGTTACCTTAGCAACATCTATGCTGCTTTTTTTTCTTTTTTAAGTTCACCCTGAACCTACAGCCAGTCATCCAAGGGTTCATGAATAGTTTAACAAAGAAAGGCAGAGCTATTGAGTAATACAGGCTCATTAATTGTGTACTTGCCAGAAGGATCTGTCTTTAAATCATTAATGCAGGCAACATTTCTCTCTAGAGCCATCAATGTGATTCTACTGCCTGAAAAATGTAATAAAGATGGATTTTCTTATCATTTTTATTTTACTTTTTATTGGGACTTCAGAGACACAGGTATTTTGTATACACTCTTTAAAAACAAGGGCTAAGCCATTGGCTGTAGATTTCTCAAGACTTGAATAGTTGTTCCTTGTGACAGTGAACTAGGATAGATAGAAATGCTGACTTAGGCTGTGATAACACAGTATGTTTTATGAGTTTTTATTTTAAAGTTATTTGGTAAAAAGTTATATAACAAATCTGTATTTTACAATAGTATGGAACTTATTGTGATGTTATAAACAGTGCAGAGTTATATAGGGAAGTGTTAATTTTTGTTACAGTGATATATTTATTTTAGCTTTCTTGCTTTCCAGAAAGAATTTTAATGCAACATTTGTTTGTGGTGTTCTAGGTTGATGTTTCCAATGTTGTTCCTGGTACTAGGTACGATATAACCATCTCTTCAGTTTTTACAACATACAGCTCACCTGTTAGTAGAACAGTGACAACAAATGTAACAAGTGAGTATATGTTTTAAATTACTTTATAAGTAAAGTATGTGGAGTCAGTATAATTCTACTGGATGGAAATACTTATATTGGCAACATGTACATTAAATTCATGAAAACAGTGTAGAATAATTAAGGCAAAATGGAAACTTAAGAAAGTGATCTGCTTAGAACCTGCATTCTGCTGTTTCTTCAGCTTCCTTTACTTTCAAAGTCCTAAGATAATTACTCTATACTTGTTTGTGAAATAGATCAGAGAGACTGTTAATGCTAACATTTAAATAATACAGAACCATGAAAATAAACTGGTTACATTTGCTCAGGAAGGATTATTCCGTTTGTAAGACTGTTTCGTGTTTTCTTAGTTTTTCTGTGTAAGCCTTGTATTAAGTGAATTTCTTTTAAAAATGATTTGGCATCAAAAGTATATTTGGCATGTAGTATTTAGTAGCATTCCATTTTTCACATTCTTATAAAATAATGTGTTTGGTATTCCCCATAGTATTTTTTTTTTTAAATAGTAACAGAGCTGTTGGGAGTATAAACTCATATTGCTCTTTGGAAATTTCAAATTTTACATTTGTAAATACTGTTATTATGTGTTTTTGTGAAAATGCAACAATTATTTGACCTTTTAACAAAGTGGGTTTTTAAAAAATAGAACCAGGGCCTCCAGTCTTCCTAGCCGGGGAAAGAGTTGGATCTGCTGGGATTCTTCTGTCTTGGAATACACCACCTAACCCAAATGGAAGGATTATATCTTACATTGTCAAATATAAGGAAGTTTGTCCATGGATGCAAACAGTATATACACAAGTCAGAGCAAAGCCAGACAGTCTGGAAGTTCTTCTTACTAATCTTAATCCTGGAACAACATATGAAATTAAGGTAATTATTTTGTATATGACTACTTAGTGTTCAAACATTTCATTCATTTTAAAAGTGTAGGAGGTTTTTCCCACCTTGTCAAGCCTTTACAGCTGAATACAGTCCATGACTGACAAACAATGTTCAGAATCATGGCCTCACATCCACCTGGGATTTTAACACTTGGTAAAATGTTATCGTCTCTTTTCATTTCAATTTTTATGCATATTTGTATATTACCTATTTCATTTTTTCTATGAATATTTTTGCATATATTTATATACGTGTATGAATATAATACAATACTCTAGAAAATAAAAATTATGTAAAGTTAAAGAAGGAAAAGTTAAATGCAAACAAGAGGCCAGGGTAGTTTGAATGCAGGTATGTAAACCACAGGATGTTACACAGTTATTAAAAATTGACTTACAAGTTTTATTCTCCAATTTTCTAGAAACCAAAGTAAAAAGGGCAATAAATCTGTTATACGATTTACGTATGAAAATTGTATAATAGTTGCATAGGGGAGCTCAATTTTTTTTTCTTTTTTTTTTGTTGTTGTTTTTTTTGTTTGTTTTTGGTGCTTTAGATTGGAGAGAAAGTCTTCATTGAAGGATTAATAGCTGCAGGACTGGATTTTGTAAACTTCTTTCCATAACAGCTAAGGGTAAAATAATAAAACCAAACTTAGTAAAAATAATTTTGCCAGGTTTTGAGATATTGTGGTCTAAGAACATGGCCTTGATCTATATATAAAATTTAGACTCCAAAGAAATGTCTTTTTTTAAAAATTATTTTTGATTCAGCGCGCATGTGCGCAGGTTTGTTACATGGGTATATTGTATAATGGTGGGGTTTGGGCTTCTAGTATACCTGTCACTCAAATAGTAAACATTGTACCCAACAGGTAATTTTTCAATCCTCACCCTCTCCCACCCTCTCCATTTTTGAAATCCTGTGTTTACTATTTCCATTGTTATGACCATGTGTACTCATAGCTCCCGCTTGTAAGTGAGAATATGTGGTATTTGACTTTCTATTTTTGAGTTATTTCACTTAGGATATGTTCTCCAGCTCCATCCATGTTGCTGCAAAGGACATGATTTTATTTTTTTATGCCTGCATAGTATTTCATGGTGTATATATACCACATTTTTTTTTTTTTACCCAGTCAACCATTGATAGATACTTAGGTTGATTCCATGACCTTGCTATTGTGAATAATGCTATGATAAACATGGGTGATGGTGTCTTTGTGATACAATGATTTCTTTTCCTCTGGATAGATACATAGTAGTGAGATTGCTGGGTTGAATGCAGTAGATCCATTTTTAGGTCTTTGAGAAATCTCCATATTGCTTCTCATAGAGGTTACATTTCTAGCAACAGTGTATTAGTGTTCCCTTTTCTCTGCATCCAAACTGCCATCTGTTTTTTTGACTTTTTAATAATAGCTATTGTGACTGGTATAAGATGATGTCTCATTGTGGTTTTAATTTACATTTCTTTGATAATTCCTAATGTTGAGCATTTTTTTATATACTTATTGGCCACTTGTATGTCTTCTTTTGAGAAATATCTGTTTATGTTTTTTGTCCACTTCTTAATGGGGTTTTTCTCCTTGTTGTATTGTTTGCATTCCTTGTAGATTCTGGATATCTGTCCTTTGTTGGAGGCATAATTTGCAAATATTTTTTCCTGTTCTGTAGGTTGTCTGTTTACTCTGTTAATTATTTCCTTTGCTGTGCAGAAACTTTTTAGTTTAATTCAGTCCTATTTAAGTCCATTTTAGTTTTTATTGCAATCGCTTTTGATGTCTCCATCATAAATTATTTGCCTAGTCCAATATCCAGAAGAGTTTTACCTAGTTTTTATTACTAAGATTTTTATAGTTTCAGGTTTCATATTTAAGTCCTTAATCCAGAATGTGTTAATTTTTGTATATGGTGAGAGCTAAGGATCCAGTTTCATTCTTTTGGATATGGCCAGCTAGTTTCCCCAGCACCATTTATTGAACAGAATATCCTTTCCCCATTGTTTATTTTTGTCAACTTTGTCAAAAATCAGTTGGTTGTAGGTATGTGGCTTTATTTTTGGGTTTTATATTCTCTTGCACTAATGTGTATGTGTATTTTTGTGTCAGTACTGTGCTATTTTAGTTACTATAGCTTTGTAGTGTAATTTGGAGTCAAGTAATGTGATGCCTTCAGATTTGTTCTTTTTGCTTAGGATTGCTTTCACTATTTGGGCTCTTGTTTGGTTTCATATGAACTTTAGGATTGCTGTTCTAATTCTGTGAAAAATGACGTTGCTAATTTCATAAGAACTGTGTTGAATCTGTAGATTTCTTTGGGCGGTATGGTATGATGATTCTTCCAATCCATGAGCATGGTGTTTTTCCATTTGTTTGTGTCACCTCTAATTTATTTCATGAATGTTTTGTAGTTCTCCTTGTAAAGATTTTTACCTCCTTTGTAAAATGTATTGCTAGTTATTTTATTTTTTTGTGGCTATTGTAAATGGGATTGAATTCTTGATTTCATTCTCAGCCTGAATGTTATTGGTGTATAGAAATTCTACTTATTTTTGCACACTGAATTTGTATCCCAAAACTTTATTGAAGTCGTTCATCAAGTCTAGGATTATTATTTTGGAGTAGTCGTTAGAGTTTTCTAGATTTTGCACACTGAATTTGTATCCCAAAACTTTATTGAAGTCGTTCATCAAGTCTAGGATTATTATTTTGGAGTAGTCATTAGAGTTTTCTAGATATACAATTATGTCATCAGTGAACAAAGATAGTATGGCTTCCTGTTTTCCAATTTGGATGCCTTTTATTTCTTTCTCTTGCTTGATTGCTCTTGCTAGGCCTTCCAGTGGGAGTGTTCAATAGGAGAGGTGAGGGTAAACATCCTACTTTCCTTCCATTTCTTAGGGGGAATGCTTTCCATTCAATATCATGTTGACTGTGGGTTTGTCATATATGGCTCTTATTATTTTGATATATGTTCCTTTGATGCCTACTTTGTTGAGGGTTTTTATCATGAAGGATATTGAATTTTATCAAATGCTTTTCCTGCATCTGTCGAGATAATCATATGGCTAACAGGGTTGGAAGAAAAATACTGAAGAAAAAATCTTTAAGTTTAATAAAAAGGTAGAATATTTTTACTTACAAGACTTATGAAGGCTAAATTTAAACTTATTTTATTTTCCAAAAAATCAGTAAACTAAAGCTTTTAAAAACAGATAACTTCGGCCGGGTGCAGTGCCTCATGCCTGTAATCCTAGCACTTTGGGAGGCCAAGGCAGGCGGATCACCTGAGGAGTTCAAGATCAGCCTGGCCAATATGGTGAAATCCCATCTCTACTCAAAATACGAAAAATTAGCCGGGTATGGTGGCGAGTGCCTATAATCCCAGCTACTCGGGAGGCTGAGGCAGGAGAATCACTTGAACCCGGGAGGTGGAGAGTTGCAGCGAGCTGAGATCGTGTCATTGAACTCCAGCCTGGACAACAAGAACAAAACGCCGCCAAACAAAACAAAACAAACAAAGAGAAAAACAAATAGCTTTTGTTATCTTTGCACATTGTACTTTATAAAGTGTCTTTATAAAGTATCTTTTATACTTTATGAAATAGATAACTTTGGTTAATTATTTAAAAAAACTTTAGCTTAGTGACATTTTTCAAAAATAAATTAAGTTTAAATTAAATAATTTAGCCTTTACAACTGAAATACTTCATTTTTAAATAAAACTTATAGTTAGCTTTTCATTTTTCTTCCAACCTTGTTGTATTTACATGTCTGTTGTTGACATTTTGGATATTGGTTTGAACATTTCTAAAGAGCCACTTTTGCTAAGAATCATGAACTCAATGTAGTTACTTTCAACAAATATTTGTTGAACATTTACTATCTCTTTTGCATTTACAAAAAATGTTTAGTCCTTTACATAGTTGGGGTTTTTGTTTTGTTTTGTTTTGTTTGTTTGCTTGTTTGTTTTTGAGACGGAGTCTCACTCTGTCGCCCAGGCTGCAGTGCAGTGGTGCGTTCTCGACTCACTGCAAGCTCCGCCTCCCGGGTTCACGCCATTCTCCTGCCTCAGTCTCCCGAGTGACTGGGACTACATGCGCGCGCCACCACGCCCGACTAATTTTTTTGTATGTTTTTTAGTAGAGATGAGGTTTCACCGTGTTAGCCAGGATGGTCTGGATCTCCTGACCTCGTGATCCGCCCGCCTCTGTCTCCCAAAGTGCTGGGATTACAGGCATGAGCCACCGCGCCCAGCCGTCCTTTACATAGTTAATATGCGAAATTTAACATCGTCTTACTTGAATGCTACAGAAAGATGAGCTTATAAAAAGCAGTGCTAAATTAGGCCACAGGAAAATGCTTCCAGTTAAGGGATATGTATGACATTTCCAAGGGATAATAAAGAGTAAAGATATCTTCTGAATCTTTCCTAAATATAACATCAATATCTTCTTTGAGCTTTGAAAATAATTAAATATAGAGAAGGAAATATATAAAACCTGTGTAAATATGTGATTTTATACAAATGAGACGCTCTTCCTAGAGGATAAGAAATATTGGGAGAGATTTTGCCAGGAAGTTTTTTCTTACTGGAAGTATGCCTATTTGCAAAATTAAAGAACACGATCAGAACTGGAAAGCAAATACTAATAGTATGATTCCCACAGTGAGAAAAGAAAAAAAAAAAGTTCATACCTATGTAGAAGTCAAAATAAAAGATTTGTGATGACTATTTTATGAAGAAAACATAACTTAAAGAATAGGCAACCTTTTTCTAACTGACATCTGAGTATTATATAATATAGGTATTTTCTGTCAACATGCACACGTTCAGATTAATTAACATGTCAATATATGCTATTGAGGATAATTAAAAATTTTTAATGTGCTATAAGAAACTATTGCTCATAGGAAGGTGATTTAGTCAGCCTAGTTCTGCTTAGATCTATTTTTACTGAGTTTGAATTTTTATTCCTTGAATTCTCTTATTTAAGATCTATTGGGAAGCCCTTACTCTCCGTTTCATCTTACACTTTATACATCATTCTTGTGACCTTTACTCTGTTCAAATAAATGTTAGCCATTGTAGAATTCCAAAGGGTATTTGGTATGGTAAATTTGATGTCTTTAGTATAAGTAATGTTACGGAAAAAATCCTGTTAAGTATTTTACATGTGCTATTTCATTTAGTCCTCAGCACAATCCTACAACATAGATACATTGTTATTCCCATTTTAAAGACAAGAAAAATGTTACTTACAACCTTAGGTAAATTACTCAAAGCTACTATCTGGGAATTGATAGAACTACAGTTAAAACAAGGTTATGATTCCAGTCATGGCATTCGCAAAAGCTTGAGTCTTATTCTCATTAATGACATTTTTCTCTTTCTATTCTAATCTATTGGAAGAGATTATTCAAATCAATTTTTTTATCTTTAAAATTCTAGAATTCTTAGTTTAAATTATTAATTAAACCTACTTATTTTTAAAACAGTTTTTTTGAGTATTTATTTGCCTGATTAGATTGTGAACTCTAAATTAAGGTACCATGTACATGGCCTCTTGCATTTGTTACAGAAATAATTGTAGTGTCTTTTATGTAGTGGATATAGTCGAGAAATACTGAGCTTTCAAAATAAACCCAACAGCTGCTGGATTCTTGCTCTACCATTTATTCCTGTGTGACCTTGGGCAAGGTATTTGACCTCTCTCAGCCAGTTTTCTCATCTATAAAATTTTGACAATAATACTTTATATGTTGATTATATAGATATCTTCATCTTTACCTTCTTCCTTGAGAGTATTAAAAAAGCATCTTTGGCATTTATCTTATGGATAAGTCAATTTTTTTTTTTTTTTTTAAATTTTAGATTCTGTTTTTTCAGGGAGTGAAATGTTTGAACACAATCCGTTTGGTCTGTTCTAGGTTGCTGCTGAAAACAGTGCTGGCATTGGAGTGTTTAGTGATCCATTTCTCTTCCAAACTGCAGAAAGTGGTAATTTTCCTGTCATTTATTTTAAATTGATTTAGTCATGAGTTTGTCACTTAAGATAATAAAGAATATAAATAAAAGCTGACAGTAAAATACATACAATTCTCAGTAGCATGGCCACTCAGTTTTAGAGTTCTTTCAGAGAGCTAATTTATTCATTAAAATATGTATTATTCTTTCTGATTATACGAGTAGTAATTGTTATCTTACAAAACTTTGAAAAAACAAGAATAAAAAATGAAAATTATCCACAGACTTATCATATAAAAAACTCTTTGATCATTTTGATGCATTTCTGGCTTGTCTATTTCCCCCATTAAGATATATTATATGACTATACATTAATGAAAAGTTTGTGCTATGTATGGACGTTTATATTCTGACTTTTCTTTTTAACATTAAGTCATAAGCAGGTTATAAGGCTTTTGGAAACATGGATTTTAATAGTTATTATATTATTCTGTAACATGCAGCCATTACCAAACCAATTTAAGATACCTCCATTCTTTGGGAGGCTGAGGTGGGTAGATCACGAGGTCAGAAGATCAAGACCATCCTGGCTAACATGGTGAAACCCCGTCTCTACTAAAAATACAAAAATTAGCTGGGCGTGGTGGTGTGCACTTGTAGTCCCAGCTACTCGGGAGGCTGAGGCAGGAGAATGGCGTGAACCTGGGGGCGGAGCTTGCAGTGAGCCAACATCGTGCCACAGCGCCACTGCACTCCAGCCTGGGTGACACAGTAAGACTCTCCCCCCTCCCTCCCCGCCACACACAAAAAAATTCCTCCATTCTTCCAGGGGCATAGAGGAAAAATCCTGATGTCACCTGTGGCTCTTTTCTCTCACAGTACACATATAATCTATCAGTAAATCTTACCAGCAGATTCATCAAAGTGTATTCTGACTCTCACCCTCATTGCTAACATCCTGTCCAACATTATTCCCAATAATTGTTGCATTGTATTTTATTTTTATTGGAATGCAACTGTTCTAAAGTCCCTTAATTCCTACCTTATAAGTCTATATTCATATAGACCTCCTTCCAAAGATCTAACTTTCTTATGTAATTTATGTGGCTATTATTTATAAATTATATTCTAGCATTCTTTTGTACAATGTAAACCCAAACTTTAGTTATTTGGCATCTTAATACTAGGCATCTTTATTATCACTTTTTTTTTAATCTCAGACATTTTGTTTCATTTTGATTTCTTTCAAAAGTGACTTGTCGTGTTTGTTTTATATTCTGAAGGATCTTGGTTTTTTACTCTATCAGTTTTACATACTTTACCATGAGGTTAATGGAAATAATTTCTCCTAATTCTAGCTTCATATTGGCTTCATGCCAACTCAGATAGAACTCAGATTATTATTATTACTCTATATAATTAATAATTGATAGAAAAGCATAATGAAATTCTGAAGAAAGCTGATTTTGAAAATTTAAAATACAATAATCACAACCAATTGGAGGGTATCCACTTGATATTAGGCACTAGACATTTATAAACATTCCAGAAATGTGCTTTTTGGTGAAAATGGTTGGATAATTGATTCAGTTTGCTACTTTTTTCATATCTAATGAAATTACATTATTCCAAAATAGTTAAAGAAGTAAGAAATTTATCCCAACTTATTTGTATGTTCATAACTATTGATTGAATTTTTTTCATATTTATTTGAAACATTTCATCAATGCATGTATTAGCCCAGTTATCCTAAGGTAAAGTTGATTTGCCCCAACTCCAGTTTTTTTATTTTAGGCAAAGTTCAGTTAAATATATTTATAAAAATCTTACACAAATAGATTTTATGCAATGTATTATATATTTAATTTCATGTACCATGAAATTATATAAATGTAATTCTAAGTTTTATAACAAGGTGTTTTCCTTCCCAATCTTTCTCTTCCCCAGCTCCAGGAAAAGTGGTGAATCTCACAGTTGAGGCCTACAACTCTTCAGCAGTTAACCTGATTTGGTATTTACCTCGGCAACCAAATGGCAAAATTACCAGCTTCAAGATTAGTGTCAAGCATGCCAGAAGTGGGATAGTAGTGAAAGATGTCTCAATCAGAGTAGAGGATATTTTGACTGGAAAATTGCCAGAATGCAATGTAAGTACCACAGAACACTTTCTATGTCTCGAAAAATCTTAGATAAGCTTATATTTTCACATTTCTAGCATCTAGATATTGCATTTTTACCAAAGTTTTACTAGTTATTTGATTAGTTATGGTATCATGTTATACACAAAGTTTTATTAGTTATTTGATTACTTAGAATATCATGTTACACAATTGGCCTTATTCAGGCAGAATACAGGAATGGTTTGAGAACTCAAGAGTGAGAGATTAAAATCATTTAGGGAATTGTGAAAAGACTTCATGAAAGGAGTAACATTTGTGATACACCATGGAGCAAGGACAGATAGAGATTGTGTGATGGTGGCATTCCCAGTAGAGTATACTTTATAAAGCCCTGAGGTGGAAAAGTATGAGATATAATTGGAGAAAATATTTTACTTCCGTGTGACAGGAGGGAAGAGTACATGTAGGGTAATCGTCGAAGTTAAATTTGCAGAGGTAGATTGTCATTGTTGTGCATATCTTGGGTAAATAATTTGTTGTTACTCTGGTCATTGATGATAAACCTCATAATAGTAATGCTTTATTATAGAATAAGTATCGTAATTTTTAATTATAAGATAAGCATAATAATGCTTTTCCTAAAATCATTTTAGTAATCTTTGTGTTATTATTAATGAAAACACAGTCAAACAGTTATTTTTGTTGTAAATACTTTAAAAAGTCTAAAAATCTTCCTTTTCAAATTATGATATATTTCTAATACATGCACACACCTAACATATGAGCTAGTGGCATACTAGTACTTTTTGGGACTTACGAGAAAAAAAAGATCATTAACAATAAGAAGGTGGCATTTGAACATACACAAGAGTAAAATTATTTCAGCTCTTTGGCTCTTACACTGTTAACGTGAAGCTTAAAAATTCTTACAAATGATTTTGCTGTAGTTTTACCTTTATTTTAAGCCACTTGAAATTCTATTCATAAAGGTTAAGGTATAAGGAATACAATAAATATGTTCTCTTCTAAAACTACAGACATAAATGGGTACAAATAAAATCTAGCAAATTTGTCTATAACTTGCATGTTATGTGTGTTTGTATAGCATAAAAGAAAAAGAAATGAATTACATGTTCTTATTCTCATGTCCACCAAGAGATACAGCATTATTTCTCTGTTGATATTATTTTATTTACTAGGAGAATAGTGAATCTTTTTTATGGAGTACAGCCAGCCCTTCTCCAACCCTTGGTAGAGTTACACCTCCATCGCGTACCACATATTCATCAAGCACGTTGACACAGAATAAGATCAGCTCTGTGTGGAAAGAGCCTATCAGTTTTATAGTGACACACTTGAGACCTTATACAACATATCTTTTTGAAGTTTCGGCTGTTACAACTGAAGCAGGTTATATTGATAGTACGATTGTCAGAACACCAGAATCAGGTATGGTTCACTTTTTGTAGATAAAAAGATTTAAATGACTTAGAGAATAATGTTTTATTTATATACATATTTCTTTTTAATTTTTACCTTTCAGTAACTTTTTCCCCTAATAATATACCACAGGCATCCCATCAGGGGTTTCTTCGAATTTCTATACCCTTTTATATTATAGCACAAAATAAGTATTTAAAAGGAGAAAGAAGATTTGCAAGAAACAATTCTTGAGCTGCTGACCCTGATCTTCATATAAGCTTTTGTCATTTTATAATCTCAGCATTTTTTTTGTAATCACCTTTGCCATTCTAAATGATTTAGAATCATCTACACCTTCTCTCACTGTTATTGCCATTACCAAAAGCAAAAATACCTGCACTAGCAGAATGAGTATGTGATTCACATTTTGGTATCAGATACGAGCAGTAGCTAAAATATATACCCACTTAAATCCCATTTGCACTGAAGTTTCCTCATCTGAAAAATAGAGACAGTAATAGTACCTTCCTTAGGGTGCCAGGGTTAAAATTAAATGAGAATAATTAGATATTATTATTACCACTAAATTTTATGAGAATGTATTTTCGGAATGGTATTCATACATTTAATTATAGTACTATATCAGTATTCATGTAAATATATGTATTTATATATTTCATATATTTATAAAATTTCATGGATATTGATATAGTCCCATAATACATGAGGTATTTATTATATGCATAATACATAGTTGACGTATTAGATATATCGTAATGTAGTATCAGGCATTAGGTTGTAATTGCCAATTTCTGAGGTTATTGAAAATTATTGGTAGAGTAATTTCACTAAAGCATTTTTTTCTAATAACATAGCTGTTGGCTTCTGTTATTTTTCATTTCATATAAGTTTGAAGTTTTTTTGTTGATTTAAATAACCATCTTTGAATTATACCATTTTCTTCTTTCATACTCTTTACTTTTTATACAATAAAAAATGATTTCATAAGGGTCATACAAGGAGAAATTTGGTAGATAATAATTTTGTTTTGAAAAATATTTGGAATTGTTTTATTTCAATTAAAAGAAAGAATAAACATCTATGAAAAATAGAGTAATTTAAAATGTCATTATTCTTTTCATATGTTACCAATGTTACATTTGAATCCTCCAACTGTAGGGTATAAATTTCTTCTTAGAACAAATACAAATATTGATAGAAAAAGTAAAAATTATTGCTAATAATTTTTGAGGCTTATTTTCTTGAAACTTCTACCTGTGTTAATAAGAGAGAAAATGTTTATCAAGCCAGATATCCAGACTTTGTGGAACACAATATATATATGCAGGTATAAATGTTTCAAGATAATGTAGCACTGACAATAAATATATTACAATGAATATTAGAATGAAACTGGCACAGTGCAATAATATACAGTATTAAATAAAGTAGTAATTGTTAAAAATAAGTTTATCTGATGATCCAGCATGTGTTATTCACAATTTTCAATTATATTCCATTTTTTCTTTAAGTTAAAAAAACTCTTTGCTTTCAAGTGTGATATTTTATTTTCCTTCTTTGCCTTTGTGTTTTATTATGTGTATTTAATAGGGTGCACTTTAATTTTAAATATATATTATGTATTTATTTTCTATGATTATTTTAGTGCCTGAAGGACCACCACAAAACTGCATAACAGGCAACGTCACAGGAAAGTCCTTTTCAATTATATGGGACCCACCAACTATAGTAACAGGGAAATTTAGTTATAGAGTTGAATTATATGGACCATCAGGTAAGTCTTAATTGGTTTTGTGTTTGCCTTTTGGTGTGAGAATAATAAAATATGTTACCAATATCAAACTCTTTTTAAAAGTATCAGACTCTTTTTAAAAGACCCTGCTGTTGAAACAAACAATAGGAAAGTCATAAAGAAAGTGAGGTCCTTTGATTTTTTAATTCAAAACCATAAATGAGTATAAGAATGACAAAACACTATTCATATTCCACATTTCATGTGATGCATGTGAAAAACTAGAGATAACTCCTCAAGAAAAAAGTGTCAGTGGAGATATACATCTTCAAATATTTGAACAAGAAGGCCTTGGCTTACATTCATGAAGAACAATGGACTTTGACTATATTAAATTAGATTTCTATTCACTGCTAGGAGCCTAGTTTTTAATCATTAGAAAGAGCTCTCTAAAAATAACATGGAAAATCTCTGTATCTTCTGCTCTATTTTCCTGTGGACCTAAAACTGCTTTAAAAAAGGAAGCCTATTAAAATTTTAGGCAGCTTTATAAAGTGGCAAGTTCTCCATCTTTGTAAGCAAGCAGGACCTGGGCATCCACTTGCCAGAGATATTTTGAGAGGTTCAAATATTATATCATTAGAAGTGAATTATGTAAAGTCTAAAATTCTCTCCTGATTGAGATCCTATGGTTCTATGAAAGAAGTTTAATTCTAACAGTGATGAAATAACATAAAGCCACATATTATCATATATTTGGGGGCATTGAAAAAGATACAAAGTTTCAACTCATTTTATTTTGCAATTTCTATGGTATGAATCACTCATCACCATCATGAGTAACTTTTATCTTTCATCCCTAAGTAACTTATGCTCTTAAAATTCTGAAATACTTTTACTCTGTAAAAAAAGATAATTCCCTCCACCCACCCATCCAATACACAGAAACAGACATGGATACACAGCTCCATCTTTTCTATCTGATAATATTGTTCAATACTTGGCTGAAGTACTCTTTCATTTGTGAGACTGGCTGATAAATCAAGTGAGAGACATTTAGCAATAATTGCATTTAGCCTAATGGGAGTGATCATGTGCTTCCAGTATGGTGGAACATGTGGGGTAAATACCTAACTAATTAGTTTAAGAGCGAATGGAAGAAGATCACTGGAACAGTGGGTGTTAATGGAAATGAGGAAAATAAGGAAAATATTAATGATATAAGAAAAACGAGAATTACTGGAAAGGTATCTGTGTGAGTAGAAGGTGAGATCTTTTGCTCAAATGTAGCCATTGGTTTGAGATAAGAATACAGATAATTTGTCCATACTAATAGATGATTTGTCCATAATTTGTTCTTATAGGCTGTAAGGCAGAGTATATGGGTATAGATGCTGGTAAATATATAGTTGTGTTGGTGGGAGCCTGTGGCAAATGTTTTCTAATTGGTTTACTTTTTTCAGTGTAGTGGGAAGCAAGACCCATTAGTTGGGAGTGAAGATAGGGCAGAAAGTATTAGAGGTCTGAGCAGAGAAGAGTAAGTGTAAAATAATCATCTAGAAGAGTAGAGTGATTGGACCATTGACTATGTAAGTTGAGTAAGATTCCAGGCACCATGTAGGGCTCATTTGAGGTTTGGCTACAAATAAAGTGATATCAATTAATGGTTTTGTGCTGTAAACCAGCTCCCTTCAACTAGAGAAGGGCAAGGGAATTGGAGGCCTGTGTAAGGCAGTGATTATAATTGAAATTGACACTGAAGCTGGGTAAAGAGTGGAAATCAAGTGGTGAGGGGCCAAATAAAAGAAAACAAAAATAAAATACGTGATTAAATCAATGGATTGTTGATTTCAGTGGATTTAAAGAATTATCAGTTCTGGATTACAGAGGAAGTGTAAAGGACATAAGCAAAAGTGGTTAGAAAAAGTTGCGTGAAATTGAGATTCTTAATGATACAGAGTAATTGATGATAGTAGTGTCTAAGTTATGATCTTGAGGGAGTGGCTGAAATTCTGGAAAACTAGATTATTTAAGGAAATATCTAAGTAATTTAAGGATTATCTCTCAGGATATTAAAATCAGCACAAATTAAGATGGTAGCCTTGAACCAAAGCTGGACCATGAAAGTAAATGAGAGTAAATGACCCTCAGGTTAGTAGATTATGACAACTGTGAGGGCTAGTGGATGTCACTGGTAATATAGTATTTAAAGCTGTGGGCTTTTATAAGGAGAGACAGAGGATAGTGAATAAAGTGGAGCAATGAGGAACAAGAACAACACTACACCTAAAGGCCTGGTTACTTGAGAGCTGTGGGGTGAAAACAGACTGCCACCATTTGGATTGGCTGCAGGGGAACAAAAGCAGTGTTCTTAGGAAAAAGCCAGTTTGTAGTTAGAGCAAGAAGGTAAAGGAATCATTTAAAGCAAAGTCGAAGATTTAAAGAATGGTGCTGACAGACTAAGGAATTTTGTTCAGAAGCTAAACTAGAAATATTTTATAAATATATGCTCTTATAAAAGATAATGAAATTATTTAGCATTTTAATTGAATAAATTTGAGTATAAAATCTGGTCACTTTTGGAATCGATAAAATTTGATGCTTCCCTTTTCAATATGTCAAAAATAACCTGGTAATTCAAAAGGGCTTTATGATTTAATAAAAGTAATTTTAAGCACTGGAACATTTTCATGTTCTTTCATTTATTTTCGTTAAATTCATATCAATGTACTACTAAGCCACATGTTTAAAATATATCTAGTTTTGATATTATAATAACAAATTTTAGTGCATAGGTTAACACTTGAATTGTTGTCCTTGGCTCTGTACTTAAATGTGAACATGATTGCATGCTTGATAAAAAATAATCCACAGCTGTCTTCCACTTTTTGCAGGTCGCATTTTGGATAACAGCACGAAAGACCTTAAGTTTGCATTCACTAACCTAACACCATTTACGATGTATGATGTCTATGTTGCGGCTGAAACCAATGCAGGGACTGGGCCCAAGTCAAATCTTTCAGTATTCACTCCACCAGATGGTAAGAACAGGGAATGAGTGATATATTTTTGGTATGCTTATGAACTTCATGAACTGGTAAAACATGATATTAGAAGCAATTTGTTTTATATTTACTTAAATCATATTTTTCCTTATTAAATTACTACCTAATTCATTCTGATGTGTGTTCTCCAGAACATTAAACTCATAGCATGCTTCATCATAAAAGGAACCCAAGATCAGCTAAGGTTAGGAAATACCATACATAGTATTGGCCAGTTAGAGATTCACAATAAAATTTAGCAAAACCTCAAGAAGTCATAAGGTAAACAAACACATTTAGTATGGTTTGACTACATTTTAAAATGTGGAATCTATTTTTTCTCACAGAGCTAGTGTTTAGAGGAATTCCTATATTCCCAATGCTTTCAACAAAATGTGTTTATAATCAAAACGGGATTCTAAGCAAGTGAAGATTCTGAGTGGATGCATGATACAGATTTACCAGTATTTACTGAAATTATGAAAAGAGTATTTTTCCTCAAGAAACTTCCTTCCTATACTTTAAAAAAATTGTTTCCATACTATTTCACAACATACCTTTCTGGCCCACACTGAACTTGCTAAATGCCTTCATTTCTATTTAGGGATTGTAATTATGGAGAAAAATAACAGTAACTTCTTATAACACATTAACACTTGGAAAAGTTTCCAGACTTTGTTTGTGTGGAAGCTAACAGACAGTAACTTATAAATGAAATGTACACATGTACACACACACACACACACACACACACACAGGTCATACATTCATCATTCAAGCATTTGACCATTAGAGGGCAGTAACTATTAGGAAATGTTGTACTTCTCCCCTTTAAAGAAATAATCATTGATATTTTGTTGAAAGAACATAAAAGTTACGTTTTATCTATTTCAGATGAAAATTCTGACATATATATAGTTTTAGTATACATATAAGAAAGTTATACATACTCATAAGGAAAATGTTATTTTTTTGTATTAAAATTTTACCATTGTGTTTCTATCAGAAGAATCTTAGCATTGTGTAGCTTCTCCCTTAAATCTTAAGTTTTCCTTCATCTCCACCTAAAAGCTGCTCTTAAGCATTTCCTAGGAAGCTAGACAGATTTACAGATACTATCAAATAAAGCAGAGCCCTCGATTTTGGTCTTAATAGAGTTTTCTCAACCAACTCAATGTACCCACTGATTTCTATTCTTGTTATACAATTAAGTAAATCCTGAACTACTGTCTTCTTTCAAGACCAGCTGATTTGGGTGCTTCCAAACAGAATCCACAACTCAATAAATGTATTTTTTTATTGTCATCATTCTTGGACTACAGCCTTTGATAAAAATGTGGAAATAGATAGTGCATATGCCGTGTACAATGCAATGTTATTTGTCTTGGATTATTTTAAAATTTACTTGCCTTAATTTCTACATTTTTTATCCAGAAAAAAAGTAGAATCTTAGGGTCATCGTTAAATATATTTCACAAGGCCTATTTTTCACACCAAATCATTTTAAGTCGATGACTCCATTAGCCTGTATAAAAAGCAATTTGTCCTGTGTTTCATTCTGTTATCTTCCTGAGTCACTCCTCCTGTAGACCACACACTGGTGGGTCTTAGAGGGGCCTCCTGGCAACTGGTGGGTTCCACCAAAGGCAGGGTTGGCATGGTTCTTATATCCTCATGCCAGCCTTCATCCATAGAGTTCTCTGGGGATAGTTCAGCCTCGGGAGCTGCTTCAATGGAATACTCTGTCAAATGCAGTAAATGTAGCTTTCTTCTTCTGACACCACTAATTAATCCTGGTTCCAGTATTTAAAACTTTGAAATACATGGATCTTTAAACTATATGAGAACAATGTGATAACTTGTTAGAACTATCTACTTTCAATTTAAAAATGATTTCTTAATTTTATATTATCCTTTTCATTAATACAACAGGGTTTTTAGTATTCTAATTAAAGTTACTTAATTTATTTTCTTCTCCATATTTAAACCAGTCTATCATCTATTTAAAAAATAATTAGGACTAGCTTGCTTCTTTTAAATTACCTTTTAAAACAATTGGTGCTCTTATAAATACTCATAGAAAAATGTTGCATTGACCTCTTATAGAGAATGTTTTGTGCTATTACATTACAGTGGAGTTAATTTCATTACCCCTGGGGATGTTATGGTCCATAGTCTACTTTGAAAGAAAATCAGCATCCTATTATTTTAGTAGTTCTCTTATATATTTCCTAAGCCTTCTATATGTCTCTTAATATTTTGATGAGTAGATTTCTACATAGGCATGAAAATAAATGATTTTGGAAAACAAGATAATAATCTCCAAAGCTATAAAATGTCATAGAGTTGCCTATTCCAAAATCAGATAATGCTGACAAATGTAACATAGGCAACAACATTCTTCTAACTTGTGTGAGGGGTAAAAAAAATAAGCAAACTGTGATGCTTCAATATTGTCTAATAACTTTTCTGTCAGGGTAGTTTAGCATGACCATTTCTTAAAAGCAGACAAATTTCTGAGATTCTTGTTTACTCCCTCTTAAATAGACTATGGCAGTGTAGACGTTTGTCCTCAGTGACTTAAACTTGTTACTTTCTGCAAAGAGTAGTAAAATCTTTGTAGGAAAATAACTGAGAGCCTGCCAACTTTGTGTTTTCAGGATTTGCAGTGGCTTTAATTTTACTACTTGCTTTTCAAAATACACTTGTAAAGAAAGTTTAATTTGCTAGATAATGGCAAAAATGATCTTAATGTATTTTCTTTTACCTCAATGCTATTTGTCTCTGTTTCATTTCTTCTCATAGTTTTTCATTTGAATACCTCAAATCATTTGGAATATATTTTAATAAATCATATATTACTGTGTTTCTAATGTATTAGTAAAATTTATAAATATATTAACTCAAGAATGATTCTTAGGTAGTCCATGTATGTAACACCTTCAAAATTAAAATTATTTTGCCCTTATCTAGAAAATTCATCATTGAGCAGCATTAATTTTGAAGTTGGAAACAAATGGTATTGGGGTAAAGAAAATATAAGATTTTTTGGTCAGATGTCTAACTTATTTCTCATTTGATTGTAAAATTTGTAAATATATTGACTTGAGAATAGCTTGTAGGTATTTCCTGTGGATAACACCTTCAAAATTGATGCTGAACCATGAATAATTGCCTTGCGTGTTTGATTATCTTTAGTTAATTTTGTATCATATTAAAGTCTTCTCTAGTTTCCTCATAAGAATTTGTGGTCTAACAGATCAAGTGTCTTTTTAAAGACAAGATACTATGCTATCTACTCCATTTCCTTTATCCCCTAAGCTTAAATAGGAAAACAAAGATAAGTTTATAGTCATTCTTTTTATGCAAGTTTGAGGTATATTTTAAGGTAATATAGAACCACTTAGTCTTTACTTGGATTGTAATTTTTGACATTAAGTATCATGGGGCAATACTTACTAAGAAAGTAAGTATTTAATATATGGAATATACAGAAATATATATTCTAATTAAAAGATAAATAGTGTCTGCTACTACTCTTGGGTTTCACTAGCAAAATAAGAGACAGTAAAATATATATATTTTTCTGCTGTCCTGCATAATATTTGATATCTAACACATTAGTGTGTTGCATTGACTTGAACTGATCATTTCACTTATTTTTCAATAGGCAGGGTTTAGTTGCCTGATTAATATGATCAATGTAGTCATTAGCTGTTTTTTTTTTTCAGTGGAGATTCTACATCAGTTCAAAATAAATGGAAAAAATGCCAGATCTCTTCTGTGACTTAAGTTATGCAATACTGGCTATTGTTTTGTCTACATAAAAACTGTAAAATAAAATTTTAAAGAAAGATGGAATGAGAGCTTTGCTGTTTAAATAGCCATGTTATTTTACACCACCCAATTATTTGAAAAGTTTCTCCACCCTTGAAAAATGCATATTGGTAAATTGCATGTTGATAAATAAGATGATACAAACATGAGCTCTAGGTACAATATATTTTAGTGAAATAAAACTCATACTAGAGGTGACTTGTGCAAAGGGCTTTATCTGTCTTATTCCTTCCTCTGTCCTCAAGTGCCTAGAACAGTGATCATATGATCAATGCTCAGTGTGTTGAATGACAAATGAATGGCCCAGTGATTGTCACGATATCTAGGGAGTCTTTACTGGTTACTTCATGAAGACAAAGGAAAAAACTCAATCTAAGGGGTGAAAACTTTGTATAGTTATAGTTACTATAAAGCCAACTTAAGCATAATTATATTTCCTCTTTATAAATAACATATATGGGAGTTGTAAAATTATTTTTCAATTCCTTTCTGTTGTCTTAAAAAGAAAGGCGGTCATTTTTCCTTTGTTCCCTTTTAAGACTATATGCCTGTCTTCTAACTAGAATTTGCTAAACCTGTACCACTGCCAGATAGCTTGGGGAAATTAATTTAAAGTGTAACAACAATCTGATCATAAGGGATCATAATTTTATGTCATTTTCTCTTTCTTAAAAGTTTTAGAAATTTGAGAATTTTTCTTGAACTCTGTTCCTTATAGTAACCTGTATAGTAATAGGAAAGCTATAATGACACCCATTTTATAGATAAGGAAAGTAGAGGTTGGAGGGATGAATGAGCTATTCATAACCACAAGTTGAACTGTAAATAAAAATGGTCAAAAGCCAGGGGATGTTTATTTTTTGCCCATTACTCCTGTGAAACTGGGAAGTTCCCTAGATGTCACTCTTGGTGACTTTACAACTAGAATTTGCTTTAAGTTTTTTTTATTGCATTTTATTTTAAACCAATTATTGGTTTGTTCCTATTTTTCTTTACTATTTTAATGAATAAGGGCCCCTGAAATTTGAAAATAACATGATTATTTTTAAAATATCAGAAAAAATCAATCAACTCTTCAAACAATTTCATGTAATAAATTAAAACGCAATCTAATTTAACTTACCAACTATATTTCATTGCATTCAGAGTCTTCTGAATATTATTTTTCAATCTGTTGTTATAATTTTTATGAAACCATCAAGATTTCAACTGGGCATTAATCATCTCCAAATAGGCATATTCTCAAGAAAATTATTTTCATTAATTAATTTGTTTCAGACAAATGTTATGACTTTTATTTTGGAAAATTATTCTGTTATTCTGCTCCTTACTTACATTTCAAGAACAATGTTTAGAAATTTAGTTTTAAATATCCATGTATTTAAAGACATTTAATTAAAAAAATTTATTATACTTTAAGTTCTGGGGTGCATGTGCAGAACGTGTAGGTTTGTTACATAGGTATACATGTGCCATGGTGGTTTGCTGCACCTATCAACCCGTCATCTACATTAGGTATTTCTCCTAATGCTATCCCTCCCCTACCCCCCACCCATCAACAGGCCCCAGTGTGTGATGATCCCCTCCCTGTGTCCATGTGTTCTCATTGTTCATCTCCCTCTTATGAGTGAGAACATGTGGTGTTTGGTTTTTTTGTTCTTGTGTTAGTTTGCTGAGAATGATGATTTCCACCTTCATCCATGTCCCTGCAAAGGATGTGAACTCATCCTTTTTTAAAGACATATTTAATTTTTAACAAAATAAATTGTTTTTGTCTATTTATTTATTTATTTATTTTGACGGAGTCTTGCTCTTTCTCCCAGGCTGGAGTGCAGTGGTGTGATCTCCACTCACTGTAACCTCTGCCTCTTGGGTTCAAGCAATTCTCCTGCCTCAGCCTCCCGAGTAGCTGGGAATACAGGCACGCACCACCATGCCCGGCTAATTTTTGTATTTTTTAGTAGAGATGAGGTTTCACCATGTTGGTCAGGCTGGTCTTGAACTCCTGATCTCAGGTGATTGGCCTCCCTTGGCCTCCCAAAGTGCCGGGATTACAGGCGTGAGCCATCGCACCCAATCTCGTCTATTTTCTAATAAAATTGTTATATATCTTAAATTGTGAGCTAAGAATGTAGGCACTTTTTTCACTTGAAAAAATATTTTTAAATTCCCCCTTTTTTCTTTTCTTTCTTTCTTTCTTAGTTCCAGGGGCAGTGTTTGATTTACAACTTGCAGAGGTAGAAGCCACGCAAGTAAGAATTACTTGGAAGAAACCACAACAACCAAATGGAATTATTAACCAATACCGAGTGAAAGTGCTAGTTCCAGAGACAGGAATAATTTTGGAAAATACTTTGCTCAGAGGAAATAATGAGGTATTGCATTTTTATTTCACTTATTGGCGAGCCCTTTCTACTTGGTTCTGGCTCTGATACCTTTGAAGATTTGCTAGCACCCACATATAAAATATGTGACAACTTACTAGTACAAAGTAAAGTAAATTTGGGGCATGTTGATAATCTAGTTAGATCATATTTCATTTTAGGTCATATATTATCAGTTAAGTGCTATTATTCATTTTCATCGTATGAAAAATGTTAATTGTGCAATTAAACAGGACTAAAGGTATTTTCATAAGTTAATATTATTATTCTAAATTAGTTAATGAATTGTTTGGAAACTCCTGTTATGATTTAAGTACTCCTTTAAAGGCTGTGCTTGCAACTTGGAACAGTTGCCAGTGAAGGGCACAGTAATTTTAGTAGCTGTTGTTGACAAATGATTCTGTTCTCTTTGGTCTTGGGAAGCTAAATTTCTCAGAGTTGCCTCTTTTTAAAAAAGAAAAAAATTACCTTTGATTAAGAAATCACATTACTAAATAAAATAAATTTAAGTCATTTCCTAGATTTTGAATAAGAGGACCAGGATCTTTAGGCAATGTGTTTGCTTCTATTCACACTGGAAGTCTTATTTTTTTCCTTTTGTTTCTGTTAGGAAGTTCAGGCAACACTGATTTTTCTTTTCACTGTCTTTGTTCACCTCACCTCACCAACTGTTCACCTGTGAGACCCTTTCAGCCTCCAGGCTAGTCATGTCCAGATACTGGCTGCTCCCTGGGGCACTCAAAGAATAAACATTCTTAGGACCAGTGCAGCAATCACTGGGCCTTAAAGACAAACATGATAGTTATTCAGCCCCTGGCATCTGCTGTTTTGTTTCAGAGTTGCTGCTGCTTCTACCTGTGCTGTTATTTTTCCCCACACGTGCCTTCATTCTATTTCTAGTCCCAGCCTTCCTCTATTTCTGGCACTTACCTGTGCGTGACAGTTGACCTTACCATGTGCTCAATGCATTCTGGCTACCCAGGACTTACCACTCCAAGTTGCTCACCGCCTTCAACCCAGGGTTAAATTTTAATCCTATGTTGATTCCTTTCCTCTGTGCAAAAGATGTTGAATTATGCTTTCTGTGATACTCTAGTTGACAACTCAGGCAAAGGGCAAAAGCTTAACCCTTTGCTCCTGCTGAGAAGGTCTTAAATTAGATACTGAGCTTTCTTAGTACTAGATGACAGGTTTCCCACTTCTGCTAATGATATCTATTGAATGGGCGGCCACACCTGTTTTTCTATTAGGCTAAGAGGTTCTAGAAAGGCTTTTTTTTGTGTGTGTTTCTGTCTCTATTTGGTCTGCAATTCTCGTCTCATAGTAGAGAGCACATGAGCTTTGGAGACATACAAATTTGGATTTGAATTATGATTTTGTCTCTCACTGGGCTATATAGCAAGTGGTTAAGAGTGTAAACCAGGTTTAAACTCTAGTTCTGCCATTACTAACTGTTTAACCCCAGGAAAGTTGGCCTCAGCTCTCTGAACATCAGTTTCTTCTTCTATAAGATAGTGATTATAAGTCCCTATAACAAAGGGTTAATAATGAGGATTTAGTGGGTTCATGTATGTAAAGAGCTTAGAACTGTACCTGGCATATAGTAAGTGCTGTGCTAAATAATTGTGACCTATTGTGATCATTAATCTTGGCATAGGATCATCCACTTTAGTTGCTTCCCAATATTACTTCCCTTATCCTCTCTTAATGAAAGGAGACATTATACTTCTCTTTATTTCTCTGATTATATCTTTCTTTACTAGATCAGACTTATTTCTGATATTTCTACTTCCCCGTGTAACTGGTGTTTGGGTTTACCTTTCAGGAGATTGATGTGGGGAGACAGATATGACAGAAGCTTTAAATCCAAATGGCCCTGGGTTCTTGGCCTCGCTCTGCCATGTTCTACGCCTATGTCCTTGGACAAATCAACTTTTGGAGACTTGTTGCCTTCATTTTTATAATAGGGCTTATATAGCCACCTTACAGGGTTGGGAGTAAATGACATAAGAAATACAACTTTTGGCTTAGTGTGTTCTTCGTTTGTTATTCCTTTCTTTGACCTTGGTACCTCTCTCAGGATAAGGACTCTCTCTTCTCATTTCTATTATCTTCTGAAAAAGTAGCCTCATTCTGCAACTCAAGAACTCTTTAAATCCTTGAAGTCTTATTAGAAGTCACCAGTGACCTCCCCAGTGTCCAATACAAGGATTAAATATTTTTAACCACCCTTGTGTTCTTATCTCCTTCAAAATCCATCCCTCTGTCCCCCCACTTTTCAGCTTTTGGCACTATTTGTTCCTTAATATTTTCTGCACTTTTGTATACTGTGACATTGTAATCCTTTGGCTTTGCACAATTTAAAATGAAGATAGTTCAAAAAGTTAACTGTTTTCTAACATTTTAGTAAAGATATTCTACAGAGCTTTGGTTTCAGCCATCTCATAACATTTTCTTTTGATGACCTAACAATTTCAATCACTGCTTCCTATTTGTCTGACTTTTATGCCTTGCTTTCTACTCTGATCCTTCTCTCTGACACTCTGGATTCCTAATTGCAGCCATTCGTGGGAAGGTTCTGCCAGGCTCATTACATCTAAATTATTTTCTCCCCATAAAATGAAACAGGAATCTTATTTGAGATAATAGGGCCTGGTTCATGATGGGAAGGAAGATGTGACATGGGAATGAGGACAGAGATATTGGGACAGAGACAGTGACATGTGCAGGTTCCCACAGGACACCCATAAGGTCTGTCCAGGCAATTACTAGTTTCAGTGTGTCAAGAGTAAGGCCTAAAGAGAGGCTGACTTGTAGCCTTGGTACCTGGGTTTAGAATTTTCTAATCCCTCTGACTGTACGTAACACAGATCTCAGACCTGAAGATCATTGTCTAAGAAACCATGGTACAGAAGACTTTGAGAGTGAGCATTTATGGCATTTATATACGTCTGATATTTGTCTTTTTGGATAATGGAACCGTTATTCTCTCTGTCATGAAGGCTTGAAACCTTGGAGTCACTTCTGACTTAGATCCTACTTAGCATTCAATAGCCACTTAATGTTAAGATCAGTTATTTCTACGTCCAGAATGTGACCTGCATATGTCTTTATTTTATTTCTGTATCTCCCACTTCAGCTCAGGATTGCATAGTCCCTCGCCTGGACTACTGTTATCTCACTATATTAGTTTTCCATTGTTCCATAACAATTTTCCACAAACTTAGCAGCTTAAAACAATTTGTACTTATAATCGCACAGTTTCTTTGGGTCAGATATCTCGGTACAGCTTAGATTGGTTCTCCTCTTAGAGTCTCATAAGGCTGCAAGTAAGAAACTAGCTGAGCTGTGTTCTCATCTGGAGGCTTGACTAGGGAAGAATCCACTTGCAGCCTTATTCAGGTTTTGGCAGATTTTATTTCCTTTTGGCTTTAGAACTAAGGGCCCTGGATTCTGCTGGCTCTTGGCTGGAGACTCCTCTTAGTGCCTTACAGTTTTTTTTTTTTTTTTCCATGTGGCCTTTTTCAACATGGCCATTTACTTCATCAAGCCAGTAAGAAGGGTCTATATAATGTGATCATGGGAGAGACATGTTATGCCCTTTGCTTTGTTCTATTGGTTAGATACAAATCATAGGTCCCAACTCACTCAAGAAGAGGAGATTTTACAAAGCAGGAACAACAGGAGGTGGGTATAATGGGTATCTACCTGAGAGGCCATGCACTACACTCCCCCAGCCTACTATTTTATATTTCAAGCACCTATTAGAATAATCCTTCTGGATTTAAGTATATTATTTACATTATGAAAGTAACCTAATAAGAATTGAGAACAGATGACGAAGGTATATATGTATTTAAGTAACCTAACTCTTCACTATCATTGCAAAAAATCAATAGATTCTAAAATAAATGAGTGTTAACAGAGCAGCATATGCATATTATTGAGTATTTTAAAAGGAAACAACATAAGAAGTGAAAACAGGAGTGGTTTAAAGTGTTGCTTCTGGGAAGTAAGAGGTAGGGAAGGTACAAACAGGGAATAGTCATTTTCATTATAAACCCTTCATCATCCTTTTTTTTTCTTGTAGCCATGTACATATATCATGATTATTAAACTTAAAAATATAATATAACCTTCCTATGCTAGGCATGATTTGATCTCATTACCCTTATTGAGTTTTTTATTCCAGTGACTCCCATGATCTATTTGTTTCTGAATAAATATGGATTATTTAAATAAGCTGAAATATGTATAAAATTTTACTTTTAATATTTAAACAAATATTTGAAAATTACATTAGCAAAATGAGTCTCAGGGTTTGAGATATTTTATTTCAACTTCCACAGGTACATATGAATCTGATCTATAACATTCCTAATAAATGATGTGAATCCAACCTCTGCTAAAATATTTTATCAACTATTATAGGATATCTACCACTGCAAAAGTAGCTCCTATCCTATAAGCTTTGAAGTATTCTTTGTTATGGTCCCACAAGGATCTATTTCTTAAGTAATCATGAGGTTTTAGGCACTCTGTTAGACACAGAAACCCATAGATGAATGAGAAACGATGCTGTTTTTACTTCGAACTGAAATATTAGTCTTTTAATTTTCATCAGTTGGTCCTAACTCTCCTCTCTAGACCAATATAGTAGATTATAGTGGCTATGAACATGAGCTTTGGAACCAGGAAAAATATTCCAATCCTACCTTGGCTGTCACCAGTTTTGTGAACTTGAACAGATGACTGTAAAATGGAGATAAAAATAATCTATCTCTTTGGGGTACAATAAAGCAAGTTCAAATGAATAAAAGTGTTTAACACTCTGTAACACACAGAAGCTTAAAACGTTAGCCTTTGCAGTGACAACAATAATAAACAATGATTTAACTCTTTCTCATCGAAGATAGTGGTCAGAGTTTTCCAAAGACTTAATATCCTTAGTTTTTGTTAGTCATGGCTTCTAGGTCCCTTATATCATGGATTATATTCCTGTGCATATTTTCTAGTTTGTCAAGGATCCTCTTACTCAACTGAACACAATATTTTGTATGTAGTTTGAAGGGAGCCAAATTGAGCATAATTATTTTCTCCTTCGATGTAAATTTCTTCCTTCTTTCAAAATAGTGAAATAAAAAACGATCATTTCATTGGGAGCCTCATTCCACTGAGACTGAAGTCTAAAAAACCCTGAAGTCATTTCCATGGACTGCTCTTTGCTTGAACTTCAGTCAGATCCCATCCAGTACTTGTTCTATTAGAAACCTGAGACATTTTTCTCCAATAGACATATTGCTGTCTAGTATTACAGACTTCTGAGATTCATATAGATGCATCTTTTCATCCAACGTATTCCTTGAGAATATCAATGTTTGTCACTGGTGAACGTAAGAAGAAAGTCTTGTGCTAAATGCTTGGCTGGTTGCTAGGAATGAGGCTGAGGACAGAACCCAAAAGTAGTTTAGCAATGCCTTGAAATAAGTTTATTTTATTCAGCATTAGGAACATAAACATAGTCAAGACTTAAAGATTTGCTCACCTGAATAATGTGTTGAACAATACGGCGTCCTTTAGAAGATTTCCAAGCATACGCTGATTAAAAAATTTTCTTTTTACCACTTCTTGATAACAGCACAAATCATGTTATAGTGTACATTAACATATAGAAGCATTTCTTAAGAATAAGTCAAACATTTCATTAATTCAATTCAGCAGACCTCCAGTGACCCTAAACTGATAGATATAATTTTTTAGAAAATAAAATCACATTCACTATGATGAAGATTATTACATGTAAAATCAAGATGGTTTATTCAGGTGGATTAGGAATTTAACTCTGAAGACTCTTAATTCTTTCACATAAATTCCAAGAATTCCTGGGCAGCATATGCAAGGCCTTTCATGTTGACAAATTGTGACATTCCCTAACTCAATGGTTCTCAACCAGGGGCAATTTTGCTCTCCAAGAGACATTTGTTAATCTTTGAAGACATGTTCATTGTCACAGCTAAGGTAGGTGGGGGCCAGGGAAGCTGCTACACATCCTACAATGTACAGGACAGCCCCACAACAGAAAAATATCTAATTCAGAATGTCAGTAGTAGCAGTGAGTTGGGAATTTTTAGGTGTTGCAATGGACGTTTTTCCCTCCTATTTCTCTCATTTCTACTGCTGCTTCTCTCTGCCCCTTCCCACTACTCTCTTAAATCCAGTTTTTTTCCTAACATTTTTGCTTTTAATATTATTACTTTTTTATCATTAGGAAAACTTGACTAACGTCTAACCTAATGTCTTTTCTTAAGAGGTTAAGTGTGAGAAATATTCGCAACAGGACACACTTAGTGATAACATTCTGGGTTATTACAAAGCCAATGTTCAAATCATTGCCCAAGTTATGGAGGATTTTTCTAATGTCAGAATATCAGAATTTGGGAGTCATTCACATAGTCAAAAGCATTCAGGTCAACTCTCACTTTGAAATGGCAGTTTGTCAGCAGAGATGCTTAACATATGTAATTGATGGGATGCTATGCTTTATCCTTCAATAATTTGTCTGGCATGGGATAGAAAATATTGAGAGATTTAATGCAAAACCATGGTTGAGGGGGAAATTCTTTGTACTACCTCACTATAGTTCATTCTATAGTGCTTTGTATACAGTAGATTTTCAAAGGGTGACTGATTGATAGTGGAAACAGCTGTGTGGTTTGGGCATAAAGTATTGACTGCAACACCAGAGCTTCTCTGAGTTATGTGTTTGTGATTCCTGCCCTCCCTAATTTCCCCGTGGAGGCAGCGCTGAAGTGAGCTGTTGTAAGATAGAAGACCTTTACTTTGTCCTCTACAAGGACATAGGAACAAACCCATATAGAGTTCCCTATCCATAGCTCTTTATCACAACTTTTAAAAAGTAGTTTTTATGGGAAACCTGCTGCTTTTCATGACAACACTTTTCTGGGTGGAGTTGTAATGAGATTTAGACAATTACGTTTTGTAAATATTCAGAGGACTGAAAATTTTTTGACTCATTTCTCCATTCTTTTATCTTTCAGAAGAGTTAATATTTAAGTAACTTGCCTTTGTAGATAGTTAACTGAAATGCCATACAATTTCTTGCTTTACTGAACCTTTTCCTGAGCACCTACTTTCATTTTTTGGAAACTATTAAGTGTTTTGATGTTCCTAAGGCCTAGAAAACCTGTTTTTGGCTCTCTGAGTGAAGACAACTCCAACACATGTAAGATAATTAAAAGACAGATATACCAAAACTTATAAACAACTGAAACCTATATTATGAATTAATTGTTATAAACTCTGAGGGTAAAAGAGCATGGAATTGATAAGGAATAGAATATTTTTTTTAAAAAAAATGTGTTTTGGAGGTAAGTTTTGAAGCAGAAGTTAAAAAAGTTAGCACAAGAGAGTAGATTTTTCAGCATATTCTTTTTTGAAAAGTATTTTATTTTGGAAAATTTCAAACAGGTTTAAAAGTAGAGAAAAGAGTCGAATAAGCCTCCATATACCTGCCACCTGGATTCAGTAATCATCAATAGGCTGCCATTCTTGCCTCGGGTTTTTAAATAAATTCCAGACTTAACATCATTTTGTTCCTATATATCTAAGCACGAATTTCTAAAAACCATGGACATTTTCACCCATAAAATAATGCCATGACCACAATGAACAAAATTACTAATACCATCCTGGTATCATTTAATACCTAGAACACATTCAGATTTCCTTGATTATCTTCACATCCTGTGTTGATTAGGTATGTTCTAATTAGACTCCAAAGAAAGTCCACACATTGTACTTGGTTAAGTCCCTTAAAGCAACATTTTCTTTGATTAATGTGTACTCTTATTTCCAAAGTCAACATTCTACACAAATATCCAATATTATTTGGTCAAAACACCTTTTCCCCATTTTGTTTCAATCAATTATGCTAGTGGGGATGGAGAAATGAGAATCATCTTGTTAGCTAAATAAAAACCTCTACCGTATTCGTCCATAATCTGTTCCTGATGTTTTCACCTCAGTATTTGCCATTTTGGTGAACTTGACATGTGTGAATTACATTATAGGATCTAGGAACAATTGCAGTTACTTTAAATATTCCTTAGGTCCAGAGTCTTGACAGGTATGCCATGAATCCTGTGTGAAAACTATTAATATTACCATGCAGTTTTATTCTGGTATGTAACTTCACTCTATTATAAACTATTATCATTGATGTATATCAAGCAGGCATGTAGACCTCTCATGTATGGTATACAAATGAGGACAGGTAATTAGAGAAGCAAAACACATTCTAATACATCAGTATGCCTAGAACACTTACCATTTGGGGGTGAGCAGTTACAATATCTCAGTCATGAAACCTTTGCATGAGGACATCTTATCTTACCATAAAGAAACTAACTCAAGTCAGAACAAAATCTGCTCCTTCCCAATATACAATATACTAGGAAATACAATGGTCACAATGTGCTACAATGATGCAGAGTATTAGTAGCCGGAGAATGAAATTTTGGAATCTAAAGAAGACAGTGGTCATGGAAATGTGTTATCTTTTATAACAGCATGATTCCAAAGTGACAAGTTTTTAAAACTAATACTTGATTTAAGTCATGAAGTGTAACTGTCACAGTCTTTTAAAATATCTACTTTTAATTACAGTATATAAATGACCCCATGGCTCCAGAAATTGTGAACATAGTAGAGCCAATGATAGGATTATATGAGGGTTCAGCAGAGATGTCATCTGACCTTCACTCACTTGCTACATTTATATATAACAATCATCCAGATAATAACTTTCCTGCAAGGAATAGAGCTGAAGACCAGACTTCACCACTTGGTAGGTAGAATTTTGATTTTCTATAAAGTGCATTTAAGCCACCGGTGCTAGCTAGCACAGAAATGAACCTTAGTGTAGAGTTCAGCCATGTTATTAATGGTTGTTGGGCTGGAGTCAATTTTTTTTTTTTTTTAGCTGTCGGAAAACCTCATGCAACAAATGGAAATGCCACACAGGCAGAAGCTGGCCCCTCCTAACCCATTTGACCTTCCTCCTGGAGAAAGTAGCACCCTAGAGTCTCCGGCCAAGCTGCATAGACAATCAGTTATTACAGTTGCCAAAGCAGGTGTGATGGGAAGGGATTAACATATCTTCAAATCATTTACAGGCCTCACACTCCCTACAGCTTTTGACTAATAGGTTTTCAAATGTCACTAAAGGTAAATAGGTCAGAAAGTTACAACTCTAGTGCATGGTGTGATAAACAGGTGTAGGTGACCCCAACGATGTGGTGATGTCATTAGTGTATACACTTGCTCTTCAGTGTCAGTGGCTCTTACAGTTTCTAAACGGAGAATGTCATATATGGCAAATTAAAAATACTCACCTGACACATATTCTCTTTCTACCTTTTCTAAAATGTTAAATGAGAAGAATATTTTATTTTATTGCCTTTTCTCTGATTTGGTATTTGTCCCATTCAAAATTAAAAGTGTTATTCTATTTATGGTAGAATTAGTAAAAAAAAAAAAAATCACATTACATTGAATAGATGTTTATATTTCACTTACTGATCCATCTTTCTTGTGCAAAGATGACTGGAGGGTAACACTGAAAATTAAGAGTCCCAAGATTTCTGATGCAGATGTTCCCTTAAAAACTTAAAGTTTGACCTAATTGCTACTAAAGAGTTTTAGAAGCACAAATTCTAAATAAAGCAAAAATCTAACATTTGAAATCCTTCTGGGATATTTATTTATCAGTTATCCAAGCATGCTTGCTTTAAAGAATTATTTGGTTTACCGAATGTGTGGCTGTATGGTGAAATTTGAGTCCAAATAAAACTATTTATTTAACTCTTCTACTAAAACCAGGTATTGATTTATAATATCTCAATTATGTATTTCTTTAACTCTTCTACTAAAACCTGGTATTGATTTATAATATTTCAATTATATATTATTGCCTACTCTTTCTTTTCAGAAAACATTCCTAACCAGTCTCTTTAATAAAGTTATGTTTTCTTAAAAACACTAATGTCATGTTTCAGAGTAATGTGTAAAAAGTAGCAAAATTATCAGCACAAAGTGTTTGTGGTTATTATTGGGAGGTACTCAGAAATTCATAGTAATATTCAATACAATCTCTAAAATTAATATTTTTATGTTTACTATTATTACACATCTACTTTTAATAGAGATGTGCATGGAGAGATTAAAGAATAAGGAGAAGTCAGGTTTAAGATTTTACAGTCTAAGGAAAAAATAATTTTGATTGTGAAGCCAAACATCTTTTTTTCCCTTTTTTCTGAATTCAAACAGTAACTACAAGGAATCAGTATATTACTGACATTGCAGCTGAACAGCTGTCTTATGTTATCAGGAGACTTGTACCTTTCACTGAGCACATGATTAGTGTATCTGCTTTCACCATCATGGGAGAAGGACCACCAACAGTTCTCAATGTTAGGACACATGAGCAAGGTAAGGATGTATTTCCTTTGAAACAATTACCTGCAAATATTGCTGTTGTACACTGTGATACTTTTTCTTTTCATTCATATGTTCATTCTTCTTTTTAAGTGCCAAGCTCCATTAAAGTTATAAACTATAAAAATATTAGTTCTTCATCTATTTTGTTATATTGGGATCCTCCAGAATATCCCAATGGAAAAATAACTCACTATACGATTTATGCAATGGAACTGGATACAAACAGAGCATTCCAGATAACTACTATAGATAACAGCTTTCTCATAACAGGTAGAAAACAACATTTTATTGTTGTTGTTTGTTTTACATTTCTATTCTGGTGGAAAATATGCCCATTTCCCTGTGCCTTATATACTACAGAACACATGCTATGTCAATTCATATTTTGTTGTTTTGTGTCGCCATGGATATCTTTTTAAAATACCTGCATACATAACTCGATTAAATGTGTTTTTCTTTAACTAGATTTACCCACAAAGAAGTAAAAAGCATCAGATGACAAGCCTCATAGAAATTTACTTAACTTAAGAAATACTGTATCTGGTATATCAAAATAACTCATTATTGAAGACTAAAATGTACGACTGCAAAAATCAGCTGAAGTAATTCAGCTGATATGGTATTTGTGCCAAGTCAACTATACCCCCTGCAGTGTGCCAAAAAGTTACTTTTTCAACTTTAAATTGTTGCCTTAATATTTCAGGAAAGAATTTGAAATGACCAACATGGAAAGGCCTATAAGCCCACGAATTTGAGGAGACTGCAATTATTTGGAAGCTAGTTCCCCGTATAAATTATTCTTACTGGTCTTATATTATATGACACCAATCCCAAGAATATTATTTTAAGGACATTAAACAGTTTGTCTATTGTCCTTATAGGGTTAAAGAAATACACAAAATACAAAATGAGAGTGGCAGCCTCAACCCACGTTGGAGAAAGTTCTTTGTCTGAAGAAAATGACATCTTTGTGAGAACTCCTGAAGATGGTAAGAATAGCAGTTGCGGTTTTAATTTTTTTTAAAAGTGATTGTACATGCTCACTGCCTTCACTTCATGCCACCTCTAGGGTCTAAAGCAACAAGCATCAATAAAAATATAGGTACTAAAAATTTTCTTTTCTTCCCCTAGAACCGGAATCATCACCTCAAGATGTTGACGTAATTGATGTTACCGCAAATGAAATAAGGTTGAAGTGGTCACCACCTGAAAAGCCCAATGGGATCATTACTGCTTATGAAGTGCTATATAAAAATAGAGACACTTCATATATGAAGAACACATCAACAACAGACATAATATTAAGGAACTTAAGACCTTTCACCCTCTATAACATTTCTGTAAGGTCTTATACCAGATTTGGTCATGGCAATCAGATATCTTCTTTACTTTCTGTAAGGACTTCGGAGACTGGTGAGCTTTGTTTTGCTTTGTTTAATAATACATAGTGATATGGTAAGCATAGCTGATAGTTGCCATGTTGCTTACATTTTACGTAACCTAAAATCCCTCATTAGTTTGTTTTGTATAATCCAGAAATTAATTTTCTATTTCAGGCAAAAGTGCAGGAAAAGGTTTATTGTACAAATTTTTAAAGTCTGATTTATATAAGGGAACTACTAATCAAAATCTATGAATTTTCAAATGAAAAGACCTTAAGAAGCCAAGGATTCTTTCAATGTACCTATAAATTTTAGGTTGAGGGAGGCCGAGACGGGCGGATCACGAGGTCAGGAGATCGAGACCATCCTGGCTAAGCCGGTGAAACCCCGTCTCTACTAAAAAAATACAAAAAAACTAGCCGGGCGAGATGGCGGGCGCCTGTAGTCCCAGCTACTCGGGAGGCTGAGGCAGGAGAATGGCGTAAACCCGGGAGGCGGAGCTTGCAGTGAGCTGAGATCCGGCCACTGCACTCCAGCCTGGGCGACAGAGCGAGACTCCGTCTCAAACAAACAAACAAAAATTTTAGGTTGAATGGCTACTTGCTTTCAAATTAGGTAAAAGCGAGACATACTCATAGGAATAGATTCTTAGATTATAATGAGGTATGTATATAGATAGTATATAGATAGATGTATATAGATGCAGAGTGGGAGCACAAAAATGGCATGCCTGGAGAAGACTTATGGAGGAGACAGCATTTGGCCTGGATCTTAATGAGGAGGGTGGAATGGGCAGAAGAATGTTATAGAGCAGAGGTCCCCAACCTTTTTGGCCCTGGGGACTAGTTTCATGGAAAACAATTTTTCCCTGGACTAGGGAGGGAAGTGGGGTTGGTTTCAGGATGATTCAAGAACATTACATTTATTGTGCACTTTATTTCTATTATTATTACAGCATAACATATCAAGAAATAATTATACAACTCACCATAATGTAGAATCAGTGGGATCCCTGAGCTTGTTTTCCTGCAACTAGATAGTCCTATCTGGGGGGTAATGGGAGAGAGTGACAGATCATCCCGCATTAAATTCTCATAAGAAGCACACAACATAGATCCCTTGCGTGGGCAATTCACAATAGGGTTTGCATTTCTATGAAAATCTAATGTCGACACTGATCTGACAAGAGGCAGAGCTCAGGCAGTAATTCAGGCAATAGGGAGTGGCTGTAAATACAGAAGCTTTATGACGCTCACCTGCTATGTGGCCCAGTTCCTAACAAGTCACCGGCAGGTACTAGTCCGTGGCCCTGGGATTGGGGATCCCTGTTATAGAGGTTGCTGGATAGGTTGAGAGAAGATATCCCATCTAAAGGAAGTAATGCAAGCAAGGAATTACTTGTGTTTTAGTTTCGGTGAAACTAGAGGAAGACAGTTTGTCTGATAATCTTATTTTATTGTTTATATTGTGTTACTATTATGTATTGGTGGCATAACTATTAGGCCAATTCTGCAATGTATTCTGAGAATTAATAACTAAATGTAAAGTTACTATTTTATTTGTACATTTAAAACAATAAATATTTACTGACTAGCTACCGGTGGGACCACATTAAATTACCATTTTTATAGGTCACAAATGGCCAAATTTCAGCAATTTCATATAGTTCAGCCAGATACTATATATGAATTTCTGTCTTGACCTTGAGGATCTAGAAATCTAGTAAAGTAGCTTACTTTTATAGAAAAGTATCCTGTTGAGACTCTTCACAGAAATGAACACAATGAGATGATACAAAAGAGCCCATAGATAATGGCAGTAGTTGAAATTGCAGGAATAAGAAGGTAATGAAAGGAGCATTTTACGTTATCAAGAGCTTTGAAGTGACAATTGATATTAATCCATATATTGGCATGTTTCACTGCTTTTATAGGTATTGTACCTAAAATAAGTATTTTTGAGAAAAATGTCTGATCTTTAATGACTCAGTTTTATTTTGCAGTGGGTCAAGGAAATGAAACAAGCGTATTTTTAGCACCTATTAAGTGTCACGGGCCTGCTAATGGGTTTCACAGAAATTGTCTTGAAAAAATTCTAAACTAAAGCAGTACATTATTGTTATCTTCACGGAAAACTGAATCTAATGAAAAATGGAGGGTTTGAGAGGTTCATTCATTCAAAAAATATTTATAATATACCAGGCCCTCCTGGGGATAAAGCAGTGTAGAAGAAAAGGATTTCCTTCCCTCCTTAAGTTTTATTAGTTGGTGGGTGTTTAATTGCCTAATGGCACCAGCTGGAAAGTGATGAGCTGGAATTAGAGTCCAAAGCTATCTGACGTAAAACCCATTTCCCTTTCACAGCACATGCTGTTTTGGAAGTAATCAACAAAGCTGGTAAATTATAAACTATATCTAAGATCTCTCTGTGCATTGTTACACTGATATTTTGTTGTTAGGCTTCTGCCCAGCATGGGGAAGAAAGTAATAACTTTGAAAGATTCTATTGTGATATGAAAGAATAACCATTTTTATGAATGCTTATCAAGTATTTCGTTTAAGTGGCCACAGCATCAGGAACACCTTATTTTAATGATGAATTATAAAGCAATTTTTTTTTGTTTTCTGATTATTACATGCACATAATCTTTTAGTATTGAAAATGTAATTTTATTTTCTGTTTTATTTCTGTTTGTATGAGTTTAATTTGAAGAAAGGGACAATAAACTTTAAGTGAATACAAATTTTGAGATTTAGTTTAAAATGAGAATTTTCATTTTGGAAAGTATCTTAGAAAACATGCAGAACCCTTTAATTTTTAGGTAAGGAGACCTAGGACAATTTGGGTAAAAGGACTCATAAGTTATAGTACTTGGGGCTTGACTATAGGCCTCCTGACCCCCATTACAGGCCTCACTTAATAGAATCCGGAGATGGCTAAAAAAATAAAGAGAAGAGGAAACGAATATATCCCATGGCTCCCTAGCCAAGTCTAACAGTAAGAGTACAGGGTTTAATGCCCATCTTCCTGATATCTGGTTCTCTGTCCTAAGTTAGGGTAGTCTCAAGGTCTGTGCATTTTCCACCTGGATGAAAATGGAAGACAATGGAATCTACATTAGTGACTTTTCCTAGATTATGTTTGTTGCTATTAAACCACCCACTTTAGCTCCTTTGGCAAAAGAGGAAGCTAGAATGCTAAGTAGGGTCTCAAATGTCATTTGAAGCAAGATGAGCTCAAGAGCAACTATTTTTCTGTGTTTAGGCTCAAAATAATCTTATTAAATACAGTAATTATACCATCTATTCATGTAAAAAATATGGGCCCACTCTTCAATATTGTTTCATGAGAAATTGAGTGATGTGTTAACTCAGTGATGTGTTAATATTACTAATTAAAAATGGGAATAAATTATTTGGTTAAACGTCTTATCTTTTTAAGAGAAATAGAGTTTACTAATGCTTGGAAGTAAAACACCAGGAAAAATCAATACAAGATTGATTCTGTGTGTGTGTGTGTGTGTGTGTGTGTGTGTGTGTGTGTGTGTGTGTTTTAATCATAGACTGTGCAGTTTTCCAACAAGCTTAAGATTTGCTTTTATTTTCTCATAGGGTGTAATAATCATAAATACAACTGTGAGAAGTTCCCATACAAATTACTCTTTTGATGATCTATACATATTCCCTTTCCTTTTTAAGACATAACCGTCTTTACAGTAAGCCTTTAACAAAACACCTTGTCTGATTCGCTGCAACAACCATGAGTGGATAATAACTTAGATGTTGACCAAAATTTTGTGTAGAACCCCATAAATTTATTTGTATTAATTAATTACATTTTAAAATTTGTCTGCATACATTAAAGCTATCTATGCCAAACAATAGTCTTTTGGCAGATTCAAGATAACTTCCCCTTTTTTTACTATCATCATGGACTATGTATTTTTTTGTTTTGGAATTTTAATAGGTTCAGCTTATTCCAATTGATTATAATCATTCCTTTGTATTCATCAGTTATCTACTTTATAAAATATTTCTACAACTGGGGGACACTCTGTGCTATTTCAGAAAATTCTAAGTGTGTCAATCACTCTTCAAAATCAGTAAGTCATTGAGTCTGTCTTGCTTTATCTACCTGACTATCCAGCACTAGTTATTCCCTAAGGGTAAATGAATAAAAATACAAAAGAGATCAGCCTTGGGTCAGGAATGCATATTTGCACACTGACTACTGGTGGTAGGCAGACAACTGTGGAGGGAAAACTTAAATCTAATGCGAAATTTTCAAAATCGGAAGTTACACTGAGCTATAAAATTCAAGCATAGCATCACAAATTCCCTTTTTGTAATTAAAGAGTTTTTCAACCCAATCTTGTATCTATTCCTTACCTGTGAGTTTCTTATTTTTAATATATTCTATATCGTATTAAATATATTTATTCATTCACTGAACAGCTTTTATGGATTCCATATTATGTTCTACCACTGTATTAGATAGTGTAGCTGTAGCAGTAAACAAGACATGATCTGTCTCTACCTTTCTAAAACTTGACACTAGACAATTAGAAAATTAGAAATTAGAAAACAAATCAGTAAACAAATTTGTGATTTTTAGTAGTTGTAAGTTTTGCTAAGTGAAAAATATCAAGGATAGAAGAGAGAAAGAGTAGTGAGTGGGCTATTTGAGATGGAGCACTGAGGAAAGGCCACACTGAGAGATTAATTTGCCCAGTGATATTAATGAGGTGCAGGATTAAATGAGACAACGATAAGGATGAAAAGTGTTCCAGAGGAAGAATAGCAATTGCCAGCTTCTTGTAGAGGAAAAAAACTGTGGAGTTGGGGCAGAGCAGGGCATTTCTGTCACTTGAACAGTGTGAGTTGGGGTAGAGAATTCACAGATGAGGCGAGAGGCAGAGGTGGATCATGAGATTCTTGGGTGCCATTGTAGGAAATTTGCAGTTTAATTTTAATGAGGAGCTTTTGAATAATTATGAAATAGGAACATTATATGGGTTACGGTTTTCACAGATTGCTGCTGAATATGCTGGATGTTGAAGTAAAGAGAAAAATCAAGATGAACTAGTAGATTGTTGGTCTGAGTATCTGGGTGAGTGGTAGTGCCATTTACTTAGACGGGGAAGTCCAGGGAAGAGGTCAATACGGAGAACATCCAGGAGTTCTGTTTGGAACATGTTTCAAATATCCAAGTGCCATTATGAAGGCAGTTAGATAAATAAGTTTAAAGCTCAGGAAAAAGATCCAGAGCTGCATATACAATTTGGAGCCTCACTGTATCTTTGATATTCAATCAAGAGATGAGGATAAAGTCACATCACTGGACAATAGGGGGAGATGTTAAGAAGCTTACAGCTATGTCCTGGGTAATACGACACATAGACTTTGACAAGAAGAAGAGCTAATCAAGGACAAAGCAGAAGTCACTGGATATAGAAGGAAAACCAGAAGAAGATAGTGTCTTCAAAGCCAAGTGAATAAAGATTTTCAAGTAGAAGGAGTTTATTCCCTATGTCAAATCCTGCTGACAAGTAAAGTAAGATGGGGCATACAATTGATTAGTGCTTTGGCAAGAATGGAGGTCATTGGTGACTTCACAGGAGTAGGTTTTACAGGAAAAAAATGGAGAAAAACAAAGTGAGATTAACAGAGTATGACAGGCAAAAAAAAAAAATGTAGAAAATGAGGAATGGCAAATTTTGAGGAATTTTGATATGAAGTGGAGAGTAGACTTGAGTAATAGCTGAAGGAGCAAGTGCAATCAAAAGAAGACTTTTTAAACACCAGAATGTATATTACAGTGTATGTGTGTTCACATGTGTATCTGACTAACTTCAAGTGTAAAGTCTCTGAATAGGCAGAAGGAATGAAATCCAGTGCAGACGTGGAGGGATGGAGCTTGGAAAGAAGGAAAGAGGGAAGGCAGTTAAGGGAAAATTTGAAGTTGGATGATAATGTAGCTCTCTTCTCAGTGTTTTTATTTTTGCAATGGAATGAGAAGCAAGTTTATTAGCTTCAAATAAAGAGAGGGAGGGCTTATCAGAGGTTTGTGAAGAGAGAATATGGTGAAAACATACTTTAAAGAGTGGGAGACTGAATTAACTAAAACAAAAACATTAGCTATCAGGAAATGTAAAGGATCCATTTGAGATTTGAGGTTATAAATTTAAGTGGAACTAGTCAGCATAGAATGGTGTTTTACTCTGTAAAACACTATTTAATAGCTGAAAAAAATGCAATTTTCAGTTATTATATTGGGCATGTGAAGCTAGCAGAGTTTTGTTTAATTCCAATTATAATTTGCCAGGAAAGTAAAATAAAAACAGAAGGAAGTGATGGATATAGCTAAGAAGTGATCACAGTGACTATGGACTCTAGCCTGAGCATGTAGGGAAATGAAGGCATAACAGAGGTAATGCACAGTAAAGATTTGATGAGGGTCAGAGAATTGTTGGATTCAAAGTATAAGAGTCAGTAAGCTGGAAAGATAGGAGTCAGTTGTCAAAGAGAGGAATATTGGTAGTTATTGTTAATGACAAAGTCTTAGGTGTTTCCATGAAAGCCAGTGAAGTGTAGTGGGGTAAACTTAGGTGGGGGGAAATATTTTTGGAATTATAGAGATAAAGAAATACACAGTCCAGGGAAGTGGATAGATCATTTGCATGGATATTGACCTCTCTGAGTCATAGGGAAGAAGTCAGTCATCAAAGTGATAGCATCTTTGAGATGTTCAGAGAAGTGACAGAGGTATTACCAGTTGTCTGTCTTAAAGAGGGGTAGCATGTGATGGTATCTAACAGAATGGGGCTTCAATGGATCTGTGGTTCTTCAAGAAGAAAAAAGGAGCAATAAATGCAACTACCCAACTCCTACGCCCTATGGTTAGTGGGACTATGGGAGAAAAACAAACATGATACCCAAGAGGGCTAAACTGTAGTGGTATTTCTCAGCAGGTCCAAGATTTCACTTAGAGCCAAAAGTTAAGAAAGCATTCAGGGTAGATGTTGAGGATTTTTCTCAATGCAATGTGTTGGCCTGGGAAAACACTAGAGAACATTTAGCGTGTTTAGGATAGAAAGGATAGTGGAATTATATTGCTACATCAAACTATGCATTGAATTGCAATCATCTCAAAGTTTTAAAAATATCAATATTTTAAAATTACTTTTTCCTGTTAAGTGTGCCTTGACACCATAACCCAATAACTGGTAACAATCGAGGGGAGGGACACTGTATCTACACTTTTAAGGCTTCTGAATTTTATTTATCTACTAAATTTACTATTAGTAATTTTTATATCCATTCAATTTAGAATACTAATAAAAAAGTTCAGTTTCTTTCATTTGAAAGAAAAGAGTCTTATAACAGGACTCTTGAATGGCAATAATATTTACCTATTTAGTTTATATTGTTTAACCCTCCAAGTTAATTATTTATGTTATTGTTCTATGTACTCAATTTTTAAACCATTATCTTGGCCACTCTGATCTTTCATCTGTGGTAAATAGTTTTCTACCTAAAGTACGTTGTCTACAATTTCATTTACTGAGGATGTGTTGATGGCATTATCCCTCAGGGTTTTGTTTTTTTTTTTATTGTCTGAATATGTTTTTAGTTTGCTACTGTTTATTTTTCTGGGTATAGAATTCCAGTTGTATTTCAGCTGATGTTGATTGTTGGTCTAATTGTTATTACTATGTAGATGATTTGTTTTCTTTCTGGTACTGTTAAGATGTTTTCTTCTTTGGTATTCTGTATTTTCACAATGATATGTCTAAATATGGTTTTAAAAAATTCTGCTTGGGATTTACTGAAATTATTTGATCTGATGTTTGGTATCTTTGAATAATTTTGATGAGCCCCAGCCATTATCCCTTTAAATATTTCTTCTTTATTTTCTCTATTATCTTAAACCCCCTGCAGATATCATCTATGTCTCAACTGCCATTTTGTATTTTCCATAACTGTTTTCTTTGATCTACATTCTTGATAATTTCTTCAATACTATCATCCTTTTCACTAAAGTTCTCTTCTTCTTTATCTAATCTGCTCTTTAATACATCAAGGGAATTTTAACTTTAGTTATTTTGTTCTGTTCTAGAAGATCTATCTTGTTCTCCTTCAAACTTGCTTGGTTATTTAATATTATTTACCATTATTTAAATAATTCTTTGCTCATATTTTAAAATATGTTTGATTTCTTGAAACATATTAAACATTTCTATTTTATTTCAATATCTGGAATCTCAAAATCTGACTACTGTGTATGTGTATGTGTTTTTTCTTTTCTTTGCTGACTTTCACTATTGATATCTGATTTGCTTGTGTGTTTAGTGATTTTATCCGTGAGCTCATACTCTTTGAAACTTTAGCTGTGAGAAATTTATGTGGGTTTTGTTGAAGTTGAGTTCCTCCAGCAAGTATTTTTATTTACTTCTAGTTGTTTAGGAGTCATAGCAGCTCCGGACTACAGTTTTATTTTAATTTAAATTCTGAAGTAGAGGTTTCTTCAGGGTACGTATAGGTATCATGGATTTAGTCAACATATGATTATGGGGACAGGCTTATAAATCCAAAACAGCATAATTTTTATTTCTTTTCTATCTCTCCACCCAGAGGAGTGGCAAGAGAGAAAAAAGGTTTCCTTTCTGTCCTCTCTGCATGGCAGGTTTATTTCTCACTTCCTGTTCCTTGAGAATGAATGCATCACATTGCACAAGACCAGGAGTTACCATTCACATAGACTTCTATGGCACATGCAGAAGACTCTAAAGTATCCCCTAGAATTGTTCAATATAATAACACTGGTTATAGTTGCATTCTTTTGGGATTTCAGGTCTTTCTGCAGAGATATGGCTCATCCTTCAGCTGGCCCCAGGACTTTATAGTCTTTCTCTGACACACTACACAGATGTTACTATACAAATGCAAAGGCACTAGAATTAACCAATCTACTGCAAGGCAAAACTGGCTTTAGTACCAGCTTCCTTCTCAGGATTTCTGTCTTTGCATTTTGTTTGCTTGTTTGTTTTTCTGTGACTTCTTTTGGCCAGTCACCACTGGATTCGAACTTTCTTTTCAGCACCAGAATTTCTTAAAGAAAATTTATCTTAATGTTATGCAGAGTTTTAGTTATTTTAAGTAAGATATTCACTCAATTTAGGGTATCTGCTCCAATATTTTATCGGAATTGGAATCTTGTATATAGTTTTGGGCTCAAATTTACATGGAAAACCATTTTATGTATAATGTATTCCATATAAAAATGTTAGATACAGAAAACCAGTGTTTTACTTAATGATATCCCATATTCTTGGGAGGTGGTTTTGCTGCCAGGTCATAATATGCAGTCTCACATCTAGGAAGGACTCCTTGCCTTGTCATAGACCCTGTTGTCGACCAAAACTAACCTACTGATCTTTTTTTATATTATCATTAATGAGGAGTAGAATCAAGTTTTAAGTGTTTTAAAATTCTCTTTCTTGTATCTGTGTGTTCTTCAGTACAAGATAGGTTCCTATAGTTCCAAGTATTTTAGTAAACGTATCATCTTATAACTATTATTCTGTGGAATCATAGTAGTATTTTCTTTTGAATGAAAATTTTTCTTATACAGTTGTAAGTCCTATAATTTATTTATACCTTACTTCATTCAGGATGTTTATTACCATTGCATTCTAGTGAACGTTCACATGTAAATAACCTAGTGCGCTTCAGTGACAATTTCAGCAGAATAGATTTTTCGAATGGAATTGTTTTATGTATCTATATTTTTTTGTTTCTTTCAGTGCCTGATAGTGCACCAGAAAATATCACTTACAAAAATATTTCTTCTGGAGAGATTGAGCTATCATTCCTGCCCCCAAGTAGTCCCAATGGAATCATACAAAAATATACAATTTATCTCAAGAGAAGTAATGGAAATGAGGAAAGAACTATAAATACAACCTCTTTAACCCAAAACATTAAAGGTAAAAGAACAAATCTAATATTGGATATTTGCATTTATAACGACAGAGTAACCACAAATATTAGCTTAATGTTAATAGTTTGAGATTATTTTCATGCAGGGTATTACAATTTTGTCTTTTTGGTTAAATAAGCTAGGAGTTTATTGCAAGTCACATGAAAGAATACTGTAGATCCGTCCTTTTCCACTTTATCCTATATCATTTTGTCTTCATAAATAAGAGCTACTGTTGCCAAAGAATGACATTTTCACTTAGTTTTTATTTTTGGAAGATTGTATTGAGAGCCATTTCATAGTTTGCCTCTTACCTATTTTATTTCTATTTAGGACTGAAGAAATATACCCAATATATGATTGAGGTGTCTGCTAGTACACTCAAAGGTGAAGGAGTTCGGAGTGCTCCCATAAGTATACTGACTGAGGAAGATGGTAAATATAATAGTGGATATTGATATACTTTGATTCTATAATATTTCGAGAAACACATATATAGAATGAAACAATGTAAAAACTCCTCTAGTCATGGGTATCAGTTGTGTACCATACCAGCGTTATACAGCGATTTCATTGTCATGGTATAAAATAAGCTAGCAATGTTAGATTTACATTCAGTGAAATCAGGCATAAAATGCTTTTTATTTTTCTAAAGTCATCAGTACTCTGTAAAAAACAGTCAGTCATGTTTTTCCATGGACATTTTTAAGGCTAAAAATTTGATTTGAACATTAACTGATATATGTCATGACTGTGTTTTTCAACTTTTACATTTTTAAGAATAGACATTAACGTGAGCTTTGAAGCAGATTATGTTTATGTAAATGTTCAGCACTTTTTTATGATATTAAGGATTAGCTTGATAATGAGATCAGGCTATTGTATAGGTTCCCTATATAATTGGACAAGATGCTATTCCCCAATGTTAGTAGCTTTCATGTTGAATATTTAAACATACCTTTCCCTAACCCAAATAAAATCAGCTTTACTACTGAGGCCACTTTACATTGATACCTTACCAAGTTAGACATATATTATGCTAAGAAAATAACTTTTGAAAGATACATTTGGGATTAGGTTTTGCATTTTATATTTTATACGTTGCATATTTAGAGAATATTATTTTTTTTTTCTGTAAAAGGAATTTCTGTTTCCATGAAGGGTAGGCCTGGAAGTATCATACGTGTTTGTGGAGTATCTTTTTTTTTTTTTTGTCTTTCTTTCTGTCAAGTTTCCCTATCTTAAAGCTAGGCCATAGCCTATGAATTTTAAGAGTCTAGAATCATTCACCAGGGCAGAATGTGCATTAGACACTGCTAGGAAGGGAGACTTTTCCCAGCATTGCTCTCTTTCTTTTTAAAAGAATAAAGTCTTCACATCCCTCTTCTCTTTTTGCAGGTCTCTCCATGTTTTAACCTCTACCAAAGAATTTCACCAAAGCATCTTGGCTAGGGCTCTCTGGGTTGCCCCAGTTTCTAAGTGTGATGCCTCCGTGGGTCAGTTTTCCATAGTCATTGTATCTTCTTACTATGCTTGCTTTTCCATCACATTTACCTGCCAAAATTCCATTTTTTTTTTCATAAATAGATTCTCCTTGCTCTCAAAGTTAAAATTATCTTAATAAAAAAATCCTTCCAAGTAAGTCAATGGTTAAAAACTGGGGAAGAAAGTTAGTGCTCCTTTCTATCTTATATATACTTAAGATAATATTAGTAAAAAATTTACCAATGTCTTTCTGAAAATAATACCCACTTCTATGTAACTAATCTAATCAAAAGGTCCTAATGGCAAGAATTTGAGATCTTATATGATGGAATGAGACCAGTAGTGAACATATATTTTGAGCAGGCAGAGCTTTTACCACTCAAGTCAATAATTCCAAAGTATGTTGTGTATCTGAATTACCTGGGCCGTTAAAAATATGCTTCCTCAAGGTAAAGTTCCATCTAAATTCTTGGCCAAGTCATATAATTTCTAAGGAATAGGATAAAGAACAAGGCTCCCTTGTTGAAAAATTGCAGAAAATCGAGAATGGATAAAGATCTGAGAAAATTTGCCTATTTGGGAATTAGGAACTCTTTGCCCTCATGCAGCTCGTGGTTAGCACAAGAGACCTAAATTTGACAAATGTGTGAACAAATAATTTTTATGATTTTAATTACTGGCATAAATGTTTCCCCAAATTATTTACCAGGACAAAAGAAGGACCTAAGCTACTCTGGGATGTGAGGTAAAGTTAAGCTGTGGAAGTTATGTCAAAGCTGTGACATGAAGATGAATAAAAAAGGAGGGCGAGAAATTGGAAAGATCATGCCAGGCAGAGGAGCGATAGACTGTGAAGTTCCTTTCTCAGCTACCTTGCAATGCTCTGAGATGACAAATTGAATGCACTGCAAAAGTTCTAATTTTTCTAGTTTCAATTTTGTTAGATTATATTTTAGAATACATATGCCAAAACATTTTAGAATACATATGCCAAAATGATTAAAACTTAGTCTGCTACAGTGGGTGTGCACTGATTTTTTTTTTGGATAGACATGTTAATTACATTTACTTAGCAATAAAATGTTTTACATTAAAAATAAAATATTCAGAGATCTACTGAAGGTTAGCTTTTAAAGGCACCAACCTTTATCTGGTATTCCACATAAGCATCTTAGAGCATGTTAGAAATGGTTAGTTGCAACATATTAGTTTCTAAGTTACTGCATTTTTTATTGAAGTCCTTTTTGTAAACAATAAACAGATTTTACAAGGATGCTAGGAGAAATATTTATAGGTTTTTGTTTTGACAAACGAAAGAGAATTTTCAGAGATAATTCTTATCTTGGGAAACAGACATCTTTCATTGATGCATACATTCTTGTGATAACTATTATTTGATAGCAACATTATTGTAGTGCCAGTGAAAATAACCAAATGAAAATACCAAATACAGCTATCACTATTATTCCTTATAACTTGTCTCATAAACTTTCTGCTGCTCAATAAAATTATTTGGAAAATTATTGTTAGTAAAATAATGAAAACATGCACACATGGGAACACGTACGACTGTAGCTGAGATTATTCAGAGAAGTAAAAAAGAAAAAAAATGAAGTAAGTCAGGCAGGATTCTGTCCAAATTGTTGGAAATAGTGATCTGTACATGGACTGTATTTCAATTGCCATTGTTTAAAGATGTAAACAAATTTTCAGAATTTCTATTAGCTACCTATGAATTCACATTCCGTGCATCACTGTAACAATGAACCAATTTTAGTGTTTTCCTTTTTTACATGCAAAAAGTTGTATTCTATTATTCTAAGACATTACTGTGGTGTTACACAGCAGCTGAGAAATGCCATTCTAAATGTTTTACCTAAATGGAAGTATAAAGTTGGCTAACTATTTTGCAGTAATGTTTTTTTTTACCACTTATTCAATGCCAAATAGCAAATGTATTTGTATTTTACACTATTATAGCAGAGTTATAAGTAGATTCTACATTATTTTCTTATTTATGTGCTACATTGGTATTTCCTTTGTAAACCAATTTTGAAGACTGAGTGAAGAGAGTTTGATATTATTTTACTTTTTAATGACACAACAGAGATTGAGGAATGTAGTTTTCATTTGTGAGGTCAGTCATTTTAACTGCTTTCCCAATGTTATGCTTATCACTTTCCCAACTTCTTGGATGTGTGATTTTTTTCCCACCTCTTTTTATTGTCTAGGGACCCCTTTTATTGTGTATTTATTCACCCTCAATAAAGTTTTTATTTCTATTAGAGGATGACAGTTGACCAAGATGTACTTGAACAGTAGGTGAGTCACTGTGACATACCCCTTGTTCTACTTTCTCATGAAATATTTTTTTCCATTGAATCACAGAAACAGATGTTCTAATACCACCATGCAAAATCTTCCTTTATCATCTCATTTTGAAAATAAACAGTCTCTCGCGCTTCTGGAGAAAAGCACTGAACCTAATTCCTTTACCAGAAAGTTTATAATAAAAATTGTGTGTATTTCCATGTTAACTTTTTCTTATATATGTTTAATAAAATACATTATTCTATACCCTAACTTTTCAGCTCCTGATTCTCCCCCTCAAGACTTCTCTGTAAAACAGTTGTCTGGTGTCACGGTGAAGTTGTCATGGCAACCACCTCTGGAGCCAAATGGAATTATCCTTTATTACACAGTTTATGTCTGGTAATAATTTTTTTTTTTTTGGAAATAGTTCTGAGAACAGATATTAATCTGTAACATAATAGGAATGCAGTTTTGAGATTTCAGAATGTGGTGCTGCATTAGAAACCTGATTATTAATAGGCTAGTTAATATGTTTTTATTAAGAAATAAGTTTTTCCCCTTTTATGTAGTGAGTCAATCAAAGTCAAATGAAATAATTTTGCAATTAAAACAAAAAATTATGTGTTATGCATAATTATACTAAATTTCTACTCTTAAAAGTCATTGACAAGTCAACTTGTATAAATGTGAGCATATAATTTTAAACTTCTGAAGTTTTACACAAGTACTCTCATGTCACCATCTTTCAAGCGTCCCTTGAGCAGAGTAATTTTAGTAAACATTTTAAATAGCTATTTTTAAAGAAATCTGTTATTTAAGGTCAATTTTTTATTGAAATGTAAACAATGTATTTTATTTCTGATCAGCATTACCCTGATTACCTGTTTATCCTTCAATTGTGAAAAAGATGAAATCCTACATTGTATCTCATGTCAGTTAACATGCTTATACTACTTCATGAGAACTTGGTAGATTGAAATCTTCACTTTGATGTAATGTAAATCCTCTTGAGATTCACCAGTTAGGTAATACATTACCTAGTGTATTTCATATATTTCAACTCAGAAAATACAATTTACACAATACTTCATAAAACATAGCCGTTTCCTTTTATATTTCTGAATTGGAAGGACCAGCATTGAGGGAGATGCTATGGTGTTTTAAAGAAGTCTCCTCTTCCTTTTCCTAAATTAAGATTTTTCTTTCCTAATTCCCCTTTAACCCCTTTGCATATTTCTCTTTAAGACTATATATATTTTTTTACTTTGTTGCCTGATTCCTAGTGACTTTGCCTAGTCATGATGAAACTGGGAGTGTCATGACTCCCAGTTAGTGAAAAGGAAACAGTGGGAAGAAGGTAACCATTCCTTTTCATTACCCTATTTATTTATTCACTCATTCATTCATTGAACAATATTGATAGAATACTTATATACTGATGAACAAGACTCACATAAGACCCTTGCCCTCAAGGATCTTGTATCTCTTACACTCCAAAGAGATAACTGGATTTTATACCCATAAACAAGCAAACAAGGGAACGTTGGGGGAAGGAGGTCTACTTTTGTTGGGATGCTTCAGGAAGTTCTCTTTGAAAAAGTGGCATTGAGCTGTGATCCAGTTGACAAGAAAGATTTTCTTGCCATGTAAAAATCTACAGGGCAGAACTTTCAAGAAGGAGGGAATATCAACTGCACAAACTCTGTGGGGAAACACAACTGGTCACTTTGAAGACCAGAGAGGAGGTCAATGTTGCTAGGGATTAGAGAACCAGAGGAGGGTAACAGTGGGGGCAGGAGATAAAGTTCAGGAGTCAAGCCATGGTAAGGATTTTGTTTTCATTCTAACTATAAAGGGAGTTCATAGATAATTTAAATCACTTTAGATTCCTTACAGAGAATGAACTGTCAGGGACAAAAATATTAGCAGGGATGCTAGGCTATTTTAGTAGTCTGGGAAAGAGATGGTAGTGACAATGGAGGGGAGAAGTGGGCAACTTTGAGCTACATTTGGGAAGAAAAACTAACAGGACTTGGTGATGGATTGGCTGTGCAGATAAGAAAAAGAGAAGAATCAAAAATGACTTCTAGATTTTTGAATCAAGTGTGATTACTACTAGAATATGATGCCATTTACTAAGTTAGAAAAAAATTAAATGAAACAGATTAATTAAGCGAGAGTCAAGATTTTTCTGGCGGGAATTTTCAGCCCTGCATTATGAGAATAACTGTGTTCTTGTATGCAGTGATCATGCTTCCCTTCCTTGAGCTTCCGTGTATTTTTAGCATAATGCATAGCACACCTAGACAGAAACACATGTGGTGGGATAGCATTTTAAGGGATGCTGTTTACCCAGTTTTTCTTTCTCTGGGTATGAACTCCCATGTCAATGGGAGCCTCCTATTCTAGGAACTTAACTATAACTTTAGTTGTCTATTTATAATTCCAAAATGTCTAAAGGTATCAGGATTTGTTAGGAATAAGTAATGACAATGTACATTACATCACCTCTTAAGAATATAGCATGGCTCAAATTTTATATGCAACAATTCTGATGTCATATAGAACATGACCTTTTATTTTCTGTAACTGGTTCTTTTTGCTTTTTGCAGTGATGCTGGGGTTGATGAAAGCACTGATTTTAGATAACCCATTCATTTATCATTCCCTCTGGGTTTAATTCAGTCTCTTTTGGGTAAATATTCAATCAATTCAAAGTTTAACTCTTCAATTGTACTTTTTCTCTCATCCGTCAAGAGGTATCCTTATCTCGTTTTCTGAGGTAGTCTGGGTACAGGGGAAGCCCATTGAAAATGGGGTGAGGTAATCTCAAATCCGTAATACTGAAACAGAAAAAGTTCCCTTGTCCTGCTCGCAGCGCGTGCAACGGGGGCGTGGCTCAATTCTCTGGTGCCCCGCTGCTCAAACCTCTAGGGGGAGCATGCAGACGGGCAGGTTGTGGGGCTCCGACCCCATGGCAGGGTCTAAGGGTGAATGTTTTCAGCTGAAACCCCAGTGGGCCTGTGTTACAGTATGCTCTTTTAGTTTAGCCATCCGTAGGCGGCTTGTGTTAGCTCAGTTAGACCCCGTGCCTTATCGCAAGGACAGAGGGTTTTCTTGCCTTGGAGTACCACAACTGGATCACACGGGGCTTGGAGAATGAGTGCACGATGTATTGAGTGGCGATAATTCTCAGCAAGGCAGGGAGCCAGAAGGGAAATGGAGTGGGAAGATGGTTTTCCCCTGGAGTCGGGTCACTCAGCAGCGCACTGTCCTTCGTCCTCACCCGCCAAACTGTGCGTTGTTCCGCTGGTTGATGGCCTGCTGGCCTGCGGCGTCTGTCAGTGTGTGCTGTTAGTCCGCTGTGTTCCTCTCGATGTCCAGCCGCTGTGTCTTCCGCCGACGTGTTCCTGTCAACGTCCAGCCGCTTGTGTGTATCCCCGTTAGGGTCTTGGGATTTTTATAGGCACAGGATAGGGGCGTGGTGGGCCAGGGTGGTGTTGGGAAATGCAACATTTAGGCGGGAAAACAGAAATGCCTGTCCTCATCTAGGTCCCTGGGCACAAGCCCGGGGTGGAGCCCTAGCCAGGGACCTGCCCTTCTCTACCCAGCACTTCCCTGCCCCTCTCCCATATCAATATTGTGAGACACCTCACCTGACCTTTTAATGGAATCATTCTGGCACAAACTTGCAGTCACCGCTTGTAGTTTCAAGGTTCCTATTTTCTGTTTTATCCTTGGTCCAGCCTCAAGGCTTATTCTAGTCCCCTGGTTCCCTAACACGTCTGTGTTGAACCTCGGGTAGCTAGCTACTCCCAGCTGATTTCTCTGCACCAATCTACAGTGTGAAGGATTTGAGAAGGTTACCTCCACACCCTTCTCTAGCTCTGGATGATCTGCTAGAGGAGCCCTTACATCTTGCTCCACACAGAGATTTTCTAAGCGGCTTGTCATATTTATCTCCATCCTGAGAAAAAAGAAGAAGGCTTCTTTACACTGGGATTTCCCTCCCAAATCTATTCAGGTGTTGTCACCACTCAACCCTTACCCTAAGATCTTGGGACACTCCAGTGTGATGTCTTTGCCCTTTTATTTCTCTCACTCTTTTTTCGTAGTGCAAAATTTTTCCTTTTACCTTTCTTTCTTTTGACAGATGGAAATTTCCTTCTTCCGTGTACTCTTTTCTTTCTACACTTCAAGGGTCTTAATTTAATTATAACTACTTAATTATAAAACTCTGGTCTCAATCCAGGATTGGCTCTTGATGTGTAAATGGAATGTAGAAAACACTTTTCCCTCAGTAAAACTTGGCTTTATTTTACACACACACACACACACACACTCTCTCTCCCACTCTCCCTCTCTCTGCCTTAAAATCTACTTTGTTCATTGCTGTATTTAGAAGAGACTATTACCTGACAGATAATTGAAACAATGTTTGTTCGATGGACGAATGAATGAAGAGTAAGTTTTAAGTTAGAAACTGTGTATATATAAAATACATATTATATATATAAATATATAAAATATATAAATATTATACATAATATTTCATATATAATACATTATACAATATACATATATGTACATATACATTATATATTATATTAAATTATGTATTATATAATTATTACATATAATAATTATATTATATATAATTATTGTATTTTTTTCTCATTGCATTTCTGCAATAAGAATAGTGATGCTTTTTCAGATAATGGATGACTCAGTGGAATAGAGTGAGATTACATAAAGAACAAAAAAGGTGAAAGACCTTAACATATTCAAGAATATTATCTATAATATATATGTGTGTGTATATATATATAAATGATAATTAAATATACACAGATATATATTTAAATTTTCAGCATCATCTTACTAAGATGCTTGCTGGAAGCTTTATGCTTTAGTATCTTACTAACATACTTAGTTGGAAATAGCCCTGTAAGGTATAGTAAGTGTAGCGAAGGGAATGGTCATAATTCTGGATTCTTTCATTAGTGATCACTAATCTTTTTGGGGGACTCTTACCATAATCGGTTTTTTTATGGGGAGAAGAGGCAGGTATCATAATGTAATACACATGGATTTTCAGTCAGTGAGACATGGGTTTGAATCTTGGCTCTGTCACTCAATTATCTTTGGTTCCTATAAAGTACTTAATAAATGGTAGCTATCATTGTTAGCAGGATTCCTGCTTCAGGAGTCCATAGTTCTCTCATAATTCTCAGTTTCCATTATTTCAGTTGATCCAATAATTACCAAATTCTTATAAAGACATTTATTTCAATATTTCCTTTTTTGAGGGTGGAGGGGGTCTTGCTGTGTTGCCCAGGCTGGAGTGCAATGGCACCATCTTGGCTCACTGCAACCTCTGCCTCCTGGGTTCAAGTGATTCTCCTCCCTCAGGCTCCTGAGTAGCTGGGATTACAGGTGCCCATTACCACACTTAGCTTTTTTCACCAGAGACGGGGTTTCGCCATGTTGGCCAGACTGGTCTTGAACTCCTGACCTCAGGTGATCCTCCTGCCTCAGCTTTCCAAAGTACTGGGATTACAGGCATGAGCCACTGCATCTGGCTGAATATTTCTCTTTTTTTGAGTGTGTCTTCAAAATGCAGACTGCCTATTATATTTGTTATATTGGGTAACTTTTTTCTTTATCATTAATATTTCTTGGCAAAATAACTCATGAGGATTAATGCGTAACCATTTTATATCCATTATTATATGAGTCACACTTGGTTTGTAGATAGTGTGTTCAGAAATCTGTTTTAATCTGTTGCATTTTAAAATGATTTTTCCTTCTGAAGTTTGCTTTGCAAAATAACTTTTATCATCCATCAAGATGGTAAACTAGCATTTTTTCCCCTGCAGTTATTGACACATACTTTAAAAATGGCACACAGTCCTTAAATTCCTAGGGCAACCACCATTAAATAAATGGATTTCTACTGAAGTGCTGTAAGCTTATTCTTTTAATACGTTTTGAATTGAGGCATGATGTTCTAGTAGAACTTATTTATTTACTGTTTTCTTGAATTCAACTTGGAATTGTTTAGCGCTTTTACTTCTAGATGTGTCAGTAAAATTTAACAGTAGTTTTCTTCTTTCTTTAGGAAACTTCTAAGAGAATATACCCTCTATAGCTAAAAGACTGAGGACTGAAAGTGATGCTTAAAATTCTAACATATACAAATCTTCACTCTGAAATGTTTCTCAATTTTCTTAGTAGTAATTACGAGAGGTAATTCTGAAACAGTCAGTCTGACAAATGTTTATTAAACCCTGTGGGGAGATATATAACATACAGCACCTTAAAAAGATTGAAGACTTATTGCAGATAAGATATGTGAAATAATTGAAAAACACTTGCCAAAGAATATGTTAGGAAGTCAAAATAATTCTAATGCAGCTCTTTATTAAATATCACTGGTCAAATAATTCCCCCAGTAACATAAAACTTACCTTTGTAAATGGACCTCTGAATCCTAAAAAGGTATACCTACTCTAGTTTCTTCAAGTTTTCTGAAAGACTTTCACCGTGTTACAAATGACCTCATGGTTACTGCATATAATATAGATCAATAATCAAAATGTGAAGGGGGCCATTTCAGATTTTCTGAAGTTATATCCACTTTGGAGTGAAAGTGGTAAAGATAGATTTGTGAATTAGGAGAGCATCTCAGTGGAGGCAGTGTATGAAGGCAGCAGGAATGACTGTCAAGAGTTTGACAAGTAGCATTATAGACATGGAATACTGAGGCTATGTTGGGAAGATGAAAGAAAGAAATACAGATAGATGGAGTGGTAGAGCACATGAATGCTTTTTGGGGCTTAATAGTGGGATGACCAATGTTCTGACCAATGTCCTCCCTCAGCTGTTTCCTGATAGTCATTTTCTGAATCACTTGGAAGCTTGAGTGCCAAGGTCAAGCGCATGGCCACTCATGCTTTGCAAGTGGATCATAAATTTAGAATTGATTGTCAGTGTTAAAAAAAATGAGTAGATCTCTTGTAAAACTTCAATTTCCTTTGTCCCTTATAAAAATCAGAACACTTTTGCCATATTTCCTGTAGAAAAAATCAGCAGAGTTGAATGGTGACTGTCTTTTATTTGAAGCATTTGCTTAGTTGTTTACCGTGGTTCCCATCACACCCTCTTATTTCATTTTAACTTAAAGAAAATTTTGTAGGTACATAGTAGGTTTATATATTTATGGGGCACATGAAATACTTTGATACAAGCATGTAACAAGTAATAATAACATCATGGAAAATGGGGTATCCATCCCCTTAAGCATTTGTCCTTCATGTTATAAACAATCTAATTATACTTTTAGTTATTTTATAATGTACAATTAAATTATTATTTATTATAGTCACCCTGTTGCACTATCAAATACTAGGTCATATTCATTCTTTCTATTTTTTTATACCCATTAACCATCCCCACTTTCCCCATCCCTCCTCACTACCCTTCCCAGCTTCTGGTAACCACCCTTCTACTCTCCTATCTCCGTAAGTTCAATTGTTTTGATATTTAGCATCCACAAATAAATGAGCACATATGAAATTTGTCTTTTGTGCCTGACTTATTTCACTTAACACAATGACCATGATGGTATCTCATTCTTTTTTATTGCTGCATAGTATTCCATTGTGTATAGATGTACCACAGTTTCTTTATTGAGTCATCTGTTGATGGGCATTTTGGTTGCTTCCAAATCCTGGCTGTTGTGAAGAGTACTGCAACAAACATGTAAGTGCAGATATCTCTTTCATATACTGATTTCCTTTCTTTTGGCTATATACCCAGCAGTGGGATTGCTAGATTTTACATTAGCTCTATTTTTAGTTTTTTGAGGAACCTCCCAAATGTTCTCCATAGTGATTTTACTAATTTGCATTCCCGTCAACAGTGTACAAGGGTTCCCTTTTCTTCACATTTTCTCCAGCATTTGTTATTGCCTGTCTTTTGGATAAGAGCTATTTTAACTGGGGTAAGATGGTGTCTCACTGTAGTTTTGATTTGCATTTCTCTGATGATCAGTGATGTTGAGCACCTTTTCATATGCCCCCTTGACATCTGTCTGTCGTCTTTTGAGACATGTCTATTCAAATATTTTGTCCATTTTTGGTTGGATTATTAGTTTTTTTCCTGTAGAGTTGTTTGAGCTCCTTATACATTCTGGCTATTAATCCCTTGTCAGATTGATAGTTTGCAAATGTTTTCTCCTATTCTTTGGGTTGTCTCTTCTCTTTGTTGGTTGTTTTCTTTGCTGTATAGAAGCTCTTTAACTTGTTGTGATCCCATTTGTCCATTTTTGCTTTGGTTGCCTATGCTTGTGGGGTATTGCTCAAGAAATTTTCACCCAGATCAATATCCTGGAGATTTTGCCCAGTGTTTTCATGCAATAGTTTCATCGTTTGAGGTCTTAGATTTAAGTATTTAATCCATTTTGATTTAATTTCTGTATATGGTGGAAGATGGAGGTCAAGTTTCATTCTTCTGCATATGGATATCCAGTTTTCCCAGCACCATTTATTAAAGAGACTGTCCTTCCTCCAATGTATGTTTTTGGCATCTTTATCGAGAATGACTTCATTGTAGTATGTGAACTTGTTTCTGGGTTCTCTATTCTGTTCCATTGGTCTATGTGTCTGTTTTTATGCCAGTACCATGCTATTTTGGTTACTATAACTCTGTAGTGTAATTTGAAGTCAGACAATGTGATTTCTCCAGTTTTGTTCTCTTTGCTTAGGATAGCTTTGTTATGCTGGGTCTTTCATGGTTCTATATAAAGTTTAGGATATTTTTTCTATTTCTGTGAAAAATGTCTTTGATATTTTGACAGAGATTGCATTGCATCTGTAGATTGCTTTGAGTAGTGTGGATAGGATATTTTAATAATATTGATTCTTCCACCCCATGACATTGAATAGCTTTCCATTTTTTGGTGTCCACTTCACGTTTTTTCATCAATGTTTTATAGTTTTTATTATAGAGAACTTTCACTTCTTGCCACCAAACCTTATTTTAAACCAAACTTTTTAGTCATTTATTTTGCCTGTCTGAATCTTGAGTTATTAACTGTTGAATTAGGCAGTCTTCTCATCAGGTTTTTGAAATGCAGAACACTGAGAGAGATTGTGATTTCTTTGCACGTCAGACTTGGGGAACAAAATGTCTCAGAAAGTGGAAGGAACTGAATCAAGAATAGTGCTATTAACTTAAAAATCTCACAATATAAAAATTTAGAAAAGAGACTTTATTTCTTTTAAAAGATCACAGCCTGCAAGGTGGCCATCTCTCAGACTGGGAAGTGTGCCTCCAGCAAAGACTGCAGATAGGCACTTTGAAGGAGGAGGGATCGGGGTAGGAGCTTTATGCTGAAAGGGTTACCTAAATATACATATTCAAACTGCTACAGAAGGAGCTATGAATATTCAGGAAGGTGGTCCTGACGCATGTGTATTGAACAAACATGTATGTAACAAATGATCCATATTCACTTTGGGGTGGAGATTTCACATTTAAATGTGTTACAATTAGATCCTATACATCAAAGGATGTTTTCAGTACACAAAGTCATTCAAGTGCACAGCCTCTGTAAATTAGCCAGAACCAGTCCATGGTCAGTGGTCTTATCAGGAGAAAGTTACTGAAATCAGTATCTTGTCCAATCAAAGCTGTAATTATGGCTTGTGGAACAGGGGTTCAGTTAGTCTCTGTCTGGTGGTGAGCTACAATTGTTTTAACATTGCTTATCTTGAGGCCAGTGCTTGTTTAACTGCTAGAGAAAAATAAAAACCTATGGCAGTTAGAGCATAGTTTAAGTGTGTGTTTTGGGTGGGGACGGGGGGGGGGGAATACATGACTTAACCCTTGCCTGACATGGCCATATGTTGTGTTTATAATTTGGTATCTTACTATCACAAAGCGTGTGTTCTCTCAGCCTTGTGGTCTCTATTTGATATGGTTTGGTTGTGTCCCCACCCAAATCTCATCTCATGTTGAATTGTAGCTCCCATAATTTCCACATGTTGTTGGAGTAACCGGTAGGAGATAATTTAATCCCGGTAGCAGTTTCCCCCATATTTTCTCATGGTCGTGAATAAGTCTCACCAGACCATCCTCTCTTGCCTGCCGCCCTAAGACATGCCTTTTGCCTGCCACCATGATGGTGAGGCTGCCTCAGCCACGTCGAACTGTGAGTCCATTAAACCTCTTTTTCTTTATAAATTACCAGTCTTGGGTATGTCTTTATCAGCAACATGAAAACGGACTATTGCACAATTTTAGCATTAATTTAGGTCAGCTGTTGTGTCTAACAGTAAACGGTGAGGGGTATACTGAGGTGTGCCTGACCTCCCATCCTGTCATGGCCAGAAACTCCATTTTTTTGGGTTCAGTTGGTTGACAGGCTTAGGATTTTATTTTTAGTTTATAGTGTACTAGTTACCATTTTGAGACAAATGTTTCTTACATATTTTTCTTTTTTTCAAAAATACCACAAAGAAAAGACTGTTATTCTCATTTTATAGTTGTGGAAATATTCTTGATGAGATTAAGGACAAAGATAAGGTTACAGAGCTAAGGATGACAGAATCAGAATTCACACCCAGATCTGTGTTACTCTCAAATTGTGCTTTTACCACACCAGTAGGAATATGTGTTATAATTGGCCTTTATTCTAAAAATAAAACAGTGCATTTATAGGATTATAGAAGTCTGAATTTGATAACAGCATGTGTGAAAAATATTTAGGGAGTTTAAGTAAGCTTATTGCATCAACTCATATGGTATATTTCTACCAAAAAGTTATTGGCTTAATATTGGTCTGTGTTCATTGATGGACTGTATCTATTATGATAGAATGATAATTACACTGTTTCATGAATCAAACCAGTTGGATTACTGGTTAGTACAGTTTGAATAGACAGAGTAGAGCTTGTTCAGGGAGAAGTGATGAAGATGGTGGAAATCCTCAGAATCAAGGCATATGCGGAACTATTGAAAGAAGGGAACAGGTCAAGATTAATAATAGTCAAGATTTTTTTAGTTTCAAGTACTGGATTCATCCTAAATTGGCATTAGCAAAAATGGGAAAATATTGATACATATAGCTGAAATGTCCTGATAATGTTATCAGGTGTGGTTAACAGCAAGAAGCTTGGCGTGGTCAACAATGAGATGGCCTTTGTGTCTTGTGTATAATGGCACAGGAGAAAAGTGGGAGTAGATAAAACTGGAGAGGTGGTTAGGCCATATGCATTGAGTCTTGAAGCCAATCAATAAGAAGTTTGAATTTTATTGTGAGTGCAATGGAAAGCCCGTGGAATATTTTCTCCGGGAGTGTGATCATACATCTTTGGGTACATGGTTTAAATAAAATTTTAAAATTCTGTGTAATACTAACAGTCATGTTCTCTCTCTCTCTGTCACTCTCAGGTCTCTCATTGTGTGTGTGTGTGTGTGTGTGCGCGCGCACGCGCGTGCAAGCACGCACACGCACGCGCATGCACGCGCATGTGGTGCTATTTATAAGAAATCAGTTTAGTTTTCTGTTCTTGCGATAGTTTGCTTAGAATAATGGTTTCCAGCTGCATCCATGTCCCTACAAAGGACATGAACTCATCCTTTTTTATGGCTGCATAGTATTCCATGGTGTATATGTGGCACATTTTCTTAATCCAGTCTGTCACTGATGGACATTTGGGTTGATTCCAAGTCTTTGCTATTGTGAATAGTACCGCAATAAACATGCGTGTGCACATGTCTTTATAGCAGCATGATTTATAATCCTTTGGGTATATACCCAGTAATGGGATGGCTGGGTCATATGGTACTTCTTAGTTCTAGATCCTTGAGGAATCGCCATACTGTTTTCCATAATGGTTGAACTAGTTTACAATCCCACCAACAGTGTAAAAGTGTTCCTATTTCTCCACATCCTCTCCAGCACCTGTTGTTTCCTGACTTTTTAATGATTGCCATTCTAACTGGTGTGAGATGGTATCTCATTGTGGTTTTGATTTGCATTTCTAACAGAAAACCAAACACCGCATGTTCTCACTCATAGGTGGGAACTGAACAATGAGATCACTTGGACTCGGGAAGGGGAACATCACACACTGGAGCCTATCATGGGGAAGGGGAGGGGAGAGGGATTGCATTGGGAGTTATACCTGATGTGAATGACGAGTTGATGGGTGCTGACGAGTTGATGGGTGCAGCACACCAACATGGCACAAGTATACATATGTAACAAACCTGCACGTTATGCACATGTACCCTAGAACTTAAAGTATAATAATAAAAAAAAAGAAATCAGTTTATTACTGAATTGCCTTAGTTCTCCCTTCTTAAATAATGTGGATACTATAAAGAAAACAATGGGAGTATACTAGTGGTTATTATTATAATACATACTTGACCTACTTAAAAGCTCAGTTCCCTTTCTATAATTCCCTTAACATTTGTATTTTCTTGTTTAATAAGGGTCTTCTTGCGAGTTGGTAAGGTCTAGTGTAGGGACTGTACTTTATTACAAGTCATTAGCTCAGTGCCTTGCATATAGTAAGTATTCTAAACAGTTTTTAAAAGAGAACATGAACAATCTAGAGAAGAAACCACATGTACGTATTTCAGCATGTTTGAGGTCAATTTTAATTTAACCTCTCTAATGCTCTGGATTTCCACAGTTCTATGCCCCATCCTATCTGTGCCTTCTCTGGTATATGGATCTCCACATAAAAATCAAAATCTATGGAGACAGGGTATGAACTGGAACCCAGAATTGGCCATCTCAGAGAAGCAGGTGTTTACAGAAAGGAACACTGCAGAGAGACTAGATTCGGGAGCTAAATCTTTGGTTGGAGGAAACTAAGTTAGAGAACTAGTTCCGTATATTGAAATTCCAGAAACTTTCAGAAGAGTCGGTTGGACATATTAGTCCAAAGACTATTAGTGTGGTTTTTGTATGGTGAATAGAATTATGTGGGTATAGAATTGGAAAGTGATAAGAATTTCCACAAAAAAATATATATAGTAAGGTGAAGGTGATTTCACAGACAATTAAGATCAAATGTATAATATATATGGCTTTCTGTAGCTTCTGCTTGATCAAAGGCCAGAATAGCAAATTTAAAGGTTTACCCATCCTTCAAGTCTCCCATAAGCAACACTTTCCACAGCTTTTTAGAGTAACTGAAGAACAGACAGTTTGAAATTATGTTCTTTGGGGAGAGCCAAGAGTAGCAATATTCTAAATTTTAGTAAGACAAGTACCATGTGTTTAAAATTTTTTTATTTTTATTTTTATTATACTTTATGTTCTAGGGTACATGTGCACAATATGCAGGTTTGTTACATATGTATACATGTGCCATGTTGGTGTGCTGCACCCATTAACTCGTCATTTACATTAGGTATATCTTCTAATGCTATCCCTCCCCACTCCCCCCACCCCATGACATGCCCCGGTGTGTGATGTTCCCCTTCCTGTGTCCAAGTGTTCTCATTGTTCAATTCCCACCTATGAGTGAGAACATGCGGTGTTTGGTTTTTTGTCCTTACGATAGTTTGCTGAGAATGATGGCTTCCAGCTTCATCCATGTCCCTACAAAGGACATTAACTCATCTTTTTTTATGGCTGCATAGTGTTCCATCGTGTATATCTGCCACATTTAAAGCAGGGGCTAACGTTAATACTATTTGGTTAAATTTAAGAGTTCTAACCAGAGCTTTGTCTAAGAAATGAAAAGTAATGAGTTTTTATTTTTTTAAAGCCTTATTATGAGAAATTAATGTGGTGATCAGGTATTTTAAACTATTGAAGAAATAAATGAAAGAAAATGTCTTTAATAACGTGGAAGGGCACTGATTTACTGAAAAAAAAATATTTAAGTAATTTTTCCAACCTTTAGAGCTTTAGGATTATAAATTAAAAGCCTCTACTAAGAGGCAGTCTACCACTGATTATATTTTAAAGCTTGCTGTACATTAAGCACTTTGTATCACCTTAGCTTTTTCAAAAAATCATTTTTGTTTCTACAACACTTGGCAAACTTTCAGTAAAAAGGCCATCTTCTTATTTCTTGACCAAATGTATTAAAAGACACTTTCGTTTATAAAATTAATTTTATGATTATATTTATAGAACTCATAACTTTTTAAAATTTCCAGTAGAAAAATGTTTTGAAAAATATTTATACTCTGTAAACCCTATCAAGTAATTGTTAACCTTGTATTCATTTGAACACAATTTAATTTAGGTCAAAGTTATTTAATTCATTATTATACTATACTGTTATTGTTCACAAAAATTGACTGTTTTCTAAATAAAAATTGTGTTCTAATATTTAATTCATGATGCTTTAAAGTATTAAATATTATGCTTTGCTCTCCCTTTGTAGAAACTTGATAAGTTCTCAAGCAGACAGGGAAGAAAACATGAATAATTATTCCCATATTATAATTAATAATCATATATAATTCATAAATTCCATACTTACAGAAACTAAATTAAAAATTTACAACAGAGAAAAGCAAAACTAATAAGTAATTTAAAATATAGAGTTAAAAAAGAAATGGGGAGATGATCTAGATAAAGAAGAAAAAGCACATTTAATGTAATGTTAGGAATGAAAAAGGAGACATAACTACAGATAACTTAAAAATTAAGAGATATCTTTAATTTCAGCCCTTTGGGTGGCCAAGGTGGGCAGATGGCTTGATCCCAGGAGTTTGAGACCAGCCTGGGCACCATAACTACAGATACCTAAAAATTAAGAAATATCTGTCATCCCAGCACTTTGAGAGGCCAAGGTGGGCAGATGACTTGAACCCAGGAGTTTGAGACCAGCCTGGGCACCATGGTGAGACCCCATCTCTAGAAAAAATAACCAGGTGTGGTAACATATGCCTGTAGTCCCAGCTATTCAGGAGGCTGAGATGGGAGGATCACCTGAGCCTGGGGTTGGGGCCATCGACGCTGAAGTGAGCTGTGATCGCACCACCGCACTCCAGCCTGGGTCACAGAGTGAGACCCTGTCTCAAAAATAAATAAATAAATAAATAAGTGGACATTTAAAATAACCTTATGACGATAAATTTCAAACGGATGAAATCATAAACTTCTGGTAAGATATAACTTATACACTTTGTAAAAGAAAATGAAAAAATCTGAATAGTTTATAAGCTTTAAAGGAGAGAAATGGGTAGTTAATAATTGTGTATTCCTCCAATAGCCCATTTTCTGAAGTATTTTACTCAAATTCTGGAGCCCTAATGGGATGATAACTATGTGGCTATAAACCCATTGAAGCCAGAGGTTGTGTCTTTGTCACCTTCATATTTCCATCACAAAGTATAATAACTTATATTTTAGGCCCTCAATAAATATTTGTTGAAGTAATGAAAGAAAGAAGTCTTTCATTACTTTAATGTAAGTCTACATTTAAAAGTCTTGTTTTTTTTTTTTTCTAATCTCACTAACCTTTGAGCACCCCTGGGAAGTCATTTTACATATTTTTGATCAGTTTCCTCTCCTGTTGTCCTTGGAAATTTTCTCAAATCATCTCTATTTTCAAGCCCTTTACTAAATCTCACTCACCTCATTCAAAGCAGACAAACCCAGCTTCCATTCTAAACTTAAAATTGAGGTGACTCTCTCAAAAATTTGACTACTTCAAATTCCTGCTTCCAGAATGCCTCAACTCACTTACATCCATTCTCAGAATATGAAATCTCTCTTTCAGTTCAAGTGCAATCCTTCCTCCTGCCTTCTGGATCCTAATTCCTTGTGTCTGCTCTAAAGCTATCTATGGATTATTAGTGTATGATTCCTCAGCTTCAAACTCATTCTCTTCAGTGGCTTTTTCCTTTAATCTTTTAAAGGTATCTTTCCTACCAAACGCAAACAAGGAAAACAAAGCCAAACCAAACCAAACCAAGTTAGCCAGTCAACCAAATGATGACAATAAGAACAATAACAACAAATGAATACCTACTTTGACTCAGACTGTCTCTGAGATGCTGGAACAGCTTTAGTAATGTGTAACTGTTTATGCCTTGCTAGTTTGGGGTTATTTAATACACAATCACTAACCCACTGATGCTATCAAGTTGTGTAGAGTAATTATGCTAAAGTACAACATACAAGAGTAGTTTCCTTATATAATGGGAAAATTAATGAACATCACTGCTTCATATGAGGAAAAAAATAATCTAATAGTCAAGTGAGTGAGTGCTCACATTCTTCATTTCAGGGAGTTATATTTAGTGAGTGAAGGGATTAATCTAGGACATTTAAATAATAACTGATTAAAGTTTTGAAAATAAATTCACAAAAATGAACAGGGATGGATGTATCATATGGTAGATTATGCACAGAACAAAATATCAAATGATAAAGATTAAAATTAAAACTATGACTTTTCAAAGGGTCTCAAACCTTGGCTAGAGAACCATACATATTCATACTTATGGAAACAGAGAAATTTATTTACTGTGGTTTGGGTATTCAGGATTTCTTCATAGACAATCATTGCCTAGCATGGACTTGGTGTTTTAAGAGATAAACAAAGAAACTGGTAAAGCAAAGAAATTGCTCTTTTGATCTAGAATTTCTTTTATGCCCTAGATGTCAAAATGTGGTATGTCTTTTGAAAAAAAATTGTAAATTAATTAGGAAATAACTTCATCCTAGAGACTATTTATCCCAGTTGAAGATTTTTTGTTGGTGTTACTCATGAGTAAAGACAGAACAACTACAGCTTACACTTTTACAGAATAATTTCAAAGTAATTAAATTTTTTTTCATTTCCTAAATTTGAAAAAGCTTTGAAACCTATTCAAAATTAGGCTTAGAGTTAAATAAGTAAAATCATTTTACTGAGGACTTCCCTCAGGTTTCATCTCAGTTTGAAAATAGTCACTGGTTGAGAGATTTGGCCAGTGTTGAAAGGTAATATATTTTAGATAACAACTATTGTGTAACATTTATATGCCCTCCCTTTGTACACAGTTTATGACTTTGGATATGTAAGAGTTAGACCTGCTTTGTCCTGTAGGCCTCCTCTCTTCTTCTCCCACCTCCCTCAACTCCCTATCCTACTCTCAAACTTTACAAACTAGCTTTCTAGTGAACAATTTCCTGGATCTTTGGGGCCATGCCTTATTCTCTTTTTTTTATACTTTGGTCACAACTAAGTTATTTGCTCATTGCTTTCTTTGTTCTTTACTTTTAGCTACTAAGGGAAAAAAGTTTATTGTCCTTGTCCTTAAGGAAGTCATACTGTTATTAGCAAATTGTTTTAGAATTATTTACTGCTTTATCTCTCTATTTTGAGGATAGGGGCTGTATGTTACTCATATTGATGCCTAAAGTAGTGCCTGACACAAAGTAGATGCTAATTACATTTTGTTGGATTTTGTTGAATATTGATTTTGTACATATCATCTCTAAATTCAGAAGGTGTGAAAGTTAACTTTGCTTGCGCTGTCTAATAAATGGTGTCTAAAGAGCTCAGACTAATAATGTTTTTCATTTTAAAGACTAAAATAAAATATTAAAAACCCATAAATAAGCTTTCTTTTTGATTGTTTGTTTTAATGGATCACAAATGACCAACAAACATGTAAGAAGACATTCTGTCTCACTCACAGCCAGGAATGGCTAACTAAAATCTACCTAAAAATCTACTAAAATCTAACTATATTAATAATATCCAGAGATTTATGTGAGTTTGCCAAAATGGGTATTCTCACACATTGTTAGTATGATTCTAAATAATTATAATTATTATAACTTAAAATTTGATACAGTAATCATTTTGGAGTAGTAATCTTAAAATTTTAAAAATCATTCAAACCATTTGACTCACAAAACACACAATTTGTATACTGGTGTAGTGTTGCATGCATGTAGTCCCAGCTACTCTGAAGGAAGGCTGAGGTGGTAGGATGCTGTGGGCCCAGGATTCAAGTCCAGCCTGGGCAACATAACAAGACCTTGTCTCTAAAAAAAAAAAATTAAATTAAAAAAGTTAAAAAAATTTAAATTAAAAAAAGTTTAAAAAGAATCACACAATTTTATAGGTAGAAATAAAAGTACTATTATGAAAAGATACTTCTTTAAGGATAACTACAGCATCGTTGCTACTAATAGCTAAAGAAATAAAAAAAGAGAAAAAGCCTAAAAGTTAATTCATAGAATGGCTAAATAACTATGATATATCCAAATTATGCAACTACAAAAACATTATGATATAGATCATTGGTGTTAACACAATAAGAGAAAAATCAAGATATAGAACATATACTTTTATAAATGTAAATAAAACATTATAATGGAACACATAATAATTCTAATATAATATTTTTAAGCTAATAAGAATAAAACAGATTTTAAAACTAAGCCAGCTAAAAGCAAGAGTAACAACTTATAGCAGTGTCAAAGATGAATTTCCTACACACGGTTCGTTCAAAGGGAGTGAACCCTTTGAGCTTCTGGACTGCTCAGAAGACTGCTCCTCTGAGATCAGAGAGCTCACACCTCAGCACAGAGATTTATATGTTATCTCCAATTCGGTAACAGCTACTAGGAAAATGGAGTTCGAGCCTTGGTGATAGTTCACTTCTGTCTCCTTTCTCTTTCTTTTAGTTATCAGTTTTATAGCAAATAATCTCTTACATATTTGATCTATTCTGAATTGTTTTAACTAATATGCTACCATATTTTTCTAACTTATTTATTAAAATATCAGCCACAATTCTAAACTACAAAAGAAAAATAAACAAACCTCAAGCAGACGAAACATCTGAAAAATTTTTGTTAGCTTAATTTTGTCCCTTGGGAGTAAACCAGGCTAGATGTTGAAACTATATATATGCAAACTGAAGTGAACTATTATGTTTTGATTAACATCATTTATAACAACTAGCTTCTTTTTATTAAAATATCTATTTGAGATAAAATTTATTTTTGATATCCATTTCCAGGTAATTGCCTTGATTCTGCATTATCTATGGAACATAAATTGAGTTTTTTACAGTTGGTAGATACTTACATACAAGATTTTGCTGTGAATATCAGGGCAAGGTAGCAGAAAACATTGAAATACATTAATGAAAATAATTTTTTAAATTGATATAATGCAATTAGATTACTTTAGCTAATAGCATAGCTTTATTTTATTTTATTTTATTATTTATTTTTTAAGACACAGTCTTGCTCTGTTGCTCAGGCTGGAGTGCAGTGGCACGATATCTGCTCACTTCAGCCTGTGCCTCCTGGGCTCAAGCAATTCTCGTGCCTCAGCCTCCTGAAAGCTGGGACCACAGATGTGCCCACCATGTAGGGCTAATTTTTGTATTTTTAGTGGAGACAGGGTTTTGTCATGTTGCCCAGGCTGGCCTCAAATTCCTGGTCTCAAGTGATCCAACCGCCTTGGCTTCCCAAAGTGCCGGCATTACAGGTGTGAGCCACCACGCTCGTCCTAATTGCATAGTTTTAGACATCCATATTGGATTAGCTCTTCTGTAGTGTCCTGATGACTTGTGACCAGTGGTAAGAGTATGGAATTGGGTAGTTTCTATGACAAGGAATCTTTTCTGGCGGCTAATAGCCACAGTATCAAGAGTTTTTAAAACCACTCTCCTCTGGTCTCAATGGAGTCAAAGAAAGCTCTCCTGACTGCTTCTGAAAAAGGATGTCAAATGAAACTGTTTCAAATTGCTGAATAGCCTGGCTAATCCTGCCTGTCTCCAATCACAGGCTCTGAATCCATATTTTTCTCACCGTGGTAAGCTTTCCAACTATTTTTCAGATAACAAAACTTATATTTGGAATAATTTTGTGCTTCTGTGGTAGTAAAACCATGACTGAAATGTATCTCTGTGGAAACCCTTAATTCACTTAAAATCTATTATTCCTCCTAATGATTCAAGGCTTCAAATATTTCAATGGTAAAGAAAGAACATTTTCTATTCAGAGGGAATATTCATTTACTTCTTCAGTGCTTTGTGTGTCTAAAGAAGAAAAATATGAGATTACATGAGACACATACTTTTTCAGTGTTACTGATCATATTCCCTTATCTAAATTCTTTAATAACTAACTTTATTATATAAATCTTAAAACAATGCACATTTTTCAGCACCAGTATACACATATTCATTTTTTGGTTTTAGATATTAATCTATACCCAATTCAGACTGTGGAAACTGAACTAACATGACTGAAATAAAATAGTGTTATATTTTGTTCTTTAGACTCTTTTTTCCCCTCCTGAGATTTTGATATGTGCTTGGAGAGTTTTGAGTCAATATTTATTTGATTTGTTTTCTTTTCTGGAGTGATATTTTAAATACTTTAAAGATTTTGATTGAGTGAGAGGTGTGAGCTATATTTTCTTCTTTCCTGTATGATATACATACATTGTTTTCAATCTCATTTCTATTAAGTAATTATAGGAGAGCCCACAACATTGTTATTTTACATGTCACTATTTAGATATTTGTTATTTATTTATTTGTGTTGGCCTGAAGTAAATGTCACTTTTGTACAATATTTGAAAGATAGATTTATTTTATAAATTAATAGTTTAAGATTTTGCCAGCATTTGAAATTAACAAATATTTGGACAACGAAAACATCAGTATGAAAGGGAATACTGTAATTACTTTAGTACATAGTATTCCTGAATATCCATTAAAATTGATCCAAGCAAACTCTAATTATGAACATCATATTAACATTTGATCTAATTACTGAATATAATTAAAAGCAAAATAAGCTAATTTACTAAAGTATTCTGAAATTGACTGTTTTCAGTATTTCAGGATAACCAACATCTTTATTCTATTAATCTAGATGAATAAATTTCCATATATTAATGTTGTTTACTTTTAATGTTAGTGTGCTCAAAAAGTATATGTTAACTTTTAAAATTCAATTATACAGATAATATTCTTTTTATCTCAGGAATAGATCATCATTAAAAACTATTAATGTCACTGAAACATCATTGGAGTTGTCGGATTTGGATTATAATGTTGAATACAGTGCCTGTGTAACAGCTAGCACCAGATTTGGTGATGGGAAAACAAGAAGCAATATCATTAGCTTTCAAACACCAGAGGGAGGTGAGTTAAGGATGTATGCCAATTAAAAGAATGTTCTTTTTCTTTTTAAAAAAATATCCTGCTCAGAAAAAAATTCAAATATCAAAATGTATGACGAAGCCTAATATTCATTATCAATTGGATGAAAAATTGTATTTTGATCACTTTTTAGCTGTGTGATGTTAGGAAAATTAATCTCTGTGTGCCTCAATTTCCCATTGGTAATGTGGAAACAGTATCATTCTACTTCACAGGGTTCTTATGGAGATTACATAAGTTTTTATGTTTAAAAGCCCTTAGCACAGAACTTACTTGACAAATAGAATTTTATGTGTTTATTAAATGAAACAACATAAAATGCATGAATCATTTGTCTATGACTTTTATTATTCAATATACAAATTTTAAGTTATATTAGAATTTCAAATTATGTACTCTGTATTGGAAACCTGTTGTAACAGTTTTCTCATATCCAGAGCAGTGGACAGGTTTTCGAAAGGGGATAGTATTTTATGAGTAAGAAATCCATCTGTCTTCAGCTTGAATACGCCTATAATAAAGTATTAGAGGGGTGACCCAATGCGTTTTTTTGGATTTCATTTCTGACATCTAAATAGATGTTATTTCTAATTCAAGCTTTTTTGAAAAACAATTTTTACCACTTTAATTTATAAACTGTAGGTAAAATTCAGGCCATTTCAGACATTACTTGTAGCCACAAATACAGTAATTTGTTCAATTATTTGTTTTATAGCACCAAGTGATCCTCCCAAAGATGTTTATTATGTAAACCTCAGTTCTTCATCAATAATTCTTTTCTGGACACCTCCTTCAAAACCTAATGGGATTATACAATATTACTCTGTTTATTACAGAAATACTTCAGGTACTTTTATACAGGTAAGAACTGAATTTTCCCCTAGTTCTTTATTAACATCCTTAAGTTTTATTAATAATATAGACTTGTCACAGTGAAAGAAATTGTTCACCTTACATTGATAATTATGCACAGATGTATTTTATAAAACTCCCATTGACATAAAAAATGTGCTATAGAAAATGTCAGATACATTTAATCTCTCTTTACACACACACACACACACACACACACACTTCTATATAAGCTTCACATGTATTACCGACAGTGAATCTGCCACCTACTTAAAATTCTGTTTATAAAGATGGCCCTCAATTACACTTCCTCCAACAAGTGTTCTCTAAAGTGCTGATGGTATCATTTATCCTCAAAGTTATTTATTAGCTAAGTTTTTTTCATTTGTTGGTATACGATATAAATAGTTTTAGTGTTTGAATGTGTTTGTGTGTTTTTCTTTAATTTAAAAAAATGTTTTTGATTGTTAGCAGGAAGGGTTATTATAAAAATAGTGTAATAGTAGTTATTGTTTAATATCAGATGTAATGAAGACCACTCAGAATGTGGTTATTTGTCATAGATAAGGTTCTAGGCTTGCACAGTTTGTAGATGAGCACTCTCTAGGATGTGAATGATGATGGCTATGAAAATAGCTAAAATGCCTTTACTTTGAAGAAATATTTCCAGTTTTCAGCAGGATTATGTTATTTCTCCAAATTAGGTGTTTCACAGAACTTTAATATATAAAAAGGATAACTGGAGTGATTATGATTGAATCAAAGATGCAGAGAGCTGGAATATAATTTGAAAGACACGAATTTAAAAGAAATGCTGCAATGTGCAGAATACATCACTTAGTGGTAGAAATTATTGACTGCATGTTTGTGACTTAGGTGATTCTTAATTCTTTCTATCCTTTTAAGTAAAAGAAGAAGAAAGAGAAGTCTTACAAATCCTGAGTTGCCTAATCCCATTTGTGACTGACAGCCCAAGTTTAGTCACTAGTTAGTTCTCCTGAGTAATATCCTCTGGAATTAAGTGCAGCTTTAGTGCAGCTATAGTGCAATGTAGGCTAATGAAGAGGGCAAGAGCAGAACTTTGCAAGCTATCTCAGGACTAACCTAGCAGGGAGAAAGACAAAGTCCAAAAGGTGGATTAGTGTTTACATTCTGTTCTATAAGAGTAGGGTTGTATAAGTCTGTCTATCTAAAACTTGATGCAAAGAGAAAACTACCTTATAAAAGACATGTAGATATAGTTACAGATATAATAAAAGACATGTAGATAGAGTTATAAATGTAATTGTAAATCAAGATTTTTAAACAAATGCCTTAAGAGCAGAAGGAGAAAGGAAGGTCCAGTTTTCTACTCTGTAGTCACACAGTTTTTGCTTTTTGTTTCGTTCTCTGTAGGGAAGAGAAATGGGACCTAGAGAGGCAATTTATTTTTTACCAAAATGTTGTTTACAATTGTAACAATATGTCATTATACCAATAGAAGGTATTCAAATTGGAGATTTTCCTTCTTTTATACATCTAAAAAATGTTGCACAATTGTTCCAGTAGTTCTAAATTTTAGCAACCATTTTGTCTCTGTACAATTTACTTACGGCTTCTTTGTGATTTATATTTTGGTTCTCTTTGTCCATATCTAAATGATATAGTGTAAGTATCAAACTATGGTTCCAACATGATCTTCTAAACCTACTTCTTCAAACCTGGCTGTGTAATATGATATAATTTGCAATTCATCTGCCTTAGAACATGTTATCTTTTATTAAATAATCTTAAGAATGCTTTTAAGTGTGACAGCTGCAAGAGGGCACAGGCTAATGATGTTAAAACATTTCAGAAGTATAGTCTCATATTGCTTGAAGTTTATCCATGCTTTAACTTATTCCTAAAGTTAATGTTAAAAATAGCATCAATATCTTCACTACCTAATTTTCTATTTTGAATTAGTAGAAGAAATCCTCAAAATGAAAATTATATAGCAGAATAGGTGTATACCTTTTTATTTGTTCCCTATCATCTTTCCCCTTCTTACAGAACTTTGTAGAATACGTCATGCATGGCATATCATGTTCTGCCTCCCATTGCCAATAACTGTTGCTTCTCTTAGTTCCCTTATGCCATGACAAGCATCTTGTAGAAAAAGAATTGTGTAATATTTATCTTTTCATCTCCTAAAGTCTTCTGAAACTACATCATACATAGGTTTAATGCTCAATACATATTTTAATTGAAAGATTATAAAAATATTATAATAGACCAACATCATTTTTAGTACATAGTCATAATTTTGGAGTCCTTGAGTATGTAGCAAAGCCATCTTTCCTTCTTCTTATCTTGGAGAATTTAACCTCTTTGCTACTATTTGGCAATCCATATTGTTCTTCCTTCAGTTATTGCACATTGTATTTTGTACAGCATGTTAACTTTTCTACTTTACAATTTTTACCCATTTATGTTTCCTTTGTGTGCCTGACTTAATGTCTTCTATTTTAAAATGGGCTTGGCGCGATGGCTCACGCCTGTAATCCCAGCACTTTAGGAGACCGAGGTGGGCGGATCACAAGGTCAGGAGATCGAGACCATCCTGGCTAACACGGTGCAACCCTATCTCTACTAAAAATACAAAAAATTAGCCGGGCGTCACCGGTGGCGGGCGGCTATAGACTCAGCTACTCGGGAGGCTGAGACAGGAGAATGGCGTAAACCTGGGAGGCGGAGCTTGCAGTGAGATCGCGCCACTGCACTCCAACCTGGGCGACAGAGCGAGACTCCGTATCAAAAAAAAAAAAAAAAAAAAAGAAAGAAAAAGTATTAACATAGCTTTTTGATGTAAATTTTAATTTTTGTTATAGAATTTATTCTGATTACCTATGACCTTGATGACTAATACATAACAAATTATCTGCATCACCCAGAAGTCATTCCTGCTGAGTGTGTGACTTAATGTGCATAGACATGTAACAAATTTGTAACATTAGATCAATTATCCAGATGATTATTTTACTCATCTGTTTATTTTTGCACAAAAATGTCTTTTGGCACAAATTATCTAATTAAGGCTTTTTTTGTTGTTTATATAAATATAGTCAGAAGGTATTTAGTGAAACCTTTTCAAATTTGACCAATCAGCTAATATAACACATTTTTGGGGGGGCGGGGTACGGAGTCTTGCTCTGTCACCCAGGCTGGAGTGCAGTGGGGCGATCTCGGCTCACTACAAGCTCTGCCTTCAGGATTCCCGTCATTCTCCTGCCTCAGCCTCCTGAGTAGCTGGGACTACAGGCGCCTGCCACCTCGCCCGGCTAATTTTTTGTATTTTTAGTACAGACGGGGTTTCACCGTGTTAGCCAGGATGGTCTTGATCTCCTGACCTCGTGATCCGCCTACCTCAGCCTCTCAAAGTGCTGGGATTACAGGCGTGAGCCTCCACGCCCAGCCTATGTTAATACTTTTAAGTGGTGCTTTATATAAGCCAGTTGTTCCATGTGTAAAGTAGATGTATTGGAAGGTATTAAAGTTCATGGATCGTATTTTGTGTGAGTTTGCTATATTACTTTAACTTGTCTATTTCTATGTAAATCACCACAAAATTGGAAGTAAATCTTTTATTGCACTATATTTTCCCCTGAATACTGGCAAAAGAACCATAAATTTTTGCTAAATTTAATTTGTTGATAAATTTCAGAGCCATTCTTACTATACGTTTAGTAAAATTGCTTATCCTATGTTATTAATTTAAATGAAACTAATTACTTTTTTTTTATTGTGTGCTAGACATGGTATTAATGGCTTTTGTGCTTCATGTCATCTAATCCTTAAAAGTTGTCTGTGAAGTGGAGATGATTATTTCCATTTTACAGTTGAAGGGAGAAAAGCTTTGAAATTAGATGATTTATCCAGGGATACCCTGCCACAATTTGAATGCAGTTCTGTAGGACTTAAATGGCTTCATGTGGATTGGAATGATTCAGATTACTCTGTGCAGATGGAAATTATAAAATTATTCATACTGATTACCTATATGTTTAAGTCTCCTTTTATTTTAGAATTAATTTTATTTGGCTATGTGTTTTACTTTTAAAATTTGATAGGAAAAAAATGATTGCATAAATACCCTAATAATTTTTTTCAAGCCTTGGGGAAAAATGTAACTGGGAGTCAGGCTAGAGAATTTAAAACTTTCTCTTACTCTACACGTCAGAGAGTACATCAATCTGCCATCCCTTTGCTACAGCTATGAGAAGCAAAGTCTGAAAAGAAATGTGAAAGTCTGAAAACCCACTAAATGTGAATAATAATAGCTATTCGAGTTCATAGAAAGAGGGCAAACACATTTGAATTCCTTCATCACAAATGGAAAGAAACAAAATTAAAAGTTTTATAATACTCCCAAACTTGTTTAATATTAGCCGATGCTTTGAAAATTACTTGAATGTTTTTATAAGAAAAGTGACCCTGATCAGCACAGTTGTAGCATTTCCATTTGGCCACTTGACCTTCTTCATTGTTGGCTTGGAGTTTTTACTCATTGCTATTTGTGAATTGGTTTTGCAATAAAAACTACCATCTATTTCTCTGTTAGTACAAACATATTTCCAGTTTAATTGTTGCGATAAAAAATGTTCTATGTTGATTTTCCTAAAACAATTAATATATTAAAATGATGAGACAATCAATTCATGGATAACAATTATTTTGAAATGTTCATGCATACTAAAAAAATACATTCTGAACAATGAAAGCAATGTGTTTATTTTTCAGAATTTTACACTCCATGAAGTAACCAATGACTTTGACAATATGACTGTATCCACAATTATAGATAAACTGGCAATATTCAGCTACTATGCATTTTGGTTAACAGCAAGTACTTCAGTTGGAAATGGGAATAAAAGCAGTGACATAGTTGAAGTATACACAGATCAAGACAGTATGTAAACAAAAAACACTTATTAATCTTTAATAGGATTAATTTAAAACTTATTATTTTAGGAACTTTTCCTTTGGTTTGAATTTGTAATAAAATCTTTTATTTAGACATATTCATTACAGGAGTTTGAAAATGCAATTAATATTTTTATAAAACTATTGCAGTAATAGCCTCTTCTGTTCAAGAAAACTGCCAACTTTCATTCATGAAAATTCTGTTCTTTTTATTGCTTCAAAAGATGTCATGGCCATCCAATTATGGGCACAAAAAGTACTGCATACATGGATGAATTTTCCAGTCGTTAATTTACTTATTCATTTTCTTCAAGGACTTAAAAAGTCTCTAGCAACTTGTTTTCTTTTCAGACTTTGAATCTACATGGGACTCTGCAGCACTTCTGTTCTCACTGTGTTTGTGACTAATATATCCAGAATATTTTTTAACTCCAGAAGTTTCTCGTATGCATCTTCTGAAGAATCCTATTTATCCTGAGTATTCAAAAAACTATAATGATTGAAGCTCTTGATTTTTTTATGTTTCAATTTTCAGAATACAGTGATAAGCAGATCATTACCTATTTTTCTTGTAGTTGTTTCTGTCATCCATTTGCTTATTTATTTTCAAAGATTAATCCCTTATTGAGAAATGGTAGTGACCTAAACTTCTGGAGTAAAACTCCATGTTTACTCTCTGAAAGCTGTAAATTGACAGATTCCTTAAGCATGAGAAATGAATGCTTGATTTGTTTTTGGAAAAATCTTTTGAATTGTTGACAAGTTGTTCAACATAAAAATAAATGATAAATGTGGGAAAATATGTATTTGGGGTCTAGCAAAAATGTTATATTGTAATATATGATCAATACCATTTCAGGCATTCTTTAAATGTAGATCTCCCCCAGGATTTTTGCCAACCTATAACATTTTATCACTTATAATTTCTACCCCATGGATAATAAGCACTTACTATGCACTACTCCAGGTGGATGTCAAATGTACATTAATAGAGTTTAATGTCACAATACAACTTATATCTGAGAATTGGAACTTGTGTGTAAGTAGAGTAACTTTTTAATATACAAATTTGAGTTGGTAGTCTGGTGACTGGAGACATTTTGAGACTGGATATTGGGAAAGCTTTTAGTATTGATTCTTCTTACTACCCACATGACCTTGGAGAAGTCACTTAATGGCTCTGAGCTTTAGTTTCCTCATATGTACAACAGGGTAATATTTAGAAGAAATAAGCTAAACGATGGTTTAGATAATATAAATTATCAAAATATTTAAATAAAGCAGTATAACTGCATATATTATGCACACACACGCACATGCGCACACACACACAATTTCCACATACTAGGAAAGAAGAGCCAAGAAAATATTATAGAAACAATTCCCATACATATTAAAGATGACAGAGTTTATTTTGAATGATTTTTAAAATAATTTTTTAGAAGATATTTTATAATAGGTGAATGTTTACCACATCTGCATTTAAATAATTTAAGAGCTGATGATGTAATAGTTGCCATTTCAACAATTATACTCAGTTTGTGAATTTAGATTCTGTTTAGGGTAACTGATGATTTTTGTATTTTGCCCATTACCTATCATAGTACCTGAAGGGCTTGTTGGAAACCTGACTTACGAATCCATTTCATCAACTGCAATAAATGTAAGCTGGGTCCCACCAGCTCAACCAAACGGTCTAGTCTTCTACTATGTTTCACTGATCTTACAGCAGACTCCTCGCCACGTGAGACCAACTGTAGTTACATATGAGAGAAGCATATATTTTGATAATCTGGAAAAATACACTGATTATATATTAAAAATTACTCCATCAACAGAAAAGGGATTCTCTGATACCTATACTGCCCAGCTATACATCAAAACTGAAGAAGATGGTAGGCTAGACCCTTTTATTGCCTATTAAGCAGATTGTTGTTGTTCTTTTCATTTACATTGCTTTCTCATAGGTAACAGTCTTTAATTATATTGCTTCTGTTTGATCTCAAGTAATTAGCCTTTCAATAAACATAATGTGTCTTAAAATAATCTGCTAAGAAAATCAAATCCCATTATGATTGAATCCTCTTTGTTAATGCTGATTCACTTTTGTTTCATTTGATATTCTCTTTTTCTTTTATAGTCCCAGAAACTTCACCAATAATCAACACTTTTAAAAACCTTTCCTCCACCTCAGTTCTCTTATCATGGGATCCCCCAGTAAAGCCAAATGGTGCAATAATAAGTTATGATTTAAGTTTACAAGGACCAAGAGAAAATTATTCTTTCATTACTTCTGATAATTACATAATATTGGAAGAGCTTTCACCATTTACATTATATAGCTTTTTTGCTGCTGCAAGAACTATAAAAGGACTTGGTCCTTCCAGTATTCTTTTCTTTTACACAGATGAGTCAGGTAAGCCGGAATCCCCATTTCTTCAAACAATTTCACTGTTGCAGCACCTGCTCTCTCTTTTTAAGGAACAGCATGGAATATGGAAGGATATCTGATTGTCTATTTGTAACAGCCTTACCATTATATTTACTTTGTTGAATTTTTTTTTTCAATTTGAGCTTAAGAATTTCCTGTTCTGTTTAAAGCTACTTTGGAACTACTGTGTCCAAATACAGATTGTAATTAATTATGATATTTGTTTCTGAAATTAAAATATGATACTTTTATAAATCTTTTCGAACTAATATCTTCAGGAAAGTAAGTCACAGTGCTATTTTTATGTTAAAAGTTTTATGAATGTAAGTTTCATCATGTGTTTTCCTACAGTGCCTTTAGCACCTCCACAAAATTTGACTTTAATCAACTGTACTTCAGACTTTGTATGGCTGAAATGGAGCCCAAGTCCTCTTCCAGGTGGTATTGTTAAAGTATATAGTTTTAAAATTCATGAACATGAAACTGACACTACATATTATAAGGTACGTTGATTATAACAGTATATGTTTATTTTTAAAAATCAGAAATTGAATTAAAATCTTTTGACATAGGAGGAAAATGGACTACTAAATTAAACAGTGACTATTTTTTTAAACTTATTTCCTACAATTTAAGGATGCTTATGGAAAACACAAGAAGCATTTGCCAGATATATAAGCTGAATACTTCATAGAGCAATGTGCTTAGATTTGTAACTTCTAGATATCTACAATTTAAGAAGCAGTTGCATCATTTTGTTAATGCTGGAAAATGTATAGTAATTTTTTTCTGGCTTACAAATATAAAATGTATTTCTATCTGTTGTTAACAGCAGTACCAAGGGAATCTTTTTAGCCTTTTGGAAAGGTATTCATATTTATTCTGGACTTCTGGTCATCTTTCCCGATAGCATATGATCCTACACTAATTGGTCTTTTAAGATATATCCTTATTTTTTTATTTTCAAGAGTAATTCATTTGCAACACTAACCACATTTTCCCTCTTCCATTTTTGCCATTCAGAATTAGTGAAAAGTATCCACAGAACTGATGTAACAAAGAGTCTCAAATATATGTCCGTGATTTCTAGCATTTAATTGCCAAAATGTAATTAACAAGCATTTATTTAAGAAAATTTTCATATTTTTTTCCTCAAAGGCAAATAAAGTCCTGGAATGTTCTTATTTAGTTTACAGCAAGAAGAGTGCAAAAAATCTACGTAAACATTTTACTCAATATTATGAGTATTACAATTTATGACTATGGTAAATCATTGTTATAGCATATGTAGCTTACAAATTGAATAGTAAAAATGAAAAGCAGGCATTAACTTTATGTCATCAGGAACAATGACTTTCTTTCTGGAAACCAAGATATTACTTTAAAACTTGATAGTCTGAGTATAATTTGAATCATGTTACCCCATAAATGTGAAATTTGTTTCCCAGAAGTGTGAAATTACATTAAATGACATGAAGCCTCTTGCCCTTTAATATCTATCCCTGGTTTAATCTTAACATTTTTCCATTTTTTATTTGCTTTGTCTGTATGGGTCACTGGGAGATAGGTATCAAAAGGGAAAAAAGAATCCTTTTCTTAGAGTAATCGCATCCCTAGGACAATTGTGTATGTGTATTAGAGTGTGGTTGTCTACATATGGATCTTATCTCCTCAGAATGGTGATCTCTAACATAGACTGTCTTAGCATAGTGGTGAAGCAAGGGCTCTGACTTCAAATTACCTGGCTCAGATTCTGCCTTTGAGACTTATTGTGCTTCAATAGGGACATTGCTTACTTCTTAATGCAAAATGGGAGTTACAAAGATGTGTACATTCGAAATTGAGGATTACAAAGGAAAGTCTACACATAGAGCATTTCAAACAATTCCAAGCATGTGATAAACATGTTGCTATTGTTGCTGTAATTGTACACAGTTTTTAAAAGAACAAAAAAATCTGTCCAACATTGTAACAGCACTAAGCTTGGAATGACAATATGCCATTATGTGAACATGAGAATAATTTATATTCTAAGATTTGGAAACAGATTTTCTCAATAGAAGCACATCTTTAATATTTCACAAGCAACAAAAATACCATCTTTATACCATTAAGTATTAAATATATCGTTTGGGATGGGCAGTCGTTTTGTGTTTTAAAATCTGCTACCTCATGTTACTCATTTTTACATCTTTTTACATCTATTGTCTCATTTATCAATTTTCATAATCTTATTTGCTTTCAAATTCCTTTAAATATACTCTCATGCCATCTTTTTCCCTGTCTCAGCATCTAGTTACTATATCTGCTTTCCTCTTTCTGTTTAGCTTTCTCCCCTAGTGTGTTCTATTTTCCTTTCTCTTTCATCTACCCTGATATCCTGACAGCATCAATTTACATTATTTTATCTGTTTTTCTATTCTTTTTCTTCTTTCAAATTATGTGTGCATTTGTGGAGGTAGAATAATGCTACAACCACTTCAAATGTTGCTGCTATCCCAGTCTATCCACTGTGGTCCACGGATAGTGAAATCTATAGGTGACTTGGGTCACTCACACATACTGAAAGAAATTATTTATTTAGTACAAAGTTCTATCAAAATACGTTTGTAAGTATTTATCACTCATGTTTCCCTTTTTGACAACATACGCTTGTGTAAATCTGTTCACTATCCCATAAACTACTCTCTTATTATTATGTCCTCTTGAGTTCAGTTGTTTCTCTGGTCATTAGCTCTTCCTAACCAAAATCATAATTTGCTTGTTTTGTGTTTATTTTTTTCTCATTCAGAAATCGTATATTTCTCTAGTTAATATAAAATTTCTTTGATGGCAGGGACCATGCCTTATATGTGTCTATAATCTCAGAATATCTAATATATGTTTTGTAAATAGTAAGCAGGAAAGAATGACTGAAATAGATTAGGTAAGCCCCTAAAGTAAGTCAGTGAATTCCTAGAGATTATTTTAAAATACGATTCTAATTGTAAATTTCCCAATAATTAATATTCTTGTTAAAATTTCTGTTACTGTGGTGTTTAATAAATAATCAAAATGGTTTATATTTTGTCAGATATAACGTAAGAGTCCTATGTTTATATCACATAACAGATTATCTTCTCCGTCCATGAGGATAACTGATTAATCTTAACTGCTTTCTTGGTCAGGACAATTATCTTTGAATGAAAACTTTGTACTTAATGATAATTTTTTCTATGAGAAAGCATATTCCTCCTTGGGCAACTATGATACTCTTTTGTTCCTTTTCTCATGTCTCTAAAAACAGTATCAAATTAGAAATTTAGGAATTGGCTGGGAAAACTCCCAATTTAAGCTTCATGGAAGCAGATATTTTAAAATTATTATTCACTGCTGTTTTGTCAGTGTCTACATACAGTAGCTGAAGAATAAATACATTGACACAGGAATGCTGTGGGTATTAAAAATGAATTTAGATGACTTCAGAAAAATCACATCTCCGACCACCACAAGTTGGTTTTAAATTGCAGACTGTAATTATAGCAAATTTTAAAAAAATGAGTATATAATTCCAAGTAAAAATTATGAAAACAAAACACTCTAGTTTTCTAAAAAGTCAATTGTAGGCCAGGTGCAGTGGCTCACACCTATAATCCCAGCACTTTGGGAGGCCGAGGTGGGCGGATCACCTCAGGCCAGGAGTTCAAGATCAGCCTGGCCAACATGACTAAACTCCATCTCTACTAAAAAATACAAAAATTAGCTGGGCATGGTGGCACGCGCCTGTAATTCCAGCTACTTGGGAGGCTGAGGCAGGGAGAATTGCTTGAACCTGGGAGGTGGAGGTTGCAGCAAGCACAGATCATGCCACTGTACTCCAGCCTGGGCAACAAAAAGAGACTCTGTCAAGAAAAAAAACAAAACAAAACAAAAAAAGTCTAAAAAAGGCAATTATGAGGTTCTTCAGGGAAAAGAGGGTGCCCAGTTCATCCTTGTATCATAAACTGAGCACACTCTATGGCACAAAATAAATGCTGATATTTGTTTTATTATAATTTAAAATATCCAAGCTTATTAATCCGTAAGTTAAATATAAAAGGAATAACTTCAATGAAAATATTCCAGTGATGAACAATTTTTTGACAATGCATTGGGACTAATAATTTTTTTTCTGCTTTTCAGAATATATCAGGTTTTCAAACTGAAGCCAAACTTGTTGGACTAGAACCAGTCAGCACCTACTCTATCAGTGTATCTGCCTTCACCAGAGTTGGAAATGGCAATCAATTTAGTAATGTAGTAAAATTCACAACCAAAGAATCAGGTTAGATACACTTTTTGGGCCTAAAATGTTTCATTTTATATTTAATACCTTTCCTTTCCTTTTCTCAGTTTATATTATAAAGTATCATTACTTAAGAGTCTACTCAAAGGGAAATTGCATTTCAGTGATTTACGTTTAGTCTTGGTCTTGTGTGAAATCATATGCTGTATGTGTGTTTATGCATACATTTTTACACATAGTTTTTCCTTTTGAACAGAAGAAGTTGAAATAAAAAAGTAGTTTGGGAACAAAATAGCCTTCTAGATATCTGTGAAAATTACCTAATTCTTGGAACTGTTTTGAGATAGCTGGGGAAAAAAGGGGAAATGAACTAGCAGTCACTTTTAACAGGCTGATTTATATTTTTATGAAACAGTATCTATAATTTTCTTTTAAGAAGATGAGTTGTGACATTTGGAGAGCATGAGTCATTGCATAAGCCCCCTATGTTCCCATCATCCCATCTTTACCATGTGGATGACACTGAAATATCAGTGGCCTAATTCATCAACAGCTTACCTGCTGTGTCACACATGTAGTACACATGACATATCTTGCCTTTGTGTGCACACTGAGTAGTTTTTATTTATGACTATTTAATGATGGCTTAGTAATGTACTTTTCCTTTTCTCAACTGGACAACACCTTTAAAAACACCTCTTTTTATTTTATTTTATTTTTTTAACTTCTGTCAATGTTTATTGAATGAGCACAAGATCCCATTCTAGTCATTTCTCCTTATCAGCTCTGGATGCACTTCCTGGTATGTTAGTGAATCTCTAAATTGAAACTGTAGACCACTGACTACTAAATTAATCATTTTTGTATAAATTTATGACTACCTGAGACTGCTTTTCATAGCATTCCTGTAAGAGAGGCAAAATAAATAGCATTTATAGTGGATAAAAGTACATGCTGTGAAGTCATTATCTGGATTTGAATTTGAGCCCCATGACCTACTAGTTGTATAATCTTGGCAAAGGCTCATGACTCTGTGAGCCTCTGTATCCTTAATTGCAAAGAAGCACGCATTAACAGTAGCCATCTCATAATGTTGTTGTCAAACGTATTTGAAAAAATACACATAAAGCACTTCATAGAGTGTTGGACACACAGTAAATGCCCACTTCATAGAGTGCTGGACACACAGTAAATGCCCTCTAAATATTACTGTTGCCCCCATTCCCATGTTACAGATGAAGAAGCCATGATTCAGGCATATTAGATGAAAAGGACCTCGAGAAAATTAGTGAAGAACCTGTCTAGAACATTGGCCTTCTGACTTCTAGTGACAAGTGGACATGACTGTAGGAAATGCATGTTGTAAAAGAGTGATAGAATATAAAAATGTTCAACCCATAAATAAAAAATATTTTAATAATATTTGTACATGAGAGCAGTAACAATTGAGGCTAATCTTGTAGAAAATGCTCTGTAAACCAATAAATATTTTTATCAGCAAGATAAAATTGTACCCCAACATTCTATACTCTGATTATTTAAATAAATAAAATTTTCACCTTTAAGAGTTTTAATATAACTGGTTTTTTTTTTTTGAGGTTCAAAAAATCAGGAAAACATATTCACAAAATCCAGATTTAGAAACTAAAGTTCAACAAATTGTCAACTCTCTTATGTTAACTTTAAAAATGTTATATGATTCTGAAAACAAGGAAGTGAATAGTTAATAACATTTAATTGCCATATCCCTTGATCAGCCCAGAAATTATCTTAAAAAAATTTTTAATGCCACACATTCCCTAAGTATTCTCCTTTAGTACTGGTGTCTTTATCTTACAGAGGAAGAAAAGTTTATAACAGCTCAGTTTAGATCCAGGTAGAGCAGTGTAGGCAGGTCAGGGATCACCTGAGTATTCTTTAAAACACTATATTTTGCATAATGGCAGCAAGTTATTTTCTTTCAATTTTCATTGTTTGTAATCCACAAATTGACCATGTCCCAATTTTTCTTCTAGCATTATCTTTTACTGTGACAAGAAAATTTATTCTACTAATACCACCATTAGGGTACATTGGCTAATTGGACATTTCTGTGGGAAGCAACCAGTCTCTCTAATGTGCAGTCACTTTGGTGGGCTAGGGTATTGTTCCTTAACCAGGCCTTCCAGATACAGAGGACCTCTGAGAAATTGGGTTACTTTCAAGTAAATTCAGAGAAGCTCTAGAAAATAAGACTAAGACTCCTTAAATCTTCCTTCCAACGATGTCTACAAAAGGTACTTAAAGATGAGATCCTCAAGATTCTTTCAAAGAAGACATCTGAGTAAAAACCAGTACCTTTAAATTAGTTAGGGGTTTCCAAGTACTGTGAAGCCCAGATTTGTCACATCAGGGAGGCACCTGTATCTATGTTTTGCATAAAAATGTTGCATAATAAAGTATTGCTAAGATTCTTCCTTTCCAAGTAAGAGAGCAGTTATCAAACACCGCCTGGGCCTGGGCTTGAGGCTACACATTTGCTTCTGAGCTTTCGAGGATGTGATTGTGCTTGGAGCTGGAAGATATTTAGTGACTGGTTCAATATTGTAAGGATTAATGCAATAGCATAAAAAGCAAGTCAACAGCCTTTTGATTCAGTCTATGTTAATGACTTTTTAAGCACACATTGAAAATTTGATATATTAAATATTTTTCTAGTTGCACTTCTAAACACAGTTGTATCTAGTGATCACATAATTCAATCAATTATCTACTTACATGTGTATACACTTTAACTGGCGGTATATGTTTATCTCTTAAGTTCCAGATGTCGTGCAGAATATGCAGTGCATGGCAACTAGCTGGCAGTCAGTTTTAGTGAAATGGGATCCACCCAAAAAGGCAAATGGAATAATAACACAATATATGATAACAGTTGAAAAGAATTCTACAAAAGTCTCTCCCCAAGATCACATGTACACTTTCATAAAGCTTCTGGCCGGTACCTCATATGTCTTTAAAGTAAGAGCTTCAACCTCAGCTGGTGAAGGTGATGAAAGCACATGCCATGTCAGCACACTACCTGAAACAGGTAACTAACGTGAAACAGGTAACTAACATGAAACGTTTAACTATTTGGGGATTGTGTCAATACCACCTGCAATCTTTATAGCATACTTATCTAATCATATAAAGCACATATTAAAAAATACATCACAGGCTTTTTATCCCATGTGTTGCTTGCGTACCAGCTGTGTACTACATTGACCCTTCTCCAAAACATTGGGAGATTGAAGGGAGGAAAAAAAAGAGAGAGGATCCGCTTTACTGTATTTCCACAAATATAAAACCCCAACTTAATGAATTATGTTTTATCATGATTTAAAAGAAAAAATAAACATGTAAACCTTTCATGTATATCTTTTTTTGTCTTATTTGTTTTTATGGAATTCTAGATGTTTTCCTGAACTATATGGTTGCAGTATCAGACTCAGTTTCATCTATTTTCTCCCCTTTATATCAATCTTTATCTTTCATGTTATTTGAATAAAATATCCAGGTCATTAAGCTTTAGTCCACAAGAAGAAATTCTCATCTTCCCTAGCAGTGCTCTATCCTATGTCATAATATCCTTCATCCTATTTTCTTCCATATTCTACCTGCTTATATTAGAGTCTGTTTCTTTCCTGATAACACCACTTCCCTTGATGCATGTCCTAATGGGCACTGTAGATACTGGCAATAATTGTTAACTTCTGGCACTTCCAGACCCTTTATCTTGGAAACGTCTTTCAACCCGTCTTGAGGCTGTAAACCTAGAACATCAAGATATAGTGTGCCTTCTCTCTGATTTCAGCATCTAACTCAGCATCCTTTCCCTCTCCTTCTTCCAGTGCAACATTTTTTCAAACTACGGTGTTTCCCTTTCCAGGATGGAATAGTTACATTTCAACAACACCATCTCTTGCTCCTTAGATCTCATACCATGTCATTGTGACTTATCCTCCAGGAAGATTCCTCACTCTGAGAAGACCCCATTATTTGTTTTTTCCAAGATGCTGGCTGGTAAATATTTCTAGGAAAAAGTAGAAATGATTCTACTTTTTTCATCTGTAAATTCATCGTCCTTAATTGTCCCAGCTTCTCCACAATCTTCTATGTATCCCTTGTTTATACTCTATAGGAAATATGTTCATAGGAATACTCTCTATTCCATATGCAAATTGTTCTCTTTCTGAACCTAGTCTGTTCCCCCATCATCCATATTTATTTTTATTTTACTAATACTATCAAATATCTTGATAGGCCCTCCTTCCATCAAAATTTATTCATGTCTTTATTTATGCCTTCCAGATACCTTCTCTTAGGATGTCCTTGCCTTCCTCTTTTAGGGATCTAGTTGTTCATTTTCATTTTAATCTTATGTCTTCTCTAGAACATTACTCCCGTCAATTTATTCGCATCTCTCCTGCATTTATCCTCTCTCTCTTTTTCTTGCACATTCATCCAAATTGTTGAAAAATTTCAACTGAAGACCTAGTTGGAGTATCAACTCCAAATATATTTGAAATGGAATTTGTGTTGCATGAAATCACTGTCTTTTTCTTAGTTTTCTATGCCTGTTCTTGACAATCCATTGGACCCCAAGCCTCATAGTTTTATAAAATTCCTTACTCCATCTCTTCTACATACAATCAGGTCTTATCAATTCAATTTCCATCATGGCTCTGCAATTTGCCCCTTCTCTTCCTTGACCACCACCATTGTATATCAGAGGGACCTTATTGCTTCCTGTAATAACACCCTAAACAGCCTTATCACCCACACTACTTTACCCATAAGTCTCATCTTTTCACCTACTCACTTAATTGAATCGATTCTAACATACAAATAGACCATTTATGCATTGGCAGATGAAATGTATTATCTGAACAATAAAGGTTAGACATGTCAAGTTGGGTACCTGAAGCACAGAAGTAATAATGAAAGGCACCATGTGTAGGAGATTGGTTAGAATACTGCAAATATTTTACTCATTCTCATTGTCTAGAAAATATCCTAGAATCCATTGCTAATTAGAATTTGGCTTCTCTCTAGCTTTTTATTCTTCTATCCTTTTATTGTATCTTCTCGTATAGCTGATGTCTCCAGCCAAACTTCACTTATTTAGCATGCTATTTCACTATTTCAGTATCTTAACTTAGAAAACATTTATTAAACATCTACTATGAACTAAAAATTGACTAGATTCTCTTCTTTAAACATACCCAACCCTTTTTCATCATCAGATTGCTTTGCTTCCCTTAGCCGTATTATTGTTTTCCCTTTCTATGACACATAAAATTTTATTCATTTTTAAAAGCCCAGCTTAAATGTGCCTTCTTTATTAAAGCCTTTAATGGCATTTCTGGACTTCATCCCAGACTTGCTGACTCATAGCCTCAATGAGTGAAGCTTAAGAATCCATGCACTTAAGAATCTCTCTAGGTAATTCTGATATTCTGTGTGTATCGGAGAGTACTGGAGTAGATTACCAGGAACTTTTGAGGACAGGCAAACAGTGTCAGAAAGGTCCATCAAGGGGTGACATGTGTTTTCCCAGTGGGTGGCCAGCACATCATTGCTATGTGGAGTCTGTGGGAAGAAAAAATGTTCAAATCCAGGTAGGTGGTCTGCATCAGGGTGGTCTAGCACCAGGTAAAATAGTCTTGATCATTGGGCAGGAGCTGAGTCTTTGAGAACTGGCAAATAAAATGCAGGACAATATATCTGAAATAAATGAGAGATTCAGGAACAAGGCAGGAGATACTAGGTTGGTGCAAAAGTAACTGCAGTTTTTGCCATTAAAAGTAAGATTGAGTACACTGGTACTCAAAGTGACAGCTTAGACACAGGAATGAAGCAGGAATTCAGTTAGTAGAACTGTGACACATGATCCAAATCGCAATGTGCACCTGATGTAGAACCACCTGAATTTAAGGTCCAGGTCTTTGTAAAATAATAATAATAATAATAATAGAAATTTGAATTCCATCTTAACTCAGGATTAAAAGGCAACCTATGTGGAGATTGAAGGGATTCTAAATCAAATAATTAGGTAGTTATTAAACTACTGTACTATGAACTTTCCTACTACTGAGGACCATTGCTTCTCAAAGCTTGAATTCTGCATCAGAATGTGCAGCACTGTGGCATGATTCTAGACTTATGGAATCAGAATTTGGGAATTAGGACCTAGATCTTCATTTAAACAAGACATGTGAATAATACAGTGCTGAATTTGGGAACCACTCATTTTCACTGTAAACTCTTTGCTTGTAGGAACCATGTCTTATTTGTCTTTGTTTTACTCACAGTTCCTAGCAGAAAGCCTTGGGCATTGTAAGCATTCAAATGTTTGTAGAAGAAAGAAATGAATTGCTTTCTTCTAAAATTCATTATTTTTCATAGGTGTTTTTACTCCATTGCAATATATTATTTCCACATTCCCATCAGGCAAAATCATAAATATTTTCTCCCATGTAAATATAAACATTCTTTAAATTAAGGAGAGTCATTTATATAAAGAATGAGTATTAACTGCTGCTTCAGAAATATTTTGATTTCATATCTTTAAAATTGTTTTGCATCTAGTATGTAATTATATTTATGATTACAGTATTTATTAGGTAATTAATTTGATTTTATATGATTTACATGAATTATTTGTTGATAAGAGGTAAGAGCTGGGAATTTATTGTTCAGATTGGAAACAGTTTTACAGCCTGTTGCATACTTCTAATTTATGTGGTCTAAGATTAGTCACAGTGCATAGCCAGCTCTGAGTCACTGACTCCATACTTATTTTTGACATAAAGTGAAATCAAATTTGGCTCACTCTCTCACTGCCTAGTGTCTGACCTTAACATTCCTTCCAGGGATTATTGGGTATTTTTTAAATGTAAACTTGGTCAAATCTGGATGCAGCCAAACGTGTATCATAACGATTGAATTTATGAGGAGATTAGTGTTTGGTGTCTAAGCTGGTTCCCTTGTCACAGTCAGATATGTTGGAACAGGGCAGTAAAGATGAAGGTCCCCAAACTTGGTTCTACATTTTAACAGCATTTTATGCCCAAATATATCATATATACCAATAAAAATAATACAGCAAGTCCATGTGCATGCGGTATTTAACTTTTAGAACCTTGAATTGATTCAAAATGCTCTTATTCATTTTACTATCAAAACTTAGCATAACATGGATTGAAGTGGAGGACATTATGTTAAGTGAAATAAGTCAGGCACAGAAAGACAAACTTCACATGTTCTCACTCATTTGTGGCAGCCAAAAACTAAAACAATTGAACTCATGGAGATAGAGTGTAGAATGATGGTTTCCAGAGCCTGGAAAAGTAGGAGGGGCAGGGGGGTAGGAAAAGCGGGAATGGTTAAGGGTACAAAAACATAGAATGAATAAGGTCTAGTATTTGATAGTACAACAGAGTGACCAGTCAATAATTTCTTTTACATTAAAAAATAACTAAAATAGTATGATTGGAATTTTTGTAACACAACGAAATGATAAATGCTTGAGGTGATGGATACCTCATTTACCCTGATGTGATTATTATACATTGCACTCCTGTATCAAAATATCTTGTGTACCCTGTAAATACATACACCTAGTATGTACCCATAAAAATTTAAGATTTAAAATTAAAAAACAGTTACAAATCTAGTAAATGTTTGGATTTAATATTTGGTTTTAAAAACTTGGTCTTTTGTGGAAGATAATTTTATAATTTGTGTTTATCCAGAGCTCTTCCAAGCTCCATAATTTAGAATCAAAAGAGAAAAATAAGGTACTTCCCTCAGATGCAAAAACTTAATTTAGGGAAAGTAAAATGTGTATTTGTGGTTTTTAGGGGTGTTCTTTTCTGCAGTGATTTCTTTATTAGCTTTTTGTCCAATGGAAGATAACAGGCATATGCAGTGATCCAGTGGAAATCCACTGAGCTTGCAAATATATTAATGCTACAGTATGATTGACTTGGAATGTATTCAATTTAATTATCATCATCATCATCATCATCATCATTTTAGAGACAATATCTCACTGTGTCACTCAGTCTGGAGTGCAGCAGCTTTATCTCAGCTCACTGTAGCCTCAACCTGCTGGGCTCAAGTGATCCTCCTACCTCAGCCTCCTGAGTAGCTAGGACTACAGGTTTGCACCACCATGCCCAGCTAATTTTATTTGTTTGTTTGTTTGAGACAGGGTCTCATTCTCTTGCCCAGGCTGGAGTGAAGTGGTGGTATCTTGACTCACTGCAGCCTCCACCTCCCAGATTCAAGCAATTCTCGTGCCTCGGGCCTCCCAAGTAGCTAAGATCATAGGTGTGCGCCACCACACCTGACTAATTTTTGTATTTTTAGTAGAGACAGGGTTTCACCATGTGGGCCAGTCTGGGTATCGAACTCCTGACTTCATGTGATCTGCCTGCATCGGCCTTCCAAAGTGCTGGGATTACAGGCATGAGCCATGGCTCCCAGCCTGGCCAGCTAATTTTTTATTTATTTTTGTAGAGAGTCTCACTATGTTGCCCAGACTGGTCTCAAACTCCTGGTTCAAGCAATCTTTCTGCTTTAGTCTCCCAAAGTGTTGGGATTACAGGCATGAGCCACACACCCAACCTAGCTTATTTGTTAAATAAAATACTTATATATTTTATAAGAATTTATAAAATTCTTATATACCATTTAATAGATTAAATGTGGGCAATAAAAGTGCTGTCCTTCTATGGCTACAGATTGGTGCACTAAATCAAAAGTTCACTTTTCCTTTGTATCCTACTTACATAACTTTCCTCATCCATCTCCTGAATTACGATTTGAAATAAAGGATGCAGGAAAGTTGCATGATTCTGATTGCTCTCAAACAAGTGAATTAAAACATTCAACTTACCAGTGGGTAATCACTAAAAGCACAAAAGACATTATAGTTGCCTATCACAAATCAGAGGGAAATAACTATTAGTGTATCCAATTGAAATTCAGGTGTTTTGTACAATATCTTTTATATAGACTTAATTATTAAATATAAAATTTTTCTTAAGAGTCAACATCAGATGAGGAATGTCTTTTTCCACTTCTTGTAGTGCAGTGGACAGTTGACCAATATATACTTATTTACTGCTTGCTATGTTCAGGTTCTAGGTGTGGGGTTCAAGACCCAAGTTTGAGTGCCAGGTGGCATTGGGGGTCTTTGCCCTGCACATCCAAATAACTCCATTATTGTAATAAAAACATATTTAATATGTATAAAACAAACAAAAACCTACATATTATGTTGGTCAATTTTGTGGCTTGAAGTTTTTTTTTTTTTTTTTTTTTGAGACAGAGTCTTGCTCTGTTGTCCAGGCTGGAGTGCAGTGGCACAATCTCAGCTCACTGCAACCTCCACTTCCCGGGTTCAAGCTATTCTCATGCCTCAGCCTCCTGAGTAGCTGGGACTACAGGCCTGTGCCACTACGCCCAGCTAATTTTTTGTGTTTTTGGTAGACATGGGGTTTTGCCATGTTGGCCAAGCTGGGTTTGAACTCCTGACCTGAGGTGATCTGCTCACCTCAGCCTCTCAAAGTGCTGGGATTACAGGTATGAGCCACCATGCCTGGCCTTGAATATTTGATTAAATAAATATACAGGAGAAAAATATTTTATTGAGGCTTTTTTGAAGTGTGAAATATGAATTGGATGTTGCTTATTGATAGTTTCAAAATTGCTTTCTATGAGAAGTTAAGAACCAGTAACCTAATTGGAAAAGGATGATATGGCACATATTTGTCTTGAACCTTGACTTTCGTAGACAAATACACTAATGTTTACTTAGATCATCTGATATAGATCAATAAAAGTCAAGTTTTCTAAATGTTCTTTTTGGTTTATCAGTATGCTATGAGAAAATGCCAATTGTACATATCAAAGAACATTCCTCATTTATTGGAAATATCTTGGATGGTGAGGTTAAGGAAATCAGAGGAGACTGTGGGTTGACTAAAGCACTCATGAATAGTGATGCCCTCACTATTCATGAAAATAGTGAGACTAGTAGAGGAGAGTAAATAAGAATTTCAAGATACAGCAAGAGAAAACACACAGTGGAGAAACGAATGCAATACAAGGGGTCAGGCTGAGAGGGAAGCTTGACTAGAGAGGAGGGTATTTTATTAGAAGGAGTGGGAACAGGAAGGTTGAATAACTGCAGTGGACCCCTACTTTCTCTGCTCTTAGTTTGGTGTGACTGTCACAGAAGTTTGAATCTGGTATAATAGAAAAGCAGGAACTTGTTCTAAATTCTCACATAAGTAATTCTAAAAACAATGATTATTTTTGGCCATTTTCCTGAACACTGCAGAAATCTCTTTAGATGGAGGATTTGTTCATTACATATTTACTGAGCCTCCTAAGTAATAAATAAAATCTCCAGTCATTTCAATGGCCCATAAAGCCCTTCTTTTTAATCCAGTATTTTCTTCCCTAGTTATCTGTCACTTCCCTTATCTTGAAATGTATCCTCAAATGCTACCTCTTCCAAAAGGATTTCTGACTAATTTGCGATTGAATGTCCTTCCTCCCAGCTAGAATTTTCCATACTCCTTTCCTGCTTTACTTTTCTCTTTTGGATATTATATGTACCATTATCTGTGGGTCTGTTCTCACTACAATATAGGTTGCATGGGGACAGAGATTTTTCTTTGTTCAAACCTATTTCCAGTGTCCAGAAAAGCATCTGGCATACAGTGATAATAAGTATATTATAAATGAATGAGTCAATCAATGCACAGGCCAAGAAGAGTGATAGGCATACAGCCAACACCAAGTATGCGTATGTTGGGTGTCTTAAGTAGAAACTTGCAGTCACAAAACTATTTTTAAACAATTATGTATTTAAACATGAGAAAGGCATGTCTTGATGAATATATTTTCTAATTAAACATTTTAAAGATAGTTGTAGATTCAAATGTAGTTATGAGAAATAATACAGAGAAATCCTGCATGTCCTTTATCCATCTTCTTCCAGTGGTAACATCTCTCAAGTAGTAACATCTTGCAAAACTGTACACAAAGAGTATATCAGACAGAGAACATTTCCATCAGAATAATCCCTCATGTTGCCTTTTCATAGACCCAATTCCTGCCCATCATCCTGGCATCTCTCCTCATTCTGAACCCTTGGACACCACTAATCTGTTCTCTGTTTTCTATAATTTTGTCATTTTAACAATGTTATATAAGTGGAATTATAAAGTATATAACCTTTTTTACACAGAAAAAGACATTCAACCAAGTTTTTTTGAGTAGCAATCTTTTTCTTTTTCTTTTCTTTTCTTCGTTTTTGGAGACAGAGTCTTGCTTTGTCATCCAGTCTGGAGTGTAGTGGTGCGATTTCGACTCACTATAACCTCCACCTCCTGGGTTCAATTGATTCTTCTGCCTCAGCCTCCCGAGTAGGTGGGACTATAGGCGCATCCTACCTCACCCGGCTAATTTTGTGTTTTTAGTAGAGACAAGGTTTCACCACGTTGGCCAGGCTGGTCTTGAACTCCTGAGCTCAGGCAATCTGCCCACCTTGGCCTCCCAAAGTGCTGGGATTACAGACATGACCCACTGTGCCTGACTTTTTTTTTTTTTTTTTTTTGGTATGGATGCACCACAGTTCCCTTAACCATTCACTGGTTGAAGGACATGTGGGTTGTGTCCATTTGTGGCTATTAGAAATAAAGCTGCTATAAACACAAGTGCACAATTTTTGCAGGACCATAAATTTTCCTATGTCTAGGATACATATTGAGGAGCACATTGCTCAGTCACATGGTAGTTGCATGTTAAGTTTTCTTTAAGAAACTGACAAACAGTTTTCTGAAGGAATTGTACCCCTTTAAATTCACTCCAACAATGTATGAGCCATCTAGTTTCACACATACGTGTGTAATGATATATCATTCTGGTTTTAACGTGTGTATGGCTAACATTCAATAGCTAACTGAATGTATTTTTCATGTACTTATGTACCATCTGTGTATCCTCTTCCATAAAATGGCTATTCATTCCTTTTGCCCGTTTCCTCATTGGATTGTTTTGTTTTATTGTTGAGTTTGGGAAAATTTTTAATATATTCTAGTTACTTGTTTTTGTTAGATACATGGTTTGCAAATGTTTTCTCCCAGGCTGTAGCTCGTCTTTCCTTTTTTATTATTATTATTATACTTTAAGTTCTAGGGTACATGTGCATAACGTGCAGGTTTGTTACATATGTATACTTGTGCCATGTTGCTGTGCTGCACCCATCAACTCGTCAGCACCCATCAACTCGTCATTTACATCAGGTATAACTCCCAATGCAAACCCTCCCCCCTCCCCCCTCCCCATGATAGGCCCCGGTGTGTGATGTTCCCCTTTCCGAGTCCAAGTGATCTCATTGTTCACCTATGAGTGAGAACATGCAGTGTTTGGTTTTCTGTTCTTGTGATAGTTTGCTAAGAATGATGGTTTCCAGCTGCATCCATGTACCTACAAAGGACACAAACTCATCCTTTTTTATGGCTGCATAGTATTCCATGGTGTATATGTGCCACATTTTCTTAATCCAGTCTGTCACTGATGGACATTTGGGTTGATTGTCTTGCTCTGTCGCCCAGGCTGGAGGGCTGGAGTGCAGTGGCGCAATCACAGCTCACCACAACCTCCGCCTCCGGGGTTCAAGCAGTTCTCCTGCCTCAGCCTCCTGAGTAGCTGAGACTACAGGCATGTGCCACCAAGCCCAGCTCATTTTTTGTATTTTTAGTAGAGACAGGGATTCTCAGTGTTACCCAGGATGGTCTCCATCTCCTGGTCTCGTGATCTGCCCGCCTCGGCCTCCCAAAGTGCTGGGATTACAGACGTGAGCCATTGCACCTGGCCTGTAGCTTGTCTTTTCATCCGTTAGTAGGGTCTTTAACAGAGCAAAACTTTTTAATTTTGATGATGTCTTATTTATCCATTTTTTCTTTTATGGATTGTGTCTATGGATGTCTAATTGCTCTAGTACCACTTGTTGAAAGACCTATCTCTCCTTCATTGAATTGCTTTTTCTTTGAAGCTTAGTATGTTGCTAGTTAATACTGTATAATGAAAATGTACAAAGAATAATGTTCCAATTTAAGTTAGACTTAAGTTAATGATATTCATTAATAAGGACTCTTCAGATATAAATATTCCAGAATATCTCTTAGCTTTCTAATCAAAACAACCATCAGTGAATATCACCTTACTTTGGAAGGTATTGATATACATTGGAATTAAATTTAGTTTTTCCAAATAACCCCTAATTTGAGAAATATATTCTATCTTGAAACTAAAATAATTTAATACAACTGTATTTTCTTCCCTCCCCTCCCCTCTGTCTCTCTCCACATTTTGTAAAATGTGGTCCTGAATAAGTCACAATATAAAAATAAATGTACACTTAACTTCCACTTCCTCTAACCACAGGCTACTTTCTGTTCCTCAGCCTTGGGAACAAGGTGAAAAACAGTTAGTAAGCAATTTGGGCAGGGCGTTGCCAAAACAAGATTCAAGCAGCCACATGTGGACACCTCTTAAAAGAATTTGGGGAAATGAGACCAAAGAAGCCAGGTCTGATTTTTAGTGACAATAACAAATGTGAAGTGACTCCTCCCAAGTAAGAGTGCCGCTGGGATGTGGCCCAGTCACATGCTTACCTAAGCTATGCTTCCCAGAAAACCCTGATGCTCTGCTCCAGGAGCGATCTTTTTCCTTTAGAGATTCAGTGTCTTGGGAGCTCTTTGATTTTGTCAAAGAAATAGCAGAGATTCCCTGTGGGTATTTTAAGGCTTGGAGTCAAGGTATTTTTCTGACACAGCTGAGCAAAGTCCATGTATCAAATGATCTGTTTCTAGTTTGTTTAAATTATTCACATCATTTGTAGACCTAACATGGCAAACCTTCATTATTTAATCATAATAACATCTACTACCCATACTAACTTATGATTCATTTTCTGTGCCTGGAAATAGTCTCTGCTCAACAGTAATACCTGGATGCAAAACAATCCACTGTTATATGGCCACAAAATTTTAATGATCTTCCAAAGAATCCACTGTTATATGGCCATAAAATATTAAGGATCTTCAAAAGACCAAGAACACATTTTATAGCTGTTGCACAGAAATTCACAACCAGAATCCCCAAAATTAAAAAAATATTGCACAATACAAATAGTAGTTAAAACACATGTACATATAACACAGATACTCTTACCCATACATCTTTTATGAAAATGTGTTTGGTGAAACTGTTCATTTGTTAAGAGCCACGGAAGTCATATTTTGCTAAATAGCTGCTCCAGCTACATTTCTCTTTGGAAAATGTATCACTATAGGATACCCTGTTGATTGCGTTAGATAAAAGAAAAATATGTTGTGATAACCGAAAAGTTTCAAGGGCTTTCAAGTTGTGTAAAAATGGACCTGTGGACAAGGTTAATTGTCTCAGGATGCAAAATTGGAGCTCAAATATTATATCAAATTATTGCAAAATGTATACCACACCTATCTCTTGAGGTCAAATCTGGTACCCAGAAATGGAGAAAAGCCTCAAGAAACATTGCTGGTTGGCCCTCTGCCACATGACTGTATGATCTGATTACATGTAAGTTTCACAAAAGAGTCATATTTCTCTGCTAGTTTGATGTTGAGAATTTGCTCATACACCTCCCTAATTTTATCTTCTTGGTCCTTTGAGAAACACATAGTATCCCAACTTGTCAGAGAAGAAATGTGAGCTGGTCCTTCTTTATCCAGGAGAGACCTGAAAAATTCGGTGGTGAGAGTACTGCAGAGTGAGGCTGATTTTCCAAAGCACCAGCTTTGTTCTGCTTAAGAACAATTTACAATGGTCTCCACTGCTGCTAATGATTATCTTCTTTTACGTTCTGAAAAATCTGCTCTGGCTAGAAGGTGCTGCTCATTGCAAGCTGGGATGGGCTTCAGTGGAGAAGGTAGGGTCTATATCTGAAGCAGAGGTGGCAGGATTACCAAGACTAGGGCCAGGCAGAAGGCACAGTGCCCTAGCGTTCGGAAAACCATGGCTTGGCAGTGCCACCTCCATCTCCATGGTTCACTCCAGGGTCACCCACTGGTCATGCCATGCTGTTGAGGGGCAGAGACCTGGAGCAGACACTGATATGACTGCCTGCACAGTCACTGGCTTCTCGGTGGTATTCAAAAGCCAAGTCATTTTCCCATAGCTCATTGAGTTTAAGGAACTTTTTGGAGATAGCTTGAGATTCTCTACATAGACAATCACGCCATTTGTTAAAAGGGTCAGTTTTATTTCTTCCTTTCTCATCTGTATGCATTTCGTTTTTTCTGTCTTAGTGCACTGACTAGATATTTAGCTTTATGTTGAATAAGAGCAGTGAAAAGGGATACCCTTGCCTTGTTCCTGATGTTGGGAGAAAACATTCAATTCTTTCACCATTGCTTGTGGTGTTAGCTGTAGGTTCCTCTTTATCAAGTTGAGGAAATTACCCTTTACTTGTATTTTTCTGAGAATTTTTATCTTAAATAGGGGTTAAGTTTTGTCAAATGCTTTTCTTTTGCACTGATAATGTTCATGCAGTTTTTCATGTTTGGCCTATTAATAAGGTAGATTACATGGATTGATTTTCTAATATTGAACCAGCCTTGAGGTTCTTACACGGCTTGGCCATGATGTGTTTGTTCCTACCCCACTTGGTGTTGATGTATGTGTATATATAACTGATTTCTATTTGATGGTATTTTGTTAAGGATTTTGCATCTATATTTATGAAAAATGCTAGTCAGTAGTTTGCTTTTTTGCACTGCCTTTATCTAGTTACTGTATAAGAGTAATACTAGCTTCATGAAATGAATCTCTTCTAGTTTCTGAAACGGATTATGTATAAATGGTATTCATTATTCTTTAAATAATTGGGAGAATTCTCCGGTGAAACTATCTGAACTTAGAGATATCTTTTTTGAGAATTTTAAAATTACACTTTTATGCTCTCAGGATGCAAAGTTTGAGCTGAAATGTACTATCAAACAAGTTAGAAAAAGTAGCACTTCTAGATAATTCATAGATTGCAAAGGAAATCTTAAGATAATTTTTTTATTATACTTTAAGTTCTAGGGTACATGTGCACAACGTGCAGGTTTGTTACATATGTATACATGTGCCATGTTGGTGTGCTGCACCCATTAACTTGTCATTTACATTTGTTATATCTCCTAATGCTATCCCTCCCCACTCTCCCCACCCCACAATAGGCCCCGTGTGTGAAGTTCCCCTTCCTGTGTCCAAGTGTTGTCATTGTTCAATTCCCACCTATGAGTGAGAACATGCGGTCTTTGGTTTTTTGTCCTTGCGATAGTTTGCTGAGAATGATGGTTTCCAGCTTCATCCATGTCCCTACAAAGGACATGAACTCATCCTTTTTTATGGCTGCATAGTATTCCATGGTGTATATGTGCCACATTTTCTTAATCTAGTCTATCATTGATGGACATTTGGGTTGGTTCCAAGACTTTGCTATTGTGAATAGTGCCGCAGTAAACATACGTGTGCATATGTCTTTACAGCAGCATGATTTATAATCCTTTGGGTATATACCCAGTAATGGGATGGCTGGGTCAAATGGTATTTCTAGTTCTAGATCCTTGAGGAATTGCCACACTGTCTTCCACAGTGTTCGAGCTAGTTCACAGTCCCACCAACAGTGTAAAAGTGTTCCTATTTCTCCACATCCTCTCCAGTACCTGTTGTTTCCTGACTTTTTAATAATCGCCATTCTAACTGGTGTGAGATAGTATCTCATTGTGGTTTTGATTTGCATTTCTCTGATGGCCGGTGATGATGGGCATTTTTTCATGTGTCTGTTGCCTGCATAAATGTCTTCTTTAAGATAATTTTTTAAATACATCAAACTGAATATGCTAAAATATATTGAATTGAAATGAAAATTCAACATACCAAAATTTGTGAGACTCAGTGAAAAGACAGAAATTTATAGCACTAAGTGAATATATTAAAAAAGAAAAAATAGACCAATAATCTAAGTTCCTGCCACAAAAGAAAGCCTAGAGGAAGAAAAGGCAGAGAATCCAAACCATGCAGAAAGAAGGGAATAATAAAAAGCAGAAATCAATGAAATTGAAAACAGAAATACAGTAGGAAAAATCAATGAAACAAGAAGCTTGTTATTTGAGAAAAGAAATAAAATTGACAAATCTCTAGCAAGCCTGACAAAGAAAAAAGAGAGAATTCAAGAATGAAACAAGTGCAGACACTGCAGACAGAAAAAATAAGAGAATACTACAGACAACTCTACACAGTTAAATTTCATATATGAGATGAAATGTAATGATTCTTCAAGAAACACACCTACTATACTATACTCCCTAATATGAAATAGGTAATTTGAATATTTTGAATAGTTGAATAAAATTAATACTATAAATATTAAAGACATTAAGTGTATAATGGTTTCTTTCTTTCTTTGGGCTGCTATAATACCAGAAACTGGATGACCTATAAACAACAAAACTTTATTTCTTACAGTCTGGAAGCTGGAAAGCCCAACATCAGGGCACCAGCAGATTCAGTGCTTGGTGAGGGCCCATTTTCGGGTTCATAGATGGTTCCTTCTTGTTGTGTCCTCATATGGTGGAAGGGAAGAGGCAGCGCTCTGCAGCCTCTTTCATAAGGGCCCTAATCCCACTCATGTCACCTTCCAAAGGCCTCATATCCTAATATCATCACACTAGCGTCTAGGTTTCAACATATGAATTTTGGGGTGATGCAAATTTTTAGACCAAAACAGTTTCCTTTTATACCACTCTAGTAGAGAAAGGGAGGAGTACGTCTCTGTTATTGCCAGGTAGGGCTAGAAATCCAGGTTTCCCACTTGGGCTTTGTTATACCCAAGGAGGGGATTTCTCCTTACTGCTGGGTTAGCTTGGGAGTTTTGGCTCCCCACTAAGCCTCCACTGGGATTACCCTGGTTGGAAGGAGTAGTGATACCTTATTACTGCTCTCCACATGTTTCTCACTGACATTATGGTGGAAGGGACTTATTACCACTGGAGAGGGTGAAAATCTTGGCTCCCTATTTTGCCATCTCTGACATCACTGTGTCTCGTATGGTTCGGTGCCTCATTACTGCCTAGAGAGGGAAGAAGACTAGGCTCTGTATTCAACATTTGTCAGTATGGGAAAGAATGAGATCATAGTTTCTTTCTGTGCTTTTTTATTTTTATTTTTTGAGTAGACTAGCAGTTATTGTCTGAAAATTTTCTGTCTTGCTAGACTGCACTGTGTGTATGTGTGTGTGTGTGTGTGTGTGTGTGTGTGTGTGTGTGTGGTGTGTTTAATTTTTAGCTAGAGAGAGCAGATTTTTATGGGGGCTTTTTTTGTTCAGTTGGTAGGTATTTCCACATTGCTGGCATCTAGGATATATGTGGCAAAAAGAAAACCCAAGGAATTCACCACTATGTTATTACTTGAGTCCTGGACTCTAGCTGGTCTACCTTCTTAACTCCACTTTTCAGTCTCCTTTCATTTATTGTGAATTTAATGATTTTTAAGTATATAGTGGGAGGAGTGGGAAGAGCACATCTACTTCATCTTCCTTGAAGCAGAAGTTCATCCATGGGTATATTTTGAATATCAAGGATGATACTTTTTATCCATCTATTCAAGATCAAGTTATTAAACACATATTAAGTGCTGTGGTAGAAAGTATTGGGATGACTGTAATGAAGTAAACATATTTCTTGTGCTATTAAAGTTTAGAATTATATAATTTTAGACCTTCATTGAATCTCATAGATAACTTCATTTAGTCATTTCATTTTGCAGACATAGGAAATGAAGCACACAGCTTAAGTATTTGTTGAGTTTTCTACAGCTAATTATTTGCAAAACTGTTATTAGTACAGAATTCTTTCTACCATATTGTCTCCCCTACCTTAGAAATTCAATACATCATTGTGTTCATTGGAATTACAGGAGTTTTCTTCCATTATTTCACAATGTCTAAGTAGAGACATTATGAAGTAGGTAAATTTACTTTCATTATAAAAATTTCTTCATTAACATGTATAGATACATTTATAATGTGAGTATATACATACTTTTGTCCAAAAATGGATTCAATATTCATAGAAAAGCTAAATTTCTATGATCAAATCCATGCTTAGTCTATAAAACTAAAAATATTGTGAGTTAATGTAATAAGATCTGTAAAATACTGAGGCCATTATGGGAAATGTTTAAAGTTCCTAGACTCATATCACATTTTTTATCTTGGATCAGTTCCAGAAGTGTAATGTTTGCTGTTTTGAAATTGTCTTAGGTATCAAATTCCAAATTATAAATTTAAAAGTTTTTTTAAACGTAATTCCTTTTATAAAAAATGAATTTGGGTTACTCTGCATAATTCTCCTCGACCCCATTGATGCTTTAATATCTCTCATTAAGTGGACTCCAGGCAGCCACTCTTTGCTTTATCCAAGCTCCAGCTAAAGCCAGCTGTTCTTTGAGCAGTGTTTTTATTAACATATTTAGGAACTGGTGCATATCTTATTACTCTATTTTCCATTCCTGTCCTATGCAGCTGTAGTCGATACTTTTCATAACAGCCTTTACATATCATTCTCCTCTCCTATTTTTTTTTCTTATTCTCTTTTACTTCCCTTTTTAAGTAAATTAAACATGTGTGTGCATGCAAAAGCCCTCTTCTTTCTTTCTGGTAACTATATTATGTGAAAGCTTCAGGAATGTGCCTGTTGTTTGTCTGAGATTATAAACATCATGAAAAAACTTTTACTAACGGTGTAAACATTCAGAAATGTAGAATACATGAATTTTAATAATAGCAAAATTTCTTCAATGTTGCATTTAAGAAATTAATTTAGACTTAATTTAAAATCAATGCAATGTAAATACAAAGAAAAGGATTTGAACAGATAGAAGACTGTACAAAATACTACTAACCTCTACTTACTGAATTTCAAATATTGTAAGTTTCATGGTATATGAAAATACAAGTTTGAGGAGGGAGCTATTTTATAAATATCAGGCATGCATAAGTTGCAGCCACTATAAGATTAAACACTTTCAAAATTCAAATAAAGTAAAAGTAGCATTTTTTAGTATATTAATAAGTTATTGCAATTTGAATTTTCACTACCTACTCACTGCAACCTTGAATAAATTACCCATTGGTTCTATGCCTAGATACCTTTTTAGGAAGAACTACTATTTTAAAAGCAACTTATATTAGAAATATAATAAATATTATTCCATATGAATTGCAATAAGGAAATCTTTACTTATTAAAATATACATTAAAAATTAATAGCCCAGGCCAGGCATGGTGGCTCACTTCTGTAATCCCAGCACTTTGTGAGGCCAAGGCAGGTGGATCACTTGAAGTCAGGAGTTTGACATCAGGCTGGGCAGCATGGCAAAACCCTGTCTCTACTAAAAATACAAAAGTTAGCCGGGCATTGTAGCAGGTGCTTGTAGTCCCAGCTACTTGGGAAGCTAAGGCAGGAGAATTGCTTGAACCCAGGAGGTGGAGGTTGCAGTGCCAAGATTGCACCGCTGCAGTCCAGCCTGGGGGACAGAGCGAGACTCCATCTCAAAAAAAAAAAAAAAAAAAAAAAAAAAAAAAAAAAAAATTAATAGCCAAATAGGTTCATTACTAATTAAATTAACACTACTTTTGTGTTTTTATTTTTATTTTTTGAGACAGGATCTCACTCTGTCACACAGGCTGGATATGCAGTGGCACCATCACAGCTCACTGCAGCTTTAACCTTTTGGGCTCAAGTGATCATTCTGCCTCAGTCTCCCGAGTAGCTGGGACTACAGGTACATGCCACCACACCTGGCTAATTTTTTAAATTTTTGTTGAGAAAATATCTCACTGTGTTGCCTGGGCTGGTCTCAAACCCCTGAGCTCAACCAATCTTCCTGCCTTGGCCTCACAAAGTGCTGGGATTACAGGCATGAGACACTGTGACTAGCCTACTTTTATATTTTTAAAAAATCAAGATCACATTTTGTAATTTTTTAACACACTACATTAATGATATTTGTTGTTCATGAGAAGTCTAGCATTTTTAAACTTTGGACTTGAAATTTAAAACAAAATTTGTATTTAGGTTGTTATCAAAGAAATAGTTAACGGTGTAAGACACCTTAAAGGTTCTGTGTGCACCTTAAAAGCTAAATAGGATGCTGTTCTCAGAAGCACTATTAGGAAGTTTGACTGCAGATTAAACAGGTACCAAACAATAGTTGGAAGTAGTTGGTGACATACTTGGGTTAATCAGTGCTAAGACTTCCTTTCTAGTATGGATATATGAGAAATATAGTAAGGCCCATAATTGTTTGTCTATTAAAACTCTACATTTATAAAATATTATCTAGAAAGTACAAGTGTCTAGTACTTTTAATTTCTATATACATGCGTAACCTGTGACTTGTTTTGAGTATTATTCATACATTTTTATGGGAAAGCTTTTTCATGCTTTTAATATTTTCTACTTATGGGAAATGTATATACAGCGACATGTACAGAACTTGTGTACAATTCAATGAGTTTTGACAAGGGCATACACCCGTGTAACCACCATTCAGTCAACATATAGAGCATTTCCTTCCCCCATAGAAAGTTCCCTTTTACACCCATTCTTGAAGGCAACTGCTGTCCCTGATTTCAATCAACATAGATTAGTTTCACTTGTTCTTAAGCTATATGCATTCTCTTACACTAGGCGGCCTGTTTCAACATAACTGTTGTTACAGTTTTTAAAATTTGTTCTGTTAGTGTTGAGTCATTTTCCATCGCATGAATATGCTATTATTAGTGTGTCTGTTTTCTTTTGATGGACATATGGATTGTTTCTAACTATTAGGAATGAAACTGCTATAGATATTTTTGTACAAATCTAATTACTGGATCATCGGGTAGGTACGTGTTTAATTGTTCAAGAAACTGACGGTTGTCTAAAGTAGCTGTACTGTATGAAATACATACCCAACAGCACTGAATGAGAGTTCTAATTACATATCATTCTCAGCAGAATTTGATGTTATCATAATATGAGCCCTGTGAGGTGACATAAAAAATATATATTTAATTGTAACTTTAATTTGCATTTTTCTGATGATTCATTTTGTTGGATACTTTCGTATTATTGTTGGCCATTCATATACAGGCAGTCTTTGCTTTACATAGTAGTATAGGAATAAAAAATGATTATAGAATCTGAATTTGTGCAAAGTAATCTTAATAATCAATGTAGAAAATTATGATTGTTTTGTGATCTTCAAAAATTTTTGTTACAATATTAAAAACTCCAAGTGTCAATTATGAATGTATGTGAAAATAAAAAAAATATTTATTTAGTATACTAATTTAAAACATCAGAAACAGAGAATTTTTTATTATTATTATTATACTTTAAGTTCTAGGGTACATGTGCACAACGTGCAGGTTTGTTACATATGTATACTTGTGCCATGTTGCTGTGCTGCACCCATCAACTCGTCAGCACCCAACAACTCGTCATTTACATCAGGTATAACTCCCAATGCAATCCCTCCCCCCTCCCCCTCCCCATGATAGGCCCCAGTGTGTGATGTCCCCCTTCCCGAGTCCAAGTGATCTCATTGTTCAGTTCCCACCTATGAGTGAGAACATGCGGTGTTTGGTTTTCTGTTCTTGTGATAGTTTGCTAAGAATGATGGTTTCCAGCTGCATCCATGTCCCTACAAAGGACACAAACTCATCCTTTTTGATGGCTGCATAGTATTCCATGGTGTATATGTGCCACATTTTCTTAATCCAGTCTGTCACTGATGGACATTTGGGTTGATTCCAAGTCTTTGCTATTGTGAATAGTGCCGCAATGAACATACGTGTGCATGTGTCTTTATAGCAGCATGATTTATAATCCTTAGGGTATATCCCCAGTAATGGGATGGCTGGGTCATATGGTACATCTAGTTCTAGATCCTTGAGGAATCGCCATACTGTTTTCCATAATGGTTGAACTAGTTTACAATCCCACCAACAGTGTAAAAGTGTTCCTATTTCTCCACATCCTCTCCAGCACCTGTTGTTTCCTGACTTTTTAATGATTGCCATTCTAACTGGTGTGAGATGGTATCTCATTGTGGTTTTGATTTGCATTTCTCTGATGGCCAGTGATGATGAGCATTTTTTCATGTGTCTGTTGGCTGTATGAATGTCTTCTTTTGAGAAATGTCTGTTCCTATCCTTTGCCCACTTTTTGATGGGGTTGTTTTTTTCTTGTAAATTTGTTTGAGTTCTTTGTAGGTTCTGGATATTAGCCCTTTGTCAGATGAGTAGATTGCAAAAATTTTCTCCCATTCTGTAGGTTGCCTGTTCACTCTGATGGTAGTTTCTTTTGCTGTGCAGAGGCTTTTTAGTTTAATTAGATCCCATTTGTCAATTTTGGCTTTTGCTGCCGTTGCTTTTGGTGATTTAGACATGAAGTCTTTGCCCATGCCTATGTCCTGAATGGTACTACCTAGGTTTTCTTCTAGGGTTTTTATGGTATTAGGTCTAACATTTAAGTCTCTAATCCATCTTGAATTAATTTTCGTATAAGTAGTAAGGAAAGGATCCAGTTTCAGCTTTCTACTTATGGCTAGCCAATTTTCCCAGCACCATTTATTAAATAGGGAATCCTTTCCCCATTTCTTGTTTCTCTCAGGTTTGTCAAAGATCAGATGGCTGTAGATGTGTGGTATTATTTCTGAGGGCTCTGTTCTGTTCCATTGGTCTATATCTCGAAACAGAATTTTTTAAATAAAAACTTATCAAGAATGTTTTTTTCTCATTGTTTAGCTTATGTTACAGAGAGGGCCTCTTTTCATGTTTCAGTTAATTGTTATACTCCTTTCAAACTTTAGATCAGTTTTCAATATTTTATCCTTTGCACTTTCAATATTGTCAAATATCTGCAAGAGTTCTCTTACTGTGAAATTTTTTTGCTGTCTTTTACTTCCTTCAAGACATCATCCTTCATCCAATTCATGAAAACCACTTGCTTTAATTTCTGTCCATGTTTGTCTTCAGTAAGTTATCTTGGCTGCATATGTCAAGTTGCTTGAACAGCAGTGTTAACATTCCCATGGTCCAGCTGTTTGTTCTAAAACTCCGTTTGCTATGTTCAAATTTCATTTCAAGCACTCTCACTTTCGTTGCTCTGCTACCATCTTTGTTAGCCAATATGTGTCACATGAGTTCATTGCTGTGAGACAAGGAGGCAGCATAACTACACAATTTTCTGCCTGTGAATAAACTGAAGAACAAATGCACAATGACCAATCAATGACAGATTTTGAACAAAGTGATGTGACTTGTCACTGATTATAATGTGCATCTGTTATTTATGTAATGTTTTTATGGATGAAAGAGCTAGAAGCAAAGTTTTCATATTATAAAACTTCTCATAGCCAATATATGATAGTAACAAATTCAAACCCTATTTTGAGAAGACAGGTATTACTTAACTAAATCATAGTAACAAAAATTCAAGCATATTGGAATGTGCAAAGGACGGACGTATCTCTTTTAGGGAAGTTTCTGTTCAAGTCTTTACTGCATTTTTCTCCTGAACTGTTTGTCTTTTTAGTATTGAGTTATAGGAGTTCTTTATATATTTTGGATACAATTCTTTTTTTTTTTTTTTTTTTACTTTTTAAAAAATTTGATTTTTTTAAAATTTAAGTTCTGGGATACATGTGCAGAAGATGCAAGTTTGTTACATAGGTATATGCATGCCGTGGTAGTTTGCTGCACGCATCAAACCGTCATATACCTTAGGTATTTCTCCTAATACTATGCCTCCCCCAGCCCCCGACCCCCTGACAGGCCCTGGTGTGTGATATTCACCTCCCTGTGTCCATGTGTTCTAATTGTTCAGCTCCCACTTATGAGTGAAAACACGTGGTATTTGGTTTTCTGTTCCTGTGTTAGTTTGCTGAGAATGATGGTTTCCAGCTTCATCCATGTCCCTGCAAAAGGATATGAACTCATTCTTTTTTATGGCTGCATAGTATTCCATAGTGTATATGTGCCACATTTTCTTTATCCAGTCTATCATTGATGTGCATTTGGGTTGTTTCCAAGTCTTGGCTATTGTGAACAGTGCTGCAGTAAACATACATATGCATGTGTCTTCATAGTAGAATGATTTATAATCCTTTGGGTATATACCCAGTAATGGGATTGCTGGGTCAAATGGTATTTCTGGTTCTAGATTCTTGAGGAATCGCCACACTGTCTTCCACAATAGTTGAACTAATTTACACTCCTACAGTGTAAAAGTGTTCCTATTTATCCACATCCTCTCCAGCATCTCTTGTTTCCTGACTTTTTAATGATTGCCATTCTAACTGGCTTGAGATGGTATCTCATTGTAGTTTGATTTGCATTTCTCTAATGACCAGTGATGATGAGCTTTTTTTCATATGTTTATTGGCTGTATAAATGTCTTCTTTTGAGAAATGTCTGTTCATATCCTTTGCCCACTTTTTGATGGGGTTGTTTGTTTTTTTCTTGTGAATTTGTTTAAGTTCCTTGTAGATTCTGGGTATTAGACTTTTGTCAGGTGGATAGATTGCAAAGATTTTCTCTCATTCTGTAGGTTGCCCATTCACTCTGATAATACTTTCCTTTGCTGTGCAGAAGCTCTTTAGTTTAACTGTATCCCATTTGTCAATTTTGGCTTTTGTTGCCATTGCTTTTGGTGTTTTAGTTATGAAGTCTTTGCCCATGCCTATGTCCTGAATGGTACTGCATAAGGTTTTCTTCTAGGGTTTTTATGGTTTTAGGTTTTACATTTAAGTCTTTAATCCATCTTGAGTTAATTTTTGTATAAGGTGTAAGGAAGGGATCCAGTTTCAGTTTTCTGCATATGGCTAGACAGTTTTCCCAACACCATTTATTAAACAGGGAATCCTTTCCCCATTGCTTGTTTTTGTCATTTTTGTCAAAGATCAGATGGTTTTATATGTGTGGCTTTATTTCTGAGGCCTCTGTTCTGTTCCATTAGTCTATATATCTGTTTTGGTACCAGTACCATGCTATTTTGGTTACTGTAGCCTTGCAGTATAGTTTGAAGCCAGGTACCACGATGCCTCGAGGTTCGTTCTTTTTGCTAAAGTTTGTCTTTGCTATGTGGGCTCTTTTTTGGTTCCATATGAAATTTAAAGTAGTTTTTTTCTAATTCTGTGAAGAAAGTCAATGGTGACTTAATGAGGAATAGCATTGAATCTATAAATTATGGAGCCTCATTCTGTCACCCAGGCTGGGGTGCAATGATGTGATCTTGGCTCAGTGCAACCTCCACCTCCTGGGTTCAAGTGATTCTCCTGCCTCAGCCTCCTGAGTACCTGGGATTACAGGCATGTGCCACCACATCTGGCTAATTTTTATATTTTTAGTAGAGACAGGGTTTCACCATGTTGGTGAGGATGGTCTCGAACTCCTGACCTCATAATCTGCTGGCGTTGGCCTCCCAAAGTGCTGGGATTACAGGCGTGAGCCACCGCACCCAGCCTACAATTCCTTATTAGAGATATATATAACAAATATTATCTTCCAGTCAATAGCTTGACTTTTTGTTTTCTGAATGGCACCTGTGCATAATCAGATGATTTTAATTTTGATGAAATCTAAACAGCAACTCTTAATCTCACGTCGGTACATTTTGTGCCCTAATTCAAGATTGTGAAAATAATATACTGGGTTTGATTATAGAAATGTTATAGTTTTAACTTATACAATTATATTTTTGATTCATCTTGAATTGTGGGTGTGTAGTAGGAGAAGTGATTCAAAGTTCATTTTTTCATACATTTATCAAAACATTTAATAACTATTTTAAAGATACTTTTATTTCCCCATTTGAATTGCCTTGAAAGTTTTTGTCAATCACTTGACCCTGTGTGCTTGAATTTATTTTTGGAATATATTTTCTTCTATTGATTTATTTATCTATTATTGTAATAAAATCACACTGTGTTGATAAATGTAGCTTTGTTTTAAGTCTTGAAATCATTTTGTGTAAGTTCTACAAATGTGTTCTTTTTTTAAAATTCTTTTGGCTATTTTTGGTCTTTGCATGTCCATATACACTTTTAAATTATAATGATCTTATTAATTTTTACAAAAATGCCTGTGGCATTTTCACTGGGATTGCATCAGATCTATAATACATCTATACATGGGGAGAACTGACATCTCAGCAATGAGTTATTAATGAATATGTTACTATTTCTCCATTTTTAAAATTATTTATTTCTTTCAATGATGTTTTGTGGTTTTAAGCAAATGAGTTTTGCACATCTTTTGTTAAAATTATTTGCATGTATTTAATTTTTAATGTTATTCTAAATAGAATTGATTTTCGTCATTAGTTTGATGCAAAATACAGAAATACAATCAATTTTTATATTGGCATTGTATTCTATGACCTTGCTAAATTTACTTCTTAGTTCTAGAAGGTTAAAAAATTTTTAAATAATATTCTATATTAAAATTATTGTGTCTTCTAAAATTAAAAGTTTCTTTCTTTCTTTCTTTCTTTCTTTCTTTCGTTCTTTCGTTCTTTCGTTCTTTCGTTCTTTCGTTCTTTCTTAACTCCATGACTTTTTGTGTTTGTTTTGCCCTATAGCACTGGCTTGACTCTCCAGTACAGTGTTAAACAGAAGTGATAAAAGCCAATATCCTTGTGTTGTTCCCAATTTCAGGGAGAAGGATTAGTTTTTCATCATTTTATATGATATTGGCTGTAGACTTTCTGTAGATACCCTTTTTTAAATTGAGGAAGATTCTTTCATTTATAGTTGGCTATGAGTATTTATTGTGAATGGGTGTTAGATTTTGCCACTTGATTCTGAATTTAAGGCAATAATTTGCTTTTTCTTTTCTATTCTCTTACTGTGACAAGTTACATGGTTTATTTTTGAATGTTAAATGAAATTTACATTCCTGAGATAAAACACACTTGTTCAGATGCGTTATCCTACTATATATGACTGGATTTGATTTAGTAACATTTTGCTTAGGATTGTTGTATTTTTGTTCAGGATAGGTATTGGTCTATAATTTTTTTTTATTGTAACATTTTTTCTCAGATATTTACATCAAAATTGTACTACCCTAATGTCAGTGGTTGGGAAATGTTCTTTCCTCTTTTATTTTCACAGTTATTATTTCATCCTAAAATCTTTGATAGAATTCACTAGTGAAACCATCTGAACCTGGAGTTTTCTATTGTGGCAGATTTTCTATTACTTTGACTTCTTTAATAAATATAGAATTACTTATGTTTTCTTTTTTAAAATTTTTACTTTAGGGCCGGTCGCGCCTATAATCCCAGCGCCTGTAATCCCAACGCTTTGGGAGGACGAGACGGGCGAACACAGTGAAACCTTGTCTCTACTGAAAATACAAAAAAATAGCCAGGCGTGGCGGTGAGCGCCTGTAGTCCCAGCTAAGCGGGAGGCTGAGGCAGGAGAATGGCGTGAACCCGGGAGGCGGAGCTTGCAGTGAGCCGAGATCGTGCCACTGCACTCCAGCCTGGGCGACAGAGCAAGACTCTGTCTCAAAAAAAAAAAAAAAAAAAAAAAAAAAAAAAAAAAAAAAGAAAGAAAAAGAAAAAAAAATTAAGTTCAGGGATTCATGTACAGAATGTGCAGGTTTGTTACATAGGTATACATGTGCCATGGTGGTTTGCTGTACCTATTAACCCATCGTAATTTCTGTATCATTTTATATAAGTTATGTTTCCAAGAAACTTGACCATTTTATTTAAAATGTTCAATTAATTGGCTCAAGGTTTTTTTGTAATCTGCAGTGATATTCCTGGTTTAATTCATGATGTGAATTATGTTTTCTTTCTTTTTATACATCTTAATGTTTATGAAATTTATAAATTTTCCCAAAGAACCAACTTCTATATTAATTAATGTTCTCTGTTGTTTGTGTGTTTTCCATTACATCGATTTCTGATGATTATGATTTTCTTGCTTCTAAATATTTTGCCATAATGTTCTATGTATTAGTTCCATGTGGTTAATAGTGTTTTGCAAAACATCTGTATCATTACCACTTTTTTTCCCTAATCATTCTAACAAGTATTGAGAAGGAAATGATAAAATATTTAACTACGACTGTGGGTGTTTTTCTTTCAGTTCTGTCCAGGTTTGCTTCATGTAGTTTCAGTTAAAAAAAAAAGTTTTTACTAAAAACATGCATATTTGTAATTGTTATATTTTCCCAATTAACTGATCCTTTGATCATTCTAAACTATCCCTTTAAATTTGGGGACACTCCTTGTATTAAGGCTTTTTTGTCTGATATTAATATAACACATGTTCTTTTGTTCGTGGTTTGCATCATACATCTTTTTCTCTTCTTACTTTTGAATTATTTGTATTGTATTTAAAATGTGTCTGGTGGACAGCAACGTACATCTCTTGTGAACAACATATAATCAGGTCTTTAATCTTGTCTGACAACCTCTGACTTTTAAATGAAGTATTTAATTCATTTAGATTTAAACTTAGTATTAATTTAGTTGACTTTGGATCAACTATTTTTTCTTTGTTTTCTATATATCCTATCACTTATTTTTTAGTTCCTCTGTTCTTGCTTGCTTTCTTGCCTTCTACTAGGTTAAGTATATATTTTTAGCATTATATTTTAATTCTTCTACTTGACTTTTAGCTATGTTTCTTTGTATTATTATTTTTAGTGGCTTCTCAAGGGACTACAACATGATTCCTTGACTTATTATATCTACTTAATTTATGTAACTGGAAATAAAATACATGAATTTTGCAAAAGTTTTCCCATGTACTTCCCTGTAGTTTCTGCTGTTATTGTTATATTTGTTGTACTTACTGTTAATAGATGTCGAGTTATTATATATGTCAGCTATATATATTTGTGTGTGTGTGTGCACACACTCGGTTTTTCAGCTGTTGCTTTTTACTGTGCTCCTTGGATTCTCCATCATGTACATATAATTAAAATATTAGGCAAGGATTTATGGGGAGTTTAGTTCCAAACTTTGGGTCTAACTCCTCTGTTTCCAACTACTTTAGCAGCCTCATTCTTTATTTTCTGACACCTCAAGCCAATAACTGTGTTTTTTTCCTTTTCCAAGTTCATACATGTTATCTGCAGAAGAGTTTGATACAAGTTATCACCAGATCAGAGTTCCCCAAGCTGGAATTTTTTTTTTTTACATTTTTAGCTGCTTTTGCAAAATTTTTGTGCAAAATATGAATCTGAGCTGCTTTCAAGATTTTTACAAAAATATCTAGTCACACTGAACACTTTAGTGTATAATAGCCTTAATGACATTTGGTGATGGGTAGATAGAAGAGGAGTTTACACTGCAATAATACATATGGCTTTAAATTGATTATTAGACATTTTTGTTCTTAAAAATCTTTTGAGCCAAGTGTGTTGGCTCACACCTGTAATCACAGAGCTTTGGAAGGCTGAGGTGGAAGGATCTCTTGAGCCCAGGAGTTTGGGAATAGCCTTGGCAATGCAGCGAGATCCCATTAGTACAAAAAATTTAAAAAAAAAAAATAGCCTAGAGTGGTGGTGTGTGCCTGTAGTTCCAGCTACTCAGGGGGCTGAGGTGGAGGATTGCTTAAGCCCAGATATTTAAGGTTATACTGAGCTATGATGGTACCACTGCACTCTAGCCTGGGCAACAGATTGGCACCCTCACACCTGTAATCCCAGCACTTTGGGAGGCCAAGGAGGGCAGATCACAAGGTCAGGATTTCGAGACCAGCCTGCCAACATGGTGAAACCCCGTCTCTACTAAAAATACAAAATTAGCTGGGTGCGGTGGCACATGCTTGTAATTCCAGCTGCTCAGGAGGCTGAGGTGGGAGAATTGGTTAAAATCAGGAGGCGGAGGTTGCAGTGAGCCGAGATCGCACCATTGTACTCCAGCCTGGGCGATGACAGTGAAACTCCATCTCAAAGAAAAAGAAAAGAAAATCTCGGCAATCAGAGAGTTTTCTGTTTGTTGCTTTCTACCACTGAAGTCCATGTCCCCAACCTCACACCGCCCTTTGAGCCTTTCTTCTCTATTGTTTCTCCTTCCATCTCTTCCTTCTCTCTTGCTTTCTCTTATGGGGTCCCTGAGCAATCCCAATTCTTTATTCTTTCTTATGGATATTTTCTCAAATCTTAGATTCAGCACTCCTTGTGTATATTTTAATCAATAAAGTTTTTCTGTACAGTCACAGGGTTTTTTTCTTTTCTTTTCTTTTCTTTTCGAGATGTAGTCTTGCTCTGTTGCCCAGACGGGGGAGTGCAGTGGTGCAATCTCGGCTCACTGCAACCTCCACCTACTGGGTTCAAATGATTCTCCTGCCTCAGCTTCCTGAGTAGCTGGGCCTACAGGCGTGTGCCACCACACCCAGCTAATTTTTGTGTTTTTGGTAAAGATGGGGTTTCACCATGTTGGCTAGGCTAGTCTCAAATTCCTGACCTAGGGTGATCCTGCCGCACCTCCAAAAGTGTTGGAATTACAGGCATGAGCCATCGTGTCTGACCAGCCACAGTTTTTAGAAAAAAAAAAAAAAAGATGTTTTAAGTAGCATTCAATTATATTCAACATTTGGTGGAACCTGTGTTTTTGAAATCTGTCCATCCATCCATCCATCGATCCATCCATCTGTTGATTTCTTCACTGATTCACATTTTTGCTAAACAAGTACTTATGATACATCAATGTATGTTAGGCATTATATGCTTATCTGTTTCTTCTGACCTTTTTTTTTCGTATTCTACTTCATTGTACATTAACTATTGATATAGACTCAATTCTTCATTTCTGGTGTTTTGATAATATGAGTACTCCTTTCAAATGTTCATTCACTCTCATGATTTCAGTTACTTATAGATACAGATATTCTCCCAAATTCCTTTACCTGGCCCAGTATGCTAACACAAACCTCTCCTGTGATAACTCTATTTATCCTGCTAATAAGATATGAAGCTAAAATTTTATTTCCTCACACTCATTCTTGGGTAAATCTCCACAAGCCAGTGTGTCTTTCTAATTTCTTCGTCACTCTCAATGGTTCAGTTTAGTCTCCAGGTGTTATAGGAGTGGTCTCAATAGATAATTAAGTCGGCTTTCTGATTAGTCTTCTAAGAACTATTTCAGATAAACTATGTAAAATCAAAGTGTCATTTTTAATAAATATTCTCACGAGATGACTTACTGAATGCAGCTGTCAAAACTAATGAATTTATAAATCAAGCCAGCTCATTTTGCCTTTGTATTAGTATGTTCTCACCCTGCTATGAAGAAATACCTGAGACTGGGTAATTTATAATGGAAAGAGATTTAATTGACTCACAGTTCAGCATGGCTGGGAGGGCCTCAGGAAATTTACAATCATGGCAAAAAGGGAATCAAACACCTCCTTCTTCACATGGCCAGCAGCAAGGAAAAGTATGAGTGCCCATTGGAGGGGGAAGCCCCTTATAAAACTATCAGATCTCATGAGAACTAACTCACTATCATGAGAACAGGATGGGGGAAACCACCCCCATGATTCAATTATCTCTACCTGATCCGTCCCATGACACATGGGGATTACGGGAACTACAATTCAAGATGAGATTTGGGTGGGGACACAACCAAACCATATTAGCCTCCAAACAGAATATGTATAACTATATGTGTAACTAGTTTTCCTTGTAGTGGTCTCTAAAAAATGACTTTTTCTTCAGAAGTTTTATTGAGAAATTTTTTAAAGGTAAGTGTTTCACAATACATAGTTTAAAGACTAAAATTATAGCTATGTTTTATATTTGGGGCCCCAACTGTCCAACTATACATGCATGGGAGCACATATAAAACAATTTTAAAATATCATACTCCTATTTTATGCAAATTGAATATATTTATATTATAAGACTAATTTGGCACATTAGTATGAATGGGTCAGTCCATATTCTCAGCTTTGTAGTAGCAAGCACTCAAAATCATGTTTATGTTACATAACTTGATAAGTACTCCAAAATTTATCTGGATTAAGCCAGGCTACCAGAGAGAGGTGCACATGAATGGTATACTTACAATCTCTGAAGAAATAGTTTCAATAAAACATATTTGAGAATTATTCCACCTATGTATTCAGAGTGACATTGTAAAAATGGGAAAAATTAAACATACTTAGTATTTACTGTGTATGGATGTTGTTGAGGACATTGCTTATTAAATTGTACTCTCTTTATGGTTTTTTTTCAGAAGAAATGTATCTTTGGTTTCAGTACCAGAGATTATTGTATTTTTGTTCATTTAATTTATCTTTATTTGTGGTAACAAATATTTACAATCTTGCTTTTCCCTTTGTTTTATTTATTGGTTATAAAGAGTCAAATTTATAATTTACTTCTAGGAAGTCTACAGTGTGTATTTTGTCAGTTAACCTAACTCTTTGGTTCATTCCTTTTGTTTTACCCTATTTTCTCTGTGCTCAATGTATCATCACATCCTGTCAATATTTCTTTGAATTTTTCTTTAGCTCTATTCCTAATTATTTTTAACCTACCAGATCATTATAATCTACGTTGTGCTTTATATGTAAAATATCGAACAAGTTTTTATCAAACTTGCCTATTCCCCATAACAAGTGATATGAAGGCTCAGACTTTTCTTTAAGTTTATATGTCACTAATTAATTTCTGTCAGTTGTTTCTGTATCACCTACTGCAGTCACCTAAACTGCTTTCAAACTTTCACTGCCTTTCAATAACACCATACCTGATAATCCCCCACACTTTTTTTCTTACTACTGCCTTAGTTAGACTATTTTCCTTCAGCCTAAGATTCTTCCCAGCCCTTGAGAAACATTTTGTTGCCACTTACATATCTCTCCCCATACTCAACCCACTTGAACCTTTTTTCTTTCACATCTTTACTAATCCTCAGTTGTCCCTTTGATTTAGAGCTCCCAGATCTTCTTCTTTGTCCTGTTGCCTTTACCTCTTTGTAGTTATTTCTATTAACTAAAATATTTTTCATCAATATATGAAAAGATGCTTATACCTTGACTTGTAACCAGCCCACATCGTTCAATGTGAATGTTCAATAAATGCTATTGATTAAATTCAAGCTAGTGTAAAATTTATATCTGGTATGCTGAAATTTGCTTTGAACTTAACTTTGACGGTATTTCCATTTTTATATTGATCCACACTATGTTAGTGTTAGCAAATTTTACTTTTATTTGTGTATGTTTAAATTATCTGTTTGCATGTTGTGTTTCTAAAAGGATACTAGATTATTTAAAATTTCTAGAGACAAAAATATTCTTAATAAACTTGGGAAGACTAGGTTGATAATTTTGTATGTTTTATAAATATAATTCACAAATATAACTTTTCAGACATCTGTTTTACTTAAAAGAGAGTACATCTGTTCCTGAAAAATAAAAATATATAGTCATAAATAAAGAATTTAAACTTGGTCATCCAAGTTAGTGTACTTATCCAGGTCAATGAGAAGTCAATACAAAACTAACTACCTTCACAATCCTATCAGGAGAGTTTGGCAATTTCTAATAATTGATATTCAGAAGTTTACAGAATAATTACATTTTATGCACATTTTCATCTTCTAAGTAGAATTTACTAGTCACTAAAAACTCTCATGCATTTAAACATATAACAAATCTTGCTTATTTAGATCTACAGACCCTAATTTCAACCATGATGAAAGTATTTTAGTGATAAGAATAATTTATGAATAGAAATGTAATTTACTGAATACCTTGGCAGTTAATGTTGATCGCTTCATCACAGTTCAGTCATGTTTAGAAAATCTAAGCAAGCTGTGTGATTACTCCAGGAAGCATGGAATGATGTGTTCAAATTAGTACCATCTGTGGATAGAAAAAGTTTGAGGTTTTTAGTCATTCTTAAAGAATGGAAATCTGATTCTCCATGCTGAAATGAGTGTAATCCTTTTTGTATCTGTAATTCAATAGGGCAGTTGCCTTGAAATAGTCTAGTTCAGCACACAGTTCATCAAAGAGAAGATACTGGATATAAATGAAGGTTACTGCTGGTCACTTATGAATACTTCTGAGGTAGGCTTGTTTAAAAAAAATTCTACAAGTTATACAATATATTTCACCTCAGAGCAGACTCATTTCTGGTTTGTCTTTCTAAGCACATTTGAGTGAAAATGTGGACTAGATTTTGTACCGCATGAAAACAGAAGGCTGTTTCAATGAACCATCATTTATTTCCACAGTCAACAAACACTTATTGAGTGCCAGTAGGTTCCAGTGTCCCATCACTGTGCCTGTCACATAATAGGAGACTGAAATTGTCATTATGTTTCCATAGCCAGGTTACAAATAACTCTTGCCTGGATTTTGTGGTTTTTCTTTATAAGACCTTTCCTTCTCTGAAAACTTAATTGGAGAATACTAGAGTCTGTGAATGAATATTGATCTGCTGAAAATTTTTACTATGTAGCAAAATATGCTAGTAACAAACACCAGCTATCCTAAAATCTGAACATTGGAGGAAAAAATAGTTGGTCATAGAGGCATGGGCATCTAGTCATCCCTCCAGATGGGATTAGGAAAGGGCAGCTTCCTCTGCCTTCTCTAGTTCATTAGCTAGTGAATATTTCCCTCCTACTTCCAGTAATTTAGCAAACTCTAGGAGAGAAAATTGAAACATGGGAAAGGTGACTGGTGGTAGAGCTAAAAATAAATAAATAAATAAATACATAAATAAATAAAAGAAGGAAAGTATTTGGACCCTGATTCTCATGAGGAAAGAGTAGACTGTAAGATTTTAATGAAAAGAAAAGTCGATATAAAACTTTTCAAGGCCAGGTGCCATGGTGCATACTTGTATCCCAGCACTTTGGGAGGTTGAGGTGGACGGATCAGTTGAGCCCAGGAGTTCAAGACCAGCGCAGGAAACATGGTGAAACTCCATCTCTACAAAAAGTACGAAATTAGCTGGGTGTGATGGCGCACACCTGTGTTTCCAGCCACCCGAGAGACTGGGTTGGGAGGATCATATGAGCCTGGGAGGTTGAGGCTGCAATGAGCCATGACTGTGCCTCTGCATTCCAGCCTGAGCAACAGGGTAAGACTCTGTCTCAAGAAAAAAAAAAA